>NW_024881282.1:86243144-87443144 GCF_018691265.1 Tyto alba
AAAAAAAAAAAAAAAAAAAACAAACAAAAACCCAACAACAAAAAAACACAAGCCACCAAAAAAGGCAGCAGAGAGAAAGTAAAAAATATCCAAACCCTGACTGAGGGATTCAGTCTTTTCTGAGCAGAATAATACCAGCTTTGGATAAATAACCAGGACTGATATGAGAGGCCTGCAATTCTGCTGAAGTGAGGAAGGCTGTGGTGTGAGCTGGCTGCTAACGAGCAGGTCTGCAGAAGGAGGAAGAAATCCTACCATTTCTACCCAAATCACTGGACAGCTCTGCATGCCCTGGGGTGTCCAGAATTGCCTCTTCTCCCACCAAATTTGACCAGCCTCCTGCTTCCCCAGTGCTCGCGCATTCCCGGTCAGCATCAGCCTTAATGGACAATATTGTTGACAATATTTAGTGTTGCCCAAATGTCTCTCCCTGGTGAAATGCAAGAAGCTCCCATGGAGCAAAAGATGACAGTGGAAGAAGTTCTTTACCTTTTTGTGAAAAGGATTTCTTTGCTGTATTCTGGGTTTGGGTTTTTGGTTTGGTTTTGGTTTATGGTTAACAAGGAGGTTTTCTGATTTTAAAATTTACTGATTTTTATTTAATCAGAACAATGTGTCAGGTTGGGATATTTGGGTTCAGAGTCCTTTATTTGTCTGATACCTATTCTCTTGCCTTTTTGCCCATCAGGCCTTTGTTGAAGCCAGACATACAGTAGATGAGTCATGAACAGGAGGTGCAAACATTTGCTACTAGAAATAGAGAGCAGCATTTTCCTATACAGTGCCAAAAATGAATACCCATTTACTGCTACTGTATAAACATTGAACAAATGCTGTTTATATTTATTAGAGCTGGATTTATAGACCACTTCCCTTTAGAGTAGCAACCATTGTTCCTTTTTATGAGCTATTAAGAGGGGAAAAAGCATTTCGGTAGAACTAGTTTTAAGGCTTACTAAGAAAATCCCACTTCCAAAACCTCCCAATACATTTGTATTGTTGTATTTGCTTCCAACTGAACTGCTGGGCTCTTCCATGCTGAGAGATGAGGTAGAAAACACAATGAGTTTTTATATGTTTGGGGAGCAGCAAGTGAATCACACAAGCAAAGCTTTGAACATTATTAGTCGGGCTGAGCCTTAAAGGATAACAGTATGTGAATGCCATGTGCTAATGGAGGTACACATTTAGCTTATATCATGGTGCTCCATGGAAAGGCCATATATAGGTCCAGGCTTGTTTGAAGCCAGTTTCTGACTACGCTTCTCTTGGAGTCATCCTCATTGGGGTGCTGAAATGAGTTATGGCCAACACTCTAACTGCCCTCCCAGGTTTCATTCCTGTTGAAGTCTGGAGCAAAAGGTCTTCTAACGATTTCAGTGGTGCAGGGCCAAGGCAACAGATGGTCATGTGGTGACAACACAGTCAAGTTTTTATACCTCACTGAAACCTTGTCAATATGCCTTTTCCATCCGCTCTGCCAAGATTTTGCATAGCTAGCAATTAAGATTCAAAACTTGTCCACAAGGGGTTTAAATCGGAGACGAGAGAACGTGCAGGATGTGGGCAGGTTTTTGGGTCCCTGAAGGCAACGTGCTCTGGCAGCTGGGGTGGACCCCAGGTGATTTAATGTAGACAACTATGCTGTGGCTGTCCCCAGCTGAGCCCATCACCCTGGCTTCTTCTGGAGAGTGAGAGGGGCTTTCACAGGGCAGTTCACCTCCTTCTGCAGGACGACAGACAGATCACCTCTAGATCTGCCCGTTTCTCCATTAAATCTTTAGGGAGCCCAGGGTGACAGGCACAGCTATAGACATCTCCACTGCAAACATCTGTATGCGATCAGATGAATCCCCTTCTGACACGAAGTGATGTGTACTTCTCCTGTTTCCATTTAATTTTATGAAGCTGAAAAGTATCTGGCAAACAAATAACTGGAGAGAAAAAAGGAAATGGAGAAAGTGGGGGAAGAAAATACTGTTGCAGAAATTGATTGTTAAAAAACGGTGCAAAGATTTTTTTTTTTTTTCTATGAAAAATGAACATTCTCTGTAAGTAATTGCCCTTTTTTACTTCCCCATGCATGTAGGAAATTCTACCTTTCCAATTGTTATTCACTTTCATGCCCCACAGAGACAGGTATCTTAGCTCAAGGCTTTATCTCATTAATTGGTTTGTCATGTATGCAATCATTAGGATTAGATGTTTATCTTATCCCAGATACTTACATCTTAGCAGGATGCTTGGGACTTTATATTAAACATTTTTACCTCCTTTTTTTTGGATGTGGATGACTGTTAGGTGACTCCACTCAGTATTCCAGTCCTTTCTTGCCAACAAAAAATGTCACAGTTTTCACTGTCATAAATGATTCATTCCCATCTGATCTTGAGTGTCCCTTTTTGACTATCAATGAAAAAGGTATTAAGGGATGTTCTGCAAAATGAGGCCAGGCTGAGATGCCAGGCATCTCAGAGACTGAGGGGAGAATTTGGCTTTTAAGTGACTCATGAAACTTTCCAGTGAGAGTAGTTCTCCAGTAATGTTATTAGAGTGTTGATAGTATCGTCACAGGGCCCTGGACAGGATTAGTACTCATTGGTTTCAAGCACAGTAAAAATATAGACTAAGAGGTAGATAAAAAAACCTCAAAAAGCAAATTAAAAAAACCCCTCTCTGTCCCAAGAGTTTATTGCCTAAATAGCCAGGTAAGAAGAATGGATGAGCAGAGGTCTGTTTTGTCTTTCTGTGATGGGACTGTTCGAGAGATGATCGTATAAACGAATGTTGCTTCCCTTTTTTTCCCTAGAAGCAGAGGCTGAAGGGATCATCTAGTTGCTGAGACGTTAGTCTGGGAGCTGGGAAATCTGTGTTCATTTTCCTGCCCTACTCCAGATTTCTATAGAGCCTTGGATGACGTGCTTATTATGATGGGATTCAGCCCACATACACTGAGCTGCTGGAAATTGTCATGGAGGCTACATCCATATCAATGAAGAGAGAGGAGAATTTATCTCATGCTTTGAAAGAGAGGATGGATCAGCCTCTGATTGTGCTGGTCCTTTCCCTGTACACTTTTGAGGGACCCTTGATGTCCAGCTCCATAACCCCACCTTTTAGATAGCTAAAGGGCGGAGAAAGAAGTCCATGACTAGTCCCACCTGGAAACTGGGGACAGTAGCACTTCTTGATAGTTATGGGTTTATTAAAGCCTGGGAGATGCTCACAGGAAATGGAAAATAAGGAAAATAAATATGTTTTATTACATTTTAACCAACACCTGGAGTATTCAAAGCAAAATGCAGAAGGTGTGTGAGTAGGAGTTTCAGGAGCATTGGCATTGGCTTTCATGGTGTATAAACGGGCATCCAGAGAACTTGTTGGATGACACTGCACAGTTCACTGAGGTGGGATGGGATGCTGAAACACAAGAGGTCATCTGCTTGGGGCCCGTTTTGCACTTGCTCTCTGGTGTGAAGTGGAGGATGATGTCACTTTCTGTTTTGTCATCCTGCAGGTTACTCTGGCCAGGACTTTGACTGGGCAGACTACCAGAAGCAGTGTGGAGCGGAGGCAGCGCCTCACCTGTGCTTTAGAAATGTAAGTTCTCTTTTTGCCTTTGCATCATTCCTGTCCGTCCACGTGAGACAAAATAGCTTGCACAGCAAAGCTGCAGCAAGCAAGCTTTGGGAGGTTTCCCCAGACCACCGTGAGTCTGTCTTAGGAAGGAAGCTGGAGAAGTGTTTCAGGTTTCCATCCCTAAAAGAGAAAAAATGCTATTTTACTCTTGTCTTTGTCAGATTAATTTAGATTTCCCGCTCTTCATCTCCTCTCTGATTTTCTGTAGCACCTAGCACAAGAAGGATCTCAATTAACTGTTAGAAGTAATTCGAGTGCTAGTAAAAAAACCCATAAAATAGGTTAAAAAGTTGCATGTTATCATATGGCCCTTTTCACATTTTGGGTGTTTTCTTTGATTCCCAGGGGGATACATTTAAAAGCTAACGTTGAAACTGTTGAGCTCAGAGTATGAGAAGAGTGATTAACCCACATGGATGCTTTTGTCTTTGGGACAATTCCCATGCTTCCTTGTTACAGCAGCACTGATGTGAGAGAGCAGCACATGCTTATGCTGGAGGCCATCAAGATTCAGAGCTTTGGAAATAGCCTTTTGCAGGCTGTTTTCTGGCAATGACAGTCTGGTGTGGCTTGATCCGACAAATATTAATCACTTGGTGAAAGGCAGATGTAGCCTTCTTCCTTTTCCAATAACCTGGTGCTCTTCATGCTCCCATCAACTGATGGAAGTTGAGATCCTGTCAATAACTGAAAATATGGTGGTACCTAAAATGAGCACAAGAAGGGTTTGCAGAATAAAGTGGTTTTGTGAGGGGTGGACAAGCAGGTTTCTCTAGGAATTACATAGCCTTGCACCGTACTCAGAAGTCAAAAGACTGGGGGACAGGCTGTTTATGAAAAGCAGAATGGAGACAGACTCACAAGGCACCAGCTGTGTTTTTACATGGCGTTCCTCATCTGTGGTGGCCCAAGGACATCCTGTCTTGTAACAGACCCTTGATGGTGAATTGATGAATTTGAACTCTTTCTGTTGATGAATTCAGAAAACTTCTATCATCAGCAGAGTTTGGCCTGGGGATCAACTCAGAGTTAGGATGTCTTTGCCCCATTTATTGTGCCATCCTATGCAACACCTTTTGTCTCAGGGGACTTCAGGTGCTGAGGGAAGCTGCATAATGGAAATCTCACCAATAGAGTGGAACATTTGTCACGTTTCTCCTCTTCTACAAGGACCCTTCCCTTTTCTTTATATCTCTTCTCATTTTGTCAAGTAATGTATCTGTGCTCTCCGCACTGTCAGCCTTGAGAACAATCTCTGCATAATATCCTCCAAAGATCAAATCAGGTCTAAGCAGGTTTTTTTCTTTTAACTTTTTTTTGTAAGGATACATTCATCAGATGAACATATGTCTGTTATTCTTTCACTCTTGATAACACAGTTCTCTGCAGAGAGATGTAATCTTATTGTTGTCGCTTGTGCAACCTCCCTGGCAGGTCGGTCCATTGGTTTCGTGGCTGTGAGAGGCTCTTTGATAGAAGCTGTATTGCAAGCACATCTTCCACCTAGTGCAGCCAGACATGGTGCTGGAAGCGCATATGCTGTAACTGTTTCCCCAGGGGGGATATTTAACAAGGAGAGGCAGTTATGAAATGGATTGACATGACCAAATGCTTAGTAAAATAAACTCCCGGCTAACTGTTTTACCATTGATTCTGTATAAATTAGCCTCCAGCACCGAATTTCAGTGAAAGGAGCTGGTGTGATGATAAATGACGTTTCCTTGTTAGGCAACATAAAAGGCATTTGAACGAACTCACCCTGCTTTTCTGCAGTCCTGGCCATTGGCAGCTTTTACAGGGTGAAGCTGATCTGTGTGCTAAGCAAGGCTTGAGGCAGTCCAAGCAATGTTTGAGACTAGCAGCACGTTCTTGGAAAGCCTCTTGATGAAAAAAAGCACCAAATCCAGAAGATTTTAGTCTTCCAGAGAGGTCCAGTGATTGTTCAAAGTGAAGTGCCCATGGACCTGGGTGCTGTACAAATAGCAGAAGGGTTGAATTTGAGCCTGGCTTCCAGATGCTCACGTGGGGTTGCTGGATGAGGGATTCTTGTCATTTTGAGTCAGTGACAGTTATCACCCATCCTAATTATTAGCCAGAATCTCAGCCAAGAGAGGGAACCTTTTTGTGCTACTGTGTGCAGACAGAGAAATGCAAGCACTCACAGCTGATGTGGTGCAGAACAGGTAGGATTGAGGGTAGGAAAGTGCAAGGGAAGGAAGCCATGGCATGGCCACCGGTATTGCATCAGTGCATTTTAGGGATAGAGGTGTTGGGGATATTGGGAAGGGACTGAGCATAAGTGAAAAGGGACAGGACACTGGAAGGGACAGAGGGTAAGGATGAAAGCATGTGAGGAGTAGTTTGAGTCTTGGCTTGTGGAGAAGGTGTTGGGGAGGGTTGTAGGGTCTTGGGATTTCCTTGCACTTCGGATCACCTGCAGCACCTACGAACAGGAGCTGTGGTTTGTTAGGTTAGGGCTGAGCCATCCTGGCTCTGGCAGGAGCAGGAGGGACTGGTCAGCAGCCTGCTGCTGTCGTGTGGCCAGGCCAACCTCGGACTGAAGCAGTTTGCCAAGGCATACATTAGACTACAGCAGTGGTATCTGAATGATTTGAACTGCAGCTTCTCTCAGGCTCCCAAGCGCTTAGTACAACAGGGGATGCTGCCTTCTCACAAGCTCATGACCCCACCTTTTGGTCCTGTGTTTCTTATTTGGGGTGATGACTACTCATTTGGGGATCATTGCTGCAATACCCGGCCTGACTGCCTTCACTGGAGAAGAGTGGGAGGGCAGTGGGGGCTTCAGATAACCCGTGAAAGACATGTTTCTTTGGTGCTATTTAAGTGTACAGAGTTACTGCTGTGGCAGTAAACACAACTGGCTCCATCTACACCTACCTGCAACCAATGAGCTTTTGTACCTGAAGTCTACAGAGAAGGACTGGTACACTGAGCTTAAAATACTCCATGGATAAAAACATACTTGAATAGGTTACTCAAATTTCTCTAGCCTCAGTCAGCCTGGGCAACTAAATGTGTCAAGAAGTTTCTGTGGTCTCAGGAAAGATGGGTTATTTGCGTTAACATTTCTCCTAGTAAGGTGAGAGATTCTTGAGCACAGCACATCTGGGAACCCTCTGTGTAATATCCCATCAACAATGGTGGGTGGCAAATGCATCACTAGCAAACATTCAAATACCCTTGGAGCTGGTGCGAAGTAACCTCTTCCCGGTCTCTGAGAGTTAGGAATTGGCATAAAGCATGAAATACATTGCTTCCTGATTTGTTGCTATCATTGTTTTTTCATACGGGTGTCCAGAGCAGCTCCATTTTCAATCTGGATGCCTTTGTGTTCTTCCATGTCCTCTGTACTTCCAGTGAAAAGCAAACCATGCTAAATTTATGCTTCCCAGTGGACAGCCCAATTAAAGTTGTGCAATGCTGCAGTGCCATGCTTCAGTGTTGGTCTTGGACTCTTTCAGATATCCTTCAGCCGTGGCTTTACTAAGAACATGAAGCTGGAGGCAGTGAACCCCAGGAACCCTTCAGAGATATGTGTCGCTTCTATCACCTCAGTTAAAGGACGATTAATGTGGCTTCACCTTGAAGGTATGTGCTGTAAAGGCTTCTTGTGCTTGTGTCATTCACTCAAACAGTCTTTTGATTTTGTCCTTCATCCTCTGCACAAAACTGCTTTCTCCAGCCTTTTCTTTTTGTATGTGCTGACCAATAATCTGTTACAAATAATTACCTTTGCCTACTCTCTCCCCAAGGGAGCCACAAGACCTTCCATGCTTCCATCCGTGTAGATTCTATCAGTGTGATCTCCGTTGATGATAGAAACCTCCTCGCTGCCACCATGATAGACATCCATCGTGGGAATGGATGTTTGCCTCGCTTGTGCGGCTGAGACTTCCACTGTGATTCCCAACACACTCTCATGGGGTCTCCGGTCCCCCTGCAACTGCCTCTTCCTTCCTTCCCTCCTTCCTTCCTTCCCTCCTTCCTTCCTTCCCTCCTTCCTTCCTTCCTTCCTTCCTTCCTTCCTTCCTTCCTTCCTTCCTTCCTTCCCTCCTTCCTTCCTTCCCTCCCTCCTTCCCTCCCTCCTTCCTTCCCTCCTTCCCTCCTTCCCTCCTTCCCTCCTTCCCTCCTTCCCTCCTTCCCTCCTTCCCTCCTTCCCTCCTTCCCTCCTTCCCTCCTTCCCTCCTTCCCTCCTTCCCTCCTTCCCTCCTTCCCTCCTTCCCTCCTTCCCTCCTTCCCTCCCTCCTTCCTTCCCTCCTTCCTTCTGCTCCTTTTTTCACCCGAGTCCATATATGTTGCTCCTCACCACAGCCATCACATGCTCACATACCTCCTTCCTGTGATTGTGTAATTTCCTTTGTTGACCTAAGAGCTCTTGCAGGCAGTTTAGAAAGGTATCGCCTCATGGAGAACACAACTGTACAAGTAGTATTAGGAGAATGCTGAAAAATTAGCAGAGCATAATACCATATCAAAACTTCCATTTCCACCTGTCTTGAAATAAGGTATAGATGAACTCATTTTTTATGCGGTTTTGCTCTTGGGACTTTCTCAGTTCATCTGGGCAAGGACTTCTTAAGTAAGTGTAATTTAGAACAAAGCAATGATTCTTATTATTGTTTTAAAAACAGTGTTATTTGTGAAGTCACCAAGAACAGAAAGCCATGCTCATTTAAGTGTTTTGGTGGGCACTGTGATAAACCATAAAGTTGTAGCATCTGTCATTGTCACAACACAGTTTAAATTTCACCCATCAAGATAACACTGTTGTTTGAAGCTGCTGGCTTCAACTGTAAGGAATATAAGAGCTTCAGTTTCCCTCTGAAATCAGTAGCAGTTGGGTCATCATCAACTACAAATGTGATATGCTTCTTTGTTTTCTTCTGAAGAACCATGAAAATATCAAAGCCAGTTCTGGTGGCCCATAGTCCTGCTCATCACCAACCTCTGTAGGATCTGTGCTTCTACGCCTTGGTGAATGCACAAGGCAGATGTGCTGTCCCATGTGCTGCTAGCCCTGACGTCAGTCAAAAAGCAGCATCTTGCTGGAACCCTCCCAGTTGCAAACTAAAAGTTAAGCAACTGTGATGGTTCAGAGAGACGTGATGTTAAAATACCTCCACCTCTCTGCAGTCACATGCTGGTAGGTAGATACTGTGCATCTCCACTTACGCATTTCTGGTAGATACCACTAGATACTTGGAGGCATCCCTGAGAGATTGGGCTGGTGAAAGAGCAGCATCTCTTAAACACTTGTTACGTGCAACCTCAGTAAGTACAGTGGCGTGTTGTCCCAGTGAGCTGGGAGGAAAGTGAGGCACAGTCATACTCTGCAGCTCAGGGAGTAGTGCATGTTGTTGGGATCCCAGTCTTCTAACAGGAAGAAGGGATGGGGAGAAATTAAACTTGTGCTGGGCTCCAGTTTGCAGAGTTGTCCTGCAGAGAGCAGAATCAAAAGGAAACAGAGCAAACCTTTCCTTTGCTAATGTCAGTGATACCTGCTTGCTTCGTGGCTGTAGCAAGAGGTGGGAGGAGGGAAAGGAGCCACCCATGTCTTCTCTGATGGCCTGTGGGATCAGCATGGTGGCTCAAGAGTAATCCTCCTGAAGTGTATTAAATCCAGACTGCTGTTAAGATTGTTTCTGGAAAAGCAGTGTGAACCCTCATTCTCAGAGATTAAGGCAAGTTTATTTTGGCCCGTCCAGGGTGAAACAGCTAGGAAAGGGTTAATGGGAGAACAAACCATAGTCAGGCACTTGATTTCCAGAAAGGACAGAGGAACAGGGGTTGTGACAAGGGGCTCTTGCAGAGTTCCGATGTGAAATGAAGCCTGATCTGCCCAAAAAGTGACTTTCCCTCCTCTGCGAGGTGGTCAGCTCTGAGTGTTTTGGGGCTGGAAGCCGGTGGAAACTAGATTGAGAATAACTGTATTGCTTCATCATCACCTGGCACATCACCTTCGGCATCATGCTGCATTGATTATAATAACCCAAGAAGTATTTCAGCATCTGACAATGTGCATTGCCATTTGTACAAGAGAAAATATCTCTAATCAAAGCCTTTACCATTAGTAAAAACATTGTCATGTCACCCGAAGTACCTCATCTGTGCTAGCAACTTGCTCTAAAATACAAGAAAGACAGATGTTCTGCGGTGTTTAGCTCTACAGAAGTAGCTTTAGATGGTAGACAAGGCTTTCCCGACAGCTCCATGATAAATCCCATTCTCAGAGGTTTATAACTCATTTGCTACCTAAAGAGGGATTCCTCCTGACCTAAAGCTTGGCAGGCCAAATCATTTGTGCTTCCTGTGTCTTTGCTGCTAAGCCGCGTGGTTTGGGCCAGCTGAGACCTGGGGAGAGCAGAGCTGTAGGCGTGTGCCCGAATGCAGCAGAGGTGGGAGGTGGAGGTGAGCTGGGTTGTCATCCTTCTCCATCCCTGACATATAGCAGTCACCCCAGGCAGTCGTTCTTCTCTGTGGTTATCTCCAGGGTACAGAGCAGATACGACTTTGCATCTTTGCTTTTGGTAGCGCTGTGTGCAGTGGTGGGATTTGCTTTCTGAGGCAACTGGTTGCCTTCTGACTCGAGGTCGCTGAAGCTAAAACTCGTCTGCAGCCTGGTGTGGACACCTGTCAAGTATTTTTTTGGAGCTGGAACCAATGCTTGTTTGAAATTCAGTTCTCACTAAGACTTTTGTTGAATTTACACCTGTCTTGTCAAGGAATCTGGCCCATTTTGGCAACTCCCTTTCTTAAATGGCCAGGTGCCTTCACTTTTATATGCAGATTTTATGCGGTTTGTGAGTTCTTCTAATTTTTCCCCCTAAGCTGTAATACTTTCAGAGGAACTCAGTGTTCACTAAACTCTTGCCCATTGTAGTGAATGGGAAGTTCTGTTTCCAGGGTCTTTAAATCAGCTAGTCCTTCAAGACCCTGGATAAAGGCAGGGAGAGGGCCACACACTCCCACCTTGCTCCCCTCCCTCATCCCTTTCTCCCTACCATTTACTCTTTTAATTTCCTAAAGGATGTTTTTTACAACTTGTCATTAAAAAACCTGTGTGCATCTCCTTGTCTTTTGAGTTCTGATCTATAGATGCTTTATGCTTGTTTTATATCTCAATACCAGGAATAGAATGATCTGTAGTAAAAGATGCAAAAGACTGCAAAAATAAAAAGAAATCTTTGCTGCTATTGAAATACATGACTATCAGTATGCACAGTGTTAGAATAAAACTAGGGATTAAAAAAACCAACCAACCAAACAAACAAAAAAAAAACAACAACAACAAAAAAAAACCACAACAAAAAAAAACCCTGCTTGCAGAGTTGTAAAATAAATGTGGCTTGAACTGTGGCATGTTTTTTTGACTCCATTAATACACTATTGTTGCTAACTGATTATTTATTTTCTGGTAGCAGCAAGACTCCCCAACTACCATGGGAGCCCATCGCTGAAGACCTCGGGTCGCACCATTTATCATGGGAGAGTCTGAAGCTTTCATTGTTGAGCTCCCAGTATCACTGTTTGACAGCCCAAACTGCGGCCATAAACCAGGACACAGTAGTTAAGCAGCGTCGAGTTAGACATGAGGGAACATTGCTTAATAAATCACACTTTGTACAGTAGCAAAACTCTGTAAACTTCAGGGTGAGCATTTAATGAGCAGCAGTATAGTTCCCCCGTGGTGGAAAAGAAGCGTAGGGCTGATCCGAGGCTGTGTGCATCCCATCACTTTCTGCTACTTTATTACTCATCATCTGCATTGTTAATTTTTACTGGTTCATTTTAGATTTTAAAGCTGTAGCTTTCTGGTGTGAATTTATACAAGTAATAATGTACACTCTCTGCACAGCCTAGGAACTTGAGGAAAATTCTTTTGTTAATCACTTCTCCAGGGAGGTTTTCCATAATTTTCCCTTTGAGAATTTTCTGGAGTTGCTGCTCTATTCTGCCCACCCTATAAGATTCGTAGCAGGAGACAGAAGTTTTCCTCACCCTGTTTCAAATCTGCCTCTTCTTTTTTTTTTTTTTTATCCATTTAACCTCTCAAGTCTCATGGACATCTCTTTGTCTGGGAAAATGGCAGCATAAAATGCAGCAAATGAAACTAATGAGTCTCAAACAAGCTGTTTTCCACTCATATGAGCGAGGCCAAACGGAGCAGTAAGATGTCGGAAGTGGAAAGCAGGGCTATCAATTGCCAGAGGGAGGAATCAGTGCCTGGGAGGACAGAGCAGCAGTGAATATGTCTTACAAGAGGAATAGCGGTGTTGCAGGAGAATAGACATTATGGTGCTTCCTTGCTTGTCAGGGTGGCTGTAAACTTCAGAATGTTCATGTCGCATCTTTTGTTGCTTACAAGCAGGAAAATATATTTGATCTGTTTATTTTCTCAGAATAACAACACAGAACAATTACAGTAATGGAAATAGTGGATTTTCCCTGATCTGGTGAAAATTCGGTGGGGACTGTGTTGAACTCTTGCTCTGTTTAGGGCTTGATCCATGGCTTGCTCACTTCATGCATCTCTTGCCACAGACTTCAGCAGTTCTCGTATCAGTTCCTTGGCTGTATTTGTGGTGTTAGGAGAAAACATTTTCCCACTAGAGAGTGCATCTTTTGTCAGGTTCAAACTGAGCAGTGACCTCTTGACATTTTCTTGTGGAAGGAAATGGTTTTGCAGGGAATGCAGCTGCTAAGACCTTGCGTTGAGGCTCAAATGCTCATATGAGCAGGTTGTGTCCTGTATCATGTGCCTTCATCCCGTCCTCTTCCCTTCCCCATATCGCAGTGAAATAGAGACTGTATCTTCAATGTATAATGAATGAACACTGTGCAGGGCTCAGAGAAATACCATGAAGACATCCATGAATCTATACAGACGTCGTGATTTCATTTTTTTAAATTACTTCCTCCAGCAGTCTGAGCACCAGCACCTATTTTCCTGCTTCCTTTGGGTTTTCATACAGCCACACGCCCTCAAAGTGCAGCAAGTTTATTACTAGAGACAATATTGATCCAAATGCTGCATCTCAGCCTCTATGCCATTCCCATCACAAAGTTCAATTACTGTTTCAATTACCTTGCAAGCCCTTGATGAACATTCATTAGTGGGAAGTTCCCCATAGTCATCTAGCTGTGCACAGTCAAACATTGCTGCATTGAGCAGGCGGCAAAGATGCTGTAACAGATGCAAAGGCAAGGATGCTGCAGGGGAAGCTGATGATCCTTTGGTCTCTTTTATTAGGAGATCATTTCATGCTGGTGCTGGAGCTATAGGTCCTAGGGTGGAAATGGTAGAGGGGGGTGAAGTTGCTGGCCAGGCTGTGACAGCACAGATGGACTTGAATCAGAGTAATTAAATGGTGTCTTGACTCAGGACCCAGAGTTGTTTTCAGAAGAACTCAAAGCCATTGGGAATATTTGTATTTGCTGCAATAGGCTTTGAGTGCGATCCACATAAACCAAGACAGGAGAGTGTCTTCTAAAGGAAGCACAATAACCAAACTGCAAGTGATTTGCTTTGAGTGGAGATTTTCACTTGGGTTTTGGAGTCAGGATTATACTAGAGATCTTAATGCATCTGTCCCACTTGGGGTTTTTATACTGCCTCTCACTCGTTGAGTGATCAGGTCATAGAGTGAGGAGCCCTAGGAGAATTTATGGCACCTCTAGACAGAAGAGTGGCCATCTCTCACCCTTAGAAACAGTGGCTCAAGGGCAGAACTACATGAAAAAGCTTCAGGGGTGTTGTGGTTTAGGCCTGGTTGGCAGCCAACCACAATGCAGCAGCTCTCTCTCCCTTCCCCTCCGGCAATGAGAAGGGACAGAGAGCCAGGCTTGGGGTTTGAGATAGGACTGGGATGGGGAAAAATCCCCCTTTATGATCACGAGCAAAAGGCAGACTCGTTAGGGGAAGAAAAAAAGAACATACATTTATTACAGACACTAACAACACATAACAGAGTAGGACAGTGAGAAGCATTGCCACATCTTGAGAACACCTTCCCCCCACCCCTCCCTTCTTCCCGGGCTCAGTTCTGCTCCCGATATCTCTACCTCCTCCCCCAGTGGCGCAGGGGCAGGGAATGGGGGGTGCAGTCAGCGCTGCCACTTCCTTCATCTTCGGTGAGGGGAGTGTCCGGAACTTGTTCCCCCTGCTCCATCGTGGTCCCCCTCTCACAGGAGACAGTCCTCCACAAACTTTCTCCGACATGAGTCCCTCCCATGGGCCGCAGCGTTCCCCACACTGCTCCGTCATGGGTCACTAACTTCCTCCGACTGGATTCCCTCCCACGGCTGCAGCCCTTCCCGAGCTGCTCCGGTGTGGGACACCCCCGCATGCTGCAATCCTCCCAGCACTGAATTACAGCAGCGGGGCTGCCTTTTCCCATGAGACCCCGGCCTTCTTCGGGCACAGCACCTTGATAATCTGAGCAGGAGCCACAGGCCATAAATCAATGTCTGCTCCACCGTAGATCTTTATGGGTGGCAGGGGGGGCCACCCTGCCGTCTCACCACAGGATACAGGGGGGTCTCTGCTCCGGCACACCTCCCCCCTCCTTTCTCCCTCCGTTCCTCCACTGACCTTGGTGTTCATGCAGCTGCAGCAACTCCTCCTCACCAGTCCCACTGCCCGTCACCACGTCCCTTCTTAAATACGTTATCGCAGAGGCGCAGCTGATTGGCTCAATTTCCCAAACAGAAGTGGAGCTGACGTGGAGCTGGGGGAGCTTCGAGAAGCTTCTCACAGGGGGCCGCCCCGATAGCCCCCTCCCCGCCACCAAAAAAACTCCACCACTCACTCAGCCCAGGACAAGGGGGCATTGGGGCATAAAGGCCTGTCACATTAGCTATCATGATGTTACAGCCTGCGGTGCACTCTCTTACCAGTAAGAACAAGGACCCAACTGACCTTCTACTAACTAGCTTGTGCAACTCTACAGAAAAACTAAGGGGGCAATCAGGCCATCTTTGTAGGAAAGTCATGAGTGTTTAACCTTCCTGGCTTTTGACTGCTTCACCGTGCACCCTGTGTGTGCTCTACATGGGGATTTTCTCTGGAATCACGTTGCACTGTAAGTGCATCAGCCTTATCATTGCTGTCTGTGCAAAACTGAAGATGAAATGATGCCTGATTTTGATACAGGGAAGCAGATTTATTTTTACATGTTCTAACATTTGCTTCCCTTGGTTCATGATGAATGCTTGAGTGGCTCTGAGTTTGGTATTCCCATGTCTAAATTGCATTATAAATTTGTGTTTATAGGTTTACAGATGCCCTCTCCAGAGTACATAGTTGATGTAGAGTCTATGGACATTTTTCCCGTTGGCTGGTGTGAAGCAAATGCTTACAACCTAACTCCACCACACAAAGCTGTTTGTAAGTACATGGAAACCTCAAGCAGTGTAGATACTACATCCAAGAGATTTTTCAGGGAGTTTGTCTTATGTCTATAATCTAATTTTTGAAACTACCAACCTAACTAGCAGACTGGTAGCCAGTCTGTAAGTGTACTGTAATAAATCTAATTAGTGACTAGACTCCGCAGCACTGGTATTACGCAGTTCATACATATCTGTGTGATCAGTCCCTCTAAAAATTGGATTGTTTGGTCTGGGAAAGGCTGTTAATGTGGTTTGGGACTGCACAGTGTGGCTTGTGGGTTTGCAGTGGGGCTGTTGGAGTGAAACTAGGTTGTGTTGCACTAAGCCAAGTTCACTCAGGAAGCTGAGTGAAGTAGGAACACAGGAAAAAATAAATAATAGGGTGGAATGGACATAAAGAGGCCATCCAGGTGCTCCTTCTCCAAAACAGGATCTGCTCCATCTAAATTGAGAAACATTTGCTGGCCTCCTGTGATGGAGTTTCTGCCCCTTCCCAGGGTATTTAATCCCATTATTTCACTGCCCTTACCAGCTCAGAGATTTCCCTAGTGTTTAATTTAATTCTCTCCTGGCACAATTAAGCCAGTAGTGTTTTGTGCTGCCTCCAGTGCATATTAAGACCAATTTCTTTTCTTTCCATTTGCATTTGAAGGCAGTTCATGAGTGCTCAGTGGTTTGGTGTTGTTCTCCTGTTACTCGCAGAAACTATCGAACCCCAATCTGAATCCACCAGACAAAAAATTAGCCTCGCTGTTTATATTAATTAACATCTGAAAGGCAAATTTTAAAATGTGTCAACCCTTTTGAATAGTTAAATATGCTTAAGTTAAAAATCAGGCAGCCAGGGCCTAATTTGGGAGAATACTGCTATGGCAACATTATGCAGCCTTATCGCAATTTATAGCTAGGGATAAATTATGCTGGAGGTAATCATGCTTGTAAAATGTAATCTTATCCATATGTGTTTCTGTATGGAAAAATATTTGTGTTTTTATTTTAATTTTTTTTTTTATACTGATCCCATAAAACACAATATTAGCATTCCAGAGGAGAGATTAAATGTACTATTACAGCTTTAAAGTAGGTTTTAATGATGTAGTGACTTACTTAAAAATACCAAGAGAAGATGGCGATAGTAATTAAGTACCATTTCATTGTGTTAGAAGTCATTTTATAGTCAGTGCATTTATACAGCTTTTTATGCATTATGGGTGTATTTTATAGGACAGAAGGATACAAAACTATTTTTTTCTTCCTTGCTTCATTTTCGCAGTGCGAAGGAAGAGAAGAATTGCAGTTGTGCAACCAGAAAAGCAGTAAGTTTTTGTTATTTAAGGTGATATTTTTACAGGGATGCATCAGGTCTTCCAGGGGAGATAATACACAGCAGCTGAGTGACTTTACTAACTACTGCCCAGTTACTGCAGCAGAGTCGACAAAGGAAGTCTTTTAAATCTAAAATATTTGCAAGCATATTAGAAAGTGTTTGTAATAGAAATTTTTTACTGGTGGAGACTGCGTAACCAGTGTCTGATGGCCAGTAAGGGATGCTTATGGAAGTTGGACGTGTACAAGGAGGGCATTTCCTTCTCTAGCCCTTGCAGTTTCTAGAAACTGGAATTTAAGGGATTTCAGCATGAATATTTACAGCCTGAAGAGCTGAAGCTCACAGTCCAGAGTATATTTTTTGGAGGGGGGGTGGATCTGTCTCCTTCTTCTGCAATATGCTGTCACTGGGCTATAATAAACCATGTGGCAGTGGGGTTGCGTTTGAGGTATCTCCATTCCTTGGTTGAGGCAGGTGCTGCTGTATCTCTCGGTCCAGCCTGAAGGCTGGTTCTGCCCCTTTGCCCTGTCTGACACTATTAAATCCACTGAATTGCTATTTAACAGGTTACCATCCACAGTGCCTGTTGAGAAAATACCTCATGACCTCTGCCCAGTTCCTCAGTCAGACACAACAGGTAAGGCTGCTCAGCACCAGCAGGATGCTTTTTTCGAGGACCTGTTGGCTGTATGGAGGGGGATGACCGCAAAAAGGGTGTGAGTGTGTCACACGGGTGGGGAGATGGGACCACATCCTCTGAGGATGTAAGGTGGTGTGGACCCACCAACAGTGAGTGTCTCATGTACAGTGTGTGAGGGTCTGGTCCTCTGCATGTGAAGACTGTGTCTTGCTGGGGGTTAGTGGAGTTCCCCTGCAGCTTGCCCATTTCAGGTAATGATGTTAGGGCCGGGATAATGAAGCCCTGGTGGAGATGGATGCAACTTTTTAATTGGCATCAATGAAATTGCTTACACCAGGACTTAATGGGTCCCTGTGTTAGCATCAAGATTGCGTGGCGTGGCTGCTACTTCTGCTAAAGGCAAATTTTTGTCCCCTTCAGCAATGGCAGGAGGCTCTGAGAGTGCAATATTCATCCAGTTAATTGCATAGACTCAGCAGGAGGGGCAGGATTTAACTCACTTTATTTCAGCAGATGGCAGGACATGCATTGGCATCTGAGCCAACATCACAGGGCCCCATTACAATCAGATGGGGAGAAACGGGCTCTTTTTGGGTATGATAACCAAGAGTGGATAACCACTTGGATGACACCATGAACTGCATCTAGAAGTACCCATTTCTCTCCATGGGCTGTAAAGGAGCCTGGAGTAATTAGCCCAGAGCCCAGACAAAGAAAACTCCTCTGTAGACCCATGTTGGGTCAGGGGAATGGCACCACAGTGCTTACTGGGTTGGGCAGTAGCTGAAGAGGGGGGTTTGTAGAGCTCTCCACCTGAATTTTCTCCCTGAGCCGATTCCGTATCAGTGAGAGAGAGCTAATACATTCCCTTTCTGGCATGTTGCAACCGAGTCACTCACTTCCATTTGTGATGTGAGTTATGAAAGAGCCTCAGGTCACATTATGAATTAAATCCTTTCCCGATTCTCCTTTTGGTAGGATATGTGGCCAAATCAGTTGCTATTAAACTCGCTTTTCTTATGTCAGATGGATTCGAGTAGCAAAGGCTTCTCTACCTTCTATCTCAGGGAAGACTTTTTGCACCTCCTTTACTTTTCTCCCCTCCTTCCCACATCTAGGAGGAAGAAGAAGGGCCCTTGATTTATTACACAAAGGTGCTACACGCACGTCAATGCTACTTTCTCCTTGCAGGCACCATCAATGGGAGATACTGCTGCCCCCAGCTCTACATCAACCACCGCTGCTTCTCAGGTCCATATTTAAACAAAGGCAGAATAGCAGAGCTACCTCAGTCTGTCGGGCCTGGCAAGTGCGTGCTGGTCCTCAAAGAGGTACGGCTCAGCTATCTTTTGGGGGGATTCCAGGGGAAAGCATGGGTCGTGTTGCCAGGCCCAGAATTTGAAAAGAATGCACCTAAAATTGTACTGGAGTTCTGTAGTGCTTTCCATAAGTCAGAACTGCAATCTGGGAAGAGAGGGTAGGTATATGTATTGCAGGTTTTGATGGGAGAGGTGACATTTTTGAAACATGGGGAGTTCTTTGGGTTGGGAGTAAGTTTTGTCTTAACTGTGTGCAAGAGAACCTATGTTCTGTCCAGAGCCATCCCTAAAGAGCACCTCTGTGGTTGTTGCTGTCAACCTGTTTCTCAGCATTACGATGCTGTTGGGCCAGCAGGTTCAGTGTGGGCGACACCTTTGTCTATGTGACTGTGGTCCGATGGGGCTCAAACCATCAAGATCCAAAGTGAACAGGACAGAAAGCTGAGCAGGGGTGTGTGTGATGTGCTGAGTGGAAGCTGTGGTGTGCCCAGCTCTTGCTGAATATGGATGGGTTAATCCCACACAGCAGGGATGGAAGAGCACTGCCGTCTGTTCACTTCATCCTGACCCAACCGGTGCTTGCTTTGGGCCAAATCCAGAGCACTGAGCATTTGCTGTTGACCTCAGAGAAAAGCTAGCTTGTTTGAAAGAATGTATGAATATTTTCCACAAAGATTACAGTCCATATTCACAAGAAAGGCCAGCTGACTGCAGGTGGCAGAGGACAGCAAGATGGTACTGTTGAATAAGCAGGGTAGGATTGGTGCCTTGGACACCATTTCAGTTTGACTTGAGTATTCTAGAAATCCAGATCTCCAAGTTTTCAGGTCTGTACCTATATAACCCCCTGTTGTTGTGGATGCAGAGGCATATCTGAGCTCCTTCTGCCTTTGGTGGAAAAGCATGAGAACTTCTAGGTGTCCATTTATCTAATGTATTTTCAAGACCCTCAGTGCCCAGCTCAGGATCTTTGCAGTTGTCTGAAATGAGATGAAACCCAGCCCTTAACAGAAACACCTGAATGGTGAGATTCTTCCCAAATCAACCACCACTTCTGAAAGCACCTCTGTACTGTACTGTAGAGTGACTCCTGGGTCCCTATTCACTTCCCCATCACCTGTGTGCACTGTTTTATACACAACAGCACTGCTGGTTGTCTCACATGGTTGAGAGCTGGGCCACAAAGATAACCCAGTAATCCAGCTGCCTGTGCAGGTGGGACACTTAGATCTCAAAGAAGCAAGTCAAAAATAGCCCTCAGCATAAAGCAGGATAAAGTGGTTGCAGAGCAAAAATTGACAGCTGCCAAATTTGAAAGCAAGTCCATAGCGGCTTGTTGATGGGGAGCGTTAGCAATCTGCTGCTACTTGAAAAACAGGCAATGAAAAAGCAACATAGGGAAAACATGAGGCATGCACAGTCAATACTTATGCTAATGTTTCTTCCTCCTTCCCTCCTGGAATTTGGATTTTGAAAACATAAGCAGTGCAAAGCTTCTACTGAGGTCCTCCCGTAGTATCTTGGGGATTTGCTGCATAGACTAACACCAGCTTCTCCACATTTCTTAAGAATGGGACCAATTACCAACTGTGGAAACAAACCTGAGTTTCCTACAGAAAGCCTATTTTCTCTTGCTCTGCCTACTTGCAGAATTGTTTGCTGAAGTAGCAATGAAACATGGGCCTCTTGCTTTTGGAGACATGGACCACTTCCCAAGGAGCAGGACAACAGCAGTGGCCCAGAATTGGTCACTGTTATTTTGCAGATAAATTCAAGCTCATTCTGGCCACAGGAACCAGGTCCAAATTCTGGAAAGGGTGAAGAGAAAACATTCAGGATGTTGCTGTAGGGGAGAGACATTTGACTCCTATTAGCTGCTGCTCAGGTGAGAGAGGTGTCAGCAGCTCAGAGAACCATGGGGGAGGATAGGGGTATCCAGCACTTTGAGGAGTCAAAAAGTGGCAAACAAGACATCCCTGCATTGAGAAGAAGACCTGTAGAAGCTGTCAGAGCACCCAAAAGGACTGCAGAGCTGGGTGGTGAGAACAGTGCAGGAGATACCTCCTCCAACCCAAGACCACAGCCACAAGACTTTGCACAGCTGACAGGGCTCCCCATCCCTCCTGAACCCAGCCTTGGTGCTGGGCTTCATGCCTTTGTCTTGTTTTACACCAGCTGATAATGTGATCCCAAGAATACAAGTGCATTATAATTATCTCTCTTTCACTATATAGGAAAATTGCAGGCCATTGTAAATTATGCATCAGCATAACTTGTCTGGAATAGATAAATTATACATGGGCTTTATTTTGGCAGCACACAGGGGAGGGTGGGAAAGACAACTCAAAACAACAGCTACGAAGGAAGAGCAGAGTCAGTAGCAGTCTGGTGAGAGTTTTTTAAATCCCCCTGGTCTCCAGCCATAACTCACTGCCTGTAGAGATGATCTAGATAAAAATCTCTACTGGTCACCAGCCAGTTCACAGTGGGCAGCAGTTTTTGTGACGGAGATGCTGCTGTGTTTGGCACTGATGGAAACCCCAGACTAAAACCAGCTGTACAACCAACTCCTGCCCCATTCCCCAGCCTGGATTACTTAAAGCAAGAAGAAAGCAGATGGCCTCTCCCCAGTAGCACCAGGTGATGGGAGACCTTGCTCCTGGCTGAGTGCTGAGGGAGTAGCTCCCTGTCTTTTGCCTTCCTCCACACTCAGCCACGGGGGTTGTAAAAAATGCAGCACACCTGTAGTTCATGATGCTCCTCAGCCCTCTTTTCCCATAAGGTCTTGTCCTTTCTTACCCCCATCACTGATCCAGGGAAGCATCATCCTGGATCCAGCTCCAAACAAACTGGTGCTACTTGCCTACATGCTAATAGTGAGATAGCTATGGATCAATACTGCTTGTTTCTGGATTAAACAAGCTTAGGAGATACCCTTGTAGTGTGGAGTAGGAGCAGCTCCTCCCATTTGAGTAGTGTGAGCTGTCCCCACCTGGGATGTTGGGAGAGAAATAGGTCAGATAGGTTTGCTTTTGTGCAGCACCGCTTTTCCAACAGAACAAGCATTTCTGCTGAGTTCTGCGCTGTTACTGCATCCCCCTGCTTTCTGCCCAATTGCTTTGTCCAAGTGTTGGATTCAGAGGTTGTGAGCTCTGCAGGGAGGAAACTGCTAAGGTGCCTTCCAGAATGGCAGCCCTTGAGCAACATTTCCCATCAAACTCTTGAGAGCAATTGCAACTTACTTGTTAGTATGATCAAAAATACTGATTTTAATTTTGTGTGTGTTTGTGTGCTTGGATCCATGCAAAGCCTTAGGTGAGTGACAAGTAACTCCTGTGCTGTCTAGTGCCAAACTTATTTTTAAAACCTAGCTGTTCATTATTCCTGGTGCCAGCACAAGTTTCTGACCAGTGGTGTATTGTGGTTTCTTTCACCCCAAGAGGCAAGTGAGGCAGTAATGCCTGTTGTTCAACATTAGCTGCAAAGCTTATCTCATTCCTGAGATACTTGTTTGGAAAAGAAGTTGGAACTTGAAGCCAAATACAGTGGAGACATCAACTATTTCCATCCAACAACTGCATATGGGCTGAAAAATATTGACTGTATAGTGGCTAAGATATGTAATAAATGCTAACTTTAAGTTAAGTTAAAATAAACACATTGTCAGCTTTAGATTTAGTTCTTGGGACAGAATATCTAAAAAATACTTTTGAACAGTTCTTCTATCTATGCCAACAACTTACCATGGCAACGCTGTAAAACAAAATGAGATGTCTTTTTAAGATTTTGGATGATCTATAACAGTCCATATCTTAGGGAAATATGTTGTAAAGATTAATTAGCCTCATTGATTACTGCTCTTACTATTTTTGAGACACTTTGTTCTTTCTCTATTTAAAAAGAAAATGGACTTTAAGGTAATGTGCCTGTCCAGCTGATGGAAACAGGAAAGATCAGCCAGCATTTGTGAAAGAAGGCTATTACACTCTAGAGCTTTAATTTTTTGGAGCACAGCATGACTTCTTAGGAGAAATTTGCATAATTAAATCATGGTGCTCAGAAGATTAAGTAGCTTGTTCTGAGCCTTAGGTGTACGATTGAACCAGATTGATGGTGTTACCATTAGTGATCAGATATGGTGTTGGATTGTCAGAAACCTCTATAGTCTGGAAAGATATAAACTGCATTTCTGCAAGAGGGTTCACTGACATCCTCCTCAAGACTGCGCTGTGGACTTCAGCTCATCTGTAGTAGTTCCTCCAACATAGGATCTGGACATCTGCATTTTTGAAATGTCATGGCATGTCAACACTTAAGCACTACAATCTTGACTATGACATAAGAGTCACAAACAACTCGTTTTCCCCCCTTCTCTTTCTGTCCCACAGGCATGTCATTATTCCAAGTAAAATAAAATAACTGCTTACTGTCCTGCCTGAAGCTAGCCTGGGAGTTAGGGTCTCTCCTCTTAGGTAGAAGATGTGGGTTCGTATCTCAGAGGAGGGTAATTTAGTTTCTCCTCATAAGGGTGGTGATCACCGGGCTTGAACAGGAGAAGAGTTGTGATGATATGTTGAACTGTACCTCGTCAGTGATACCTCCTGAGAACGCTTCATCCAGAGTTGGGACCGTTAATGAAGAGGGATGGAGAGATCTGAAATGTGCGAATACCGAAAAGCTATGATGGGAAGAAAGATGCTGAACTGCTCAGTGGCATCAAGCATGTCTAGACATGCTCAGAAAAGGGCCCTTGTGCACTTGAAAATCTATGACGTGGAAAACTTTATAGCTGTCAGGTGCTTATAAGGTTGGGTAGAGGCTTGTGGTGGTGCTGTGTGATCATGGTCACTGATGTGACTCCAACCAACTTGACTGGAAATCCAAATCTCAGCAGTATCAAGATGAAACCTCATAGATGCATAGCAGCAAAGGCTGGTGTTGTCTAATCCACCCCTCTGCTCCAAGGCATGGCTGGCTGCACCCAAACCATTCCTGATGGAGAGGGCTGGAACGAAACTTCCAAAATCTCAGACTGGTCACACTCCAGCCAAAGGGAATTAATTTAGTGAATCAGATCAATATTTGACTGGTCTGATATGGGTCCAGAGAAAGTTGGGAACTGGTCTAGGTTTCTTCGCTTTTTTTTGCTTTAATCATAGTTAATTTTTCCACAAGAACCAATGTTCTTGTTTTTCCCTAGCGTGCAATATGAAGCAATAATGTTGTTAGAAGGTAACACTGTTAACATGGTGATGGACATCTGCTGTATGGTAAAATGCCAAACCGAGTGTCTTATTTGAGATAAAAGAAGAGTAAAAGCCAGAGGTTTTAAAAAACATTTTTTCTTCCCTTAAAGGGAAATGATTGTTCTTACAAAACACTCTTTTTTTAAACTGAGTTTAGAAGTTTATGGAGTCCTGCTGATGACAAGCCAGCTTTGAGAAAAGTCCTGGTATTGTGGGTATCTTTTCAGGGCTGGAGTTGATTAGGTGTCTGGGATAATGCCCAGACATGGCCACACTGTTATTTGCAGGGTTGGATTTTCTTTTCTTGCTCATTTCGTAAGTGTTCTGACAACTCATACAAACACCATGGCCCTGATAAAGGAGCAGGAAAGCACTGTTTGTGGGAATCGGTCAGCAAGAGACCAGAGCTTTCTGCTCCTGGGTTTCCCACTGGCAAGCAGGGTGGGTGTAGAAGTGTGCTTAAGGAGAACTTTCCCAACAAGCTCCTGGGTAGGTGTTAAATACCTTCCCAGATTTGCTGATCAAGAGGGGAACACATCTGATGAGTTGTGAACGAGCATGGGAGCTACCCAGGCACTCAGTGTTTTTTGAAAACCCACCTTTGGCTTCCCTACATCGGGTCTCAGTGTCTGTGTCAGAGGCCACTCCACCATCAGTTTGTACAGTGAAAGGCCGACAAGAAAATACATGGATGATCAACTGGATGGGCTCACTCTCTTGGTAATCCGTATGGCTTAGTAACTAGTGTAGCGAGTTGTGTGATGAGAGCTGGAGAGCTGTGGGTAAATCTTGTTTTGTAGTTTTCACCTTGTGTGAGATAGGGAGTGTGCTCCTGCCCTTTCTCATGGGGTGCTCTGAGATGTACAGGTGATCAGAGCTGCAAAAGATGTGGGTGTAATTATTAGACATTGCTTTAGGTGTCTCTAATGGCACATTTTTGAAGAGTGGTTCAAGTAATGTTTCCAAAGGCCCAATGATAAATTTTGCTTCTAGTAAATAATCTAGCCAAGAAACTCAAACCATTGCCATTTTACATGGTATTGGCAGCATTAAGTGAAGCCCTTGCCTGAAAATTATTAATCCTATAAAGTTTTCAAAAAACTGGGAAATCCTCAGGTTTCTGGATTAAAAACAAACAAACAAACAAACAAACAAACCCCAAACATAAACACATTGCTCTTTGCGATATGACCTAGTCAGTTTTTAATTTGTGATGAACCATGTTCATGGGTGCTGGGGAAACTTAACACTCCTCATGCTGAAATCAGTTGCAGACCCCCAAAGAATTAAAAACAGTTATTAGGTAAAGAGCTAAATTATGTCAAAACCAATCCAGACTCACTGTGGGGTCATTCATGTGCATACAATGCAGAGTGTTCAAACACATGGGCTGGTGCTATTAAGAGATTTGTTTTTCTTGTATTTATCTCCTTAGGCCAAGTAGACTATTAAAGCTTTGATGCCCTGAGCCAATAGTAGCAATCATTTTTATTTTCAGAGACTTTGGATTAAATGGATTGGCACATGTGTTTTGTTGTATAGAGTGGACACACACTGGGTTTCAGGCACACCTCCTGCAAACTCTTTTTGTGTACACTTCATTAATATTCTGTTAATACAGTCAAGGCACGCAGCACTCAGACACTTAAGCATATTGCTGACTTCAAGTATGTGCATTTCCTCTTCAGTGTTCAGTGTGTAACAGTACGCATGACTTTGTATCTGGTTGAGCCATCAAAAGTGTTTTCATTAAACTGAGACAGTTTGGATGCAGTGAATAAAATATGCTTTGTGAGAGAATCTGTCTCAAAGAAAAATTACCAATTTTGGGGGCTAGCTATTGGCATTTAATGAATCACTGTATCAGACTGATGTGCCATCCACAAGATGCTTGGCACATTGATCCAATCTGGGACCTCTTCTCATTGCATCTAGCACTTAGCCTGTGCAGCCTTGGATCTAAATTGCTAAATTGGCACCTGTAATCTGCTCCTGCCTAAGCAGCACCTGTGTTCATAGTCCATGTGGTCAAGGACTACTTTTAAACCCATCAGTGTTGTTGGTTTTGTTTCTCAATAGGTTCTCAGCATGGTGATCAATGCAGCTTACAAGCCAGGGAGTGTTTTACGAGAACTGCAGCTAGTGGAAGACCCTCAGTGGAATTTCCAAGAGGAAACACTTAAAGCGAAGTAAGTCTTTAGGGTGTGCTCTTGTATTTGGGAGGCTTCAAAAATGGAACTGACTGGGGGGAAAAAAAAAAAAAAAAAAAGAACAAAAGATTTTTTTTCTATTGTGAGAGTTTTACTTTTCTAATTATCATTTTGCTTCATTGAATTATTTGACTTATTCTATAGCGACTTAAGAAATGAAATATTCACCTGAATGGTTTATTTCATTGTCTTTCTCTAAGCAGCCATCCAGATTTTGATGAAAAATACTATGTTTATTCAGTGAAGTCCTGAGTTCTATGATAAGCTGTTCCTATAAGCTTGGCTATTATTGAATTAACTCAATTCCTGGCTTTCTAAATGTAGGAGTATTACTGCTTTTAATATAGAGCCTGTCACTCTAATGCAGAAAAACCTGCTGAGAACGAACAGCACAAAAGAAGTGCAAACAAAATAGCAGGGACACAGTTTTAAGCAGGAGAGTGATTAGGACAAAATACTAACAGATTGGAGATTCAGGTCAAGATCTTAGGCCTTTCTAGAATATATGCTTCAATTCTCATCTAAACAACACTTAAGAGAACTGTGTATCTCTAAAATACTCAGTTTCCCCTTCCAACTTTAAAAATTACCCATTTGTGTCTTCTTTATGTAATGGACACTATGCTTAGGATGTATTTCAACAACCATTGTCCCTCTGAAAGAACGGAGTCTCACCTAGGTTCTCTCTAGAGTCCCTCCAAAGAGCAATTCTTCCTTCTTCAAGATGGATGTCAACAAATAGTCCTCTGAAGACAGCTCTCTGCATTGACTAACTTGGTCACCTTGACTTTTTGAGTACTGAAGTTAAATGCAGTGAATCTCACCCTTTGTACTGAACTCTCTTACTCCTTTTCAAATAAAAGCAATTTTCACTTGGTTATTTGAAATGATTGGCGATCAAATATGGTACTATTGATTGCTATTGTATTTGATCTTCAGCCATGCAGATATTGCAGAAATTTCATGTGTGCTCTTGTTGAAGGAGAGAATTGAGAACCTCTTATTCTGTGTACTTGGAAATTGCTTTTCTAAAGGAAGATTGCAAATAGAAATGAAGAGCTACTAGAAAATCCCATTTTTTAATATGCTTCTTTCACCCATGTGGAAAGTCATGGTTTTGTTTGTCAATTGAAATTTTGTGGATGGAGATCTAACAGTCATCCTTACGCATGCGGATTTTCATTAAAAACAAGTCATTGTCCATGAGCTGGTTTTCGTTGATTCCAGGCTCCTATACCTTGTACTGTCAAAGGTCAGATAATGCATTTCTACAGGTACTTAGCAGTTGTGAAATCAAGTTGTAATGCCCCATCTTAATATCCTTTCCTGCAAACAATTTAGCTTACAGGCAGTTTTCCAATTAGCAGTATCCAAAATAGGACTTTGTTGGGATTTCTCATTTCAGTGTGGGGATCTGCCTTGTGCAAAAGCAGCAGTATCTAGTTATTAAGGCTGCTGCAATCCTTATTTCTAATGGGAGACAGCCTGGAAAATTTTTAACTGACTGTCAGGTGCAGGGATGTCTTGTCCTTGGTAGTCAGCTGTCTCTACAGCCCAATCCACTGCAACCCAAGGAAGCCTGCTGACTCTGGGTGTGCTTACACCAGGAAGACCAACTCAGTTATGAGTACATGGGCTGCTAGAGATTGTCAGTCATCTGTCGCTCAACCACTTACCGTCCCTCGCTGTTACCTCGTGTGCTAATCATACTATATTGAGCACCTCCATCTCTGTTACTTTCCCCCATGATGCTTCTACCAATTTGTTCCTGTGCCTGTTTCCTCCTCCCATCTATTTATCAGGGCAGACAGCCTGCTGAGATATACCTTATATCTACATAGCCCAGCAGATATAAGTATACCGCTGCTTTCCAGCAGGGAGGTTTTATCTTTTATGTTGGCCAGCCACTACCAGGCTGTGTACATGTTCCTTTATGATGGCTAACTCAGGAGGCAGCAACCTCAGCTCTTCAGTGAGTCAAGCAGCATCTTTCAACTTTATCAAGCCACAGAATGGATTATTACAGGCTCAGAGTTGGCACAGCAAGTTTCAGCGTTTCTTCGGAGCATAGCAGTGTATTCTCATTCAGCGTGGCATTGTCCTCTGGCTGCTGAGGAGACAGAGCTCATGGCCCTGGGCAGCACCTTGTTGGTGTAGCCATCTGGCTTCTGGGGCTGGAGCTTTCTTCACAGGTCAGTGCTTGATGGTCATACCAGCTTGCCTGTGGGAAGTTTGAGTACTTTTAAGAGTGAGTGATGGGATTGACATGCCCTAAGACTGGCTACCCTAGGACTTTCTCCTTTTTTCCTTCCCAAGTTTGCTTGAGATGCTTCATCAAGAAGCCTACCAGGGGTTTTAATTGCATTTGGTTGTACAGAAGCAGAAAAGAAAACATACTCATGAAATCAGATAACCTGGGATGTGCAAATGTCACATGACACATTACATAGCATATGACAGTCAGTTGTGCTCCAGAATCTTAAACAGAGACCCGTAACAAGTACATGCCTGTCTACACTGACTTCCAGCTACACCAGCTCCCAATGGTGTCTTGCTGCTAATGATGACAGCTCTACAGCCAGCTGGAGTGTCTGTGCTGTAATGTGACATGTCGTGTCACCGCCTTCCTTCTGATGTAAACTGACAACTCCTTGGATCTTGACAATGTTGTTGTTTGTTTGTGGCAATAGCTGCAGTAGGGTAGAGTAAAGGGGAGGGAGGAGGACAGTGAAGAGAAGGCTGTTTTTCCCACTTGACAAATGCCAAATCAAGCACTGCCATGAATGCATTATCTCAGTCCTGGGGTAACCTGCATTTAATTTATTCTGCTGTCGTGAGTGACCAGCGCAGAATCAATTACACTAGCCTTGAAAAGAAGATAAACAATTTAGATTGTCCAAAGGGATGTGTCTGCAGTGCGTGATGGTGGTCACTTCCCATCAGCACTGCTGGCTCTTCTGTGAAAATAGTCAAACCTGATTTATTGGTGATGATCAGTTAGAAATGTCAGGCCTGATCTTCTCAATTCCCATGAGGATCAGTCGAACCTGTAGGCATTCAACCCTTATAGTTTTGATGCTTTAAGTTCAGTGCCTACATCTAGATTTGGCTTCCCAATTTTACATAAAATGCTTGAGGGACTTTATGCTTTTAAAGGGTTTTCATTTCTAAAGGCTGTAAGTGGGGCTGTCTCGACTTACTCAGTTTTGCAGGACTTTGGATTTAAACAGTACTGGTGTGTGCAGAGAGTTGTCTCCTGGGTCTCGTATGAAGCCCCATTAATCAAAATAAGAAAGATAAGTATTCCTGGACTCCTTCATTAAATGAAATTTTGAGAGCTGCCCAAAGCCAGTAGCTGAACTCTAGGAATATTTACCCCCATTACAGACACCATTGCTTATTTACGAGGCTATATTTCAAAGAAAGTCTTCTCACTGTGAATGCTTTAGGAGGCTGCCTTTCACTTCTGATACATGATGCTGAGGTGTTCAAAGTCTTCTTTGCCTCAGCCTTTGCTAGCAAGGTTTGCTTTCAGGCCTCCCAGGTCCCTGTTACTGTTTGAAGCAACGAAGTGTTACCCACAGTAAATGGAAAAGAAGCTAGAGACACTATAAGTAAACTGGGTGTGCATAAGTGCATGGAACCAGATGGGATGCAGCCAGGGCAGCCTTCTGTGCCAAATATTGGAGATAGAAGTCATTAGGACCAGTGGAATGACTTAAACCCTTTGTTTCTATAGCCAAGAGGAGACTTAACAAGACATGTCCTTAAAACCAGAACAATTCCAGGGCCCTTTCTGAATCCTGTCTTCAAGAGTACGAAATGTCACTGGTTGGTTAAATAGCTTAGGAGGAAGATAGCTTCTCACATTTTGCAGACTTTAAGCTAGTAAGACAAATTGGAAATGTCTTGCAAAAGAATATATAGGAGTTTTTGGTTCCCCAAAAGGAAATTGAGTCTTTTAGCCACTGAGTGGTTCAGTCTAGTTTCAAGGATTGTCAGAACTGTGGGCTGTATCCTTATGATGAGACTTTTGAAAATGAGGGTAGTCTCAATGTCCTTACTGTTTGAAGTGTCTTCAGCACAAGACTTTCCATGTCATCACACAATGGTCCCTAACTGGAGCTCCTAGAAGACATTTTGTTCTTGTGAATTTCTAATCTATTTTATCACCAAAGCTTCAAAAGAAGAATCATATTGCCAGCAAAGCTCTATTAGTTTAATATTGTTACTCATGGATCAGCAAAGATTCTGAGTATATTTTTAATGGAAATAATTTCAGCCATAAGGGTTTCTCCAATTTTTTTGAGATCTTAGGGCAGAGAAAGGGTGAGAGGAAAGGAAGTTTTCTTTGGCTTTAGCTGAAAAATCGTTTTTTTAAAAGAACAGTGATTTATAAGAAAACTGAAAATGTTATGCTTGACACGGCTGTTTTCCAGGTCTCCAGTGCTGCCATCCTGTGCATGCAGGTTACTTACTGCTTACAAGTAGTTGGGCAGGTAGGAGTCCTAGTATGAAAACATCAGTAGGAATATCAGTAGTTCATAATTTTTTGAGCAATGCTAATGGAAAAAGGTTTTCTGGTTATATCCAAAGGAGCTCTTTCCACATGGCTGTCCTAGACTATCTCGGATTACATTTGGTGGTGTTTGTGTTAAAAATTTTTAGTGTGTGAGGAATATGGAAAATATTAGTAGAACCCGGTCTGTAGTTGAAAGTGGTACTTCCAAGGCCAGAATCATGTAAAAAATATTACTGTGGCCAGTACTAACACCTTGAGTTATTGAAACTGATTGCTGCAGTTATGTCGATCTCCACATTTTGCCATCCGTTCTGTTAATTACTACGTGTGTTGCATTCAAACCAGACTGTAAAATCAGTCAGTTGTTCATTTTCCTAGTTTCATCTTTTCCTTTCACCAGGCACTTTAGTACAATGGGTCCATTTTGGGCAGCCAAACACAATAGGAAGCACACAGTTAGAAAAAGTCAGCCATCCTTGAATAATACCCATCAGGCAGCTTTCTCAGCTTATAAGAAAGAAGATGAAGAGGTAATTTGATTACAGTGATTTTGCAGAGTTACAAAACCAGATGCAGTCTTCACATACTAGTGGTGAAAGTCAGAACAAGGACAAATAAATATAAGTTGAATCCAGACACATCCAGACATAAAATGAGGCATAGGCTCATGAGGTATAGGTACAGGTGCTCCTGCTGCCAGGATTCTTCCAGTGTGGAGACCCTTGAGGGGAAGCTGGTGCTTTTCTGGAAGTGATGCTTTAATCCAACCAAAGTTGTTGGGGTTCAGGTGAAGGTAATGCAATGAAATTGTGCAGCCTGACACAGGAGTCAGACTTACTGACCTAATGATCTGGGCCATCATTAAACTTAATGGCTCCTGGAGAAGTAATAATGGCAGGAGTCTTTTCAAGCACACTGAAAATAAATATATAACGTTTATATGTAGATTTATTTAAATGCCTGTGGAATTTTTCTTTTGATACTGGGTATTGTCAAACCCTCTTTAGCCAGCCTGTCTGTGCAGCTGTTTCATAGGGAAGCTGGGATAACAGTGCTCTGTATCTGGAAGGAGCACTTTTTCCATTTTACGTCATCTGTCCAGATCTGTTGGGGTGCATAAAGAGTTGTCTAATTAAGTTATTTATTCATTCATTCAGAAGAAGAAGAAGAAGAAGAAGAAGAAGAAGAAGAAGAAGAAGAAGAATGAATGAATGAATCTAGTACCGTCACCATGACCTGGGGTCCTTGGTCAGGCAGCAAATGGGTTATCAGAGCCTGGTGCCTTGCAGCAATGCTCATCTAGGTTCTGAAAGAGTTTTGTGTTGTGATATTTTGGATCAAGTCTTTTCTGACATGAGGATGGTTGGACTGGGGTGTTCTCAGACCCAAGTTTCATTTGGGTACCCCTCTGTAACACTTCATGTACCACAAACCCTTTTCCCATATCTCAGTGTACGCAGAAAGCATTTGGGAGGGAGAGCAGCAAAAGGTGGTTTCTCAATTGCTTTGCATAACTTGGTAAAATGTTTGGATAGAGGGAATTGGGTCCAGGCACATCCTGTCTATTTTAACTCTCCGGCCACGTCTTCTTTGTTTCACCTTCTTCTCCTCTTCCTCTTCTATATCTGACTATCAGCAGCTGATTCTCTGTTAGGGAACTGTGGATCTTAATGCACTCACAAATGCTTTGTCTCATTTTTCCTGATGACTGTATCTTTTGTCTTTCATTGCCACCTGTCCAGTAATCTTTCTTTCACTGTCTCTCCCTCTTTTTCTTTTCTTTCTTCTAAGCACATTTATAATGCCTTCGTACCAGGCAATCACATGATTGTCTCTCCTCAGGATGTGCAAGAGATGTTTTAAAAACCTTATCTTACTGTTTACAATAGCTTGGTGCTGCTGTTTAATAAATTATGGGGATAATTGGTTTTTCAGAGTTCACAGCTACAATGTATTACAGCAGGGATGTAACTGTATCTTTCTTAGCCATTTATCGCTCAGAAACACTTCATATAAAACACTGAAATAAATGTTTTAGTAGCACATGGATAACAAATGTAAGACAAACCTTTCATTGCAGATTTCTGCTCTAAGCATTCCCTATAGGAATCAATTTTTAGGGCCTGTTGCTGCAGCCCCATTAAAGAACTCAAGAGCCTCCTGATTAGTTCCTCGGGTTTTGTATCGCCCACATCTCATAGTGGTGAAGTCATCTGGTCCCCGTATGGCAAACAGTATAGTTTCACTCAGATATTCTACACAATACGTGTATCCCAGTAACTCCAATTGGCACAATGAAACTGTGGCCTTGTTGTGAGCTGGAATGTGATACGAGAGCTACCTTGAGAAAGATGGCAATGGAGAAGGGCAAAGGTGTATTGGGGCTTATAGAGATAGTCTCCAGTGCAGCCCAAACACAGGGTGGTAACCAGAAAGCTCTGCAAGGTGTATAAGCTTCTCAGTGCAGGTCAGTATATGGAGAGAGACTACATCCCTCTCCCTAAAACTTCGCATCAGTTCGTCGTATGGGCTTGCTGTCCAGTGTAGTATCCTCACCAAGCCTGCTGTGATTTTTTACCATCTCTTGCTGTATCTACAGATACATCCAGTCTGCACATGCATTCCTTCCTCAATCATGTCCACATTCATGATTCATTTCATCCTGCCTTTCCTTCCTCAAGTACATTTGAAATGGAGCCACTAAAACAAGTAGACCTGTTCTGCCTGACTTCCCAAGAGAGATGCTCTCTCTTTAGGGAAGGTATCTACCGAACAGAGGAGAGTGGTCTGTAGCATTGAAGAACATCTCTTGATTGGTGACATGGGGCCATCTTGTATTCTTTTCTAGATACAGAGGGAAGACATACAGGGCAACTGTTAAGATTGTGCGGACATCGGATCAGGTAGCGGATTTCTGCAGAAGAGTCTGTGCAAAGTTGGAGTGCTGCCCCAACTTGTTCAGTCCTGTGCTGGTGGCCGAAGTCTGCCCAGAGAATTGCTCTATTCATACTAAAACCAAATACAGTGAGTATTGGCCAAAATACTTCTTGTTGCTAGCTGGGAATCAAAGCAGTAGGAGACTCTGCATGAGTCAGTGATGAAGAACAGGAGTTGTGAAATGCATAAACACTGGGTAGGATTCAACTCATCTAAGAGCAGTTACTTAATCCTGACTGGGCCACCATAAACTCACTCAGTATTCTCTACAAAGAAGTAGGTATCTCTAGAAAACGTCCGTCTCACTCCATCCTAAAATATCTGTTTGAAAGATATTACTTTTTGGAAGACTTTACTTCCTTCGTATGTAAAGTTAATAATATAAGGAGCACATAAAAGGAGCCTGCAGTGGCCAGCTGAGATTTAAACTGCTATATCTGAGACAGCTGACTTATGTGAGATTCATCATGTCCTACTCAGTGAAGAGTTTCTGGCCTACACAACAGCACAGGATGTGTTCAACACTTTTTTGTTGTCAGTGTTACTGATATTACTGGCTCTTAAACATGTCAGGGAAGTGGGAGTGCTGTCCTTCTTCCACAAAGGTTGCAAGAAACCAGTATGCTTGATTTAAACCAATTAGCTTTTGTTTGGTGCCAGAGTAGAAGGAGAAATGGGCTCGAGGAGATACTCAGATCACTGAATATGGGGTTTTGTAGAAGTCTACACCTGAGCTAGACTCCTACCTCCCGCTGGTAGCAAATGGAGAGCTGGGAGGAGTACAGCTAAGAGAGCTTCAACTGAGATTGAATCATCTCAGAGTTGATGGTTGTATGTGGCTGGGTGAGTTGTTCCTCAAAACTCCATTGATGAAAGGCTCAGTTCAGTTATAAACTTTAACAGGGGTGCCAAGTGCCATTTTAGTTGTTCTGGGATACCTCTAACTGGTGAAAGGCAGAGTATCTGTCAGCCCCAGAGGATGCTGTAGAGCATGCCAAAAGGTGTCTTAATGCAAGAACCTAATATAAGGTCAGAGGACTCTCACATCCTTAGTTTCAACTTGGGCCACAAAATACTTGAAGCATTCCTTCGTGCATTGAACAAACATCCATAATTCAGGATAGCTGGCCCTCTCTGCTCTCTGCTGAAAACATTAGCAACTGAAAGTGTATCCAAGACTGTTAACTCATGCAGAAGGGCATTGGATCTGAAACATGTTGGCCTCTTTTCCTCCAAATCACAGCTTGGCTTAGTGGAAGCTTTTCCTGAGTACATATTGTAGGGTTAAATTCTAAACTCCTCACTCATCACCAATAAATGTGTATACATAAGAGCTGTAACAGTCTGTGCTAGACCAAGATGACATCTTTTATTTACACTGGACATTTTTTCAAAATCAGTGTATTTTAAAGTTTCTCATAAAAGTGCACCTAGAGTGCAGTATTGAATCAGTAGCGAGAAGCAAGCCAAAGTTTCCTTCTCTTGGTGGTTAGAGTTTTTAATGGGTATTTTGCTTCATTTCTCTAGCTTATTATTATGGGAAGAGAAAAAAAATAATTAAGCCACCAATTGGGGAAAATAACAATATGAAAAGTGGACACGTTAAGCCAGCCAGACGCAGAAAAAGGCGGAAATCCATTTTTGTGCAGAAGAAAAGGAGGTCATCAGCTGTCGATTTGAATACTGCAGGCTCTGCAGAGGTATGTGTTGCACTGGGATAAATCAGCAAAAGCCCCTTGGTGCTTTTTTTGTCCCCCCATCTTCATCTTCCTTTTGAGGGACTTCTCAGCAAAGCTTAACACTTCCATTCTCCATTTTGAATCCCTCCTTGCTATTCTGTTCTTCTAAGGTCAGAATGGTTTTATTGGGACACCTTGGGCACTTTTACACTTGTCCATTCTAAAGTTTTGAAGTAGAGCTTTTGGTCCCACCTTCATAATGCTCACTAGCTTAACATGCTGCCTAATAGATCTCTGCTTTCTTTTGCTTCCTTGCAAGCCTGTAGGCAGGCAGATGAGCCTGTTCGATGCTTTGCACAGCATCTAGCAGAATGAAGGAGGTCTGTGATCCATGTCTCAGATCTCTTAAGTATTACAGTGAATAATAATAACTCACGAGCCATTGCGATTTCAAGGGCTTTTATTCTTTCATTAACCATTCGTAATATTTCTGTCTCACAACTTGAAGCAATAGACGTTGTAGAAGCTTTAGAAAACAAGCAAATTGTTTGTGTCCCAGATACATGGTATTTGAGGCCTCTGTCTTTACAGTAGGCTGTGTGATAAGACAGGGTCACAGCTTCAGCAATGATTCATGTTCAAATACAACCTGGAGCAGACTTAGCACACCATTCCCAGGTGGTTTTCCCATGATAGTAATGACAAAGTTCATGTGTGGTTTCCTTTCCTCAGCTGAGTGCCAGTGATTGCTGCTTTGTGCAATGTGAAATAAAACTGATTCGCTTAAATTCCCTCTACTTTAGCTGGAGGGGGATATTTTAGTCAGCTTTCAGTTGATTGCTTGCATCTTCATGACTTGGTCCTCATTTAGATGTAGTTCTGCTTCATTTCCTTAGATTATACCTGCTTCAAAGGAATTTAAACTCATGTTAAGCCTAAGTCAACCATTAGCCAAATTTTTCAGCCTTTCAGCCAATATAACTAACTTTGTCTAAAATTGCTCTTTCACTTAAGACCTAAGCATATGGCTTGGATGCACACTCACACATTGCTAAGCTGTCAAAGCCATTTGGGCCACTTATGTATATATAAAGTTCAAAATACACAGTTTCCATCAGTTGGTGTGTGCTTGCAAGCTCTATGTGACAGAAATAACAACAATCTGGTATAATATCTTTCAAATGGAAATTTATGCTTCACCTTCAGCAGTTAGGTGTTGGGCTGAAAGCAGGGAAATCTGGGTGAAATCCTCTGTCCTGGATTTTACAGAAACGCCAGCTAAGAAATTAAATACAAGTATGCACTTGTACATCAAAATATTTTTGAAAGGCATCAAAATTTCCTTCCATTTCAGTATCAGTGACACCCATGACAGTTTGAAGCAAGGTGAAGGTTTAAACTCAAGCCTGCTTCTGATTTTATTTCATCTCAAGCAACCTGAGTTTTGTTTTATCCTTTTAGTATTTTCCATTTCCCCTTCTCATACACATCTGCAGTGCCACAAGGTTTGAGATGCAAGCCCAGCCGAGGAACATTTCATGCCAGATGAGTTATTGCTGTTGACCTTTTGTTAGAAACAGAAGAAGGTTTTGTCCACCATGTATTTTTTCCTTCTACATTTTGTAACAAATCTAAATTGAGGGCTAATCTGCTTAGCACTGTAATGAAAGTGAGATAATTTGGTTAAAATAGATGTTACCCTGGACCAGTGTAGGCATGGGTGTGCAGTTTGACCCAGTGCCTTTCGATTTGCTGCTGTATTAATCTCCAAGCCCGGCTGCTGTTTTCTCTGATGGTCCTTCTTCAGGAGAGCGAAGATGATGAGCCGGACGCAATGGAGGATGAGACGGGAAGCGAGGAAACCAGCTCAGAGCTCCGGGATGACCAGACAGACACCTCTTCTGCCGAGGTCCCCTCTGCCAGGCCCCGGCGAGCGGTCACCTTGCGGAGCAGCACCGAGTCGGAGAGACCTCCTCCCACGGAGAGAGCCCGACGGAGCCGGAGACCGCAGCCCCACTCCTACGGCGAGGTGGAGAAGTGCACGCAAGTCAAGGAAGTGAGTATGGCCATGGGATTTCACTGCCAATTAATAGTGGTAGTCTTCCTAAATTAACCTTCAGTACCAAGGCGTCCTCATCTGAGGAGGGAATCCCTGCCTTGATTCTCTGCACAAAGTAGTTTTCTTTATGAGACCTTTTTTTTTTTTTTTTTTTTTTTTTTTTGTTGTTGTTGCTGTTGTTGTTGATTTTTTTGTTTGTTTGTTTTGGTTTTTTTTAGGAAATCAAGCAAGAAGAGGAAGAAAAGCTCATCCTGGACAGTAATCCATTGGAGTGGACCGTGACTGATGTTGTGAGGTTTATTAAACTGACCGACTGCGCACCCCTTGCCAAAATATTTCAGGAGCAGGTAGAGGTCTTCACGTAACTCTTCTCTTTGTGTCTGTGGTGCTTATTCGCATCACAAAAAAAAAAAAAAAAAAAAAAAAAGGAGCAGCGCATAGCACCTTGCTATCTGGGCCTTGGGGTTTGACAGAGATTATGATCAGAGTTTTAACCCTCTCAGGCCAAGCTGCAGCACAAATTTTGGCAAGGCATGGAAACCCTTGGAGACTTGAATCAGAGCCTTGCCAGATCCTCAGAGACACCAGCACTCCACAGCTGGAGTGCTTGTGAAAAACAGGAGGTTTAAACCTTCCTTGTTCGTGCCAAGGTCCACAGCACCATCCTGGTGTCACACGGGCATCTCAGCACACCAACAGTTAGTGGTTATTTGGTACCTAGGAAGCTTGTCTTTTCTGGCCACATGGATTCTACCCTGTTTTAAAATATTGTCCTGGGAAACAGAAAGCTGCTTCTTGAACCCAAAACTGGTTGCCTGAATTCTGTCACTAACACCTAGATGCTTTGGCTATGTAGACACCTACTTCCCATCTGCATCCCTCTGAAGATCTGGCAGACAGGCCCTTGGATCACCTAATTTTAGGAGATGGCAAGCATCTCCCTGTTAAGCAGATAGGTTTTCAGGGGAAGAAGACAGCACTCTTCATTTCTAGTCAGTGTGAATGTGTAAAATTTAGATAGAGACAGCCATTCCTTGGCTAATGAGTAACAGCTGCTGCTCAAAGTAAGGGCCAGCGCTAAGAAATCATAGTTAGAAAGAAGCAAGTGTGGTTAATTAGGCCATAGCCGATGGCAGTAGGTGGTATGGCCAACTGCACATTGAACTATCTCTGATTCTTTACGATGAATAACTCTGTCCCCGAGTCCAGCTGTGTTGACTGGAAGTTGAAATGTGAGTCTAGAGCGAGGCTGAAACGCTCCATAGCGAGATGCTGTAGTCGCTGTGTCGCAGCACGCTCCGACCGTTTGTTAATCAGCCTGGAATAACGCCAGGGCTTGAAAGCCAACCCCGTCTCTCCTTTGCCAAAGAGTTTTATGGGGTCTTTAATCGAACACAGATGACTGGAGCTTTTCCTTGTGATTTGCAAGGAAGCCCTGGTGCAACGGGCCATGCCATCAAGCTTCAGTGGAGGAAGAACCCGAGCCGTGGACAGTCCTGATCAAAGCAGTGCTTAAGGTGTCCAAATCCTCCTTGTGTTTTAATGCTACCTAATCAGGGCTGTCCTGGGGAGCTTATGTTGCCTGGGAGTTACAGTTCTTTTTCTGCACTTAGACTGATCCTCTCTAAGGGGTAAAAAGCAGTTTTGTAGCCTGCTCGTCTGCTTCTCAGTCCATTAAAGAATAAAGAGGATTTGAGCTCTTAATTAAGAAGAGGATCATAAAGCCAACAGAAATCCCTAATAAAATGGCTTTTGTCTGGGGTGCTAGTTCATCGAGTTTGGTGCATAGATATGCTTGAGGGAAGGACATGACCTCCAGAGGTCCCTTCCAGCCCACACCATTCTGTGATTCTGGGACATGAAATATTGCAAGGTCTCTGGGTGGTCCAGGCCACTCTCTCTTGGTTGTTCAGCAGCTGAAGTGGAACAAGTCAGGTCCTGGGTAGACCAGGGGACATGGCATGGGGCAAGACAGACATAAATCTTTGCTGAGCAAATTACAAGCCAAAAGAGGTGGGGGAAGGATCTGACTTGGCAGTGAGGTCAGCATCAGTCTCTCCGTTCAGCTCCCTCCTGTGTCTCCTGGTGTGCTCTCTGCAGCCTCCCCTTGTTTCAGTTTCTCAGTCATAAATGAGGCTAATCAGATCTCTGTGGGCCCTGCAGAGATCCTGCATCTCAGCAGCTGGAAGGCTTTTTCCAAACTGGAGGAAAGGTGAGAGCCTATGAAGACACACTAGACAACTTCTGAAAAAGCTTGAAGTATCCCAGAGAAAGATGGGCAGCATCAGAGTGGGAGAAAAGGACAGAGGACGAATCAACCTTTAATTTTGGGGGCAAACTTCCCTTCTTGCATTTCCAGACCTGGATATGCTTTCTGCCCTCCGGAGTCCACAAACAAAATCATTTTCCCTGTCTTTTTCTTCCCCAGGACATCGATGGCCAAGCCCTTCTGTTGCTGACACTGCCCACGGTGCAAGAATGCATGGAGCTGAAGCTTGGTCCAGCCATCAAACTGTGTCACCAGATTGAGCGAGTAAAAGTTGCTTTCTATGCACAGTACGCCAACTGACTGCACTTCTCCATTTCTTTTCTGTTCCCCTTCTTGTTCCCTCTCTTTTTTAACATTTCAACTTGTTCAAGGGTTTTTTCCCCTACCCCTTTTCTTTTCCAAGAACATGTGGAATTGGAAGCACTGGGAATTAATCTGTAGGGAAGAAAAAAAAAAAACCCACAACAGAAAACTAGCAACAAATTGAACTAATTTTTCTGTACTTGTAAAGCACACTGAAAGACTGCTTGGCATTTCTCCTTGTGAGCCTCACCAACCTGTTACGCAGTGGTGCAAGGCCAGCATGGATCAGATGGGTTGTCATTCATTAACACAAAGCAACCGATAGCAGATGCATTCCCAAGGAGAAGGGACGGACATTTCCAGATAACGATGGTTTGTCTAGGCCAATTTCTGGACATGAACATTTCTTTTAGCCAACTCTGACCCACTTCTTTCATATTGAAATGTAAGTGAACATTTGTAGCGTTACCTGGGGTTTACTGCAAATTTGATGTTGGTGATCAATGGGCTTTTTATCTCCCACCTCTCCAGTCTTACAAAAGGAAAAAGTGTTATACCAGTCATACGCTGTTTGTTATTCCTGGGTGATTTATGAAAGAGCACTCAACCCACGGTCTCTATACAGTATCAGACAAAGCTGTAGCAAACTAGCAGGGGTGCAACAAGACCTAGTGTGCAGTAACATGTCCTGAACCTCGCTGGCTGTGCACAGTAAGCTGAATGTCTCTGTGATGGGATCTGTACAGCACTGCATTCTTGTACAGGAACATGCGTAAAAGCTTTCATAGTCAAGCCCATCCTCTTAGGTCCAAGTCACTTTAAAGACCTAACTTTGAGCCCCACAGGGTAAAAAAAAAAAAAAAAAAAAATCTATTCAGATTTAATGATGAGGCTGCGAGTGAATGCTGGTTTCATTGGCACCTTCATGAATCTGGTTGCTAGGTGGGAATAAAAAGCATCAATCTTTTCAGGCTGCATATACCACGGTGCTTTAGACCAGCTGAGGATCTGGCCCAACACAGTCTACATACAGCCCCCAGATTGTCCCAGTGCCACCTTGGGGGCTTGCTTCATGCCAAGTAGGGTAAACACCAGACAAGGTAAGGAAATGGGTCAGACAACTTGGGGTTGCCTCAGTTGTGTTTGTAGGAGAAGTATTTTATTTCCTGTTTACTTTGTGGAGATACATGACCCCATTAGTCCCATGTGTTGAGCCTGAATTTGCTGTAACTCAGCAGAGGTTGGCAGCATCACAATGATGTAGAATTCTCCCAAAAACAAGAATCAAACTGGGACCAAGTCTGAATTTTGCTCTAACTTTAAGGTGCAAGTGAATCCCTCCCTCAGAAAGTGAATTGAATGGTTCATGCTGAGTTTTAGCCTGATTTCATAGGAAACCACTGACTTCAGCAGACTTGGTCTTAAACCATGAACAGACCTTTGTTCCCGGGCCTCAGGGAACTTGGCTTGGAAATTGTACACAGCTCTGTTACAGTGTTGTGATGCCAAAGCCCATTCAGTGAAGACCTCCTCAAAAAGAAATGTCATTTCTAGCCCTAAATCTGAAGCCAGTGCTTATGGCCAGATAACCTCCACCTCAAGCACATACCGTATGGTGACAGCAAATTTGCATCAGTAATGCTTCTGACCACTGTGTGCCCAGAAGAACCTACCAACTAACACCAGGATATAGCTGCTGATTTTTCCTTCATCACTTTCTTCCTTAAATTCTTTGGATTAAAGGGGGAAAGCCTCAGAAATAAATATTTTGGACTACATCAGAATCTGCCATAGAGCATGTGTTAGGCAAGAAGTATTGACTTTGTTTGCCATGCATCACTGGGGAATTTCTAGTCTGTCTTTCAGTGAGTTTCCTGATTCGCCACTGGGGAATGTGATGGGTGCAACTGCTGCAGGCTGGGCCAGATCCTGCCAGCTCCTGAGACTTCATCAAGAATTTTCTTACATGGGAGATCAGCAGGACCGGATCTGTTCTCAGCTGTTGTCTTGAACTGAAGATCTTGTAGTTCAGGTTTTAATCAACTGAATTGAAATGGAGTCATCTCTGTATCAAATGGTTTTCCTCTGTTTCTCAGAAATCCAGGAATAGGGTTCTGTAGTGGTGCAGACATTCAAAAACTGGGTTTTCAACTGGATTTCCCACTGACAGTAGCAGTGGAATGTGTCCATGCAACTGGTTTGATAACTACTTTGGATCCTGCTTAGGGTCCCCTAAAAATGTTTCTTCTTTCATTTCTGGAGACAAAAGGATTGTGCCTAGCAAAATGAGAGCGCATCTGAGAAAAACAGGGAGGGTGCTTTTCCTAGCTCCTCCTCGCTTCAGCCCAAACCCTCCAATGGCTGGTATGACATCTGTCAGCAAGAGATAACTCCCAAAAGACTGCTGTCCGGAGAACTGGTGTATGGGAACATTTCAAGGAAGAGAAGCAGAATGGCTGTTTGCTAAACAACATCCCAGCACTGATCTTTTGCTTACCACATCCACCTTATTCTGAGCGTCCTTTTCTGCTCTGATGTTCTTGGAGTTTCTGGCCACTGGGATTTGTCAGAGACATTGAACACTTCCTGGGACACATTGCAAAAGCATCATTTTCTCCATCAGCCTTGAAACTGTAGATATTCCTATGGCAGCTAACTACCCATGGAGGCACGGTTGGGAAGCAGACAGCCACAGACTCTCAGAGCAACCAGCTCTAATGTTGACCAAGCAGGGGATGGGTGAAGCATTGAGCCCAGCACATGGGAGTCTTTACTAATTGTTCAGGGAAGTTAAATCGTATTTAAAACTCACCTATTAAAAAAAAAAAAAAAAAAAAAAGAATTTTAATTTTATCTTGCACCGGCTCTTTTATTTCCTCAGGTTTCTCTCTCCTCACCATTTGTCTTTCATTTGCCGTCTCATTTATCACTCTCTTCCCTTTCAGAGAAAATGATAACCTGAAATCTTTATCCTAAAATTACCTTGGGTGATAAATGATTTATGATTTCTTTTAGTTGGGAAGAAATAAGGGACTGGGCTACTGTTGTCTGTTGCACTGATTGCCTGCAAGAAAAGCTGGAGCTGAACTTCTTAGACAATTCCTTAAGTAAGTGAAAAATCAGCGGTGCATAATTTAACTGGCCAGTATGCTCGGATTGTCACTTACAGCTTGAGCAGAGATCAGAAGGAACTACTTACTCTTGCTTGGACTTAATTTCAATTCTGGAACATTAACAAGGCTTTGGAGTAATGCACTTCAAAGGAGATGTCAGAAACCTGATCTTGGTAGGGTAAAATATCACTTTACTTTGCAATGTAGAAGCATAAGCCACTGGAAGGTTTTTTTGGTCCAGCTCTGGTTCCAAGTTAAATTCAGAGTTGGTGCAACTTCACAGATACACTGATGGCATTGGTGAAATCACATCTTCTCCCCTCCTGTTCCGAATTTGGCATCCAGGCCTGAAGTTTATTGTGGTACCAGCTACAAAAGGCCACCTCTGTGAAGTGCTGAACTCATGATTATCCAAGACCATTACCAAGGGCTGAGGAGCAACCCTGTTGTTGCTTTGGGGCTGTTGGAGGCTGAACTTCAGCACATTCACACAGACCACTTTGGTCTCACAAGAACGGTGTGCAGGCACCTTATTGGCCTCTCTTCGGGCATAGGACCAAGGATGGGCATCTCTGGAGCAAAAGTAGGGGGTTGAGGAGTGTATGGTACCTGCCCATCTTCATCTGAACTGGCTTCTTTTGAGCTTGCACTCAGTCAGGTTAAACAGATCCATGGGCATGTCCCTTCTCCTTACCCGACCCCCTCATCATTTAGCTTGACAGAAACAGCCAATTCCCAGTCTGCAGGCCCAAAGCACCAGTTTCTGAAATTGGATGAAAGCATTAACTTAGCGGAATGTCCATGATGCCCTGATTGGTTGTCCTGCCTTCCTCCTGCTGTCATGGATGTTCCTCTCCCACCTTTAAGAAAAACGCTCTCTTTGGTTTCAGAGCTCTTCTTCCCTTTCCAGCTCAAAACCACAGCTCGCATCCACACTCCCATTTTTTTTATCAATGCCAGGATGACCAAACCCTGGCTTTTTCTACCTCTCAGAGGCGTGATGGCCACTCAGAAGGATTTCAAGGTCTCCAGCTCTACGGTGTTAACCATATGCAATAGCCCTTGATAGTTTGGTCCTGCATGGTGCAGAAAACCTCCTAGAAATGCTGTGTGCCCTCAGTAACCACTGAAATCAGGGAAAATGGTTACACACCCTGTCCTTAATGAAGCATCTAGCAGATACATGTCCTAGCTGAGATGGCCTGACCCACACTGTCAGAGGTATTTGAATGTCTGCTAGGATTTACAAAGAGTCTCAGTAAGTTAAGACGCCCAAACCCCATAAATATTTCATTCTGGGTGAACAGCTAATTTGCCTTAAACTGGAAAGTCACCATTTCTTGGCTTTAAACTTCAGCCTTTTGCAATCCCCAGTTGTGTGCTATGGAACAAACACTATCTCAGCTCTTTGAAGGAAACCAGACACTGTTGGGCTGCAATAATCAACACTCAGTCACCTAAAAAACCTGCCTTGGTCTTTTCAGGGCACAAAATTGAATTTGGCAGAGCTGCAGTGCCATCTCAATGTTTTAGAAGCACAGTACCATTAGGGCACTTCAAATACTTTTTGCTTTTCTGGTGCAGTGTGTGGAAAATTATGAACTCAGACTGTTCCTCCCATCTCCAATTCAAGTGCCAAAAGAGAATAACATGCTGCAACTGAAGACCATTAAAACCAGCTTTATTATATGTGGATAAATATAGTCTCAAGGGCTCCATTTTGGTGCTAAGATACGTCACGCTGTATTTTCCATTGCTTGGGTTTACAAAGCTGATTCCCTACTCTAGGAAATGTTTTCTGTAATCAGCAACATCTCAAGCATTAGGATTTTATTTTATTTTATTGTGGCTGTAGATTTTTAAACTCAGATACACTCAACGAATACCCCCTCCCCCATCATGTGAGTTTTGGAGATGTTTTATACAGTATATTTATGTAAAAACTCTTTCCAAATGTGGGTGCATGTATATTTTCCCCTCAGTAATACTTTTCACCACATCAGCTGACCCAGAACTAAGGAAATCAATTACTCAGGATTTGATCCAGAGGTAACCAAGGTTAATGGAAGGGCTCTTACAGATGTGTGGGCTATGGGACCAGATATTCACCAAATTTTTTCACTTAGAAGTCAAAAAATGTGCATTAAATTAACATAAAATTTAAACGCCTCCTCCTCCTAACAGGCAGAAATCCATCTGAAAGCTGCCAGACTTAACAAGAGAGTGCCCGTGTCCTTAGGTGCTCATGAACTCCCAATAAAGGAGCAGGAGCATTTAATATTCTCATTTATTCTTTGGTACAATACTGCAGCAAGAAGTGCAAATGATCTTAATGGCTGCATTTAGGATATGAGCCAGTCATCAAAGATGAGAGTTTTACAGCCCAGTAGTCCTTTAAATGTCAGCCATCATGTAGAAGAAGAGTGGTTTTGCGGTGATTTGGTGCCACGCACTGAAATGCTCTTGCAGAAGAAGGTATGTGAACTGCACAAAACCAACTTGGGTCGTAGTTTTAAATACACACGGCCTTTCTTTGGTTTTAGTCTTTCATGTTAATTCTTACCTTGAAAAAAGTCTCAAGTTCCTCATTTAAAACTCCAGCCTCTGTAATGGCCCATGGCACAGAATACCAGCAAAATACATTTTTACTGTTCATCATACCATAGATGAGCATGGGGGCATTTTGTTGACAAATGGATAAGATGAGACAAGGAGGTCTTGCTTCAACACCTTGTTGAAGGAGTCATCTATGCAGCTTGAAGAGCTTATGTTCCATACAGCTCACTGTGGAGGGACAGATGTTTCCAATGATGCTGTTGCTGGATAGGTCGTGTAGCCCAAGTAGCCTGATGCAGCAGGTCATTTACCATTTGGCTACCTACCCGCAGATATTCCTGGTCTTGACAGCTGCCAAATGTGTGGGAGAGGGGAGGGAGGCTTTCAGGGAATGAGAGAGGTTGGAGTTCTGGGCTGGATATATCTTTGTGGAAAGGGATCTCTCACAACAGGAGAGTGCAGCTTTGGTCCATGAGCATCATTCCTGAAGGCTTCTCTGCATCTTTTTCACAGCAAAGATGTTTTGAGCCCCAACAGGGGCCAGATGAAGAAAAGAAGCTGGCATTACGTTCAGAGCTACAATGCTGAAAGGTTCGTATTTTGTTTTCCCAGTGGAGATACAGAGATTTGGCCCAGGTGGCTCTAGGTTCTTGGTTGGATAGGAGGGAAAATCAGTTTGCCTTCCTTGTACCCAACTCCTGCGCATCTTCTGGGCTTGGGGGCTGAAGAAACACCTTTTCCATATTTTAGACCTCCATAGGAAATGTCAGGGGCTAAAACCTGAGCTCTCTCCCATAGAAAAAGGTGACATTGTCCTGAGTTCAGGTTGTGGGTCTACAAAACATTCTGCTCTGCGTTACGATGTGACAGGACAAAAATGATCATTCCCAAGTTACCCCACCTGCTTGTTTCTGCTCCCATCTCACTAGAGATTATGGACATTATATCTGCTTATAAATGTATGCATTAAATTTTCCAATCCCTGTTCCATCAAACCTGGTCAGGATGTGCTGACACATGCAATTATTCCAGCAGCCCTCACCTTTGGAGACCTGCTTGCTAGAAAACACTCACTTGGGAAACAGTATCATGAAACGTTCATGTACACAGGCAGGGATGTTAAGTACAGCCAGGCACTTGCTGCAGTATGGTCCAACAGAGGTGAAAGTCTCAAGGTCAGGCTTTGAGTTGAGTCTTCTCATGTACCATGGTAGGACAAGGCAAGCACTTAAACCCTCCCGTGTCTTACAGAACAACAGATATTAGCTCTACAACCAGCAGTTATGGCCCATTAGTGGTGATGCACATTGGAAACCTTTGAACTGTTTTGCATTCCAGTTTGTACTAAAGATTTGATTCAGTCCTTGTGTATATAATCCCTTTGGTGTGTTACAAATATATATGTGCGTGTATATATATATATATGTATATATGTGTGTGTGTGTGTGTGTGTGTGTACACGTTTGTGTATATATATATACATATAACTCAATCAATGCTGGTGTTTTTACTTTTTGAAGTTCACAGGGCAAAGGGCATGTTGTTAAGTTTGCTGTAAGATTCTATTCTGTATATATGTTTTCATGTAAATAAGTGAAAATCTATATTCAGAGTTATATTTTAATTTTTATTCAAAATTAAATAAATCCCCTTTTTACTTGAAACAATTGTAAGCCACGTTGTTAATAAAGTAACAATAAATCATATGTGTCTCCCGATTGTTTTTTGTTTGGCTGGGCAGTGAGGGTTGTGTTTTGATGTGTTTGGTTCATCCCTGAGGAGGTCAGGTGAGAAAGCCATCTGCTTGGCTTCCCTGCTAATACCAATTTACCTTCATCTTGAGTGACCTCATGCATCTTCTAGGACAGGCCAGTCTGGATTGGTCTCTTGTGGTGTTAGACACCTACAGAGGCATCTTGGGAGGCTCCATTTTTGTCCCTAGAGGGAAACACCTGGAGTAAGCTTTAGGCCAAAATCAAACTGCCCTAGGGGACTGCCTCTCTTCAATGCCTTTGGAGGACATCTAGAGAAGGTGAACTCTTCATTTAGGTTAATGCTAAGAGATGGTGAACCTGAGCCAGTAGCCATTCTACATGGATGGGGCATAGATAGACCTAGACATTAGCTATGGTTGCATCCCTCAGAGCATAATGGACACACAACGGTATGACTTGCAGGCAGTACAGGTTCCTGTCCAAGCAGAGGTGTGTCTCCACATCTATGTGCTCTGTGTGCTCCACACCCCAGCTCTGATGAATGTGCCCAAGCTGCCTGGACCACAGTCTTGCCCTCACTGAGCCCCCAAGCATCCAGGGAGGTGCAACACATCCTCTCTGGCTCAACCTTCCATAGATGCCAAGCTGCAGGGTTTGGTTTTACATGCATGCAAATTCTTCCCAGAAGGAGTATGGCACAACATGAAACAACAAGGATAGTGAGTGGGTGAGGAGACACAAGGGCATCCGAGGACCTTTTAGGAGAGTGACAGGGAGCAGGGTGAAAGACAGGAATGAAGGTAATGCAATGAGCAACTCGCAGAGAAGGATGTAGTGAGAGAGGAGCTGATGATGGCAGGACAAGAATTACAGCATGGCCACAGCACATGGAGTAGACACAGAAAACAAAACTTCCCAAGGTGCATAACAGCCATTGAACATGGGGGGAGCCATCTGGCAGTGGTGGAAAAGAGCCACTTGTGAAGTCCAAAAGGTGGGCTGCAGAGACAGTGGCATGCTTTGCAAAAGAAAACTGTATATTTCTTACATGTTTCATATAACATTTTCTTTGTAGTTACAGGCTGTGATGAGGAGTACAAATTCCAGCTTTGCAAGTGAGTAATCTCACCTTTCAGACCTCTTAATGACATCCTGAGCCCTGCCCAGAAAGTCTCCATTTGTTGGGCTAGCTTGGCTACTGGGCATTTGGCGTTGGCCTCATCACCTATGCCCTCTGCCCCAGGGAAAGTGGGGTAGCACGCACCCCGAGACAGGAGTATGGCATGCATCAACATGTGCATGGGAGAATGTGAGCAAAGAGTCTACAGAATTATCTAAAAAGAACTCAGATGACTCTCGTTTTGTTTTTGCTTTGTCAATCCCATTCACTTGCTTGTGGACACAGCAAAAGGGGAGAAGCAAAATTGCTTCTTGCGTGGTCCACCAGTTCTCTTAGTTCATCAAGACTGGCTATTCTTTAGAAGGAAAAAAAAAAAAATACAACAATGGGCAAGCACTTAGGTTTAGGGTGATTTACAACAGGATCAAATTACTGGAAATATATATATATATATATATTTTTTTTTTTTACAATGTCAACAAAGTCTTGGGATGGAAATCCTTCTGTGTTATTCATTATGACACCGTAACCACAGTCTATGCTTCGGGAAGGACAAAAGTGCAGCTAGTCAGAGAAGTGACCTGTCCAAACATCCTTAAAAATAAAGCATCAGACCAATGGATAGTGCTGTGTGCTGACATATGGCTTGCTAGACCACAGAAGTCCTTACTGAAAGGTGATGCAGAAAATGGGAAGGATTTATACAAGGAAATAATTCTAAGCTAACTCTGATGGTGACATAAAACTAAAAGAGCAAAAGCTTGAATGTTTTATGATATTCTTAAGAATCCAGAGGTGAAAATAAATCCATGTATCTCCCTGCAGCTTATTACATAGTCATTTAAAAGTAATGCAAAGGTCAGACATTGGTTTTTAAATTTCTGCCCCAGCTCAGGGAAGACATGTTCAGAGCTCTGCAAACTGCTAATTTTGAAGAATGTATTGCAAAGTGATTTCAGTAAAACACTGGCAAGATATTCCAACTGAGCTCCTTGAAATTGATGACCAACACATGAAATATAGTTGCCACATATAATTTCCTCAGGGAGAAAGTATCTACCAGCCTTGATCCTGTCATCACAGGCCAAGATTTTGAAGACGCCTCCATTTTTAGTGCAGCAATTTTTCATGCACAGTCAATTTGGGACAGATTTCTAGATACTTCACTTGATTTGTGGACACAGTCAAGCACTCATGTAAGCAGCAGTATGACCACCAACATGAAGTCAACTACCCCATTAAAAAACAACTACAAAAATAAAGTTGGATTTTCAGGTCTCTAAGGAAACACCATCTTTGTTTTCTGCATATAGAATGGACAAAAAAAGGTAGGTAGTTATATTTAATTCCTAGGGTTTTTAGACAGTCTTTCAAGTCAAGTATTGTTTTTAATAACCATATTATTGCTCTTACTGCTACTTTTGTTAGCATTGTTATTGCTTTTTTTGATTTCAAGATTCATGCCTTTCAATGAAATGTAGTGATTCTCCAAGTTTCTCTACTGCTACAGTATTTACTTAAGAATGATACACCTCTTGTCTGTACTCAATTGCCATAAGTTGATTTTGTAACTGCATCTCATCCAAAGTTGTAATTATAGTGTCTTCTCTAATAAGTCATAAAATCTTAAAACCAGAAAAAAATAGTGCTGCAGGACACCTTCAGGTGTCAGATTGACTGTTTCCCTTCTACAAAGCAAGACCAATTAGACAAATCTTACTTGTATCTGGCATTTGTTTAACCTGACCTTCAGATGGGTGTCAAAATAAGACCTCTAGCAACAAGCAATTCCCCAGAACTTCTATAGCATATAAAAAAAGTGATGGCATTTGGATGATGAAGTGTAATATTCCCAGGCAAAACCACTGAGCTGATGTTCCCATTGAATGGCCATTTCATTTTGAAAAGCTCAATATGACTAGTGATTAATGTAGCAATTAATAAAAGTAAAAGCAGAAAATTCACAGTTAAAATGGATTAGATTTCAAATAAGCAACTGTGATAATCATTTCCATCATGAGTCCTTAGTTGGGGATGTAGATCACATGATCTGGAGGTTACAGCAGATGATGGCACTACAGTGAATGTCCCAGCAATACTTAGTGTTGCCATCATTATTCTTGTGCCCCTGGATAAGTCATATCTGGAAATTAAGCTTTGTAACACAGAGTTCCCAGCTTGTGCCCAGGCAAGTCAGTGGCCCACTGACACATCCATGCTGGCTACAGAAGGTCAGATCCAAAGCTGCAAGGACTAAACGGTAGATTTTGCCCAGCCACACCTAACAGTGAGTTTGTGGGTCAGGGAAGAGATGTCAGCCATAAAGAGAAGTAGAGTGTTTCTGAATCAATTGAACACTCTCCTGTGCCATTTTAGGGAAAGCAATAGCTATGATGGACATGGGAACAGAATGTGTGAGCATGCAGTCCTTCCAGGCATGCTAATACAGTCTCCTTTAATGGACAACTCCCACTAGCGAGAGAGAGAGCTAGGAAGAGCCCTTAGCTCCTGAAGGAGCTGTTAGCTTGTGATAATCCTGCTCTAGGTGAGATTTCGGAGGTGATGGCCCTCTGGCACCTGCCTTTTGTTACCAGGAGAAAAAGACATCGATCACTTTCCTGACTCAGCCCAGGATTAACAGCAATCTTTTATTCTCTAACCCAAACAGAGCTTTTAAGACCCCTGTTTTGTTACCAGATATAAACCTGCAAAATCTCCATAAGAATCAGTTTAAGTTTTTCATGTATATGCAGAGTCTGCATTTAGCAAAAGGAAAGGAAGGAAAGCAAGCTGGTCCAAACCCAGCACCAGGAATCTTGACTCCACTCACCACAAAATTTAAGAACAGATACAATTCTTCTAACTTTACTCATATGACAAAGTGAAGCTTTCTCATATTTGAATGTGTAGGCATCATTTGAACTAATTTCCCCAAATCAGCTTCATTTTTGCACTCTTTCTGAGTGTGCCTGTGGCTTTTAGTCACATGCAAAAACTCTATACCTAACAGCTTTATCATACTGGCGTCATTGTAGACAACAGGCTAAAGTGCTGTTGTTTTAGGTGCAGATTACTCTTTTATGTACAAATCCGCTTCACCTCGGACAAGAGTGAAGGACATCACTCTGGTCCTCTTACTGACATTACCCACACAGCAGCCACCCATTTCTGTGAAATTTTCCAGCTGATTGACATAACTAAGTCAAATGTGGAGCAACTATCATTGGGGTGTGCTCAGTCTGGGGTTTGCTTCTGCTATTTCAGATGTGAAATTTTCCCACATGTTGGAAAGCCCACTCTGTCCTTCCATGTGTATCAGCTGAACGTATAGAAGAAACAGCCTGTCTCTGTAAACCTCCCTCTCAGACACACACACACACAGAGCACTCAGGAGATACTCGCTGCCAAGGCAATTTGCAGCTGCTCATAATGAGACCTAGCAAAAGGCGAGGACCTTTTTCAGGGGAGGGAAGCGTTATTATCACTTTCATGGACTTGTCACTGAGACCTGGAAACCTTGCAGCAGTCAGGAACCTTCTTCCCACTGGTTTAAGGTGAGATCACACATGTCTTTAGGGAAGAGTGTACTGGGGGTGATCACCACATCAAAATGCAATCGTTACTCTGAAGTTCACTTTTGTTCGTACTTAGAAGGACCCTTGAACATCCAAACTGTAAATCTTTAAGCTTGAGTTTGCACAGGAAACCTACAAGCTCTGCTGAGTTCCTGGATGTATGGTTGACCTTAGTTGCATTTTACCAATGCAGTTTTCTACTTTACAGCCTTCACAGAAGGGATTTGCCTAGCCAAAGAGAACTTGAGCACCGTAGGTCCCCAACTACAGTCGCTCAATGCCCTGCTTCTGAGTGCCAGGTTTTTGGCACCTCATTTTCATTCTCTATCATGAATATAATAGAGACAAGCAGAAAAGGTGAGAAGAGCTGGGAACCTGGATACCATGTGAGGAGTGCTCTGCCTCAAAGAACATATGTTAGCCTGAATTAAAGCCCTAAAGTATCCCATTAGGGGAAAAATCCCTCATTGTGTTCTGTGCTTGTCCAGTATCTACAACTGCTGGAGCTTTATTTCACTTTTAGCCCATGTTATTACAAGTAATAAATAAAGTAATGAGAATATCTTCCACTAAGAACTTGGAATAAACTCATACACCTCTTTCCATTGTGAAAGTCCTGTTGTCCTCTCTTAGAACATTAACCTCTGAAGCAGACTGGGATGTTCCTGCACACCACACAGCATGGCAGTGAAAAATTTGGAAATTTTTTCCCCATTCTCCCTGCTCAAGGATCTCCAACAAACCTCAAAAGCCAATGTAAAACCTCCCCTCTCCTTCAGGTGGCTGGGAACACTGTGTCCTTAAGACAGTAGTTGGGATGGTACCTTGGTCATGGCATTTCTGGGTGAAAACTGAATTTCCGTAAAAGGATGTTGTGACTGGTCCAGGCCGAAATATTTGTTGACAATAAGGAGAGTAGAAGAAAAGATTGTGCCCACAGTTCTTGAAGAAGGTTGTCTTCAAGAAGTACAGATGCATCAATGACCAAAGCTTGAGATGCATGTGACGGAGGGGGTCTGGTCCATATCTAGTGAGGACAGTCTTTCATTTGATTTGAAAGGAGCTGGGAGTCGGGATGACTAGTGCCTGATGGCACTGGCAATAGGACAGGAAGGAGAGACAATGGAAAGTGGAGAAGAGGCTGGAAATGTAACTGCTGAATGATGCACCCCGTGTTAGGGAATATTGTTTTCTGTCATGATTCCTCTGAAACCCAATACAACATTTTCAGAAGTGTATTTCAAGGTTTTACTTCTCTTCTGGGAATGAAGCTGCTATATCACAGGCATTCTGGAGTTGTTTTTTGGGGACTTTTCTTTCCCTTTTATTTTCTATTTTCTTTTTCATTCCTTTAACAAGAAAGAGATTTTCTGTTTCCACTTACAATTGTTAAGCTGCAATATCTATGTGCATGTGCGTGTGTCTCTGTGTAAGAGTCTCCAGTCCATTGTGAAACACAAACCAGAATACCAAGTCTTTGCATTTCCTTAGATCGTTTTTTATCTGATATTGAATTAAGTAAAGGGCTTAATGTTCAAAGTGGTGTTTAGGGAGTTACTCACACAAATTCTGTTATTGCTGCTAATGGGATTTGTGCAGATTGCTTTGAAGATGAGTCTCTTAATGTAGAATAGGAAAAGACATTCTAAATTGTAACTTATTTCAGACAAATCTATCTTTAATTTTTACTGATAGAGCGTTAGAGACACGAGGTAAAGAAGTATTTGCAGCATTTTTTTCATATATCAGTATTATTGACAGGCATGTGAATATAGGTTTGATTCAAATAATGCAGTGGATACTTTGTTGAATTTTTAGAATTGGAAAGAAAGGGACTTTACATTTTGAAATTATGATGAAATTTGGTGATGTTTCAGAGAACACAGAGCTGGAAAGAAATGGTCATAAAACATTTCCTAGACACCACCTTACACTGCAGACTCAATACTGATGGAAATTTTAGTTTGCAAAGTGGACGTCTTATCCTGCAGCTCAGTAGTACCTCCTTTGGTTATTGCACTAAGTGATGACCACTCTGGATTTAAGATGCGACTGGAAGCAGAAAAGAGCAGGAAAAGAGAAGTCTGTCTGACGTAGAAAAAAAGTCTTGAGGATCCAGCATCATGCATTTTCTTCAGAAATATCATTCCTTCTGACTCCAGAGGAGCGTTAGATCAGGTTTGTCTTATATGAGCTGAGAACAGGGAAGTCTGGGCAATCAGGCAACCTGTGGGCTGAGGCTTGTAACCACTAAGGACAGAGAAGGGCAGCTCTAGGATAGGCATTATTTAATTTTCAGGTGCCTGGGCAGACAGCATTTCACCTGACTCAAGCCAAGGCTGGGGCTGGTGATCCCCCGGGGCATACAAGACATGAATGGGATGGCAAACCAGAGGAAAACTCACACCTTGGAGCACCAGCTAACAGGGACATTTTGGGGTCTCTCAGATAGTGGTAGACACCTATGTTACGTCAACTTATTCAAGTGCCACCTAGTTATCTGTGCAGCTCCACTGACTGTATCAGGTGCAATCATAGGCACCAAAATGCTTCGAGACACCCGCGTGTAGGCTTCCATTAGCCTTAGTGGGACAAGCAAGATCCACACCTCTTTTGTTGTTTCTGTCTCTGGAGGAATGCATGGGGTGATAACCACACTGATCCAGGCAGCGCCTCTAAGATTGATGAGCACTTTAATGCTAGCTTTCTCACTGCTGAGCTTGCAGTGAAGATTTGTGGGCTGCTTCGTTCTCAGATCCTTGCAACCCCTATCTTTTATCCTCTGATCTGGATGACAAAGTTGACAGAAGCTATATAAATTATAGTCTTTGGAGTATTAATTGCCTGTTTCTAGAAGATTAATTACAGAATATCTCTTACATTCACAGATCAGTATTAGTGAGACACACAGTATTACTCAACAATATCTCTTTCTGGGTGACCCAGTCGTTTCTGGATGTAAACAGGTCGGTAGCTTCTGAGCATAGAGGTGTGAAGAAATTATATGAGAAAAAGAGTTACTATGAACTTCTGTGGTTTATCTACGTCATAACTGCCTACATATAGGCCTGTGGTCCATAGTAAACATGGGGCAATTTAACTCACATAACCCACAAGCCACAGTTACATTGTCACCTTGAAATTAGCATTCTTTCTGCTTCAGTGAGTGGTCCCATCCCTCCCCATGTCATTTCTGCTTTCTCACTCATGCTGGCATCACTATTTTGGCAGTTGGGAAATTCATCTGGCTAAAGACTAATCCACATTAAAAAGCCATCTTATCTCTCAGCTGGCTCATTCTCCCAATCTCTCTGCCTGGATGCATGAGCTCTTCCACTAGTATTTTGGGATGAATAGGAACAAACACTTGGGAGGGAAAGGATGAAAGAATCATCTTTTTCAGTTGCACATGGATTTGCACTGAAATCAGGTATGGGAATTGCCATAGTCCTAGAGACAAGGGCAGACACTTCATACCATTTGCAGAGCAGGAGAATTGTGTCTCACAGCTCACCTTGCACTCAAGCATCCATAAGCTGAGCTAAGCATCACCAGACCAAACCCAGATCTCCATCCTAGATAAACAATCTCCCTGCATACTTGAAAGCCATACCTCAAAGACTTACAGAAGCAATGCAAAGAAACCACATGGAGGTGCTGAACTGAAAAGTTGAGCTAATGAATTCACATTCAGGGACATGCAGAGATGTTTCTAAGACCTAAACAAGTAACTCTGTGGTTGACCAGGTTGATTTAGGTCACTCCAATCTGAGGCATTCTACTGACATGACCTTATTTCCTCCACAAAAGCTAACTGGTCTTTTCTACTGGCCTCACTTCAGTTTTGTCACCAGTTATCCACACTTTTCAGCTGGATGAAAGCTTCATTTACTATATATTTTCTCCATAATAAAAAATCTTTATAATTTTTAAATGCCATTTCCCTCTCCCCCTCTCAAAAAACCTGAGGAGTTTCACCAGCATAACTCAGTAATCATTCAGTCACATAAACACATTGTTAAATTCGAGTATCCAAGTAGTTCTGAACTCTGAAGTTTTGGAAGGAGTTTTGAGGTGTTTTCTGCAGGGTGATAGGAAATGTCTTCAGATGTATCTGATATTACCAGTTGTGTTAAAAAGCTGTTGTATTAGTGGCTGCTGTTTCTGGTGATGTAGGTATTTTACAAATGTTTCCTAAATCACAAGTTGAAATATAGCTATTCTTACTCTGTTCTAAATTTTCATAACCTTGAGATGTTGTTTTCTTTGTTAATTAATACTTTAATTCCTCATCCCCACCCCCTCTTGTAGGTTCCTAATTTCCTCCCACCTATCAACATTACTTAATTTTTTAATTACTTAATGTCTATCAACATTACTTAATTTTAGCTTTTCAGGCATAGGCACCACATTTAAATTCCTTTTGTAGCTATGGAAGGAGACAAGCACATCCAGAGGGCAGTTTATCTCATCTATTTAAGACGGTTGCCTAGGTCAGGATTAATCGTTTTTGCAGCAAAGGGAGATAGATGTCTCCAGAGAACAACTAACTTAGTCGATGTATCTAAATTTTGGAAACCTAAAGCCGGAGAAATTTCACCACAAAGTTGCTTTGGGGATAAAAATTGATTTAGTTGACTTTGGAGTCCTAATATTTTTCTCCACTTCCATTCCAAGTAGTTTTTACATAGCTGACAAAAAGAAACCCTGGGTCCTTTGAAATCAAGAATCTTCATTGCAGACTGGTTCTGATATTGTACCATTCTGCTGAACAGAAATTGAATCAACTTGATACAGACTAGATTTTGACACAAGCTCTTCTAAAACTTGTTCTTCCTTCATAGACGACCTCACCACTTTCTGCCAAAGTGACCATCATATCAAAGATACTTGGGGCCAACACTTAAAAGTAGTATTTTTTCTCACAGTCTGCACCTAGGATGTTGAAGTCTCCCATATTAATGTTATCCTCAGGGATATTTTTTCCTTTAAGAAGACCTTCTGCCCACAATGCAACTCCAGACATGGCGATTCATCACAGTCTCATCATCATCTCTAGATGTTCTACCATACAGCCCAAAAGGACTTCAGTTCAAGCTTGTTCTCTGCCTGTCATGCTACATTATCTTAATTCTTCTCTTTATATCCTAAGCATGTAACTTTCTCTTCTCCATTCAATTCATTCTTGGACAGCTGTTAACTTCTCTGTCTGCATCACAGACTTATGCCTTGGCAGAAACAGATTTCCTTTATTGTTCTACCAGGGATCCGTTGTTCTTTTTTACCCACTCAGTTTCTTGGACTCCGTATATTAAACTATATGATTTGCTTTCTTAGCTCATGTCTATATGATCAAGATTCACAGACAGATGTGTCCTAGATCTTCAGCAGGAGCTGCACAGAGAAAAGCTGTTTCAGCAGAGTGTTCAACCCACCTCAGAAGCCTTGCTGCAAGATGGGGTTCATCTCCCAGAGTAGCACTTTGCTCTAACGCTGGTAGACAGCTTGAAGAACAGACCCACACCCCAGACACATACCTGGGAGCTCCAACTGTAAATGACTGGATGGACTTAGACTTTGCAGTAAAACCTGTTTGGTTTTTTTTTTTTTTTTTGGTATAGTTCACAAATTAAATCCTTTCCTTCCCTCTTTCTTTGACACTCACTATCTTCTTTTCCCTATGGCATCCCTTAACCTTTTTCTGTGCCCTGGTTTCTCTGTTTTTCTTATCTCATACATCAAGACCAACTATTTACACATTTATATACACAGAAAAGCATCTTGTGAGTTTTCAGAAGGAATTACTCACCTGTATCTTCAGGCTTCTCTAAAAACTTGTTCCTAAGGTGGCAACAGTTTACTACAGGAAAAGTGGGTACTTTGATAAATAAAATGATTCCCTGATAACATAATTCCCAAGGTAGAGAAGGAGGAGAGCAGGGACAGGATAAGAGACTTTAATTGTCTCCCTTTTCCAGCAGGAAGCAAGCAGAAGGAATAATTGTTAATTGCTGTAAATTGTTAATTGCTGCCTCCTCCATCTGCAAAGCTTTAATTAGGAACTAATGAAAACTTAAAAGAACTTGAATGGGTATATTGTTCTCTGGCTCTACTACTTTTTTTACTCTACAGCAGAAAAAGAGTAAATTTTCCACTGACATTTGTTTAGAAAGATGCTCAGAGCCTCTAGCCCTACCATGTGGTTTCAACTATGTCAGAGGAGCACATCACTGTGAAGTTTAATGGCTTCCAAAACGTGATGAGTATTTTGCTATTATTTTGTCTCTTAACCACACTGCTTATCTCATAAGAGGGACAACTGTCCTCTAGGAGTACTTACTTCACGGTTTTCTTCAAGGAAAAGTCTTTTGGCAGCGGTACTAGAGCATGACTCAAGAAATATATCTCAAGATCCCTTTCTGCTGCAGCCCTTCTAGAAAGACTCTCCTCCCAGAAGAGTGGCTTTTTCAGGTTACTTGGGGATCATCTGACCTGCAGAAAGCCTCTGCACCTTGCATGATAGACAGTGAAAGGGATTGCTTTTGTTATCCCACACTGAGGATGCTTGCTCAGGTCAATCTCAAGTTTGTAGAGAAGTGGAGGGTGGTGGTCAATGGCCACAACCCACCATAACAGGTGCTTCAGGACACCCATTGCTGTTGTTCTGCCCCTGCAATAGCAGGTCCTTGTGTAAATAAATCGAAAGGTACTTCATTTAGAACAAGTATTAACACTGAGGCTTAAAAGAGAGACTGACAAATCCACTTTTCATTTCCACCATTAATTATTGTGGAAAACTATTCACATATGTCTCTCTGCTGACAAGCTTTGCATGTCCTCTTGTCAAGCCTTTTACTTCACCCAACCTTATTAATTAATTCTTATGTTAATCAAATCTGGAGTCACGGGACTGTATGTGGGCTAGGAAGATGGCAGATCAGTACCAAGAGCTGTACTTGAGGAGCTGCCTTACCTCCTGACAACCACTGCTTCTATTTTGTGTAGCTTTCCATCTCCCCGTCAATAAAACGTGCAAAGTACTGCTTACTGCACTTCAAGAATCTTGTGAGTTCCTTAGTTGCGGATAACTAAATATTATGACATATGAAAGCACAGGGTATAGATATATCATAGACTTCACACTTGTATTTCACACTCTCTATTAATGTGGCACTCCATGGTGACATGATATTTACCAAAGACTTTCTGGGAGCAGATTTGAAATTTTATTTATTTTTTTTGAAGGCTAAAAACTGTTAAGCTCAGTGTTTATCTGCAATGTCAAGGGAAGGTGCTCAATGAATGGTAATGATAGGTTTCTAGTCATAAAAATAGCCTTTCCTTTGCTGAGGAAAGAAAAAAAAAGAAAATACCCTATGAGATTTTCTGGCATTAAAGCACTAAAATTGTCTTTTTAAGTAGTGTGGAAATTGACAGATCATAAAAAATAGAGAGAACAATCACTGGAGAATGTACAATAATCTGGCAATATGGAAATTACAGATTTTAATATTTCCCCCCGAGTCAATGAAATATGTGAAGGAACAACTGTATAATACAGCAAGCTCTGTGTAATACCTATGTAGCTAGAGTTAGCAAGATACTCTATCTTGGTTGTTTTATTTTCCTGGTTAATAACAAATCCACCAAATTACTTCAATGATGAAGGATAGAAAAATCCACTCTGACGTTCAATTGTTGCACAAATCTGCTCCATCAAATATCCAAATTTAATGATGCGCTGGTAGTTTCTGATCTTGCTGACTCCTTATTGCAACATGGAAAGTCAGTCAGTCTAAGTCTGTGAAGCTACCATCAGCATTCATTTGCCATAATGGATTTTCTTGAGGATCCATCAAACCCATCTTTTTCTTCAGCAGAAACCAGTGAGCCACCTGAAACAGTGGGAGAGTCTGTTCCCTGAACCACACTCACCAGCTTGGGACTGGTTTCCTTTTTAAATCAAAATATTTTTCTCGTGAACTTGGAAGAAATCTGAATAGATATCAGATTCAGGATTCCTCTCTCTTTGGTAATAAAACTGCAGAGTAAAAGATCAATCTTCCTTTAAAGAGTGCAAAATATTTTGTTAACTAACATCAGTCACAAAATGGGAACAGCATTATGTCCCTGCAGTGTGCAAACCTTTGCTAGACAAAGAGCAGCACCCCACTCACCAAGCAGAGAGCTGTCTGTAAAATGAGACTGAATGAGGTCTGCCTCTTGCTTAAGAGCTTCTTTTTTCCAAGAGGTTTTGTTTATTTTCAGTGCCCGAGTGCACTTGGAATAATGGATTGCAGCAATTTCAAAATACAGCAGAAAACTCATCCCGAACTTACTTGGGCTCCTGATTCAGAAGAGCACTTCAGCATGTGCTTAATTTAAGCATATACTTAAGGGTCTGAAGGGCTGACCAACACACTTATGCCCCTCTAATTAGAGATTATTTAAATCACGCTGCAATACAGACCAGCAGCAGAAGATAACTCAGCCCATCTTCCCCTAATGCAGGGCCAGAAACAAATCCAGTAGGAGGAAAACATACTTCTAACAAAAAGACAAGGGATTTGTCCATACTTAAAGTTGCACAGGCATATTCTGGGCTAAATTAGAGAGGGAGGCACTGGCAGGACTGTCCAGAGAGTCCTGAATGAAGAATGTTGCATAGAGACAATATTAAAATCAGAACATTTTATTCAGTCCCTCTCTGGTTAGCATGGAAGGAAGGTGTGCTGTGGAATGATGCTTGCATTGCCTGGAGAGATATGTTGACAACTCAAGGCTGACCCACTTGAAATTAAAGTGGCTCCAAACATGAGTGAAGGATTTTATAGTGTTCTGGGACTCAAGGTAGGGACAACATATTAGTTATTGCAGAGGGGAAAGCAAGCTCCAAACAGCATGGACAGATGGGGTCTGATTGCAACTAGCTGAGCTCTGATGAGGTTTTCCACGAGAGGATCTGATCCTCTTAGATCTGATCTAAGTTTGCTAAACTCAAGGGAACCTGCAATGAGATTTAGCATCATGCTAGTCCTGGACAGGCAGTTTTCATTGGAGTCAGGGTTCAAGCACCTGTGTCAGATTTTGTCATTCAAAGTTTCCATTGAAAAACTTCCTGTCTCAAATAGTCCTGGTTGCAATTCTCCCAAATACAGGTGCTTCAGAATGAAAACCCTTTGCACTGCTCAGGCTTAGAAGATTTCAATAATGGTTTTGAAGCAAGTTTATCATCTTCCTTCCCTCTCTCTACAAGCTGTATTTTTCTTGTTAAATGTGACAGAGTTACCCCTGGATCAACAAGCTAGAACAAATATAATCCCCTAGTAACAGGAGGAGCAGCCCTTTTTCAGGGGGAGCAATCAATCCCTTACAGTGGCACGTGCCTAATGGATCCATCTCTTTCATTAGCTCTAGGCTCCTAATAACCACTGTCTTTGCCAAATGAGGGATGTGTTATGTCAGCCTTCTCTCCCGTCTTCTCCTCCCTTCCCTGCCTTGTCAGCGGCATGCTAATTTATGTAATCAATTCATAGTGCTGCTTAATGAATAGCTTTGAAGTCATTAGATTCATCTACTGGTGAAGGGGCTGATTGGTCAGCCTCTGAATCGTTTCCATTTTCTGAAGCTCTACAGTGTCAGCCAACATAATTGCTTTAGAAACACCCTTGGGAGACACTTGGGAAGTAGCTGTACAATCCCCCTTTATATTTAAGTGGAAGACAAAGTGGAACAATAATAATACTTAGCATTTTTACCACACTTTATATAATTAAAATGCTCCCCAAACATTAACTAATTTTTGCAGTATGCCCAGAAGGTGAATCCTTACTTCTCTTACACAGACGAGAGTCAGTAGTAAAGACAGTAGATGTTAAGCTCCTTGGATGTTGCAGCTGATGGGTACCTTTGTGCTCAGGCAGGCCAATGGTAAACCCAAATTCACAATGTCCCTTCAGTACCCAGTGCCTATGGAAATCCCTGGGGAATGTGAGCTCTAAGATTTCAAACCACACAAAAAGCAGAAATTGCCATTGGCTTGTTAATATTGGGACCACATTCAAAGGTGATATGAGCTTTTTCTTCTCGGAAACATGGTCCTGATGGAGGCACACAGGAAGCCACTGACAAGTTGCTATTGTTATGCTTTTGAGCAAGATTTTTGATCTTGATTGACAGCTCTGTGGATGCCTCTCTGCTTGACATTCAAGCACTCTTCTGTCTTCACATCTGAGTCCTGACCTCCTGATGTTGGACATGGTGGTGTAGAGCTGAGCTCAGCTCTCCAGCACGATGTACAGCAGGCATAGGAAAGGAATTGTGGAAAGGGGGGCAAATTCTTGTTGAATTTGCACCTCAATGCAAAGTATGGATCCTAGCAGTGCTCCAGGGGGACCCTATGTGGATGCAATTTGATGCTTGGGTCAGATACTCAAATGCATGTTCAGCCAACCCTACCAAAGCCTGCATAGGTGGAGACTGGGACAACTACCACAACACACTGATTTAGTTAAGAGATGGTAGGCAGAAGGTGAGATTTCCTTTCAGCTTGACAGTCTGCTACCAACAGGGCTGTGTACTATTTTAATTACTCAAAAACTTTCAAATACAAACAGTTTTGCTGTGCTTTATAATGATTATTCAATGGTTTCAGACTCTGCAATGAGCTGTGATGCAGGATGCCCTCTGGCCACACCATTTCAGTAATGAGTCTGGCATTTCTGACAGAGACTAATAGTAGAAATTGTTATCAACATTTTTAGCAAAATACTGCAAGCTAGAAATTGGATTTCCCCCCCTTCTGCATCCTCCTTCACTTGTTAATGAACTACTTCTTCAAGGTGCCAAAGGCAAAGCTGTAAAGTGAGATAGGCGATTTATTTTCTGGGCGTGAGACACCTAGACACAGAAATATACAGTTATTTATTTTAATGCATCATTCACATAAAATTACATGATGCTTTACAGGTGTAGCAGGAAGACAAGTTTCCTTATCCCAGGAACCTATAAGCTGAGATATTGATGAGATGTTAGAACAAGACAAACAGGAGATGAAAGAATCTCTCACTCCAGGTGTAGGTGAGGGTGGTGAGAACTGTTTTTTTGCCACATATTACCCCTTAGACCTTGAGAATTTGGGAGTAGGCAGGACATTTCTTTCTTGATGGGGATATTTGGACTCCTTTAACATCACGGGAGAGATGCAGACTTCCCAATAGAATGATTTATCCTGCTCTAGTTCAGATGTTTAAAAAACATGAGATGAATAATGCTCTATTTCCAATTCCCTATCTCCTACGGTAGCCAATGGTATATCTATTGACCGTGTGTGCCTTGATCAAGTATTTCAAGGACTGTCCACTGGTGCACAGGACACTAAGGTGATGGAGTTGCACTCTGGATGACTAGCTCCAGTGTAGGTGTCTCCACCTACAGTAGTAGACATTTCTGGGCTGCTGCAACCTGTATAATAAAACTGCTTTCCTCCGTACTTACCTCCCCTTCCAGAGCACCCTAACTTTCTGTCATTGTTTTTCAGGCTATAGAGATATAAGTGATCTCAGATTGGATGGATATGCTTTGCTCTTTGTCTGTGGAAACTCAGGCATGCATCATCTGCAAGAAGATATTTTACAAGCTTATTAATATTTTTATTAATACAGGGATATATTAATATTTTGCTGATATATTATTTTTAATTAATATCTGAAGGGAAATATAGAAAACAGAATATTCAAGTGTGTAAGCATGTCCCAATCACTATCAGTGATGCCCCAGTGTATCTTGCCTAGCCTCTGACTACTGTTCCAGAAGTGAACCTCTCCCATCTGACTGGTTCCACATCAGCACAAGGGGGATCATCTCAAGTATTCTAGGGGGACTCATACAGTACTAGAGGTCGACATGTGAGAAACAGCATTGTGTCCAGCCTGAGTTGTGAAGCACAGAAAAAAGAAACAGGTACTGCAGGTAGGTAAGGAGTTGGGAGAGGTTAACCAAGAGGGCTGGTAGAGAATGAGCTTAGACAGAGGTTATGAAGCATCTGGAAGATGAGACATTTAAAGGTGTTTAAAAGGAAATGCTCTTTGAGCCTTTATGAAAATTTTACTCTAATCTGCTGGATACTGCACACTGACAGATGATATCAGGGAAGGACTATGACAAAGTCTTGGTTCTTTACTCCATTTAGTCAGAGATGGAGGCAAATATATTCCAGAGTGGGGAAAACTCAGCCATGGGCTTTCAGCAGGCAGCAACAATGATCCTAGGTGGTGCTTTTTTTTTTCCTGCTACTTCTTTCTTTTAGCATTTTCCTTTTGTTTCCTGAGAAGGCACTGTGCTGCTCTCCCCATTTTTGCCTCCAGGGGAACAGAGGCAAAAAAAAGGAGATGTGACCTTCCCATGGTGCTTGCAGATGGGGATCTGCAAGCAGATCACACAGGGGAAATATCTGTTTTTCCAGGGAAAGGTTGCAATACTGGCTTACAGATGGAGGAAGAACCTCACAGGGACCCTGAGTGTATGTATATCCCAACAGAAACTTGTGCTAATCAGACCCCCACCAAGGCCACCATGAGCAGTTGTGCAGGGAAGAGGCAGTGACACAGTGTGACCTTCCCTAAGGTGAAACCAGAATGGACAAGTGTCACATTCACAGCAGCAGGGACAACTTGTGTGGGCCCTGGCCACAACTTTGTTCCTTTTACCTCCAGGGAAATCAAACCTCTCTTGTCTTGTTGCGGTCTCCAGCCCACACTATGACAGGCAGTCAACATGCTAATATTTTGCCATCTCTTCTGTATTGTTAATCCATCCTCTGTTTTAATCTTCATAGAAGTTTAAACAAGAAAATGACCACCAGCAACTGAAAGTCTCTGCCTTCACCATAAGAGTATTTTAATTTCTTTATGGAGTACCAAAGCAATCTCTTCACTTGCAGTATCTCATGTAGTTACTGACAACATTGAGAGGAAAAACCTTGTGGTAACTTCTTGTCCTTGCCGCTCAAGAACGTCCAAGGGACCCTAATGCACTGTTATAATTTTGCAAGAAAGTCCTTTTTATGCATGGCTTATTTGATTTGATTTATAAACAGATACAGCAAGGCAGTTATCACCTCTTCTTCCCATGCAGGCATCAGGTCTGAGCAGAGACAAGAAGTGAGTGGTGCTCAGTGACAGGTTATTGCCAAGGTTGAGATATAGAGCCTTTTTGTTTTATTCTCCATCTAAATTAGTTACTGCAAAGAGATTTCCCTGGTGGAAAATTAGTTTTAATATTTATTTCCTACCTGAAACTTTATTATTCTTTTATTGAGTGGAATGTGTGCTCTCTCTTTCAGAGCTGGTTTTCATGCAGAGCTAGCTATAACCTGCCTCCACTGTTTTGGTTTATAAACTCATGCCAGGTGCCTGTTACAGTTGCTGCGCAGAATTAATAACTGTTTGGGGGCTGACCCCTTGTCCACCCTCAAATTGAAAGATAATCCAAACATACAGTTCAACTTGGTTCAAGATGGAAATTATTTCTTATTTTTTCCATAGCCAAAAAAAAAAAAAAAAAAAGAGGGTTTGGGGGTACCTAACACAACATTCCTATGAATTGTCAGAAATGTTTCATTAGAAGTGTTTTATTCATAATTTGGTAATTTGTAACAATAGGAAAGCTAGACTGAGGTGCCCTTCATACACTGGGGAAGGGAGCAGCTCAGAGTAAATATGTTCAGGTTTTGGAAACTATGAAGTCTCAGGTGTTGTCCACTGCCTCTCTGTCTGGGCGGATGCAAATGCTTGGTAATAATTTGCATCTGCCTTTTTCAGTCTTTCTTGTCTGCATCTCTCTGCTTTGTATAAAATGTTTAAACATGCATTGGAGAGGAGCTGGAGACATGGCCTTGGGGGTAGTGACTCCTGAGCACCAAGGGGCAGTACCTTCTCCAGTAGCTCCCTCTCACAGGTTTTTGCACTATCTGGCTTTTTCTGGTAGGAGCACACAAGTATCGCTGAAGCACAAAACTTGCTTCGCATGGTGGCTCAGGTTCCATGGCTCCAGAAAACTACTTCACAACCTGTGCAATTTTTTCATTTGCTTCCCCCAAGCAAATTTAAAGTGAAGCAGTTCACATGCATGGTATGGCTCCAAGAGGAGAGAGCAACTCCCTTCCCTGTGTTACTTGTCAGCCCTTTCATTAAGAGAGGATGAATGTGATTTCAAATCCCTGCAGGTCAAGGAAATTGAATCGTGGTCTACTACCTCACTGCTGGATTACAAGAAAATAGGTGCCATCATGTTGGCTTTGCAAAGGACTCTAGGGTGAAACCACGTTTTAACTGAAATAGTTCAGCACTTTCTTTTGTCACAAGCAGTATTCAGTTTGGAGCTCACACCTTGCTTTGTTCCTCCTGTAGCTCCTGGAGGCTCCTGTGGGCAGTGCTCCTCTCCTGGTGAAATGAACACTGGACTTCAGGAGACAGGTTGTCTACTTCTGCCACTGTCCAGTTTAGGGCAAATAATTTAATATTTGCACATTCCCTTTTCCCATTTTCAATAGTTATAATGTTAATGTCTTCATAGAACACTTGGAAATCTAAGTAAAAAAGGTAAGACTAATAATTTCATTGTGCCACAGTCTCATTTTTAGGACTTAAGTGGTTTAAATATCACACAGTAAGTCAAAAGGACTCCACCTTCCTAATGCTGTGGCTTCATCAGTTCCTTTGAATTTAAGTAATCTGGCTGCCTCTCGGGTCCCCTTTATCAAAGTAAGTGGTGAACACTTAAAATTCACCCCCTCAAATATGATGGGGAATGAACAACTCTTACAGTACTTTTCCTCAAAATGCACTGAAGTGCTAACCAAAGATATACTGAGTTGCAAATACATTTCAGATATTTATAGGGTTACAGTAGGAAAGGTTTAGCAAGAGAATGTTTATAATAGAGCTTTCTCACAAAATCACTATGTGCAGGACAATATAATATTACACAGCATATCAGAGTGGCCTTTACATTAAGGATGTCATCTATTTTCATAATGGAAATATAAGAGTTTCTGCTGATGTTTTGGAGACTGAAATGTGTTTTCTTCCCCCCTGAGCTGATTATTTTTTCTCAATTTGGCATCTTATTTGTATCATTTCTTCTTTTACAATTTTATTGTGACATCTGGCTGCAAAATAAAAATGTAGCCTACAGGAAAATGTAGAATTGTGTTCCCTACAGTGCATCAATCAGACAATAAAATAGCCATCACTAGAAAAGTGTGTTTACAAAAGCTGTTATTTGTAAATAGAAAGTTTTCTTCTGGCTTTACATCCAAACGAATGCATAAGGACAACTTTTCAGATGGTATAAGCTGGCTTCAGGATGGCTCTAACAGTTTTTGCCAGCTGATGATCTGTTCAGGAGGCCTCCTTTCCTTTCTGAAAGCATCTAAAAATACAGCTCTATTGGGTGTGTATGGGGTTGGGTTTTTTTGGTTGATTGTTTTTTGTGCATGTTTATGAGGGTCGTCTTTCATTATGTTCATCCCACTGTTTCTTATCCTATAACCAACTCCACTGACCATCTCATACTCTTCTCAGTGATGTGTCTGTCCAGATTTAGCAATCATTTCTGAAAGTAATAGTAATTTGGACTTCTATATTCTCCTTTGAAAACTATGAATAATACTACCAAGAAATCAGTGGGAGAGTTAATACTGGATTGAAGACGTTCCAAGATTGCTATCACAAAGTGTTAATACATTGATCTACTGTAGGCTTAGGAAAAGAATGAAAGCAACATGATTACCTTGTTACAAATTGATTATATCCATACAAACACTGCAGAGGAAAATGCAGGTGAATCAAAGCACAATTTTGACAACAGACATGTTAAACAAGATAAACAACTTCTTATGAGGCAAAAGAAGGAAAGGCTTGACTGGAGGCCCCATTGCATGAAGAAGACCTTGCAGAACAGAAGAATTGGTTTGAGAAGAGGTCGTTTGGAGCTGGTAACTCTGCCCAATTCACCTGATGGTGCTAGACATGGGTAGTATTATAGTATTTCCATGCACTGAATTAGAACTTGAACATACAGATTAAATGGCACCTACCTCTGAGTTTACCATTATAGGCAATGGAAGGAAACAAATACTTCTCAGGTACGACCTATTTTGAATGGTCTGGGATGAATTGATGTCTGACTCAGAAAAGAGGACAGGTGACTAGTCCAGATGGAGATATTTCCATTATTGTTCTCTCAGTGGAAATGAATCTAATCAGTATTTCAGGAATGGATGAAACTAATCACTTTCAATAAGAACTTATTAGATAAGACAAAACCCTAAATATGTGGTTTAATTCCCACATTATTCTGGTAAAAATAAAGAGAGAAAGGTTCAGTCCAGTTCAGTTACTTTAGCAACAAGGTGTAGAATTTGGATGCCTCAAATGAAATGGGGTGGGGCAGCTTTGAATTCCTACACACAAGGCTTGATTCATCTGTTTAAGCACTGCTGTTGGGTACCAGCCAGCTGAGATTCCATAGGATGTAAGCATGTGCATACCAGACACGACCTAAGAACAGAGGGGATCTGTACCCTTTCAGAGCAGAAACAAGAGACTTGACAGGACATTCTGATTGGTCTCAAGTGACACTTGCTACCTCTGCTTAGATGACTGGGTTGAGTCCCTAACTTCAGTAACAATGATGATGGTCTCTACATGTGGGCTGAGTATCTGTTGTCCTGTTGTGGCCAGAGGAGACCCCATCATTACAGTCCACAGAGTCCTCAAAAATACTCATGTATTTCACCAAACAAAAGAGTTAGCCCTGTTGCTGCTGTTCATCTACAGACTCTGCTGAGAGTAATGAGAATTTATATACTCAGGTCACATGGCATTAGCTGCATTACAGTGTCTGCATCTTGCCCCTGCATCTCACATGGCAAACATGATTGCTGAGACAGTAACTCATGTGCTCTTTACAGCTTGGGGAGAGTGTTGAGAGCTGGGTAGGACTTAGGCAAATACAGTATAACCCAACATGTATTTTTATGTCACTCAAAGATGTTCTTCTGCTTGCCAAGAATCTTCATAGGCTCATGACATTTATAGTGACTTTGAGGGCTCCACAAAGAAGCTGCAAGTACTCTGCAGTGTGAGATCTATGCAGAAGGTCATTCCAAACTCTTTTGTCTGTAGGTATTTGTAGCCCATCCCAATACACCTTGTCAAGGTTATGTTGTTTGTTTTTTGTTTTTTTTTTTTTCTAAATAATATCACATTGTAATGTTCATTATGACCAGAGCTCAAATAAATCCATGTAATTCAATTTTCTGCCAGTAATTATCTGCTCATCTGATTCTGATTGTGTATATCAGAGTAATTGCACTAATGTCATCAAAGTTACACAAGCCTATTCAGAATGTCTCTTGATCTGAGATAATCCACGGGACACGTATTTCTTGACCTCTTTTACTCAGTTCACCCTTACACAAAATGGAGACGATGGATCAACTCTACTGGGTTGAATGCAAGCAAGCTGACTTTAAAAGTTCTTTCCTTCCTAACTCATGATCTTGTTGGAAGTTTTAGTCAGGGACAATTTATATCTTCAGAGGGAAACATGACTGCAGGGCCCAAGCAACGTTTTGTTCAGAAAGAGGAGCTGAAGACAAGAGGTAGGGATGACATAAGCAAAGAGGATAAATTATTCTGGAGGTATTTGACATTGGGGAATGATGCAGGTGTTTCCAGGAAGATCCACATGGTTTCCCCTAACGTCTCACATCTGTTGCCTGCATATAGGTATGCCATGTCAATTGAGAGGCCTGAGTATACCTTGCCAAAGACTCCAGCTGATGATATAGAAAGTCAGAGATAGGCAGCTGCCAGCCCCATTTGGCTGTCTCTGATAACCACAGGCCTGGACAACTGTCTGGCCAATTGAATCAAACCTTTAGTGTCTGGAAAATTTAATGCTTCTTGGAATCACAATTCACACCTATTGGGAAGCTGAAGACCTTCTTGACAGACCCAACACATAGCTGTATTCAGTCCAGTACAGTTTGCAGAAGATTTCACCCAAGATATCGACTCCTTGAGGCAAGTATCTTATTTTGCTAATTTTCATGCAACACAACTAGTTACCTCAAGTCCTTATAACATTCCAGTAACTGCCATGGGTTCAGATTAATGACTCCTCTTTCATCAAGAGACCTACAGGTAGGGAAATAGATACTTCATCAAGATATCAAGCAGTAAACTATGCTTTTATACTGTGAACAAAAAGACTTCACAACACGGGCTACTACTGACACTGGTGTGCTGCTTTCATTGGTTTCAACAGGTTTTATCTTCATGGCCTGTACAAGAAACAGACTTGGAAACCCATGTTACTCAGAAAGCATAGCTAATAACCTGCAAAGTCAGGTATTTGATTAGCTATTTATATCTCTGCAGATGAGGAGTTGATCTAATCACAGAAAACCTTAACTAATGACAAATAAATAGGCTCATGGTTACCTTCTCTCAACCATCCAGCTTCTAAAGCCTATCTGAGTTGCATTTCATAAGCTTTTGGTGATTCTGACAGTACAGATACAGACATCAGTTGCATAAGGCCTAGTGTATGCAAAAGAGACAAGCAGTAATATAACTCACCACTTTCTCATGTTACTTTTCATCTTCTAGACCTAAGCCTCCAAGGCAACAACCTACAGTTGCATCAGCAGATGGTGACTTGATTGTCTGTGAAGCAGTCCATTGTTTTTCAGTGGCTACAGATGGTATAGATTTTAATTTATCTGATCAGATATACAAGCTATGTGTGTTAGATGAGTTCCACCTACACATGGTACTGTTTAACTTTTGAGCTGTTAACTCTCAGCTCCCATTTGGGTCCATAGAGACAAACAGACATTTTTAGAACAGAATTCATGACTGATTTTAGACAAATATTTTACAATGAGATGAATCATATTCTAAAAGTGTTTATTTCCTTCACTGTCCACAGAAGTAGTCTAGACCACTAATTTTGTTTTAAATACTGGAAACGTCTTGATTGAGACAGATATGTCCATTCCAGGCTGACTGCATATTCAACCTAACCTGCAAACCTTTTCAGATCACTGAACAGAAATTTAACTCATTTAAAAAGTGTTACAAATGTGTAAATAAATACTAGAAGGTTTACAAAAATAGGGTTCTGAGAGTACACACTCTGATCAAATACTTGGGTTTTTTACTTTATAAAGTGCTTGAACTTATGTTGCCAATATTTCAGCATCTATCTGCAAGATGATATGTAGTTTAACACAGCTGATTGAGCTAACACAATGATAACAGTGTAAAAAATTATATATACCTAAAGGTAAATATATATCTGTAGGTAAATATATATCTATTTCTACAGTGCAGTCATAGCATTTAATTCAAAGATTAGTACCAAAGGAAAATCTTTTCCCAGTGAGTTAAACTAACACTGTGCAATTTAATTAACCAGTTGATATAAATATAGAGCAGTGTAGTCTTGGACTGTAGAATTTTTGATATTAGCAGAAATACACTGTGGATTTTTCAGTGTTGTATCTGCTGACATTTTTCTTATTAAGCTTATTGAGTGAAGCTCACTGAAACACATGATCTCCAGAGACTTTCCCATTTAGTTTTACTGTGGATTTGGATTTTTCCATTTAAGGCCATTTGAAATCCCAAATGGTCTCCATCAAAGCGACTTTCACTTAGAAGTAAGTTGCTGCAGTTTCCTGAGCTCCCTTAGAAATCAACTTATCCAAATCCTAGCATTAAGTGGGGCAACAGTATTTAATTTCAGACAGCCAGGAAATTGACTATTACACGTCTTTGGCAGTACAAAGTTTGCTGGTAATTTCTAATTTTAAGTCTTTTGGAGGATTCACAAATCTCTTGAGACTACTGTGAAGAAACAATAGTTTTCTTCTGCTAACTAAATAAAGTGCCTAAGAGATTAAGCATAGAGGAAAATCTTGCATTAGAACAGGTCGACAAGATACATCCAGCTCATCAACAAAGATCCGACTAGATCTCAAACAGCAGAAATTTCTATTGCAAACCACACTTTCATGCCTCTAAATCTGAATCTGATATAGCAGTCTCACATGATTCTCTTTTTCCAACAAGGCAGTATAATAGCTTAATTGGACAAAGAATTTTGAAACTGTATTTCCAAGAAACATATAGTTAAATGCTAAGATGCAAAATCATATGCCGGACTGATGAATTCAAGTCACCAGTATGTCAGAAATATTTCTATCTGATTTTAGAGCAAGCCAAGTTTTAAAATTAAGATATTCCTTCTCTATTGTTTTTATTATTTCCTTTAGGAAAATACTGAGCATGATTGTGTACTGGCAAATCAATTCCATTTCACTCTAGAGAAGTTTTCTGTTCCAGCACAACCATCAGAGGAAAGGATATTTCTTGACTGTAAACTCTTCTGTGAAGTGCTCCAAGACACTCTTTATCTGATACAATTAGGGATTGATCACATCCCTTCGTCAAGAGTTGTGGGACATGGCCATTGGGAGGGAACACCACAAACACAATGCCAGTTGATTTGGAGTTCAAGAAGACCAACCAAGTGGTGCAGCAAGATATGATTGCTAGAGTTGTTCACTCTGCAAATGCCACACCACTGTTTACCAGTCTCAGTCAAACCCAAAATACACTTCATCTATTCCTACAGTCCAGGCAGTTCTTTTGATAAGAAAAGAGGTTTTATAACTTTATGGGAAAGAAGAAATCAGAACCTGAATGTCACACTTGGTCATCCTCCTACCTGCTTGCCTCAGTTGTATGGAGGAGTCTAAGGGATGGTAAATCTACGTACTCACTCCTCACAAGAGTAGCAAATTAGACAAGTCATTCATAGTCTTAAAAAAAGAACTATTATCAAACAAGTATCAGTACATCTGTCCCCTTGTCTTCTCTCTCGCAACATTTCCCTCCCTTCCCCTGAAAATACTACCCATCTCGCTAAGAGGAATGACAAATGCCCACAAAAGAGAAAGGTGAACGCATCCCCGCTGCAAACTAACCACCCTGTAGATCACACTAACTGAAGGCTTCATGTCTTACAAAGATAAGGCAGAGCATCACTCAGGGCCGGGAGACTGTTCTGCGGCAGGACGCAGCGGGCTCAGCTGAGTGTATTAATGATTCATGCTTACTTTGCCAGCACATAATGTATCGTAATAATATGGAACCAGCGTACAGCAGTTCTTGAGACACATTTGTCCAGCTAATAGTTTGACTTCATCTGAAATGTTTCATTGGGTCACTGACCTATTAATTGTAGGCAGCGCGCAGGAGATAATATATAGTCGATGCACTCCCGAGTCAGACTCCTTTCTTCACAGTTACCAGGCAACCTCCTCCAGCTCTGCACAGCGTTGCTAATACTTCTCTCTTCCCACTGCAAACTTAGCAAAGGAGAGCATGTGTTCACGAGAGCATCAGCGGGTAAGAGACAAGACAGAGCATATTTAAGTTAGATGGCTTTTTACAAGCATTAAGCAATGCACTCCTGTAATAAACAACTATACCAGAGCTAATACTCAATAAACAGTGTGCTTTATAAGCAATTAGGGACTCACATTGTGGAACAGCCATTTCAGTGGAACGTACACTACTACCCTAACAATGCTTAGCAAGATAAGTGGCTTGTTAAAAGCATCATAATTCTCCTTTAAAAATCAATTAACAGTTTGATGCATTTTTTTCGCCTATGGACTGCTGGGTGTCTTATTCAAATTAGGATGAATCCAGGAAACTGCTTCTCATGTTCTATTCGTTGGCTGCCATGTAACCCCAGAAAATGCAACTGGAAACAAACCTGTTAAATAAATAAATAAAATTATATAACCATAGTCAAGTTCAGTTGTTTTTCAGCCCAAGAGACAGCTGAAAATGCTCAGATGAGTCAGATAAATGCATTTTCTCTAGGCAAAGGAAAAGGCAGAGCACATTATAAACCCATTTCCTTTGTGTTTCTTGGTAATTTTTTAATGAAATTCATTCATGATCTCTTACCCAAATCACATTGGGTTAAGTAGCAGAGTTTAGTTTAGAAAGGTTTGATTGTGGTTTCTACACAAACAGACAGTATATAATCCATTTTTTGAAGATACAGAATATGTCTTCCTTCTAAAGAAACATGCTTTATAGGATCCCCAGGAAGGAACAGTCCATCAGGGCAGAAAGTCTTGGGAAAGGAACATCCTGGCCCTGCCTCCCCTCCGTCACTAACAGGCAGGGCACTGAAGAACCAAATGTCTTAGTCTTTTCACCCCACAAAGCCAGAGATGTCTTAAGACACTCCTACTTGCAAAGATAAAAATTCAGAGCCCCTTTCTAAGTGAGACTAAATACTCTCATCCTCTCTAAATATTCATAGCATTATTTTTCTCAGCCCAATCTGATGCAGTCCTTATTTCTCCCTGAGCAGTAAAGTGAAATCCCAGCCATCGATTTCCTATCAGCCCTTTATAAATACCTTCTTTCTTCCCTCCCTGATTAATTATTAAACTATTAAATCAAACACTCTGTCCAGGAGTTTGTAAATCAAAACACAACCTCCACCTGCCTCTCCTGAAACGCTGAGCTACAGGCTTTGCAGGAAAGTCAGCTGCTGTTATCTGCCAGCTTCCCCTTCACACCAGCAAGCCCAGTCATCTAGCAAGTACAAGAAAAGGGAGCTGATTTTGGAAGATTATAAAGAAACATTCCTGGACTTCAGTACAGGATTTCTGTTCATAATTACAGCACATAGTAAGCATGAACTGGGATTGCCTTGGACAACCAATACAGTTCGTGTACTTTTCAAATGCAAGTAATTGCAAAAGAGTTTATACAGATTTTATAATCCTGCTGGACTGTGTTGATCTCACAGATGAATGTACACTTAGACTGCAGAGCCACAGAGGTGATATAAAAGCATATCATGTTGTTGTGGATGGAACACAAAAATGGAAAGCAAAGGATTTCAGAATCAGCCTTCAGTAGGAATTGTGATGTAATACGGGCTGTTCAGAGGAGTTTACAGGTGTCATGCTCGAATTAAACTAGCTAGAAAAGTGCTTTTCTCTCATCTACCATGGAAAGCTTCATGCTTCTGGGAAATAGATGAAAAAAAATATAATACTTTGGCTGCCCCAGAGTCAAACAGTTTAATTCCCCCAATTTCAGAGCTACAGAGCCAGCTGGCTTTTCCCTGCCTTCCCCTCCATACCCCAGCCTGCCCCAGAGCAAGAGAAATGTGTCGAGTTGGAGTGGTTTTGCTTTACAAAACCACCTCTCCCTAACTCCTATTTTAATCTCTACACTGTAAATTCCAAGAGCAATTGAACAGACTGAAAACTGGGAGGTGGTGTGATCCAAACAGGGTGCCACAGCTGCTCCAGCTAGAGGCATGTGTGTCTTGAGAGTCTGAGTACATATACAAGTATATAACTTTCCGATATAGAAAATTTCTCTTGTCTATCTAAAGAAATTTTTTTTTCAGAATAAAGAACGCTTTCCACTTAAAAACAAAATTAATGGCTCTGCTGAAGATAAACCTGTTCATACACACACAAGCATATATATAAATATCAAGCCAATAGCCAACATAAAAGTCAATAGGAAAATCTGACTCTTATGCTAAGGTATCTATAACAGCAAATGGTTTGCAGGTACAACCTGGGGAAAAAACAAACAAACAAAAAAGCTAATTACTCTATCTCCTGATTGTTTTTTTTTTCTCCTTCACTTTTTTTTTTTTTTTAAATTTTTTATGTAAATCACCTCTGAATGGGCTTATTGGCAGGTCAGAGAGGAACTCGTAGCATTTTTTAGGTGAAGTGATCCTGAACAGTTCAGGGACCAAAACTGGACCAAATACATCCGAGTCATTACAATAGTGAACTGAAGAGAGCTGGCTTCTTGCTATCTGCTGCCTGGCTCCTCTATGTTATGAACCTTTCATTGGTGCTTTTGTTTCAGACAAGAGAGAAATGTCACAAAACCAATATAAAATGGACAGATGTAATACTTCTTAGAGTATTCTCATAAAAAAATCAGCATGCATATTTTATCTGTACTAGAGAGCCTAAACCAAGTTTCACGATCTCTGCACCTTTATTTCAGACAGGCCAAATCATGTTCAAGAGAAATTAAAAGGCTGTTTGGGACCTTGTGAGTGAAGAAGGAAGATTTTCATTAGCTTCATAGAACTTTGGAGCACACTTTCACCTTGTTACCAAGGTAGAAAAAAAAAAAGAATAAGACACCTTAGTGTCTATATGCATTTTTATACTGGTTGCCTATGAAAAATTGCATTTAAGTAACAAAAGTAGAGGGGTTTTAAAATTTTTTTGGGTTTCTAGCTATGGTAAGAATTAAGCTGTCAGGTCTCACCACTTCTTGCCTCACCAGGTCCTTTTTAGCTTTGGTTTGTAAAAGAAAAGTACATAACACAAATCCTTGTATTTTTTCCCCTTCATGGTTCTGTTGCATTTAGAGGAGCTAAATTCAGCAAGGTTTGAGGGTAGAAATGCTGTCCCTGGCCTCCAGACTGCTGCTATCCTCAGTCCATTGTTTCTGGAGAGCCTTGCAGGAAGCACTTCAGCTGTCACTCAGGCATTACTCAGGAAAAGTTCTCACTAGTATTTAAGAGATTTCACCTCTTTCAAGGCCAGGTTTTTAGAGGTCAACGTTATTAAGATTTTTTCCATGATTATGAATAGAACTGAATCTTCTCTTTCTCTTCCTCTTCCTCTCACTAGGTAAACTTTTAAGTTCTAAGATCATACAAAAAAGAAATCCCTGCTGGTCTATCTCATCCAGACACAAGTGGGAGAAAATACTTCTTTTTTTTCCAATTTTAGCTATCATCTGGCCTATTTCACCCCAGATAAGGAACTTCTCCTGGTCTTTTGCACCCTAATTTTGTCTTCTATATGGCTTCCAAGACATCTACTACTGACAGACCTCTCCTCTCACCACTGAGATGTGAGCATCCCTTAGTTGTAACTCGTCTACACCTCTTGGTCAATGGCATCATCATCTCAAGCACTTACAATCCAGCCTGGAAACATGTCTTGGGCTCCAGGATTCCTGGCTCTGTAGAGCATGGGAAGAAACATTGGCATTGAAGAACATCCAAAAATGTGTAAACTTTCCTATATAAGGCTACCCTGGAAGTTGTCTTTTTCTTAATACTTTGTATATCAGAAGGTCAAGTACACTGGTGTCTTCATGACGTGTGTCTGTCATACAGGACCTCCAGTTCCACAGTTGGACATACAAAATGAGAGTCATTTAACTCTAGATGGCTAATGGAGAAGAATAAGCATTTTCAGGGCAAGAAGAACCTGACGTCTTTTAGCTGTTTACTTAAAGATGAGTTGTACCCTGAAAAAACAAGGGTGATGAGGTCCAGTGGAGGCTACAGATACCAAATCCTTACTGAGTAAGACCCCTCCCAAGTGCTGATAATGCCAATGAACATCTGTGTAATCAAGGAAATAAAATAACCCGAAATACTTGGATGGTTTAGATTATGAGAGACCTATTCCTAGAAGAGTTTGTTGACACTTTTCTGAGAATAAGAGTTCTTATATCTCATGGATATCCTGTTCTGCCAGAAGAGAGAGGCTATGACACTCTTATGAATGAAAATCTGCTACTCTCATTTAGCTTTGTAAAAAGGCCTTCATTTTAATAATGAAGGCTGTTCATTCCAGTGTGAATGTGATTGGTAGGAGGTAAATCTAGCAAAACCAGTAAGCATTAACATTGATTAGTTACTCAGACTGATCTCAGTCCAGTTTGATGGCACACCTTAGAAATTCAAACCAATAAGAGACAAAATCAATAGTATAAAGCCATAGTTCATAATGATCTGCTAGTAAGAGTGAGCATACGTTTGGGAGCAGTCAGCTCTGGATTCATCCCAGATAACCCTGCAGCATTTAACGGAGGTATAGACAATTATCCTAGGCACTCTGTTGAACAAGAGTTTGCCACCTCAAAGACTCCAGTCAACCCAAAAGATGACTAAGAAAAGCTAGCCTACAGTCAGTAGATGGAAATTTGCTCCTCAGGGTCTTCATCCCCAATGTAAAGTATATATAGGGTCTGAAAATTGAAGGGTTTGAAATCCTTACTCTGAAATGACCAGGGAGAAAGATGGTCCCTCGGGTTTTTTTTGAATTTCAGGGGATTAAGCTGTGCTCCTCAGAGGCTCCCCTTCCATTTGGTGACTCTAGGGGAGCAGATGGTAACTATGTTTTTAATGTAGCACCTCTGTTAACTGTCCAGATAATCCAACTTGTGTGTATCTGGGCCCTTACAAAGATTCAACTTGCTTTTTAAATCAATAATTACCAGGGAGGATAACAGCAGAAGTGCTCTGTTCTGCATGTCTGACATAATGTTGTCAACTCCCAGGGGTATATTGCAATATCATAGTGTTTGGTGAGGGTTTGTTTTGGGGTTTTTTTTTTTTTTTTGTTTTTTTTTTTTTTTTTTTTTTTTAAGCCTCCAATTGCTGCAATTGTATCAGAGTTGCCTTGTTGCCTTCTCTTCCTCTCTTCTTTCTGTCTTCCTCGCCTTCCTTCTTGTTACAGGAAAAAGCTGGAAAATGGGAACCTAGGGCATCTTGCTGCAAAGAGAAAGGAATAAAATCTTGCCTTTCATTATTTTTAAATCACATAATTTTTGAGACCCAATTTTATTCCAGGAACTGACTGATGTTTTTATGCTTTTAATCTTGTCGGTGCTATGACTCACAGAAACCACTTCTAAAATAATCTCAGGCATGGGGTCTGAAACTCAGGTGCAAGCTCATGTTATCTTTAACCTGGTTTATAACGTTGCATGGCAAATATACTGCTTTGTTAGGTGGCTAAGAAGTAGGCAAATAGGATCATATCTTTTTCATTCCGTGAACAATCACTGCAACAGTAAACCACAGCAAAGCCTGCTTTGTAATGCACACTGATAAAAAGCTCTGCCATGTGCCTCCCATTTTGAGCCAGCAATATATAGCAACCGCTCATGAAGTCTGTTATGATACCTGAAAAGCCTACGCTAAGCAAAGCTGAAATGAATGATAAACAAAACAGAGTCCATTTTTCTCCAGTCGTGTTTAAGTGTATGGGGGCTGTCAAGGCAAGATGCACATTAGTACTTAACTGAGAATGACTTCAGAGAGCAACTCGTAAACCTCCATTAATAACTCCCTGACAGCCTGGCAGTGCCTGTCCTGGCATTTATCTAACAGCAGGCCACTATTATACTGTGACAAGTTTCGCTTCTCCAGAGACCTCTAAAATACCTGTAGGATCTGGAAACATTTGAGAAGGGAAAAGTATAGCACTTCTCCCCTCTCCGCTTGAATTAGATTTATTATCATATTTAATCCAGCATGAATACTGCCTTATTTAGCATGACAACTATAACTGTATCTATATTAGCTCAACCCAGTGTTGGCTTCAGTGTGAAATTATTCCTTTCCTGGTTGAAAGAAAATGACACAGACTAGAAAATAGCTCATGTTGGGATCCATATTTTAGGTACAGCGTGCACTCGGGTTGCACAAGATGTTTCTTGCTCAGGCCATTTTTGTCTTCTGAAGCTATTCCAGCAATCCTCAAGCTTTCCCCAGTGGGTTGGGGGCAGCTGCATATTCTCTAGGCATGAAAAACAGCAGGAAGAGCACTAAAAGTCTCCTGCAAAGACACACCTTGATCTCTAAAGACTGCTGACGCTCGACCAGTATAGATATAAAACAGTTTCCACCACATGGCCCAGGGACCATGGTCTGTTTCTTGGAAAAATCCCCAAACCAGTATAGATGAAGCCTATGTAATCCTGGCAATCACTTATCTCCCTCAGGACAAAGACCCCATCTGCAAAATATATGGAAGAAACGTACCAGCTTTGCAAAGCTTTAATTCAGCTTATGGCTGCAACTCTTCTAATAATGACATATGACAGCTCTGTAAAAATGTTTTTAGTTGCCAAGACAAGCACTGGAAAAGGAAGGCCAGATTATGTTTGCGAATACAACTTGAATTAGCTCCTCTTTTCTTCCCCCGTGCAGGTGGAGTACATTTTGAGTCAAAAGGGATTTGTCTTGAGCATGAGATGGGGCTTAAATATCTCCTGTAATGGTGTGAATCCAGAGACTAGAGCAGAATTAAAAGTGCCTGGCCGTTAAAGAGAAAAAGGAGAAGAAACAAGGAAATGTTGATAATTCAATTTGACTTCAACTTCCTTCCCAAAGCAGAACAAGCAGTTATACAATATAGAGTGAGCAAGCTGAGCATATATATTCTCATGCTTTTTCAAATAACATGGTTGTGTCAGCTGGAGGATGGCCTGTGAGACAATGGAAGTCACTCTCCTGTCTGTCGCAGGTGGCAACCCATGTCTGGTTTTGATATCACCCTTCAAGTTGGGCCTGAAAAATGATTGGGCCTACACAAGCATTCCCAGGGGAAAGTAATGATAATGATCATCAGTGTGATGTACATGGTCCATAAGAACTAGTGAAAGAGACGGAGTTGCTCATCCAAAGTGGAAAAGACTTGAAGGGAGAGCTTTAACAAGGCTGCTGCAAAGGAGAAGATAAGCTTTTCTATGAGAAGATAAGCTTTTCTATGTGCCCAAGGGGGACAGAACAAGAAATGATGGACTTAAATTTCATCAAGAAACTATTACGTTTTTTGATTCTCTCACCATCAGTTCAAGCATGGAGTAGGGGTGGAGGCTCAGAACACCTCACATCCTAGTTCCTTTCAACAGACCCACAGGCTGGAATATGGAAGTTGATGGCTACTAGATGTATCATTGAGACATCCCCTGTCATAGCCACAAAAAAACTTCAATTTGCCTATGAGAACATCAAAGCATCTTACTAGTATGTCGCTACTCTGTAAGTAGACTTCCTCCAAAGCAGACAAGAAACGTATATAGCATGCATATTAGATAATCAAACGTTCTCTGGCTGCCTCTCCTCCCTCAAGTTTTCTCCATCTGTCCTCAGTACATATTCAACTTTGCAACAGTACATATCTTTTATTCACCCTTTGAACCTCCCTTAGTTGAGCCTTGAGTGCCACACATCAGCCTACTCTAAAGTCTTCCAGAGCTCATACTGCTGCAAAAATCTGACCTCCAAACAACACATCTACTAACACCTCCAAACAGATTTCCCAAGAAAGTTTCACTAAAGCTTGGAAAGAATTTGGGGATCCTCAGCCAACCATATACAAATTAGTAATAATTTTCCATTGCTCTTAGGGAAGTGAAAATACAGAAGAACATCAGTTACATCCAGAGTTATATTTACAGCCCATTGAGGGGGAAGGGGCATTAGATCCCAGAGACTTAGCTTCAGAAGTTCTGCCTGTATCAGGATTTGAGACAGTCTTTGATGTTAGTGAAATAAAAGAGAGAAATATTTCCCTCAGCGAATGAAGAAAAAAATATCCAAAATCTTCAGCCTGACTTTCTTTTGTATAACTGCTCCAACTACTGTCTCCAGAATATATTACGATAAGCAAATACTCATACATCATTGGCTTAATATGACAACTATGATGCTTAATAAGGCTGGAAGAAACATCACTGTGACTCTATTTGAGCCTCCTAAACAATCAGATATTGCTGAGAAGGTTACACCAATTTTTATAACTCAGGAGCTGATTTGCAATTTGTATTCATCTTTGCTTTTGACTAGACCAATTGTGTGTTCTATCTGCATTATCAGGCCCATAAAAATTCATTCCTATACATAAAAATATAAGATTTCTAATAATGCCTCTCCTACTTTGTATGGGTGTATTTGTGGTTTTATTTAGAACAGAAAAGCAGTTAAGCTGGTAGCTGGATTGTCTTTCTGTCCAGTTTCACTGCAGATCCTAATCCACCTACTCTAAACCCATGCAGTCAGATTTAGACTCAATTGTTTTTCTGATGAGATGGGAGAAATTTATCTTTTCATAATTTATGAATTCAGAGTAACTGTGAAATTATTGCATATCAAATGTCTCACTGTACAGAGCCACTCTGGGCAGACAGGGATCCTGACAGATATGGTCCACACAATCTGAAAGATGGTAAAGGACCAAAACAATTAACTTAATGCTTGCAGACTGCTTGAGCAATAGGCATGCTACAGAGACAACTGAGCTGAAGGTAGTGGTTTAACTAAAGTCTGTCTCCAAAGAACTGGAGCACAGACAGTCTCAGTGAAGAGGCAAAAATGACAGTTTAAAGAATTAAAACGATAAAGAAGTTGTGGGTAAGAGGACTAACAAATGTATTTAAGCAAGAACAATACCTTCAGTGTCAAAACCAGCCCCAAGAACTTCAGGCACCTGCAATCTCTATGACTTCACAGGGAGTCTGTGCCTATAAGTATGCTGGGAGACCACAGCTGGCACAGATTGCCAGGGGAAGAACAGGAAAATACTGACCTGTCATGGGGAGGTACAAATGCATCAGCCAGCTGAATGTCTAGACTAATGGATATCACTGGGACTCATCGTTAATTATCTTGGCTATTTGAATGACACTCACTAAGCAAAGAGCCATGACACACAAAGCTCCTCCCAAATGTTTACTGTCTCGTTCTCAGCACAGGTCACATTCCCATAGCAGAGGCAGCTGGAGAAAACACATGCTTTTGTCCCGGCAGCACTTGTCTGCACTCCAGCATCCTGAAAGAAACTCACCTTTGTGAGAAGTTTGAGGCAATTCATGAGTTGAAGCAGCTGAGGTGGGGTGGGTGCTCCATTATGCCAGCTCAGCTGAAGGCAGTGACCATCAGCAAAGTGTGGGACAGGCAGGTAGCAGCATCATCCAAAAGTGGTTAAGGGAGACTGGCAAGAGCTCATAGTATAGTTGTGAATGGGCATCCAGCTACTTAAGCACAAAGAGGACTTGAGTAATCCCTCTCTTCTGTCCTTCCTCCCTATTTTCCTTCCTTCCTGCCTCCCCTCCTTTTTCTCTTCTTTCCTCTTCCTTCCTCCTGTACCCTGTTAAAATATCTATGCCATGAATGAGTTCTGTTTTACTATTCTTGCATATAGCAATATTGGTCAGATTATGTGAAGGTAGTTTAAAAAAAAAAAAAAAATGTTTTTTTCACAATTGGTGCAATGTGCTGTTTAAAGTGCAGGTGCGTTTCTGTTCCCAGCTAACAGATGTCAACAAACTGACTAAGTAGCCTTTTAAAATGTTTTTTCTAAACTAAGTTGCTATTATTAACCACGGTGATATGATAGATTCAGAGTCTGCATGGTCCTTTAACAGGTACAGAACCATATTTTGACTAAGAAGTTAGAAGGCTGGTATGTTAAAAAGGCAGAGAAGCATTTGTCTGATCTCAGTGGATGAAAAAGAAACAAGAATTTGTTTTCAGGCAAGAGCACTTCCAGGGGAGTCCCACAGAGATCTCTGTCTGGTCTCGCATTGTTCAATGTTCCTACAATCTCTGTGAAACCTACAGGGTCATATCCACAGTACCTACAATATATAAGCAACAAACTTTTATGTTGTATCTACTTCTTCCTACCTAGGGACCTAGGCTCTGGCACCCCTCTGTAGTTCATTACAATTTTGCTGTGAGATACCCCACAAGTTGTGAGGACTAACTTGGGCATTTTTTGCCTTAAGGCAACAAAGTTAGGCACTATTGGCTTGTACAGGGTTGGAAATAAATGTCAGCAGTCCAAAGATAAGAAAAGGATTAAGGAATTGGAGAAGGAACAGCTCTGGATTGCTCATTGCCCTGGAAAAGTGACAGGTAAGTCCTAAATGACCTTCTTCCCTCTTGGCCCCTCCCCACGTCAAACTGAGAAGCAACCATTTTTGTCTCACCGGTGTGATCAATTTATGTCCTAAAGTTTTTGTTGATCATTATAGTTGTGGGCTCCTGCCTTGGCTGAAACCTCCTCCTTACTTATTCATCCCTACCTGCCCCAGCATCATTCTCCCAATCGATTCTCCAGTGTTCTTCACTGAAGTATGTTGCTTTGTCCCCACAAACAGCATGGCTGCCCTTCGAAGAGGAAAGTTCTCCAGCTGGGGAGGCAAAGTGGGATCTGTCATAGGGTGGAAACAAAGTCAGAAGGAGCTCTTTTTGAAGAAGGCACTGGAGTCAATGGCTTCTCTTGCTAATCCTCCCAATGGGCCAACATGAAAATGAGAGACACCAAGGAAAATAATCAAGCCAAAGCTTCAAAATGGCCTTTCCAGATTGATAAAGGCACTTTCAGAGTCCTTAACTTGTTCTGAATTTGTAACTTGCAAGATTCGCCAAACCACCACCATCTGAGTCTGAGATACTGTGGTTTTACATGCACAAATCTTAATGTTTTCTGAAGAAACCTCTGACTATATCCTCCACTCTGAGTAAAGGAGTTTCTGAGGACCATTCAGTACATCCCCTGGACAAAGTAGGACACTAAAACCAAGTTTCCTCTTGGCTACCATTGGTTACATTATATTTACCACAGGCTGTAAAATATCCTTAAATATTTGAAGCAGCAAATGTAAGCACCCTATCAAATGGGACATAAGTTAAGGTTCTTCATCTGTCAGCTTCCAAACAAAGATCCTTAATATTAGGGCAAATAATATGAAAGAAATTGGAAGTGGGGAAGATTCATTAGGACTGTAAGGCATGTAAAGACATGATTATCCTTCCTCACTCCATCAAGTGACGGAGATAGCATAACTGAAAACAACCAATACTTAATTGATCTGAAAAACCTGAAATGAGAGGATTTTAAATGGGGAATTTTCCAAACAGGCCGTTTTACCAGTTTAATGAGAGCCATGATCAACTGAATGAACTACCACAGGATCAGAAAAGGTACAAAGCATGGTACATAGATGGTCTCCAAAGAAAACAGCACGCACATCTTACTGCAACATACACTACTCTTTATGAATGGGAGAGTATGTCTCAGTGAGAAAAGGATTCACATTTTCCTTGCTTTTAACTTGTCCTTTACCTTATATCCTAAACCGGTATAGACTGACACCTTGACTTACACTGTATCAGCTTTCCTGAGAAATGCTTATTTATATCTCAAAGGCACTCCCAAACCCACCCAGTTAAAGATATTTCTCCAGAAGACACTATAGGAATCAATGGATTATAAATCTGGACTGATCTTCAAAGCTCTAGAGTTTACTTCTGCCATAGTACAGCCAACAAATTTTGGTCTACTGCCTCAGTTTCCCCACATATGAAGTGAAGGTCATGATACCTCTTTGAAAAGTGCTAGGGCAATCTGCTTATATAAAAGCACTACAGAAAATCAGTTGTTGTTTTTGTTGTTGTTGTTGTTGTTATTATTATTATTATTATTGCTGTTATTAATAATGCAGTGACTATGCAGTGCATTAAACTACAGACAACTGTGGATGATGGGAACAGAATATTTGTTTGATGTTCCCAGTACTGTTAAACACAAAATGTGACAATGATCCTCCATGGTGGAAGACAACATGTACCAAATGGATGAAGAAAAATGGCTTCCACCCCTGTGGAGCAACATGTCAGAACAAATAGTGGTAACTGCTGAAAAATGCCTTTGGCTGGGAACAGCTGAGATGTGGTTTTGTCCAGTTCCCATTGTGAGGATAGTGTCCCTTTCTCTCATCCACTCCCCTGCCTCCCCCACAATCATGTTCACAGTTTGAAAAAAGAACTTGAGAAATAAACATGGGGAGGAGGTGGAGGTGTGTCATGGAGAGGGGGGAATATTCAGCATTTTTATCTCAGCCTCAGCTGGAGAAATGATGTTAACACATCTGGAACAGCAGAAAGAAAATCAGCATTGCTAGGGAGGCTTTGCTGGTTAAGCAATAGGAAGCAGCTCCAGAGAAGATATATGAAGCAATAAGGGATGATTTACTTGCACAGCATTTATTGTTTGAATACGTACATACACCCCATCTATTTTCGTTTGCCCCAGCATGCGTGGCAGTCCTCCCCGTTGGAGGATGACATTGTTGCATTTGTTGTCATTCCCTCCAATATATCATGAAGAATAGCTGCTCGAAGTGCAGTGCCTGGTCCCGGATCGAGCGGATGGTGAAAAGCAATCCGCTCCCAATGCTAGCCCTGGTAATGGGAGCTCTCCATCACACTGCCATTTCACAGAGCGGGGTATGAGGCTTGCACGGCTCACAGGAGCTCATTGGAAGCGGTCCTGTGATCATCATCATAAAGCCCAGTAAAGTAAACACTTCCCAAATAACTCTTTTTACCTTGTGCTCCCTCATATTGTGGTATTTCCAATAAGCAGCCTTATTTCTGAGCAAAAGAAGGAGAGAAAGAAAAAGATACAGCATCTGTTATAAACATTGTTGTTGTCAAGGCTTTAATATGATGTGGACTACTCGGAGTGGAAAATTGTACAGAGTCTGAGCACAGCTGGAGACATGACACACATCTTCTGGGATGGGTCTTTCATTGGCAAGTCTGGCTTGGTACTTAGTGAACTAGGGGTTAATGTCAGCTTGCTTCTACTCAGGTAAGTACTGGTGGGAAAGGGGACCCGAATGTGGCTGATGACTGTGATAGAGAGAGCTTTAGAGCATTACATTTCAAGATGACACAAAGGGTACCTTGAAATCCCTAAATGTCTATTTAGAGATTCATGAGCTTGACTCACAACACCTTCCTCCAGCTAAGCTTTGTATTTCATAAGTGACATAAATGCATGCACAGACTTCAGATCATATGTGAGATATCACACCTGGTGTGTCCTATGGAACAACTGCCAGCACATACAGCTTTTTCAAACATGATCACCTTCTCCAATGCAGAGAAGTGGCTTGCATCCCCACTTTGCTCCACAGTGGGATCTAGACCATGTTAGGACACTGGGGTGCAGTGGAGCCCTGCAGCTGGGGGTGGATGAGTGGGAAAGTGTTGGAATGCCTGAAGAGGACTCCAGTTTTGGGTAGGTAGGTGCAGTAAGGTGAGATGCAGGGATGCAGGGAGTTGGTGCTGGACGTGGGGGCTGGATGAAGCTGGGACCAGGCTGTCAGAAAATGGTATAAATTAATCTTCTTAAAAACAATAAAACAAAACCCACAAGAGTTTCTATATATTTTCCTTGGAGCTATGCATTGTTTCAGGCTTGAATTCTTCCTAGGATCTTAAGACTGAATTAAGATGCACAAAAGGCCTTTGCATCTGATTTGAAGTCCATTACAATTACTTTTGATTAGGTTCTTCATGGTTTTGTTACATGATTTTATCTCCTTATTACAAACTGGCTCTGGAAGAAGCATTGCAGGCCATAATAGTGTTACTGTCATGGGTTTATTTTTTTCAGTCATTTCATTGCCTTCCCCTAGAGGCATGTTTATATACATTAAATTTTGAGGGAAGTCCTAAGTTAAATCTATCTCTCCTAGAAAACTTCTCAGTCATTTGCCTATAATCACAAAGGCAAGTCATGTAAAGAAAAGAATAAGCTGAAATTAGGAATGCAATGTTCTCAGTGGAGGATAGGCTGTTGGGCAAGTTACACCTTTCCCTGAAATCCAAACCAGCAAATGCTTTTCACACCTTTGGGAGTCATTTAACTCAGTACTATACATGCTTCCTTTGGTTTGAAACTATTCAGCCCGTTCTGTTGTTCTGATGGTTGCAACATAACCTGATCTACTTTGAAAATGGTGAATCTCATCTGCATGTGTCTGCAAAGAATCTCAAAGGCTCAGAAAATAGCCTGAGGAATATTCAGATAAACATGATAAAAATTCTGATGGCAACATCATTAACTGCTTCATTGCTTAAAATATGCAGAAAAAAAATATCCCATTTTAGAGATCTACACTAGTATTTTCCAGCAAGTAGGGAAAAGACTTCCTAGAGGCAAAGAGAAGGTGTGACTGCTTTCCCTGGAACATTACTGCCTTCAAGGTACATTCCCTTCTAAGAATTTGTTACTGACTCTGCTTTTTATCGTTAGTTGGCCAACTCTGAACAGCCTAATATGACTTTGGATATATGTTTTGTTTTGTCATAGTGATAATTTGGTCACATAAACTTGCCTAGGGTCTGCTGCGCTGTATTAATATCATATTTAGCAGAAGACATTATCATCATGTACGCAAGACAGTAGCAGCACTAAATTACTTTCTACTTGAGGCTCTGTCTCTGGTTTCAGTAAAGGTTCATGTGGCTGCAGCTGCATTCTCTTAAGAAGCTCCACAAACTTTCCAAACACTCATTAAGCTTTCCAGGAGTCCTTCCAAAGCACTAGTCTCCCAGATGTTCAAAGTGTATATCCTGCAAGGAGGTGCTCCAAAGCTGCAATCAAGACAAAGTTCTCTGTCCTGGACAAAAGCTCAAGTCATCCAGGCTATGACCAGAGATTGTCTTCTGAAGCATCTCAAGAGACATTTGACAAGCTCTTCACAAACTGCATTCATGGGTGTCTACAGGAAGCAGTGAAGTCACAGAAAATGCCATGCTCATGTCACTTCTCACATCCACACCGTTACATTTAGATGGCTGCACAGCAAATGCCTCTGCGTGACTATGGGATGGATTTAGCTGCCCACACATAGGCACTACACACTATCTGAGGTGACTGAGGATGTTTAAGCCATCCACATGGGGCTGTCAGATGTCACAGGATCTAGAGGACACCTGCAACATCATTGACCAGCCGCTGGAGGACAGGCAGGATACTCAAGAGCAGCTCAAACAACCTTGGATAAGTAATTAGGATACCTGTCAGCCCATGCAGATGTATTTTAAGGTGTCTCAAGTCACTCTAGATGTCTGAAAGTGGTGAAGTGAATCTCAGACTGGTTGAGGTTGGAAGGGACCTCTAGAAGTCCAACCCTCCTACTCAGGCAAGGCTACCTGTCCAGGACCATGCCTTGGCTTTTGAATATCTCCAAGGAAGGAGACTCCAAAACCACTCTGGGAAACCTGTGCCAGTGCTCAATCACCCTCACATTAAAAAGGTGTTTCCTGATGTTCAGAGGGAACCTCCTATGCTTCAGTTTGTGCTCATTGTCTCTGGTTCTGTCAGTGGGCACCACTGAAAAGAGCCTGGATCTGTTGTCTTTACACCCTCCCCTCAGGTATTTATACACATTGATAAGATCCCTCTGAGCCCTCTCTTCTCTAGACTAAACAGTCCCAGCTCTCAGCCTTTCCTCATAGGAGAGATTTTCCAGTCTCTTCATCACCACTGTGGTCCTTTGTTGGACTCTCTCCAATATGTCAATGTCTCTCTTTTACTGGGGAGTCCAGAACAGGACACAATACTCCAGGTGTGGCCTCACCCGTGGTGAGCAGAGGAGAAGGATCACATCCCTCAACCTCCTGGCAATAGTTTGTCAGCCAGGATACCTTTTGCCTTCTTTGCTGTAAGGACACATTGGTGGCTCATGTTCAACTTGGTGTCCACCAGAAGCCCTGGGTCCTTTTCTGCCACCTTTATCCCCACAATTGTAACAAGAGCTCAGGCACCCACTTCACATGAATATACTTCTATTGCAGATGCCAAAATCAGGGTGGCTGAATAATAACAACTTCTGCCAAGCTTATTCTGTCCACAAGCAAATTAAATTGCTTTGTACTGAGTCATGTTAGACTTGCACTCACCATTGCCAAGGTATGGATCTACCTGAGATCAGTTATAGCACCTTGGCAATAATATCACCCCCCTTCTAACAACAGGGGCCAGGAATTTCTCCATTGCTTGATCTCTTTCTATGTTGTTATCAACAAACATAATCACCTCCCAGACCATAATACATTGCAAAGGTGTTCCAGTAACAAGGGTCTGTTCTTTACTTGTGAATTGAAGAACTTCAGTTTGGTTCAGTCTTCTCAGATTGACACAGAAAAAGAATGATTCATCAACAATTCATTTTTCCACCCAATTTGTTCCTTGTTATTTTTAATGAGCTTGTGAAAGCAAGCAAAAACATCAAGAGGAGATGAATTTCTGTATAATAACAGAACAAAACAAAAACTCCAAGCACAACAGCTGGAAGTTAACAGCTTTTAGTAACTAACACAATAAATAGATTGAAGAAAGGCTGAATCATCCTAAAAGGTAGTAGAAGGAAATTGGTTTCGTGTTTCAGAAAAGAAACAGTCCACTTGAGATGGTTACAGCCAGTGCTCTGAAAGAATAAAATTAGTTTACCTCACCTCTGCTCAAGGCCGTGCTAGCTAACACTTGTAAAGCCCCTACTCTGTCAGCAGACGCCTTGTGCTGTTCTGCATGGGTTTGAAACTGCAACCCTTCCGCATGACAAGACGACAGCTCCAACTGCTGCACAGAATTGCTTTGAAAAAAAATTGTCGCAGAGAGAAACCTTTCCTGGACTCCAGGAAAAAAGCTGCTCCTGGCTTCAGCAATCCCTTAATTTAGACCGATAATCAAGGCCACCTGGTTGCTCCAAAAGTCAGTACTTTTTTTTTTTCTTTTTTTTCTTTTTTTTTTTTTTTTCATGGATTTCCAGGTTTAGGAAGAAGTATCAGTGCTGGAAATACTGATTGGACAGCAGTTTGAGGACATGTGTGGTTTTTTCTGGACTTTGCCCATTATCATAAAATTAGAGATATGTAGCCAGTAGAGAGGTTTCTGCAATCTATGAGAGGTATGTCTCTTTGTTCTCTCTATCCTACATCATCCTCAGTGTTTCTAGCTTTCAGATATATATCTCCTAATCCTTTATGCTGTAATCAGTTTTTCAGTGCACATGAACAATTAAAATCATTTGAAAGTCAAGGCACCCCAAATCAATAATCAATACTTGACAGAGTGTCAAAATGGAGACATGGAAATCATGTCTAACCTGGTAGGATCTGACTGAAAAATTTGGGCCAGGCAATTTCTGCTATAATGGTAGTATTATTCTTGTAAGTACACACTGACAAGTGTACTTGTAGCCATACAAAACTGTGGAATGAAAGAACAGGAGGAAAAGTGGTATTTGCCTACATTAAATACTAGTATTTGGTATATTAGCGCATTTAGTCTATATGAAAGCAAAATTAATGTTAATAACATTAATAACAATATGCTGAGTGAATATGGGAATCTGAGGCCACACTATAATGCACATAATAAAAAAAAACTAAAAAAAAAAAAAAGGTCATTTGATCACTCCAGACCATATGCATCATGATGAGAAACAGTGGTTTTGATAAGCCTGCTCCAAATTTAGCACAAACCACCATAGTTACTGTAGTTTCAGAGAAAATTCCCTGATTTTACATCACTGACAACATGGTTCAGAGTAGAATCCCTAATACCCAGTAATCAAGACACGCAACAGGGTTTTTCTCACCACGTCAGCATCCAGACAACAAAGTGTATTAGTGAGACTGGATGAGACTTGTGAGACTCAATGGCTGCCCTAATCACTCATGGAAGATGAACTGTAATAATCATGTAATTATAGACAATTTTGCAGTGTCTTATTCCTCTGATTATTAAAGTGAAATAAAAGCTGCTAGAAAAAGGGAATATATTTGTATTTATCTCTTCAGCAGGTGTCATCTCTTGTCTGCTTCACTCCAGTCCTTTCTTTACAAGAAAAGAGTAATTTATAGGATCATAACAACACAGAAAATTACTGACTGAAAGGATTCTATTATAAAATAGTAGCTGATCCTTAGAAAGTGTGTGTGTTCACACCATCAAATACTCACTCACACAACTGTCCTCTTTTGTTACCGTTAGCCATTTATTCTACATATACCATTAATGAATCTATAAATAACCTCCATACTTGTCCAATGCCTTGTCTTTTCCCAAGCTCTTATACATTTCTTATCCCTTTCTGCTTATTTTTCCTTCATCCACCCCCCTTGTTAAATATTCACCTGCCTTTTGGACAACACCAACCCAATCAAAGTGATGACTATTTTTTCCTTTTACGATTTTATCTTTTTGATTTTATATTCCCTACATGTTTCACATTAACTCATGCAATCTCTTATTTTAATGGCTTCACAGGTGGATTGAACTAGTTTAACAGCACATGGTTTTTGGAAAGGTGAGGAAAGATGAAAAAAGCAAAGATGATAAGAGAGGAAAAAGGAAAAGGAACCTTGCTGGCAGCAAGGTTATCTCAGCTGCCCATAAGACCTCACCCTCTGTCTTCAACTGCCAGTTTACCATTTGATTTGCTTAAATTCCCTGGAAGGATCATCTCTCTCACCCTGGGTCCAGAAGCACTTGGGTGTTTAGTGGCAAGAAGCACTGCAGTGTCCCCATTGCTTCTAAACTTGGGACCTAAAATCTTGATGCTAACTGTATTTTCTGTTATCCATTCACTGAAAAGAAGAAAAAAAATAGCACATGGATCAAGCCAGAGACTAGAATTTCCTCCAAAGAAAGGGCTCTTACTTCTAGAGTGCAGCTCCCTCTAACTAATTTTCTTTTTGACCTTGAGATCAAGAGGGCCTGACCTTTCTATTCAGGAGGAATGGATACCATCTTCCACCCAGAATACCTTAATGCAGGGAATGAACATTCCTAGGAGAGAGTGGGAAATGGGTTTTTGGATCACTCAACATTGCAAGGAGAATCAATTTCCTGTTCCTTGGATAGGAACTCTACCTCCAAGTGGTGTTGGAAAATCAAGGGACATTTTATGGGCATCTGAGTCCTGCTTACGGGGCTAAGTGTTCGTGGGGCAATGTGCCAAAGACGCTGGCATGGAGCATACCTGGTCACTGATCCCATCTTTATCCTTTGCACATCACCCTGCCTGGGCAGTCTGGACATGTGAAAAGACACAGAATTAAGTGCAGCAACATTAAAATCACAGACTGAAGCACCTCAGGAGTTCAGGTGTCTTTGAGGTCATGTGGCAGCTCAGAGGATATTTCCAGGATAGGTTTCCAAGGTAGATCAGTGTCAAAGCTGGAGTTTAACCCTAGACCCTAGTTAGGGCCCCTAGACTATAACTGAAAGGTTTTATCCCTGGATCATGTCCTTTTTGCTTGAGAGCTTTGGTAATAACTGTACCTGCAAATAAAATTCCCCCCTATTCTCTCAGCTGCAAAATCCATCCCAAAATATCCATGGAACATCATTCTGATCCAGAGTGGCTGTTAACCTTCCACCCCAATAAATGCTGAAGGATCTCTTTATTTACAGTTTTTGAAGAACCTGGGATTTTGTGAGGATGACTGACACCACACAAATGTACATTATAATTATTGTCATTCAGACTGGAATCAGATCTGTAGTGCTTTATGGTGTTGTTTTTTTTTTATTATTTTTTTTCTGTGTAGGAGGGCTGTTTAGTAAAATATTATGTTTCATAATATGGTAATGTTAAACTTTTCCATTTTTTTTTTCATTTTATTCTTTGTTTTCTGTCACTTGTAAGACACTTTTTCTCCTTTAGCTGTTAAGCTTTATTCTGCATGTCATTCGTGAGGACTGAGGCTCAACAGGACAGGGCTCATCATTTCTAATTAGGGATGAACAAGACCTCTCCAGTGAAAAAACTTTCCTACATATGTAGAAATTTTTAAGGAAACATTTGGGGAGTTTTGTGAAATACTTACATTTTCCTTGTGGACTGATCACAATGTGCTTCTTTTGGAAACAGCAAAGTATTAAACTGCATTCTCCTGCTGGTGTATGGCCTGATGGGACTGGTATTTTTATCCTCATTTTGGCCAATAAAATAATCTCCTCAGAGGATTGCAATTCTACCAAGGAACTGTGCTGATTTCCCACCAGCTAAGGAATGTGGTGTATCATGGACATTACATTACCTTGTAATTAGCATGTAATTATTATGAGCAGGAAGTGTGATCAAGGAGAGAGGAGGAAATGTGAATATTTCTGTTTTAACTACAGTTCCCACAAGACCACGTGCTGCTGTGAGAAAACAAAGTTGAATGTTGACATGACTCAGAAAAAAACCTTTCAGCAAACCAAATGGAAAGGTTTTGATTTCAGGCATGTCGAAACATTTCTCTTCAGCTGAAAATGTCAGAAACAGCATTTGACATCTGTTGTGTTTTGACCTTTCGAAATTGAATTTCTTTGTCACTCCCTCTACCATTCTGTAAAAAGAAAAACACACATTTATTTCATTCTGATGTGGGGAAAAACACAAAACAGAGAAATATCTAGAGAATTTGTCGTGGAGGGACATATTTCAGTTTCACTTCACTCTTTATAAGAAAGCTTAGTCTGAAATAAAATACCCCATTATCCTTTGGGTACCTGCAGAGGACTAGTACTGAGCTGAGCCTTGCAGCTGGGTGCAGCAAGGAGCAGAGAATAAAGCAGCGAGTGTGATCCCAGGGGATGGAGTCTTTTGCCTGGGCACCCCTGGGCTTCTTTGTGTCCAAGCACATGATGCAGGGGTAACTAACGCTGCTCCTGCCCTATATGTTCCTGTAGCACCTGTATAGTTTATATATTTTCCTTCTTCTCAGTCCTTCCCTTGCTGCTATCTCTCGTGACACATTGTCTAGTATGTTCTTTGTATTTCTAGTACAAAATGGAATAAATGTCCTTTAAGTTAATTTCATCTCAACATCTTCATTATTTTCATGTCAGAAGTATCTCAACAAGGAAATTCAAGTTTGGGTGAGCTCACATACATTTCTTTTCACTCATAACACGTGAACAAACCATCTGACACAGTTAAGCCACTCAGCACGATCCTGAAACAAAAGCAAATGCTGCTGATGTTGTTTTATTGTTTAAAATAGACATTTTTGGAGCATGGATTACTTTGGTTCAAACTTCCCAGCTCTTTTCTGTTAAACCCGTATATATTGATACATGCCCCTATATGTCTCCATATAGCCTTTAGAATGTGTCTCTTTATAAATAATACACATTAAATATATATAAAAACTACTTCTGTAGTGTGTATCTTAATTCCAAAATCCAATTAAAATGGTAGTGAAGCTAAACAAGGATCTTAGTGCCCAGTGGTTTTCTACTGTAGTCTCAAATAAGATGATAGCGTCATCATTCCTACAGTTCATCAGGTTGAGCATGGATGTTTAAGACCTTATTCATGAGCCATGAATGTGCCCATGGAAGGATAGAGGTCTGAAGAGTCCTGAGGAAGAAACAGCTGAAACACTGATGACTTGGGGAAAAGCTTGAGCTGAGTTTTCTCTTGGGATTTTTTAGCACAGGAATTGTTCAACAATACTTTGTGCTCTCCAGTCAAACTAAATCCCAGGAGATGGGAGGTTTGCTAATGTGAGTAATGCTCCTTCAGTGGAGCAGTCTGGGAGAGGACTGTCCTCTATTTGAAGTGCCGTGTTTCAGTCAGCAAATGACTCTGTCCTTAATGGGGACTTGCAAGAAAGTGTGATCCCTGGGAAACAAGGGAAACAAAACTGGAGCTGAAGTTGTGTGGATGTTCATTTTCTAGACAAAAATCTTAAATTGATAAACCAAACCTGGATTTCAGATGGGTTGAATCCCACCACTCGAGGCTATAACCCACCCTACCAGAACTGATGATAGGGAAAATGGAGTCTAAATAAAGAGTCTACTTAGTGACTGCGCCTAGATTTCCTCTCTGTTTTTCTGGAACTGGAACTGATCACTGGTTGGAGAAAAATCGCTTATCTGGACCGATATTGCTTATGCTGCCTTGTGCTATTCAGTCACATTCATGCAACAGGGTGTCTGGTGCCAATGGAACAATTCTCATGAATCAGAGCTTTTACCATCAGGCCATGACACCGGTTTCTAATAACTGAAGGAGATGTTGCATTAAAATTCACATCCTTCTTCTGTACCTCTGGTAGATTTCTCTGACTAAGAAAATTCTGGTGTCATTGAAAAGCACTGGTGTCTTTTTACATGTGATCCACAATTGCATAACAATCACAGTAATTTCCTTTTTAATATCAAGTGGAGCTAATATCATTAGAAAGATCAAGGCACCATGTTGGTTTACCGGTTCCCATGAACCCATCACAGGCTCATTGTTCAATAGCCTCTGCCTTTTAAATATGGCCACTGTGCTCGATTAATAATTTGAAAAATAATCAATTCCATTTTCCCCCTCCACTCCTGAAAAATATATTACATGAAAGGATTTTATCACCTGCACTGTGCATAATATCATGTACTGGATATGATTAAATGTCCACATGGTTTCGTCCCTACTACCAAACTATCTGACATCTCCAGAGATGCATTATCACCCATAAAAGATCCATAAGGAGAAAGGATGTGTATTCAACATAAGAACATATTCCAAAGCTTTTATTAACTTTTATTGGCATTGCAAGAGTCCAGGGAGCTTGGATGGAGGCAGTTATAGAAAAAGGACTCAGTTATTACAAAGCAGCCTCTACAAAGTCCAGGATAGCCTGTAGCTGTATATGCAGAGAGTGAGATGGGGATTCAAAGCTCTTCTTCTGTTGTTCCTCTGGGAAAATTATTAGAGCCCATACATTTGTGGAGCAGATTCCTTCCTCCTTGGCACCAAAAATTGTTGAGCTTTGCAAGTGGAGTGGAGTCTGGACCAGACTGGGACTTAGCACATGCTGGATGACAAGCAGAGGTGGCATAAAGCATTTATGGATGAACAAGGGGCCCCCAGTAAAACTCAGGTCACCCGGGATAAATATAGAATTGTGGTCTAGATTTCCAGACATCATCTCTACATGTTCAGAATCCATCTTGAACTGAACGTATCAAGAGATGTGAAGGGCAAGAGAAAAAGTTTCTACAGGTGCATTGACAACAAAAGGAAGGCTAGCAAAAATGTGGGCCTAGTGCTAGAGGAGAAGAGGACCTGGTGATGAAAAATATGGAGGAGGCCAGTGTACTCAGTGCCTTCTTTGTCTCAGTCTTTACTGGTAGAACCAGCCTTCAGGAATACCAGCCCCTTAAGACCAGTGGAAAAGTCTGGAGCAGAGAGAACTTACCTTCAGTGGAAGAGGAACATGATAGGGAACACTTTAAGAACACACATACATGAGACCTGATGGGGAGCACAAAGGGTGCTGAGGGAGCTGGCTCAATAACTTTGAAAGACTGTGGTGACTGGGAGAGCTTCATAAGGACTGGAAGACAGCAAATGTCATTCCTGTTTTCATGCAGGAGGATCAGGGGAGCTACAGACTGGTCAGCCCCACCTTGATCTGTGGGAAGGCAATTGAGCAAGTCCTTCTAGAAGACATTTCCATATGTATAAAGACAAGAAAGTGCTTGGGAGTAGTCCGCATGGATTTATGAAGGAGAAATCGTGTCTGACCGAAGCCTTCTACAAAGAGATGACTACCTCAATGGATGAGAGAAGAGCAGTGAATATTTTTATTTATAATTTGACAAGGATTTTGACACTGTTTGCCACATCTTCATTTTCAAACTGATGAAATACAGACTAGGTACGTGGACAGTGAGTTGGATTGAAAACTAGCTGAATTGCTGGACTCAAAGAGTTGCAAGTGGTGGCATGAATGGAGGTCAGTCACAAGTGGTGAACACCAGAGGTCAGTACTGAGACCAAAAAAGTAATGTCATTAATGGATGATAGGACAGAGCACTCCTGCAGCAACTTTACAGATGATACAAAACTTTGAGCAGTGGTTGATACAACAAATGATATTGTTGCTTTTCAGAGGTATATTGAAAGGCTGGAGAAATGGTCAGAGAGGAACCTCATGAAGTTCAACAGAGGTAAATGCAAAGTGCTGCATCTGGGGAGGATCAACGCTATGGACCACTACACTTGGCAAGCTGACTGCCTGGAAAATAGCCTTGCAGAGAAGGACATGGGGGCCCTGGGGGATGCTAAGCTGAAAATGAGCCAGCAATATATCCTTGCAGCAAAGAAGTCCATCAACATCCTGGGCTGCATTAGCAAGAGCATTGCTAGTAGGCTGATGGAGGTGATCCTTCCCCTCTGGTCAACCCTGGTGAGGCCACATCCAGGGTCTTGTGTCCAGTTATAGGCTCTCCATTACAAAAGACATGGACATACTGGAGTGAGCCATTGGATGGCCACAAACCTGGATAAGAGATTGCAGCATCTGTCATATAACAGGCTGAGAAAGCTGGGACTATTCAGCCTGGAGGAAAAAAAGCTCAGGGGGATCTTAGCAGTGTGTGTAAATATATATGGAATAAAGAAGAGGGAGTCAGGCTCCTCTCAGAGGTGCTTGGTGATTGGATAAGAGGCAAGTGGCACAAACTGAAGCACAAGATATTGTTAAAACATAAGACAAGTTCTTTACTGTGAGGGTAATTGAACACTAGAAATGGTTGTCCAGAGAGATTGGGGTATCTCCATACTTGAAGATATTCAAAGACCACCCAGACATGGCATTGAGCTGCAGTAGCTGACCCTGCTCTGAACAGGGCAGGTGACTGGATGCTTTCTAGAGATCCCTTCCAACCTCAGTGATTCTGTGATTATGACAGATGCGGAAGTCTCATCTTATCCCAAATGGACTGAACTGTTACCAAAACAGAACATTTTCTAGCATTGATAAAAGAGTCTTCCTGTAACATGGAAAAGTTCTCTTGAAACATTATCCTTTAGGAGATGCAGCAGAAAAGTTCGGCCATTTAAAATGTGCTTACAGGAAATGGAGCACTGCTTAAGGATTCTGTTGTGACCGGTTTTGTAGTGTGTTGCAGTTCCACTTGCCTTCTTTGGGCATCTGCTTCTTCATGATTGCATTTTTATTCTTTTTCAAAAGGGCAGATGGTATTTTTTTTTTTTCCTGTGTGCATAATTAAATGAACACAAAACAAACTAATCTAAAGATACTAATTAATTCCTTTTCCTAATAGATTGCAGGCAGCCTATTAATATTATTCACTCCTGGGACTAAGAGTCTGTTAGCAGGAGCTTCCTCCTCTTGCTGCTTTTCCTTCTCCCATGGTGACACTGGTGAAGTGATCCACTACATCCCTTTTCAACACAGTCATACTGGAAGTAGTTGTAGCTAGTCCTGTATTAGGGTGGGTCCTGGTGATAGAGTGACCATCCTTTTCCTCTTTTCTCAGATATTATTCAACCTGGGTCCCCTCATCACCTTTTCTATCTTTGATAATCTGTATCTGAATGTTCATGATTCTGCTTAGGTTAGATAATGGCTGAGGGCTGGGACAGTCCTAGTTCTACACACATTTGCATCCAGTTTAGTTGCTCTGGTATTCTTGGAAAGGGTGTGACAAAGGAGAGGAGGTTTAATTGTTCTGCTTTTAATATATATATATGCACACACACACACACACAAAAAAAAAAAAAACCAAACCCCAAAAAAACCCAAAAAAAACAACAACAAAACCAAGGTGAGATCAAAAATGCCTTTGGATGGCATATAATAACCTAGTGGTTGTCATCTCTATTATAATTACCCAATTAAAGAGGTGATAATGAACCCAGAATTGAAATGCTGGAGGGAGAAAAGGAGGGTGTCACTGGGAACTCAACTTTTGTTTCATCCTAAATCTTTATTGTAAAGGAGTCACCTGTCAAGAAGTCTGGTGAGGAGTTAGCAGCTACTCACTGCAGCGCTGTGATCACAGAAACACAGTGGGAACAAAAGCAGCTGTGACAGATTCAGGTAAGGCCGTTTCCAGTTTCCAGCCCAGGAAACCCAAGCAGCCTGAAGGCTTTTGAGGAGCCCATCCATCCTGGGGGGAAAGGAGGTACAGACTTAGCTGAGGACTCTAAATGAGATCTGTGCTCCCTCCAGATATCAAGTGGTTTTAGCGCTTAGAGGGTGAGCCATATTTTTCAACATGCTGGACAAAAATTAATCCATGTATGTTCACGTGTTTTGTCATAGCAGCTCTTCTGAAAAGAACATGGGGTAGATTATCATTAGTGACCACGTACTATTAGTTCTGAAAAGAACCTGTGGTAGATGATCACCCCCGCAACCTTGAAGTTGATAGGAAACTGGTTTGTACTGACATGAGTATAGCCAAGAGGTAATGGGAAATTATCCTCTCTTTTTACTTGGAATCTGTTAGACCAAATCTAGAATAGTGCCTCCAGCTTTGGGCAAGAAAGACACTGATAAAACAGGAATGAGTCCCATGTTGGGAACGTGGGCTGGAGCACTAGCCTTGGTCAGAGAAGCTGAGGAAGGTGGGCTTGTTCAGCCTGGAGAAGAGAAGGCTTCAAGGGGGATCTCACTGCCACCTGCCAGTACCCACAGGGAAGTCATTAAGAAGACAGAACGAGTCTCTTCATTGAAAAATGTCATGGGTGGATGAGAAAATTAACAGAAATTGAAATAGTAGAAGTTCTGACTAGTTATAAAGAATCATCCCCTTCCCCATGATGATAATCAAACATTGAAATAGGGACCGGGTGAGGCTGCCTGTCTCCATCCTTGGAGGTTCTCAAGACCTGACTAGCCAAAGCCCTCATCAACATGGTCAGGTCTCGTATTTGATCTTTATTTGAACAGCTTTTTGGACTAGGGACCTCCTGAGGTCTCTTCCACCTGAGTTATCCTGTGTTTCTATGAGACCTTATAAAATCACACCTTTTGTTGATGACGTTCAAGCCTTTGTCTTCTGCTCTCAGCCCTCACAGATGTGCCCATGTCATTCAAAGACTGTGTAAGACCACGGCATCATCCTGCTCGGGGTTCAGCATGTTGGCAGACTTGTGACGGTCTTATGCAGTTGGGATCCTAGACTGCAGCTGATGGGCTTGGCTTCCTTTGGGACCTTATTGTATGAGTTGTAATGGCTCTTTCTCCACCCCATGATACGATATACTGGACATGCTTCCTGTCACATAGGCTGATATGTGCTGCTTATCCTTTAGGAAAGCATATGCTTCTAAGACTTGCTGTGTAGGCCACAAGACCAAAGGCAGGCCACATGAAAACACATGATAAACCTATGCTATATTCCTCTTTCCATCTTTCAGGAACCCAACATCCAATTCTATATTCAATCAAGCCAAGTGTTTCATCTCAGAAGTATCCAGCCCTTCATCTTCCCAGTTTGATCCTTCTGGAAGTTTATTTCTATGAGGATTGCCCACTTTAGTGACTACAAATCTCATCAGTCTTCATTGCCGCCTCAATAAGGAGTGTGGTTGTGTTGGACTTCAGAGGTCTACATGAATAGTCAGATAAATCAGAAAAATCTTCTCTTCTGAGAGACAGGAAGGAAAGCATCTTATTAAATTTTTTCAGCTTTTAATGTGTGCCGAAATGTATTTCTTTTCATATGATCTTCATTGCTATATTTCAGTCATGTTCAAAGATGACAAAATGAAAAAGATCAAATGATAAATCAAAACAAGAGTAACACAAAAGCCTGAGGGAAACAGAGCTGACAACAGATGATCACAGAGAAAAGTGATCAAATTCTTGTTTATTCCAGAAAAGCCAGCCTTAACTAAGAAATATTTCCTAGATATGTGTGTACATGACACAAAAATTTTAGATTGATTGTTTTTACTGGATATTGTATGACCAAAATTTCAGTTTATTAGAATTCTAACTAGTCTGTTCATCATTTTCAAGGCTGATTAGTACTAATATACATATATAAATATTTTAAAATGTGTTGAACAAGGCAAAGACCCAGCAACTAACAAATCAATTTCTTATTAGGTTACAACAGAAAATAGAGTGTCCAGAAGTGTGTGCCGTTTGTAAATATTAGGTGCATCAATCTTGGTTCCTTCAAACAATCAATTTCTATGTGAAAAGAAGACAAACATTAAAAAGAAAACAAAACAAAACAAAAAAACCTACCCTGAAATCAGCAACAACATAGCAGGCTAAATCTAAATTGTTGTTCCACTGTGGAGAATATAGCTACCCCATTTTTTCTTTTCTTTTTTTCCTTTTTCTTTTATTTTAGGAGGTGCTGTTGTAGCTCATTATAATGACAACTGGCTTAAAAGTGTTAAGAGGAAAAGATAAATCACTTCTGAAACATGTTTTGAAGTGGGTTAGTTAATACAAGGAACCTTGCAACACTCACTGCGGTTATTTCCTGGATGACAGATTTGTTTTGGCTTGTCTCTGATCTGCTGAGGGACTTCTTCAGCTCCTATGAGGGCAGTAGAGGAATATCCTGTGATGGAAGGATCACAAGCCCTGGAAGGTGACAAAGCAGATATCGTGGTGGATGGACAGTCTCCATGGGCACTTTGAGCATACCCTGGGCTTGTGGAGAACATGTTGCTTTCTCCTCCTAAAACCAATGTCTAATATGAGCTGGAGTATAGCACAAAAATATCAATTTCTCTCTGATTCAAAAAAGAAGCTCATGTATGCAGTTGTGGCAAAGCTGTCTAAGGTGGATACCATCTTAAGTAGCTCTCTGGGTTGTGCAGCTTGAAGACAGGTGGACACTTTGCAGTTAAGTGTGGGGCAAGGATACCTGAGCTGACTAACATGGGTGCACTGTCTCCAGCCATGTATCTAGCTGAACTGCTATTTCTCTGGGGATCTCTGCACCCAGCTGTTGAGTGGATACATAATGCCATTGGGTCTGAGTTCTCTTCGATGATTGTGCCACCTCATTATAAAGAGCCGAGGACCAGTCCAACATTCTCAGGCCAAGTGATAATGACTGGATTGTGTTGTTGTAGCTGAGAGTAGTTAAATTATCAAGCTTGCTCCCATTTATTTATCAGGGTAGACCTTCCCCATCAGTGGAGTCACTCTTGGCCTAAGAAGGAGGATCTTTGATTCTGGCCATTGAGGTCCATGAGGTCTTCAGTGATGGTGCTATGGGAAAATAGATGGAATTACAGGGAGTAACCCAATGGTGTCTCACAGTTGTATTTTGCTTTCACTAGGCTGGGTTACCATGTTTCTCCATTGCCACTCAACTTTTATCCATTCTTTTTGAAAATGCGGTAGTGAAGGTCCTGTTTAGAGCATGGCAGCAACTTTTGGGTCCTCAAAATGCCCATTATACTTTGAAAGCTTGAACCAGGAGGACAAGAAGAAGCCAAAGCTTGGAGGATTAAAAGGCAGAGAAAGGCAGAGCTGATTGTGGTGCCTCTTGTAATTATCAGCTTGTGAAGCATTGCTACACTTCACCATGCTGCTTATTTTAGTACCCAGTTTTCCAAATGCCCACTCAAGCTGATAGATGTGGCTACTCAGCTTGACAAGCACTATATGGTATATTCATGTTGATGTTATTTTTCCACCCAGATGCTGCAACAAGCTCTCACAAGTGTCTGTTGTGAATTCGTCAGAAATGTCATTCTACAGTGATTGGAGGTGTATTTAAATAGCCACACTGTGCTCACTTCTATTAGGAAAAAAAAACTTATTTCAGCTTTAACTGAAAACATACACTGGGTCTTCTTGGAGGATTCTCAATGAGGGTGAAGGAAACCTTGTGCTCAGTCCACCGTGGCCACTGATGGGGCATCTTTTCTGTTCTCCTTTGTCTTCATTAGAAAGCCCTGATTTGATTTTATGATTTTGCCACTCAGCCTTTCAGTTGGGATTCTGATATTCCTCCTGTCATTGTGATGGAAATCAGACTCCTGGGTACTGATAAAAGCATGAGTTAAACCCAGATCCCCAGAGAAGTTTGGGCATAATGACTGAGTTTGAAGGGCTTTCAAGTAGCCACCTCCTGCACAACCACAGCTCTAAGTGAAGTCTACATTTTTCTAAACCTTGAAGAGGAACAGTTGGGAACCCAGGGAGGGTATTCACACTAGATGTGCCCACCTAAACACAAAACTATTTCTTGTTTTCAATGAGAACCACAGTGTATGTGTCCATCCACATGCACACACACATTACTGTACGTGTTATCCAACACAGTGCATAATGTATTAAAAGGGTATATATTAAAGACTTCTGCTTTCAGGAAGGGTTCAGGATGGGACAAATATTACTGCTCGTCTTTAATGACATAAATTACATTTTACATTACAGTTAATCAAGACCATCAGTTAAGAGCAGGTATGTACTACTGCGGTGATGCATGACTTGGTATAAATGACATAGGTGTATTAAACTAGGGATAAAACTCAAACAGTAGATCAGTGATCACATCTCCCTGCCTTCAGCTCCAGCTCCTACTGGTTTTGACCAGTTGAGTCTTAAAATCCTCACTCTGGGACCCCAATGAACTAATACAACTGCCACAGAAGGATATTTGAGTTACGCTGTCCCAGCTGTGGCTGAAGGTGCTATACAGTTAGATGACCAGAGCTCAGCGTAGCAGGGCAGAAATCAAGAAGGAGGGACGTAACACTCTATGAGGGATAGGTATGACTCCAAAGAAAGAGTCGTTCCAAAGTAGCCATGACCAAGAAGAGCTGATGAGTCTTGGTCTTGGTGTCCCTCCAGGATGCATGCTGAAATCTAAACCTGTTTTGGTTTCTATTCGGCTCTTCCCTTGGCACAGTCTCTGAAACTAGCCTTTGTGAGAGTGAATGAGTGAAAACAACAGTACCCTGTAGCCTGAGGGGTGAAATCTTGGCCCTGCAGTTCATATCCTTTGGTTAAGCTGTGGTTGTCTCTTCTTCTCCCATTTATTCTATTCTCCACTTAACTGAGCCAAGTGATAAATGCCTTTTCAAGTCTTTCTTTGCACATTAACCCAACCAGTTGCCAGATCATTTCTACTCCTTCTTGGACTCCCTCCATTTCATTAATGAATACATGAAAGCTTAGCCCTGTTTAATATTCTGTGGAAGTCTTTTAAGGGAAAATAACTGAAAACATCCAGGACCTGAAAAGCTGAGGCTATTAAGTGTAAAAAATCCCTGTTGCCCTAACCATAACAACAGGCTTCCCCAGCAACTGTCCAACAGGGAGAGCATGTCTCAACCTTTAACTCTGCTCCTCTAGACACACCAGTCTTCTTCCACTGCTTTCCTGAAACTCAACTTGTTCCCCTTCACTACAAGATTGACCATCCTACTTCCTCATCCTTACCTCTGCTTCTTGCATACTGATGTGCACTTGTCAGGTTTGGATATGTACTTTCCAGTAATCCAGCATTCAGACTGAAAATTATATACCTAGCCCTTGGACAACCCTGAGAAGGGTGATGTGGCTGGAGTCCTGGCCATGAGGACATCCAGAGCATACAGTAGTGCATGAATGTCTAAAATGTCTGACTTGGTGGTTTGCCAACAACCGTGCTCACCAAAGCAGCAGTTAGGCAGCAGGTGGGAGCTGGATGACTAACAGAACATTGATGAAGATGGATGTGAGGTTTACAACTGTTTCTGATTATTGACCACAGCGCAGAAGCTGGCAGCACAAGGATCACCAGCCTAGAAAGGACCAGTGTCCTTTCAGAAGGCAACTATGAGTTTTCCAGCTTGGCTCCTTATAGCTAAATTACTTTTAAAGCAATAACAATGTGTTGGCTGGGCTTCATCTACCCAAATAGGTGCCCAGGATCCCCACCACACCTGTGCCTCCTGTGGCACCACTCCAGTTCCCAAGCTAATTTTGGAGACCCTGAGCAAGCACCTGCTGCATTTCATTCATGTGGCCCACTTCAGTGTAAACCTCGCTTATGTGGTCCCAGATTTCTTTCTCTGCCTCTGCTGCTTCCTATTCTTTTTCTTCAGCTGAATCTCACTCATTATTTCCAGCTGATATTCCTAATGTCTTCTCTTCCCCTGTTATTTGTCTGCCCTTACTGCTGCTCCTCTCAGTTTGGTTATTATCAGTACCTGTTATCTTCTTTATTATTAACAGAGTAGAGACCAAATCTACTATTCTCGACACCACCATCATCTCCAGGATATCTCCTTTTAACTCCAGCCTTAGGTGACAAACATTGCCTTTTTATTTATAGCCCCATAGCCGTGACAATGCCTCCCCGTGAGTTGATTTGAATGAGTTTTACTTCAAGTAAAATTTCCCAAGAGATGCAAAGAAGTGCTTCTGCAACTGTGTCAATACAAAGAGGTGTCTATTCATCCAGACGCACACTGTGCTGTAACAACCATGGGCATTTTGTACTGTCTTGGGGGCAAATGTGTCTGTGGCAGCAAAGCAAGCAGAGCTTGAACAGCTGAGCTTCAGATGGAACTGGGAAACTGTGCACTAATTAGTTAATTGGCTGAAGGACCCTACATCGTATGTGCTGGGTTTAGCATATAAACTGACCTTCATTTTGTGGGAGAAAAAAATAAAAAGTTAGTTTTGCAAAGCCATAGACCTTGTTAATCCCAATTTTGCCTTCATTTATCCCAGCATTATACTGATGAGAGACTGACGTTACTTTGTATTCAGGAATATTGTTCAAGCATAAAATCAGGACTGAAGTCTGAATCACATCTTTCTTTCATGCTCTGCTATGACTTCAGTTTACTTTGTTGTGAAAAGACAGTGTTAGTCACTGACTCAAACAGAGGAATCACAAGTATCCCTTTTTTACACCAGAAAAGCACATGTTTTGGGAGAGACAGAGAAATCTACACATAACCAAGAGATTTGTGGCTGGCCTATGTAACCTGAGTCCCAGCCCATCAAGAAACTGATTCTTATGCCATGTTGCAACACAGTGACTCATCCACTTTGTGGTGAGCTGTTTTGTTCAAGCACATCTCTTCTCTTTTTGGTTTACTCCCTCTAAACACACACGGTTCTCATAATAAACTTTTCAGAATAATGAAGACATATTCAAGTTACTATTGTTTAGCTCCAAACTTTTGGGGAATAGAAAATAATTCTTGGCATATGGGAAGAAAAACTTTAGGGCTTTTCTGGCATTCAGGGTTTTGAGATGTTTTCTGAAAACATGATTTGGGGGTGCTTTTGTACTGGGAAGCAGAATAAATATCACAATGATGAGGGCATGAATTTAGCTTGGCAGTATGAACTCTGTGATATTGTGTAGGATTTTCAAATAGAATTAATTAAATTGTTGCCAAAGTCAGAATGGATATAAAGATTCGGAAGGGTAGGAGGGAGGGAAAGGGTGAGTCATAGAATCGTAGAATTGTAAGATCATTTAGGTTGTAAAAGACCTTTAAGATCATCAGGTCTAACCATTAACCTAACACTGCCAAGACTACCACTGAACCATGTCCCTAAACCCACGTCTACACATCTTGTAAACACCTCCAGGGTTGATTACTCAACCCCTTCCCTGGGCAGCCTGTTCCAGTGCTTGACAACCGTTTCAGTGAAGACATTTTTCCTAATTTCCAGTCTAAACCTCCCTGGGTGCAACTTTAGGACATTTCCTCTCATCTTATCAGTTATTACCTGAGAGAAGAGACTGATCCTCACCTCTCTACAACCTCCTTTCAGGTAATTGTAGAGAGTGATGAGGTTTCCCCTGAGCCTCCTTTTCTCCAGGCTCAACAACCCCAGTTCCCCCAGCCACTCCTCACAAAACTTGTGCTCTAGACCCTTCACCAGCTTCGTTGCTCTTCTTTGGACGCAGTCCAGCACCTTGTCATGGTTTAAAGCCGGCTGCCAGCCAAACACCATGCAGCTACTTGCTCACCCTCCCCTGTCCAGGGGATGGGGGAGAGAATTGGAGGGATAAAGGTAGGGAGACTCGTAGGTTCAGATAAAAACAGTTCAGTAATTGAAATAAAATAAAACAATAATAACAATAATAGAAAGTACAAATGGGTAATACACATGCAATTAATCACCACCCATCAGCTGATACCCAGCCTGTTCCCAGCTAGTGATCCTTGAAAAACCAAGATCCCAAAACCACAATCCTGGAAGCAAGAGAACCCCTCTCTTCCCGGCTGACTCTTCTATATATACTCAGTATGTTGTTACATGATATGCAATATTTAATTGGCCAGTTTAGGTCCTGTGCTCTGGCTCCTAGCTTCTTGCATATCTGCATGCTGGCAGGACATGGGGAATTAGGAAGTCCTTGATTTCTTAGCGACAGCTGAAAACATTAGTGTATTATCAACATTCTTCTCATACCAAATCCCACACTGAATCCAAAGCACAGCATTGTTCTATCTACTAAGAAGAAAAAATAACTCTCTCCCAGCTGAAACCAGGACACACCTCAACCTCTTTCTTATAGTGAGGGGCTTAAAAATGAACCCAGTATTTGAGGTGCAGCCTCCCCAGTGCTGAGTACAGGGGGACGGTCCCTTCCCTGGTCCTGCTGGCCACACTAGTGCTGACACCAGCCGGGATGCCACTGGCCTTCTTGGCCACCTGGGCACACTGCCGGCTCACATTCAGCCGCCTGTCCACCAACACCCCCAGGCCCTTCTCCACCGGGCAGCTTTCCAGCCGCTCTGCCCCGAGCCTGTAGCGCTGCGTGGGGTTGTTGTGCCCCAAGTGCAGGACCTGTTGTTGAACCTTGTTGAACGTCATACAATTGGCCCCGGCCCATCGATTTGGCCTGTCTAGATCCCTCTATAGAGCCTTCCTACCCTCAAGCCAAGGGTCTCCTAAACACACAGGAGGTAATGGCTTAGAGAATTTTATGTACTTAGGGAATAGATCATTCATCTGAAAAAGTGTAAAGAGAATCATGAAAATTACCTAGGCAATAAAGTATGTGTATATATAGTGAGGGTGAGAATCTAAACTGTCAGGGAAATCTCAGTAGAAGAATAAGTGATGATTAGAGACACTCTTATTCTTCAGACCTGCCAATATTGCGTCTTCCAAAAGCACGGTGATAATTTACGCCATTGAAAAATATAAAGGACCAGATTTGTTCTGTGTGTAATGCCAGGAAGGGTCAAACAAGACTAGGTACTAATACTTTTCTGAATGGCCTAGTCTCTGTAATTCTGTACACAAAATGTCTATAGTATTTAATCAGAGCATAAGATCAAGCTTATTATGTCTCAGTTTATTTATGGCAAATTTCAGTAACACCATTCAAACCGTAGTCTTCAAGCCTGAGGTTTTGTGCACAGTAAAAAAGCAACAATTTGCCCAGAGCATTCTTTCATTCACTAAGAGTCTGATTATCGGAGATACAGTCTTTCAAGAGTGACAACCATTGAACACCTTCCAAAAACTGAGGTTCCAAGAGATCCCACCTTTCAAATCCCCACCATCCATCTTTTTTATGTCTCCAGATGTAAAATATACAGAAGTGCTTGAAAAGCTTTACAGGAAGAGCTCAGGCACCTGATTCCCACAGAAACACATTTGATGTTGAGTGCCACTCCCCTTTTACATTTGCCCACTTTATCCTTCCTAAACAGATTATAATGAGTGATTTTAATATTCCAATCATGCAAATCTTCCCCCAAGATTTCAATAATGCCAACAAGGTCTAATGTATACTCATAAATGAGCTATTCCAATTCCAATTCTTGTTTATTACTCAGACTCCCAGCATTAGAGTATAGGCAATTAAAGAATTTCTTCTCTTCACATCCCTTGGTGCCTTGATTAATTTTGTTCTTGACATCTTAATTTTGTGCTAAATGAATGCTCATTCATTCCTCCATTTCTGCCTTACCCTTTTCTTAGTTTAACACTCTCCTGACTACTCAGTTTGACAACTTGAAGAGTCTCCTGTGAAAATGGAGATTATTGAAACTCTTTGGTTTTATCTTCCCACCAAGTAGATCATTGCATCTCTTACAGCCACAAATATCTGCCTTACTCTACTTAAGTCTAGTAGTGTTTCTTTTCCAGAGGTCTTCATCTGCCTGTTGGAAAAAAGACTTCTGGACAGAGGATCCATCTGCAGTATCCAGGAGCTCTTCAGCCACCTTCAATCTCTCATGTAGATCATAAAGACTGTGCACCAGAAGTTCCCACCAGAATTGGGACCCTTGGGGACCACATGTCCATTCACCCTTGCAGTAATACATCATGATGGGTTTTGGAAGAAAATAGCAAATGACTTCTTTGTCTCTAGGAAATTTAATTTAATTTTGAACACAGTGTCTTTGCCACAGTTGTCGGGGCTCATGTGATCAAATGTAGACACATCAGATGTAAATTTCTCCTTCTCTACCTTTATAGTTAGAACAGAGGAATAAGGCCTTCTAGGGAGAAATTAATCTGAATTAGCGTAGATAGAATCATGTCTGGAAAATGCCCATTTCTCTCTATGGACTAGGATGAATACTTCAGCAGTAATTTTCTGTAACTGAGACCTATAAAGCACTCCTGGGGTCATTTCTACCCCATGACACAGCACTGCAAACAGCATTTCGGGCCCTTGTGGTTTCACTTGGGAATCTTTGCTCTGAAATATGTTCAGGTTTGTGGATGTGCATTCAGAGAGTGTATTATGTCAGGCACCATACAGAAACACAGTTAAAGGCAGCCCATTCTCTAGGGAAACTGTAATCTAAATGAAATCTTCTATTCCTATCCCTTTCCTGGCCTGGCATAATGCAGAATAACTTTGAACACATTTAAAACCCTTCTTTCAGCTTTGCAGATCATGACTGTTTCTCTGCTTGACCATTTGAGATATTGAAAAACTGAAGATATGGCATGCAAAGCATGTTAAATTATAAATAGACTGTATTCCACCGCTGACATGCAACAGCCACATGCATGTACTTGTGCCAGATAGGCTCTTGCTCTTGCAGTGTCTCCAAGTCAGGCATTTCTAGTTCCACTGGTAGAAAACTGTTGTGGGACTATAGCTGTTGCCATTGAAGCTAATAGCTGTGCTGAGTGCTGGGGTGGTGCAATAACCAACCCACCAAGAGGAGTGTCCTCAGCAGCTCCATGGAGAAGAGCATCAGTGTGGGACATTGCCTTTAGTGATGGGGTCTGTCCTTGTCATTAGCTTGAACATGGAAAGAACCAGGTTAAACAACCAGTTTGTGCATGCAGCAGAGGAGATACATGTGAGCTGCTGGTGTCCTGTTGAAATCTGTGCTTGTGGAAGAGCAGCAGCAGATTACGTTGTCATCCTGCAGCTGTGATTTACTTAGAATTGATTTAATTGGTGAAGGTGCTGATTAGAAATGCCCACAAAGTCTGCAGCCATAGCTCAGCTGAAGGGACAACCAGATGAACCTACATCTGTGGTTCCTTGGAAACAGCCCCTTTTTCCATCTGGTTGTTTTCTTTAAAATGGGATTTTAAGATTTTTTTTTCAAGTTTTTTGTTTGGGGCAAAGCAGATGTCCCTGGAACCATCTAACAGAAATACAGCTGGTAGAAGCAGAGGTTTTAAACTGTTTCAGCTGGGCAGATATGAATATGTCCATGATAATTTGTTTCTTGGCCCTAACCTTTTATATTTTATCCTAATTTAATGCTCAAACTTCTACAGGTGAAGTTCACACTGGAGTCTGTCCTTTTTTCTCCAAGGAGCACAGACTTACAGATGAGATGAGTCTCTGGAGACTCGAGCCAAGCTCAGTTTGTGATTTTTCTTGCTCATGTTTCTGGTGCTGGAGATATTAGAGCTTGTTTCAGTGAGGTGGGACTCGTCTCACCTAGCTTTCAGTGTAGGACTTAGCTTGCAGACGAAAATATCTAAATCTCAGTGTCTCCATATATGTGTTTCTGTGAAGTTGTGACTCTAAATTCCGAAGATAGACAATGTAAATGCGTGGTGCCATCCAGCTGTCTGACCATGGGATCTAGTGCTGGTGTTGGTGGTATGGGGTATCCTCCTGGCCTCCAGCAACACTCTAAGAGGACAAGCGTCTCCCCTAAATCTCAGCTGTATCTCAGTCCCACACGGGAACCTCTGATTCCCCATATCATTCCAAATGGCACTGCATAACCATGGTTTGTGGTTAAATAAAGACTCAACATTTATCTAGGAAAATAGCTCTTTTGCTAGCTCTTTTTTCTTTTTGCAAAAATGGCAGTGATAATTTTTTCCTGTTACTTCCATGTCTTGTTCCTCTTGCCTGTGTGGGGCTCATTAGATCACTGACGTTCCCAACATACTCCGAACTCAGTCAGGGTCTGATTCTGGTTGGATCTATAAAGCATGAGGTTATTAACAATTCATATTATATCTGCATCTGTGTTCATGAAGGAAAAAGCTCCTGGGACCATGCACACAGCAGTATAGTAACAGCTGAAGAGAGATTATAATAAACACAGAGGAAAATCAATGCGGTCAAAAAGAACACTTGAGCCTTTTCTAAACTGGTTCTTCCATCTTCACAAGTTAGAAATGCTTTGTGAATCTAACACGGGAAACCACAAGACTGTACACTGGAAAACTCTTTTTAAAGCAATTAAGTCAAACTGTGCTACATGGTGTTAATTTAGAATTTCAATTAGTGTATACAATTTGCTATCAGCTTAGGCCAAGTCATTTTCTCAAACCAAAGCTGCCCCTTGTTTGACTGTTTGCTTGAACAATATGAAGATGGAAGCAATTTGTTAACATAATTTGATTTAATATAATGACTAATGATTTTCAGAAGAAAGTATGGATTGGGTTTGTCAGGCTGATTATATCTGAAGCATGACTGGGAAGGGGACCGGCCATTTCATCTAGCTTGATCAATGCAGGTTTTTAGGACCTAAGACAGTCCTTGGCATTTCTGGGTTAAATTCAAAGTCGCTTCTCTTTCTTAGATAAGTGTAGGATGGATATGCTTAGCTGTCTAAGGCAGTTTGATTTCCCCACCCCCAGGGTAAGTTCTGTCCCTACTTGTATGATGCAGTGGTGTCTGCATAGCCCCCTCGTTCAGATGGAGACTGCATTCCCCCAAACCCACCCTATCACTTGTTTTGGTATTCACATCCTGACTATGGAGACCCTGCACCCAATTTATCTTGCTTTACCCTCCTAGGAGAACTGCTGGCTTTGCAAATCAATTCATCAGGAGACTGGGGCTTTTTCAGCTGTGTGGTAATTTTGGTTCAGCATTGCAGGATTGTCATTACATCAGTGGCTCTTGTCTCAGTCATTGTTGATGGCTGACCCTACATCCTGCAGTGCAAAAAGAAAGCTTGTGTATGGTGTCCAGAAGGTCACTTTTCTGAATACTCTTCTCTACTCTCCCCCTTAGCCAGCAGCTTTACCACAACTCATGTAAATATTGACATTTGCCAGGGACTTCCTTATGTGCTTTCATTCCCCACTGAAAAGGCTTGATGTTTTTCTTCTGGGTCTGTGTGGACTTTTTATTAGCTTCTTTCTTTTACCCAGAATTTCTCTGAAGAGCATGTAAGAAAGAAAACCCCTTTTGTAAGACTTTTTTTTTTTTTTTTTTTTTTTTTTTTTTTTTTTTTTTTTCTGGAAATGTTAACTCCCTGCACAGATATTCTGGGAACTTTTCACTGTTCTTTTGCTGTGTGACACAAGAAACTAAAAGAGGAACATTATCCCTTCGAGGCAGCAAGTTATTGTACTTGATTCTAAAAGCTGATCTTATTTTGTTTGACTCACTAGCTGTTTTATTCTGGCAGTGATGCACTGAAATATCCTTGTGCTATCTCAGGTCCACGTGCTTTCCTTTCTTTTAATGCCACTCCTCTTGCAGGCATACTGTCCTCACCATAAGCAAACCTATCAGCATCTGGCCCATTAATAATGACTTGTTATGAAATAAAAGTTAATCAAGCACTGAGATTATTGCACAGCATTTCCCAGGACTTATTATCAAGAGTGATTGCACAGACATCTTGTTGCATGGGGGTAGACTGCAGTTTGGTTGGAATTAACTCACAACAGCTGCTTTATTACTGTGATGTATTATTATTTATGTAGGATGAAAGATGTGAATAGCTCTTGAGCACAACAGATCTGTGCATAGAGGAGTTTACAGTCTAAGGGAGAGGCAAGGCTGGAGCAGATGACAGTGAAAAAGGGAATGGGAGATGTGTGTTGCTCCAATTCAGCCTGTAAACTTTAGCAGAGACTTTGTTTCTCATAGCCCCTTGTTCTTCCTTATTTAAGCAACAGTTATAAGCAGCATTAATCAAGTAGGTGAAGAGTCAAGAGCTTTGCCTTTAATAGCATTTAAGTGTTTCTTGTTTAACTTTCTCCCTGTGGACCCAGTACTCAGATCTGGCCAAGTTTCACTCAGTTGAGGAGCCAAAACAAGCAGATAAAAGAGGCAAAGAGGGATTTATGTCAGAGGAACAGCAAGTATATTTTCATCTCAGAGGCACAATGATTTAGTACAAGAGTGCGTATCAAGCATCTTAAAATACAGTTAAACTGTTTGCTGATCTTTACTCTGAAGCCACATTGCTCAGCCACCAGTAAAAATCCAGCAAGATAATAGAAGGTGCTAAACAAGTAACTCGAAAAAAAAATATAAAAGATACACATGTTTTAAAATATAAGCAAGAGCAAACTGATCTGCAAAGAATACAGTTGGTAAATACACAGTCAGAGCTTTGTCTGCTGTAACTGAAAAGGATATGTGGTGGCCCTGCCCTGAAGCATGCATGTGGAGTTTGGCTTGTTGCTTTCCAAAAACACACACAGATCTCTGATTAGAAGGAAATAAACACTCTATGATAAGATACCAAGACCCTCTGTTTGCTGGAAGGGGGATATGTCTGTGTACCACTGCTTGTTATCACTGGAAAAAATGTTAAGAGAGGAAGAAAGCAGTGCAGGATGGTTGATATTTTGGGGGGAGTTGGTTACAAAGTGTCTGGGTACCAGAGTGCTGAAAAATTTGGGAGCAAGAGCTATAACCCCTGAACCGGGAAATGTTGGATGCCAGAAGTGATTCAGACCAAGGTGGATTTGTGTGAAATAGATCCTGTAATTCCCACAGTCCATTAAATACCCTTCTCACTTGTGAAAAAACCCTTCCAGATCCTCTTACCCACTGCCTCACAACCAATATATTCAGCATAGCCTCCTGCCAGTTCCAATGTATACCCTGCCTCAATGATTTAATTTTTCTGAATGAATTTTATGATGTCTTTTGTCCAAAGAAATGTCAAGGGATCTGCTATCAGGTGCACTTTACCTTCCCTCAGCAGAGTTTTTTAGCTTCTAAGAATACTTTAAACCTGCCAGGGACAAAATGGAATATGGAGAACCAATTTCAATTACAGTGTGTGAGGTGGTTTCCCAGCAACAAGAGTATTTAAAAGCAACAAAAATTAACATACCTTAAAAAAAGCTGTAGCAACAGCCGTTGGTTTTCATGGTGTAATATTTTGTGTTCATTAAAACATAGTTTCTGAGCATTGCTTCTGCCTCAAGGTGCAACCCCAACTCATGTTAAAATCACGTTTCTCCTTTCCTCATTGACAAGTACTTAGAACTTTACAAAGAGAGAAAGTAGAGGAAAAGAAAGAGACAGTAAACTGGTAACATAATTGCTTGGAGTTAAGCTATTGACTTCTCTCTCTTGCTGGAACTGCAAACTCAGTTGATCTCTCAAGGAATAATCCCTTCTTTAGGACCCAACTCCTGGTTTTGAACCATAGAAAGAAATATTCCATCCTAAAATTGTCTTTTTTCCTCCCTTTTACCCTTTTTGTCACCTCTACTGTACATCCCTCCCTCCCTATTCTGTCTGGAAACTTTAGTTTCTCTCCAAAGCCTCTGGTTTGACAGGTAAATCCAGAAGAATTTGTGCTCTGTGAAAGAGCTGTTTTAAAACAGAGTTAATAAATCACAAATGTTGTGTCCCTGAGCAGGTAACACAGATCTTACCTGCAAGGAAGAGAAAGATGGTATCAGTAGAGACCAGTAAGACCCACAGCACCCTAGGAAGTTCCAGTGCAAGAAGAAACTGGGACAGGATGGTGATTTTTACATGTCTCTCTTACCTTGAAGTATTTATAGCATTTGAGCTACTCATGACCCTTAACACCTTACACCTGACAATAAATGTGTGGGAGTTACATCGCCTTTGTACAGGTCTAGGGGAGGACAAAAGTGAGGAGGCAGTGAGTTGTGTCCTACCCAAGCACAGACATCTATGTAGACACTTACATGGAGGCAAGTCTCATCCCAGAAATGATACTGGGACTACAGGATCTTGAAGTGACCACTCCTCTCAGGGCACAGGGACATAAAAGTGGCTGCATAGAGCCAGAAGGAAAGACTAGCAAGCCCAGTTTCTGACAGTGAAAAAAGCAGATGCTTGTGGTGATACTTTCCAGGTGTATATATAAAAATGAAGTTTAACACTGAACAGCTTAAAACAAGTAGTTTCCAGCCAGGTCAGAAAAAAAAAAATGAAAATCTTCAACCTCTGAAATTTATTCCCCAGTCCTTTTTATTCCTTCAAAGAATTTCTCTTCCTCAGAAAAACATTTTCATTTTCAGTTCAAGTTGGACCAGAAGAACAGTCCCATGAACTTGTATGGTCTCAGTTTATATTTTCCAAGAGGAGAGATCAAAGGCCTCTGTTGCATTGCACAAAATCAGCAGGACACAGATCACTCGCACTGTGAACGCTGCCCTGACAACATCAATCTTTGGCATTCTGGGATGTGCAGAGGTCATTTTGGTTAATATGCTTTGTCTGAGCTGCTAGACATCCAAAAATCCTGGCCAAATGCACAAATTCCATTCTTTCCCCTCCTGTGTGAACAGCATTTCTGAGTGTATATGAGAAGATCTATCAAGAAAAGCTGTTGGAGAATGAATGTAGTCAGAGGAGTAGGGACAATAAATATTTTCTTTCTCCAAAGGCTGCTGATTGACTGATGAAAAGCTAGGGGTAAGCAGATTTGTCTCCCTGCATCAGTTCCAGTATTAGGACAAAAACATGTGCCATGTGGTCCAGTGTTGAGTAAATGCACGGGCTTATACCTCCTCAAATACAGTTTTTTGAAGAAGACACAGTTTGCTCCAAGTGTGAGGATCCAACAAGGATTTGAGCCATTTTCCTATATATAGAAGGTGAAATGCTTCTGGAGACGTCCTTGCAGGGTTGGCATGTGCATCTTGGGACCTACACGAGCCCTGTACTGCCCAGAACAGTAGCTGGAGGCCAAGTAGTACTCCCTAGTTTCACTAACTATGTGCTTGGACAACTGGATTGAATCCCCCAGGGTAAGAGTCTGAATCCTGCCCGGGGCTTCTGCGTTCATTACAGAGGTGACCTTGGAGAAGATGAAGTGCAGCCAAAGAAGCTACAAAGCGTAATGAAATTACAGAGATAAAAGTGGATGTAGACAGCTGCCTTTTCCCTTCCCTGCAAAGAGCAGAGAGGACACCCCGGAGAGACCTGTGAGCTCAGATTCTCAACAGGCGAACCATCAGCAGAAATCCACTGTGAGCAAGATATTTGCAATTTAAATGGATTGAAATCAAAGGCAAAGGGCACAAAGAACTGGTCAGCGAGAAATTAAATTTTTAAGTTTCTTCTTTAAAAAAAGTTACTTGAACTAGCTACTGCTATGCCTTAATTCAACATGTCCTCTTAACAACGTCCATTTCATGCAAAGCCACCCAAATACTAATATTTCATTTACTCTGCTGAGTGACAAAACTCCATCTAAAACTTTCTGCTTCCCTCATGTCACCTTCCTCACTTGCTCATGGCCCCTTTTGCTGTCTGCATTTCTCTGCAGCTGCAGTGGCAGTGAGATACAGCAGCTTTCTCTCATAATCAGTGTTTATTCACTGTTGCCTCCCGGGCCACCTCTGAAGTTGAATTTCTCCATAGTTCCAGCCATCCAAGCCTGGAATTAGATTTTCTCCAGGATTTTCAATCCAGAAGGGTAAGAAGTAATATAATGCAGGGGGTGTGAGTTTTCTTAGAGCCATGGAAGTTGTGTGAAGTAAGACTTGGTTGAATGATGCAGGATTCTTGGCCCTCGGTATATCCAGGGCATGGCGAGGGGCTGTCTCAAGGTTGCATCAAGTCCACAGGAACCAAGAACTGTCACCACCAAGAAATATGCAGCCACCATTATGACTCCTTGTCCTGTATATTTTTTTCTGAAAGAGGGATCTGAAACTAGCTTTAATAAAGGTGGATGCCATGTCTCTCTATTTCCAGTGAGGTGGATGTTGTGTGCAGAGATAAAATGGCTTCTGAAAAGGGTGAGGATGATGGGCAGCTGGGACTTGTGGAAGAAGGAATGAGGACAGAGGAGTCTGCAGGGGAAATTAGGAGAGTGGGGAAAGAAAAGCTGCTGGGATACAGATAAAGTAAATGGGAGAAGGACTTTCTGAAAGATTACATTTGCAGTTGGTTAAGTTATATATATACATGTGCAATTGGTGGAAATTTTAAAAAGCACTGTGAATTCAATTACTTTGAGATGTTTTAAACATATGATACAGAATTACTTTATTAAGGAACACTTTTAAAATCTTAAGATAACAATGGTGTGAGGAAGCCATAAAGTTTTATTTTTAACCACTAGTCACTCAGTCAATGTGGAAAAGGCATCCTTACATGTAAAAAACATTGAGGTTCTTGTGGTTCTTCACAGAAAAATAACAGAAGCTAAAAGGTAGTGAAGCACAAACCAGTGTGCACAAGGGCCTGATATCTCACACTAAAATTGTGTCATGGTTATATTCATGGAGAAAGAGAGTCAGAGCCAGCTCTTGGTTATGGAGGGAGGTGATAGGCTGATGGAATTGGACCCAAACCCCTGCCTGTGACATCCCAGGGGTGCAGAGCCATTTCTGACTATGCCTGCTAGTGGGGAGTGTGTCACCTTGTTGGGATGTGGAGGGGACTTGTGCACAGGGAATGAGCAGAGGGAAAGGACCAGCAGATGGGAAAAGATGGATATTCTTACTTCCAGACCAGGACAGTATAAGTTATTTTACCCTCATCCTCCAAGCAGCAAAGCTCATTTTTGCCTACAGTGTTGAGAAGGAAGTAAAAATATAATGAAGATGGCTGAAAAAAGGCAAAAAACTGGAACTGATGTTACTGCTGTTTGATCTTACTCTCGTTTGGGTGGGGGTTCGGGTGAGTTTTGATGCCTCAGTGTAACTGAGAGAAACAGTTCTTATCTGTTGAGGTTGGCAGTGCAGGGGAGAAAACAGCACATCAGTTGCCTCAGCTGACTGACTAGAAGATGTGGAATTAAATACACTCACATTTACAGCCTCTGGATTCATTAGTAAATTAGTGTATAATAAACCAGCACTAGTGACTTTCCCATTTTCTTCCATAGCTAATGCCCTGCTAGTATCTCATCCTCAGGCTTGATTTATACTGCAGCTGCTGTGACAGGCAGCAGCCTGATCCCTCTTGGGTTCAATGTGAGCTGACCCAAACCCTAAAAGTGAAGCTAGAAAGAAACATAGTGTTGGTTATGCTGGAAAGAAGCATTCGATCATTTCATTAACCCTGATGATGGTTCAAAGACCTTAATGGTACAATCAATAATTCAACCTGTGATCAGTTTGTTAGTCAGTCTCAGATGCTTTTCTTTTAATAGGGGACTCCCAGAAGGATCCTGAACTGTTACCTGCAAGCAATAATTCGGGTGCATGCAAAGTATGAGTTCTGGCTTTAGTTTTCACCTTTCTGACAACAGTCACTTCCCTGTCTCCTTAGACTGCTGCTGGATGACTTACTCCAGGTGCTCCAAAGTCATCTATCCTCCATCAATCTGGTATTTGTCAACAAATTATCTGGATATTCATTCTTGTCCTTTATGCTTTTCAGGCAAAGTGAGGCTCTGAACTCTTCTATGCTAAAGGCTGAGCTGATGGGACCCCACATTCACCTCTGATGTTTCTGCACGGACTTTCCTAAAGTCTGCCTCTGCTTCAGGTCCAAAACAGAGGCCATGTAGCTATAACATGATGGCACAAAGCACAACCTGCCATTGCCTCCATGGAGCTTATTAGCACAGATCACCTACACATCACATTATTACAGGTTCCCATCTGCTTGAAAAACCCCATGCAGAAACCTCCGGGACAGGCTCTCTCCCTTTTCCAGCACCAGGGTCCCCTCTCCCCCTTTATTCTTCCTTTCCTTCTCTTCTTCTCTTCAGCAAAGATTTCTTACTAACTGAGAAAAAGCTGACAGATACTAAGACACACTTGAAACAAAAACCCTTGAGAGAAGTCCAAATCTTGCAGTCACAGAGCACCTCTCTGCTCTTTGAAGGCACTCCACCCAAAGGAAGGTGGACAAGGGGAACCTTCATGGTAGTATTCAATATTTGAGCTGGATGAAAAACAGCACAGAAAGATCTTTGTGAAATTTCAGTTGTAATAAATAAAGGTGCTCCTTTTCTTCTTTGCTGGGTAGAATTTTATCTTCTGGTTTTGACACTTATTAATTTTACACTTATTAGTCTGCCTGTGAGATTTTCATTGCTGGGGCTTTTTTTATTGTTATTTAAAATATCAATGTGTGGCAGAATTTTCGTTGTCGTATTAAACACACTGAGTAAATATAGTCCCTGAAACAGAAGATTTTATCTGGGAAACTCCGATGAAATTCCATAGCTGACAGTTGTTAAAATGAGACCTCTCTGCCAGACTGCAATAGCAAACGATATTCTACATTCCCTTTACCTTCTCTTCATTATGCATCAGAGGGAAGGGAGCGAGAGAAAAGCACGGTCGTCCTAGCAGTGTATTTATTCTGCTGTGATGACTTCACTGCACACAAGTAACAAAGCTTTCACTTTGAGCACAACACTTAGCAGTGAGATTACGCCTTGGGTATAATATGATACATGACCTGTTCCAGGTTGCAATGACTTGCTAGGTCAGCTAATTTCTTTTGCTTGTCCTTACACAGCAGAAGAACATGTAAAAAGTGAATGGAGATTATACTGTTTCCTACCCAGAAGTCCTCAGTCCTGCTGGCATCGGATAGACAGCCTGGAGTTAATGTACCTGAGCACTAGGGCAGCTTCCTAAAGGACATGCTCTATTCTCCATGGCATAAGTAAGGGGAAAAGCAGGTTCAGCCTTGTCAGTTAGTGTAGTATTCATGTGGTTCATAATGAAAGCAATCACATTATTTTTAGGAAGAGCTGAACTATGGAGAAATATGGGTGGTCAGGGCAGAGTGGGGTAACACACTCAGCCCGTCCTGAGGGCACAAGGTGGAGTCTGGCATCCCAGGAAGAACATCAGGCTTTGGGCTAAGGGGATCAGCCAACATGAGCAAGAAGGCTGAAAGTATGGCGTGGGTCTAGGCATGAGAATGGCTCAGGTTTACACTTACCAAGCAGGTTGGACAACCATTTAGAGCTGTTACATCCAAACGCAGCATCCCTGTAACTGATGTCCTCAATTCCAGTAAGAGTTAGAGCTCAAGTTGCAATGGTAGATTGCGAGTCTCTGTGTGGGAGATAAAACTTAGGTACTCAAAGCAGCTTCAGCCCTTCACGTCTATGGGCCTGATTCTCATTTACAAAGAGGTCTCTCATTCTTCAGAACATTCCAGGGCTTCAAAGCAAGGTACATGGTATTGACTCCTCCCTTGAGGCCCCGCTCCTCAACAGTGCTAAGTGTCTTTCACATGAAAGAGAATACGGTTTTACCAGGCTCCCAACCCTTTCCTTTTGTATTTTGCCAAAACCCACAACCACACAGCCAAGACTACTAGAATTGAACTGGTTCCATGACCCATACGTGAATGTAATAAAATGTGAAAAAATTTGGATGAGAAATAATGTCTGTATGATGGATTACAAACAATGTCATCAGAGAGATGAGATGGTAGTAGAGACAGGGAAGGGTACCAAACATTTTGCTTCCTTGTTCTCTCACTAAACACACTTTGATTGTTTTCTTAACAGGAACTGGCAAAGCCCAAAACATTAATTAGGGTTGTAATCCAAAGCTAAACATATTAAGAAAAAGTACTAGAAAACCTGGCTCTGGGTACCTAGTATGGTGGGCCCACAGGAGAAAAGGCTGTGATCAAGATAATCAGATCTAAATTACAGAGCATAGCCCACAAAACAATGTGAAGAAAGGCCCGTGGCCAACAGAGCACTAAATCAGCACTTCCAGATGAAGCTTTCATAGCTGTGAAAAAAGTGTGTTTGTAGCATGGCAGAAGATGCCAACACAGGTTCCCGATTGTTGTGGTTTAGGCCTGGTTGGCAGCCAACCACAATGCAGCACCTCTCTCTCCCTTCCCCTCCGGCAATGAGAAGGGACAGAGAGCCAGGCTTGGGGTTCAAGATAGTACTGGGATGGGGGAAAATCCCCCTTTTATGATCACGAGCAAAAGGCAGACTCGTTAGGGGAAGAAAAAAAGAACATACATTTATTACAGACACTAACAACACATAACAGAGTAAGACAGTGAGAAGCATTGCCACATCTTGAGAACACCTTCCCCCCACCCCTCCCTTCTTCCCGGGCTCAGCTCTGCTCCCGATATCTCTACCTCCTCCCCCAGTGGCACAGGGGCAGGGAATGGGGGGTGCAGGCAGCGCTGCCACTTCCTTCATGTTCGGTGAGGGGACTGTCCAAAACTTGTTACCCCCTGCTCCATCGTGGTCCCCCTCTCACAGGAGACAGTCCTCCACAAACTTTCTCTGACTTGAATTCCTCCCACGGGCCGCAGCGTTCCCCACACTGCTCCGTCATGGGTCACTAACTTCCTCCGACTGGATTCCCTCCCACGGCTGCAGCCCTTCCCGAGCTGCTCCGGCGTGGGACTCCCCCGCATGCTGCAATCCTCCCAGCACTGAATTACAGCAGCGGGGCTGCCTTTTCCCATGAGACCCCGGCCTTCTTCGGGCACAGCACCTTGATCATCTGAGCAGGAACAACAGGCTGTAAATCAATGTCTGCTCCACCGTAGATCTCCATGGATGGCAGCGGGGGGCCTCCCTGCCGTCTCACCACAGGATACAGGGGGGTCTCTGCTCCGGCACACCTCCCCCCTCCTTTCTCCCTCCGTTCCTCCACTGACCTTGGTGTTCATGCAGCTGCAGCAACTCCTCCTCACCAGTCCCACTGCCCGTCACCACGTCCCTTCTTAAATACGTTATCGCAGAGGCGCAGCTGATGGGCTCAATTTCCCAAACAGAAGTGGAGCTGACGTGGAGCTGGGGGAGCTTCGAGAAGCTTCTCACAAGGGGCTGCCCCGATAGCCCCCTCCCCTGCCACCAAAAAACTCCACCACTCACTCAGCCCAGGACACCGATCCAAGATGGCAAAATCATACAATATCAGTTTGAGGCTAAGGGCTTCTGCCTACATCTCTACTTCTTTCACCCAATGACCAGCATCTGCTGCCCAGAAATCTACCCAGGTGTGTATGAAGATTCTTTACAATTATATCAGCAACTTCACTTTCAGTTAACAGGTCAGGAGATTGAGGTATCACGGGAGATTGACTTGTCTGAGGACCTTCAACAGGCCTAGGACAAAGGAATATAATCGAGATCTCAAGCCCAACTCTTTAGCAGCTCTGTGGAGCTGAACATACATGAACAATGTTGTTAGAGGCTGAACCCGTCATTGCAAAAACTGATGGGGAATGGATTGTGTGACTGGTGAGACACATTCCCAAGCAATGCACATCCCTGGGAACAACCATGTAACTAATCATCAACTCATGTTAATACTCATCTTTGCTGTCCTGGCTCAGACTGTGTTGGGACAAAATCTTCCCAGGGCACTATTTTAATTCTTCAAACTTCAGGCAACACAGGGAGCTGTGCTGCATTGGGAGATGGAGGCAGAGGCGGCAGGTGACACTCTCTATTGATGTTAATGGTTGACCAGGGTTTACAGCCAGGGTTGTCTCAGAAATACCTGGGGAGACAGGTTCAAACGGGACACAGCTGCTCCTCTTCCTTTCTTTCAGTCTGTCTGGTTGCAAAATCAGTCCTGCTCTGGAAGGTGTATAGTGCAGCATGATTGGGTGCCCTTGCCTGTTTTTCTCTCCTCATACATGTGAGGTTTTTGAGGGGGAAGATTTCTGGTACTGCTGGATGTATAACATCCTGGTCAGAACCACCACACATTAATCCCTCTCATCAAATACTGCATGCCAGGAACACCTGGATTTTATTTATTTATTTATTTATTTATCTATTTATTTATTTATTTATATATATATATTTTTTTGCAATCCATATGAAAATGCATGCTCAAAATCTCTAGTCTGGAAAAGACCTGTATAGGTCACACACCAAATGTCTCACACTCTGGAAGTCTCCATATTGTCCCATATGTACCACACCACATATGTGCTCAGTAAAATTTCCCACTGAAGCTACACTAAGGTTTGGCATCAGGCTGTGCTAAGGTGGCTCTTGGCTAACCAATGAGGAGTGTGCACAGGATCAGTCAATGCCTCACTGCCGTCTGCTACATACATATAAATATAGAATCATTTAGGTTGGATAAGACCTTTAATATCATCAAGTCCATGACACAGATGCAGACATATTGGAATATATGAGGAAGCCAGCAGGAGCTTTCCAAATGAACTGGAGGTTCTTCATCCCTTTGAACACGGCCAGTGCTTTCTGGCATTTGGAAGGCATCTTACAGGCTTTGCTTTCTCCATTTCCTTGATTTGACCATAGAATTGGGACATTTATTGTTGGCTTCTGGGCCTCCTCCTAATAAAGATCCTAATTGTTGTCTCTTTAGCATCTCAGACCCCTCTCAGCATGAATTCAGAGATGAAGAACACAGGGTCCACACACATTCCTCACTTGATCTTTGCTACATGGCCATAATTCAACAAGGACTTCCATCACCAGCTGGAAAATGAACCTGTAAACCCTTCTACAGGCTGCTTGGGGCAGTTTTGTCACTCTTAAGCTATGATATTTTCACTGTTCCCCCATTCAATCTTGGATCTATACTGAAGAGGTTTATATCAAATTTTTCTTTAACTCTGTCCCTGAGTGCTCAGATAGGGTGGGATACAATTCTGAGGAAAAAGCACTTTGTAACAGTACTTCTATTATTTTACTTGTGTACATTTTCCCCTTCTGCTAGATTGGTTTTCACTCCAGCTATATTTCTTTGAATGTGAAAGATTTTTTTTTCCCTCCTTGTTTTTCTTTTGGTCCTATCTTCTGTTTAAAAGCAAAGTCATCAATAATTTTCAATGAAATGTATTTGCTGTAACTCTCCAGAATAACATGGTTTGAATGTTTTGATTGATTTACGTCTATAAAAAACAAACTGCATCAGCCGTTTGTCTGTAGAAACCTTTGTTTTCTTTAAAGGTATGAGCCCTGTGCCTCATTAGTCTCCCAAGCTTTCCTTTTGGTACCTGTTGTGTTTCACACATTTTTACAAGCTGTCTGCCTCTAATAAATGAAATTATACCTCGGCTGTAAAATGTTCCCATAAGCAATCAAAGAAATGCTGCCTTGTAGTCTCTGAGAATCAGCACCATCAGTACCATTGTCACATCATCAAGATGTAATACAGCCTAGTTATTAGTTTTATGCTACTCTGACAGCTCGGGTGGTGCAACATCTCTAAAAATCCGGTGCTGGAGGAATCAAAGAACTGAGGATCAGCATATACTACCCTAAGGTGCCTGGCACTACTATATTGTGGCTGATTATTAGATGGAAGGGTGGCTTGCTTCAGCATAAGGTCTTGAGTGATTTCACTCAAGGGTCAGAAGCTGAAAGCAGACAAATTAAAGGTGGTAATCACATGCAGGTTTATTATCATGACTTGAAAATATCAGTATGAGTTACAAGATCTGTGACATCATCTTCAGGGAGCTCCAGAGAAGTTCAGCTAAACCTCCTTTGGGATCCACAGGCAAGTAGAAACTTGTTGTTTGCTTTTGCTCTTGTTTCTTGTTTCAAAGAGAGAGAATTGAAAGGACTGTGTTTTTCCTGGGGCATCTTCAGGTCAAATGAGAAGATGAATGCAGCTGTGCACGTGCTCTGGGCTGTTTTTGTCTCGCACCTATGATGCAATCCAGAGGAAGAAGACGGGCTAGCTCATAACATTACAACATTATTCACTTTCAGATGAAAACAAGCTCCCCATTTTTATAGCACTGATCTAGCATCCACTGATGGCAATTTGGAATTCCTGAGGGTTTTATGAATCTCTCCTGAGTTTATGGCAACATTCAGTAGCAAGCTTTGGGATCTGGTACCCTTTGCTTTCACCACCTTTTCCTGAAGTTGCACCATAAAATGCTGTATTTATACATAAATATTTCTGCTGTTATCCATGTTGCAATCGCTGCAACTATGAGTGCAAGGTGCCCATGAAAGACTCCTGCTATCTCAGAGAGCTTAGGACACTAGTGGGTGTGAGTGGAAGCAGCTCCATGAGACCAGAAAAGCAGCACAACAGGTAAGTGACAAAGCAAGGACATCGCTCAGGACAAGGGTAGGCACAGCACAAAGTTTTCTTTAACATTTAAATAACTTTTTTCTTAGCTTTAAATCCACTCCATCTTGGTGATCCTTATTTATATACAAATCTTTTTTTGTCTTTTTCTTTTCAAATGGGTGAGGCAGAATGGGAGGCAGTAAGGAAATCAGCATTCAAAATTCCTCCTTACTTGCATGCACATTGCATTGCTAAAATTAACATTCTGTCTGGTTGAGATGGATCAGCTTTGTAGTCAGATTATTTAGTAATTAGAACATGGATATATCTTGGAGGCAAAAGAGAAGATCCCACTGATTCCAATTTACCCTTCTGTAACCCATCTTGGGAAGCAACAAAGCCTCAGACGGCTCTGTTTATTTACAGGTACATATATATGTATAGAGAGAAAACCAATAGCAATTTTTTTATGTCCCCACTCCCCCTTTTCTGCTTGGAAGCCTATTTACAAATACATAGCCAAAATTCTATTCAGAAACTGGTGATTGTGTTCATTGTTCCAGAACACATAATAGCAAAGGCAAGCAGGAACTGCTTTAGTGAAGCAGTAATAGTTTAAGTTGCTCAAACAGGAGAGGAACAGGGAGAGCAGCAAAAAGTTGTCACAATCTGAAGGCTGTGGAGAGCCCTAAATCACCATGTCTTTCACTCTGTGAGTCTTGCAACCTTGTTGAGCTACTATAACATCTTTCATATGTCATCAGGACCTGAGGTTTAGCCACAATTCGTAATACATGGGCTAGGTCCTCCTAAATTCTGCACCAAAATTCACACTCATCTTGTGGTGACTGAACTGGGTTTTCTGGGGCCATGTGTCACTGAGATACAGAATTCCCACCACATTTGTGTACAGTGGCCAAGTCAGGGACTTCTCTTGGCTTCCTTTAGAAGAACATCCAAGGCTTAGTTAACTGGCTTCATTGAACAGTCATCTATTGTGTCCCTCCTGCATGGACTGTGACAAACCAAGATGGAGAGTAGAGGTCATGCAGAATGGTCAAAATACCAGTTCTTCCACTGGCTTGGTCAGGAGCAGAGTTATCACAGGATTAGACGAAATATAAGGGAAAGTTGAGCTCACTGCTAAGATACCTAATGGGTGATATCCCCACTCAGGAGCCCCGGAGCTGGCAGGCAAACCTCCAGTGTAGTCTATAGAGGACAAGAATATGATCCAGTTCCCTCAACACAACTGTCTAGAGCCCTTTATTACGGTGTCCAGCCCAGCTCCCAGAAGAGCACAGTCTCCTGTAGGTCCTCTCCACATCAGGCCTGTGAAGATATCTCTGATACCTCCACGTCATCTCAAGTGATGTTAGATGCCTGTGTCAAGACGAATGATTTGAGCCCTTTAGCTTTTTCTCTGTGCCGCTCCCATCCAATATTCTCTTCCATAATTCATTTTGTTTTCCTCATATTAGTGGGAAGAGCTCCCGTCTCTAGGAGCTGCTCTGGTTAAAGTCATTTAACCAAAGGTTAAAACCAATTTTGGTTCCCTGGAGTTATTCAGAGACTTTCCTGAAAAAAGGAGAAACATCACAACACATGTTTTGTGCTGACCCATCCCCACAGCAGAGCAATTAAGAAAAGAGTTGTGAAAGAGCAATATTATTTTAAAAACACAGCACAACCTCTGATATAAAACTGCACTAGGAATGGACTTGTCAAGTACTGTTAGTTTTTCATTTTATTTTTCAATAAAAACAGGGAAAGAAGGAGTGTTTACAAGCAAAGCAGTCTGTTCTCTAGTCAAAATACTCTGTCTGATTATGCTCTGGGACCAAGCAATTAACAATGATCAAAGAGTGTATTTGTTGTTAAAAAGTTAATGGGGATAAAAATATCACTATATTAATATTTTTTTCTGTTTTTTTTTTTTCCCTCCAGAAATAAAGCCATAGCTTGTCTGTATTTGACAATATAATCCTCATTAGTTTGGTTGCTTTTCTTTGGGACAGAAGGTGATTTTTGTCTAAAAGCAAAAAAAAAAAAAAAATGAAATAAGGAAAATTCTTGAATTAATCCCATTTTTACCAAAACTTATCTTTTATTTTTTAAAAAGGCTTAACAGAATTTTTGGTCAGATTTACAGATTGCACAAGGTGGTTAGTTCAATTAGAGCAGGAAAAGAGTAATTCTGAAAACTAATTAAATATGCTGGTATGCAGATGGTTAATTGGATTAATAATTACCTTGCATATGTAAAAAGAGGTTTTATGTTTGCACAGGCAATTTTTATGAGGATTCTCCTGGGATAAAAAAAAAAAAAAAAATCATGCTAATAAGTGATTGTTTCAAATAATAAGATAATTTTGTCTTGGTTGTGACTAAACTTTAGAGGAAGAAGCTTTCTGCTTCCATCAGAAGGTAATTTAAATAAAAAAGGTTTTTCTTTCTTTTTTTCTGTACACTCACCTAGAGTGACTCTAGGGAAGAGAGGAAAGCAAAGCATGTTGTAATCTGCAGAAATCAGAAGACAATGGAAAAATCTGTTTTTAAGCATTTTTGGGGGGTGGGAACAAATTGCCATGGCAACTCTCTAAACGGATATGTCTTCAAGGAAATCATGCTGTTCTCTTGAAAAGTGAGATGCATAATACAACGAGCACTTGAAAGTTATCTTTGAAAGGCATGTGTACAAGAAAATCAGAAATATTTTATAAATTCAAACTTATGAAACATTCATGCTGATTCACTAATGTTTCACATGGCAATTATTCTACCCAAAGACAGGAGCTGAATAACCTTGCCATGTATATGTGCATTTTCAAGCGTACTTTGTGGTTGGACTGATCTGGTCTATCAGCTCCTTTCCCCTGCTTCACAAGCACTCAGAGTCTCTTGCCATCAATATATAAGTTGCTACTAACTCAGATAGTCGTTAAATCAGAGCCTGGAATATTTAACCCCTTTCTTATACCCTTTCTTTTCCTGACAGGTTGTGTCAGTCAGCATTTTCTTACCAGCAGCACCAGTGACATCAGTGTGCTGCAGAGAGTGGGATGACAGAGGAGAATTTGACCTAGTAACTCTACTTGGAAAAGCTGTTCCTCTTATTTTAAACCAATGAGATGATTTGAGGCATCTGGTCACACTGAAGATAATATTTTGCTCACAGAATTGAAGATTTCTCATCCTGGCAGAATAAGGAAGTGTCTTACCTCAGGTTCCCCTGCCCTTATTAAAAACAAAGGAAGTATTTTCTTTGCTATAAGACATTTAATTCATAAGCCTCTGGCCTGAAACAGTAAATAAAATAAATTAGGGCCTGACCAATACAAATACAGAGGGAAAAAAATCATGAGCATTCATTTGCATCCTTGAGATGGAGCTGTCTTAGTGCATTTTTCTTGACTTGTTGGTTGCTTCTAACTACTCCTGGTCTTTTCTTCCACGAGGCTGAACTGTTTTAATCAATACAATCAAAAAAACTTGTTTTTATTTAAATCAGATTAAATGTCAAAATACAGCCTAACTGAAACCAAAATCAACATCTTCCCCATAGCCATGTGCACCAGTTTAAATAAGTTCATTTAAAAATGTCACCGTAGACTGACATGTTACGTAGAGAAGCCCTGAGGGTTGCATTCACACTGTCAGCCCTGGGTGTTTAATTTAAGGTGTCAGAACTACTATCGCATCTAAGAAGCAGCAAATGGAGGAGCAATTCACCAATGTCTCCCCGAGGGCCTTCTCCATAAGCCACCATCACATACCTCAGAGAGCTGAGATGGTGGTCACTATGCCAAGTCAGGGCAATTATTTATAATTTTAAATACTAGAAGCAGTTTGTGAACAACTCACTGGTTTTGTCTCCCATGTGTATCTGTCTAGTACCTTTCTAAGAGCAGGCAATGAGTCAGTTGTCTGTTCAGTAGTTGTTCTTGGAAGGAGAATGATCGTGGCAGTCAAAAGAAGACATCACATTTGGCAGGTGGATCACTTGATGGAAATGGCTGGGACTGATAGTGCTGGCTGCAGAACATGGACACATCTTAGCTTGGATAAGTACTAACTCATGATCTTTTTATTTTTTTGAAGAACAAGGAAATATTTTGACAAAGTCTGGCATAAATGGGACATAAGGAGACACTGAAGTAGAAGAAATTGCTGATGATGATAGACAAAAAGACTGTAATACCTATCAGGGATAATAATTGCTGTATCTGAGGAAAGCCTAAAGCCAGAGCCAGACTTCACAGCTTGAAGAAAGGCTCAGAAAGGAATCTGGAGGTTTGAAAATCCATTAGCCTTGGGGGGAAGCCTGGTCCTGACTCAGATTTCATGGCTGGAGCTCAGTCTACATCTCACCACGTATGTGATTCTCTGGCCTCTTCTTCAAAAGGTAAGATGAAATGATTGTAATAGCTTCCTCTGATCTTCAAATCTATGAATCTTTTTGATTGCTGGGTCATAGCATAGTCAAGCACCTGAAATTCTTTCACTCAGTATTATAGTTGGATCAGTCAAAGTGTGAGTATGGGTACCCCTCCATCCTACTCCTTCCCTTGGATCAGGCAGTTACAACTACACATCAAACACTGGCATAAAAGTTCAGACCTCCAAATGGGAGCACACACAGTTCATCAGAAACCAGTGCCATATTACAGAGGCAAATTAAACCGTTGCTCCAGTGTCAAGGCACTGGGAGCCACTGCAATGTCCAAGAGGTTTGGGATGGTCCTAACTGGGTGTGAGGAACCAGGATGGGTACAGTGATGGTTGATACCTATGATGACCCCTCAGTGCTGGCATTAGAATTTAGGAACTAATCTAACCTCATCTGGAGTCAGGAATAGCCCTTCCTTTGAGGAAGTAAACCCTCCACCCACCATTTTTCATATGGATGGGGAGGTTAAGGGAGTTTTTTAATGCTGTAGAATAGCTAAGCCAAGCCTAGGTCAGTGCAATCCCCCTGCTCACCCTCCTGCTATATCTCAGGGTACGGCTGCAGGATATTTTACAGGCAGAAACAGGACAATGCTTTCTAAGCAGATTTTGGTTGCTGTGGCCGTGTTCTGAGCTGGCCAGAAGCTGTGCAGCTGATGTGGCACAGCCTGACTCACAGCAGAGTGTGTCACCTTCTGTCACCCCGCTCAGGTCGGGGCTCTCCAAGGCTGAAATGACTCTACATATGACCGTGAACCTGTGCAGTGACCCCATGTCATCGGTGGGGTCCCTTGTCTCTGCAATGGAGAGTCACTCTGTGCATGTGTGTGAACAGCAAAAAATACCCTGGATGAGGGAGAGAGGTGATATGAATGTTCTGTCCCATTCAGATGGACAGTAGTTTCCCTTTAGCTGGTCCCAGCTTGTTCTGGCCTAGAGTAACAACTCCATCGAGGTTAATGATTTTATCCCTGCTTCCAGCAAGAGGGTATCAGCTCCAAGGGGCAACTTTCAGGTGCTAGAAATGGGTTTATGTGAGCAAAGGTCTTAACCCACTTGTGTTTAATATGGAAGGAATCAGCAAGATTCAGAAAAGTTAACATATTCATGAGAAATTTTTATTTTAAAAATAATGGTCTTTCATAGATGAAAAGCTCATTTGTACCTGCACACAGTTTTCCATGACTGAAACAGAGCTTTCATGTACGTACTAAAGAAGTGTTAAAAATACTCTCCAGGAATTTCTCTGTTACATATATTTTAGGAGTTTTCTGGGAGAGTAAGGACAGGGCAAATGTGTGTCAGTAATCCGGGCAGAGGTAAGACAGAGATAAAGGTGTTAAATGACCAAAGAAGCTTTATAATTCAGCGGCATTTATTCTGATAAAGGGGTGTTTAATCTGACAGCTACAGGAACTGGGGTGTGACACGAGCATGTGTCTAGGAAACATAAAATCAAGTAATCATCCTGAAGGAGATGTTCTGAATAACACACAGGACTAGAAATGTTCAATACAACATCAAATCCTATTGCTCAGTGCCTCATTTCAGCCATTTGCTGTTAATTTAAATATTATTGAGAGAATTTAGGTCAAAAATGTTTCATCAGTGACTACAGAAGCACAAATACATGTTCGTGCTAAAGAATCTTGCCATTAGCCCCAGTAGATATAGGATCTGATGTGACATATTAAAAATTACATTTTTAACAGCAATGATTTCAAAATGGTGGAGGAGGAAAGTTGAGAGGAGGTAAAAGGCTTTGTGTAGGTCAATGTCATGAATGGGACCAAACCCGACTAAGAGTTTTTAGAAAAGGGTCTTAGATTAAAATGAGAGTCACTGGAGGGAGGACACTGAGATGGTCAAAGGAAAAACAGTATCTTGTCATGTGAGGAGAGGGTCTTTTGACCCTACAGCTACTTGAAAATAAATTATTTCTTAATAAATGGAAGGCAAGTTCATAAGTGCAAGGCTCAAATATAAGGAGCTTTGGGCTTAATGTCTGAAAGTCAATCAGGAATACCCAAGTAGCAACATCCCCCACTTATCCCACTGAAAGTGTCCCTGGGAGGCTTCTGGAGGCTGAGGGCTGAGCCAATGTATCTTCCTGGCAGAGAAGAGGGAAGGCAGGTTGCTCTTTGCTCACGTGTTCTGTCTCCAAGGAAAGGGGAAAGTCTGAAGTGGAAATACGTGATTTGGGGCATGTGGGGGTCTGTGGCACACAGCTGCTAATGGCGTCTTTTCATCATCGTCAGAGAGAAACGGAGCAGGGAGCCCCAGTGAGCAGCGAAGCAAAGAGGCCCATGCCACTCCTGCAGCAGGATTTTCCTTCCTAGGGAATACGTCAGTGGTTCCCTAGATGTTCCTAGGTATTCCTATGGAATACCTCATTTTCATCCAGGTTTGAGATTTTCCCATCCTCATCGCTCCCCACTGCACCTTCCACAAAGTATTGCCACCTTTCCCTCCCTTGTAGGTTATACTGTAACCTAATAAACAGCCCAGTCCTCCCTTCCCTGGGACAACCTTTTACTACAGATAAGAGAAGGTTTGAGACAGCAGGACATCACATTATCATTAACATATCATTATCCTTATTCCACAAGGATCAAATTGAGGCAGGGAGAAAAATGTAGTAAATAAAAATAATTAAGACAAGCTGACACTCCCTTTTGTGTTGGATTTCTTCTATCTAATGTTAGCCATCTGAAAATGAGGCATCTGGCCTAACGCAGACATCTGGACTCTCTCAATAGTCAGTGGAGAGAAGTAGTTTCAGAGGTGATTCATCACAGCTCTTCACAGGGCATGAATTTCCCTGGGAAGCTCCACCAGCTGCAGAAGGAACCCAGATCACAATCTTAACATGGATACCCACCTGTTAACTGGCAGGAATCTCTCAAGAAAAATTCCATCCTTGCTTTCTATGGTTAGAAAAGATCATAGGCAATATTGTTCCACTACATGATGTGACCAAAGTTGAAACAAGGTGGGATAACTGTTGATCCCAGACAAGGAGACATGTAGAGTTATTACAGAATAGATGAAAATAGACAGGTGACTGCTAGTATAATGACAGTTCAGCTAGGAACTAACATTGGTTACCTATGAATGTAGATACTTTACTGGGTGCTGATGCTTCCTTCGGTGGGTTGGTGAAATGCCACTGTAGTTGACAAAAACTGTCCTCATCTCCACAGCTGAAGTGGCCAGGAAGTGTGGTGAGGACATCAAAACCCTTGCTCATGTCTTGCTGTCATTATTACAGCCATGCTCTGGCCTTCATGGTGGACCATGAAAATAGGGAAAGTCGGGAGAGAGGTGATGATGGCAGTAGCTGTCCTAAACTGAATTCAGTCCTGATGTATCTTTGCAGTTCTTAGCCTCTGAATTCAACAGTGTGTAGACCAGTTGGATGCTTGTCTGAGATGCCTAAAAGAAGGGATGCCTTCCTGATGTCCAGGATGCTGGTAGAGAGTGTGATTTCAATGGCTCTGCTATGAGCAGATGTGATGTGACCAGACAGCTCCAGACAAGGTATAATAAAGATGGTCCAACCTTTTGATTCCTCACAAAGCTTCCCAATGTCCTAGGAAGGACAAAACTCCAGCATCTGGTACTGAAGGTACTTAAACCCCAACATCTGGTGCCTCAGCTTAATTCCCTCTCCTTACTGAAAAGTTAGCACTGAAGCCCTCAGCAAAACTCTGCATCCCTACTGTGCAGTTAGAGGGAGGAAGGGGTGACTTTGTGTGTTCACGTGTGCAGGTGATCCGATTCCAGGGCAAAATGTGTCACTGTGGGTGTGACAACAGTGCATATCTTCCCTGGGGGATGCAGGACAAATGCAAAGCCCTTTGCAGTGGAAGCCCCTCCCTAAAACCATCAGGCTTTGGATTAAGGCTGTCAGCTCCACAAATGTCTCCTCCTTGCCTCTCAGTGAGCACACTTACCCTGGTTTGCAAGTGAGACAGATTACAATTCCTTTTTTTTTAGTTTATTTTTCCATGGACAGGTGCAAGGGTGCCCCTCCAGGAGAAAATGTTTTTCTCTTTATGCTCCATTAAGACTCCAAACCTGCCAAGCTATTCAAAAAGACGCAGAAAAAAAAAAAATAAATGCAGAGGTAGACTTTATACTCCTGATCTCAGCTATTTTTCCTTGCAGAAGACCATCTTTGAGTACTATGTTATTGAACCTCCCTGTTTAATGACCCTTCTAATGCATTGCTATCAGGTAGTGCCATCTGTATTTGGGCAAATGTGCTCACTTGTCTGTTTACTCAGCATAAATTATCTTTATTTAAAGTTTAATGGAAGTTACATCTATTGGGACATCTGTACTTAACTGATTACTGGACACGTTGGGCTGCCTGGTGGTTCTGCATGAACTTGCCAGCTGCTATGAAATGATAAGAGCCTGACATATGTTAAGAGCCAGCAACAATCACAGTCAGGGAGTACAATTTTTCTTTTTTAAAATATTTCTGAGCTGGCAGCTAATAGCAGCATAAAGAAATCTACCCACTTTCCCCAACTGCCTCCTCCGCCCCTATGCATGTCTCTGCTGTCAATCCAAACCTTTTCAGAGGCACATAAAAAAATCCTCCCCTCCTTAGGAGTGAGTGAATTTCTTTGTACATACCATTAAATCCACATACAGTTTATTACCTATTTCATGCAGTTGAAACCCTTCTGCCCGTAGGAAGCCAGAGACCATCCCGATTCATCAGCATCTGAAACTGATTTGGAAAGTTGCTGCCATCTATAGATAGGTATGAGGATTTGCTAGCACGATTAGAGAAAAGGTTTGAAACAGCAACAGGATGGAGGGAAAATAAGGGAAAATACAGAAAGAGGAGAGGTGCATTTGTATGAGCAACTGCCTCACTGCACTGTATTATGGGGTCCATCTACTCCCATCTCTGGTGATGGACAAATGCAGAGGGATCATGAAAAGGGAGACAAATGGGAGAGAAAGCTTCTTCCTGACTCCAGGCTGCCAGAAATTGGCTTATTCCCTACAAAGATGAATGAGTTTATACATTTCTAATGAGATTTATAGTCTTCATTAAGAAATATCCCAGCCATGGAACTATATGTTCTTTGCACCCTTCTAGTCCAACAACTTTTTCAAATCATCTTCAACCCTATTGTTCTCCCGAAAGCGAAGTTGTGTGGAGACCTTCTCCGCAAAATGAGCAAAAAAGGCTGCTGTTATTTCTCACTCACCCTTCGACACTATCTCTCATCCTGTTCTAGACAGATGCTCAGTTGTACAAGACTTTCGTGGGACATAGACCCAGACTAACCTATTTGTCATCTCTATAGATAAGGTCTTCACAGATCTCTAGTGCTGACAAGGAGACTTAAGTGCCACAGAACCTGGGCATTACAGAGGATCAGTCTGGAGCCTGTCAGGGGAGATATTTCTGACTTGTATCTATGATGAAGTGGCCCTGGAATCTCAAGACAGATTTCTGTGGGCAGGTGATGGTGATGAGTGTTTCTGAGTGGTTCTACATGTGGGCATAGATAAGTTTAATGACACTGAACATAACTTGGGCACTTTATTTTAGACAATGAGAGAGAGAAAAAGTGTTCTGTCTACCTGGAAGAAAGGTCTTGAATAGCAGGGTGGGACAGAAACACAACTTGGACTGCCACTACATGTGATGCACTGTGATTTCTCATAAGACAAAGGGTTACCTTTCCTTGAAGTCTAATGATTGCAGTGTGCCTTAAACACTGAAGCTGTCTAGATAAGAAACAAGTGCACTTGAGTTAATTAGATCTCCACTACTGGTGCTCCTGATGGCCTTTCTGACAATATGGTTGTGGAGCAGGAACTTGACGATCAATGGATGTAGCCAAGTCACACTGGGAACACTTCCTGATCCTCTACTGTAACACACAGAACATAGTTTAATGTCACAGAGATTGTCCATGATTTAATAAAATTTACCTGTGTGCTAAAAATCTTTTTGTCTGTGATTTCTCTATCTTTCAAGGAGATGATCAGGCTGGAAAATACAGTCAATGGTCTATAGATTCATGGTTTCAAGAGAAGAGTGATCATCAGGTCGAGGGAGGGGATTCTCTCCCTCTGCTCCGCTCTGGGGAGACCCCCCTGCAGTGCTGGGGCCAGCTCGGGGGCCCCCAACAGCAGAAGGACACGGAGCTGCTCGAGCGGGGCCAGAGGAGGCCACGGAGATGCTGGGGGGGCTGGAGCAGCTCCCCTGGGAGGCCGGGCTGAGAGAGTTGGGGGGGTTCAGCCTGGAGAAGAGAAGGCTCCGGGGAGCCCTTCGAGCAGCCTCCCAGGGCTTAAAGGGGGTACAGGAAAGGTGGGAAGGGACTCTTGATCACTTAGTGGAGGAATAGGATGAGGGGTAATGGTTTTAAACTGAAAGAGGGTAGATTTAGATTAGATATAAGGAAGAAATTCTTTCCTGTGAGGCTGATGACACACTGGCACAGGGTGCTGAGAGAAGCTGTGGCTGCCCCCTCCCTGGAAGGGTTCAAGGCCAGGTTGGACGGGGCTGGGAGCCCCCTGGGCTGGGGGAAGGGGGCCCTGCCCGGGGCAGGGGGGTTGGGACTAGATGATCTTTAAAGTCCCTTCCAACCCAAACCATTCTATGATTCTATGACTATTGTGCAAGACCAACAAATTTGGCCCTTGTGATCCATCAAATCCTATTTTTAGTTAGACCTCTATTCTAGGAAGAGTGTTGTAGACCTCTCAGTCTCCATACTCTACCATCCCATGGACCTGAGGTTAATACAATAATACAGATTGACCTAGATTGATCTCCTTGCACAGAGGAGTAAAATATCATTATTCTTTGGTGTGTCCCAGCACTGGTATGCCATCTTTTTGCAGAGGTTACCCAACTGAACAAGGACTTTTTTCTCTTTGACAAAAAAAAATGAGTAAAAAGGATGATAATGAAGACTCTGTTGTTTGAGGGTATTTTTGTGTCTCATCTTGCACTGAGGCAGGCTAAATATGAAATAAAGTCTCAGCTCAGACCTGGTTAGATGAAGGCAAGTTGTATGAATCCCCTGCAAATTTGTACTTGTTCCAGAGCAGCATGAGAGATTTACCCTTCTTTACAGAACAGAGAGTGACTTCAGTATGATTGTACAACATTTCCCACTGAAGAAAACTCTACTGAGTATCAAGAAAGATGGTTTAAGAAAAGCTTCTTTACTTTTCCTCTCAGTTTTCAGGGTTTCTTTAATCCTTTCATATTTAACTAATTTCTCTCAGGATGAGATAATTAGTTGCTTATGTTTCCTAAGCTCTTTGGTACAAATTTAGCCCTGGAGAAAACAGCTGTCAGCTTGGATTTGTTGTGGGTACCTACTGGCCTTGATGACTGGATTTTACTTAGACCCTAAAGCTGCTCCCGTTTAAATGACAATCCGTGGAGCTCCCTGGAAGCAGAACCAAGCTTAGGCTGGGTTTCTGAAAATAGACTCCTAAAATCCCATTGTAAAGCTTCATTATTACTGACCCCTATCAAAGCGGATTGAGTCTCAGTGAGAACTAGCAGCAATCTACTTTCAGAAATCGGGGCAGTCACATATCTAGTTAGCATGGATTTAAAGAGTTTAATACCAGGCACCCATTTCTGGAAATCTTAGTGGACTGAAAAAGACAGCAAGAAAACCTGAGTCTGCTGGAAGCAGAGAGGCCAATGGTTTTCAGTTGCAAAATAGCTGAAAGGTGGAAAGTCTTGTGCACCTGGGTCAAACCAACCTCTACCTCATCGGCACTGAGCTGTAGGATGTGAGCCATCAGTGAAGACCAGGCATTGTCTTTGGACCTTTTGAAGAAGGGATGGGCCATCACGGATTGATGGAAGAGGCATCAATGTTTTTCTCAGGACTCAAGGCCTCTTCCCCTTTTGTGCAACCCCATGTGGAGTGGTGGGACTCGGGACAATTTCCACCATATGTTCCTGCTCTGCCTTCAGAAATCCTCTTCCTTGGCTCCCTCAGGGAACTCATATATGTGCTGCATCCACAGCCACAGAAATGCTCTGATCTGAGACAGAAAAGAGCAGAAAAGCTGCCCACCTTTCTTCTATGCCTTAAATGGAAGAAGAAAATTTGTCATTGGAGTCTTTTAGTCCATCACTGTCCATTGTAGCTTTCTTTGTCTCTTTTAGCTTTTATGGTGTGAGACAAATACAGATTACATATGGTGGCTCCTCTCTTTCTACCGACACAGAAAATTACTTTTATTTACTGTTATGATTAAGTTGCCATATGTTGTGTTTTCATCATATGGCTTCATGTAGTGATAGATATGTTTGCATCCTAAGGACTGGATGTCTGTACATATACCTTTTTATTCTATGTTTATATATAGTAGTCTGATGTCTATATTCTTCTTTTTCATCGTCGTAGCAGAACTGGTGCAATACAAGCACAACCAACCTTGCTGCATAGGAAAATGCAAAACAGACATAGAAAATGTGTGTGTGTGTGAGAGAGAGAAGACAGAGAGAGAGAGCGAGTATTATGGAGAAAATTATATGTATATACACACACACACGTGCACAAGCAGGGCCATATTTCTGCTATCATTTTTGGTGGTATAAATCTGGGATAACCGTGCCAAAATCATGACAATGGCATGAGAGTAAAATACACAAATTCATAACCATGTTGTAATGTAATTACCGTTTCAATTACTTAAATATACAGATGCACATACCTTCCCCTTCCTCCCCTGCATACACATTCCTGCTTAATTTCTGAGCAACCTGGGAATGAAAACTGCTACTTGCTGATTATTATTCTTGGAACATATTCTAGAGTTACAGGTACTGGGTGGTGAACTGGCTTATTTTTGTTGAGTCTCTAGTGGAGGTTAGACAATATATAAGGAAAGATCTGCAGTTTCTAGAAGGAATAGAAAGTTAGTAGGTCCACATTGAATTAGTCCAGAGCACCTGAAGGTCTGGGCATTTGTTGGAGGCATTTTCAGGTCCTGTGCTTTGCATGGGGCAGACTGGTTAACTGTAATCTTTTTCATGAGTATTGGTTTGTTGGCAGCAATTCATTTGCATTACATCAAGAGGAATTATATGTAAATCAAGCTGTTAGTGCTTTTTTAAAAAAACTAAATATAGAAGATTAAATTAGCTGTGGACCCAAAATCCAAACCATTTATACCTCTGCTTTAGTTTTAGTGTTTTAGTTGAAATGACAACTCATTCTTAAAGAGCTTTGAATGAAGAATTTTTTTGTCTCTGTGAATTTAGTATTTTCTCATTTTAAAAATTAATTAAACTGTGATCTCTTCCCCCAGCACTAAATCACACAGAGCTTATAGTCTTAAGAAGAAAAACCTTGTATTTTGGAGCTACTATGAAATCACTCTACAAATAAATCTGTGCTTTAAGCCATGGATATTTGTCAGGGAGAAAATATTTTTGCTATCAGAGAAGAGAATTTATAATTCCTAATGTATTCAGAACTCATGAGCTCCTAAATTTCATTAGTAGCTTAAAAGTTATGATATTTTTTCATTTTAAGTATTAGTTTATTTTTATTTACTCTGTGATTTTTGCTTCCAATGCTCGTATTCTTTCACTTTTTTTCTTAAGCTCATCTGTTACAAAAAGTAGCCCATGTCTCTCACACAATCACATGTCTCCAGGGAACCTGATCTCTACAACAAAATTACCCTTATATCACCATCAAAGTCATCCTACTACCTCTTGAGAATTGCAACAGCATCTCAGGAAATGACAACCAGAGTTTCTGGGCCATGGATTATGAATAGTCTTCTCTCTGAAACATTCTACAGAGTTCAGCACACTGACTTGCAATGATGCTGACTGTCCCATGTGAATGCAATGATTTGTCACTAACAGGTAATTTGGGTAACAGACTTGAAGTTGTCCTCTGATACACAATGACTGTCTCCAGCCCCATTTTCGGTTGTGCTCTCATCACACCAACCGTTTCTGCCATTGTCCTTATGGCTTGTGCCAGACCTGCATGATGTATAGGTGCCAGGATGGAGGAGTGGCCATCAGCCACCGAGAAGTAAAGCAGCCCTCAGCAAATCACTCTCCATTTTCTAGTATTAAATCTGAGGTCTCCTCACTGTTGCTCTGCACAAAATCCTGGCCCTGACAGACAGCAGAAAACCTTCCCTGGTCCACAGTGGCATTAATGCTGCTTTCTCCTGGGGTTCAGTCCTTTATCCAAGGGCATATGAGATGCCTCGGGCTGCACAAGGGACCCACATGAGGCAGGAGCTGAGACAGGGTACATGAGGAACCTATGTCCTTCCAAAACAACATCCAGGTGACATTTAAAACGTCACCAGATGCCTGTGTTTTTCATGCTCCAGCTGAAATACAGACACACATTCTTACATGATAGACCAAACTTTCCCATGTAAAACACTGAGATTTACCAATATGTTTTAGATCAACTACAAATACAAAAAACATCTGCCTCTTCTCCCCTGCCCTGTATGGAGAATTGGCACACATGGAGGTATTCTTGGATGATAAGACTGTAGACTTAAAGGGGGTTTGTAGACAGAAAATATTTAGGAAAACATCAAGGCTCCTGTTCCTGCAAAGACATCCCATGATCTCCCAGCAGAGAGTGCATCCCACAGAGAACGGCTTCATGCTTGCAGCACAGAACTAATGCAGCACTTTTTACTGGTTCAGAGATTAAATTTCAAAATATGCTGAACTCCGGTGAACAGTTGTCAGCAGAGGTCAGTTCAACACCTGCTTCTGCTGTGGATCTGCTCTGTCATGTTCTGCAAGCCTCTTGCCTTGTGTTGTGCGTTGGTCTGCTTCTCTGTTTAATGGAAGGAAGGGTATGAACCTTTTTGGGATCCAAGGAGTGAACTTGCAAGGTAGAAGTCCCATGAGTGAGTAACCAAAAATCAGAACTTATCCCATTCAGATCAGGTCCAAGAAAACCTCTTAAAAAAGAAATTTTAAAATCTCAAATGGTAGATGTCTTAAGCTTTTACTCCCATGTGACAAAACTCAGCTCTTTCAGTTCAGTACATCATATAATAGTTCTTATTTTGTTTGCTCACTGAATAATAAAAAAGTGTTCACATGTCTATAATTAAAGAGCAAATCCACAAAGGACTACATGAAGAGTGCTTAAGGATCCTTAAGAAAAGGTGCAAAGAAATCTCCCAACCTTTGAATGCTTCACCTGGAAATTTTAATAAAGTTACTTAAGTTTGCTGCTTATGGAGATTATTGTGGAGGTGCGTGTTATGTGTACAAATGTATAAGATATATGTGTGTTTGTGTGCACTTGTACTTTTTATTCTTGTGTGTTAGACTTTACAAAACTGTTGAAATATCATCAAAGCAAAAAACCCACTTAAAATATCCATGATTTACTTTTCCTCTACAAAGAGTTACCTTTTTTCCCTAAATCCATTTCTAAGACAGAAGGTGTGAGAGGTGTGGTTTTATAAATCCAGAAAACAAAACAAGAGTCCTGTGTTGAGAAGATGGGCCCAGTCATCAGAACACCTCGGGTCTCTCCTTAGACCTTACTGGGGAGCCCGGCCAGACATGCTGGTCCCATGTGATGAGCAGTTACACCATAAATCAGTCTTTTACCATAGAATAATAAATAGATATACTATTTCCTGTGTAATATTTGTAAAAGTTGAGGATAGTCACAAATTCTAAGAACATCTAAAACATCTAGAACATCATCTAAAAACGTCTGACAGCTTCAAGGATCACATTTTTACATATTGTTTTCACCATCCTCAACTGTTACTGATTTCACTGTCTGTTGAGATCTCTGAACCTTGTGAGAGTGCTTGACATCTTTTAGGGTTAGTCATTATGAGCTAAGGAAGCAATGACATTTTCCTTTTGGAGGTGTTCAGTCTAGGGGCCAAAACCTAAATTGCTTTAGGTAGGGCTATCTGGTAAAAAGTTGTAGAAACTAATGGAGGAATCTGGAGTAATATTGGTATATGCTCTTCCAGAGCTGTTTGAGAACTACACAAACTAATGGATAAAGTTGGCAGAAAGACAATTACTTATACACTGACCATGAGTAAATTTAGGCCCACAGTTAAGCGAAGGTTTCCAAGCATTGGAACAATGAAGGTGTGGGATAACTATTAAGAAGGGACTCAGTGCCACAAAAGGAGTTCTACAGTCCTAGTATCCTTTTATTTGTATATATGCAATACTTAGCAACTTAAACCAATTATGGTTTCCTTACTGTTGACAGTATACAAAGAAGAGGTAAGAGACACCCTTTGACTGACTGATCCTTCATTCTAAGCTAGAAACGCACAGGATGACTCTGGACATGTTCTTAAGATAGGGAACAGAGTAATGCAGGTGATTGCACCTCTTTTTGCTTTATTCAATGCCTCTCAGGACTCTGTTAGAGTCCTGTGCACATTTTGGGCTTCACATTGACTGTCTAAACCAACTAGAAAAGGAGAGAAGGAAAATAATGTTGTTTGATCTACAGAAGAGTCAACTGAAGAGGAGACTCAATGGCAATCTTCAAATACTTAAAAGAATAGAATAAATTCTTCTTGTGATTATTACAGGTATAATAAGAAACTATTGGTTTAAAAGCAGAAAGACTTTAGAAAACCCTGAAACACTGGAATGTACTGTGTCTAGGGAACAATCCCTGCCTCTAGAGAATTTAAAACAGATTAGACTAATGACTGACAGGATTTAGGTGGGAATGGACTAAATGACCTATTAAGGTCTTTCCTTGTCCTCTTTTGTATCTTCTTAACAAGACCATTTATCCACAAAGGCTTGAGTCCACAAGCACTTAACTGGGTAGATATTTGTTTTTACCCAAATTCATCAATCTCAGTGTAGATGTCTCACCAGTACTTGGAAAAAATGCCTTAAGGATCTAGTTTCACATTACAGTATGTGTAATTAGTGAGTTAATTAAAGTTTACAAAATATTTGAAGATGTTCAGAGAACTGCCATATCTAGCAGAAAGGTATTATTAATGTATCTCATGAGGAGCAACTGAGAACTCCAGTAAAACACAAAATACCCAACAATAAAGAAATAAAAGCACCAGAACCTTGACAGTGTGACAAATACTGAATTCACTGACAATGCAAGAGGAAGGGAGGGGAATATTAGAAGCATATAAAAATGTCCAAATCATTGAAAAACACTAATTTACTGTCAGTAGCCTCTTTGTGAATATTTTTCCAAACAATCCAGTGGTAGTATGAATTATGCAGGGCAAAACTCTCTAGGAAATGACAGGTGTTCACCTACCTAACAGAAAAACTGAATAAAAAACAAACCTCTGTCTGACTATTTATTAGACTTTTTGAAGATTAGAAGAACAAGTAACTGGCCCAGAATGTTGACTTAATAAAGAGTCTTTATGCAGTGTACCCATCATATAAATAATGGATTGTTTCGACTTACGTGGCTTTTTTGGTTTATTAGCTGCTTCCATTAGACACCAGCTATAACCTCAGAGATCTGTGGGGATTTGCCTTTAATAATAACATGGCCTTCATCTTTTTCCTTTTTAAATTAGATTTTTATCCTGGTTCACTTTCTTCCAGTGGCATGAAAGAGCCAGGATATGTCCCTACGGGAATAGGTGTGTCTTCCATGGGATAGTCACCTTATAGCATTCAGCTATGCCTTGTTTTAGCAACTCTTTGAGCAAACAAAGCTGCAAAGCCACCAGCTCCAAGCAAACTGCAAGTGATGTGGGGCAGATAGGGAAGCTGCACAGTTAACTGTACAGAATGGGTAGGATGAGGTGTTTTCATACAAGCAATGAGTTTCTTTATATATTCCTTGTCCTTGTCTCTCCCCACCAAAGCATACCTCCACAGGGTCTTCAGCAGTTTTGGAGGACATTCCTGTCGTTCCTGCTGAAATTTGGGCTTCAGTGAGCGTAGAGAAGATAAAGCTCAACCATTCAGTAAAAATAAAATAGTTGAACGGGAATTGTTTTCAGTGAACAGCAAAGTGATATCACTTTGGATGGTAAACCTGACAGAAGTGATCTATGCAGCCACTAAGAATGTTATTTTAATGAATTACCTAATGCAGTTATGAGATGCTTAAAAAATTAATGTGTAAAGTAGCTAAACTATGATACAAAACTCATGTTTAACTGGGTGATTATCTGTTACTTTCCCCAGGGTGATGTTTTTGAGAGCTTTTCATCCAACTTCTGCTAAGTACTATTGCAACAGGAGAGTAAACAACCCCTTTCACTGTGACAATGAAGAACATCAACTTTATCTAATAGGACCTCTGTAAATTTTCTACAAACATATCAGTGTGCATGGTCAGTGAGAAACTTGGCAAGGACAGTCAGTGTTAGCTGGGCTGTGCTTCATCTTAGTCAACTATGGGATTCAGCAGTCCTTAACGAGGGTAAAACACTGTAAACACCATCAAAGTTGCACCACATCAATTTGCACCAAGTGAGAATCTGTCCCAGGACTTGTCTCCAGGCATCTTTTACTCCTGTCCATCTCCAATTGGAAGCTGACTTACTGGAAGACCTAGTTCAGGTTACAAATCTTCAGAGTAATTATAAAATCACAGTTATACACCCTGATGCAGAAGTTTTCTGGCCTTGTTCCTGAGCTTGCTGGAAGGGAAAAGCCCTGTCTATCACCAGCAAGTGCGGACTGTAATCAGAGTCATTACACTCAAACAATATGTTCCCCTGGAAATTAACAGAAATGCTGTCCTTCATGTTAAATTAATCGTTGCAGCCACAATTAAAAGCCCATCATTTACATGGCACACAGGAACAATCATCTTGTGATGGGGCAAATAGAATCCTTGGCGGGTTGTCAAGGTTTTAAGCGCAAATCCATATTTGTCCCTTCAGAATGCTTGGTTGTGCCACCTCCTCCCATCCTCACCTCTCTGATCTGCCAGCTGAAGCTAAGCTGACAGAGGGAAGTCAAGCACATCCCCCCAAGGCTGATAAATTTCTTTCTCACAGTGGTTAGGGTTGTCCACCTGCCTGGGCCAATTGCCCTCAGGCAGGTCACTGATCTACAGTTTATTACATGTGAAACAGATGTTGCAGCCATGGTTGACAGTAGAACCAGAAATCTTCCTTTTCCGAACCAAGAGGACCAGAAGGGAAACAACAGTCACATACATGATCTTCCACAACCAGGTCTTAGCAGGACTAGTTTAGCCATCTGATCCCATCATGACAAAGTGTTAAATATGGAACAAAGGGATGACTCTGAGGATGGTGATGCTTACATTATGCCATTGGATTGACCATGCTTGGTCAGGAGACAAGTCTTAATTCCTTGATGTCCTTGCCACAGCTCCCAAGCAGTTCTGCAATAAGGATGGTCAGAGCAAGCTGACCATGTTGTATCATCCATCTAATCTGCCCAAGTCTCTTTGTAACTGAATTATCCCAGGAGCTCTTCATCCCTCCTTCCCAGAGGACACAAAGCCAGGTGTGTATAATTAATATCAGCTCAAATATGACCATTGGTGGTCAGTATGTAGTCAGGTAAGGCAATGGATTTATAAAGCAAAGGCAAAGGCTCTTCCTCCTAAATATTTGTCTGGGGTCTCTCATCTATTACTTGAATATGTTGCAACTGTTAATTCATCTTCCTTCGCCGTCTTGTTGTTGTAGGGAAATGCTATAAAATATGCTTGTTTTACAGACTGAGGATAAAGACCTGAACCCACAGAGATGCTTAAACCCTTAAATCATACAGATTTCTACATGTTTGCAGACTGGGACTCAACTATCTCATCCAAGGTGAAAGTAAGAATCTTCTGTGGCAGAGCCAGGAAAGGGAAATCCAACAATAGTTTCCTGGCTGCTCCACTGCTCATCATGTGTCACTGTAGCTTTAGCATCTGGGATGCTGTTTTGCCCACATGGAGAAGACCTGGAGGAAGGATTGTGCCTAGACTTGGACTAAGTCTGCATAACAAGAGTGCTATCCTCTTGCTCTGAGCACCCCATTTCCCTCCCAGCTCCTCATCAGCCATGAAGCACATCTCTTGGAGTGACTGCAGACATCTCCTTCTTAAAAAAGAAAACACTATAAATCATTTAGAAGCATATTAGTAAGCTTATTATAAGGCATTATAACAAATTAGAACTAATAGTGTTGCTTAATAACAAGATTTTTGTAACAAGATATTATTCCCACATATATCACCGTGACTAGTTAGCTAGCCACTGTAAGAATAAGTAAGGATGATTGATCAGCTTGCTTTTTTCCTCTTCTGATTATAAAGCAAGGCAGCTTGGATTCAGAATATTAAACTGCACTATAAAATACATTATTAATATGTACAGCAACCCTCTTTTTACAGCCTTATGCCAGTTTATTGCTACAGTATCCTTCTGAATGTGACATTAATAAAACTAGTGCAATAACACAGCCTCTAAATTGGTAGTTATTGGTAATGAGGGAGCGATTTAGTAGTGGGGTTTGTTGGCAAAACTTAAGGCCCATCATTAGTCTGATGGTTGATTAATTAGTAATTATTCACTATCTAGTTTGTGACCGAGCCCACTGTTTTTAGAGATATTCTCACAAATATGCAATTTTTAAGCAATTAGCCAAAACAGAAGTAAAATAGCAGTCTGCTGTGCAGCTTAAGCATGGGATTTATTCTCAAAAAACAAATAGTAAGAATCCTCATCGTTTGTCCCATAATCTGATGCTATAAAATGTCAGGGACTTCCATATTCCTGACTGTATGAGAAGAACCAAGGCTGGCACTTATGAAACCATCACTGCTCTCTCTGGAAAGATCTGTGCTTCTGTCCCTGATCCTGCAACATCTGTGAGCAGCTTTCTGCACCCGAGAGGCAGCTTTGCACCACTCCACGCAGTACATGGGGAAGGACATGGGAAAATGAGGAGGACCTCACTTTCCCCTAAGAAAGCCCTCCTCATTTTAATGCCATTAGATTTGCAAACTGCATCTTAAAAAACAGGGCAAATATTTTGTTTTTTGACATGAAATTTTCATCTCATGCAAAATCCATTGTGATAAATCAGAAGAATATAATTAATACCTCAATAACATTTGAACAGCATTTATGAACAGGCCTTATCATCTGTATCTTATTAATTATTAAAAAAATATTTTCAGCAGTGTTCCTTGTCCACAGCACCAGCAGCTAGAATTTCTATAGCATCTGGACATCTTCCCAGGCTTTTTATCTACTAAAACATGAATCATTTTCCTAAGTTATTAAATGCTCTTCTGTTAATGTAATTTATTTTTTGAAAATGGGAACACCTGGTCTTGTCAAGGCTGCTGTGAATCAAATAACAAAATGATGTTAACCTGAAAGCTTTTAAAATATTTTTGAATGCTTTGGCCAACAAAGAATACTAGTGTTCTTTCCTTGATATCACTGAAGACATGATACCACCAAGGATACTTGGATGATATTTCATCTGAAAAGTTCTCCAAAAAGTATTAAATCCCTAATATTGCCTCTCCTCCCAGCTCTTGACAAGGAGCCCTGATGGTTCCAGTGTCACCAAGAAATGTGAAATGTATAATAACTGGAAATCTCGGGGATAAAATTTTTAAAGAGTCATGACCATGTGAGGAGGTTGGGATCAAATAAGTCTCAGTTAACACTTGAGAGGTTTGGGGGTTTTTTTGTGAGTTTGACTCTGACCCATCAAGTTAAAATGAAGACAGAAAGCCCCAGGGTGACTTCATCCTGTGGTCAAGAGGCCACATGCGTATGTTCTCATGTGAGAATCAAAGATGGATTCTTACAAAGCCCAACTCCACTAGCAATTCATTGCTCCTTTCAAACCCATAACCCTTTTGGCATGACAGAACAAGATGACCAGCAAATGTTGAGACTTACCATCTCATCAGAAATCGAGCTTCATCATTTCTTTAAGTCCCATATTTTATCTAATCATTTAATCATAGGCTGTTAACCTTGCTTCAATTTTGAAAATGAGAAAAGTGGGGTTCATGAAAGCATAGGTATTTTTCCCAGTATTACACATAGAAATCCAACTGTTCTGCCTTGTAAGTGCTGGAGTCGGGGCTAAAGAACAGGCTGAGTTTGACTGAATCAACATTTTGTGTTGCTCATATACCCTACTGTGCATGTGCACCTCAGGGTGCAAATAAAACTCCCTCAGTCCTTTGTTAAAAATGTATTAATTTATTTTTACACCCATTCCCCAATGACCATAAAAATCCAGAGAGACAGAAGAGTCATAGTCCATTAACATTTTCTCAAAGCATACTTGGCATCTAATGTACAGATATCCATCCCATGTGACAAATGCATTCGGGTCCGACAAATGAACAACTGCCAGATTTTACTGACTTATCAAACTGCTGAAAAATGCCCCACATTTTCTTTATAAAGGCAAATCATTTCACATAGCTGACTACTTTCACTGCTGTTACGTCTTCCACAAACCTTCTGACTGGCAAACCCAGTTCCTTTCTCCTCATGCAACCATGATTGAGAGGAAGCGTTTCCAAGACCAACAAATGCCACAGGACTGAACAAGCTCATTCCAGAGGTGTGTAATTTTTCAATGAATCCTGTGTTGGAATTGCTCACAACAGATTGTGAAATCTTAGGATGGGAAAACAGTTTCCCTGGATACTATGCTTTCAGTCCCATCTGCTGAAGTGATACCACATAAAGGACAATTAGATCAGGAGTTTTCTGCACGCTAGACAAAGAAGAGCTGTTATTTCTTCTCTGTTCCATTGCTAAACCATCAACTTCTGCTCCCTGTGCAAAATGTGTGTCAGACAGATACAGGCAAGAGGAGGCTTCCAGCCAGAGGATGCGAAGAGAGGAGATGACAAGGGCTAAAGCAAAATGCATGTTTACTGGCTTTCAAAAAGTTTCTGTGTTAGCTGCAGGCTCAGGAAAGGGTGTGACTACTATTGCACACTGCTGTCAAAGGAAAGAGTGCCTGTTTTCAGGCTGTTTTCTGAAGATATTAACAGTTACTGAGTTGTCAAAAAAGACCACGGTACAACCTCATGGGTTTTGAAATCTGAGATGAAAAAGACATAGAGGGGAGTTCAAAGCGATAAGACCCCAGCACTTGCTATCTGGCAGAGGCACAGTGACACGCAATGGTAGGGACTGTCTGTTGATGAGCAATCCAAAGAAAGACTTGGCTGATACTGATATAGGTTGTTTCAGATCCCTTTTTATCTCCTTCAAAGTCATATTTTCCCCTTTCCCATTTCAACTCTCCTCATATCAGTCCTTGCAAACAGACTAGGCAGAAATATGTCAGAAAGGAAGTAGGTAAAGCTCATCCAGACTTGGGGCAGAGGATGGACCAGAAGACCTCTGAAAGTCTCTCCAGCCCTGTGACTCCATGAGCCAAGAAATTCCTTAATATATATTTAACTTGAATGACATAACAAACTTGATGTTGATTAATTAAAATCAATGCAAGTTTTAAGATCCATAATCAGTGAGGTCAAAGTCAAGACCAACATCTGTGACAAACTCTGCTGTTTTAATGAGAGATCATTGCCTTGGAAACATGCAGAAGAGCCCACAAGAAAATTTCAATTACATATTGGCTAGGTTTTCAACTACACCAAGAATTTGCAAGCTCTAAAATGTAGTTAGGTGATTTTATTGTTGTAGTTGATTTTTTTAAATTATTTTTTTTTTAAACTTCTTCAGTGGAATGGCAAAGTGGGAAGGTTGGCGGTGATGAGATCCAGCACATTGATCTGGCTGCTTCATTTAGTATTTCTCCTATTTTCTATGTTTGCATTTCTCTCAATTTTTGTCTTTGATTTTGGTCAATGCCTTCTTTGACTGAACCAAGAGGGAATGTGCCACTCACGTGGTACTAACTGCTCTATTTGTTATTTCTACTTTGTTTTTTTCATCTCTCCTCCTTCACTTCACTTTGTCAGATGATGTCCTAATTTCCCATGTCTTCCCATTTGCTCATAGGAATACCTATACAGACAGCAAGCTGAGTGTTTTCTGGTAATGCATCGATTTGTTCCTTATATGACATAAATAGTGGAGTGTTACCAGTGAAAAATGCTGGGAAAAATCTTGACCTGTTACCAACTAGTCATGTCTTTTGGAGTTCATTGGACTGAGATTGATTCTATCAGCTGAGTATTGGCATCGTTTAACTCATCAAGCTCAAATTTGTCAAGCCTGGATGTTCAAATTTGTTGTTTATGCCATTATCTCAGTTGTATTTTTGTATCCATTCAGTAAGTGGCCTGATTTTCAACTCTCCAACTGAAATGACAAATCATAATCTTATTACTGGACCACTTTAGATTTCAGCTGAAAATGACAATGACTGACTTGTTGCTTTATTACTTCACAAACTTGGATTTGCTGTTTTACAGTATCTCAGAGTTCTGTTTCAGTGTTGCCATTTTCCACCTTCTTGACTTGCACTGAGACCAATATCTTTCCAATCCAGACAGAATAGTTCATATTTGTCCAGGACAAAATTGATTTATTTTGTAAAGAAAGTGAAGAAACAGGCTTTCAACAGAATGAAACATGTCATACAACCAATCAATGTTGCCTTTAGAAAACTGCATGGACTTCATGGCCTTTTGACTTCTCTTCCAGCTGTACTGCTTTCTGGTGTTTACAAAATTCAGGTAACTGCACCTTGGGCAAAAAAGAAAACAGAGAAAAACAACAGATGGTACAATGGATAAATAAGACAAAGCTATAAATTCTAAAGGAATTATATAAATTAGGTCCAGACACAGTTAGACTAAAAAATCACGAGCAGACTGTAATAATTAAAATCAAATCTGATTTAATTTCTCCTTCAACAATCACCTTGCCTTTCTAATTAGCACCATTATCTCTTCCCTGCCCTCTACAACACAGTGTAGAGGGCCTGAACAACACCACTGTAAGACACTGCTTTATACACACATCAGGAATGGGATTTCCAGGGAACCAACACTGAATATTCAAGAAAATGTCAGTGTCTCTGGATAAGCCCAGTCTCTTTTACAAACCCATTTAGTTCAGCCATGTGCCTCTCTGAAAGGTAAATAAAACCTCAAAAAGCATAACTAGTAGTTATCTTAACAGTTTCACATGCCTAAGATGTTCTGGTCCCTTGAGAGATAGTTTTCCCTACTGAAGCTCTTATTTTCTTGTGCCTTTTTTTTTTTTTTTTTTTTTTTTTTTCCCCTTAGTATAGGCTTGGTCCATCTCACTGGAACAAAATATCCTTCAAAAGCTAGTCAGTTTAGACCATAAAGATCAATGGAATTTACTCTGATAACAGTGGTCTGGATAACCCTAAAAAGATACAGAAAACGCTTGTTTGGATATAGTAAATTTATTACTGATTCAAAAAGAGAGCATTATGGAATTGGAGGATGGACCCACCAAAAGAGCTGAGTTCCCTTACCTCTGAAGAGAAAAGGACCGTCATTTTACATCTCGGGAATTCAAGGAGTTTTCAAATAATGAACAGATGCTAATACAGCACCCTCTGACAGTGTTTTCAAAGTGGACACCTTGTGGCACCCACTCAGGCAATTTCTGACCAGAACAAAAGAGCAAGTCAGCCCACGTACCCACAGCAGCTTTCAAAAATTCAAGGACACTACATCTGTGGAGCAGGATGTATGCAGGAAAGGTTAGCACATTCAGAAAATGTGCAGCTGTGAAGTGATCACATGCTGGAAGAAAAGAACAAAAGGAGGTTGTATTCAGCAAATCACTAAAGAATCGCAAAACTCTAAAGGGCAGTTCAACATCTTCCAGAAAGGACTCCATTGCGTTTAAAAGATACATTTCTGTGACAGGAACTACAGTGCAGTCTTTGGAGTAGCTACAGACAGACATGAATAATGGAATAAACAGAAAAGATGAAAATTAAGCTTCGGGAAAGGAACTAAAAATCCAAACTACTCACTGTGGGAAGGCTTCTTACTCTCCTCCCATAGTACACCCCTCTTAGGGTAATTTCACTGAAGTCCATAGGATTTAGGAGTAAAGGGACATGAAAAAACGAAAAGGGAAATTAGAATATGGTTGTTTTTTTTGTTTTTTTTTTTTTTTTAAGAGGAGATATGCTAAGATGAACTATAGTGAATCTGGGAGCGTTAATACCGATGAACAGTCATCCAGAGAGAAATGTATAATGCTAACAACCTTTATGCATCTTAAAATAACCTTTTTCCCCTCCCCCTCCGTGTAGTTTTGTATATTTCCAGCATAAAATACAGTAATAGTGTCTAATGAACAGGAAACCTCAACAACTAGCAGGGCTAACTTTTGTTGCTGTTTAAGTTACTGATGTTTTTACACCATACATAAGAATCCAGTTGTGGTGAGCCCAGCAGTTTGAGATGACTGATACAGATCTTTCAAACTAGTAGGGCTAAAGTTTCAGAGGGAGCTACAGTGACATTTCAGCGAAGTCAATCAAAGTTGCTCTTCAGTGTTCAGACTCTATGTGCAGACCACACTTGTGCATTTTGTGAGCTGAAGGAAGGAACAGAGGTGTGGGATTTGTTTTCCATATCTATAGGCAGTCACAATGTTGACAGCCCCATCTGAGCTAATTGTTGAAGCTACGTTGTCAACGGAGAGAGGAAAATACTTCTATAAATGTGATTCATGCAATCTATCTAAATATCTACATTAAGATGACTCACGCCCTATAGATGACTACAAAGGGAGTCATGAGTCATGTGGGTAGTGATATCTAGCTTTTAGACAGCTCACATCTAGAGCACAAAAACATGGGTACTTTTGTTTCCCAGACCTTTGGCTCAAAGGGCCTGGTTTCATGCTGCTGCTGCCTTTACACAGCAGCAAGACTGGGTTTAAGGGCTGTAAGGTTTCTGTAGGCCTTTGGAATTTGTCAGGAAAGCAGTTGTAAATCTTGGAATCTGATATCTTTCCATCAGTTCTGACTCAGCTGCTGACCAAAAATAATCTACACGCTAAACCAACCCCCTGGGGTACCAGCCATCTTCTCAGTCATGCCCATCGTCCTGCAGAATCAAGTCACAATCTACTGGAGATGGATGTGTTCAAACAAAAGGCTGTGGTTTCAGTGAAACTTTTTTTACAGTACAAACCTTTTCTGTCTAGTGTGTGAATCACAGAAATGCCTCAAAAGTCTATTCAGGTTTTAAATTACTCTGCATTTTCAGAAAAAATAAGAGGATATTCCTGTATTTCAAACCACTATGTTTATGCATTAGGAACGAGATCCATCCTACAGTAAGGACAACTAGGGGTTAATTTGCATTGTGCTCTGATTCCCAATGTTCAAAAGTGCATGTTGGCTACTGGATGTACAAGAAAACCACTAACTCAAAGAGTTTCTTTAAATCCTCCAATTTGGCTAAAGGATGCTCCTAGAACATAAAGAAATGGCTGGTTACCCTCTCAGTTCTTTGGTTTGGTACATAGGCAGCCATTTCACCTGAACACATATTGCATGTTCACCTTTTATGTTGTCAAAAACAAATGAAGGTTGTTTGCTTTTTTCCTTCTCTTCTTCCCAAAAGAGGAGGGGCTGAACTGACTGTGGATAGATCTGGGCTAAGAACAGGCTGTCATGATAAACAACCTTTTTATTATAGCTGACTAAAGGGACCTTAGATGCTCCAGGGTAAGGCACTGTGCAGGCAGAAGAGAGAGCTTGCTGATCTCCTAAGAGCTTGTCCTGGTTTCAGCAGGACTAGTAAATATATACATAAGATTTAAGGGGATGAATAACCTCCTTTTCACATTGTCCTAAGTTATTGCTAAGCTTGAATCTGACAACATAAAATGAATAAACACTCCTTAACCCGGTGCCGCCAAGTAGGACATCCAGAGATGTGATGGAGTCTCCATCAAAGGATAGCACTTGTTGTCTAGACAAAAGGAGAGGTCACATGCTAGTGCTGGTGATAGTCCTGATTCAGGAAGGAAATATGACTAGAGACTTCCAGAGCTTCCTTCCAACCAACATTTCTGTTACTGTTACACTTTGCCCGAGGTTAGGAACAAAATCTCTTATTTTAAAGAGTAAAAGCAAACTTTAGCTATTTCAATAGACAAAGGATAAACAGAGTGGCCCAACAGTTGTGTGAGCAGATCACAATGAACACTGAGCACAAGGTTGGACTTGGAAAAAGTGTTTTGGTGACCAGTGGCATCTGTTTGAGCTCAATCACAGTCATGACAGCCCATCTTTGTTGTTCTAATAAAACCTTTTGGTCCTGGATAGAAATTGTCAGCTGACATTTTATCCAAAAGATGTAGATAAATCCATTTAAAGTGTTTATTGTTCTGCATTGCTCATCTGTTGTTCTGATTAATTTAAAAGTTTTTTGATATGTTTCTATATTTTCTGAGCTTGGTTAATGAAGTAGGAACATTTCTTTCTAATCCAGACAGTCACGTTCTTGCTTGCAATGTGGAGGTCTCTTGCTTGCAAGGTGGAGGTGTCTAACAGAGTAAGGGAACCCACCAGGTCATACCTCTCCCCAGCATACATGTGCACAACACACTCGTCCTACTCCCTGCGAGGTTGCTTTGCCACCTGGGATTTCATGAGCTCCCAAGAACATCTCAGGACCAGAAGAAATGCCAGTAAGCTGTGGGTTTGCCTTCACAGCACAGATGAAAGTTGGCAAGCAGCCCAGGCAATTTGAATAAGAAAGTAAAGTGGGAATCCCTCAGGGAGAGTTGAAGATTCAGATATTTTTTCTATATTTGCACTGCTCCATATGCAAGAGGGGAGAGGCAGGGGGGAACCAGCCTCCATGAATTGTTTGGTCGGTCCTCAGTATCCCCCACCTCCCTAGTCAGGAATTACTTCCCTGGAAGGTTTTAATTTTTCCCTCTGTTAAGGAATAATTACTGCTTTTAGCAGGTACTTCTACATGTTTTAAATAATCATAGGATTTCTAGGGGGAGATTCTCATAGAGACTTCCAGCTTGGAAAGATCTCACGTTTGTTCCCAATTCTCTGACCAAAGCAGTCTGTCCTGTGGGATACTCCCTCTCCTAGAGTGGATATTTGCTCCCATTTCTGCTATCTGGAGGCTTTTAGTTCCCTACAGCATGAGACTAATAGGAAATAATCACTCTTGATTTATTTTTTTATCTTTTATAAGATGAGAAAGATGTCTCCTGTCTCACTGGACTGCTGAGGAAACTTGGGTCACAAGAGAGTGTGTGACAATCACGTACTAAAAGAAATATTTATTTATTCCCTTTTTTATGAGTGTTTGAATAGTTCAGAGTACCTAAAGTTTAATTAAGCAGTTGCTGCTTTTAATGCGAGTACCTGGCTCATAGCATCACTGTGATGACTGAGATCAGAAGCCAGCAACAGGCGAAAACACTCATGAAAAATGAAACCCACTTCCCCCTTATCACTGAGCAACCATCCAATTTTGCTCCAGGCATTGCAATTTTTTGTTTCTTACCTTATGTCTGCTTGCTAAGGATAAATAGCACATAAGGGGTGTTGGTTCACTGGCTTGAAATTGTGAAATGTAAAGGATTTTTCTGTGTAGAAATGCATCTTGTGAATGCCCAGCTGAAAATACTCCTTAATAACAATCTTTTGATCTGATTTGACCTGCTGGACTTTACGCCTGCTATCTGGCTCATCAGATACACTCTTTGCTGGCTGACAAGTACATTGATATAATCTTAAACACCCTGTTCCTCCCTTCCTTACTCATGGGGTACAAGGAAAACCTCAACATTACTTGCCAGTGCAGTGACCATGGAAGAGAGATGCTGAGTCCTTTCATGAAATTCCACAGTTTTTACTGAGGAGGTTTTCTCTCCATGGTGCATTACATCCCAGAACAGTAGGTACTTCAGACCTTCATCCCAGACATAAAATGGCCCCAGTAGTTTGGGAGTAGCAGCTCAGCTTAGGTCTTGCAGAAATCATGTTCAAACAGGAGAGAAATGAGCTGGAAAACCTCTAAATCTCTGGGTCTTGAGCAAAGACCAGTGGATGTGGGTTGACCTATTAATATACAAAATATAATTAAGCAGAATTCCCAGGATTTCCTATCCTTTCTGTGCCACTACCTCAAGGGAAGGAGCAATATCATTCCATCTCATTAAGGTCTTCACATTAGCAGTATACTGTTTACAGTGAGTGAGAGGCAAATAAGATCCTTGCAGCTGATTGCCGTTCCTTTTCCATTCACAAGCTGTAAAAGTGCCCATGAAGACATCATTGTAAAGTCAGTTTTGATAATACATAATTCAGTGACTTCAATTTGGCCCTTAAGGCAACTGTGGTATTTTATATAATGGCTTTACTCACAAGGGGGAAATTAATTGCATCTTCCTAGCTGGTTGCTCAGAGCTACAACTTCATGAGCATGAGGCAGACTCCCCTTAGAGTCCTGATTTTTGTCAGAACAATCTGAAATTGTCTCCATGTCATTTATTATTACAACAGCAACATCTGAGCAGCCTATATAAAATACAAATCTTGGTCCATTTAAAACCAATACACTTTATTGCTGCTATGAACAGCATGTTTTAATGAAAGCGAAGAAAGAATAGATGTCTGTGATATTTGCCTGGTGTAATTTTGGGACACTTGGCTATAGATAGGGAAGGGTCTGAAGAAGACAATTGTGGACATATTGCAAATGGACATCCTCTTACTTATTCATTCACACTTTCATTTGGCTCTTGGGGCTTCTAGGGAAATTAAAATGGTAAAAGCAAAACAGAATTACTCAAATAACCCCTTCTGTCCAAGCTGTCATGTCATCAATAAAGCCACTCACCTAACAAAGGTTTGTTTACATTAATATTTACTGATGTCCACACAAAGAAACATTCTGCTACCTGTCTGGAAGGTTCAATGAGGTGAACATCCATCAGATTCTATGGAATTTGAAGTCTAATAGACAAAAGCAGAAAGTTTCTAGAAGTGTGATTATGTATTTATTGTGTCATCATCTCACATTAGAGCCCTCATTATAGCTGGGATCTCTATGTGCTGTACAAGCACAGAGAGAGTAAAAATAGTCTTTGCCTCCGACCTATGACAAAGTCGTTACAGCTGCCTGTTACTTCTTTACAGAAATTATTGGGAGGTGTTGAGCTGCCAGAAAATGGCCTTGTGAAGCTTGCACAGCACGGGACCTGCAGTCCTGCTGGGCAGCACTCTGCTGTGTGCCCCTGCCAGCGAGCTCTCCACTCAGCATCGGCATAGCTGCTTCTTATTTCCTCCCTACTGCAAATAAAATAGATCCTTACTTTCAAAAAAGAGCTAGCTTTTTAATGAAAAAAACAGTGTATCGGAGTAGTCTGTTTCATCAACTGGTATGTTTCAACAACTTTTTCATAAGAATTACACTAAAAGCATGAACTCATTTTTCCGTGCATTTTGTTTAATCCAGGCTAGTATCTTTTAATAAGAAAATATAATTTCTCAGGTGAAGGAGAATCAAACTCTTCCATAAGGAGTAGAAATGATGGAGTCTAATTTCCCATGTCCTATGTCCTTATTTCTCTTCACCACATTAAGCCCTGCTCCCCACCTCTGTTCTCCACGACATGAGTGCCTTCAGTTCTCTGCTGTGTTCCCTAGTGCCCACTGCACCCCACCACTCCTCCCGATCTCCTGTTGCCTCAATTTCTCCCCACCTATTTTCCCCTATAGTTCATTCTTGGGAGGTGATTTCAGACAGGCAAAATCATCAGCACAGTGCTAGTCCACAGCTACAGCGCTTACATGGGTATTTTTTACTCTGCTGACTTTTACAGAAAAAAAAAAAAAAAAATAAATGCAGGAATTTAAACACCCCTTTATTGGATGTGGTTGGAAATGGCTGTTAGGAAAGGGAAGATATTGACAACACTGGGTGGACAGTAAGAAGAAGGATGTAAAATGTGATCACTTAAGTATTTATTAACAGCTAGAAATAATGAGGAGCCACCTCAGAAATGGACTTCAGTCTTTCTCATTTGGAGACTTGCTTCAATTTTTACTTTTCAGATTTTATTACCAGTCCTGCTTCTGCCTTAATCTGGCATGAGGATCACAGAAGCAAAAGGCAGTCAGAGCCTCCATATAGCTCCATGTGTTCAATTCAAAATTGACAAGAGTTACCTGAAAACTAGCAAACTCATTTCATTTTACCCACCAATAGCAAAAGAAAACATCTTACTTCTGTAAGCAGGTTGCCAAAATGCAGGTTGGAAAGCATCGCATTCTCTCACTGATCCATTCCCGTTTACACTTTACATACTGCTGCATCAGTGTACTACAAAGTACATACTGCAAAGCTCAGAAAAGGGACATAAATCTCTGTTTATGCTAAGACACTGGCTTTTGGCAGGTGTTCCAATAACTGATTTAACAAGAGAGATGGATTTAAGCAACGCATGTGAATATAAACTTGGTCTCCCTCCCTTCACTGAAGACCTTTCCAAAAAATGGAATTACAAATCGCACAAATGTAACAAGGGATGATAAAATGCAATGCTGACATTACTGCTGGTTACCAAATCATGCCAATGAATAAGAAAATCATACTCAAATGTGGGATCTCCCTTGAACACCATAACTTCACCCCTTTGTTATGAAACAGTCACTGTGGCCATCTGAGGATCAGATAAGCCTTATAAAAGCTGAGTGAGGATAGCAAAGTATTGCAACAATAAAAAAGCCTTTTATTGCCTGCCTCTTACCCAGGTGAGATGTCCTCCTGACATCACAGCATGCATTTGCTCAGAATAACTGCAGCACCATTGCACGGGGTGGATAAAAGGGATCCCTCTTTCTTTCTGACACATGCATGTACACCCTCACATACACCCTGCTCTACTACTAGGACACCTAAATGTGTCCTGCAAAAACTCAGGATTTTCATACCCTCAACTCCATTCTCACATTGGGTAGCAGGTATCTTGGGTTTCTCTTCTTCTGCAGTCTCTTAATATACTGACTTGTTGTTTTGGGTTTAGGGAGGTCAGAGACCAGAAGGAAAAAATATCTATATGGATGAATCCAAACATTCACCCCTGCTCTGACACTGGCCAGGAGCAGGGACCTTAGGAAAGAATGTGAGACAGAAGAAATGCAATAGGAAATACTCATAGAAAATTATTTTTTCCCGATACAGTGAACTAGCTTCAGGCAGTTAACAGTTTAGGGATGTCTTGAGCTTAGTGAAGCATCTAGGTTATTTTTATGATTATTCATAGAATCACAGAATTATTTGAGTTGGAAAAGACATTTAAGATCATCTAGTCCAACTGTAAAACTAACACTGCCAAGTTCATCACTAAACCATGTCCCTAAATGCTTCATCTACACGTCTTTTAAACACCTCCAAGGATGGTGACCCAATTCCTTCCCTGGGCAGCCTGTTCCAATGCTTGACAACCTTCTCATGAAGAAATTGGTCCTAATATCCAATATAAAACTCCCCTGGCACAACTTGAGACCATTTCCTCTCATCCTATCACTTGTTACTTGGGAGAAGAGACCGACCCTCACCTGGCTAGCAACCTCCTTTCAGGTAGTTGTAGAGAATGAGAAGGTCTCCCCTCAGCCTTCTTTTCTCCAGGTTAAACAACACAAGTTCCCTCAGCTACTCCTCATATGACTTGTGCTCTGGGGTCTATCCTCCAGAAATGTGCCTGATATCTTTTTGACAGTGGTGTGTTCCCATTGTGAGCAGTGTTGTGCCAACACTTTTACCCAAACACAACACATGGTTGAAGAGGAAGGAGGACAAACAGAGAGGTGCCCAGATGTTCACAGTGCTGTGCCACATGTCAGGGAAGAGTCTGGGGCTAACTTCAGGAAACCTCACAAAGCCTACACAGTCAGCTGTGCCAGGATTTATAAAGAGAAGGATAATGTCCTAGAGAAGACTGAGGACTTCTGCTTGTGTGTGTGAACACCTCCATTCTCATCTGAATGAACTCAGGTCTTAAGATATCACTATGGTCTTGGCCAGCCAGTCCTCATGGCTGTAGAGCTCCATGGTTAGCACTGAGCTAGGGTTTGGATGAAGGCTTCTCCATAACTAACACTGATGGAGCCTGGTCCAATTCTTTCTCACCACTCAAGGGACTACTAAATCTCAGTGATTTTACACCAAGGACATGACCTCAGTGCTTCCTTGTCCGGGACAAAACATTAAACCCTTTGGATGGCTGCAAATCTCATCTCCCATCCTTTGCCTTTCTCATCTCTGAGATGCCATGTTGAACGTCTCAGATATGCAAGGCATTACCTCCTTATAGCATGTGAAGGACTGGTGCCACATCCATGAGACATGAAAGGTTTGCTATTTTAGAAGTAATTCCTTGGGACAAAGCATGTTTCTCTGCACTCCTAGCACAGGTGCTCCAAATCTTAGTTGTAATGGTCCAGCACTGGAGATAGCCCAGCAAATCCAAAGGTGTTTCTTTCTGACAGGAATTCCAAGTCTTTCCAGTCTTTCACAGAAGAAAAAGGGATGGAAGAAGCTGCCTAGAAAGTGTGTATGGGAAAGGAAAAAAGCTCGGTTCCCTACCAAGTTCAGTAATAGAAGCGCCTTCATGAAACATTCATGCCCACTTTGAATATTATATAAGAACTGTTAGCGAATGATTCATGTCGTGTGTCATTTACTCACCAAGTGCACAGATTGTTTATAAATATGTTATAGTCTATCTTTGGAAATATAAATGACTGTAATTAAAGACTCCTGTTTTTAAGCCTGGTGAAGTCAGTTAACTGTGGCATAATGGTTACTGAACACTGTTTTAAAATACCATCTGAAAGGTCTTTACATATTCATGGGGCTGTTGCTTATACCTTGCTGTTGGGGACTGCAATTTGTTTTTCCAGCTATGGTGCTAGAGAAGGGCTTTAGATCAAGAGTACAGCTTAAAATGCACACTAGCTGAAAATCTGATCTTTTGTTTCTGTTGATTACAGTGTAAATCTGCTTACTTAACATATGGAAGAATTCATCCTAACCCTGTTCCCATTTGCTTTTTGGTGTTTAGTAGCATGACATGCCATTTAACAGCTTCATGTTCCACCCCATGGAAAACCACGTCTTTTAGGTGGACAAACTGGTGTGTACAAGGGTATAATGTATCAGGACAGACTGATGCACCCAGTCCAAGTCACCTTTGTGTTCTCAGGTGTACAGAGAAGAATCAGTGACTATGAGCTGGCCTCCTTTTGAAGTCATTCTTGTCATTACTTCAAGGTTTAGAGATGCAAAGTTGTCACAATCAAGCAGGAAAACCATCTTCCTGTGTTAATCTTATCTTTTTTTCCCATTAGAAAGTCTCAACAATAAGAAGCTTTGATAGCCACCATTTTCCAACCATGAGTAGGATACACTCCCTCTTCCATCATGTATGTACAGTTGGACACATTTGGTTTTGCCATAAGACCTGCTGTTGCACTGCAAAACACATCTCTGTTTTCAGACATAGGACATCTGCATGAACTTGCTCCATCTTGGTACCTGCCATGTTTGGGCTCATCTCCCATGAAACACTCAAAAGAGTAAGTTTGATAGGCAACTGGTTCTTGCAGAACACTGGTCCTCTAAACACTTCTGCAACCTTGTCTTGAGCTGCTGGAGGCTTCTAGAAGTTAGACTATTTACTTAGAAGAATTCAGCAGCCATTCAAAAAGAAGAGGGGTTGAAGCAGGAATCCAAGAGTTTGGGAGACTGGAGTCTAAATATAGATGACAAAAAATTCCCTCAGGATGTAACGGATTTAAGAAAATTTGCTATGTAGAATCTGAAAGGTCTGGAAGAACTTAGCAACAAAAGTATGAGGCTGCACAATAATTTTCTTACTTGCTCCTTATTTATCAATTACCTGCTTGTTCCCTTGTCATATAAAGCTAACATTTCCCTTAGAAAGACAAGAGCATCAATAAGGTATGGAGACTGCATTTTTGTTCCATTGCAGAGATCTGTTCTTCTGCCAAAGATGCACTTGTCACATGGATACAAGATGAAGTGTGCAGCTAAAGTGATGCTGAATGTGATGTGGCACCTCTGAAGAGGCTTTTGGAATCAGCCCATATCTAAAAGAATGTCTAGGAATGGATGAAGTTTTGTTGCTCCTAACTGAAGGGCATGGTTGTTTAAGGGATGACTGGGAGATCAAAAAATAGGACTGAACTAATGAAAAGAAAAACCATAGTTCCCCTCAAAGCTTTTATTGAAAAAACTCTTTTTGTATTTGTAAATATTAAGAAGTTTTTCATTTCTCTGGATCATCAGTGGAGCCATCTCTCAGTGGAGTCACTGTTCAGGAGGGACCTGTTAATCTTGGAGCCAGGATGGAGGAGTTTTGCTTTGGACTCTTATGTTGGTCATTAGGAGCATCACTATGGTTTAATTCTGCCAAGTCTGGTTATTTATCACCTCAGGGACACAATACAACTCTCCTCACCTTTGAGCTCGCACTTAAGCCACTAACCAGGAAGGGGTTGCATTTTTCTGGGGTCATGAAGAGGGTCCAGTTTATCTATTTTATACAATATTTTTCATTTCTTGAGTGCCTATGTCTGGGATGAAAGGTCTGCTTTAGCAATATTTCCTGCTTAACTAGAAGCATACAGAACCAAAAGTTCAGCCTCCTTCAACTGCCAGATGACTTTTGCAGAGTAAGCAGTAAAACTAAATATCAAAGTCAAATTCTAAGTCTTGAGTCTTTCACAGCTCTGCTCATGTTTCCAGTTTAATGTCATAGCAGCTCTTAAAGTTTTCAAACAGCACTCCATCAACAGGGCCTTAATGTTAAAGACATGGGAAAATGCTTTTCTGGAACTTCTGTTTTCAGTTGCACCTAAATTTGACAATTTTAACTGTGAAAGTTGGGATTATCCAGGTATCTCCTCTGCTTCAGATAGAGTTATTTTGAAAAATCTAAACAAAATTGCCCAGGTTTTCTTCATCAGCATGAAAATAAAATTCATGGTTATTTTTATTTTTTTCCAAGTGGTTTTGGTTGGAAAGATGAATTGAAAGATGATAGAGGGAGAGCCCTGGAGCATTTGTCTTAGCACCAGGCTTCAAACTTTAAATTCCATCTTCAATGCATGGGCTCTGGACCAAACCTAGCTTCCTGAAGGACATACAGGCAGGACAGGTGAAAAGAGGCATCTTCTTCCTCCCTTGTTTCAGTCCCATCTCTTCTCCTGTATGATACTCAGTGTTAAGCATTTCATGACACTTTTCATTGATCAGGATCTGGTAATGCTGTTACTGCTACATTTTGCAGATGGGGTAACTACAGAGCAGAAAGGCTGTGCAAGGCCTTTTCAAGAATAACCTCAAACTTATCCGTTTCTTGAAAAATGCCAAATCTACTTGTCTGGCTCCAGTGTCAGTTAAACAGACAACTTCACTATGAACAATGACACTGTAAACCCCTGGGGAAAAAAAGTGATGCCCAGTAATCTGCTCAGATTATACACTAGCTATTAGGTCCCGTTCATTCTCCATAGCCAAGACCACCTCTGGATGTCTGATTCCCACCTTTCTCCATCTCTGTGGCACGGATGAGCTTTCCAAAGTACTCTGAGGTGTGGAGCATCTGTGCACATCCCTTGAGAGTGTGCACAAAGATAACGGTGTCTCTCAACAGTTTCCCATGTCTTGGACCTGGTGGCAGAGTCATATGAGCACTAAAAATCTCAATTTCAAGCCCTGATGGCCCAAATAATAAGTGGTTATAGCTGCATGTAGCAGTATTATTTTGGGTTTGGGTTTTGTTTGGCTTTCCTTTTCTTTAAATATGAGAGAAGCATAGGGAACACTAAGTAAAAGTCTGGTTTCAAAGCACTGTGTTAAACAGTAAAACCAGACAAATGACAAAGTAGTGCTTTTCCATGTGTGGTCTCATACACAAAAGATAAGCCAGGAGAGCAAATAGCCAGATATAGGACAAGACAAATGAGACTGTAAAAAGCATGTAGAAGAGGGGAGAGAGGAAAGGTACTGCAAGACCTGGCTGGTGAGAGGCACAACTGGTGGGCAGGGAGGCACGTTTCATCTTTCTGCCCTGAGCCCAAGCTGCATCATTGGAAGAAGAGTTTGCAAAAGACATTTAAGGAGGTCAGTAATACTTTCTGGCTTCCTCTGTACCACAGGCCCAGATGCACTGGCAGCCACGGCCAGGGGTGTAAATCCCTCAGCAGAACTTCACATCTCATTGCTACAGTGACGGGGTATCTTTCCTGTGTTGGCCATCCCCTCTGGGTAGCTGAAGCCAAGGATGTGTGCATGACGGAAATCAGTCAAAGAGGAGAGATTTCTACTTAATTTCATTTCAACCTCTCACCTGGGCTGTTAGCGCTTGGGAAAGGCTTTTAATAAAATGGGACAAACGGTGATCTCATTTGCCATAACTAACACTATCTTTACAGATACACTATCTGATTCCAGGCACAGAAGAACAGAGGATTATTGGATTAATTCTAATCTCATAATTGATTCATTCTGGGTTTAGTCTGCTTGTAAAGCAAGATAAGATCTTAATATTGTGCATTCAGCACAACAACCACTTGCCTTTCAGAGCAGCCTCTAATTTCTGTGAGTGATTAGCACACCACATCCCCAGTTTGGCACAGTCCCAAACTATGGGGAAATTTGGAGCAACATCCAGACTTCACAGTTGGCTCTTATCTAAAGGAGGGGCCTGGCTATTTTAATGGCCATTTGCCATTAAGGCAATATTAAGCTCTAGAACTGGATGCAAGTATGAGTTTGATCATGTACAAAAAAAGACACACTGTCCCAACAGAGTTTACAACTGCATAGCTGATTTGCCATAGGAAAAGGGGAAAACCAGTGCAGGTGAAGATGTGACAGGGAACAAAAATACTCATATTCCATCCTAATGTCAGGCCTGGAGGTAGACTGTGGAAATGGACACACAGAGACATTGATTACTGTCAAGGTCAGGACCTGGACACAGTTAATGCTTATCTAGGTATCACTGATGGTGTGGAAAAAATTTCTGACTGTTTAGAGAAGGACCTGTCAGTGTGTACAGTCAGGACATGGCCTCAGGGCGTGCTACTGTGAAGTGACTCCTGTCTCACCCACGCCACATACAGTATCCACCTGAGAACCCCTCATCTAGCCAACTTGACACACGGGGACGATGAGCAAGATCAGCTGTCAAAATACATTCCTGTAAGACATTTCAATAGGTCTATCATCCCTATAACTCTTTTCTCTGCCTGCAGCCCCTTGTCCTGCTGTGTTTCCATTAAAATTTTTAAGCTTTTAAAGAAAGGCAATACATATGTCAGTCTGTTTTCACAACATCTGCTGCAATAGGCATAGGCAGCACTTACCCGAAGTCTTCTTCAAAACTAAATCTTTCCACTCACAAGATTTCAGCATCAATGAACGGAGATGAGTGAACTCTCTAGGCTAAGACCCAGGTAAGAGGTGCAAAGGGGAACAGTGTGTGTGTCTAGTGAGACACATCTGAGCTCTGATCCTGACAGATGGTAAAATTTCAAGTTGCCCATACAGATGTGCTTATCATTTGCAATGCTATGTACCTTGTGCAAGGACTGACATGTTCTGAATCCTCCAGTTAATAGAAAGACACAGGAACTGACACAACTTTTTGCCTGGACCTGCTGGGAAGGGAAGTCAAGACCTTGTGAAGGTAATGCCAATGGAAGTGAATGGGTGGGTGAATGAGATTGGTAGGGTAAATTCTCTGATCTTGTTGGTTCTTCAGTAAACCCCAGCATCCAGATTCACTGCAGGCTGCCATTTACTCTGCCTCACCCATAATGTCCTTCCAAGTTTGATGTCTGAATCTGTAAACTTAATCTCATCCTAAACTTCTGTAACAGATCTTTGATTGCTGTTGCTGTGGGAGGACATTCATGTAAACCAGACAAGGGCTCTGCAGTAGCAAGAGACAGCATCTTCCATGAGGAATCTCAGTTCCAAAAGGAGTCACAGAGGGACTCTTAGAAAGGGTGTATAGGGCAAAAATCTTGTAAAAAAAAAAATAAGACCAGGGTGACAACAGTGCAGTGGACGTGTCTGCTGCCTGTTCACAGGCCCACAACACCTCCATTGGCAATACTCTGTGTCTTTCCAGAGTAGGGGTGATTCTACCTGCAAGAGGCTATTCTTTCCTTCCCAACAGGCCACCAGCAGCTTCCTCCTGCTCCCCAGCATGCTGCAGAGCCACATGTCCATGTGTTTGTGTGTGGGAAGGATCTCTGGGCCTTGGGAAGAGCAGGGACATGGAATAAAACTGCAGAGTGTGAGGAACACAAACCTGGAAAGGGGAGGAGAAGAGTATACCCAAACCTCCAACACTGCCTGTGATGTTGTTACTCTCATGCGAAGAGCCTTAGGCACTGGTCATAGATCCCAGAGAGACCAGATTGTCTAGGACCTGAGGAACAGAACAGAGGAGAGAGAAAATAAGGGGCTTCCTTTTACCACTTCTTCTAAAACCTCACTGCCAACAGGACCATGATAACTGATAGCATCCAGAGCCTCTTTTATTGTCTCCCATTCTTGTGAAATAGTATCTTCAATCAAGCCCATCTGGGTTACATACACCCCTGAGAAGGAACCAATGTCACTGAGGCTTTACAGGCTAAGATCACCCCAAAATGACTGCTGTGGAATAAAGAGCACTATGTCACATCTCCATCCACTTCACATCTATGCCTGTACCATTCATTTGTCTCCTCTTCAGCTTTGTCTGCATCCCTCTGAGCTGAATTACATTTTCTCAGCTGACATTGGCACCCAGCTTGCCAACCCATGTTTTAATAAAATCACTTTACTGAAATCACCTCTCCCCTTCCTCAAATAGATTACTCCAGTATTTCAATTATAGTGCTGATAATTAGAAACGTTAGTGAATGAATAGCAGCTTCATTTAAATAGACGCCAGAGGAATATATTCTCCCCTAGACACATCCCCAACCATTTTAATCGCTCCTGAAATGATGCTCGAGGCTAGCAAGAAGACCATCAGTTGTTATGAGATGGCTTTTGAAAAGACGCAGTGTACCTAGCATAGGTGGGGACTGGGTGACTGAAGATGTTATTTTCTACCTTCTTTTCTGCCCGTATAAAAAATGGAAATAATGGTGACTGCATAAGTATCACCCTTTCCACATTCAACCTCTACACCAACAAAAAATAAACCTTTTAAGGCATTCATAGTGGTTTCCATTTAATTTCTGAGTGTAGAATTCATAAGTAGTAGTCAGGAATTACTTGGAAGCTGGGGAGGAATCTTTGACATAAAAGAGAAAAAACAAGAAGGGTTAGAGGACAGACACAAGACCTGTGTGTCTGTGCCAGTAAGTCTGATTGACAGCTGTAACAACCATGTCAAAACAGAGCAGTTCAATGGGCAATGACGCTTCCCTATGGGCCATGCAGCTGCCTTGTTGGGCACTTCTCATCACTGGGTGAAAGGCTTTAAAGGTATATCTTGGTCTTGTTAAAAACAGTGCATACATGAACCAGAGGAATCTGCCGACTTCCACAGAATTTCATTTGTCAAAAACCAAACAGATATTCTATGAGATCTTTTAAAAAGGCTTTTTTTTCATCCTAACATGACCCTAACAAAATTGCTTGTTGGGTAACTGTGCTATAAAATTCTAATGTCGAAATGAGACATCTCAGTGTTATTAAAATTTTACTTTAATATGACTCCAGTTGTGATTTGCTGTGGAAAACTTTTATAGGGTACAGGTTGACTCCAAATCACATTGATCCTTTTCAGTGTTGAGGGTTCCATGCAAAGTTTAAGTAGCACCTCCAGTGCTGATATGCTGGGCCAGAAGAACCTGATTCTTCTTGATCTTGTCCCTTGTGTTACTCTTTGCGCTTATGCAGGATGGCAATACATCCTCAGTGCTGGAAAAAGCAACAGGCTCTGGTGTGTGTCCCTCTTTGTATCTTCTTCTGTTCTGATAGAGGAAAGACCTTGCTAGGTAGGAAGAAAGGAGGAAAAGAAATCAACCTGATTTTTACAGAGGTATAAATGCTGACCTCTAAGAACATAAAAATATTTTCTAGACTGTCTTAGAGTAAATTCCTGATCTCCATGAAGCTGTAGCATTGTCAGGAACTGCAGGGCAGATAATGTTGCCAGACAGAGAGCTTCAACTCAAGAAATTCTTTCATGAGGTTTAACACCACTGTGAAGACATAATCCCACCGTGCTTCACTAGGAGAAGATGAATCATTTGAACTTTTAAAGTGATGTTCTTGGAAACAGATTCATCCCAGCTGGCATCTACACAGAATGGATCCATTAAAGACTCTGCTTTCAAATGGCATGTCTTTGACTGTTTGTCCAGCCCCAGATATCTCATTAACACATCTGCAGAGTTCTGTTGCTATTGTCCTTTGATCAGGACAATTTTATTGATTGTTTCTCCATAGAGTCTGAATATAAGCCAAGTAACAAACATTAAACATGTGTGACTGCAGAGAGTCTTGACATTCAGATGATGCTACTTCAGACAGAAAGGCGAGGGCAAAGATAGGGAATGTATCCCAGATGACAAATTTTGGCAGAAACCTTGTAAATTGGACAAAGAGTATTGTCTTTTTGTTACTACCCATGCAGTGAATATAAAGGCCATGGGTACAATACTAAGCCTTGATCTTACAAAAACTTCTGAACATGAGTAATTGAATACAAAAATACATTCTAATGAAGTACAGGTTGTCCCATGACTACCTACAGCTCTCAGCTAACATCAGTCTCTTATGCTGGCTGTGTAGGTGCACATTTTGGTTTACATCAGCTTACCACCTACATAGACAAGAAGCACAAGCAGATTAAGGACAGGAGACATGATGCTGAGTAAGATTATATAAAAAATTCTATGTTCAAGCTAAGAGAATTCCCACATGGGTGGACTTGTTGGGAAAAATTATTTCCAGGAGGGTGCATATGCACTAGCAATAAATAATATTTCTACCATACAAGTTCCATCTGCGATGTAGCGTCCAATGCACACGTGATTGTGTCCATCTGACCCAATGACTGGAAATGCTTCAAGGTCCCAACACAGAAGATTGTTGTCTGGGCAGGCTGGGAACATATTTGTCTCCTTTGTCTTCACTGACTTCTGTGCACACAGCCCAGGGTTGAGGCTTTGGTGGTTGAGGGATACATAAGGCATGGAAGCTCTCAGTTCCTCTGCAAAACTCTCCTAGCATCAAAATCCTCACTCCAGACTGAAACCATTGCTGTTCACAGAAAGAAGCCAGGCTTCTGAGTTCTTTCTCCATGTGCAGGCGTTAAGTGCACATGTATATGGGGAAGAATGATTCAAAAGGTCCCCACCACAAAATGAGTCACCAGCTAGGCTTAGTTTCTGTACCAGTTTCAAGGTAAATTTGCATTAGCATGGGCAAAGATCAGGGTTTTAAAGGCAAATGGGTTAATTTGCCTGTTGATCTAATCTCCCCCCAGTGCAGAAAGGATGTCCTACTGCTACCATGGATGATGCAGATGGGTAGGAGGAAAGCAGATCCAAGGATTATGATGACAGCTTGGCATGGGTATAGTATTTTCAAATCCCTGCTTGACTACAGATGAGTTGCAAACCCTGGGAGACTCAGTCTCACAACCTCAGAGGTATTCATCATTCAACTCTTGCAGAAAAAAAACAGGGACTGTGTGTGAGATGTATCCGTCTTGTCATTAAAGACCTGAATGCCTTTGTTGAGCAGAGTTTCAAACTTTGGAAGACACATTCCCAATTTTAAAATGAATGGGCAACTTTTATGTAAATTACAGAACTGGCACAAAAAAGAAAGAACACGAAGCAGCCAGGAAAGTAGGATAATGGGTCACTCCTGCAAAACACTGCACAGAATAGTTACTTTAACAGGCCAAAACTCAGAATATCCAAAATGTTTTCAGGACTACTTATCAAATGGCCTTACTTTGCTGAGGCTAGAAAAACTCCACTTTGGATTCAAGTGACATAATTTTTCTATTGTAGTTGGAACAATATAGCCAAGCCTTAGCAGGAACGGCGATTTAAAAGTCTTGAAATTAAATGTTTTGATAATTTTTCATTGATCATTTTGACTCATGTGAGACTTCTCCACAAAACTTTTCCATTCATCAGTTACTAACGCTGTCAAAAAAAATCTGAATCATGAAAAACCCATGTAAGGGAAAGTCCATTTTTCTGCGTTTTACATATCTTTATATGAACAGTTGTTGATATCTCTTCTATGACACATCCCTCAACGGAGTGTAAAACAAATGGTTGGTTTCATATGAGAAAGAAACTTTGAAAGTTTTTTCATTGCAGTCAGTCTCTTTCTGTTCATGATTTCTGTCTAATGAAGTCTGAAGGCAGAATTTGTGTGTAGGTGTCGTGACTTGAGCCTGGTCGGCAGCCAAACACCTCGCAGCCGCTCACCCACCCTCTCCCCCACCTGGGAACCAGGGATGGAATTGAAGGGGTAAAGGGAGACTTGCAAGTTGAGATAGAAACAGTTTAATAATGGCAATAAAATGAAAACAATGACAGTAATAGAAAATATAAATGGGCAATGCACAATGCAATTGCTCACAACCCACTGACCAATACCCAGCTCGTTTCCAGCTAGAGATCCTGAAATACCAAGATCCCGTAATCGCAATCCCGGAAGCGAGAGAGAGCGAGCCCCTTCCCAACCACCCCTCCTCTCTATAGTGAGCATGACGTTCCCTGATATGGGATATTTCATTGGCCAGTTTGGGTCTGGTGCTGTGGCCGTGCTCCCTCCCTGCTCCCTGTGCCCTTGCGCACGGGCAGAACATGGGGAGTTGGAGAGTCCTTGAAATCTCAGCAGCAGCTGAAAACATCAGTGTGCTGTCAGCATTCTTCTCGTACCAAACCTAATGCTGAATCCAAAACAAAGCACTGTTCTAGTTGCCAAAAAGAAACATTAACTCTATTCCAGCCCAAACTAGGACAGTAGGGTAAAAGACAGAATTACGGAGAGCATTTTTGGCTTTGTGTTTATTGATGTGCTATTGGATCCAGTAGCTCCTGCCTAGCTTAGTAGTAACTGAAATTTTCTGATGTTTAGTGAAAAAGATTTAAGATATTGATTCAGTTTTCGGTAGACAAATGTCATTACCTCTGAATTACAGACATCACAGCTGCTCTATCTGCAAGTGGCCCAATAGTGAGATTTGGCATTAAGTGACTGTGGAAACTGATTTGTCACTGACACAGCTGGGTTAGAGGAATACTGAATTGTGTCCGTCTTCACTGAGGATCTCAATAAGGTGAGCAGAGTGACTCGAAAGACTCATTTAAGGAACACATTCCAAGCACAACTATACACTCAAATATGAATCAGACTTGCTTTGCAGACACAGAGAATAGCATTAGTCTGACTAGTGCGGTGTTCCCTTAGCTGTGGGAAACTTCAAATCTTCAACTCAAGCCCATTTCATAAATATATTCTATAGTAATAATAAGATTTTTCATCTCACAAATACCATCATCAGTTAATCCTCACTCATGTAAATATTAGCTCTTTTCTCCCAATTGAATGTAAGCTTTATAAGAAAGAAAAGCAAATTCACATCCACATGGCATCCAGCAAGAATCACTACATGAATTATTAAAAGTCAGCATTCAAAACCTTCTCTTTCTGGGAACAAAGAGTTGCTAAGATGGATGTTCCTAATAAAGCCCATTTTGAAGTGAAAGAACAACTTGTACCCATTTGGTCACTTATCTGTCTACCCCTTCATTATCTATCTGTTTAGTACACTTTCAGGATTTTGAACTCAACGTTAAATTCTAACCCCACTAAAGATAATAGAGTTGAACCATCAATATCAGTAAAATTAAAATGACATGCTTAGTGATTTTTCTGTGAGTTTACACAGCTTTCCAGACCTCAGCACTTAGCAATAGTTCAGTGGATTCATAGATTTGGGGAATTAGCATTCCAGATTTTAAGCAGTAGAATGGACAAGCTGTTCCATTCACCTTCACTATTTGGACAAATTCTGCTAGGAGGTATACAGACGTGGCTCTTGTTGACTTTGCAGGCTGGTCACACAAAACATATAGTTCCAGTGTAGCCTATGTGAAAAATCTTCTTTCTTTACCATGTCCCTCAGACCATTTTGCAGGATGAAGAGAAAGCAATGGGTGCATTTTCTGTGGTTGCAGCAATCCAGGTGTATGCTGCCTGCTGTTGACTCTGCAACTTGAAAACATCAGGGAATATTTGGCTTCTTTGGTTGACATTAAACCCAAGAAAGACTGAAAAATAAGGATTTCATTGTAAAGGCCAGTGAAATAAATTACAAAGTCCACTTTTACTTTTTGGACTTTAGATAAGCTTCAGTTACATTTCATCTGCATACAGCTGGTGAATCTTCCTCCAGTCCAGGGCTATGGTCTTTCACAGTCCCATACAGAGTGTACACTCAAAAAATTGCATGCCTGAGCCAACAATGTGCTGAAGCCCTTTTCGTTTTGCCTTGAGTTGACTCCAGAACAATATCATCGGGAGATGTGTCATATCTGTGGATTTGTCTATGACCAAAGACCAAATTGCCTTCTTCTGCATCGAAGCTGTCATTTGTCAGGAATATCCAAGAGAGAAGGTCTGACAGATAGACACACAGCTTTTCTTTGGAGACAGAATGAATGAAGATGAGTCATTAAATGTCTGGTTTATGGCACATACCACTTCATCCTTTTGATTGGTGTCAAAATAGCACCTCAGATGAACCAAGAACGACATTTTCATACTCCAAGTGGCAGACAACCACTGTTGGTCATACTGCAAGACAGGATTCCAAGATTTCAGTATCTCCAAAAATACCCATAAATGTTCATGCAAAGATATGTACATGCAAGTTATAGAAACAGAACCTTCCTATACATCTTCTGTGAAGGAGTCTCCAGTCCCGCAGGAGCTGAACAGTGAATGCAGCTCATATATACGTGAATGCAGAGCTCTTTTACAGAGATCTGGGTTCATCTGTTCTCTCACTGACCATCTCTTTGAAGTCCTGTGGGACTGAAAATCATATTGCCAGAATGAAAACAAATCTCGACCAAAGAAACTGAAGTAAACTGCTACCCTTGATAATTTTGCAAAGCTTGTCTTCACCTCCGTACCCGCTCCTCCACAGAAAGTTCTGAATGGGAATTATTGCTCACACAGACTTTGTTTCCACGCACAAATCAAACCAACCTATATCCTTTGGTGATCTGTCATCCATCTCCACAGTACATAGCATAATTCATGGCAATATTGCTCTTCATTGTACTTTCTGGCATTCAATTGTCATTCTAGAGCCTCTGTTATTACACAGTTACAATTTAATTGTCTCAGCATATACACTTTTATTTTAAAATATTCTCCAATTGTTTTATTTCATTTGCATGGAGTCTATAACTTGCTTTCAGAAAGGAAGAAAGACATCAAGAACACTGATTAATCTAAAGGCACATCGTTAAGACATTTATAGCAGGCTACTATGTCCTTAACAGGAGTTGAAATAACTAGTTTATTGGTACAACTTACATGGTAGAGACTGTATAAAATCATCAAAATATTTTTTCATTAAAGAAGTATTTTATTTTATTTAAGCAAGCTTTTCACAAAGGTAACCTCCAGTTAATTTTTTAAATTATTTTCCATTGTATTGGAATGGGCAAAAATACAAAGTATTATTATTATTATTATTATTGTTAATAATAATATTATTATTCTGCAGAAATGCTCTATGGGATATTTAGTGTAGCTGTCTATTTTCACGTTCTCCTCTGTGGATAGAGAATACCTGAGGGAATGGTGTTACATCTCCTGCAGCTTTTTATGGCCAGGATTCTGATGGATACTTTTTATTCCCCAAATGTTGTTCCCTCTCTGCTCTTCTGCAAAGAGACTTCGTGTTGCATCCTGAAGCATATAGGAAAGCAAGGATGCCTACTGAATAGGAGAAAATAATGTTGTTCTAGTTCACCCCCAAAGACAGATTTACAGCAATTAGTAACTGACTTTATTGCTTATTTGAAGTAAAAATGATATTGAAATTTTCATACAAATTTTTAACCATTTCTAGCCAATAAGGTTATTTCAGCACTTTACACCCATATATGATAGCTGCAATTTGCTCATAACATCGTTATACAACTAGAACAACACTACCGACTATCAATTAACCTTTTGTAAAAGGCAGCCTCTAGACCAAATGTGATCCAATAGTATTTAAAAGTATGCAAGGTATATTTTAGTCAAAAGACTTCCAGGACATGTAGTAATAAACCTGTGAGAGTTCCTTGGGAGGTTTATGAATCTGATGTTTTTGGGTTTCTGCATTTGTTTCCCTTCTTCAAATCAATCTTCTGCCTCAGGGACATTATTGTTTAGAACTTGGCTGACCCTTGAGTTGTGAATCTGTGTTTCAGTGTTTGCTGTATAAGCACTGCAAAATTAAGGCTACACTGTGGCAAGGTAAAAGGGGTGACATTATAACTATTAATTAGGCTTTTTAAAAATTTCTGGTCATTCCACAGAGTTGCACATGGATTCAGCTGAATCCTCCTCTCAGCACAGTTAGGAAGATGAGTTGGTTGGTGGGAGTGAGGGAGCGGGAGTCGAAGGGTAGGAGAAGTTTAATCATCTTTTCCCAAATTTGTTTTCACTAGCCAGAGGATTTTGTAGATAGGAGATGATAAATCCCTAGCAACACAAGCCCCTGACAGATGGTGTTAAATGGTTTTGAGAATATTTCAAAATCTGCCCTACTTTTTATTCCCCAAATGTTGTTCCCTCTCTGCTTTTTTTTATACAGAATTTTCCTACACTGTCTCCCACATTCTCATTTGTGTTATAATTTATGCTTCCTTATGCTCCAAACCAGAATCCAAATCACCAATTCAAAAGGAGAAACAACCTGCTGAATTTTAAAGCCAGTTCTTTTCCTCCTGTTGGGCTGGATATCCAATTTGAGAGGAAGGAGGGAGTATCAGGCTGATCTGCATTTACTTCCCATTCTCCAGGAAGGATTATCTGGGTAAAGCACATGTAGATTCAGAGAGAGCTTACAACCAGACCCATTCTGCAGAGAAACCAGCAGAAAGGAGAAACCAGTTCTCCTTCCACATGTACTTTGGTGAGTAAAGGTTTTGTCTCCCTGGTTTACCAGGATGAGCATGTTGTGCATAACTCCATGAAGATTTGTAGGATAAGGAGTGGCTCCTCAGTGTCATTCAAGGAAACAGAAAAACATGATGCTAAAGAGTGTGGGAGAAATCAACTTTTACAACTTGCTTTAAAAGGGTGGTGCTTATAGGCATGGGAAATGTCTGGGTCAGCCCCTGGGAGGAACTTACTGGGTTCTAGCTTCCTTTCATACTTTCATATACAAATGCCACCTCCTTTTCATAGTCAGGGCCCAAAGTCCCAAAGTCCAGACTCTGAAACAGCTGATAATGTGCTGACAAAAAAAAAAAAAAAAAAAAAAAACCAAACAAAAAACTAAGGCAAACCAACAAAAACCCGTACAAACAACCCAGAAAAAAAAAAAGAGTGCATCTTTTTGGGTTGGTATGAAACATTAATCGAGGACATGTATTTTTTTCCACAGAAGGACAGTATTCTCCATACATTCATTGGTGTACATTAGTGACCTCATCCTAAAGCAAAAGATCAGAGACTAATTACTGGGGGCTTAGTTACCTTCCACATGGAGATTTGTTCCAATTACAGCTCTGAGGGCAACTGTATTTTCTTAACAGATCCTGTAGATGGAGAAGGCAGATCTCATCTTTTGTTCAAGTCTCCACTGTGTGCAAATCAAGGAAACCCCACAATGGTAAATACACTTTAAAGGGAGCAAGTTCACTGCATCAGAAGATAAAGTTGCACAGGACAAAGTAAACTGATCTAGTGACTCACCACTGTTAGAAAGGGAAGCTCCCATTCCACACACCAAGATTTTTGTCTTTTTCCATCTTTAGTCACATGTTGATGTTGCACGTATTTTACCAACTCATCGGATGATGCTGAGAACCAGCACAACTGCCTAACCTGGCAGAAAATGAACCTTCCCCTCCATTCCTCCTTCCAATAAAGAGATAATGGAATATTTTCCATTGGTTTAGCAAGCTAAACAGGACTAGATCAGTCTGATGAGCAACAGCACTGATGCAAAGGAGAGGCAGAGAAAGAGGGATGGACAGAAGAACTGGCAGCAGGAAATAGAAAATTAGAAGAAAGTGTGTGAAAGATCCTGTATTTTCATGGCGTTCCTGCAATCACACCCCATGTGTGACCATGAAATGCACTTCTTTGTTCCTGCTTTTACTTTGCTACTTACACTGTTAAGTCTGGAAACTAGTTTGCTGCAACAGGTACCCTGCATTTTTAAGACTTACCTTTCTCCATATGGGTCTGGAAGCAACTAAGTTTACCAGTACTTTTGGTGGACTTTAGCTTTTAAGGCTGTCAAGACATCCTTAAGTCTAAAATAACTACCCTTCAGGACAAGAACACTGAATATTTATGGATCCCTGAAGAGAAAATGTTAAAGAGCTCACAGCTGACAGCATTTTAATAGGATGCCTGAACTAGATCCTTGCCTATTTTCCCACAAATGACTGGGAATGCTTGTTAATAGGCAGAAATAAACACATAAACTTGTTTTCTATCTATGGATGATTATTATTTAATAGCTAATTAAAAGCTGCACCCAGTGACCTTTTTCTAGGTGGACCACCACTTGGCCCAGGCAGAGATGTAGTTACGTCCCACTGTAGATAGGTGCCTTATTGACTGTACAGGTAGACAGGGCTGGCAGTCTTGAAGTGCATACCTTGTGCCTCACAGGCTCGTTAGTTCAACTAAAGAGCTGAAAAAGTCTGTCTGAATACATGCCACAACTCACAGGAGACTCCCAGGTCATCCTGCCAGGCTGGTGGCTGCCTGTCCATACGTGCCTGGCTCCTTTGTGTCCATACATCTTCCATGCTGCAAATCCACCCAGTTCTCAAAAGTTGACTGCAAGTACCCAGCACCGAAGACCTGCTGCTTCCAGTGGGATGAAGTTTTATTTGTTTGGCCTCACAACTGTGGTCCCAGAATCTTTTTCTGCACAGCAGTCACCCTTACAGGCTCCCCAGGTTTGTTCCAATACCTGGGTATCATTGTCTCTGACAGTGCAACCTTCTGTAGGTAGAATTTCCATGGAGAACAAAGGCAGCTCAGTGTGCATGGAAATAAAGTTATATAGTTCATTGGGCAGCATTAGAAAGTATTTAGGGTGACCACTACATTACAGTGATCATTATATTCAAGGGCCAAAAAGAACTCCATGAGGAATGAAGGTTCAGGGATGATGTGTTAGAAACTGATTAGACTGATTTTGATGTGCAGGATGTTGTAAGAGATGTGAAATAAAGAAAAAGATCATGCTCAGAGGCAGGGACATAAAAGAAAGCACTGTGTTGTAACATCTAATGCAATATTAGAGTCAGTGAAAGCCTTTTCTGTAGTTTTCTGTAGTTTCCAAGTGCCAAATATACATTGTTTCCCCTCTGTAAGGAATGATCTTCCCTCCGTTGGACAAATTTTCTGAGGAACCAAGATAACAAAAACCAACCAACCAAAAAAACAATCAAATAAAAAATCTATCTCTAGTAGAGCTAGATTTGCCCAATCTGAAATTCACTTATCAAATGATAATTCCCTGTTTTTTGAAATTAAGACAGTGAACAGAGACCAAAAAACCATAACAGAAAATTAAATAAAGGAAGGTCCTGAAGGGAGAAAGTCATACTTGCTGATCCCTTATTCTGAGGTGGTTTGCTAATGGGGAAGATTCATTTTTACTCCATCCCCTCTCATGTTTTCTAGAGACAGTACAACTCACTGAGTTGCTTGTGTTTTAAATACCAGTCACAGACCAAAAAACTTACCTTCCAGAATTATTTTAAACCAAAAACGATACCCCCTGCGTTTATTTTCACCTCCAAGACAAATTTTTAAATGAACTTAAGACAAGCCCTGTCAAAGGTGATGGCAACAGTAGTGCAAATATAGCCCTGTAAAGCTTTAGTATTACTTTGGCCTTGCAACCAACCTACTACAGTGAGATAATGCTGCTATGAGCCTAACTCAATCTATATATAGCACATGGACTGTCAATGACTTCTACTTATCAAATTGTGCAGTTTAAACAAGTTTGAAAATATTGTCCAGAGCATCCCAGTTTGAGTCATCCAGGTCTTTGAAAAGATTTCAGTTTCCCATTTCTGACAAAGAAGACGACAACCTGTTTTAGAATATTACAGTTTGATCAGCAAACTGCAATGCAAGTCACTGCAGAAATGGAACCATGGATTAAAGGTCTGCCAATTAAAGGATGATTCCTACCTACCCATTCAAATAATGACATTTCAGCACAGTCATCAGTTGGTTTAAAAAGGGAAGTGGATACTTTTGTGGAAGGATTATAATTTCTGAGATATATTTTCCTTCTATATTTTCCTGCTACTATTTCTAAGGCCCAACATGTCCTAACCAGCCTCATGTCTTGGTACAGAACCAGACATCATTGCAAAGAGGTCTTAGTCTTCCTATTGCTCCATGGAGGTTAGTATATTCCTGTGTAGAGCTCACAGATAGCTTGAGGCTAAATAAATCCTGATGTTAATTTTGCATGTAAGCTCAAATAAGTCATTACAGAAGGAGGATATAGAAAGGATCTCTTAGGTGACCTTCCCACTGTATGAAATCAAGGTCCGTGCAAAGACCTTTGAGACACCATGAGAAAGTCATTTCATCTCTGCCTTGCTGTTTCTGCAGAACTACCTGGTACAAATATGTCCTGCTTAAGCCAAGTGCTCAGCTGGGTTAGGCATTGCTGTCTCAGGCTCTCTCACCTCTAGGACCAGATGCCAAGTACACGACAGAGACAATTTTGATGCCGTAGCAAAAGGGCAGATGAAGCCTAAGAATGTCATTGCCCTACTAGACAGCTGTGTTTCTGAGAAAACAAACTGCGAGGATGTATGGTATGGAAAGGAGGTAGAAAAAAAAAAACCCTGTTTACAAGAGCTTGATGAGTCACATCATCTCAGTAGCTCAGAGATAGACATACCCGAGCATTTATGCAAATGCCAGACATCGTGTTTGAACAAAAGGTTACTCAGTAACATAACCTGAAGCTTTTACTGCTAATGAAGCATTAACTTCCATCTCAATATGAGATTGTGAGGAATTTAGGACTTTTTATAGCTCAACTCATGATTGATTGAATGATATAAAAATAACAATATCCTGAATCTCCCTTATCTGAAACAGAGGATTTAGTTTCTTTTCTTCTTTTACCTGGAATTTCTAATTGACAGAAAAACTTAAAATAAATCTTGGGTTTTGTTTGTTCCCTTTCATTGTGCAATGAGGCAGTTAGAGAATAGTGACAGCAAAAGATGCAGGTTGTACTGAGCAAAAATGTTACCTAGTCTGTCTTACACCAGTGAAGAAGTTAGGATATTGGCAATTTTAGGCCTGCTTTTTGCACAGATAAGAATATTGTTTTCTAAATGACACATGGAAAAATATAGAATAGAATAGACTATTTCAGTCAGAAGGAACCTATAACAACCATCTATTCCATCTATCTGACCAATTCAGGACTGACCAAAAGTTAAAGCATGTTGTTAAGGGCATTGTTCAAACGCCTCTTAAATACTGTTGGGCTTGGGGCATAGACCAGCTCTCCAGGAAGTCTATATCAGTGTTCGACCATCTTCTCAATAAACAAATGCTTCCTAATGTCCAGGTGAAACCTATCCTGGCACAGCTTTGAACCATTCCCATGTGTCCTATTACTGAATGCTAGGGAGAAGAGATCAACACCTCCCCCTGGACACATTCAAGAGCATTCACATCCTTCTTAAATGTTGGGGCGCAGAGCTGCACACGGTGCTCGAGGTGAGGCCACGCTAGCGCTGAACACAGCGGGGTGATCACCTCTTGACGGGCTGGTCATGTTGTGTTTGAGGCACCCCAAGACACAGTTTGCCCTCTTGGCTCTCAGGGCATGTTGCTGACTCACACTGAGCCAGCTTTCACCAGCTCCCCCAGACCCCTTTCTATTGGTGCTCTTCAACGATCCCCTCTCCTAGTTTATACCTGTGCCCAACATTACTCCATCCTATGTGCAGAATCTGGCATTTCAACTTGTATATGGAATAGAGACACTTGCTTTCCAGAAGACCTTTCACTGACAGCCATTACTTCAGTCCAAACTGTGGTCCATGAGACTGTCCTTTGTGGTCTGAAGCTTTTATGTAAAATCAGATGAAGCACAGAAATTTTCAGACTTGTCAGTTCTAGTGTGCATGAAGCAAGGAGAATTTTAGATGCGACAGAGATCTGTAGTTGCTCAGAGGTTTGGGAGCCACTGACACAGGTAATGCCTCCACTTCATCCCGGGCCTCATCTAAAGACACTGGCATTCAGTGAGGAGGTTTGAAAGGTTATTCTTTTATGTCAGAGATGAAAATAAGAAGCAAGTAACAAAAGCTGTCTCTACACTCATATGACTTTTAGATGACTGAGCCCCAGCTGCAGGCTCTGACCCTTCCTATCCCTGCAAAGACATGTAGACAAATCTTCCTTGTGGCCTCCTGCAGCAAGAAGAGATCAGATCCTAATCCAAACCCCCCCCAGGGTGGCATCACGGCTTGATGAGAGCTCGTATTGCTGAGATATAGAGTTTGCAGAGAAAATATATTTTCTTCAGCACTGTTTCACTGAAGATGAGTATGCTGGCAGAAGAGAAAATGAAGTAGTAATTTTAAAGGGAAGATCTTAACCAGAAACACTTCTGAGGGGATAATGATGTAAAGAGAAGGGGAAAGAAATTAGTTAGAGCTAACAGTCAGCTATCTGGGTCAGGAGGGTTAATGAGATCTTGAGTAAAGCAAGCACTCTGCACATGAACATATCTGTGTCAGGGACTTGACTATTAACCTACTCAGAAGGAGACCACCAGACTCACCAAACCATTGTGCTCTGAGGTTGCAGTTTCACACCAGACTAACACAGTCTAATCCTTGGTGGTTGTAGACATTCCCACTCCCTACCCTCCTCCAGCTGCCCGTTCCCATCCATTCCTTTTGTGCCAGCCTCGGAGTTCACCAGACCACTTTGTTTCTCTGTGCGAGTGTACTAGTCCAGGAGTAAATCTAGTGTCACAAAAAAAGGGAATTTCTTTTGGAGCATAACATTGTCATATAGTCATCCAGATCTGGTATAAATCTGTGCTGAAGCTAAAAGGGTAGTAGGATGGCATGGTCTTCTCATTCTCAGTCCTGTCCCCTCCCTTAGGTGGATACTTCCACTCCTGTAAGCACACATGTTATATCTATACTTACAGGTAAAATGAGATCTGTCTTCTGGTCATCTATGGTTTTTATTTGTTAGCACATTTCACATGGTTTCAGTTTGTCAGGGGAGATGCCCAGCACTGTAATCTCCTGGGACTCGATTTGGATGAAGCGTGTATTAGGAAAAAAAGATAATTTAGTCCAGTTCACACAAACTGTGCTGTGTTACCTCTACACAGATAATGATGATTTTATTTGCTATTAGAGACCTGATCCAGAAAAAATCTGATGGCACTGTACAAAATCCAGCACAAAAGGAGCTGGTCTTTCATTTTGGGCAACACCTTGTCTAGTCTGTAAAAAGTAATCCTAGGCCAGGTAATGGGAACAGCCAAGACCCATGCCATAAAACACCGGGAAAGCAAGATATGCTATGGAGATGTCTAGTGGAAGAAAGGTCTAATCATTACACTGGTTTCTTAACAGAACTTCAGTTTTTGCAAGAGTTTACTAAGCAAAGAAATTCTGAACTTCTTTTGGAGAAGGAGACAATTTTTATTCTGTTGCTGAGATGGAAATACTCATTTAGACAGAGATGGTTTAAAACAGAAATTTCTCCATGATTTAAAGGTCACTCTCACACTTATAAGGTTAGAAAACTTGCATAGGTGAAAAGGAAACTACCTACATTACAGTAATGGTTTCCAGGTCCTTTTGAAATTGCACAGAAACTGTCAGAGTTTCTGCATGAGGTTAGGTAAGAGTGGCAAAGAAGCAGCCACTTTCCACATTTTAAATGGCCAAAACCCAATGAAGGTCAGGAGTTCAACAGTTTTCTTTTAGGTCAGCACATGAAAAACATCTTATTTGAGCAAACCAGAATTAAATAAGTCAGTGTAGGGATGTTGTATCATCTGCTCCTTGTAATGGAACCAAGGTAAGATAACATGGAAACCAGAGCGAGGACTGCAAGTGTAAGGAAGGTCCAGTGTTAAAGAAGCTGAAGGCGTGTTCTTCAGAGAGATGAAGAGCAGGAGTTATTTCGACTTTTCTCCATGGCCAACTACCCCCAAGTTTTGGGTCTGAAAGTAATAATGGGCCATATTCTCAGAGCTAGTAGTATTTGGCCAACTTTTTAGTTAAATAGCTTTTTTTTTATCTAGATGTAAGGGTGAGTCTTTGTCACAGGGAACAGGGTGAGACACTGGCAAACTTGGGTTGACATGAGTGCATCCTCCCTCTCAGAGAAGAAATTATCCAATCTTTGGAAGCAATTTATTCCTCTCCTAAATTAAAGGGAGATTGGGTTACTACAGACATGTAGATGCCCAGGTTAGATGGGCTAGATGTCCAAAGTTAGATGGGTCCCAGGGCTAGGAACTAGTATGTTGCAAGTAGAAGCACTTTTGCTATGCCCAGCCAGGGAAATAGGGCAGGAATGCTGAGGTGATGACAGTACAGTGAGTTCTCAGTCAGGAATGGTGTTTCCATGGTGCAGTAACAAAAATAGTAATTCAAAAGGGAGATAAGTGCTATAAAGCCTTCAAAAGAGTTATCTTTAGAGCCTGAATGAGCTTAAGAGCCTAAAACTGCTGTTATGAATCAGGCCAGGTCCATGAACCCTGTGTTGTGTTAGGATTTGTTCCTTGAGGTGCATTACTATGATCCTCTTCAAATCCACAAGCAGTCGAGCATTTTCTTTGGTAGTCAGTGTAGAGGCATTAGACTCTGGCTGTTCTTTAACAGTGGATAATGACAATCACTTAAAGGAAATCTTTAGCATTTGATAAATACCACAGATAGTCCTTATCTTCACTAATAGATGATACTTGAAAATATTCAAGCACAGGAGGACCTGAGCTGGTAGTTTCTCAGACTCCCATTGACTGAAGTCCACAGCTTTGGTCTGAGTAAAGGCAGTTTAGTTGAAAATTTAGACTTCCTTCAGATTTTCTATATCTCGTTAAAAAGTCTTAAAAGATAGGTGGAGAATCTGCATAGATCCTCCTTCACATCAATGCTGTGACAAGGTAACACTTTTAAATGTAATGAAGTTACTCCTGATTGCTGCTGTGACGTTGAGAGATTTTGTTCACTTTAACATTTTGCCATGATGTGCTGGGTGTTGGGAGATGCCATCTCTCTAGATATGACCTACATCTTGATGACAGTTATAAAAGTTATGTAAATATTAACTCTTTATTATCAACTAGGGCCAGGCTCTGTAATGGCAGCCTTGTAAAATTCTGTGGTGTCCATTGAGTAGTCTTCCATTATTTTCTTCTCCAGGCTGTTGAGGTGAAAAAGAGTGGGTGTAGACAGAAGGAAAGAAAACAAAACTTTTTCTGCTGTTCTATTAAAGCAGACACAACTACATTAAAGGTTTTACTCAAACCATGAGATCACTATTTTAGAGTCTGATTGCTGGACACCAAAAGTAAGTGCTAAGTACCTGAGCACCTGGCACTGAGTACCTGGAGTAGCAGCCAGGAGGACAATAAACCTGGAAGTAAGCAAGCCTTGAAAATCAGCCTTAAGGTTGTTACATCCCAGACACCACAAAAATCTCAGATGCATAAATGAAGAGCCTGTGTGGGAGGAGAAGCAAGGAGTCCGATCTGCTCTTCAGACAGATGCACAAGCCAAGAAGCATAAAAATAACACTGAAAGTGTCTCTCTTGGTAAGCAGTGCCACATGTAGAGGGCAAACAGCAGTGTTGCTTCTTAAGAAAAGCAGAGTGCCAGGTGTGAGCTTGTAACTTATAAATTCTTAAAATTATATTCATTAAGGCTGTTCTGAAGTTATTAAAATTTTTTCTTACATCATGTTGTTGGAAAGAACCATTAAGAAGTGGACAGAAGAGAACACAGTGGACATTTAGGGGCTGCTACCTTGTTGCACCCTAGCAAATCTGATCAGACCTCACAGAATCATAGAATCATTTAGGTTGGAAAAGACCCTTAAGATTATCTAATCCAACCGTAAACCTAACACTGCCAAGGCCACCGCTAAACCATGTCCCTAAATGCCACATCTACACGTCTTTTAAATACCTCCAGGGATGGTGACTCCACCACTTCCCTTGGCAGACTGTTCCAGTGTTTGATAACCCTTTCAGTGAAGAAATTTCTCCTAATACCCAATCTAAACCTCCTCTGGCACAATTTGGGGTTGTTTCCTCTTGTCCTATGATATCATAATAAAAGACCCTGAGTTATGACATGGGGGACTTTGTCAGCTTATTTGACAGGAGCTGGGAGGTCTCCATCACTCAGGCTTTAGCTTCAGCTGAGTCCTCAAAACACCACAAGATTGGCAGAGCTGGGTGACCAAGGTATTCTACAACATATTTCACCAAGGAGTCTTTTTTCTATACAACTTTGACTTGTTCAAGCTTCCTGATGGTACCAAAGTATCCTTTCCCATCTTCTCTATCCTGCAGAGATAAAGAGGCTCCCTGTACTCTGTGTACCAAAAAGTGCTGACATAATTTTTGGCCACTTAGCAGTCTCGTTCAAATTTTGGGCTTTCTGCCATATTTATATTGGAGATGCAGTAGAGGTTGGAAAACAGTGAATTTTCCCCAGTGATGGTTCTCCAGAGTGATATAGGGATGGCCTATCCATCTGCGAATGCTCTTATATTGGGTTATATTGTTCATGGATCTGGTAAAACTCTGCAAAACTGTTGCTGTGAATAAGAAATCCTTTCCAGTCAGCAGTGCTCAGTTAAGGCTTAATCAGGAACTTTAATATACTCTCCCTGTTACCTCTTCGTAACGTGAGAGAGTGTTCACAATGTGCAGTAGCAAATGACTAATTTTGTTGTATGACCTACAGCACCTATAGCAAGTATTACCCAGAAGGACAAATTTCACATTGGTGTTTTTAAAAAGCATTAAAGATACTTAATGCCTCCCAACAGGATGGAAATTGTCATGCACAGAAGTCCCTCCCTAGCTCTAAATCATCCTGCTGAGATGCAGGGATCCAGTCACAAATCCTGTTAGCTCAGAAGAAATCAATGCCTCATGTTTCTACACCTTTAAATTATACATAGGCATGCAGACACACACCTTAAAATTATTTATTTGTATGTTTAGTTATATGTCCATCTTATTACACAGTTATATGTAGTATATGCATGAATGTCTGTGTCAAAGAGGGTCATTAAGTCACCTACATTTTAGACTTGTAAAAACATGTATATATATGTATGCTATAGATATAGCTCCCTTTCTATATATACGTATATGTATATGACTTGTAGGCAATCTTGTAGAAATTAAGTTTGATTCTTCTGCTTCATAATTTTATTCTGTTGATTTCCTCTGAGGTTTTTTTTGCATCAGAGATTCTGAGGAGAGATTCAAGCCTCTTTTGCAGCTGCCCATTTAAGGCTTGTATTCTACTGGAGCAAGAAAGTTTGCCAACCCATCTAGCTTCCCACTGGAAGCAGCAGGGGATGGAAACTCTTGATCTTTAGGTGCAAAACCCATGGAGTTTGACACCAAGGGAGATTTCATTGGGTCTTGGCTTAGCATGTGATTTTTGAGCTAGCCCAATTAAAGATCTTGGTAGCACAAATGACACTGTATTGAGTTGATACCTGTACAGAAGTGTCTCTGAAGTTGAATTCAATAGAGAAAGATATACTGTCCTGATGCAATTCTTTCCTCCAAAAGTCACATGGTACGGAGACTTTTTTAAAATAATTGCTAATGATATTTGTCTCCTTTAGAAAGTTTATCTGTTATATAGAGGAGAATATTTCCCTGTTTCTAGCACTCCCCAAGGTGAGGCTGACACAACAAGGTTCTGCAAGCTTAACTGTAGATGTGGCATAGCCACCTGATGTCACTATGTCAGAAAACACCAAAGAGTTTCTCTCTGGTTGGAAACTTCTGTTGACACAAGCTTCTCTCTCAAGAGACACTTCTGACACAACATCCATGGTAGCTTCATTTAGAGGGACATTAAGGTCCAGAACTCTTCTGAAATACGTATCCAAAAGCACAGATTCACCACCTGATTTAGCTAAGGCATTAGTCACCATGCAAAATTCACTTGGGCTCACAGATGAAACATCACCTTTTTTATATACTTCTAAAGTTAAAGTCAATTAAACTCAAGGAATTTGATACATATTGCAGAAGAACTACATCACTACTGTGACAACAGTCAGTTTACTCATATAGAAAAGACTTGAGAAATTTGTACTATGAGACTGGAGTACAGGAAAGAATCTTGAAGTATTAGAAAGCATCTGAATTTTTTCAAAAATTTTTAATTATTTTTTTGTTGTTAAAAAACACCCTAGAAACAGTTGCCCAAATCTGTGATAATTGCACTATCCTTGGGAACTCAGGGTTTGATGTATCAAAACAGCTATCTGTGGTTTATCATTTTAACTAGTGAATTCTACTCTGTGGTCCATGGGCTTATTCTGGTACATCAACAATACAAAAATCTCTCTGAAACATGATTAGGAAAATCAATCTTACAGTTAGGTGACCAGGAATACAGTTTAAACAGGGCTTTTTGAGCAGGAAAATTTCAGGACTCTATAAATCAAAACAATGAAAAAATCTCTGCAAATTAGGCAATAATGAACAAACCTGTTCACTTCCGATCACTTCATAAAATATCCAATTCATATTCATGTGCAAGAAAGAAAGAAGCAAATTTTAATGGCCAGGAGGATCCACTGTGATCCAGAACACAGTGAAGTAAATCACAATGAGTTGGCTTCCACAAGGCAAACAGCGTTAATGGTGGGGGCAGAGGAAGCTGTCTGAAGTGGAGCATTCTGCATGCTTTTGATAAGATGATTTCATGGGTCCTTCTCAGGAGCATATACACACTGCCCAGGTTCTTGAGAAGCAATTCGCTCATAGTATCAGTGAAAAAGCAGTTGACCTAAGACACTGGCAGCAATCTGTGAAGCAGTCAAGAAATATCCACATCTTGAAGACTTCCATTTTCATCTATTAATGCAGAGGACCATGTTGAAATGTAGATAACTACAGAGAACGCAGAGCCAGAACATTACTGTGGCTGTAATTACATTCCTTACTTACAAGAAGGATTTTGTGGTGCTTATGTCTCTTTTGTGTGCTGTGCTGAATGTCCAGAGAGGTAAACACCAGGACCATGTCCCACCCATCAGAGCATGTGGAAATTAATGATTTAAATGATTTTCTTCCTTCCAGGCTGTCGATTAATATAGCCAGGCAAAGCTAACTTGGCCTCAGCAAGGAAATCTTCAGCTGCTACATCAGCCCTAAACAAGAGCTTAAACGTTTTTCTTTCCCTTCCTGACTTAATGATATCTGTCTCATAATCGATAGAACATTTCTCACCCATCTGTTATACTGCCCAAGAGGTAAGAGCAGTAACACATCTCATCACCTTTTGACCTGGACCCACTAACACTAAAACTGAGCATGTGCCTCCCACAACCCCCCAGCTATGATAATTAACACAGATTTAATATGGAAACAGCAGCTCTAAAGATTTGAGCTTTTCCTGCCAGATCTAAAGAGAATGCCTTCCAAAAGAGGAAGATATTAGCTGCCTTGCAAGCCTCAGGAAGTTATGTGGTCTTTGACAGCAAGTAAATCATGTGTGTGTTACACAGAGCAAACTCTGGGTCCAGCCTGAGTCACCAACTGACTTAAAATCTGTCAAAAAAAAAAAGATTTTTTTTTTCCCTACAAAGTTGACCTTACATACTGCCATGTTTTTGCCTGACCCACTTAAAGCATATTCCAAGAAACATTGAGATGGGAACTCAAGAGAAATGGACCAAGTGAATAACTTGGGTTTGATCTTAAGCAGGAAAGCTCCTTACTGTCTTGATTCAAAGGATATATTCATTATGTTGATACCTCCAGGATGAGATCAGTATTAGTATCTGTTAATCTTAGCATGATCAGAAGATGTTGCTCAGCCAAACCCTTGAATTTGAGATGCTCCGTTGATTCATTGTACTTTAGCTGTTCTGAAGTGAATTTGTACCATTTTTCAGTTGCTGTTGATTGACACAACACTTGTCTACAGAAACAGTAGTTTCACTGGATGATCTGAAGTCCCTGGGCTTCAGCTTGACTTCTAACAGAGCCTGAAGCTATGGAAGGTCTCCGCATGCACCAACTGGTAGAGTTGGATGTACCAGTCCAGTGTTTTGCCTGCAATTGAGGAGGCACATCCACACAAGCCTTCACCCAACCATTTCAGGTACTAATCACGAGACCACCACAGTAGAAGCAATAAGGTCAATGGTTACTTGCCTACATAAGAACCTGGGTAGCCCACATGACCACTGCAGCTTCAGGACCTTTTTGATACTGTTGTCCAAGTTAGGAGAATATCACAATTCCCTTCTCACACTTTCTGGACTTGCATCACATCCTCATTTTTGCAGTAAATAGATAATTTTCCAGAAAGACCCTAGAAACACATATCAGAAGAGTAACAGGGCTCTCAAGATTTAGTCCATTGTCACACGTTCTTTGCAATACTGAGCAATGTGTTTCATGTCATGCTCAGGTATGAGCTAAACCAAAACCCATTCCTGGCAGATCTTTGTCTAAACTAGAAGCTGTAGTGACAAATCCCACTCCCTCTGAGTTTGTTCTAATGCTCGCTAGTAGAGCGTTTTTTATAGTGTGTCACCTAGTTCATCCTTGTTGTAATTAAGGTAGTGGTTTCATGTCCTTACCCCATTCCATCTTTTTGAGTCACCTACCATGGCTCCTACCAGATATCATAACTCTCCTTAGGCTTCTGGAAGCTCCTTCAGTGCTCCAGGACTAATAATTCTGGATGTTCCAAAACTAGTATTTCTCACAGTTTTGATGACATTCTGGATGCTGTGGGCCACTTCATTATTTTCCACCCAGCACTTCCAGTACATCACTACTCTCATCCATTGATTTCTTTTATGTATCTTTTTTCTCTCACCCTTCTTAAACAGTAGGAAGACATGTTCTGCTAATCACTTGTATTATTTGATTGCTATTTGATACCAAAGCAGTAACATCCTCTCCCTGTTTCTAAACATGTTAGGTCATATGTTCAACCTGTTTCCATGTTATGGTGTTTTGAATAATTCTTCAGGCTGGAAACAGGAGTAGTAACCAGAGAAACTGGTTACTAGTAGCAGTTGCATTTGATCTTTGCAGCTAGTAATCTTGAACAGTTTGTTTAAAAAAAAAAACAAAAAAAAAACAAAAAAAAACAACAACCCAAAAAAAACCCCTGCTATAACTACATAAAAAAGATTTGGAAGACAAACAAGCCTGTGAGTTTATCATCCAGATGCTGCAAGTTCATGGACAGAGAAGTTAACAGGAAGGTCTGTCTGAAGGTTCAATTAAACCTAGTGAAGGAAACAGTAGAAAACCACCAATATTAACATTATTTGATATATTCTTTATATTTCATGATGATTCTCTATTATGGTGAGATTTTTACTATCCTATAGTTTATTCATCTAACACTGGTACTGCTTGGTGTAGTAGAAAATGAATATACGAAGTCAGGAAACTTCACATCAAGCAATATGTAGAAAGTAGAGAAACAACAAACCGGGAAATACAAAAGACTAGACCACGTAGAGATGTTAAATGCAGTCTTTATTTTGCGGATATTTATTATGTAGTCTAAGCAAATATAGATTTTCCTACAATTCAAAAGATACAAGAAATACTTATGTTGTTTTTCTGAACCACCCTCTCTACTAGTATTAACACAGTTTCTTTTTCAGGGATGCCAGTTTACTCTATCGGAACCTCTTGAATTCAAAGTGGAATATCTAAGTATTAAGTAAGAGAAAGATCTCCAATATTTAGCACTGAAATGGGAAAAATAGACTGACCATTTTGGCACATCCAGGAAACTTTCAATTTCTACAAATTTCCTTCTCAATTTGTCTCAGACTGGAAATTATTAGCCATGACATGTGTCATTACGTCAACTGAGGTTGCCTGAGTTTTTTTGGCACTCAAATAATTAGTAATCTGCTATTGACAGTTATTTATAGACATTGTAAATGCCTGATTTATTGGATATTTGTGCTCTTTAAATGATGCACCAGCAGCTGCTTCAATTACTTAGCATTTTATGTCTTTATATCATACTAAGATCACTGTCTCATATGTCACACAAATCCAGTGAGAGAGAAGAGTCTGGAGCAGACTGAGATTAACCCATGAAAAGACAGATTTTCCAGGGATATGGACGGTAGTTTTGTGGTGTCACCTGATGGCAAACACAGTCAGTGGTGTGAGAAGGAATCCCAACTTTTCTTTGTGTTTCTCAGCAACATTTGAAAAACAAAGGGCATCATCCCAGAAAGGGATTTTCAAGGTGCTATGCCAAGGATCAGCAGTGCTTGAGGAAAACATGCTTTTGCTGAAGACATAAATTGATTGAAGAGATAGCAAAAGATACTGCCAAGAGAAGGGACTGCATCTCTGTCACCTTTAATTTACGCTGCCCATGCTGGACTTGATAATTTCTTTATAGTTACATCTGATCTTGATAGTAAATAAAACGGGCCAGGGCCAATTTCTGGCCCTTGGGAAAATGGCATGGCACCTGAACTTTCTTCTTCTGTACCCCAGATAGGTTGGCTTCTTCTGTGCTATATCTACACACTCCTCAGCATCATGCCAGACCTGGCACAGGACCAAGACAGTACTACAGCATCCAAATAGTTCCTTGGTCTGGCCTGGGTAATCTCCTGGCCCATTTTAATTTACTAGCAAAGACAGAGCCTGAGAGACACAGCACTGGGAAGGTAATGGATGCTGAAGCCACAACTTGTAATCCTTTTCATACCCTTCTCCTAAAACATTGCCTATGCATCCCTGTGTGCTTGTGGCTGCCCTTTTCCCCTTGCATTTTCTGTGGAAGCCCCAAGGTCCACCTGAGGCCTTTTTTTTTGCCCTCTGCAGTTACAAAGGAACAGTTCATTCTCACCAATGGTGAGAAAGCTTTCACATTATTCTCTACAGTAGCAGGACTGTGTATCCTGGACAAAATCAAGAGGAGCTATCTGGCTTTGCTGAGCTCTGCTTAAAATAATGAGCCTGGCCACAAAAGTTAAACAGTGATTGAACAGTGACTTCCTTCATCCCAAACATCACTGCTGTCTCTGGTTCGGTTCCAACAGGGATGGCTGAGTGCCATGAACATGGAAAAATAGATATTAGCATTGCTTTGTAATGAGATTTTTCTTTCATAATAAAAATTGTAGGATATTCCACAGCACTTGTGCAAAATATTTTGAGCGAGATCTGATCTCTCAGGTCCAGGTGGGAAACTGAATTGATGTCAGTCCATTCTGTCCTGCCTTGTTTCCCTAATTAAACAAAAAATTTGCTGCATATGACCAAATTCTTTTGCATACTATTTGCATGGGTGCAAATAATCTGAGGCAGTGTGGAACCAAAACCCATTTATTGTCCCTGAGGTCAGAATTGGTATCAGACCCTCATAAATCCTACCTGATCTATACTATAAGACAATGAGTAATGCTGTACTACCTTAACTGAAGCTATAAATCGGCAGTGGAAGCAAGCAGCCTGTCATTCTCTGGAGAGGAGAACTGACAGAAGTTGCATTTTAATATCTGATTTTACACCATTGCTTCTTGTTTAATCAAATCAACACAGATCAGGCTGATGATACTGACAAAAAAAAAAAAAAAAAAAAAAAAAAAAGAAGCAACCCAGAACAAACACGTTTGTTGAAAAGCAACTGAGTGTTTGGCAGATTATGTAATGTTGCAGTAAGTAACTGCATAGCTTAATTTTATGGTTTCCATGGAAACCATCAAAATGAAAGGTAAAGGAGTTCAGTGTTCTTGGCTCTGAGGAGCAAACCTCTTTGTTGAGATGTGTGTTTGGGGGAGCAGGGATTTTGTTTGTCTTGCCTGGCTTCGAAGCAAAGGAAACCTTTTGCAAGCTGCGGAGGAGAGCTGGTCTGTGAAGTGTGTGTTCCATTCCCGGCCCCAGCCGGGCTGCACAAGTGCCTCGCACGCAAATGGAGCCACATGAATTTTACATGTGACATGACCAGCTAGAGATCCCAGCCATGCTCACGTGGGTTCTCGGAGTGACAGTGGGCAGCTTGTTTTCCATGGAAACTTTTTGCTAGTAGAAAAACATCCACTCTCACCTTATTCAGGAAAAAAAAAAAAAAAAAAAAAAAAAAAAGTGAGAAAAAAACAAAGCTGGCAAGGGTCACTATAGAATTAAATTTTTCTGGATATTTCGGTTAGTTTTGGGGAAGACCAGAGCCAGTTCCACTCTTCCCTTTGCTGGGGCTTAGCACTGCATATCTCAGTGGTGCTAACGCAAAGACGTCTGCTGATCTCAGTGAGTTGTGGATCTGATGCCTTATATCCTTGGATGTGATAGTTCAGGTCTATGATTATAATTAACGCAAGATGGAGATAGGCATGAGAATGGGATTAGGTAGGCCAAACCCATTAGTCCTCTCATAGCTTTGTCTCAAATGCAGAGACAGGGAGACTGGCAGATGGATGGAGAGTCTGTAACACACTGACCCAATCTCTCCAGGTACCATGGGCAAGAAGAAGGTCTACTTTGCCTCTGCCCTTCTGGAGATCTATAGAACATGGCCAGGAACAGCCTTATAGTGAGAACAAAAGCTTTACAGTAAGGACAATGGGCAGGAGTGGTCTTGGGAGCAAGCTTAGACCTGTGTTTAACTGACAGTGTAAATGTACCTTCAAGAAATCCATTTCTTCATTTGTATAATAATATAATAAATCTAATCTAATCCAATGTCACAGACCCTAAGGAGTATTTGTTATTGTTTTAGCAATTGCTGTCAGGACTGTGTCAGGACTAAGACATACTAATGTACCAAAAAGTTGATGCAAACAATTCAAAAGCAAAATGAGAGGAGCAATCCACAAACAAGAGTGATAAGGTTTTGCCAATGAGGAAAGCAGCTCATTCTGTCTTTCAAAAACAAACTTATGACGATTTTCTCCTAGCTGATTATCCCACACAGCTGCGCTTTGCCATGACACAGCTAAATTTCACGATGGTATTGGGAGTCTAGTGATCTGGGAAGACTTTCAAGTACCCTTGAAACCATGAGACTCAAATTTCAGGTGAAAAAGATGTATCTTGTTTTAGAGTTGCAAAGCAAAGTTGTAAAACTTGGCATGGGTGAAACCAGAAGGCAAACAAAGATGATCTGAAACATATCCCTCCTCTTTAAACTCATGTTATTATTTTGTCAGTCTCCTGATTTTTCTTAGCCTGACTCAGCATTTTTCTTTTTTTGTGTTGGCCATTTCCGTCCAACAAGCACTGGCATTGATTAAAAAACAGCTGAGTTTGAAATCTGCAGTAGAGCTTATCCTTTTGTGTCACTTTAAAAGAAAAAGAAATGGAAAAAGCTATGAAATTACAAATTAAACTAATAAACCTAAAGCTGGTCATTGCTCGCAAGCAAGCCTGGTCACGATACTTGAGGGAAGCCAGATGAGATTTTTTCTGTAATATGGTCTGGAGTAGGAAATGCTGGTTCAACAAAATCAAAAAGGTTTGGAAGTGTACATTGATCTGAGGATGATTTCAAACATGCCATGAGTGTGCTCAAAACCTCAAAAAAAAAAAAGACTGCTTTATCAAATCAGCTTAGGTGACTCAGTTTGAAAGATTTTCTCTGTAGGACCCATACAAATCCTGCGGGAATGTTTGGAGGGTGATTTGGAGCATCTTAGCTAGGCTTCCACTCTGAACATGAAAACAAAGAAAATTCAGATTAAATCAGTGCATTCATGCCTGATGTTGTGCTGTGCCCTTTTCTGTACCCAGCTCCCCATCATTACATGATACTACACTATTTCTAACAATAAAGCTCATCCAGTTCTGAAATAAAGTGCTTTTATATTATTCTTAAACTCATACAAAGTATAGACACTGGTGAGTCTGGGAGGAATTTGGGATCCAGCTGTCCTTGTCCCCCCTGTGCTGCTCTACTGGTGCTCTGATAAGAAGAAACAAATAAGTAAAGTTGCTCTCAAATGTTTCTAGAACCAAGACCAAAGGTTTTAATTCCTCACTTCTAATTACCATGTCCCTCTTCATCATGCATACAGCTCATTTCTTGCTCTAACACATTGTCATGAGAGCTGCAAGCAAGCTATCAGTTTAACAAATTGCTACAGAACAGCTTAGCCATGACAATTTCTTATGAACACTTTCTTGAAGAACCAAAACCATGAGGCAACACCACCTTTTTTGCCTAATGGTAGCAGTGCATACTAGATCAAGTTGCTACATGTTTTTCACAGTCTCGGAGCAGACAGGCAGGCTGTAACTACAAATTAGCCAGTGCATGGGAGCTCCCCAAGCCACGCTGAGTCCTGCATGGATCTGAACCCTCGGTTTGGAGCCTCCTTACAAATAAACAGAAAGTACTTGTATTACATTTGTGTTCTTCCTTCAACTGCTGTGAAGCACCCTGTTCCTTATTAGTCCCATGCTCTGATATATTTTTCTTGGAGTGTGGCATGGGAACTAGGTGTCCGAAATCCTTTGGGTGTCTGAACTGTAATATATACACTTACGGTTACTCTTTTAAAAGGCTGATAAAACAAGATTGAAGCAGAAGTGCAAGTATTTTCATCTTTATTTGCATAACCTATCCACCAACTTGCCCCCAGTGTAACTCTGATGACTGAGAAGTGCAAATATTTAATTCTGACACAGGTTTTCCTGCTCTAAGACAGCCTCAGAGATGGGATTTTTTTTTTGCTCTGAAGACACATCTTGCTGCATCATCCAGTATCACTGCACTCTTGTCTCCTCTTCTGCTGCCAGCTCTCTTTTTGTCATTCTGCTAATGTACTAAAGTTCTAAAATACATGAGGCTTAAGGTCATAATATGACCTGATGTCAAAGATGGGATCTGGAATGTGCGAGAGCTGACTGTCCCTTGCTCTAAGCGCTGGAAGGCAGAGTTGGCCTCAGGCACAGTAGTCTTTGTGGCTCTCCATGGAGTTCTGATCCTTCTCTCGAGGTTTTAAGAGAAGCAGCAGCAATCTTCTCCTTGATTCCATCTTTCTCAGCAATCCTTATGTAGTTCAGGACCACTGAGGAGGCTGAGAAAACAGAGAGCCCCAGAGGGCATCATACAATGAGGTGCACTGAATGAAGTAGGTCTGCTTAAATGTCCTGTGAAAAAGTGAGTTCCCCATCCCTGTTCCAGTAGCATATTTCACTGTGATTTTATATCCAACTCCACCCAGCAAAACAACTAGGGCTGGCCCCACCACAGACCTGTTACACTGATACAAAATGCAGTATCAGTTAGCAGGGATGAGCAGGTACTACCACATCCTAGCAGTTTCCTTCCACGCAGCCTACAGTCCCTAAACCCCACTTTTTACATGCTCTCTCCTTGTGCACCAAGGCTGAATACTTACTGAACATACAACTGGGAGACAGATCAGGCTTCGTCTTCACACACTTGCCTAAAGATTCACCAGCAATGGCAAAATTTTAATCTAAATCCACAGAATCCCTTCCTAGGAGGAACCACATATGTTATAAAGGGAGGTTCAACAGGATTAGGTATCACTAGCAAGGTTGTTCTTGAGCAGATGGTTTTCTGCGGGAAGTTATGACCCAAATAATTATTAGATATTATGAAGGGATCCCAAAGTGACATCTAAGTCTTCTGTATGTCAAAACCTGTGAGTACTTCAACAGGTCCGTTCAGATCTGTATTAACCTGCACAGGGGACCAGCCCTTTAGGGAGAACCATCTCTATAAAAATACTTCTTTGAGTCTCCCTCACTGGTTGAGTTTATTCCAATCTTTGTTTTAAGAGCAGACATACCAGAGAAGGAAAAAGTCTTTTATATCAGCAACTGTTCCTGCTTCTTCATATGCAAGGTCAGCTGCATCGCCCTGACTTGTCAAGCGCTGCTGTGCTTCAGTATAAGTGGGTTGGGGGGTTATTTTTATCACTTCACATATGCGGTTAATCAAACTTCCTCTTCCATTCCTGGTAAAACCAACAAGTCTGGTGTTGGATGTTAGCAACAAAGCTATTTCTAGGGGCTGGGCACTGACACCAGCACATCTGTGTGTCAAAAACAGAAATGACTCCTATTTTGCATAGAAGAAAACCAAGTTAATGGAAAAATATGCCTGTCAGAAAGCTAATGACTCTGTACCCACAGAGTTCACTTTGGAACCAACCCAAAATTAACACCCAAAATGAACCTGCCTAGAGTGCAGGATCAGTGTCAGTAAGAGATTGCCACCCACTGGTGCTGCTGAACATCACCAGTATTACTAGCTTTCATCAAACCTCTTTGCAAGGCTGAAACTTTCACCAAATTAAAATAACAGATGCTAGTGAGAGCCAAGGAGAGCAGAAATGTGTATCTCTCCTCACAGCTGATACCTAAGTTGTGCAAGTCTTCATCACAGGAGGATGTAGATGCTGTGAATTTACATGGGCTCAAAAAAGCAGCAGGAAAATCTCATGGAAGAACAGGCACTGAGGGCAGTTAAACATAAGGACAGTAACTCTGGCTTTTAATACTCTGAGCAGCAAGTTGTTGGAGGAAAAAAAGAGTTCTTGGGGAGACTATCTGTGAAATACTACAGGGGATTTGTGCTTGACTAGTGATGCAGACAGACGAACGAGTCAGTACAGCATTTGGGCTGTTCTGGAAAAGTCAGTCTTGCATTATCCTACTTCCCTTCAGGAATAGATTTGAGATATTTAAAGGGTGCAAAAGAGCCTGGGGGTAAAATGTACCTGTGTGACGAAGGGACCAACTTCTTAACCAAGGTATGCTCTTCCACTCACTCCTGACCAGAGCTGCACAAGTGTGTCCATGGGGCCATACCTTGGCATCTTTCCTTACAAGTGTGCTAGAACCTTGGCTCCAACACACAGCTCCCCTCCCTCTCCCTGCCCTGGAAGTGAAGTGTTACAAATACCTCCCAAGGTGACTGTTTCTGCCTTTGTCTTGTGTTATGGGTACATCCCTTTGCCTGATGTAATCCCACATCCTCCCCTTGTCCAAGGTTGAGGGTAATTCTGGTCATCAGTTGCTCAGCCCCCACTACTGCTTCTCCCTCATCAGTTAAGGATGGTATGAGGCTAACAGCACTTGGGCAACACTCAGAAGCTTCTATGAGAAGGGTGCAAGCACCAAAGAGAAGTCATTTTAGATGATTTCACCCAACTCCAAATTCGTTTGATATAGTAAGTCCCAAACAGAGGCCACAGATGGTAATTGTGGAGGAAAGGGTGCTTGTGTCTCTACCTAGTCTTGTTTCACACACCAACTTGATTTTATTGATGGGAGGTATTATTGTCTTCCATGAAAAGTTCACACACATGATGGATGCTTTGCCAGGGAAAATTAGATCGTATGTTCACACAATCAATCCTCCGTGGAATACACGCTCCTGTTGTGAAACATTTGCTGCCAGACATCAACGTGGGAGATCTCTTCTACCAGTGGCATTATTAAACAGTGTGGGGAGAATTTTGTATCCAGAATCCACCTTAATATTGATGTGTTCATATGAACAGATGTCTCCTTGCTTCCTGCACAATGTGTTACCAAATTAGAGATTTTACAGCAGCAGCCTTAATTGGAAGCATATTATTTGTCAGTACAAAAAGCCTCTTTTGGAGGTGTAAATCCCTGCAACGCAGGGATCTTGACCTGCCTCCTCCCCAGTGCCATCTACCATAAGCAAGAGACTTTTGTCCAAACATTTTGCATTTCAGAAATGTATTTAGCACCAACTAATGTTGTAAAGTAGGGAATAATGTGTTTTAGCTTAAGTACGAAGGCTTTTTTTTTCTGCTGCTCATGGCTGGATTTTCAGAAGAGCACAGCTTTGGTGTAGGTAGTTCAGCATAGCTCATATCCCCAAACCAAGGCTTCAGCGCCATGTTCTCCTGCCCATCAGCACTATCTTGTCCATGTCCAATTGCCTTCCCACTCTATGCTCTCAGAGATATTCAGATCTCCACAAGTTTCGTTGTACAGGAATGAGTTATTGCACATCAACAGCTCTATAATAACATTTCTACAAGCTCTTGTTCATTCCACACTATGTCGTTCATATCTGCTTTTCTATCTTACACGCTTCTGGGTCATTCTGACAGTCATTTCTCATGCCTCAGGTGAACTTGGGGAAATCAAGATATTGAATCCTTTTTGTTAACTTGTGTCCCGATTGAAAAGATTTTAAGGCAGAGAAAGTCTTTTCCTTGATGTTTCTACAGCATCTATTAACTAGTAGCTCTAATGTAATTTGGTGTCTCTAGACATGACCAAAATTTAATTTTAATTAATTTGTATTTATCTTTAAAAGCATCAGTTTGACACATGAAAACAAAGTCATGAGAAACTTTGAAGAAGTGCATCAAGTGACATGGCAAATTTCGTTTTTGTCTTCACATCTTTCTGTGAGAAGTTCTGTCTGCTTGTAGTTACCATTCTGGATTGTCATAAAGGAAAGCAAGTCAAAGCATTGTACGTTGTGTGTGGATAAGAAGATGGTGATATTCCTTGTGGGGACAGCCCAGAGAAAGATTTGCAACCCATAGGAGCAAGCCTTTTTTGGGGGGTAAAAAGTTCCATTATGTTTGAGGAGGAGAAAGGCTCAGTATGACCTTTAGTCAGAAGAGAATCCTCCTCCTAGATGTACACCACATGGACCTTTTAGTGACAGCAAGTAAGGACCAGGAGCAAGGTCTAATGAAGCATTTGAGACCTCCAACTAAGAATGGGGAAGAATTTGTTATGTCCATTAAACTTTGATCCTGGAAAGGTCTCTTTTCCACAGAGATGTTCCTGCTGTGAAAGTTTTCTTGTTTCTCTGTGTCCTTGAAATTGCTCTAAACTCAGTAAATGTTGCCAGAGCCACATAACATGTCCTGATAGTGGTGGGTTGTCTGTAAAGCACAGTCACAGATCCCACATACTTCTAAATTGTGACTGAATAGGGAAGGGATGCAGTCCTTGGTTCTTCGTTAACCAGAGGCTAATACCTTAAAATTGCCTATAGAAAGCTGATAAAGACAACAGTGGGATGGTTTAACACACTCAGAGTACTATCACATTGCCAAAGACAGTCCTGTAGCTAGTTGCAGTTTTCTCAGGGGTAGTGCCTGGATTTGGCCAGGCAACATTATGACCTGCAACTCTCCATGGTCCAGAATGAGCTCAGATAGCCTAGGAATGGTTATGACTCCTCATTTGAGAAGTGTTGCTTAATTCACACTCATCCCCATGGGAATGCATGTAGATGTTTTGCATTGAAGTCCCTGTGTTGAGCTTGTGCAGTGCTGCTTCAGCTCCAAAGGTCTTCTGGATCTTGAATGACGTTCCTGTAACTCTATCAAGGTACAGATCCAAGACATGGCTCTGCATGGAGCGAGGTGAGCCTGGGAAGAACTTGTGGGGAGGGCTGAAGGCATCATGAAAGCAGATAACCTGATTCTGGTCTTGTTGTGGTTTGGGCCTGATCGGCAACCAACCACCGCAGCTAATCACCCTCCCTTCTCCCTCCCCACCTGGGAATGGGGGAGGGATTAGAGGGGTGAAGGGAGACTTGCAGGCTGAGATAAGAACAGTTTAATAATGGCAATAAAATAAGAACAATAACGATGATGGGGAAAACAAAAAGAGATATATAAACAGGTGATGTACAGCGTAATTGCTCACCACCCACTAACCAATATCCAGCCCGTTCCTGGCTAGCAACCCCGAGATACCAAGATCCCACAATCGCAATCCCGGAAGCGAGAGAGCTCCTTCCCAACCACCCCTCCTTTATATAGTGAGCATGACGTTCCATGATATGGAATATTTCACTGGCCAGTTAGGGTCAGGTGCTGTGGCCGTGCTCCCTCCCTGCTCCCTGTGCCCTTGCGCACGGGCAGAACATGGAGAGTCGGAGAGTCCTTGAAGTCTCGGCAGCAGCTGAAAACATCAGTGTACTATCAGCATTCTTCCCATACCAAACCCAAAGCTAAATCCAAAACACAGCACTCATCTAGTCCCTGAAAAGGAATATTAACTCTATTTCAGCCCAAACTAAGACAGGTCTGAACCAGCACCAAAAACAAACTTGCTGCACTTGTGTGGCTCTGTCTTGAGATAACGAATCTGATAGACCAAAGTGGCCTGAGCAGAGCCAGCTCTGTTCTTATGGTATAGTTTATCTACATACGAACTCTTGCTGTGATTATCACTGCAATCTAGACCTCATTTCTTCACTGGCAAGTTTCCAAAGCCTGGGGTGTTTCTCTTGGAAATGTTAAGATTTGATGTTTACATTGGCTGAGTCCTTGGAAGGACTGCATGTCTTATCTCAAAGAACATTTAAGATTTGTTGTTTATTTGGTTTTATTTTCTTTTTAATCCAAACTGGTCTTTTACTCCATGTCTGTAGCAACCCTGATATCTCCCTTACAAATGCACTGACACATTATAAATAATATGGAAAGAAAGTTGGGTCCTCTTAGACTTTCAGAAAAGGTTTGTTCTTTTGAATAATATTTAGAATGCATTCACATTTCCAAAGTCTCTGCAATTACAAATGAGTTCACAGATGCTGGAAAAACATCAGCTGTTTCAACCTCTTTCTATCTCTTGTTCTTCATGGAGATGATAGGAGGATGTGTCAGGACCAGCATCACTTCCCATCATCCTGAAACTAGAATAAAACAGTAGTTAGTGCCTAATGGTTTCTCTGCTGGCCATGTGCTAACTGTCCCTTCAGAAATGCTGAATGGCTTCACCTCCCACCAAAGTCAAGGCAAGGTGAAGATGCTCAGCCCCTTTGCTGGATCAGCTCCCTGGTTTCCAAGGCAACTGTTCTTCAGTGAGATTTAATGAGAAGGTGAGGAGATCCATGAGGCCCTTTGAACATGCAGGGGAATGGAGAGCTTACAGAAATTACTGATTTTTAGGGGAAAAGGACAGGCAGCTGGACTGAACGGACAATAAATTATTTGACATTTTAATGGGTTAACATGATATTGCAGAAAATGACCTGAATAAAGTGGCTCAATCCCCATGGAGAAAAATAAAATAAAATAAGTATAATGGAAAGAGGAACCATAAAAGGCTGAAATGTGGGTTTATTCGAACTGTCTGAATGAAAGTGAAAAGAGAAAGTTACATCCCTTGTTACAGAATCTTAACAGCAGTTGGTCTCAAAATGAATTGGAAAAAAATGTATCTGTGATAACTTGACATAGAAAAGCTGGTTGGGTAAGCTCCATAAAACACAGCCTTTATATCAGTGCCGCAAATAAGAAGCTATTTGCAGAAGATGTTACAGCACAGGCAACAGGTACTTCTTGTTCTAACCTCAAGCAGTGTCATCTGTTACAGTAAAAGTGGGATTATTGCTTGTACCCAGAATGTCTCAGATCATGTTTATGCTGTGCCATGCATTTTTGCGCCCTAGAATTTTCCAGGTTTATTGTAACATGAATAGACTAACCTTTTAACAGTAATAAAGCCCTTGTAAAGACTTATATATCCTGTGTGTGGTACAGGACATTTAAGAAAATATGGGCTTTTGAATCTACAAGAAATACCGATATTTTAATGCCTTTCTCATTGTCATTTAGATATAAAATTAAAATAGTTCACTTTTTTCATCAGAATAAAGTCTGAGTCTTTTCAATTTAGTATTAGAAAACTTTATTTAAAGTCAACCTTGACATGGAAGTGACTCTGTCCACTATGTCTCAAAAGGTTTGAGCAAACTGTGGGAATAATTGATTTTTCAAACTCTTTTGGGAGGGGTGAAAAGTGGAGAGGCATATTGGTCAAACTAGGTGAGGGAAAAAAGTAATCTTTTTAAAAAATTAATTAGAGAGATATTTCAAGTCAAAACAGTTTGTGTGGCTGATGGGGCATTTTTAATGATTTTCCTAATGTTTTTAGATGAAATATTGGCAATTTCAGACTTGAAAACAATTATTTTACAACTTAAAAAGAAGAACATTTGTTTTCAAAAATGCTGAAATGAAATGTTCCAACTGGTGCTTGGCTGGGAAAAATACAAAAAAAAGGATTTTTTGACAGAAACCTCTTCATCAATTCTACACACTCACAAATAATTATAGCCCTATTGTCACCCTCCGCTACACCAGAATTGGATTTCAGTGAATGAAGTGTTCATCCAGCTTCAGAATAAAAACAGGAACATTGACCTCGTGAGAGAAAGACATGAGAACATTGTAAGGGTGACTGTAGACCCAGTCTGCCTGGAGCAGTGTAGGACTGTGTACCATAGAAATCACCCCTGATTCTGGAGGGGTTGGTAGATCTGTGCCACCTTGAAGCCAACAGCAGACTTATCCAACTATGACTCCCATCCAAGAGCCACAGCCCTGCAAAAAATAAAGCTCTAGGTACTGTCAGGGGAAATAAAAGCCTGAAGAGAAAAGACAGAGCTGAAGAAACAACTTTTCTATTCTTTTGGGTGACTCTAGTACTTCTTACCCCAGGTGTGACGTCACCCTCTCTACTTCACAGTCAGGGAAGGACGGGGACCCAGGATACCTGGAGGCTCGTGCAGGCTTCAATGTTCTGTCTTTCAATTTGTAGGTCAGGGTTTATCTCCTTATTTTTAATCTGATATTTCATTTATTTGTGTGGAAGGGTCCTTGTTAAGAGTTCCAAAGAGAGTGTTTAATACAGTCATAGGGAGAGAAGTGAGTGAACAATTATCCCTCCTAATACAGTGCTGAAGGTCACTATTTTAACATCTATCAAATGTTTCGGCCTTGTCAGCACTTTTTGCTCATGCACCTTTATGGGTGACTTTAAAAAGGTGTCTCCAACCATAAAGTTCTCCCAGTCTTTAATCTGATCGACTGTTTTCTTGAATGTTATAGCCGAGATCACTTGAGTAATTCAGCTTACACAGTACTACTGGGAAAGAGTATTTATGGTAGTCCCAGCAAGGACAACCAAATTAGCTGTAGCAAGCATCCAGCCTGAAGAAGAAATAAAATGAAGGAGTGAGATAATTTGGAACAAAATGTAAAAGCAGCACAAATCATTTAATAAAGGTTTTCCTTTGAGGAAACTTTCCAAGCAGCTGAACATCAGGGCAGACAAAGGGATTGAGGTCAAATGTGTTTAGACACAATGTGTACTTTTATTTTTTAAAATTATGATAATTTGTCAAACTTTATGGGCTAGATATTTTCCTCAGTTTAACTGATATTAGAATTTAACTTATTAAAATAAGATTTTGTCTTCAATAGACAGGAAAGTAGAGAGAGAGATTTATTTCAAGGAAACTGTAAAACATTCTCCGAAGTGGAATGAAAATGGCTAAGAACTGGGAAATAAAAATGGAGTATAAAGAGGAAGCTGAATGGAGTAGCTCTGCTTTATCAAAAACTATAGCAAACAAACAATAAATATCTGTAATTCTTTATCAGGCTCCTGAGTTAGATAGCTCTCTTGTACATAGGTTCAACAGTACATGTTTTACGTTCCTCTTATTGTATTCATAAATCTAAGTTCAGGCACACATAATTACAGCATTGGAGTCCAGAAGAGCAAGAGGTAAGGAGAAAAAATACTCTCTGCATTCTCAAAACATAACATCTTTTTCCTCCCTACTTCAACTGAAAACCTTATGGTCATATCTAAGCTCAAAAAAGAGACAGTCTTCACCCTCCACCAGATGTTTTCTCCCCATCTTCAAGGGAAAGGGAGCATTTGAAAGCATAGTTCACCTGTAGATGTAGCCCTCAGTAGATTTGGTTGCATGTACATTACAAACCCAATGTCATGAAGAGTGAAGAACCATAGTTCAATGTGAGCTGAAGATCCACCCTGTAACTTAAAGACAAGGAAAAGGAGAGTGGTTCAGTTACAGAGACTTCCTTTTATCCTAATCACTGGAAAAATCAGTAATTTTTTCTCTATCCTGATTTGTATTGCAATAACCTACTAATAAACTCTGATTCCTCAATTAAAAAGACTAGAGCTGAAGTTCGTTCATACCCTCTCAAGCTGAGGTTCCATGTTCTACAGCAGAAATCACAGAGCTATGCATGAGACAGCTCTGCTGCAAGATTTCAGCATGATTTTGTCCATTCTGATTTACGTCTTCTTCAATTCTTCCTTCTCTAAAGTGAAAATGGGTCAAATTCACTTCTGCATTAAGACATGTCATTAACCTTATTACTCAGGCAAGACCAGGACTACTTAGAGAGTTCAGAGAAGAACAGTACAGCAGAGAATAAGATGGTCTGGGTGGGCCTTAATGAGTCTTTTCTCATCTCTTCCTTCTCTGTCTGCTTCAGAAATTTGGCTTAGTGCTGGGAGAGGGCTGCAAGGAAAACTCATCACAGCAAAGAAGTGTGAAGGACCATGACTGATACCTGTGGTAGCTGAGTCTGCAAAAAGTGACACCAGAAAAGACACTGACACATGGACACTTGTGTGAAAACCCCATGAGAGCAGATTTCACCATACACAATGCTGAGCCTCCTCCGAAAGGGCTGCCTCTGATTTCTGTTTGGATGGATGGAAGAAAGCAGTGCTAAGTGCCCTCCAAACTCTCTCTTCCAGAATGTGCTGGAATAAGACTGAATGGGTGAGACCCTCACTGATGGTCTGTGACCTACCCAGTTTCACCTCTGTCTTATGCAATATGCTCCTACCTCATCCTGACCTTCAACAAGGCTCTCTCTGCAAGATAATCTCTATTTTGCCTTGAGATGCACGTGCCATAGCTAGGTGATCTACCTGGACCACTGTATGGACAAGAGAAATGTCCTAGGTCTACACTGCTGCTGGAGGGATTGTCTCAACCCCTTAACAGATGACTTATGTTCTGGGAGCATGTCCATACACACATGCACTAGGAAAAGAGACACTTGAGAAGTTTATGAGATGAATATACGGATGGACGGTACTCCACAACTCTCACCAGAAGGATCAGGCCATGGAGAATGTAATCTGCCCTTCTCAGCAGTGACCCGTCCTTGTGCAAGTAACGACATTTCAGCAAGGGAGTCTTCATGTCCAAGGAAATTGTTCAACAGAGAGAAGAAAAGCTATGAAATACTGAACAGATATGCCAAGGTTTAGCTGTGTCTCATTTGCTGAAAATTTGCCCCCTTTCTGGGCCACCGGGAAACAGTTAGTGAGAGTCACATCATAGTGATTAATTCGAGAAAGCTTTGCTGGCCATAAGTCATATGTCTGTTCATGGGAAGGGGTGAACTCCTTAAACAACTCTGGCTTCTCCTACCTCCTCTCAGAGTTACATGGCCAAAGTGGCATCAGAAGTGAGTTTCTGATTGTGGTGAGAGGGACAAACTCTCTGGTGGAAAGCTGTGGAGAGTGGAAGAGCTCTCACAAGGAAGAAATGAAAGAAAACAGTGTCACTACAAAGCCAAATCTTCCTGTTATCCTCTTGCCTATTGCCTTGTTGAGCATATTGTGTGTGTGTTTTCTCTTTGAGGCCAATTTTTATTTAATGTCACAAAGATGGGCTGCTTAAAGAGAGCATGAATCCTTTGAACGTTTAATTAGTGATGAGGGGGGTACTCTTTCCCTCTGCCCACAGACTCACAACTCACATCTGGGTGTGCCAGTTTCCTCATGCACTTTAGGGGAATAAGGATGCCCTTGAGACTGTGGAATGAAAGCAAAGCAATCTAGGCAGCCTCAGATCTGTACCCACACTAAGTTGCTGAGAAACAGCAGTTTAGTTATGCTGATTTTTTTTTTTTTTAATTGAAAAGCCCTACATCCTTTGATCTTTGAAGGGCATGTTTATCCAACATTGTTCTTTGCAGCTATACTGCTTCTGGTTACAAATTGTGAGAGTCATGTTCTGTTTCAATGAAACAATAGGATTTAATTATTAGCAGTCTTCAAAGACAAATGCAGGGCTCACAGTCTTCTCTGATTACAAGGTCAGAGCAGCAGATCAGTAGCTGAGAAGCAACAGAGTTGAACAATCTTGTTTACATTATTCTGGGGGAAAAAAGACCACACTTTTTAATTTTAAACTCACTTTTCTTTAAATTTACTGTATTTATTAAAAAAAAAAAAAAAAAAAAAAAAAAGAAAGAAAGAAAAAACAAAACAAAAACCAATCAACATATAAATCAGGAGCTTGATTGGATTTCCCTTCTTCATCGTATTCAAGATTGGTTGTCCTCATGAAATGCATGCATTATGCTTGAATATTAAATTCAGGAATAGAGAGGTGCAATTCTGTGGACAGCTATTGCCGGGAGATCAAACAAGGTGGTCAAAATGTTCATTCTGGGCTTTAAAGATGGGAAGTAATCATCTGCATGATTTAAAAACATAAGAAGTTCTGCTAAAAGAGGAAGGTACTGATATACTCTATTCAGAAAAGTAGATTACAACAAAATTATGGTAGGTATGGCATTAAGTCCCCCACATGTGTGATGGATTGTCCATTACTGGAGATTTTAAGAATAGGTAAGGTAAACAGCTTTCGAGAGCAGTTTTGGAAAAGACCTTGTTTCTACTCTAAATGTGTGAGTACAAATTTCTACAGTGAAGCTTGACTCAGATTTCCTAGCCTAAAAAGACTTTGCATGTCATCATAACCCAAGGAATATCAGCTTCCATTGCTAATAATTGTAGTTCTTAATCAGTCATTTAGGCATATGTGTCACTTCAAGCACAAGACGTGCTCATCTTATGGCCCAGTGAGACCATTCAATTAATGATAAATCATCTCAGCAGTCTCTGGAGAGGTCTGTGTTTTTCCTGTGTCTATGTCTACTAAAGATAGAGGTGATCTAGACTAAAAGCCTAACTCTTAGATCACTGAAGTGAAGGTGAGTCTGAAACGTAGCCTACAAATTGGTGAGCACTTACAAGTCATTTTTACTTCAATTTTTTTCATGGTTAATCTGCTAATTTTCTTTCATTTATTTTCCTTTTTCTCTTATCTCTTAATGAAACAAGAACTGAAGAGACCAAACGGGGAGCACAAAATACAATCTAAAGCCCAAACAAACAAATGAAAAGAAGTATAAAAGATCCTTAACTCAGAAACAGGGCTATTTTAGATGAATATTTAATTTAATTGGAGCCATCTCTATGTAGTTGCATGGTCTGATATTGAGCAACAGGTGGAAATTCCTTTAACCATTCTGTTGTGGTAATAACACAGGGTGAGAAAATAGATGTCTCTAGATGGTGGCAGTTTATGATCCTCATCACAGAGCCCAGCAAGGACACTGTCCACTGGTTCAGAGACCCCATTCTAACTGAATGGCACCCAGTGCTATTCCTTAAAGGATAAATGAAGAGTAAGACCAAATAGTTCCCTGGATGAACCTGGTGCAGAGCATAATGAAAACAAAGCTTAGAGTCTCATGGGAAAAAAATTAGCAGAGTTACACATTTCACTTCAAAGAAGTTGCACCCAGAGTATTCTTAACTTTCTGCAACTGGTGACACCTAAGGTGTGAAGAATGGTAAGCGTCAGGTAGAAGAAAGTGATAAAGCTTCTGGAGCTCATGAAGTCAACCTAAGTGCTGGTCTTACCAAGCCTGGTTTACCATGTGTCTACTGATTCAGACACATGCCTTTCCTCTGTGTGTGGATGAAGAGCTTTGAATTTGTAACTTTTTTTTTGTTTGTTTCCAGCTGAGAGAAACAGGAAACTGCGGGACTTGTTACACATCACAGAGAAAAGTTTTGAGAAGGGGAGTGATTTGAGCTGACTTTGAAGGCCTCTGAAGTCAAGTAATGTGCCTCCCACAGTGCTCCGTAGCTTCACTGGGGGCAGAAGCAGAAGTCTAGGCACCAAAGTATTTGGAAGGGGGTGGGGGTGTAGGTACAGGGCAAGATCTGACAAGTCTTTGGTTTTTCAGGCTGGTAAGTAGTTAGCAAAGGATTATTTCTAGATCATTATTTTAGGCATAGGTGCTTCACTGCCACTGAGATTAGAACCTTTTACCAGTTCTTTTTTCATCTTTGGAAATCCTTGGACCTGTTTAAAGATCTCACATAGCATAGTGTCTTGTTCTGGGATTAGTCCCACTGACCTGGTGGGTTAGAGGAAATCAGGTTAAAGGAAATCAGGTAATTAAGACCCCAGTCCATTGAGGATTCTTTACTCATTAACTGCCCAAAGCCTAGTCCAACAATTAACATTATATTCCCAATACAACCACTAGAGTAAACCATGCCAGGGATTTTATTTTAATATGCTGAGACTGCTCCCATATTCCTGGTACTCCCAGAATCTACATTTCTCTTTTAGGAGGTGAAGTCCCCAAATCACAATTCATGGTTTGAGCTGTAATTCTGTGACAAAAAATAGGATAAAACTTTTAGATAAGCAAATCCCCAATCACATCTGTTGCCATGAAATCACAGCTGGATGATATCTGGGTTTTGCTTGGTCAGGCTTTTTCTTATTGTATGTTTTGTCCTAGAATCCTGTGATAGAAGACAGCCTCGTTCCACAGAGCATCTCTTATAATCCCAGTCCCCAATGACATTATCGTATTAAAGATTACAGCAACAGGCAGTGTTACTATTTCATCCACTTTCAGTCATTTTCCCACAATGATTTCTGATGCGTGTTGTTTGTGATGGGCTTGCTCTGTGTGTGTGAGGCTTTTGAATCTCACTGGGTGAATGATTATTCTTAGTGGATCAGACCAGGACACAGAAGATCTGTGTTCAATTCCTATCACATTTACTGATGTGATTGAGGGTAGATGAATCAAATCTGTGTTTTTTTCAAGCACTTAGGCTCCTAAATTCGATTAATTTCAGTGCTCAAAAATCACAAAAAGTTTGGCTTTTGGGCAAAAATCACCCTATCTAATTTTAAGCACCTACCTGAGGATGTGATTTCTGAAGAACTACCGCAATTTTTTCTACTGCTGAATAAATCAGCTATTTTCAGAGGGCAGTACAAACTACTCAAGAGCTTGGGTACTGTCTCCTTGGTCTGTAGAGGTGCTTTGTACCTCACATGTGCACCCTCAGTCTGCCACATAAAGTTAAATGGAAAGAAAATGGGCCTTTGTGTCAGAATTCATTCTACCCCATTTTAGATGTCTGAAATTGGATGTTTGAGAGGGGATAATCACCATCAGCTCCCCTTGTAGTCAATGAGACTGTGGAATGTAGATCAGCTCACTTTAAACACCCATCCTGGACTCCTTTCAGGCAGCTGAAGAAATCCAACCTCATGGAAATTAATACTTTAATTAGGATCAGTCAGAGCAAATTCATAAACAAAATATTCTGCTCCACCAGAAAGGATTCAGTCTGAATCGGCATCAACAGAAATGTGCAGTATTGCTTGTGCTGGATAATGGACAAAGTTACCAAGAAGCCAAAGTCATAGTAATGAATGGAACGAGGCTGAGAGCAGGAAGGAAGCAGTGGGTATTTTTGCAGGCTAAAGACAATTGCTTTAATTATACCCACTTAAAAAAAAAAAAAAAAAAAAATAGAATCATTGCTGAGAAACACTCGCTTGCAGGCCTTTATTTTCAAAACCTAAATAATGATTTTCATATTCATTGACAAGCTTCATTAGCTGGAATTAGAGAATATTTCTAACACATTCTTCCCCCATCCCCAATATATTGTCCATCAGGAAATAAGAGGAGCGGATGTGTTTGAAATGCCTGTGTCAGCACCTTGATGGGAAGAATAAAAGTGTAATTTCCCTGGAGAATGAAAACCACTGCAAAAACTTACACAAGTGATAGCAAACACACTATAAAACTGAACTTGAGAGAAGAAATGAATATCCAGAGATAATTTGGTGGGGGTTAAAGCCTAACAGCAGGCAAAAATCCAAGACAACCTTTGCCTTAGTCATAACAGTGAAATGTGCACTCCGTCTAATTACAGTCACTTTGGGGTTTTTTATGGGGCTATTTAGCAGGCATCCGCTCGTGATGATGGACAGTTTATGTTATCCCAACAACATCTATTTATGGCAAAGGTTAGGAAGAGATACGGTGCCAAACACTGAGTAAATGTTTGCTGCCCTCCTGTGTACAACAGCAAAAAGACACATGCAAGGATGTGAGAGCCCTGGATTCGTCGCTCAAGACTTGCAGCTCCCGGGGGAATGAATGGCTGGCATGGAGTGCCTGTTATGTATTTACCCCTGATTTACGTCGGTGAATCATCTGCGAGTTGATCCAGATTTCTGCTAATGGATCTGGGCCCTTGTTCTCCCGCCATCTGCTTGTTGTATCCATTGCTTGTCATATATTTAGATACCATTTGTTGCTCCATGTGTGCAGCGGGGAAAAGGGCTGCGGGTGGAAGGCCTGTTCCTTGATCACACTCTGCGAGAGCAGCCACAAGACGGATCGGTTCGGAGCCAGCGCTGGCAGCCTCCGCGTTGGCCGGGCAGCGCTGTGTTGTGGCTCGCTCCCTGCACATAACACTGGGGGAATGGGTACCAATTTCCACCAGGAGGCTGATAAAGCAAAAAAATCACCTGCCCAAGGAGGTCTTGAGCTCTCCCCCAAGGTGTTTTTTTAAAAAACACCTTAAATTCATATATTCAGGAAATGCTTAAATGAAGTTCATCCTCCCTTGGGGCAGCAGACGGTTTAGAGGATGGCTAAACCTTAATCTTGTTCCCTGAGATTTGTCTATGATTTTGCTTGCAACACTGTTAAATAAAAACTGAACATTTCATGTGTTCATTTCTGACTGTGAGAACTATTGCACAAAGTTACATGCTGATCTAAGCGCAAATCAAGGTGTAGGGTTAGCATTTTGGTGGTGATCATTTGGCATATTCATTTTAGCACTGCTTGGCACTAATAAAATAACATGATGTCCAAAAACACTATGCAAGGGAAAATGCCAAACATAACCTCATATATACTTTTTAGATTTTATTTAATCGATGTTATGTATTCACTTTCTGCCTTTCTTCATCACCTTAGTTATTACATTTAAATGTCATTCTCAGTGGCAATGCAAGTTGCTTTTATCAAACTTACATCTGTGCTTCTTGCATTTATTTTTAAAAATTAACATCTTACTACACACAAAAAAAAAAAAAAACAAAAAAACAAAAAAACAAAAACAAAAAACCACCTAAGTAGAAGGATATTGGAGCACAGAAGAATAAAGTCACTACAAACTTTCCAGATAACAAGTGATTACTTCCATATTGATGTACTTGTAACTCAATGCAAGCAAATTTCCTAGGTCTAAATTTTCCTTGCTTACATTCTGACAAAACTGGAAAATGAAGATAAACACACACACACAAAATGTTACAGTATAGTATGCAAAACAAATCTCTTCGTAAAGAATCAAACTTCTCCCTTTTGTTTACTGAACATGTGTGGAATTCATATTATTCAAGACAGCTCCCTTCTGCATGGTTTCATCTTTGGAAAGTGAGCAGGTTTTAAAGTGTTAGATCTCAAGGTCCTGTTTGGGGAGCGTGAGACCTTATTCTCAGCTGTGCCATCCTCCTTGGATTCAGCTGAGTGATTTCAATATGAAATCAAGTCATACAGGTGTAATGAGAGAAAAAGGGCAGCCCAGTCCAAGGATTCAGTAGTCCCAAAATGACCTTAACAAGCGTGACTTGTAAAAAAATCACTACATCTGGGGGCCTAGGTTTTCTTGTTTGTTTCTGCATGGTTAGGCTCAATGCGAGTTTTTCATCACAAATGTATCTAAAATGAAAATAAAGAAATAAAACTACCAGTGCTTTTTTGTTTTGTTTTGTTTTGTTTTTTCAGGGTGGGGAGGGGAGGTCTCCAAAGCCCACGATCAGAGGGCTTTTTTTTTTTTAAATAATCTTTTGCATAGCAGAGCTCTGCAAAACACCAAGATCTGACAGTTTGATCCATGAATTTCCTTAGCCAAAAAGTCACTCTGTGGAATTAGATCAGGACAGAGCAGTGTGATATTACACAACTGTTCTGTAGAGTTAAATAAACAGTCAGGGAATTTAATGCCATTTCTCAGATAGGACTAAGCTATAATGGTTCCGGCTGCTTTTATGCTGGGTTTTTTATGAGTTGTTGGATGGAGAACCCGGCTGACAAGGACAAGCTTCCAGCTCCATCACATTTCCTATTCAGCTGCTTTGGCTGGGGGAGTTTGCAGAGCTCTGCTGGGGCAGAGTTATGCAGTTGACACTTTCTTGGCTGCGTGTCGCCGCAAAGGGAAAGAAAAAAGAAAGAAGAACTCTTGTGCCAAGACTATTTGCAATCTTATCACATTGTACTGGCACCTCTGCAGAGGAGACACCAAGGGTGACAGGGAGATGGAGCGACCAAGGGAAGGCACAGTAGTGCCTATCTATCTCCTTCTCCAAGATCTCCATGCCCATGTTGGAGGGTGAGGGTGAGCTGTGAAAACCCTGAAGTGTGCCTGCCTCCACACGAGAGTGAAAGGGCAGGCCGGCTTCTCAGGTTGTCTCCATCATTTAGTCCCTAGCATGTCCCCAGAAGACAAAGTAATATCTCATTGGGCTCAGAATGGCCCAGGGATTGCCTCTACCTCCAAAGACTTCTGCCCCATGAAAGAGGTTTTAGCAGGCTTAGAGGAGCTGGCTGACAGTGGGTAAAACAGACAAATCCCACGTACCGATTTAAAGCTCCCTGGGAAAGTCTGTTTTCAACATATAATTACAGGACTGATAGGTCTGACTAAACCGAGGTCCCAGCACAATTGACATATCCTTCCTGAGATGTTTTTAGCTCTGAAAGATCAAGTCTAGAATCTTAGAGGGCTCCTCCAAGGGGGTGTCATCTCACCTACATTCTCCTGAGCCCTGGTCCCCTCCTGTCTGCAGCTTCTCTCCTCACCTGGTCACTCCACCAGACATGGAGCTTGTGGGTGCAAGGGTTGCATTGCACCAAGAAGGAGACCCCACTTCTGCCTTCTGCCACTGCTCCATGTCCTGTCATATGGCCTGAACGCTCTGCTATGTACCATGTACAGCACCCTTAGGGACCCACCATCACTTCCTTGTTGCATCTCTGGACACAAGGTGATCTCACACACTTGTGGATGAAGATACTGGAGGAATCATTAGCTGATCACTTTTCAGCTTTCAAAATTATGTTTTTCACAGTCTACTGTGGCACAAGTCTTAGCTTAGAGGTCCCAATGTTCTTAAAATATGTCTTATTTGTATGTTGTGCAGCCCTGTTCATGTAAAAATCCCCTTTTATCACCTCATCAGACAAGACTGAGCAAAGCGTTAACCGCCTTGGTGTATAGTAGGACTCCTAACACAGTTCACCACTGGCTGCAAACCAGCCCTGTGAGCAGTGTCTTTTGGAAAAATTTAATTAGTAACTGACAGCTGATGGACTGCCTTCACTACAAGACAAATCCATCTGGTAGTGTTGTTCTGGTGGAGTTTTTGTTTGAAGCATGAACAAAAAATTATTGTCCAACAGGCGTTCAAATAGTGCAAATTAGTAATTTTCCATGGAAGTCAGCAGACCAACATACACTGAGAGGCCTTGTGTCCTTAGAGGGCTCACATGATTCTGAACTTGGAGTTGTCTACAGGTTGCCAGGTTGTGAAAGACCTTTTTGGAAGCATGTACCAGATGGAGACGGGACAGGGCAAAGATAGGACACATTTTAGCTGCTATCTTCTCCTTAAGGTCACAGTCTTTCAGAAACTCCTATATCGCAACCTTTTATCTGAATTCCCAACTCTAGGGTCACTTGTATGTTGCTGTATGTCTTGTATGTCATCACAGCACAAAGGCATGAAAACTAGGGAAAATTGGAATGGGGACAAGGGTCATGATTCCTGTGGTCATCCTCTCACAGCCTTAGTGGACATACAGAGATATGGATGTGAGCTTGGCCCTATCATTTTCTTTCTTGGGTGATCTTGGGTTGGTGAATTCACACTCTCAGCCTTTACCCCTACTTTCTGAGGTCTCTTCATTGGCTCATAAAGTAAGAGAGAAGTTTTCCCATGGATATGAAATACTGGGTGAAAAATATTTTCAGCACCCACCCCGCTTAAAAGGGGTGTCAGTCTGAGCAGGAAACATAAAAGAGCATTTAGAGTGGTGGGAATAGCAAATCTTGAACTCAATCCCAACCATAGGGAAAACTCAAATTACAACCATGTGAGGTGCAAGCCATCCAGATGGATTTTCTACTCATGTCTATAAAAAAGAAATGCATCAGCAAAATTTTGTTGGATGTTTCTCTCTGCTTCCCTAAGCTATTTACATAACATGATTTACCATGCTTGCTCCCTGCCTTGTGAAGTGCTTTCCCCTTGGCTTTTTCTCCAAGGTATCAGTGTTCCCACTCCTCTGTTCAGAGGAACCCATCATCTTTTCCCACAGCTGTAAATATCTTTCCAACAGAGTCTGCCTATACTTGGAGTACAACAGAGTGAAGAAAGCCTGAAATCTCCAATTTATTTTTATGCGCAGCAGTGCTCAAATTGCAATTCTATTTTGAGGGAAGTTGTCCTTCTGAAGGAAAACTGTTTTGTGTTTGATATGCAGCCTTGTACAGGGGGAAGAATTAAAGCATTGCTTTTCTCCTCTCAAGTACAAAAAAATGTCCATGGGGATTCTTCCTCAGGAAATAGCAGCAAGTGAACTCCAGGGAGTAAAGTACTGAAAACTAGGGATTTCATCAAGACATTAGAAGTAGTGATAGGACTTAACCCCTCTTTTCCATTTGTCATCCAATTTGGGATAATTCTGAATGAGAATGATGAAAGTCTCATAAGGAATTTGTTAAATGGCTCAAAACTGTTGACATGGCTACAGAAATAAGGAGGTTGGTTGGATCTCAGAAGAATTAAATTCTACTTCTTTATCTCCTGCCTATCCAGGTAGGAAACATTTCTGTTCTGTCTCTCTCTCTTGCTCTTTGAGACAGTCCACTCTTTTCTGGAGGGATTTTCTTGTTATTTTTGGGTGTCGTTTAGTACCCACCACATAAAGGGCCTCAATCTTTCTCTTTAAAAATGTCTTTTCCACCAAGACAAGGACGCTCAACATGACAGTAGGATTTTACTACCTTGGGAGTGATGGAGCAAGAATAGGACAGGTCGTTCCACTCATGGAAGCAGAAGGAGGGAAAGGCAGCAATACTGACCCGGGATGAGTTCTGAAGAAATGGGTGGCCTCTCTTCCTGCCTCTGTGCAACGAGCACAATGATTGCTGCTGGTCAGCAATGGTCACCAGCCCAAAGATCCTGGTTGTGCCTTCAGGAGTGGTGTCCTTCCTCCCTGATTTGTCTTATATCCCAAATTAATCCTCTTAACACTACTCACTTCTGGTTCCCTTTGTTTCTTGGAACTGGAAATAGGTGTATAGGACTCTGCCACATCCACTAGGAACATCTATGGGGATAGGCTATAGCTGAAGGCTATTCAGATACTCAATAGATGCGCCAGTCACATGAAATCAATTCTACACACATGTTTTCTCAGGGTAACTCCTTTCTCTTCTATTTCCGCTCTGTCCTGAATAAGAAAAACTCACTGAACAGGAGTCCTAGGGGGGTGATATATTCCACAACTGATAGAAAACAATGCCAGCATCTTCTCAACAAATGCTTTTCCCTACACAAGTAGCTCTTTCTTCTAACAACCGGTTGCAAATAGGTTTTATTGCTCAATAGCTGGCTCAAGTAGACATTTAACAGGCTTTAATACTTCATCAAGCTTCAGATTTTCCACCCGGGAGATCTTCCTCCTTTTCAATCCCTCTCTTTTCTTTTCCTTTGTTAAAAGCAGGACATGACAGCCTGCAGGGTGATGTCTATTGTTGTAAGTTGAAAGATCCAGCACACTACAGAGTCTGAGAGCATGAATGAATTATTAACATCCTTCCCCACTGCTCCTGGTAATGTATGCAACACTTGAAAAGGCTTTTCTTTTATCTTAAAGGAGCATAGATATTAGCAGCTATTCAAAACAGCCTGGCAGATGCTGTGTTAATATTGCTTAGTCAGGGCTTGACAGGAGTGAACTTTGGATCTTTCCAGTTGAATAGGAGAAGGGCCATAGTCCAGGGACAGAAGCAGCACCATTACAGCAGTGACTAAACAGTTTGTCCCAACAGCCGTGGTAATTTGTTTGAGAGGAAGAAGGTTACATTATCCAGTTTTCAAACAGAAAAGCATGACTACTGCTATCTAACTTTTATCAGATAACTAGGACAGTTACACACATAGTCACCTGTAGATCACCCTGTGGCCAAAGGGGTGCTAATCACTTCCCAAAAGTGCTTTAAATCATTTTTCTATGGTATCTGCCCCTCTCCACTGAGTTTGCAGAGTCTCATTGTCACAGCCTGTCTTCTTCTTCTTTGTGGCACCTTCTCGCATTACATCCCCCAGCTAATGCTCTGCCTCAGCTGTAGTTGTCCCCTGCGATATTCCTCTGGTGACCATCCCTACCTATGGGGATGTTGAGTCCAGGGAGCCTGAACTGGGAACCTTTCCTGGTAGTAGTGGAATGAAAGCTACCAAATTTTGTTTTATGTCGGTTGATGTCCCTTTCAACAGACCACCATGCACATTTGCAAGGTTGTCATGTCTCACTTGTTGAGGACAGTGCTAATGTGATGGGCCTCTCCATTGCTTCTTGCTGGCCTCAGCCAGGTCTTATCTCTCCCCCACCTTTTCTCTGGTCTTATGGCCAGACAGAGCTGGCTTGGCCAGTGCTGCAGCAGTGTGGGTTGTCACACACTGGGACTCTGAGTTATAAGCCCCTGGTCCCAACCTTCTGACTGGCAGATGTAGTCCGCCAGAGCTGGTGAGACCACCCAACGCTATGAGCGAGCTATAACAAACACACCTAGAGCATCTTCTACTACATATTTTGAGACCACCACATGACAATTGTCTTATACATCAAGAAAGGAGGAATTTGAGGGAGTAGTTTTGCCAGGGATGGACACCAGTATTAAACTGTCCCTAATTAAAGAAAATGTAATGAGAAAAAATATCCCATACATTCTTATTTGTTCCTGAATTGCTAGGCAAACATGACATATAGCAGAGTAGCAACCACAATCTGTTCGGGGATGATTACTCTGGATAATGAAGTCTGATTTCTTACAGTTTTGTTTCACTGGCCTCACACACTCCTCCTCCACAATCAACCCAGCTTTCTGTCCAATCCTCTGTCAACCTTACTTGGCAAAAGCCTCTTGCCTACCCTATGGTATCTTAATTTTCTTCCTGCGTCATAATGTCTTTGTTCTGAAATATCTAAGCTATCCTCATGTCCACCAGTTATTTAGTTATGGGTTGTAGAGATTGAGTGTGTGGTCTGGGGATATAATCACATCAGATAATCCAAAGGGCTTGGGTTCTTCCTCCTGTCTGTTGAGTACCTTCTCTGCACCCAGCCATGAATGTTTCCAGGGCTTGTGGGGCTGCTCTCCTGATGTTAAGCTTCAGTCCACCCTGCTGCAGGGCTCAGATGTTACCAGGTCAGGACTGACAACAGATGTGTACTCCAGCAGGCAGAATGTGCTCTCAACTACATTTCTGTCAGAACTAAACAAAATAAAGGAGTTGAATTCCTCTGGTTGGTTTCTCTGTGACAGACACTCAGCTGACCTGCTAGACCATAAAGTCTTGTTCCTCAGACCTGCAACTCTTCAGCTAGCTGCCTGGTCAGAAATGTTTCTGTTCCCTAGACTTTCCTTGTATGTGGAAAATATTTTAGAAATTTGTCAAGAGAAGAGGCTGGGAGGAGGAAAGGAAGGAACCACAAGCCAGAAACATATACATTTTTTTCCAGGATGATTTTTGTGCTGAAAACCAAATCAGCTCAACAAGGCTGGGGTCCCTCTCTTGATTCTCTGCTTTCAAAAGCAGCCAGGTTCCTCAGCATGGGCAAAACAACCACTTCTGATAAAGCAGCTGAGTGTCAACTTTGCCTGTGATTTCACCTTGGGTGCTGAATTTGTCAAGGTCCCATGAGGGCAATGCATCAGGTTTAAAGCTCTTGTGGTATTGGAAGGAGCATGGTGCTAGACAGTAGTTGAACAGGGGATATCTAGAAGGTTTCTTACACCCATGATGCCATGCACCATAGTCTTGTCTGCCTTGCAGTGCCCTGACCTCTCTCTTGTGTCACGACCATAAGAATCCAGTGCATCTGGTCAGAGACACGTGGGTCGGGATGAGACGTGGTGCCAGGCACAGGAGGTCCCAGAGGAGTAGAGCAGCGAGGTTGCCACAAGAACCATGAAGCTATCCATTTGTCATGCTCCATGACTGGCCTAGATCATAGGTCTTCAATTAGTTAGAGCCTCCCTCAGCAAAACAAAATTGGACTCTCCTGAGAATAGTCATGGTCAAGTAGGCAATCCCAACACAGCTATTCTAAAGCAGAGACTAAATCATTCCTGTCCATGTCAACATCCATGAAGGTCCAGCTCCTTTGCGTTGAAGGAGAGCAACACTAGATGGCACTGACTTCATTACGTGGAAGAGTCCAAAGACACAAAGATGGACCTTGCTGCTGAATGGGGGGATCCTGATAAACCCTACTTTGGGGACCCTCCAGCCAGGGGTTATCTTCTGTACATTGTGGACATTTGGACTCCCAAACTCAATGTAGTGTCTTGTAGATAGCAGTGCCAGTAGAAGAGATGTGTTTCCTCCTCTTCCTAAAGAGGATATAAAAGATTCTGGAAAATCAGGGCTTTGTTCTTCAGACATGCTCATCCTTAAATGCTTGGTGAAGTCTCATAAATTCTTCTCCTACATGCCCTGTGTACTTAAAGCTAATAACACACATGAGTAATTTTTTAATAAATGTCTCACCCAGGCTACACATAGTATAAAGTTTCCTGAAGCCCTTTGGGGTTTTGCATCCCTGAGGACTTTGATATGGTCTCCTCTATGTAGCCTTCTTTTGTGGGATCAGATGCAGTGGTTGTGAAAGAGTTTACTCAGCTACAGATGCAGGTCAAGGTAAAGCACTTGGTGGCAACCATTGCTTCTAGAGGGCTCCTTCAGAATGTATAAACCTCGTATGTGCTGGGGGCACAGGCTGTATGTGATGAAGTAGCATGAAACTGAATGAGATCAGAGTAAAGGTCTGCTTAGCCAAGTTCTGTCTCCAGCAATGTTCAACAGAAAATGTATAAAGAAGAGGAAGACCAGAAACATCATGACAACATGCAGCTCTGGGACTTCAGCAGCTACCAGGAGGATTTTGTAAGACTTTAATGGAGTTTTCTTCCCTGAATATATACTATCCCTTTTTGAAAGCATGTAAATGTTAGCATCCCCTTGTCTTTTGGCAAAACATTTCACAGCTGCACTTCACACTGCTACAAGAAGTATGTCTTCCTGTTTTTTCTGAACTAACCAGACAGTAATGCTATTCGATGCTCCCATGGGTTTTAGTATTAGGAAAATAAGATAGGAGTTGTTCCCTGTTCCTGCTCTCTAAGCCAAGCATTGATTTATATCAGATGTCCTCTCAGCTACATTTTTTCCAGACCAAAAAATCCTACTTATTCATCATAAAGAAACGATTCTGCATTTTGGCATTTTGTCATTCTCTTAATGTTTCCAGTCCCAGGATATCACACTCTCAGGTGGAGAGACAGGACAGCAACATAAATAATATCAGCTCAAGGCCCTGGAAAGACTTATATAGTAGTGCAATGTTTTCTATTATATTAACAAAGGCTATATGAAAGAACACAAATGGCACTTTTCCTGACCACAGAGCTCTGTACCAAAATGATATCTAAAAAGATGTTTATCACATCTGTCAAGGACCTTGCAGGAGAGCCATAAATTGTAGGCAGGAGATGTCTATGGTTGCCCATGGATCTCAGTGGTATCTTGGAGAATCTGCAGCAGTCCCAGATGGGTCACACCCTCCTACAGTGAGAATTCAGGTTGCATAGGAGTCCTCAGGCAAGTGCAGCTCCAGAGCCTGCTTTCCCTCCCTTCCAAAGCTAGTAAGAAATCTCCTTTTAATTAAAAAATGAAAAAGTTTTTTTCACTAGAAAAAAATCAAGAGAGCATGTAGAAGAGCAAGACACTAGAAATTCAGAAGGAAAATGTCGTCATCTTTAAGATGTGATTTATCTGACCTATTTTACACATCTATGTTAGTTTGAGTTGAATGTGTTCTGAAATTGCCTGTTTCTCTCAGAATAAAAACCTAAATTTGATCACACAAATCCCACCCTTCAAGCCCAACATCCCTGTTCATTTTAACCTCCCAAATGGGGTCTACAGTCCCAAGAAAAATTAAACCAGGTGAAATTAATCTGCTTTTATGTTGTTTTAAGGAACCCGGGACTTAGCTGGGTTTGACAGTTTTTTCCAGGAGCAGTCAGCTTACCCATGAATGCAGATGGCTCAGTGTTGTTCAGGTTAAGATTCTGGAGGAAGAAGAAAAAAGAACTTAATCATTGTGCTTTTTTCTTCCTATAGAGATGGCAGTGTCTATCATTCAGGCAACGTGTGTATGAAAAGTGGGGATCTGTGCTAAATCAGGCAGCAAGAATTTAGAACATATGTGAACCAAGGCTAGACATACTTCTCTTGATGCATCCCAGGGCACAGTTGGCTTTCTGAGCTGTGAGTGCACATTGTCAGCTCATAGTCAGTTTTCCATCCACCAATACCCCCAAGTCCTTTTCCGCAGGACTGCTCTCCATCTGTTCCTCACCCAGCCTGGATTTCTGCTTGGGATTGCCCTGATCCATGTGCAGGACCTTGCACTTGGCCTTGTTGAACTTCATGAGGTTTGCACAGGCCCACCTCTCCAGCCTGTCTAGGTCCCTCTGGATGGCATCCCTGCCCTCCAGAGTGTCATTGCACCACACAGCTTGGTGTTGTTGGCAAACTTGTTGAGGATGCACTTGATCCCACTGTCTATGTCATCAACAAAGATGTTAAACAGCACCAGTCCCAACACCAGTCCCAACACCAGCTCCCAAGAAACGCCACTCGTCACTGGTCTCCACTTAGCTATCAAGCTGTTGACCACAACTCTTTGAGTTACAAAGGAAAAACCTGCCTTGCATGCTGCATTGCCCCTCTTCACTGCAGAACATGCCTGCACCAGAGCTGATGGCCTCAGCAAGTCAGTAGTGACCAGCTGACCATGTGTAGGATGCAAGGCAATTATCTAAATATGGGCACTGAGGGTAACTGAGCTGCCCTGAGTTATCCAAGATGTCAACACAGGGCTGGTAAATATAATACAGGACCTACAAGAGACCTGTATCCATCCAGATCAATAGCTGGAAGCCAGATGGGATGTGGCTAAAATGGCAACGGCCATGTGTGGCCTTTGACATCTGCTTTAGAGTGATGTTGAGTCATTCTTTAGGCTCTTCTGACTGCCTGTGCCAAATCTCCATGGACTATAGTGGAAGCTCAGCATCCATCATACTCATAGGTTGGCACTTGGACTCTGACGATGAACACCTGCATCTGTCAGGGTACCAAAACGATATGTATTATCTCCTTTTGCTCTCCATATTACATTTATTTGCTTATCCAACACAGGTGGTTTGATCTTATTTCATCAAGATATCTCTGTGAAGAAAACAGTCTTCCCCTGAAGCAAAAAAGGCTTCCCTCTAACACAGACACATGCCCTCATTGCTGATGTATGTTTTATGTCACACCGTAAAATTCTCATGTGTCACTGTTTACACATTAATATGAAGTACAGGATTAGGTTATAAAATTAATGTGCTGATTTCAGTTCCTTTTGTCAACAGGGATAAATTACACCATGTGTCAAGTAGTGGTAAATCCTTGGTACAGAACATTAATGAAACTATCCTTTAATACCAAGGTACCACAGCCAAGAGGGAATAAACATTTGTTTCTTGATCGTAGTGCATGCTTCTCAAAAAGCAACAGCTGGAAATTAGCAGAATTAATAGTGCTCAGAGTAAGAAATGTTAAAGGAAACCACAGAGACAAAATGGAGACCGATATTTTAATGGTATTTTCAGACTATTTTTTTACTGTAGAATATGCAATCCAGAACCATTCTAAGCAGGACTTGTGTCGTAGTTTAACCCCAGGTGACAACTAAGCACCACACAGCCTCTTGTTCAGTCCCCCTCCCTGCCCCAATGGGATGGGGAGGAGAATTGAAAACAAGTAAAACTTATGAATTGAGATAAAAACAGCTTAATAATTGAAATAAAAATTAAATATGATGATGATGATTGTCCTGGGATTGAGTGAGCGGTGGTGGTTTTGGATAGCAGGAGATGGGGCTACGGCAGTGGCCCCTGTGAGAAGCTTCTCGAAACTCCCCCAGCTCCAGGTTAGACCCACCTCTGCACAACGGCCCAGCCAATCAGCTGTGCCTCTGTGATAATATATTTAAGAAGGGACCTGGGAGGAGTTGGACTTGTGAGGAGGAGTTACAACATTTATGTGAACACCAAGGTCAGTGGAGGAACAGAAGAGGAAAGGGAGGGGAGGTGTGCCAGAGCAGAGACCCCCTTGTATCCTGTGGTGAGATGGCAGGGCAGTACCCCCCACCACCCATGGAGATCTACAGTGGAGCAGACACTGATACACAGCCTGTGGGGATCCCTACATGGACATTTAAGGTGGCTAGCCCAAAGGAGGCTGGGTCCCTGTAGGAAGAAGCAGCCCCCACTGTTGTATCGGAGCTCTGGGAGGATTGCAGCATGCGGGGGTTTCCCATGCTGGAGCAGCTCTGGAAGGGCTGTGGCATGTGGAAGGGACTCAAGTTAGAGAAAGTTTGTCTCCTGTGAGAGGGGGACCATGCTGGAGCAGGGGGAACAAGTCACAGAAGTTCCCCCCGCTCCAAGATGGAAGCAGCAGCACTGACTGCACCCCTCCATCCTCTTCCCCTTGCGCCACTATGGGGAGGAAGTAGAGATATTGGGAGCAGATCTGATCTCGGGAAGAAGGGAGGGGTGGGGAGAAGGTCATTTCAAAATGTGGTAATGCTTCTGACTGTCCTACTCTGTTAATTGTTGTTGTTAGTGTTTGTATTAAATTCATGTTCTTTTTTTTTCTTTCCCTAACAAGTCCATCTTCTGCCCATGATTGTAATGGCTGATTTATCCCTCCCTGTCCTTATCTGGAATCCCAAGACTTTGTTTATTTTCTCCTTCTCAGCGCTGAGGGGAGGAAGGGGAAATGAGCAGCTTTGTGGTACTCAGTTCCACTCTGAGCTCAAACTACAACAGTGATGATGATGATGATAATATGAAAAGAAATCCAACAGAAAAAATAACTGAAATAAAACCCAAGGAAGACAAGTAATGCACAGTACAATTGCTCACCTCCTGCTGACCAATGCTCAACAAGTGCCTGAGCAGCAATCTGCCCCTCCTGGCCATCTCCGCTCAGTTTATATACTGGGCATGATGTCATATGGTATGGAATACCCCTTTGGTCAGCTGGGGTCATCTGTCCTGGCTGTGTCCTCCCTGAACTTTTGTGCCCCTCCAGCCTCCTTGCTGGCAGGGCACGGGAAGCTGAAAAATCCTTGACTTAGTATAAACACTACTTAGCAACAACTAAAATCATCTGTGTGTTATTAACATTATTCTCATACTAAATTCAAAGCACAACACTGTACCAGCTACTAGAAAAAAAAAAAAAAACAACTCTATCCCGGCTGAAAGAAGGACAAATCAATCCATCCCTGAGCCAACCTCGAGCCATTGGATCTTATCCACTTTAATATATATACTCCAGTCTAGTTCTGACACAGTACTAGTTAGCAGTGAGTCAGACTCATTCAGTAGAAGGGTTTTTCAACAATTGCGAGCTATGGAGGGAAAAACAGATGTGTTACTCATAGAATTAGGTTAAATTGTTACATATTTATTATGGACGACAATAATATAAGTGCACATACACCTTAAACAATACACAGATCCAGCATGTGGTTCTGGCTCCAACATCACTGATGTTCAGGAGTGAAATTGTCCTTTTCCATCTTGCTTAATCTTCAAGTCCACATCTCAGACTTATTTCCATTATCTGTTGGCTCTCCAACAGCTATTTCATCTCTTCTTAGAAATCTAGGAATAATACTTCCTAATGCCTCAGCTGTTCGGAAGGATCGTCCTTCCAGATTAAGATGAAGACGACAGCCTAAAGGAGAAAAAGCTTTGGAATAAAGTGTTCCTATTGACTACCAGGAAAATCAGTCATTAAGGGAAAGCAAAGCACACATTTTATTAGTATTCAGTTAAAGAAAAATAAAGCTAACATGTTTTTAAGAAAATTAGACAGCACCTAGGAAGAATGTGTTCTCTTTTTCCCAATCTGAAGAGCATGTGACTTCAGATTTTGATAGTAGAATTTTTTAATCCATGAAGTGCAGCACATCAGATTTGTAGTGCAGCTTTCCCTACAAATTTCTCATTTTACATTTTGATCACTAATTTTCCATAGGCTTGTTCATATTGTAATTAAATACATGGCAATACAAGGGGCATTTAAACCTATCACAGGCCTTGCTTGAAGTGCACGGATCACTAGTTCATGCTAACTACTTTTGTTTCCATTTATATAAGAAAACATGACTGTGAATCAAGGAATTTACCTATGCAGTCTTGCCATGACACCTATTTTTTGCTGCAACAGTGAGTTCATGCAACAGAGTTAAATAGATGGAGAAAAATCAAGAAGCTTGTTTTAAGTTAATAAATATATATTATATTAGGAAAAAACTCTTTATGCTAATACTCAGGTTAGTTCCACACTCCACTGTGCACTTCGAGACTCCTTTTCTTTGGGAACATCACGCAGGGACATTGCAAACACCACCTCAGGCAAGACAAAGATGATTTATGTGAGGATAAAAGGAAATGTCATTCACTGAATAATGTTCAAAGAAACTGCAGTCTTCTACCCAGAAGATCAGAGACGGTGACTCAGACCACCAGCCACCCCAACTGCAGACCTTGATCACCCTCCAAAAGTATTTTTGGAGCTGTTTTGCTGTTCACACACTGCACCAATCAATCCATGTTCAACTCAAATAACAGCTGAAGCTCTGCAGCCCCCAGGGCCAAAACTACTTAAGGTAAATTGATTCCTGATGCAGCTTTCCTCTGCTCTTCTCTTTGTGCCTTTCCAGCATCTTTTAGAATTCAAATGCTTCCATTTGACACCATCCTTTCATCTTTTAGCGGGTGAGGCCCTGCTATTACAATCCTCCGCATGTTGTATAATTATTATAACAGCTCCCTTTGGGCTCAAGTCATTATAACTGTCATTTGATTAGCTTTTTGTCACTGGGTCTTTTAAAGAATGACTGCACCCTTCACACATAACATATGTTAATTTATTTCCATAAACATCCCAGTGTGTCTCCTCAGCTTAACAGTGACTTGATCAGATTTTGTGTTTCTTTTGCACACATTGCCTTCTTCTAATGGATGTCCAGATGGAAATGATGATCCCATACGTCATTACATTTTTGTTTGTAATTTAGCCTTATCAACATATCCAACACATGCGTTCAACCTACACACCTGAATCAGCATGAGTTCTTCATACATCTGTATAACAATGAGACTGACATTTAACAATTAAGAGTTTTCTTAGAAATCTTTTAATTGGAAGAAAAAAAATTCCTCTTACTCATCTCTAAACTATCATGGTGGCCATTAACAGGACACTTATATTTTCCATTAACTTCAGTAAGTGTCTAACTCTTTCATTTGTGTCTTTTGGCTCTGATGGAGCCACATCTGGAACATCTGTAAGCAATGCACAGTCCATTCCTACATTATCTTCTATTATGCATGGTCTTGAAGAGATTTGTGTGTTTGAGAAATGCTGATTTCACTTACATTATCTTGATAATGGTTAACCTACTACACTCTGACCACAATACCCGTCACTTAAAAGTTATATAATATTTCTTTATCTGTGTTTGATCCTATTTGTTAAACTAAGATGACAAGTGCATCACAGATTTTAGGTTGCTCTGGGCTGTTGCCAAAAGTTCAAGGTAGCTCATGTTCATACTTTCACTTCAGTTATTCCTGTCTGGTAAAGCTCAGAAGAAAATCTCAAACAGAACTAGAGTTAGCATCCTAGACTTCCCAAGAAGCCACAGAAAGGTCTGTCTGGGTTGGATGTGGGATGCTGAATTGGAGAAGCATTTGTTGCACCCCACATCAGCAGTGCTGTGCTGAGCCATGCTGTGTAATGCATACATTGAGGCTGGCCTGAGATTGGAAATGTCTGCACAGTGAACTGCTTCCTTCCCTATAAACACAAGTTATTGACCTGTGGGAAGCAATTGCCAGGTCTGGTCATATGGTCTGAGCTGTTGCGATTGTTCAATTTTGTATAACTTTTTCTATTTGAGCAGCTGTTACCACAGAACCATTTAGATTAGTTCCCTCATAGAAGAAAAATAAAAGAAATAGTACTAATACCCTCCAACTGTCACTGCTCAGCCTTGCAGCTTAAGTCTCACACCATGACATTGTGACAACCACAGTTTGGTAGAAAGATGATACAAAACTAACCAGATGGTTTGGACATCTGGTGTCATTTGACCCAAAGGAAAATAATTTGCAAACTGACTCAGTGACTTTGGAGAGTCACTGACCGTCCAGCCACTAAAAAAGTTGATGTTTCACTCATAAATGGCCAGAATGGATTTGCTTCTTTGTTGTGTCTTGCACTGCTGGTGCGAACCCCCAGCATCATAAATACTAGTATCTCAAGTACGTTTGCCGTTGGCTTCACAATGTGCAAGCACAGAAAGAGGGAAATGTGACAGGGACTTACAAAATGGTCCCTGCCGAAATTTCAAGCCCCCAAAGGGTGAAGAAAATGTTTTTTTTAACTTCACTCACTGATGTGGATGACAGAGGTGACAGCAGGGAGGGTTTTCATGATCTGTTCAGGTAGAGAAGAAAAATTGTGTCTGCTTCCTGTAAAGGAACTGTCTGCTGAGGCAAAACATGACAATTTATGCCCACGTCAAACACTGCATGCTCCGTCCTGCAGCTTTTGTTTCAGAGACCCAACAGTAAGTCGGGTGGAAATAATATTTTTTAAAGTGCTAATTTTGTTTTCATTGTCATATTTAGGAGCAAACCTTGTCTACATATCAGGCATCTCAACAAGTTACCACCATTTGCTGTCTAAAGAAAACTTTGAAGATAGATAGGAACTTTCCTCTGTGTCCTGGGTAATGTAGAGCCCCAATAATGGAACTACGTACAGGCAATGACGTAAAAGATGTCCTAGAAAGCCAAGAAGACATGCAGTATTATACTTGTAGTAATGAATTAAATGGGTCAGGTCACCTTCTCTGTCCCCAAGCCCACTGGCATGGCCTGTGTGGTGTCTAAGCCAACACAGACAGACAAAGACAGACCAATGTCTCACATGCTAGGCCAGTGTGGAGAAGGTATATTTGGGACAGTGAACAGGTCTACACAGAACTGTCAGTTATGAATCATGGTGGGAAGGGTGCTCTTCTAGTCTATGTACCAAAATAATTACAGAAAGAGCGTGCCCATGTGTCTCTTCCCCATGATGAAAAGTGATTGTATGACAGACCATGCTTAGTTATCACTTTGATTTGGTTCACCAAGGAGTTGACTTTCAGTTGCTAAAAAAAAAAAAAAAAAAAAAAAAAAGACTGAACACTCCTTTTCCTGAAAAGCACAAGCAGAAATCCTGATTTTCAGGGACTTCTTTTGCTCCTGTTGTCTGCCTTGCTCCTCCAGAGCTGCAGGCCACACACATCAGGGAGGGTTGATGCTCAGCCTCTGCTCTGCTGCGATCAAGTGGAGACCCCTGAAACCCCCAAGATGGAAAAGCTTGCAAGTGTCCTTCTGCAGGTGGCAAATAACTGCATTTGCTTGTTACATTTTTCCACCTCAAACCAACCCTCGGTGGGCCTGGCAGATAAATCTTTGCCACAAGCTACGATACATCTCGTGTGACAATTTTTTCTTCTGAAGACTCGAATGTAAACGTTTGACACGTGTCTGGTTTTCTAACCACAGAGACAATATCTTCTTCCTTTGGGCTCCGTGGGGAGGCAGAGGCTGGAGGGTTTCTCATTCTTCCCTCATGTCCCCTGACTCATTCACCCTCAGAGATACCCGAGCAACAGGAAAATAAAATAGAGCAGAAACTTCCTGAGCAGTTCGTCTGTGGTCTCCCAACCACTCCTAGTGATATCTTGGGGCCTTGGTCCATGGGGCTTTGCAGTTTTCCCAGGCGCAGCTGCCCCAAGTCCCAGTGAACCCACAGTTGGGCTCTATCTGCTGGTTCCCATCTTTCCCCACATGCCTTCACCCCAGGGAAAGGTAACGTAGAGCAGGGAAAGCTATTGGGGTCTGACAGGTGCTACTGAATCATCAAAAACAGAGTAAGAGAAAAAACAATAAAAATGTGTACCCATATATCTGTTGTTGTTTTTTTTTTTTTTTCACTTGCCACAGGAAATAGTCATCAAAGGGTTGTTCTGAGGCACACAGAGTGAAAGGTGAAACAGAGCTGCTCTCATAACCAATTCACTTTGTGATTCATGATCTTTTGCTTTTCCTAGAAGGAAAATCAAAGTTTATGGTACTTGTTTATGAGGAAGCTAAAGAAGAACGACCCTCATGGAGGCCTGGTCAGAGGATTTCAACCCTGTGGAAAAGTCTATGATTCAGAGCTTTCCTCAGACCTGAGGAGATCCAAATCCATTTCTCCAGATGTCCAGGAGAGGCACTGGCCCATTAGACTACAAGCAATATATGTGCTGGACCACATCACAGCATCCCATTTTAAACTCTTCCATGGAGAGAAGCAGTAGTTTAAACTCTCTCTAGTTACCAAAGCAGCTCAGATCATTTAAAGCCTGAAAGGACTCAGCAGCCACTAAGCTGTCATGCCCAAATTGGCTGTGGTCATACCAAACAACCAGCTCTTGCATGCTTCTTGCACAAAGATTTCAGGTATTTCACCTGGCTCTGGGAACCATGTTCCCAAGGGAGTCTTGCAGAGCAGAAATGAGAGATCACCGTCACAGGAGGGACATTGACTCTCTGGCCAAGGTCCCTCCAGACCTTAGCAGCCACCATGCCCGGTGATACCAGTTCAGCCTAATGCCGAGTAGGGTGAGAAGTGGTGACTGAGCCTAGTGGAGTGGGCTAGCAGAAGACATGGAGATGAGGTCTGTCTGATGAGTGGGAGTGTATGAGGAAGAGAATGGAAGGAAAAACTGGGATGGCCAGAAGTACTTAGCAACTTGGGCAGAATTCAACAAAGAAACTGACCCCTCAAAAAGGAGGAGTAAAAATGTTATGTTGTTGTAGTTCTGCTTTTCCAAAATGAATCGTTGGGACTTCAAGCAGCCTGTTTCCTCTGAGAAGTGGAGCTTGCTGTGAACACAATAGACATGGGGTTAAATACAGGGGAAATAAAAGAAACCACTGAACGTGGGGAGGAACAAAACATTTCAGCCTGACTTAAAGCAACCTCCTCTGAGTTGTTTTTCTTATTTCCAAAGAATGCCCCCTGATACCTTCTTCCTCTGAAATCCTCTCTCACCCCCCTCCCATATTTTTATTTTATTAATTTTAGATACTGAGGCCAGAAGTTAATGACTGTCCTAGCTCTGTCCACATCTTAACTCAACTCAACCCCAGGACCACCATCATGGCATCCCACTTGCTTGAATGGAGGGAGGGCTGGGGTTGGTTGTGGTTTCATTCAGTATGGTGCAGAGACCTGCTCCTCACTGCTGCACCATGTCAGCGCGAGCCATGCCATGAGGCGATGCTTCAGAGTGTCACCGAGTTAGTCCAGGATGCTTTGGAAAAGGTCATGACTTTGGAAAACCGGTTATTGTGCAAAAGAGATATGACTTATCTGTGGCAATCAGAAAGAATCAGGGATGAAACAGCTCTGAGAGGTCCTTGGAAGATGTTTGTTCAGTCGTGACTTGGAGCTAAGTAATCCAGCAAAGACCTATCCACTTCAGGTCGTGGTTACAGCTGTACTCCTGGATCCACCAGGCTCATAACAAAACCTCTTAAAAACACAGTTCTGCATATATTCCTTTTCCAGACCCATATGTCCATAATAACAATAGTAGAGTGATGAAAGTAACAATAGTCAACACTAACAGAAAGCAGAACTTTAAATTACGTGAAGTATTCATTAACTATTGAGGTTGGATTAAACAGTTCAGTGAGACTCTGGAGTCTCTGACCTTTCAGATCTCCCATGCAAAAACTACACTGTTGGTGGTGGTGATATTGGTAAATGCTTGTATTGCAGGAAGCTAATGCATGTAGTTCTCCTTGTGGGATGCGGTGAATATTGAAAGGTTATTGCCAGGAAAAAAGCAAAGAGATAAACAGGTGAAAGAAAAATCCATGAAGAGATATTGAATATAAAGCCACAACTGCAGGAAGTCTACGAACAGCAAGTTGTGCTCTGACCTACTACTAGTTTGACTTGAACTCTTGTTTCCATGCACCTTCCTGGAAGTATTTATGGGTGCCTTAACTATATTACTTCTGGACAGGTAATACCAGGACTTTGTAATCAACCTTTTCAGGTTCTGAAAAGTTTTGCAAAGGCTTGCATCCCATGTTGGTTAGATACCACTACAGGGTAACACTCCAGTTGGTTATTCTAGCTGCCAGAGCATGTTTGTGGAGACATTTGGATATGGGCTTGAGAATGAGGTGATTTACCTACATGCTTATTTTTCACATGTGTTCACCTAATCTAATATTACTGCTCCACAGGATTTATGTAGGCATATGCTATACTTTTGAAATCAAATAGCCATCCACATAAACTCTGTGGTACACTTACATGGGATGCTTCTAGGTAGTATTTGGCCCCAGAGACAACCCAAAACTGCAGGCAGGCATGGAAACACCAGTTGCCACCAGTGCTGATGACACTGGAAACGCTGTTACTACATCCACAGCTGTGTAAGGAGCTTCATGATGTCAAGTCCAGGTGTCATAGTTCCAGCTGTGCTCTGAGGGAAATATCTCCCAGTTTTTCCTTAATGCATCTTAACCACATTGTCAAGGGTTAATTCTTAATCTGCCAATACTTTCTCTTTCTGACTTTTTAGTTTTTAGTTTAGTTACCATCACACTCTGATCTCCTATCAAAGGATCTAGCCTCCCACAAAGAAAGATTTTCTCTTCAATTTTAGATCGGTCATAAAGTCTTCTAAGTTTTCAGATTCTTTTGATAATAGCTGTTTTAAAGCATCACTCTCACATGTCTCGTCTTGATGTGGAGTGCAGTACTCCTTCCATTCCTCCTGCACACTTTCACAGTTAACTTCCTCTGCTTGAGTTAGCTGAAAAACATTAAAAGCATAAAATGTTTTACAGCCAGCTGCTGTCAGAAATAAAGCAACGTTCTGACTGTTCTCCTTTCTGAGGCACATTGAATGTGGTGATAAAATATGAAACAGTGGCTCTCCTCTCTCCCTAAAGGTGCTGTTCATTTAGGGTTTATAACCATGATCATCTTCCAGGCAGTGTATTACTATTTTTCATTAGTTTAGTTTACTCCTTATACCATGAAATGTTGATTAATCACTCTCAAGGAATGTGCCCGGGCCCCACTTTCTTCAGGGCCAGAGTTTCAATTATTTCATATTGTGCAACTAAGGTACTTTCACACATGAGGATTACTGTGCAGTAGCATGTTATCATACATAGCTGCTCCCGATTAATCGTCTGTGTTTCTATTTTTTTCAGCTCATGGTAGCTTGTCATAAAAGAGCTTGCCAAATGCAAACCTATTTGTTCCCTTTATTGAGGGATAAACTAATTGAAACTACCTGAGGTGTCTTGCTCGTATCTGGTGGTTTTCAGTAAATGTGATGTGGCTACATCTCCGTGTTCATCCTAGTATGCGAAGAATATTGCTTCCAGGATAACAACTCCTATTGTTGGTGAAAAAATGTGTAAAAGTCACTTGGCATGTTGATTGGCTTATTACTGTTTTGTGAAATGAGATTCATGACCTGACTTCTGTTGCTATCTATAATACACATGTACATGACATTGCCACTGGAATGATATTTAAGTTGCCTGTCAACCCTGTCAGCCAATAAATCAAGGCCTGAAAAGCTCTAGAAAGTTTGCAGAACTGAGGAGAGTTTTATTCCTTCAGACATCTTCCAGTTTCTCAGTTCCTGCAGACTTAATCTTCACAAGGAATCATCTCCAGCACATTGCCCAAGATCTGATAAGCTGCCAGCACTTTGGGAAGCTTCATTTTTGGGTACTCAGCACAAGAATTTTAAGAAAGCCTCACCTTCAGGGGATGACACTCAGCCTTTTTTTGAAGTTTGTCCATATCATACGCTTTCCATGTGGGAACAAAAACTCATCATTAGCTCCAGAGGATTTCTGGAAATCCTGTCCTAAGAGGACTGCTTGGGTTTCCTACTTCTTGTCTTAAATTTCCAGGGTTTGAACTCTGGCTCTACAGACACGTTCAGCATTAATTACTTTGACTTCAGGTGAACATGTTTCTGACATTTCATTGCCAATCTATTTCAATGTCAATTTAAACATGACCTCAGTGCTGGTGATCATGTCTATTTAATGTTTCTACTTCCTCTCTAGCACCCATCTTTCTGAAACAGAACATCACCTATGATTTTAAGATCAAAAAGGAGAAAGTCCTTCTTATCATCAGGAGAGAAACTTTATAAAGTTCAGTAAGCAAATGAGTCGTTCACATACTGAAAGATTTTTCATGCACTGCCCCTTCTTCCCATTGCCCTGTTGCAAATACATATTTTAACCAGTTTGGGGATTTTGGACTCAGGACTAACTGTTTACAGACTAACAGCAAACTTTTGCTAAGCTATCTATAATTAAAATCTTTTTTCTAAAACATCCTAACGTACAGACAGTCTTCTAATACCTTTTGTTTTCTATGCTGTTGTTCAGTCTGTGACTCAGATGCATGATTTCCATTAAATGCAACGTGGGCTGAAATCTTACATAGCCCACTGAAATTCACTGTTTCTCATCTGAGGCAATGCTCTTATTTGTGCTGTACAAAAATAGGTACAGCAAAATACAAAGCTAGACTCATAGGTGCTCTATGCACGCACGAGTGTGTGTGTGTGTGTGTGTGTGTTTGTGTTCAGAGAAATCATAGATTCGTAGTAAAATAGGATCTCAAGAGACTACCTCCTCCATCAGCTGTCCCAGGGTGGGATCAACACTACCTATTTCAGTTCTTTGTGTAAGCTTGCTTAATTCCTCATTAAAATCTCCCACAAGTTTTCACACACATGCAAGTTCACCTGACTTGTTCTAAAACCTCAAGTGATGGAGACTGTAATGCGCCTGCAGCAGCCTGGTCAGAGTTTCTCAGTCACATGAAACATTATCCCCAATGTCTGCCCCAATTCTCCCCTTGTTGCAGGTTAACCCATTATTGCCAGTCCTGTTCCTATCATTGGAACCAATGAACATATGTCACAGCAAACGCCCTTTAGTATTTTAGGCTTATAATTGCATTCAGTGTGAATCTTTTTTTACAGATGAAGAATATATAATATATAATAAGGCACCACTTTTTACCTATAAGTGATTACTATTAAAAAGGGAAAGGAAGAAGAGAGAAAGGGATACTCCAAGAATGACATAACACTGAAAGACAGCAGCATAGTCTACTAATACTACCCCATATTTCTTCTTATTTAGTTAATAGCTTCATCCTGCAAACACTTGGACAATTTTATTCCAGTAAGCGTGTGGACACATAAATATTGCCAGCATTCATTCACGGAAACATCTTTCTTTCTTTTTAAAGATTATAGGCTGTTCATGGGCTCTAGACCTGATTTATAAGCCCAAACAGCTAAAGTCTGAATTGATCCTCATATTTATGTAGAAATATGGTGGAAAATAGCCTTTCCTAGAATTATTGCATAAAAAAAAAAAAAAAAAAAAAAAAAAAAAAAGAAGAATATGTACACTTATTCAAAAACCTACATGAGTAATAGGTTACCAGAATGTGCCATTGTCCAGTCAATTTTAGAGATTGCATCATCTGTTTTATTTTGACGTCATGCTGTCAAACTCTCTTCAAAAATTTCACTTTTGAGATCTGCCTCAAACATAAATTCTCTTAAAGTGGTGCATTTTAGGAGCCTGCCAAAAAAATCAGCGTCCACAGTATTCTAGTGAAATTCAAAAGAATATACACATACATATACATGCATGCACACATAATGTGTGTGTGTGTATGTGTATAAATATATATACATTTCTCTCAGTTAGAAAGCCAGATTCAACCATACAAACTCTATTCACTGTTTTTCTCTCTGTAATGGAAAAGATGACTCAATCACTAACCTAGTGCTTGGGCCTGAATCTCTTCTCCCCAAACGCGGCACAAACAGAAGCAACCCAAGTGAATTATTTGGATTTACACCAGCATGAAAGTAGAGCAACTGAGAGAAGAATAATATTCCTCTGTGCTTGAAGCTGAAGAGGTTTATTTTAGTTTCATTTATTCCCAGGCTTTACAGCTGGGAACACTTTTTTTTTTTTTTTTTTTTTTTTTTTTAACTTCATATGGTGTAATTTGAGGGTGAAACTCTACTCTTTTGAAAGTCAGACTTCCTTCTTCCTTTGTAGCATCTGTAACTCTTGACTCTCTCATGGAAAATGCATTCCTCAAAGACTTCTTCAAATAGTGATTGATTTGAGATTGGTTTTTAACTTGATTACATTTTGTGTGACAGGAAATATAAGTGACATTGACCTAATATTATCACCTGAGGCATTAAAAAACCCAAATAAATTAAATTGCATGATTTGCATTTGCTCTAAGAATCTATGGCTGTTTGCCCATAAGATCAATTTTACGGGCTCATTGGCCTCAAATCCTGCAGGATCTGGGAGCCACATCTACATGGCTTTTCTATAAGCCCAGCTCTGATTTATCTAGCTTGTTTGGATCCAATGCATCGCCATGGTAGCCCAAGCTGCCAGCAGATATCCAGAGCTCGGCTCACACTGAACACCATATTTTTATGTTGTACATTAGCAGTCCCCCAAATGACCACTATCACCACCCTCCAGTTACATCCCTGCATCATTTAAGGCTTCTCTTATGTGACTGAGATATGTCCACTGTGCGGACTGTATGCAGCACCACATAAGGAAATCTCAGGGAGGACAGATGTTGCACAAACCTTTGCTGTGTACCTGCAGAGACACTTCTAGCACTCACATTGGGTTGGCTTTATTGGTGTCATGGTGCCTCTATCATCTTTTACTCTATCTTCAGTTACCCATCACAATCAATATATGGACCAGCTGATATTATTTGCAAAACAAAAGTGGAAAGAGGGGCTTAGGAGGCCTTAGTACATCCAGCACTGCAAGTCAGGCTTGACTGGTGGATAAAATTAAAAAATCTTTTGTCGACCTTTGTTGACATATCTGGCGGTTGGTGCTCCTCAGGAGCTCACTCTTGGGACAAGTGTCTGGGCTAAGCCAAGCTGATGGGGGAGCTTGGGCTGGCCAGCTGCAGCCCTTCCACCTCATTTCAGTTCAGATATGTTGCACAACAGACACAGGAAATAGCTACCCAATAACACAAATCAAAACATAAATGGATCTTTAGTTTCATTTTAGCAGTCCAAAAAGACAACTCGTCATTAGAATTGTGATATCTGAAAGACTGGAAAGAGGAGACACCCTTACAAGAGACAAAGTTAGCAGGATCCTAATAGATTATCATCTCCATCCCTCTATTACAAGGAAAGATAAGCCCTACCTAAGACCTTTTCAGTAAAGGTTTGTCTAAGTTATTTTGAAAAGAGAAAGAAATATTGGAGTTCCCATCCCTTCTCCATGAAAGCCATTCCAATGCATCACTAGTCTTAGCATTAAAAACCTTTTTCAGTGTCTAAACTAATAACACGAGATTAAAAGTTCAACATGATTTCTCAGTCATTAATCTCTACAGATGTTTCTCTGTTTAACATCTCTGTTGGACACATGGACTGTGGGATTGAGTGCACTCTCAGCAAGTTTGTTGCTGACACCAAGCTGTGTGGTGTGGTTGACATGCTGGAGAGAAGGGGATGCCAGAGGGACCTGGACAGGCTGGAGAGGTGCCTGTGCAAACATCATGAAGAGCAACAAGGCCAAGTGCAAGGTCCTGCTCATGGGTCATGGCAATCCCAAGCACAAACACAGGCTGGGTGAGGGTGGATGGAGAGCAGCCCTGAGCAGAGGGACTTGGGTGTATGAGTGGATGTAAAACTGACTGTGAATCAGAAATGTGCCCTCGCAGCCCAGAAAGCCAACCAAAGACAGCAGGTCAAGGGAGGGGATTCTCCCCCTCTACTCTGCTTTCATGAGACCCCACCTGAAGCACTGTGTCCAACTCTGGGGTCCCCAATATCAGAAGGATATGGACCTGCTTGAGTGGGTCCGGAGGAGGCCACGAAGGTGATCAGGGGGCTGGAGCACCTCCCCTATGAAGACAGGCAGAGATAGGTGGATTTGTTCAGCCTAGATAAGAAAAGGTTCCAAGGACACCTTAGCGTGGTCTTCTACCCTTAAAGGGTACAGGAAAGATGAAGAAGGACTTTATATCTGGAGGTATAAGGATAGGATGAGGGGTAATGGTTTTAAACTGAAAGACGGTAGATTTAGATAAGATATAAGGAAGAAATTCTTTACTGTGAGGGTGGTGAGGCGCTGGCACAGGTTGCCCAGAGAAGCTGTGGCTGCCCCCTCGCTGGAAGGGTTCAAGGCCAGGTTGGAAGGAGCTTTGAGCAACCCGGTCTAGTGGAAGGTGTCCCATCCCATGGCAGGGGGGTTGAAACTAGATGATCTTTAAGGTACCTTCCAACCCAAACCACTCTACAATTCTATGATTCTAAGTATTGTCACCAAAGTATCATTTTTATAAAAATTATTTTAATGCTACTAGAACTATTTCAATTGCAGTGCAGCCTGAAGATCTCAGTTAGGGTCATGACAAAACTGAAGCAAGCCATCAGTTCAAACCATCAGTCAAAACTACCAGTCAAACCACAGCCATCAACCAAACCAAAACAATCTGATCTCCTTGGGACACCCTACACAGACAAAGGCAAGGTCAGCCTTGGAAATCACTAGGGATACCTTTCTTAAAATCAGTGTTTCAGAGAGGGATTAGAAAATATGCCCAAATTTCTAACACAACCAGTCCTTCCTGCAATTTCAGGCCAAAATGTCATGTCCTCAGCAGACACAGAGAAGAGATACACCTCTTTCTTTGCCACTGTTGGCTTATTTAAAAGCTGTTGTCATATCCTGCTTTGCAGCTCACTTCTCTTGATCTAAACATCCTCTACGGCTTCATCCTTTGCCACAGCCATGTTCCCTACACCCTGAGACTTGTTACCATCCTCTGGCCTCCTTTTCAAAAAACTTTGGAGCCCACCTGGCAGTCATTACAGTCAATGAGAAGATGATCTTTAAAACGTCAGCTTTTCCCTTCACATGGACTCTGTGTTCAGTGGGACTTGTCCATTGTATCTAGTCTGGCTGTGTTTTTTCAGTTCAATCAACAAACTAAGCTTTGGTTGAAAGCATTTCTCTAATACTTCGGCTTCCTCTTCAGATCCTGTCCCCTTGTTTTGTTTTGTCTAATTTAACATCTCAGGATGATTCAGAAACTCACAGGAACCCAAGGGGATTTCAGCCACCAAGATTTGTTTACTGTAGCATCCCTGGAAGTGGCACAAATCATCAAGCTGTGTGTTGTACCGTGTTTCAGATCTTGCCATTTCTTCCTGTCTGTTGCTCCGTTTTCACCAGATATTCCCATCCCTGGAGCAGAGTTGTCAGAATGAATAGCAAGACTGGACCTGGCCCTGTGAAATCAGTCCTCTGCACTGCTTTAAACTATTCTAGCAATCTCTGCAGTGAAAGCTTTGGTGAAACCGGACAGAATTGTTAACTTCTGAAATGTTTGTAGTTCTGATCCACTGGCCTAAAGTTTGTCAGCATGAGGACACGACTACGATATTGCTGAAGGTGCAAAGTGGAATCAACAGAATAAAACTAGTATAAATTTTCAAATGGACACTTTTATTTTGATGCAAGTAATCTTCTCTTGCAGAGTAAGTCCACAAAAGCAGGTTAAAGGCAAAGCAAAATATATCAGCCTGTCAATGAAAGAAATGCATCTTCCCAGTAATTTGTATTGACAAGCTTATATTAGGTTAATTAGCTTGATAGTCAACAGAATTGCACACACTTTAACCTTTGCACTGAGCTTCTCAGTCATGTTCTTTTCTCTCTTAAAAAAGAAAAAGCAATGTTGGAGAAAGATGTCAAATCTTGTATGAGTCCAGATAGCAGCTGGAACACAGATAAGTTTCTACTTACAAAAACCTTTCTCCAGAAGAATTTTAAGTTGGGCTTCTATGTCCACAACATGGTGATTTTTTTTTTTCTCCCTAAATCTATCCATTTCTCTAATAAAAATATTACCTCTCTCTACAAACCTTGTGTTACTTATATCCTCAGGACATCAGGGCTACAGAAACACTCCTATTAAAAAGTCAAATGAATAATACATTAAGAAGGATTTCTCTGTAAACATGTCTTTCATGTCTTGTGTTTACTTACTTGTAAAAAAACATGAAAGACAAAGCTTTACTTTACGGCTCAAGAAAGGTGCAGAGAATGATGACAAAGATGATAAAAAAGTGTGGAATAGCAGCCTGAGGAGGAACAGTTAAATAACCTTGGACTCATTTCCAGTCTGAAGAGATGGCTGAGGGAGTATGAGAAAGGTCTATCACACTTATATCCCTCTCCTAAGTGGTTTTCTGTTGTTTGACATCAAACCAACAGACTTCAAGGAGCATTCCCATAGAGACTCTCCTGGTTCTGCAAATGTTATAAAATGAAAGAGGGACAGGGAATAAGCTCAAGAGGTGGGCTGCTGCTTGCAGGCTTCACACCTACCAATATACCCTCATGCTACATCCCAAGGTATAAAACATTTGCTGTCAGGTTCCTGCTATGAAGCACAACTCTAGCAGACTCCACTGCAGCTTTGTTGTTGTGACATTGACCTGAAAACAAGATAATAAAGGTATGGAGATAATAAAGACAATTCATACAACAGACCTGTCTCAGGACCGCAGGAACGTAAGATATGTCATGGAGAAGAGCCAAGGCCAAGTGCAAGGTAGTGTGGATGTAACCAGGAACCAGTGCCAGGACAGGCAGATGGTACCTGTTTTGATTTAGCAGTCCAGATACAGCCATTGGTGCAGGGCCAGGGATTAATAAACATTTTTAAGTGTTTCTCCACACAGCAACAACCTTAGTGAGATCAAAGGCCAGAAGGGATCAGATTCTGGTCAGGAAACACCCTTCATATAAAGCCCAAGTAAGGGCAGCCTACAGCAGAAAACTAGCTTTTATTCCTTGCCCCAACTGTGGTCCTAAAATTCCCTTTGGATGCTGAAGTTGACTCCCAGTTCCTTCTTACAAGTTACTCAATTTTTTGAACATTATTCTCCTGTGTTTCTAGTCACTTCTGGCTGTGCTAAAACATTTTGGCCATGCCAACACTGGTTCCTTGGGACAGGCCAATGGACCTGTGTAGCTGACTTTTCTTTCAGTTCCAGGTACACTGTTCCCAGTGACTTAAGGGGACCTGTAATCCTGCAGCAATGGAAACAATTAATTAAAGTAATTAAATCAGTGTTTCATTTCTCAGTATGATCTGATTTTGCCTGACTGTTGGCCTGCAAGGGAACCTATGGGATTTATTGCAATGTTGCACGTGGCTGAGGGAGGTAACTCTGCTGTCTCCCAGCCTTACTTCCTCTGGAGCACATTCTCGGTGCCACGTATCAGCCTCATTTCACATAGCAATAGGGTTTCTGGAGCCATGTCCAGTGTCTGTTACTTGCTCCACACCTTTGTGACAGTTTGAAGAAAATCAGAGTGAGGGCTCTGAGTATTTCACAGTTCACAGAAAGGTGCAGATGGTAGAAGATGGAAAGCCATCCCCACATACAAAGGCTGAAGTTGTAAACACAACCCTTATTAGACCTTGGAGAATCCACACAGGAAAAATCTCTGTGCTGCTACTTGGGCCCTTCAAGTGGGTGAAAGAAACCAAGCCCCTGCAAGAAATCCACAGGTAATTCATGGAATGACTTCTTTCTTCCTTAAACTGTCAACTTGGAAATTACTCACCCCAGCGCTGCGTTCTCCTTCTGTGGGAAAGGGGGAAACTGAGGCAGACCACTTGCTCTGTGCTGCTGAAGGGAAGAAGACTCCAGATTTCCTGAGCTGGGTGCTTTATTCCCCACGTCACTTTGCTGTGCAGCAATTTCAGACATACAATTGTCAGCTTTGCTTTCATGGGGCAGGTGGCTGCAGGAGGTGGTTACAGAGAATGAGCCCAAAAAATCCCTTTCGGCAGCTCTCGTGTAGTCTGCCAGCATCTGCACAGCCCACAGCTTCCCCAGTCTAAAACAATTCCCCCACCAACATCAAATGTTCATTTCCTTGAGGGGGAGAGAGGCCAGCTGATGTTTGGGGGGGAGGAGGAAACCAATGTACTTGGCTAGAATGTGGGAGGTGGCTAATCATGAAAGATCACAGTAGAAATCATCAGTGAAAACACAAAAGAAGACAGGATGTTATCTCTAGCAGACATAATTAAGAGCATGGTTTGAATGTCAGAGAATTGGCCAATTTCTTGCCTTCCAGGAGAATTGTGCTGCAGGGTTTTGGTTTATACCTGAGAAAACTATCTTGTTTCTAACTGCAGGTATAAGACTGGAAAGTGGGAGGGACATATGGACCCAAGCCATATCCTGCATTTTCAGTGAACATCAGGCAGCCTTTAAGTGAGGGAGTTTGTATCATCCCTTTCCATAGAGTGTCAACTCTGAAAACTAATGATGACAGAGTATTGCAAGATAGAATCCAAAAGTATGGGGGAACACCTGGAGATGAACATTTCAATGAAGAACTGGATCATGTTTTAATACCTTCTTTATTTCTGTATTTCAGTGGACTTGCTGCTAAAGCAATCATTAATCAATTGAATTCTCATGAGAAAGAGTCAGGGCTTGTTCCACTTAAACTTAGATGCCTGGAGCCACCTGAGATGCCCAGGGTATCTGAGACATTCAGATAAGGCTGGCTACATAGGACCCGTGTCTTTCTGGATGTGTGGCTAGAAGCCGAGCGTGATAGCATGATACTCAGGCATGTCTAAAATTACACTAGATACCTACGACAGAGCAAATGTCTGGCACTCACAACGTCCAAGCACCCTGCTACAAAATCAGCTCCATTTTCTGACGAGAATGTGACATTTAAGTGCAATCCAGCAAGTGATAAGCCTGTAAATGCCGAGAGAAGTTAAAGAGCAGTCTGGCACTTCACAGCCAACCAGCTAGTCCCTAAAGTATTTTACTAACTTTTATTTTAAGATTTTCTTTAGCAAACATAGCATGTCTGAATACAAATTATCACAAAGATCAAGATGTTCAGATCTGAAAATACCTCAAAACAACTGTCTGCTTTAACCTTTGCATATTTTACATATTTTTTCCTTATAATCATATTCCACCCACTAAAGGATTTCAGAAGCACCGGAAGACAATGCTTCTATAGAGCGTATTTGTTAGAATATAGTATCTACTGTAAAATGTATTAGGGAATTATTAGAAAATGTCCTGAAAAAAATGTTCTTCATTAGACCTATGTTAATTCAGAGGATCGTATCATTTTGAAGCAAGAAAATATATGCAAATAACATCTGTCTCATAACTAGAAAATGGCCCCAAGCCTAAAAGTTCGAGTCTGGATCTAGATCTTACACCTCATGAAGTGTCAAGAGCTCAAGGCTTGGGATCTTGCTGAATAAAACATCAGAACAAATTAGAAATAAGACTAACAGCAGCACAGAGAGGTCCCAGCACCCAGGGTCTCTGATGAGCCCAGTGGGCAAGTCAGGCGGGGAAACACAGGTATCAGATAAACTCAGTGATCAGGAGTGGGAGATCATACATCAATCCTCTAGCAGGTATAAGAATTAAATGCAGATGTACTAATACCGTCTACTGGTCCTTTAACCATATAAGTGAAAATTCTGTCCCAGCTGTTCAGTATGCCGGCCACATTTACCAGGCACAGGGTAGTATATGGTGAGGGCAACTAGAGGTGGATAGTCACATCTTCACAGGAAAGTTCACTGGACTTCAAATCCCTCCCTTTCCTTCCCCCATTAGCATGCTGGCAGAGCAGATGTTCTTATATCACCTTGATTTGCATACCATAGATTTACACCAGCCTGCATCTGTTCACGAAAGATATTTATACCCGAAGGAAACAACACTTTGAGGTGTAGAAATGACAGCACAGACTTAAAAAAAAACCTAAAAAATGTGAGGTAAACCTGTTGTATGTGGTGTTGGCCTGGTACCAATGGAGGATGAGGTCTAGCCTGGAGCCTAAACGTCAAGAAAAGTGTGAAACAGAAGAGGGTGTCAAGAAAGACCTCAGAGCCTAAGAAAACATCATCTACAAGGAGAAGTAGGCTTAACTGGAGCATTTTAGCATTATGACAAGACAAATTCAGTGGAGACGAGAGGGCAGCTGGTCTCTGAGAGTTATTAATGGTAAATGAATAAAGGAAAATTACAATAGGCCAAATACATAGTAATGCTTCCTTTGGTACTTGCAGACTGCTTGTATTTCCATCACTTCCTAAACCAGAGAGTATCTGGTGGAATTTAATAACACTTAAAGGATTTTTTATCTATGTATTTGTCTAAGTGCTTTTTGAACCTGCTTAAGCTATCAGTGGTCACAACATCCTCCAGTGAGAGGTTCCATAACTTAATTACAGGTCTTGCATGCTGCATGAAGAACTACATCTTCATGCTTGTTTGAACCTATTTCTTTCATGTAATTTGATGATAATTTGATGTTCTCGTGCTAGAAAAGGCACTTGTGATTTTATAGGTCTATGTCATATCACAGGGTAAGAAGTCAGAGGCTTCAGCTTTGTTGTTATGGATTTGGGTTGGATGTTAATGAAAAATCATCTTTCTAGTGGTAAAGAGAATGAGATGTTGAAATAGATTGTATGGTAAGAGGATTAAATTTGATTACACGTGTGTCAAGAAGGCAGACAATCAGTGATGTTCATGGTGCAGTTTAGTCCACTCTGAAGTAAATGTGCATGTTCAGTCAATTAAGTTGCACTTTAAATTCCACTATTGACCAGATCGCCAATGACAACCATGGACCCTCAGCAGCCTCTTCACAGGGACATAACTAAAGTTAGAGAAGGATCTCAACCATTTGAGTCAACCCAGGCAAAGCAGGACTGCCAAACTTCCATCTCTAGCAAAACTGTAGCAATCATTAGAAGCTACTGAAATGCCATGACAATGATTTGAGTTATTGCCTTCAAATACTTGCTTTTCCAACGTGTTCTCTGATGCCAAGCACACATAACACCAATTCAACTCTCATATATTCTTCTGACTTTGCAAACTCTGTAGTGAAGCTGGAAACAGTGACTGTACTCTGCCAAGCCATGGAGTAGAAGTGAATCCAAGACAATGAACTGTGGTAGGAAAGGATAGGTTCATTTGAGTTTCCTTGTGCTCAGCAGAGCCTTGTAACAGATATTTTTCCCATTACCAGTCTAATGCTATGGCTCTGCCCACCAGGATGCTCCCTCTTGTCCCAAACTTCCAGGGTCTTGAGGGATCCACAACTGACCTCCTCTTCCAGTTGTCTTCAGTACCTTTTCTGTCTGAGTTTTGCCCTTCAGATCTTCCTGACACCCCAAGCCAGAAGCTCTGAAAGTCCATGAAGGGACAGCCACAGATTTTGGTAGGGTTTAGCTCACCCAAAATTACTTCCATGGTGGAAATGACTAAAAGATGACCTTGATTTTGACAAGTATCACCATGTCAGCCAAGACACAACCATCCTCTGCACCAGCAACCTACCTGGATTCTGCAGTCCAGATCCACATGAGTTATTTGGGCTCCTAAATCACAGCTATGATAAAAGCAGTAGAAAGATGAAACCTCAACAGTTCCATGTCCAAGGTCCCTCCTCATAGAGTGTAATCACTATGGCTAATTCCATGTCAGGTGGCTAATTCACCACCTCTCCATTCCTTCCAGGTACCTTTCATTATCCCTATGTCTAATTAGCCAGATCTAAAGGAATGCTAAAATAACTTTTTTCATGAATAATGGCCCCTCTTAAATCCATGTACCATAATAATGGCAATTAATTTGAACAGGCCGTTTAAAAGCTATTTTATTGAGCTCAGCACAAGCCCAACTGACATGCAAAAGCCTTTTATAACCTGGTACTCTCTGTACTGTCATCAATTATCTCCTAATTAAACAACAAAGTTCCCTTACAGTGCCCCAGTTAGACATCATTACTAAACATTTTCCCATCATTTAGTGTATTAATGTGGATAATTAAATAAATTGCAGCATGGAGTCAAAATTGTGGTATGATACTTGAAATGAAGTGTGCAAATCTCTATATGTTGTTTGAAGTCAAAACCTGCTTGACCAATATTGACATAAGGGATTATTTTAAAATTCAGTAGCTTTATTCTGTTTTTTTTTTTGTTTTTTTTTTTTTTTTTTGTTTTGTTTTGTTTTGTTTTTTTTTTCCAGTCTTGGGGGAATAAAATCAAAAAAAAAACTGCCCACAAGCTCCAGTAACAAATTGCCCTTGGAAATGTTGGTTCTTCCATGGTCAGAGAAGAGGCAGCTCATCTACTCAAACCTTTCAGGGGGTAAGAGTGTGAGGGCTTTACAACAAGGGTTTGATCAAAAATCTCCCAATAAATTTTCCATCAGCAATGAAATCTGAATCATTCAGCTTCACCTATGCAGCTGCTGGGAGGACCTCATTCCACACTGGAGCTCAACTTCACGTATAACAGGGATCTCCTGCTGGAACCATTCATATGCCACTATATCCAGTAGAAATGGTTTGAAGATTATTTCTTTCCATCAGCAGGCTAACCTGCTGCTCAGAGTGACCAAGTCCATGTTACTAGCACTGTGATTGCATTAATATTTCCAGATCCAGTCTACTTCCAGGAAACTTGTAGATTTGTATGTTCAGCTTCAGCAGCTGACAGCTTTCCAGCTTGTGATACAGCTGTCACTTTCCAGATGTTGTTGAGTTAACATCCACCTTGTAAGATCTCTGTTCTGAATTGTACACTTCAGATCAACAGCTATGGAAACACATGAAGGTCTGTTTAACCTAAAGAGAGAAGATTTTGAGTTGCAAACCCATACTGTATGTGAGGCTACACATAGTGTACCTGTCTGTCTCCACTGACCCTAGGTGATTAGCTGAAGTTAGACGTCTGTCATTCAAATTTTGGAGTCAGAAATGTCCCGTAACTCACAGCACCAGGCACAATGGTTCCTAATCCACAATGAGAAGCGCATCACTAATGAAATGCTTATAAACTTTAAAGGAGTGGCCTCAACTAGGACAAAGTATAGCATTTCTGTTTTCTGTTTACAACAGCTGAGAGTGGCAAAGCTCTTTTAGGATGTCTGAGATTCCTTCTTGGAGCTGTACTGGGGACTGTTCATATGTCCCAGTGACTCTGATGACTATGTTGACACTCAAATCCATGGCAGCAAAAAGCAAACCCAAATCACTGTTCTTCTACCCTAGGAAGCAGTAAACCAACAACCTGCCAGTGAAAAAATATCTTAGAAAAACATGATGTCTGAGGATGTGCGGAGGGTTCAGATTTGTATTCAGATAAGGCGATCGCAGTGAAACTGAAACTCCCTGCATGATAACTACTTCTTCTAATGTCGAGGATGTTGCCTGAATTACTATAAAATCTGAGGCACCTACCAGAAGGAAGCACGTCCTATATTATGTTGTTGGGTGGCACTCCAAAAATACCCATGAAACAGTTGGCTTATGCACTCTTCCCTAGGAGGCAGTCATTAAATCACTTTTAATTTGCAGGTGAGGACCTTGACTTTTCAATTCACTTGCTCCGCTAGGCTGAGTAGTGTCTGCTCTGTTCTTCTCTTTGTGTCAAATTGAGCACAGGAGGATTCAAAGCGAAAGTCACACATACATACACATATGAAAATGATCCCTTTGGTTTTTCTGTGGTCTACAGTTTGATCACCGAACTGCCTTGGAAGACTGATAGACACCTGACTGCATCTCTGGCAGGTTGGATGAAGATATCCTGGTTATCCATCTCTATTCCCCTGTGGCCCTTAGTGTGCTCACCACTCCAGGATGCCACGACCTGATCCCAAACACCATCATATGTCACATGAATTCGAATAAAACCTACTCGTGTACCAACGAGCACTTCCTGCCTTCCTTTCAGCCTCACATGTATCGTCATCCTCTGCTTATTATAGTGCCCAGTGCCCAGTTGCAAGTGATCGCTTCCCTTTTCTCCCTTTACACGGCAGAGTATTGCACAAACAGAAAACCAGTCCATACCCAGACTGAACAAACTGGTCGCAGGGAGGGAAAGCACGTTACTTGAGCAAAGGGTACAAATGCTTGCTAATGGGCTCTGCAGAACGGCCTGATGCGGAATAAGTAAGTAGACTTGTGCAATGATAAAAGTGATGCCTCAAAGTTCAAGTTGCAGGAGGAAGGCCAGATCCAGGACATGATTAGTGAGTGGATTGGAAGCTTAACTTAGATGGTGGTACAACTCCTCCAACACATAGGTGACAGCCCTCTGCTTGGTCAGCTGGAAAGCTAGTGTCATCTGGACTGCAAGGCATCTGAATAACAAGGTTTAGGGACACTTGGGGAGGTTAGACAGGAGCAGCCACCTCCTCAACAGCCCCACAGTCCCTGGCAGAAACAGCAAAAGAAAAAATGCACCAACTCTGTTTAAGTTGCAAGTAAATGGCTGCGCAACATCAGCCTGGGCTGGTGTTGTAGTTCCCAATCTTCTTCTCTACCTCCTGCTCCACATATTCCAGACTATCTCCCCAAATACACACATGCACCTCCTGATAGGTCTCTGACATTGTTTCTAGCTGCATACATCCATACTCATTTCTGCAATTCTTCTCTTTTCCCTTGTGTCCATAAGTCTTCTCAGTTGAGGGACTGATGGTGACTCAGGCAGAGTACTGAGGCACTGAAGGATGGATTAAAGAGTCAAGCATGGAAAAGTCAGTCTGTCTACTTCCATACTTCTTTCACATTGGAGAGGGGGAAATGGCTGTGCAGGTATAACAGCTTAAAGCAACTTCCCTGGCTCAGTCATCTTGCTGGTATTGTAAAGTATGTCCCCTCTCTTCCAAGATCTGGACATGTGCAATAAGAATATTTGCAAAACCAGTACCAAGACTGGTAGAGAATACAAATATACACATCTATAAATGCTCACACAGGCAGATGGGACACAAGACTGTTCTGTTACTGCAGCTCTCTTGTGTCATCTGGGCATCTCTTTTTATATCTCTAAGCTGCTGCCACCTCCTGTTTGACCTGCTGCTGCAGATGACAAGGTCTTAGATGCAGACACCTGTAGCAATATCCTGGGGAGGAGACTGGGGCTGTTGTATATATATGTAGGGTCTTTTGATACCCTATGTAGATGATGCCCTTGCTACAGACCTGTATCTAAACATTTCTGCAGATTACACATGGATATGTATGAATATGGATTTGTATGCATGAGTATCTTGTCTTTTGTTGTTTGTATGTCTTTAGATTAATGCACAAAGGTTTTACTACTCAAAGTTTTCTGGCTCTTCAAAAGTATGGTTTTTCCTCTTAAACTAAGCTCTTAGCCTGTGTCTGACATTACTCTCTTAGAAAACCCCAAACACAGACCAGTCCATTTAACTTCTGATTCCAGTCATTTCACCACCTTGTTTTTTCCCACAAGCACATTCTTCCTGACCCTTGAGACTCAGAAGAAACAATCCTTATCGCTGACACTGAACTAAAATCATGAAAGTATTTCTATTGATCCAGACTTCTGAAATCATTGGAGTTGTGTTTACTGCGGTCTAAATGTGCACAACCATGCTCAAGTTAATGAACTTTTTCTGCTTTACAAGGAGATGTGTCTTTGAATTTACCATAAAATGACAAGTTGGATCTGAATTAGACTGGCAGTTTTTCATGAAAGTGAAATTCTACATGAATTTCAGAAGCTAAAGATATAACTCCTAAAGGGGATATATACTGTCTTATCATCAAAGTTATTATTTAGCATTCATATTTCACTAGCCTCTTGATATGCACCATGGTGGAAAGCTATCATGCTAGAATGTGTCCAGACCTGTAGAAGTAACAATTGCTGTCCCAAAGAGCTTGAAGATTCAAATCAAAAAGAAGTGAGGGAAGAGAATGACACTACTAGAATGAAATTACAAAACCAGATGCCTAGTCTTCAGTGCTAAGTGTGCCGACGTTACAAGAAGTCAGGGCCCTGTGCACCACATGACCTCCCAATTGAAATACGAAGCTGATTCCCCATTACTGAACACACAATGGCCTAAGAATTAACATGAATTGAGAGTTTGTGCAATGACATTTTTAAACGTGCACTGACTTTTTGGGAAAGCCCACCATGAATATTAAACAAGCCCCTGCATTTCCTAGGGCTGGTGGGTAGGACTGGAGTTTCCTTTCTCGGTTATGTGCGGTGACCTTTTAAAATCATTTTTGTCATTGCATGATTCCTCTGGTTTTTGAGACTTATTCATTCTGGGATTTCAAGAGAATTAAGTCTCTTCTGTTGCTAATAAATGGAGCCCTGGATTCCCTCACCTGGGAAAGGACTTCTGACTAATGCTACTGTGCATGGAAGAGTGCTCAGAAATTGTAAGAGCGTCTGAGTAAAAAACAGAGGCACAAATGAAAAGAACTGTTGGTTTCAATTGTTACTTCTGAGGTATTTAGTGTTATAGCACCTTGACGCCTTACACAACATGCGGATTAAGTCCCAATCTGCAAAGCTGTACTGAAAGATAAAACACAAAGCCTATTTATTACCTAAGTCCCACTTAAGCCTTCAAAACAGACGTCAAGTACAACTAGAGTGCTGCACTTGTCTCCTGCATGAGGGACCTTCTATGAAACAGTCATTTAATTTCAGGGTATTCTTGAGCTTTTTCTTATATATCCTGAAGGGCATCAAAGGATAAACTACTTTGGATCAGACAGCAGAAAAGCAATTGTGGTTTTCTTTTTCCTCTCCATCTTTTGTTTTTCCTCTCATTAGCAGGTACTACCGAGCAGGCTTCAAGCCATCTCATCCTTTCAAAGAGCTCTCTCTAAGAATCAGATGAAGCCGGAGGTAAAAAATGATTCATATACAGTCATGTTTATCATTGTCTGGAAAGCAAAGTGTTCAAACCAAATCCGCCAGAGACAAAATAGCCTGAGCGGCTACTGTGATGACCTACTTTTAATAATAAGCAAACATTCCAGGTCTGGGTGGTTGGGGTAAACATGTAAGGCCCCTGGAACATGGCTAAGAGATATCCTATGGGAAAGGATGCTCTGGGGTCTTTTCACCCTTCAGATCCTGACCTCTAAACAGAGACGTGGCTAGATCACGAAGTACTACCATGGCTTTAATTTGTTTACCAACGCACAAGAGCACTGAAGATGCAGCAGCACAGGCTTTTTTGCATATGAGGAGTCTAGAGGACTTGCAGTCATTTGTTAGGTTATCCCAAAGTTGCATTTTCGTTGCCATAGCGACAAGGGCAGTATCCGAAGAAGATTGTGATCTAATGCACGGATATCAACTTCTTGATATGATCAATCAGCCCTTCCTCCCCCACGTCTGTACTGTCACAGAGCAACTCCTTGAAATAGCTACAAGACCTTGTTTCAGATGAGCTCAGGTATTTCCGCACTGCACTGTACTCTAAGGCAGGCAGCAGCACCGGCATCCCCGAAACCAACCCAAGTGAGGCAACATCCTCAGTGTTCACACCTACCCAAAGCAATTGTCTTCACTGTGTGCTGCCCTAAATCACCACACTGTATGTCTGCTCTTCCTGTCCCTCCATCACAGCCCTCTCATCTTCCCACACTTCATGGTTTTGACAGGGTACTGAGGTCACCTACAGCACTAATCCATCTCTAATTTCCTTCTCTTTTTTCTCCGTTGGTCTCTTGACATGAGTTTGGAGTTTTCAGTGCTTTTTTCTACCCTGTAAGACCCCTTGACCACAGTGGACATAAGGATCACACAAAGGAGAGTTATGTTTCTAAGGGATTGATGGAGTGACCTTCGGTCCTTCGTAGGAAAGTAGTAATGAACAGTGAGCACGCAGCCAAGCCACAGCCATGAAATGCCTGGGGATCTCCCTTTTATTTCTTCCATTGCTCAAATCTCATTTCTGCTCCTGCTAGCAATGCTGCAAACACTTGGGTGCCTAAGTGGGTTATAACCCATTGACTGTGGCCAGTGACAGTGTGGTTTACCTTATCTTACCTTACTTTACCTTACCTTACTGTACCTTCATGTACTGTCCTAATATTGCAATTGCTCAGGACATTGCTCCAAGTACCTCTTCCCAATCCTAGCTGAGATCTCTGAGCATCTATCTCCCGGCTGCCAGAGCTGGCCTGAGGACACTTGGTTTTCAGAGGGAGGCTAACATGTTTAATGTCATCTAATCTTGTTCTCTTCCATGCTGCTGAAAATTGAGTGCATCGTATCTCTTGCTGGGTGTCCCAAAGCTGAGGTCATTGATGGAAAAAGCATCCTGGGCATTCAGCATCCTCCGGTGAACAGAGGCTGTTGTATAAAGTCATCATTTTGAGAATTTTGTGGCCCTAATAGAAAGGATGTGACAATGGGTCCCTTAACCAGAGCCTGATATGTTTACATCAGCCAGCACTGATTGTAAATACACTCACATCAAACATTTTCATAGCACCAAGAATAAAAAGTTTTGACCTTTCACCTTAACCACTAAAAGAAAGCAAGCCAGCAAACCCATTCCTCACCCAAAATATTCACCACAAGGAGGTCAGGTCAGAAATGTTACCGTTAGCAGCCTCTGCTTAACTCAGCTTATGTTAACTCTGAAGTGAAGATAGATTTCTGGGAAATTTAGAAGGAGTGTGCACACCACAGCACGCAACTGAAAAAAATATTATTAGCAAAATTTCTCTGGGAAAAAAAACACTGTCTGCTAGCATCCTTGTTTCTTGTGAATAGGCCAGTTCAAAATAATTAGCCAGCCAGTTCCCGTGAGAAACACAGAGAGTTCAGATAAATAAAACAAAGACCTCCACAGGTCATCTTTGGCTCACACCTGCTCATGGATAGGTTACAGAGGAGGGGTAAAAAGTAGAGAAAGGGCTGGTTTTTGGCTGGCTGCTCCCAGCTAGGAGGTGGCACTGCTTCAAACCAAGCGCAGGAGGTAAATCAACACTCATTTTGCAGCAGCATGAAGGTGAGAGCATGGCCTCGGCACACGGTGGAGTAGCAGGACGGCAGCGGAGCGAGGGGCTGCTCGGCATCCCTGCGTTGGGTTGGGAGGGAGGCAGAGCGGGCTTAGTCAGGGTTCAGCAGGCTTAGCCCACCACGCCTTTTGAGCCGTGTCTCGGTTCCACAGCCCTGTTCACTCAACCACTGATGAATTTTCTCCAAGCCTTTCTTGGAAAAAGCACTGCTGAGATCATGAAGACTACTAATGAGTATCTTTAGATGCCTCTGGTGAAAGAGTCCATGTGGTGCTTACATCTCCATCGGTGGCTGTGTGCACATCTACCAAAAACCGCGATTCCTGGAGCCTTTCCCATGCAAAATCAGCTCTTCCTTTGGTTAAGTCTTCACCAGCTGGAGCTGCTTCTATCATTCCATGCTGCAGGAAAGACTCGCCAATGGGACAAAACTCCATCGTCTCCCCTGCCAGGTCTGTCTTGTCAGTTCTCACCACATGCTTTCCAGACAAGTCCAAGTGCAAAAGACACCTTGAGGCAAGACGTCTGGGGACTCACAGTGTGGTGATGTGTGACTGGTTACTCACGAGCTACACATTGCCCCTCTGTGCTTCCTGGGCTTCAGTCTCCTGTCTATAAAAGTGGGAAAGCTGTTCCTTTTTAGGTCACAATAAGGATAAATACATTAAAAACTAGAAGATACTAATATACTGGGTGAGAGAGACTTTGGTCCTGTCTTAGACAACCTGTTCTGTTGGGCTTTACTCCTCCAGACTGCCCTGCATAAAGGAGGCTATCTGCTGCTAGGAGTTTGTCCCTTTTAGGATTTTGTACAGAACCCAGCACAAGGGGTTTGTGTGTTGGACAGTCAGCACTTCTGAAATACTAGTGATAAACATCTTTTAATTATTGCAGTGTATAACCCAGAATCAAAGTTATCAGGTAAAATTTTTCAACTCCTCGCCATTATATGAGAGAGCATTCATTTAAGATCCAAATTTGTATTAACATAACGGTATCTTATTGGCAGACAGCTCCTTCTGACAGATTATTTTATATGAAAAATAGGAATCTGTGACTGTTTGTCTGCTGAAACTGCACAGATTAAAAAAAAAAAAAATACAAAACAAAACAATACAAACATTAAAAAAAAAACACCAAAATTTCTGGATTCCTGGAAGGAGGGTTCAAACCCATTATGAATGCATGATCACTAGATCAAATGCAAGAACCCTTACTGGCTGGGCTGCTGGAGCCCATTAGTTTGAAGGAGGTGACTATGTCTCCAAGGAGAACATCTGCCTCATCTCACCTCAGCAAGTAACATAAGCATTTTCTAGCCATTATTTCAGATTTCAATTATGCTGCAGCTTAAATCTTGGTACAGATATCAGTCATGGGAGGACACCATGGTGTGAGTTGTCCAGCAGCAAGGCTCAAAACCCAAACATCCATATCTAAAACTGAAAAGATGTCTCATGTTCCAAACAAAAAGCCCTGTATTGTTAGCACAGTGGCAGCAGAAGATTGATCAACCTCCCAGTCATCTAGTCTTTAGAGTACCTTCTAGAGGGGTGCAAATTTCTGTGCTGAATAGCAATGTAGTTAAAAAGATACATGTGAGCACACTTGAAATCCTGCTGATCTCTTAACCTCTGTGACCTCCCTGGCAGTGACTTCTGCTAATCCCAATTGAATTTAAAAGAAAGTTCTTTTGACTGGGAAGACAGCAAATACAGAGGGTATGTAAATACATCACAAAAAGAACCCAATGCCATTTCGTTGCCCCAAGAGGTCGTGGAGTCTCCATCCTTGGAGATTTTCAAAAGCAGTTTGGACATGATCCTGGGCAACCAGCTCTATGCGGCCTTGCTTGAGCAATCAAGTTGGACAAGATGACTTCCAGAGGTCCTTTCCAACATCAACCATTCTGTGACTGTGATTTCAAAGATGACGACTGTTGATTTTGCTTCACGTTTCCCCATGCCATTAATTAATGTTATCAAACAAGCTAGAAATGGTAGTGTATGTGTGCCAGTAGTCCTGGAAACCCCAAACTGGGAAGTTTCTCTCCAGGGATGGCTACTGCTAATGCCCAGGCATAAGAATAGACCAAGCTTGGAGTCAGCTCTCAATGATCCCCATTTCAAGGAGATTTATTAGAGAAGGTGTCAGCAAAGGGGTATTTCTGTCACATGAGCAACAGGGGACTGTTCTCCTGGAAAGGACAGGACCTTTTGCTCAAAAATGACCTTGTGTTTTTCTAACTGTTTCAAAGCACCACAGCTCTCCTGCAGTGTCAACTAGAGCGTATGAACCTTTGGAGCTGGCTGGGGAGGTTTTGACCCACTCCCACCCCTCCGCCACCCACCCCACTTCTTCCCCATCACTGCTGTGTTCACTCAGCCCTTCATGTGGCCATGTCCTGTGAAAATAATGTCTGTTACAGGCAAAGGGCAACCCTTTTTTTTTTTTTTTCTTTTTTTCTTTTTCTTTTTTTTTTTTTTTGTAAGTTTTGCTTTGCTTGTTTTTCTTAAATCCAAACTGTTTTGCTGCTCTGAGTGAGAGCACAGTGAAGCAATTGGTTGAGTCAGCAAAATGAAGCCATAACCTGGGGTGAGGAGGCAGGACACAGGCAGGAGGGAGGCAGAGTGTGGGACCCAGCAGGCGAGAGCAGTCAGCAACTTTCCCTCACTCAACCTGTGCCCTAAAATGCATTTTATGCATCTCTTTAAGTTGACTATTTTGAATACCACCAGCTCATGGCTGCTGAGAAACCGTAGTATTGAGCCCAAAATGAACAGGGACTGAGAACAAGCTTTGAACCTTTATAAAATCACAGCTGAGCAAACTTTATGGACTGGGAATACATTTTGCTTCCTATGCTCAGTTGGTCCTTGGTATGAGACTATCAATTCATGAAAGGTACATCAACAACACCAGGGATAAGAGCATCATCACAATTCATTTATTTCTCTTTATAGTTTGAAAGGGGCAATACATCTCTCCAGTCAAGGAGTTCCAAGGAAGTAAAATCAGACTGGACCGTGTAGAAAGATTCTCCCATAATTACTCAACCTTTTCTGGTGAAGCCTGGGAGATATGCACCGTCACACAGCATTTTGCAAGTGGTTTGATTTGCTCACTGCATTTCCTGTCCTCTTCTGCGGAGGCCAGGGAGCTCCCGGGCTGGAAGTGTGTGACAGCCGGGCGGACAGACCTCTCTCAAGAATGGGTGTTTTGGGGAATGCGGGACCTGTTGTAGAGTAGAAGAGATGAGGTGACCTCTCTGGTCCTTTCCAAGCCTTTTTTTTTTTATGGCTGCTAGAAGAAACTGAAATGTAAACGTCGTGTTAACATGCAATGCACACTTTGAGCAGAAATGGAAACCTTTAGGGAGGGAAAGAAAAAAAAAAAAAAGTTTTAGTGTTATTTTAACATTGAAAAATACCTAACATGCTATATTTTCTTCTTTATTTTTCAGGCACAATGACTCATTAACTGTTTCAATTAATTCAAAGCAAAGAGGAATATTTTACCTTCTTTCACAGCAGTTACTAAATGTGTTCTCTTATTTTATTTTCCCCACACTTCCTTTAAATTATCAATAAATTGCAAATAATCATCCTTAAAAACCAAGCAACAGAGTTAAAATATTTTGAGAATGAAACTATTCAGACATGCCCACTGCCCAGGCAAAACGTTCAATCAGTTTGATTTTTTTCTTTTTTTCTTACTGAAAATGTGGGTGGTTTTCAAATACAGGAAAGAAAACACGATGGCTTGTGGTGATATTTTCCACCAGAAAGATGCAGCTTTAAGGGCTTTTGGTTTCCAAACCTACACCCACAGGAGTGGCCTCATCTGTTGTAGAAGGCAATGCCTGATTAGTCGTACAAGTCAAGTTAAATGACAATAATAATATACAGCAGTTGATGCATGTTTCAGTGGAAGCTCTGTGTCAGCTGGGTAATTAATATGGCAGCTGCCTCCCAGACCACAGCGCTGACGGTGTTAAATATGCAAAAAACTGCTGTGAAAAAGGAGGGAAAAATCTGTTCTCCATGTCCCTGGTGGATAGAATCTAGTTGAAGACGTCCCTGCTCATTGCAGCGGGGTTGGACTAGATGACCTTGAAACGTCATTTCCAACCCAAACCACTCTATGATTCTATGATTCCATAACAAAAAGTGGGCTTAAATCCCAGCAAAGAAGATTTAGGTTACACGTTAAGGGAATACTTTCCAGCAGGGAAGGACAACTTTGGGGCAGGTTGTGGCAGGCAGGCGTGGAGGTGTCACCAGAGGTCTAGAGGGACAAGATGGGTGAATGCCCCCTTAGAAAGGGCTCGTATTGGTTTTATCTTAGGTCAGGGGCTGGAAGATGTCCCACCAAGGATTTTTCCTGCTCTGAGACCTTGTTGTTGCACAGCTAAATGTTTGCTGGGAGAGGAGGCCGACTGAAGCCTTTTTCTGCCCCTATGTTGGAGCTAAGTGGCCTGATGCACTGTTTTCTGCGTGACACACAGAAACGAGTTCTGAGCCTAAACACTTGCACATCTGCAAAATTTCCTGTAGGCAAAGCGTTCCTCGTGTAACCAACTGCTGTGTCATGCACTGTCCGCTGGGCGGGATCTGGTATATGTAGGGGGCAATATCAGTGGGGTCAGGGAATGGGAGAGAAACCATGGAGCTGCATCGCAGCTGGGGATATGACACTACGATGCCCGAAGCTTGTGATCATCAGTCTAAGTGCAGGTGGATTCGATGGTCCTCCAACCACCATGCTCCTGTGCAAACCGTAGCAACAGCATCAGCAACCAGTGGAGCTGAAAACTTAAGCTTGGGATGGGAGTACATGGGATTTTAATTATCTACAGCTGACCCTCACTTGGGGTGAAAGAACCTCTTCTGCATGTTTGCAGTATCAACACCATATCTCTTGCCCTCTCAATATAATGGAGTCTGATACAGACAGGAAGGATGAATATGTAAGTTAATGGTGTGTGAGCAATTAAAATGCAAAATCATCTGCCTCATGAAATGTCTTTTTCTCTCCTGCTCGTAACAGGACTAGGTATTATACTCAGCTCAAATTGTTCCAGAAAATAGGAGAGAATCACTCTTTGAAAGCAATTAATTTTCCCTGGTTTCCAAAATCCCAGCAGTCTTTCCCTTTGCCTTGCCTCATCTTCCTTTTATTTGTTTTAATGCATACTTTACATTTTAGGGATCAGCAGCAAGAGCAAAATAATCACAGTGGTATTCAAAGAACCATCCCAGCCAGTTCAGAGTGAACACTTACAGGTCCTAAAAATTCTAAACACCTCATTTGGATGATCTCAAACAAAACATCTCTTTTACAGGTCTGGCAGGTGGCAGCTCTACAGGTGCATTGACCTTTTAGGGAAACACCATTTGAGATTCTTCACCAGAACCTTAGACCCACAGAAGGTACCTGAGCGTGGCCTCATGTCTTCTGTGGGTACATCAGGGGTGTGAAGAACATCTCTAGGTCTCCTTGCTATAGGGGTAATCATATTTGTTTGACTGTCAGGAGCGAAGCCCACTCGTCTCACAGGGCTGGTGTGCTCCTGCAGGATGAGAGGATTTCACACTGTCTTCTCCAAAATCCTTGGCACCCACATTTCTGGGGCTTCCTTTCCTTCTTGTTGCTCCTCTCCCAGGTTCTCAGGCCAGTTTACCCCTCCAGATCCGTATGTCCACAACCCCCCCAGCGTCATACCTAATCTTACAGCACAGGTGGAAGCCACAGGACCAGTGGAGCTGAGGTCTCCCAGGGGATGTTTTGGGCAAAACCCACCTCTGACACCCTCAAGCTGTGAAAGGGGTACACGGAGCAGGTACCACCTGGCCTTCTTTCATACAACATCGTGCCCTGAGCTTGGGTCTACCTGGAAGAGAGATGTTTCAAACACCCCTGGTCAAGAATATATTAGGATGGGACGGATGAATGAGGAAAGACTTCCCTGCTGTCTACCCCGCAGCAAAACCCTCCTGCCAGCCACAACAAGGCTCTGCTGCCTTAAAATAAATAAATAAATAAATACATACATAAAAATAATAATAAAGAAGTCATGTTGTCTTAATTATTTCACTCTGTTTGGTAAGCAGTCATGGTTTCCCTGTCTGCAAATGGGGTTTACACGCACCCAGTCCCAAAGCAGGGTCCTTGGCAGGGCCGGACAGGATGCTCACCTCCCAGCCCACACCGAGCCCCCGGGGGTGGGGCCGTTTTGGGCGCGGACACGGGAGGAGGAGGGGAGGGCGGGGGGGGCGGAGAGGGGGTGGTGCCGAGGAGAAGGAGGAGGAGGAGGAGGAGGAGGAGGCGGAGGCGAGGCCAGGCCAGCCCCGGCGGTGGCGGCGGGAGGCCCGGAGCGCGCTTCCCCCGCGGGCCGCGGCGGCGGGGCGGGGGCGGCTGCCGCTGCCACGGGCCGGGCTGAGCCGAGCCCAGCCGAGTCGAGCCGAGCCCAGCCGAGTCGAGCCGAGCCCAGCCGAGCCGAGCCGCATTGGGTGGAGTCCAGCAGAGCCGAGCTGAGCCGGGCTCAAGCCGTGCCCAAGCCAAGCTGAGCCGCGCCGAGCTGAACCGGGCTGCGCGGAGCCGAGCTCAACTGAACCGGGCTGCGCGGAGCCGAGCTCAACTGAACCGGGCTGCGCAGAGCCGAGCTCAACTGAAGCGAGCTGCACCGAGCCGAGCTCAGCTGAACCGGGCTGCGCGGAGCCGAGCTCAACTAACTGAACCGGGCTGCGCGGAGCCGAGCTCAACTAACTGAACCGGGCTGCGCGGAGCCGAGCTCAACTAACTGAACCGGGCTGCGCGGAGCCGAGCTCAACTAACTGAACCGGGCTGCGCGGAGCCGAGCTCAACTAACTGAACCGGGCTGCGCGGAGCCGAGCTCGACTGAACCGGGCTGCGCGGAGCCGAGCTCAACTGAACCGGGCTGCGCGGAGCCGAGCTCAAGTGAAGCGAGCTGCACCGAGCCGAGCTCAGCTGAGCCGGGCTGCTCCGAGCTGAACTGAGCCGAAGCAGGCTGAGCCGAGCTGCGCGGGCGGCAGGTACTGCCCGCGGAGCGGTGCGGGGGATGCGCGGGCAGGGAGTGCCGCTGCCGCGGGATGTGGTGGGGAGCGGGTGAGACCCCCGGGCGCAGGAGGCGCGCAGGGTTGCGCGGTGCGCGCAGGGCAGGCGGGAGGACCGGTGCGCAGCGGGGCAGCAGCAGCAAGAAAGTTTGGGGCACTGTTTGGTGCTTTGCCTTTACCTGGGATGCTGCTCAGGACCCTCTGCTTCAGCTGTCAGTTCTTGCTCTGTTATGGGTTTTTAAAGCTCTCGACATTGAGCCAAAGATTTTTTTTTTTATTATTATTTTATTTTTTTTTACCTTAAATAAGAGTTTAAATAACTTTCAGGTTTACACCTCATGTCTTTTGCGTGTGTTTGTGGTTTCATAATCACATTTTCCTGCCTTTAAAAAAAGTGTTGTTTTCTCCCATGTACCTTCATGCAATACAAAGAAGAGGAGAAAATGAGAAAAACAATGAAACCCAACTATAATTAAAGTGTTATTCAACACCGTAAACAAACTGGGGAAAATATAGAAGGAAAATACTTTCCCCTGCTAGGTTCTGTGATGTTTTGTAGGTGTTTCTTGGTTACAGCAGTATGTAATGAGACAGACAGATAGAAGCCTAGTTTTAGGGGGGAAATTGTATCTCAGTGCCTGGGTATATCATTTTTGGATCGAGTTTGAAATATTCTACAGACCAGCGCTGCGATAAGTTTGAAAGCAAATTTGAGCGGTAAAGAGAAATGAACTGTCTCCATCCCTCCTCCTCTGCGCAGTGTTGTGAGCTGCATTTCCTCTCGAAGGAGGGGACTCAAAAACCCAGCCTGGCTGCTCGGTCTTGAGACCTGGGCTCTGTCCCCTGCATGCACATCGAATGCTAATGAAGTTAAACTCTTGGGTGTAATCGGATCCTTTTTAATTGTAATTACAATGCAACTAACTAACTTCTTGGCTGTACTTTTCTCTAATCTCCAGTAGTGTGATACTTCGCAGGGGTGGAAAGCTTTTTAAGGGCTCTAAATTTCCACTCATGAAACAACAGTAGCAAAGAAAATTACTTTGGCAGCTGAAAGCCACTCAATTGAGTCATGTTAATAGCAGATTATTTAGTAGGGTTACTAGGGCAGGAAGAGATAAAGTTTCACTGAATTTGCTATTACAAAAAAAAAAAAAAAAAAAGCAGGAGGGGAAGGAGAAGCAGAATTATTTGTGGTGAATAGGGCAATGTTCTGACTTTTGTATTTTTGAACAGTCAAATCCTTGAGGTCCTGGACCTCAAAAAATATTTATTTTTTTCTCCCTCTTTTTGATTGAAGGAAGGACTCCATGTCCCACTTGAGGCCGCCAGGCATCTTTGAGTTTCTGGGGAATATGCTTTAGCAGCCAAGTTGAGGGACCAGCCAGGAGCACCTTGCTCCAGGGAAGCTCCTGTCCCACCTAGCTGCTTTCAGCTGGAAGCACCCGATGGCCTCCTAACACAACTGCTCTCCTGGAGCTCACCGACCCGCCGAGCTGCCCTTGGCTGAATGCCTGACAGTAGAGTTGAATCTGGATCTCAGTGTGGGGTCTGGGTTGTTGCCTCTGTCTCTTTTTTTTTGTGTCTAGGCTGGGCATGAGACTTTGATATCCCCCAGCCATCACTTGCCAAAGCTCCCTGAGCCGTACTGAACCCCTCATTTTCCTCGCACAACTACTTGGCCAAACCCTATGAGGACACAAGATGAATGAAGCATGCTCAGCCTGTGCAGAGGTTTCTGACTTGAAAGCCTCCCTGCTTTAAGATGATGCCACAGCTGCACTGGCATAGGCAATGCAGAGTTTAGGTAGACTTTCTCCCCACTTCTAGGTGTCCTTTGGGATTTTTTTCAAAGCCCTAAGAAAGATTCACATCGCCCTCCTGAACCTCCATCCTGCACCTCAGTAGCCGCCCTGTGCCTAGGCTGTTTGTGTAATCACGCTGCTACAATGAGTAAAACGTTTTATTTTTTTTCACACCAAGGAGAGCTACAAGCAGAGAGTTGTTACACTGACAGGGTGGAGCTGAGTATTATTTTTTTTTTCTGCCTCAGTTGTGTTTCCTTTCAAAGAAAGTCACTCAGTTGACTCTCAGCACTTCTCACGGATGCAGCGTGTGCCTCACCATCACGTCAGAGGTGGAGGGTCTCAAAGAAAGGCTTAGAGGGAGAGATGAGGAAGGAGGGCTGGAGGGAAGGAGAGCCTCAGAAGCTTAGCTTCCCAGCATGACACACTTTTTTATTTGTCTTCCTTGAGATCTTTTCCGGGTTAGTCTCTATATCCTCCCACTTTGTTCTGAAGAAGGCCATATGGTGAATATAACTTCTGAGGGCAATTTTTTTGTTTTCTTCTCTTATTGCCTGGGTTTAAGTGCAAAGAGCTCTGCAACAGCCTAGGAAGGAGGTGAAGTACTAACCACCTCCCAGGGCTTTGTCAGGAGGGCTGCTCTATAGGAGCTGCTCTTGGCTTTTTACATATATCTTTGTGGATTTATGTTAAAACACTTAGCCGCAAATTATGCTGTTGCTTCCTATTTTGCTGAAGCCAGGATTTGTGTAAGCAGAGTGCTGTTCTTTGCCTAAGTTTCAAAAAAGGGATTCATGAAATAGAAAAGGCAGAGAAAGTCAATACAGTAGTATGAACATCCCAAACCTCTATGTGTGAAATTATCTATAGGACTAACCAGAGCCTTGATCCTGTAATCACAGGTACCTACAGCTTAGTGTGGATGCACAGCTGCGTCGCAGGTTTACTCACATGCTGTCTGCCTGTTCTCCCATAGAAATGTTCACAGATCATGATTGTCATCAAACAGTAGTCTCTGTTAGCCTGCAAGCTCACCATGACAGTTTGTTTCCATTCTGTGGTGGTGTCCTCTGTTTGCCTGCACTTGCATCTTAACCAGAGCATCTGACTCCTGGCTGTAGGCTTGACTGGAAGGAAAACCTTGGCAAAGGCAGCGTAAACTGCAAACCCTTCTCTGTAGCCAATTGCAAAGTGCTTTTTGTATTGTCGCTTGTTTGTGTTAATTTTGTGATTTATCAGGCCTGTTGGAGATTTTTTAATTTGTCACCACCAGCCAGATCACATCCAGCAGTAGAGATAACATTTATTAAATCTGATGATGTGTGTGGAACAAACCCAGATTGTTTTTCAAATTATGCACAGCTGTTTTAGCAACAGATAATTCCCCTGATTTGTATCATACCTTGTAGCAACACCATTGCTTTGTAGCAGCTTGCTGAGGTAGAATTGTACCATCCCATTTTGGGATATTTTTAGTTCCACCTGTGTGTAAGAATATTTTCCTGCCTTTGCTCATTTCGGGCAGAAATGCTGAATGAAGTGTACGGTTGTATAGGATGTACCCAGGGTGGGATGAAAAGGAAATGGTGCAGCTTTCACATAACTGTACCTTGTCTCTCCTACCGCGGTGTCATGTCTGTGGTGCGGATGTAAGGTTCAGTTATCTCTCAGGTGAATTTCTTGATATTTATCTGAGATGTAAAGAGCCCTGAGAATTACAGATGATAAGCTCTACATAACTTTAGTCTGTTTTTTGTGAATGGCCATTTCCACATCACGTTTGACCTGTTTTGGTCTGGATTGCTTCTCAGTAATCAGTTGCCTTGATTATTATGTCTTCTAATTTGCTTGGCATTCATTCATTCAGAAGTGTATCCCCTTTTCCTTATCATTGCCAAGTACAAATATCCCACTTATCTCCAGAAGATACAAGACAGTCAGAGCATATGCATAGGAAATACCAACCCTGAAAGACAAAAAAAATGTCCAGTGGATAAACAAGTGAAAACAGGGACTTTATGAATCTTGTGGCCATCTGCATATCGTACTCAGTCTGATTCTATTACTCCTGTGACTTCTGTTACGTCAATTGAACTTGCCATTTCATCGGGGAAGTGGAGTCTTAACGCTGAGATCATTTAGGGCATCCTCACCCTGCCAGGTCAACGGGTACAGCTCATGATGTGAGTGCTTTGTGCCGTGTCCTCTGCAATGCTTTTCCTGCATGGGCAAGTCTTTTAACCTACAGGTGTTTGGCAGGTGCTCTGTCACTAAGCTGTCAAGGACCTGACCTGCATGTCAGTCAGGACTGACTATAAAACAGGGATAAAACCTCCATGCTTTGCATAAAGATAATGGAGAAAGTGGCTCTGAACTGTCTGGGAGGTGCTTGCAGACAAAAAGAGGCATCTCAGTCAGCAGAACAGTGTGAAAAACCTCAGGGTATCCACAAACCAGGCCATGAACTTCACTGAGCAGTGCCACTGGGGCTGTGTGTAGACTTCAAATGAAACAGAGCAGAAAAGATCATTCTGCCCCATTTTGTCGCCCAGGGTCAGGGTACTCTTGCCCTTCCTTCAGGAGATGTTGCCACTTCTCCAGGAGCAGAAAAGACTCTTTATGGAGAAACTGTATCTTTCACAGCATAATTTTTTTATTTGCATCTCATCAGTAAGGCCTGATGAATACCTGAGTTTAGAAAAATTTAAAAACCCTGAATCTGATTACAAACTAGAAAAACAGAAAAATATGTCTTTTTTTTTTATTATTTTCCATGAGAAATACATATTAGTTCACAGAAATATTGCTGCATTGAAATCATCTCCTAGCATAGACAAGGCACCTACAATGATGAAAAATTCAGACAGTTTTCATCCAGGGTTGCCAGACCATGAACAGTTAAAGGGAAGAATTAGATGTGACATGAGAGAGAGGCAGAGAGAGGTGCCTATATAAGATGGTTGGAACATATTCCATGATATGTAAAGGAATTAAAAAGTGGTAATAAAAACTTTTCTATACTTAGTATGTTATAATTATCAGAAAACATGACAGTAAGAGAACTGTCTCCATAATTAATGACTGCCCTGACCAGGAGCTGAGGATGAAATAGTGCATGAACGCATTAAAAAAGTTGATCCTAAGGAGTTTACAAGGTACATAAGAATGAATTATATCAAAGGTAGCAAAAGCATTGTACTTATAGAAGTAAAAATAGTGAAATGAAGAAGTCTTGCAACCTTGTGTGTTGAAAGATCACATCTCTTCATGGACATAGTGACATGCTCCCAGGTAAGGTGTTAGAAGAGCCAGGTCTAAGTTGGAAGCTTCAGGGTTACAGATTCAGTTGATTTTAGAGGACAAGAGAAATAAAGGTGGTTTCCTTTCCAAAACACAGAAAATGTTCAGGGCTTTTTAGTTCTTTAGTGGAAATATTTTGGTCCACAGAAAAAAATGTTTTGATTCTGAATGCCGTTGTTCTTTGTCATAGGAACTTAGAGATGGCATGCACTTTTCCATTCAGTTGATTTCCTGGAGCTTCCAAGATGCACCATGACCTCTTGATGTGGTACAGAAAGTTGTTGGCTCCATCCTCAGTGTCCCTGGCAATAGTATTCATGGAAGATGTGGTCCTGTGGATAAACCTGGTTGACAGAAAGCAGAAGGATATGAGGGAACCTTATCTATAGTTTCCATGAGGCATTCTGATAGGTTGGCTGAATCAAAACCTTTCAGACTTTGCACCTCAGTTTCCTAGAGCAAAACCCATAACTTCTCTTCAGATTTTTTGTTGTTGTTGTTGAAAAGGTGGTTCTGTATCAAGTATGTTTGACAGAATATTCTATGGCAACAAAAAACACCAGGTCACCACCTGCTGCTCATGGAGGGCTTTGTCATTTAGCAAGGCAGGAAAACGATGTTTGAAACTGTTTTGAAAAGATTGCTCCAGGCACTGGTGGTAACATGGGAGAAGGTATGAGCATGCCTGCAGCAGTGGATGACTGGGTGGAGGAGGTAGAATAGACCTCAGACTCATCACGACAGCAATCTGGGGCAGGAAAAACCCTGTGTAGACAGACAGCCTGAGAAGAAGGTGCTGGTTACAAGGTGGGTAGAAGATAGGTATATGGCAAGAGGTAGGTGTGGGGCTGAAGGCGGCTAGTACATTTCTTCCTACTGCAGAAGGGTGAAGGTTTAAGCTAGAGATTCACCTGTGTTTAGGTCTAGCACACTGTGCAGAAGTGCTCTTCAGTTTTCTGGAAGCTTTGGCTCTTTCCTGGGCTTCACTAGCATCACTCCTGGGCATGAGGATTCATGCTCACACACCTCGCAAGAACAGCTAAGACAAGAGCATCCTTGTTCTTTGCTTCTTGTAAGAAAGAAAGAGACATCTCCAGAAAATGTGCCTGGGACAGAGTGAGCTGATAAACTCCTGTTAGGTGATGTTTGAGGCACAAGATCTTTCTACCTGTTGCTTCTTCAAGGAAAGGAGGCCTGATAGCCCCAGAACCAGAGTGGATCCACTCAGACTTTGCAATAATGCAAGCATGCCTTTTCCTCAAACTCCCATTTTACGGGCAATATGGACCCACTGTTTACTTTCAAGGCGAAGGTGAGGTCTCTAGTGATTCAGGTGAACTTGGTGAACCCAAATATTCATCTTATGTAGAGCAAACCAAGTCCCAGTCCAAACTAAAGGAATGATACCTGGTAACATTCCCCCAGTGATATTTATTTTCCTTGCTGGGCCATCTGTGGTGTTAAGCAAAGGACTGGGATCTGCTGCCCAGTCTTTCCTGCTGGCCAGGCTGCACAGCTCCACCTGATAACTGGTGTGACCCTCTGGGTGTGCTCCTGAACGCAAGCCTATCCCATTCTTTATTGTGTGTCTGGAGTTAATGGCTGTGCTAATAAAATAACAGGGGGGCTGAGCACTGTGCTGCAGTCAGCAAGACTGTTTAGGTGTCTGCACAGTCCCAGGTCTGGTTGTGGCCTGTTTGAGCAGCACTCTGGCAGGCACACTTTGAGAGATGGCACATAATAGGGGCTGTTCCCTGTAGGCAGGATGGATGAGGACCTTTCAAGGAAGGGAGATATACCTAAGGGATGGCTGTACTTCTGCTCTTGGAACAAGAGGAGTTATCTTGGCCCACTCAATGTGGGACATGTGTGTCCCTGCACTGCTGATCCCAACAGTATTGGCTTCACTTCACAAGACCAAACTGCTTAGTTTGGGTTTAGTGGGACCTTCGTGACCATCACAGGACAGAAAGGAGATATTCCTTCCTAAGGGCACGGGTGTGTAGCCAGAAAGGGGTAAAGGACCTAATGAATTGTCCTTGCATGCTGCATATAGCAAGTTTTGGACCTCAGCAGAGGTGAGAAGAAATGGTTCTCCTTGGAGAGAGAGCATGGACCTACTTCTCACTGCTCTGTCTGTGCCAAGTGTTGGGAACTAAATCACAGCCCTAAAAAGTCATCTATGAGGGCACAGACTCCTCTGTTTCTTACCTTGATAAATACGAGGCATTTGAAAGATCCAGTAACAGTACAGCATACAACTTATAACCCGAACAATAGCTCTAAATCAAACACAGATTCCTCTTCTGTCGTCACTCCTGAATATTTCATTACAGAGCAGACAACCACCCAGGCCAGGAAGGACAATTCCTCCCTCATATGTCATTGCACCACATGTTCTCTGGAGAAGCAAATAAACCCAGTCCATCTCCATAAGCAGAAGGTCTCTGGCAGCACTGTAAATGCCCGCATTTGCTGAGAACATGGATTTAATGTAGCTCATCTCAGGGACACAGGGATCAAGGATGAAAGAGGATGTATTCTCAAAGCAGACTGGCTGTAGGGCTTTGGCTGACTCATTGATTTGTGAAATTATTCTGGTGTTTTGTGGGAGAAGAACCCCTCTAACAAAAGCACTCATAACTTTGGACTGACAGTAAGGTTTTCCTAAGTTTGGTAGGTGTATATTTTTTCCCAATCTGTCCTCATTGATGCAGTAACTCAACACTTTGGACCCAGTTCTGTCCTTTGGACTGAACATGCAGTAGCAGTAACCTCACTGTGAACTAAATGTCTCTGAGAGGTCAAATTTAACCTGCAACTTAAATAAACTATTTGAATATGTGGCCTTAATTTTATTTTTTAATTAAAAAAAAAAAGGGAGAGAGAAATGCTAGTTGCAGCAAGATTATTTGAAAGCACACACATGTAAGGCTGAGGTAACTTGTGTGAAACCTGTAGGCTTGTTGCAGATTTGCCTTGACACAAAATGAAGTACTAATTCAGCTTGGTGTGCTAATGACCCCATGATTTTGTGAAATAGCAGATAACAACCTACAGGGATGTTCAGGGACACCACAAGCAGCAATGGGATGGCTGCCACATTAACAAAGAGGCCAAGCTTTATGGTCATCTATCACTGTAAATCCCTGTGAACCTTGCTTCAGGCTTCTGCAAGTACATTGGGAGCGGAAACTTAACTTCTATTTTGTTTCAAAACTAAACTTGCAAATGATTAATTTTTCACTTGGATTCAAGCCTTTTCTTCTGAGGAGGTTTTTGATGTGGTCATTTGATTTTGCTGTGGAGTTTCTATGTGCTGGTGAGCCTGCTTCTCTTCTAATGTAAATCAACTGTACAAGTCAGGAATAGCTGCAGTGGGGGAAGAATCAGTCTGAGTGAAAGAGGCAGCATTTTGGGCCTGTTATGTTGAGAACAGAAAGAACAGCTGAGGCTTACAGATATTTGTTCTGGCTTGTGAATGGGATTTAAACAGGGTCGTACCCTACTTATCCACGGAAACCAGAGAGACAAATGCTGATGTAGGAGTCACTGCTTTTTGTCTTGAAGGACTGTGTGCATATTGAGAGCTGAATTTACCCAGGTTTTCCCCTCCCACCCTTGCAGTAACACTTGTTATTTATGTTTTGATTTATAACAGTGATGAAATAGTAAAGAACGTGCATCCTCCAGCTTCCGTTTTCAGCTCCTCTGTCCCCTCCTCCCCCTCATACAAGGGGAGGGTATTTGTCAGGGCAACTACAGACATTGCTATTAAAACATGTGAGTAAATTAGATAGAGAAAGTCTCTTGAAAATGACTCTGCTTCTCCCTGTCCCTCTCTCATCAAAACAAAGTTGTTCTTTGTAATGTATTTTCTAATTGGAAAGGATGGTGATTTTACCAAATCTCATCATTAGAAAAAAAGTTATACAGCTTATGTCAGTTTTTCCAGTTCCTAGTTATTAGCACTGTCCTTCTGCCATATTTATGGATCAGATTGAAACACCGTAACAAGTTAAATAAAGTTTTCAGTGGGTTTTGATTCAGAGTCCATTGCACTTAAGCAAAGCCATAGACCATCATTATGTCCTCAGCCTACTTGTCTCTACACTACATGTGTTAGTTCATTTGGGTTTTGCTGCAGACAGACACCCATAAGCTGATCTCTGAATCTGCTTAACTGCTGGCTGGTGAGACTCCATGTCTGGGAGCCGGCCGCTCTCATCTCGGAAACCTAAATGCCAGACAGACATCTCCACCTGAACTAGCTTCCCGGTCTCTGTTGGCTGTGGAGAGAAAGAGGCATTTGAGGTCATCAGGCATTTGACCCATTTTAGTCAGCTACATGGGAATAATGGAAATTGAAAACCCAGCAGGTCTCTTTCTTTCTGTCATTTATGAAGAGAGCCTGGGATGAATACTCCATATGCAGATGTATACGGAGTAAGTAGTAGAATGAATATCTAAAGTTAGGTGTCAGGAATCCCAGCTGTATATTGGTTTGTTCAGGCAAAGAGAGGAGGAAAGGGCACCTCCAGTGTGCCAGGATCAATAGATGGACTTATATCAACATGGGAGAGGTGGCCATAGACTGGTTCCTGGGGGCTATGGGCCCTTTTGGGAAGAGGAACCCAGTAGTAGAAGCATCAACAACTACAGCCCCATCTGCTTACAGACTTCTCTTGCAAATCTCACAGAGGGAAGCCATGGTGGTGGATGAGGAGAGACCAGGGGGTGGCGACATGGTAGACAAGCAGGATGTGGTGTTGTTTGAATGAGCTTTGGACCACAGTAGTGATGTGAGCCTCTGAATTCAATAGTTTTGGGAAATGACATATGTGCTTACTGAAGCCTTAGCAGACACCAATATACCTCTTCATGGTACAGCTCCCATTTACATAGCCCCTCTGAAAAATCGAGTCCTGCAGTTCTGTATTAGACAAAAGCTATGCTATCACCTCAGAAAAAGGCAGCCTCTTCCTTTTGGGAGTGGTGAGGGAGGGGTGGTAACTGATTACAACCTTTGTCATCTCTAGACCAAAGCACTACCTTGATTTCTTTGGTCAATCATTCATTTTCTGGTCATAGTAAAAGGGACCTTATTGATCTAAAATAAACAATCATCAGTTGCATCTTTGCAAATGCTGCTATGGCTGCAACTCATACCATCGTACAGAGGTGACACAACTTTTGAGCTAGCCCCTCTTTGGGATTTTGTGAGTGCACCAGGACTACCTGCACTATTTCACCTGAATATCTGAGTGTGTAACTGAACTTTTCACTGGCTAGTGGTGTGTGCAGGAGGGACAGGCATCTTCCTTGCATGTTATGTTGCTTAGCTGAGCTAGGAGAGTGATAATGAGGTGAACCCTTCAATGTTCCTGGGGATTGTGAGCTGTGGTAGTACCAAGATAGCTAGTGTAGGATGGACTGAACATTTGTTTGCTTTACGTGAGACTCTGTGCTACCTCCTGAGCTCAGGGGACAGCATGAGCTAATTAGTAGGGAAAACATTGCGATCTTTGGGGAGAAGTGAGGCAGATGTTGTCTGCATGGTCATGACTTAGTTCTTCACACAGTGTGAAGCTGAACCCAGAAAGGTTTGCTTAAGCAGCCAGGAGGTGGTATAAAAACAAAAAACAACAACAAAACAAAAACAACCCAAAAAATGGATCTTCAGCACTTTGGGCTAATAAGAATTTTGGCTGTGTTTTGTATTTCATTCTTCCACCCACTCTGTGTCCTATATCCCCCCATTCAGGGAGATAACTAAGGCCAGAAGTGTAGAAAGAAGCTGGTGGACACATAACCTCTCAGAGAGTTGGTGTAAGCTAAATGGCAAGTGGGGTGGAAAGATAGGAAGAGATAGAGATAGAGGGTCTCTCAGGAACCCATCTGAGGCTCTGATGCTGAGAATAGGACACTAAAATGTAAGGACATCAAACACAAAATGGAAGCCTACAGAGGGTAGAAGCAAGTACAGGTAGCCTGGGAAGAATACAGAGAAACTGTCTAAGCAGTCAGGGATCAGGTTAGGAAGGCCAAAGTCCTGATAGAACTAAATATGGCCAGGGATGTTGAGGGCAACAAGAAAAGCTTTTATGAGTACCTTGGTGATAAAAGGAAGACTAGGGAAAATGTTGGTCCTCTCCAGAAAGAAACGGGGGACCTGGTTACCTGGGATATGGAGAAGGCTGAGGTACTCAACGACATTTTTGCCTCAGTCTTCATCAGCAAGTGCTCCAGCCACACTGTTCAAGACGCAGAAGACAAAGGCAGAGACTTGGAGAATATAGAACCACCCACTGTAGGAGAAGATCAGGTTTGAGATCATCTAAGGAATCTGAAGCTGCATCAGTCCGTGGGACCTGATGAGATGCATCTGCGGGTCCTGAGGGAACTGAGTGTGGATGAAGCGGCTAAGCCACTATCCATCATATTTTAGAAGTTGTGGCAGTCCAGTGAAGTTCCCACAGACTGTAAAAGCAGAAACATAACCTCCATTTTTAAAAAGGGAAAATAGGAAGACCTGGGGAACTACAGGCCAGTCAGTCTCACCTCTGTGCCCGGCAAGATCATGGAGCAGATCCTCATGGAAACCATGATAGTGCAGATGGAAAATAAGGAGGTAATTGCTGACAGACAACATGGCTTCACTAAGGGCAAGTCATGACTGACAAATTTAGTGGCCTTCTATGATGGGGCTACATCGTTGGTGGATAAGGGAAGAGCAACTGATGTCATCTACTTGGAATTGTGCAAAGTATTTGACACTGTTCCACACACCATCCTTGTCTCTAAACTGGAGAGACATGGATTTGACAGATGGACCACTTGGTGGATAAGGAATTGGCTGGATGCTCACACTCAAAGAGTTGCAGTCAGTGGCTCGATGTCCACGTGGAGACCAGTGGCAAGTGACGTTCCTCGGGGGTTGGTGTTGGGACTGGTGCTGTTTAACATCTTTGTTGATGACATAGACCATTCGATCAAGTGTGCCCTCAGCGAGTTCACTGGCGACACTGAACTGTGTGGTGCAGTGACGTTCTGGAGGGAAGGGATGCCATCCAGAGGGACCAGGACAGGCTGCAGAAGTGGGCCTGTACAGATCTCATGAAGTTCAACAAGGCCAGGTGCAAGGTCCTGCCCATGGGTTGGGGAAATCCCAAGCACAAATCCAGGCTGGGCGAGGCTGAGAGCAGCCCTGAGGAGAAGGACTTGGGGGTATGAGTGAATGGAAAACTGAATATAAACTGTCAATGTGCGCTCGCAGCCCAGAAAGCCAACCGTGCCCTGGGCTGCATCCAGAGCTGTGTGGCCAGCAGGTCAAGGGAGGGGATTCTCCTCCTCTGCTCTGCTCTGGTGAGACCCCCTCTGCAGTGCTGTGTCTAGCTTAAGCAGGTCCAGAGGAGGCCACGAAGATACTCGGGGGGCTGGAACACCTCCCCAGGAGGACAGGCTGAGAAAGGTGGATTTGTTCAGCCTGGAGAAGAGGAGGATCTGGGGACACCTTAGAGCTGCCTCCCAGTACTTAAAGGGGGCTACAGGAAAGATGGAGAAGGACTCTTTATCAGGCGGTATAGGGATAGGATGAGGGCTAACAGTTTTAAACTGGAAGAGGGCAGATTTAGATAAGATATAAGGAAGAAATTCTTTACTGTGAGGGTGGTGAGGCGCTGGCCCAGGGTGCCCAGAGAAGCTGCGGCTGCCCACTCGCTGGAAGGGTTCAAGGCCAGGTTGTATCGGGCTATGAGCAACCTGTGGAAGGTGGAAGGGGGGGTTGAAACTAGATGATCTTTAAGGTCCCTGCCAACTCAAACCATTCCATGGTTCTATGAAACATGGGATAATCCTGGATCAAAATTGGATTCCTAAAATACATCTCCAAAGTCCTTGGGTCACACAGAAGTAAGGTGTGGATGTCCAAAGTGAATTCTAGTTACAACCTGGGGTGCCTTCATGACAAATTCATCCACATTTTTGAGGAGTATGTAGTAACACCAAGCACAAAAGAATCTTCATTCCTGACAGATGGCTAGACACATATGTCAAGGATGATGTAGACGTAGTCTGTCAGGAGGCAGAGGGATGAGCAAAACGCTCTTTTAGAGCCCAACGTTTCTGTGATTCTGTGCAAATACCTTTAGCAGATTTCCAGATGGAATAGATTAAATACCTCTACTGCTGAAGAAGGTTAACTATAGGCATGAAACTGTACCTGAAGAAGGAAGGATGTTAGTATGTCCCATTATGGTCCTGCCTCTCTCCTTGGAATTTTTTTTTTTTTATTATTTTTATTAAGGAAAATAAAGTAAAAAATAGATGCAGATGCTGGCACTGACAGGAAGTTCAGTGAAATAATGACCACCCTGGTCTCTAGTTACAAGATGATGAAGTATTTCAGGCAGAGACCACCTGTGTAATTTTTTTAAAAAAATCCCCACACCTAAACATAAAAAAAAATATAACAAGAAGTCTGTGAACCAGTGCCAAAATCTAACAGATATACAGGAACTGCTGGGCTAACGAACAAGAGGCCAAAGGAAAGGAGATATTGTAGCTACGTCTCAGTTAGGATATTTTTATTTCCCTTGATACATTGAAAAGCTCTTTGAAAACATTGTGTGCAGCATTTGAAAAACTGAGTGCTGTTGCTTCAAGTGTGTCCTGTTTCTCATAAGGCAACTAAAACCTGAAAAGAGAAGTCCATATTAAAAATTAAAAATAAATACAATGGGGATAATTATTTTGAAAACATTTAATTTGAGTTTGCGTGGCCCAAGTGTTGCAGAAATGCAGTGATGCAGGAATTCAAATTAATCAGAAGGTCTCTAGGAAAATAAGAAAGCAAACCCAACAAGCTGCTTATAATAATCTGAACCGAAAGGGGATAAAGTGCACAAAAAAAGTGAAGATTTACAAAGGAGAGTAGACTGAATGGTTGTGCATGTTTCAGGTGGGACAAGTTAGGGTGCAAATTTGCTTTGTTTCAGGACCACACATGACAAATGTTCGTTATATAGGAGGCAAAAATGGGTTATGATCTAGCTTCAGGGACAGGACTTGGAGGGATTTATTCCTAGTAGAGATTTGGTGAGTCTGCTCTGCTTTGCTTTCCTTTCCAGTTTGCAGAAATAACAAGGGTTTTAGCTTTCAAAATTTTGCCTCTCCAGAGGGAGGTAACTTCACATTGTTTACTGGAAAACAAAAGGCATATCTGAAAGGTTCTTGTTTTGATGAGAGACTTTGGCTCCTTCTATATGAGCAAATTAAGAAGTGTTGAGGCACATCCCTGGGCACTGGACCCTCTTTCCTTTTCTAGAGCAACTTCCAGAGCAGATGGCCCTCAACGTGCAGGACATGTGGGTTCTCCACCCAACTGTATTTCATTGTGTTTTCAAGCTATTGTAACTGTTAGACATGAAGATATCTGCTCCCAGATCAACCACTACAATCTGGGTCCTTTTCACTAGATGTCAGTACATCAGTGGTAGGACTTACATGATTTTGGTCATCTTTGGGGTAGGCGTAATCATAGTGGAGAAATAACAATTCCAGGAGGGGGTTGGCTTAACCTGTTTTAGATGTCTTCTTCAGGATGGGGTAATGCACACCCTACAAGTACTTATGTCTCTTTAGAGGATACAACGGGAGCTGGGGTGATTGGTCATATATGTGTTGCAGTTGTCTGTGTATATTCATGTGATTCCATCCTTAATCTCTTCACCAACAGTGAGGCCATGATTTCCCAGGCCCTTTATCCCAAGCAAAATGCAGTTGCTGCATGCCATCCCCCATGTCATCATTCCTGCTCAGTGCAGGCCCCTGCATCTGTGTCAGGTCAGCCGAATCAGGGGAATGGATGCAGCTGCAAACTCACTTGGCAAGTAAAGAAAAGAAGAAGGGTTGCTTTTACAGAACTCTGTTCCCTGATCCCATCCATACATAGACACCAGACTCCTGGAAGAGGTTGGAAACCTGCAATCTGAGATGGGGTGGAAAGCTGAACCATATCTTTGGACACAGCCTGCATTTAGGTCAGCTTAAAGCAATTGTTATGTGGAGACCTAAGGACAGCAAAGAACAAATTCCCTGTTTTTAAGATTCAGATATACATGTATCTGCTAGAGTGGTTGTAGGTCCCATCCTAGAGTCCGTGAATGTATGCAATGACCACTGGCATTCCCAGCAGCAATTTTCTGTAATTTCCCCAGTGAGATGAATAACAACCCTTTCACGGATGAAAATTTATTCACCTGTGTTAACTCCACTGTAGTAAAATCACTTACAAGATCTGAAAATAGATCTGAGGCTCTGTTCTTATCTTGTGCACAACAAATGCAACGGGAAGAAACCACGTGAACTCATCAGAGTCCAAACAGACGTGTTTGTAGGCTATATATGAGACCAGGTCCTGTTACCAATACACGTGACTTGCTCTAAACACAGCATCACAAGATGGCCCAGAGAATTCTAAAGAGAAATGCCCATTCCTGTGCCTGCCATTGGCCCCAGAAAAGTCTGCAAGTGCCATTTCCACATGACAGAAAAAACGCTTTGCCTTGCCCTTCTGTGTCTGCAACTGATGGGGAAGATTTTGTATGGAGAGCATTACCTATGTTTTGAATTCATGTCTTTCCATGAAGTTTCATAAGGCTATTTAGTTGCATGGAGTCTGGTATTGTACCAGTCCCATCAGAGACTGCTGGTCCTGCCTTTCCTCACCCTCTCCCTCCACTGCCTTTGTGAGGCGCTGCAGGTGGAGTGGCTGACTATGGAGAGAGGGACAATTAAGTGGCTAATCAAATTCCCCTCTTCCTCCCTCTCCTCGGATCCACATTCTTGTAAAAGGAAAGTGTGAGAAATGTCGGGTGTTCTGAAGTTCCTCCTTTATTAACAGGCTGATTTAATCTCCACTGAAATAACAAGTGATAGGGGCACCCAAAATGACAGTCACTCAAGGGAATTATTTAGATCCCTGTTCCCAGCTGTATGGTCTGGGGGATCTGAGGAGTCAGGGGGCAGAGACAGGGACTCTAGCCATTGTTGCTGGTGTTCAGTGTTGCTCTTGAAATTTGCAGGAGGACCCTGAGGTGCGTTGAGTCATGCTCATGTGCAAGTCTCCACCAGCTATATAAACAGGTCTTTGCAGGGTCAGGACCTGACTTTTTGGCTGGGAGGTGCCTTTCAGGGGGTGAAGGAAAGTTCATACCCTTCAGCTATAAATCCTGGTTCCTTTCCTTCTTGGTGATGCTGATCCTCGTATTCTGAACTCATTTTGCATGCACGGTTTTGCCTCAAAAAGGGGGGAGAGGGAAATATTCCCTCTGACTTCTAGAAAATGAGAGTTTGATGACATTAGGAAAAGAGCATCTCAAATCCAGAAATGCTTCCCCTCTCCTCTCAGTTGGCCCCCATTCAGTAAATTGCCTTCTTTACTTCATCATGCATGCATCCATTTTCATTCAGTGAAACACAAAACCATAAATCCCTGTAAAGGCAGCTGTCCTCAATGCAGTTCTTCACTGACTAGGAGCAGGAGCTCATTTCTTCCTCTCTCCTTAACTACAGTTGATTAAGGATATTAGTGAGTTTATTACTTCCTAATATCATCTGGGAATGATTTCCATATGTTGCATTATTCTCCGGATTGGGCAAATCTCCCCTGTGCCAGCAAAGCAGGGTGCAGTATTGCTGAATACCAATTACACTGTATTTAGAGTTTTATTGGAGGAGAGGTTGTAGGTGGCCCATTATAGAAAGATGTATTTCATCTTAGTTTTCAGATACCTTGTAGTATTCTTTCCGCTGGGAAATTAAGCAGACGCTCTCCATATCCATTTCAGCTGCTTCTAGTGTTAAATTATACTGCTGCTATTACAGTGAGATGTTGCTGCAGCTGAGTTGTGTTGTTTCCTAATTGTTTATGGCTGTGGATGTAAGCCAAGTAACAGTCCTGTAGTGGCAAATGCTGGAGATATGACCTGGAAAACAGATGTTTGGGCCAAAGCCAAGGTGGTTTCAGGAAAGACAGTGAGAGAGAAGCAGGAAACCAGTTACCTGTCTGATTTATTGGACAGGGTGAAGAAATTCACCCCAGTGCAGGGTGCTCACATGAGGCTGGTACAAGAGTAAACTCTGATTTTAGCTAGCTTTTAGCCAGGCTTTGCAAGGCTTACGTGGGCAGCCATTGACTTGCTAGTGCTAACACTAGGTGTGCCAAACCTACATGCTTTGCAGCAGGGTAGAAAATTCTGGCCTGTTTGCTGGTGGCTGTAGAACATCTTACGCCATAGACTGGTTTATGTGAAGTCCCAGCACAAGTCCTTTAGATCTGATACAATGCAGGGGATTTTTTAAATTTAATGGTTTGAGGAATCTGACGAAAACCAGACCTCTACAGTGGAGGTGCCCTGTATGAACAGATCATCCCCAGGCATTCCCCTTTGTTCTCAAAGGTGAGAAACAGGCTCATCACATGCTAATGGAGGGGTCTAAAATGGGTCTGTCTCATGATCTGAGAGTGCCAGTTTCTCTCTGTTCCTCTCTCAGGATCCCAGGTAACTGCTTCACATGGAGACACAGATGCTGTAGACATCTAGGATTATGCAAGATCTGTTCCACTCATGTTTTCACAGAATCACAGGCTGGTTGAGCTTGGAAGGGACATCTGGAGTCATCTTGTCCAACTCTCCTGCTCAAGCAGGGCCACCTGGAGCCAGTTGCCCAGGACCATGTCCAGAAGGCTTTTGAATATCTCCAAGGATAGAGACTCCACAACCTTTCTGGGAAACCTGTTCATGAAGTGCTTGATTGCACAGAGCCAAAATGAAGTATTGCACTGGAGGGAAGGGAGGGGTGTCCAGCATTTAAGACTAAGAAAAGTTTTAAATATCACTGTTTAGGGAGCAGATCCACAAATCTGAACAGGTATCTTGTAGCACATCCAACCAGTGATTTTTGGAGCAGTGATGTGAGTATTTAGCATGACAAGATGCTTTCACTGTTCTGTGTTGTAACTACGTTGATTTCATTGAAATGTGATGAATGCCAGGCTTAAACTTTTAGCTCTAATTTTGTTTCTTTAGTACTCAAACCAAGAGAGTTACTACATTTTAGTGCTGAGGAGTCATCAAAAAATCCTTTGGCTTCCTTTAGCAACACTCATGTTCTTAGATGCCTAACATGTTGACTAATAATTCTGGCTAGTACTCTGAGTTTTTAAAGGTGAATTTTGACAGTCCTGGTAAGGCAGTGCTTAATAGCCCTCCCTGCAATTCCTTCTGCTTCTGTCAGAAAAAATAGGTTCTTAATTCCAAAGGTATGGGGATTTGGAAGAGGATACACAATCTTCTCTTGCCCAGCAGTCATGAGAAGTATTAAAGGAGCATGGTAAGGGCAAAGATACATCTCTGTTCACATAAAGAGGCATGATGCAGATGTTTTGGCTGTTGGCCTTAGTCTTTGGCACTTGTTAGCTTTCCACACTGATGCTACATTGCACAGACAGAACATTCAACTACTTGGATTTCCCTTCTGCTGCCAGACACCCTTTGATTTGTTTTTCCTTTTGTCTTTAGACTAAGTAGGCTTCTTATTTTCTGAAACAAATGAATTGGTTAAATAATTGCATCAAACAGAAGGGGTAGGTAGATATACACATATATTTCCTCCTGTTAGAGATTTTTTTAATTTTTTTTTCCCATTTTTTTAAATTTTTTTTCAATTTGATCGGATTTCTATGCTTCTGTCAGTCCAGGCAGAAATTTTAGCCTTTTTGTGCTATGGACGACTCATAAAACATTCACTGTACTATTGTGCAGTCCTATAATTGCCCCTCCTTACAGAGCTACCTATGCTTGAATGTCTAAATGCAAGTGACTTTCCAGAGCAAGTTCATCAGACATTTGGCTAATGTGTTTCTGAAACACCCTTCAGAGAGATGCTGCGCTCATCCAGAGAACAGGATTGTCCTAATATCCTGCATCCAGCCCCAGGTGGTGCTTTGCTTTTCCCACTAGCTTTAGTAAAATTGCAAAAGTGCTAATGTTTTCCCAGTTGAGGACAATGCCACATGCAGAGGTCCTTGGACCTTCAAAGGAGGTCTGATAGCTGCTGGTGGCCCATGATCAGTGCATTCCTAGGGATACACAGTAGACATGAGTCATAGGAATATTTTCTTCCTTTCTGTCCTATCCTGTCTTCCCCAGAAACCTGATGGTCTTCTTCTCTTTTAAGCACAGTATCCAAGAGGGTTTATGAGTCTTTGCTGTTTTGCTGAAAACTCAGGCTGTTTGTTAACTAACCCATGCAGGAGCTCAAATGGGAAGGAGAGCTATGATGTCCATTGTATAGATTGGCCTTGTGTAGGGTAACAAATTTAGACAAACCTCATCAGAAGCCTCCCCTGCTGAAATTTCTATCAGAGAATAGCTGCTGTTGGCTTCAAGGGCCATCTGTTTGCCAAAGTATCAGAAGGTGTTTCAGTGTGAGTGCTCAGTACTTGGGAATATTCAGGCCAGAATAGTTGGTGTTTCAGTCCCAGTACTAACTGTGGATGTTTGTCTTTATTTTATAAAACAGGAAGAAGGAGAAGATCTCACCATATCCAGGACACAAACAAAACAAGAACCTGCTGCGACCTGGCCATGCACTAACAGTTGTTTTGAGTTTTACAGTCGCCCTAGACTTTTGCACAGGGGGCTGATGGAAACTCATCGCTCCACACTGCTGGGTAAGAGAGAAGATACTCAAGCAAAAGGCTACGTCTTGGTTTCTCAAGTTTTCCTCTTTCCTTGATGGTCTTGCCTCCTGTCTCCTTGAACAGAGAGTCCAAGTTTTAAAGTCAGCCCAGCCAGAGGAGCAGTTATCCTCATTCTTTCCGTTGAGAAAATCCTTTCCATGTTGTCCACAAGTGTAATGAAAAGAGAAGCCCCTCTTGACAGAGACTGAACTTGTCTGTCAGGAAAATACTATTTACAGGTAAGAAAATGCCATTGCCAGCAAATAATCTAGATCTTCTTCTCTGTGAGGCTAGAGAAGCTGCCCTTGGTATAGAGCACTTTGTGTGTAAAAAGGAGAAGAGACTTCGTCTGCATCCTACACCATAAGTCATTCAACTTTTTGCTCTTGTAGTTGAACAATATATTGTTATCAATATATTTGACAGGTAACAGCTGGTGATAGGACTCATGTCTTTTAACTTTGATGGTCCAAGACATAGACATCTGCAGCTGAGTTCAAAGTTCCTCCTGCTCCACATTGACTAGAAGGGGAGCCAGGAATGACAAGCTCAGAAGCTGACACAAAAGTTGGGTGGTAAATCCCAGTCCTTGGACCCAGATGGCACAATGATGAGCGCCAGCTACAGCAGTAAATGTTTCCTGGTTTCACTAAATCTTCTTTCTGGAAGCTCTGAAAGAGCCTATAGAGAAGACCAACCCAAAGGCTTTGTTGTGTTTCCTGGCGTCTTGATTTTATGTTTCTGTTTTCAGCTGCTTAAAATTATCCTGAGATCCACTTTTTTTTTTTTTTTTCTCCACTTTCTACACAGTGTGGTTCATATGAGCTGAATTTTCTCTTTATAGCTTCATTTATGAATATGGGTCAGCACCCAGGCAGTTGAATGCCCGAGATCATTTTCATGCTATATATAAATAGTCCGCAGCTATTTCACAGTTTCATGTTCAGCTTGCAGGCTTCCAACAGCCTTATATTCCCGAAACTCTTCCTAGTCTCCTAACATTTGGGTTCTTGAACGCGTGACTCAACATAAATTACAGCAGAGGTTATCCCAGCCAAGAAAGTCCCAATTTGGCATCTGCATATTGTCATCCTTGTTCCTGACGGCTGGCGTCTAGTCACTAGTGCTCAAAGCTGCTGTTGTGGGTCTTCCCAGCCCTGCGATGAGTTCAGCTACATGGTTAAGCTGACAGCTGACTTATGCTACCTTACGCACGTTAAGTGGCACTCGGTCAGTCCATCATCTTGCTCGACAGTGGAGGAAGTTAGAGAGTGTCCAGTTGGATGGATAACTAACGGCCAGCGTACCGCTGTCTGACCAAGATAAGAGTCTGGTTAAAACCAAGGGAATTTTTAGACTCTTCCCAAATATTGCCTGTCTTTTGTTTGACACAGGACTTGTCATGTCTCCTTTTCTGCGTATTGGTTTATCCAACTATGACAGTGGCCCTTACCTGCCATCCCAGGGAGAAGTGATTAACCCTTACTGTGCTGTGATGGTTAAAGAAGCCGTGGAGTCAGGTAAGTGGGGAGGTGTTAAATATGCATGTAAGCTTTTATAAGACATTTGTGTGCCTTAACTGTGTCATTTCTGGTGTGTAGGAATTAGTAAATCTTTATAAGGGTTTGTGAAGAACTTTTTGTGTCTCAGCACAGCACAACTTTGGGTTTGCCATAGCCTGCAAAGCAATCTGATTTTAAGATGATGCCCAGCAAATCTATGTCTTCAATTTGAGGTTATTATCGACTGAACTACATGTCCCAGCACGTGGCAGAGCAGAGGAGCTGAGCTGTATTCGGTTTCACTTTTCTATAAGCAGTTGTGGGTTTGTCAGTTGGACTCCAGACAGATGAAATCTGGATGTCCTAGAAATATTGTGGGAGGTCTAGCTTTGTTTATCACATTTTTCTGGGGGAACTGACAGGTACAGCAACTTCCATCATTTAAAAAGAACTAGCTCTCAAACAGCCTCAGTCCTTGCAGAGAGAGTTAATTTATCTGCATAATTGCTGTACAATGTAATATGCTTGAAAGTGAAACCTCCTGCTAAGCTGTTTTCTCTGTCTGGATATATGGATTGTTGCACAATTTTCCTGATCGTACAACACTGATGAATCCTCACTGGGAAAACATTTCTTATATGCCTTGTGCATGAAAACAGTCCCAGTGAGAAGATGAAAAGTTCTTCAGTTATGCTTTTTAAGAATCATGAAGATCAAGACCTTCAGTGTTAGGGAATTACTCATACTGGCTGTTATTTGTATTAAATTTTTGCTAAATTCCTATCTTGTCTGTTATGGGTCTTTAAAAAATTAAATCAACTCAAAAATCCTTTTTTATACCTTGAGAATTCCCATGACTGTAATCTCCAGAGGATATTAAAGTAGTTTCAAAAAAGAAATTTTAGAATTTTAAAATAATTCGGTATTTCTCTAGGGGTATTGTTTGTTTGTTTGTTTATTTGGTTGGTTGTTTGTATATTTGTTTGGTTGTTTGTTTTAAGAGTCAGCATTTATCACACTGAACTTTAGCTTGGCTTAAATTATACTTTAAATTATTCTAGAAGATGTGGTGACTGGTAAATTCAAAAGGAAAGAAAATGCTGCATGACACGATATCTCTAAGATCTCACTTTTTACTGAAAATATGTCCTATTTTAGCTCTGTGCAGGGCTTGGCTGTTTGCTTTAATGAGGCCTTTGAAAGCCATAACTCACATTGAAGTCCCTGTCAGTTCAAAAGTGAATAAAATCAGTTTGTTCCAAGCAGACATATATTTGTCTTACACAGAGCTGAGAGTATTTTCTGGCATCTAACACAAATGTACTTACTAAGGGATATAATTTTTGTGCTCCTTTATATATAATAATAATACCTCTATTAACAAGAAATAAAAAAGTGTATTTGGGGGAACTTTCCTCCATTAGTGAGGATTGAATATTGGAAAAATGACATCCTTCTATTAGAAGATATGTTTGCTGGGGTGTAATTGCACTCATCTAGCTGTTGCTCAGAGCATGGTGGGGCAGCCAGAAGGACTTCTCATCGTTCAGTGATGGCAGCAGGAACCTCCTGAGATTGATTCACCTCAGACTCCCTTCTTAGGGTGGGTTGAACCACCCTTGGGAAGTGTTAATCTGCTGCTGGTGGAATGTCTAAATGTGAGAATGACTAACCTTGCCTTAAGGTGACTAAACCAAGATGAGGCCACGGTGGGATCCACCCATTCCAGTCTTCTGCAAGGATAATGACACCTGAGCAAGTCAACTACTATTGCATTACAGCTCAGGGGAATAAACAAGGATTTCCGTGGTTGGAGACATCTGTAATAGGTTTGATGAATCACACCCTAGAAAAAGCCAGTGCTCGCCACTGACTCCAAGGGCAGTTTATACAGTCCACTCAGAGGGACACGTCTGACGTTCAGTGAGATAAGCCCAACTCTAAATGTCAGAAATGCTCTCAGCATGACTATCCCGAGGAGCTGTCATGCTCAAACAGGCTTAGAGAAGGCAAAAGGCAATGAAGGTCTCAGGACAAACATTAGCTGAGTATATCTGAAATAGCTGCATCCCTGCTTTGTGATTTTACTGATCATAGTTTGCTCTCCATCTCCCGGGTTTCACAAAGCACTTGCTACTCGGTGGTAATGGGATTCAAAAATACTTTATACTGGTGCCCTGATGTGCAAATTTTGGCTAAAGTGGCATGTCCAAGGAGCAGGATTGGATCATCTGCACAGCTGGTAAGAGACACAAACAATCCTGACTCCCAGCCTTGTGCTCTGACACACGACCATTAAGATTTCTTCAGGGCAAATGATTGCTATATAGTGGTGAGTGCAGGGCAGGACGTGTGCGTAAACCCAGAGCTGAATCCAGGATAGATCTAGTCCCAAATCCCTGCAAGCTCTGTGCTAGAACTCTGTGCTAGTTTGGTAGATGACTCTGCTCTGACTTTTGCAATATCTTATTATGGATCAGATATATACCATGTGTAGCATTAGCAAAGCATGAGGAAATCTGTGGGATTTGTTCATTTGGGTTTTTTTGCAAACAGAGGAGTGGTAGATGATAAATGTGTTTGATTCCCAAAAAAAGGAATTTCAAGTCTGACTTTGGGTTCATGCCAAAGGCTGTTCCTTGTCAACCAGCTGTGATGAATAGTTCATTGGGATAGAGGTCCCCAGGGGTCTGTAAGTAATCATATCATCTGTGGACACAGGAGTGTCACAACAAAGCCACGTTAAAAAATTTCAGGAAAGCTCAGGAAAGATCTTGGGCATCCTCTTTGCTTTTTCCACTTGTTCAATTTGTAAAACAGATCCTGATATTTTATGATATAGTCTTTAAAAAAAAAAAAAAACAAAAAAAAAAAGCCAAACAAAGCAACAAAAAAAAAAAAAAAAAAGAAAACAAACACCTCCATGTAGTTAGAAGTGTAGTAGACATTTGTTGCTGATGAAAAACCATTTCAGAGATCACAGGCACCTCTGAGGTATAAAAAAATCTGCCCTTTAAAAATGGCTTCTGCCTTCACAAGCCACCTGGCCCAGTGCCATTATACCACCTGTCTCGGTGACATTTGCTTCATAAAAAATCCTGCTCCATGTTTGAACTCAGCAAGCCTCCAGAAAAAGCGCCCCCAGCTACAGTGGAAGCTGCTGCCCGGGAAAGACAGATGCTGTTTTATTTTTCAGGAACCCAGTTAGATTAATCCCTGGAAGAATTCCACAGACGTCAGCGGGGATGCACCGGGGATGACTGTCTGATCTCATATATTGGCCAGTTCATTCACATTCCAGGGTTTGTTTATTTAAGCCGTATATTTTGGAGTGCAATGCAAACAAAAGCACTTGTTTTGTAAGTGCTGTGTTTCACGTCCATGGGGTTTCACTGATGTAGCAAAGAAATAACGGTCCTTACTGAGATCTCTCTTCTCTCTGATGATGGGAAGTTTATGTCTCTTTTTTATGTCTCATTTTATCTGCTTTTGTTGAAAGAGTGAGTTGAATATATATTTGCAAGGCTGGTGTGAATGAATTAAGCCTACAGACAATGAGCTCAGTATATAATTACCTAAATATGTATATATGAAAAGTCAACTTCACTTAACTGATAGAGACAGATTTACCTTAGATTGAGGTGCTCTATACTTTGGCAAAACTGAATTAGGACATAAGATTTAGCTGCCCAACTACTTGTCATACTGGGCAGGACACGTATGAGAAGTGATTTAGGCTGCAGGAATGATCTCCACTCAGTTTTGCAGTGCAGACCAGTGCAGAGTAGACTGCAGCTCAAATTGAGTTTTTGTGACCGAAACATGATCAAACATGGCTCACGAGAGCCAGGTGTTGGGTCATGGGGTGAATTTCATCAAGTCAGTATTGGTTGCAGGATCCTGCATGTTTCTCCTCAGGAAGCAGCTTTCTCAACCTAAATCTATCTAGTGAGTATAGTTTACATCAGTGGCTCTGGCAGCTGTTTCTCCTTTCATAGGAAACCAGTGTACAGGGTGGTGAAGGGAGATTTTTGTTATAACCTCACAGCCCTGATATTTGTTCTCTCCCCAATAAACGTTCTCTCATTTCTTGAGATGAATATTACATAATCAGGAGTCACTGTTTCCTTTTCTTCTTCTCTCCTGCCTCTATAACTTTGGACCTTGTTTACCAATTTTAATCCATCCTGAAGGTGTGGTACAAGCCTCAGAAATCCCTGAGTTCCTACCTGTGTAAATCAAAACTGAGTAGAGGGAAGAAACCTGAATTAGTCCTCCCATCTAGGAAAAGATTTTCTCCAGCACGTGTCACATTCCAGGCTATCAACTACATGTGCTTTTCCAGCTGGGTAGGGATAGGGAAAGGCTGGGATTATTGGAAATTGGAGCAGGGTCTTTAGGAGACAGAAGTCTCAGGTCTGCTGCTCACATGACTGCTTTTTATCCTCTTATGCCTCCAACTTTGGCATTTAATGGGTTGAAAATTTGCAGAGAGTAACTGTGAAATGGAATTAACCTTAAATAAGTGTCCGAGTCTTTTACAGGGCTATATTAAATAAAATGGGCTGTATTAAATACGTAAAGCTGGCTGAGACTCTTTTCAGAAAGAACTAACTAGAGATAACTCTCTGCAAGCTAATGTTAAGTCTCAGAGATACTCTTCACCATTTTAAGATGTGTCTGCTGTGAAGGAAGAGGAATTAATGCATGAGGAAAAGGTGCAGGAAAAGTTTACTAGGTTGAAAACTCTAAACTGCTGTGGACGTGGCTGCGGGTCTGCAAGACAGTTCATGTACTAACATCCTGGAGTTATCTGAGATGTAGCGACAGACTGGAAATGTGCTCCAGCTAAACCTTAATCACAAAGTGCACAAAGCTTTTGGGAGGATTGAAGCAAGCCTGTTTTATTTTGCATTGCCGTGGGACAGGTGATACACGTAGCTGGTTATCTGTGATGAGATTCACCTGATTAGATGTGAGTATCTGTGGTGTCAGAGTCTACATTTGAGATCTGCTCAATAGAGCTAATGGAATCGAGGGTGGAAAGCATCTTTTTTAAGGTAGATGTCTGTATTTGGTCAAATGAACACACCCTAACTCCATTGATTTATATTTATTGTATTCTTTTCATTGGCTCTGAATGGAACCAATGTTCAGACAGCTCAGATATGGGCATATGTGTTGTAGACACCTAACGTTAAGTGAGATGAATCCCATCCTAGGTTTCACTTCACATATTAACCTCCTAAGACACTCTAACATGGTCCACTAAACACCATGCCGGGAGAGAGACCTTAAAGTGGGTAAATAACACAGAGCTGTCTCAGAGACTGTAAAGTGGTAGCCTTAGTGCAGATGAGAAGCAAGTCCAGTCCAAACCACTTCTTGTTAACAGAAAATGGCCAAGTGTACGTGCAGAAGAAGCCCACCATGTACCCACCCTGGAACAGCACTTTTGATGCCCATATCAACAACGGCAGGGTCATGCACATCGTTGTCAAGGACAAAAGTGCCGAAATGGTTTCAGAGACTACGGTGGAACTCAAGGTGCTGGCGGAGAGGTGCAAAAAGAGCAATGGGAAGACGGAGATATGGGTGAGCATTGCTAGCTCCTCTTGCAGGACGTGATGGGGACCTGCTGTGGGGTAGGGGAATGCCTTGTGTCCATGCCAGACTGGGACTGTAATCAGCAGGGCAGCTGGAACTTGCTGCCAGCCAACGAATAATGCTTTGAGTCTACTTGAGTATGACTTGAAAGAAAGACTTCCATGCATTTTACAACCAAAAAAAAAAAAGAGCATGGCACATTTATAGTACCTGCTGCTGTTATATTAAAACAGATGCCCTCTGCTAGCAAAGATTCTGGTTCAGGTGAGCCATGCCCACGTATTAATCTTCACTTAGGAAACCCATTGGGGACAAATGGTAATATGAGTAGCTAAATGTGAATTATTTTATGTGCTCTAGGGAAACAGCTTTAAAAATTTAATCTAATATCAAGTAACTGATTCACAGCTACCTGACTTCAGAGTTATGTCAGAGAAACTCCTTTAAAATCACTGGAGTTATAGTGGAATAGATTAGAAGTAACAGTCTTCATAAGGGTGCTAAATGTAAGGTTGTGTTCCTTGGTAGTCAAAGCAAGAAAGCTCTTGATAATAGCCTTTAACATGTAATATTCAGTAGTTATGCTGGGAAAGACATTTGGAGAGAAACTGATTTCCTGGATTTGTTTGTTTGTTTTATTTCTCATGCCAGTTCTCAGACTAAGCTGCTTGGGTCAATCAGAGAGTAGAAAAGTCAAAAAAGCCTTGGTCACTTAGCAGACCTAAGAGCAAGATTTGGTAGCGATTTGCACATTTAATGCATAACTTGGAAGGAATTTAGATACTTGGGGACTGAATTGAAAACGAAAAGTCTCTGCTCAGCGTCATTCCAACCCCAGGCTTCAAAGCCATTGGAGTCAGAAGCCTGGTGAGAAGGAGAGGGAACACATAGGTTGGGGTGCTGTTTGCTTGCAGCAAGAGTCACAGACCTGAGGTCAGTTGGAGTTGGGAGACCCTGGTCCTGTTGTGTCCCAGCCTAGTAACAGCTCCTGAAATCTTCTCTCCACTCACTCCTCAATACAAGTCATGACCTAGGGAGGGTGGTCCCAGATATCACATTTTGCAAGGGTCATGAGGGGAGACAATAACATTTTTCTCACTTTTCTGTGCATGGGCACTGTTTCACCTGGAAGGCAGACAGGTAATCTTGCCCAGGCTGTGCTGGAAGTGGGTGGGGAAGACAATGCTGTGGTTCTCAGGCTGAAGAAATCCTTCAATGTAGGTCTTCTTATTCCTAGGCAAGTGGATCCAGATTTAAAAAGGCACCTATGGACAGAGGTTCATATAGGTGAGAATTTCTAGGTCCAGTGGGAAGGCCCAAAAAATGCCTGAGATAGCTTGTAGCACCACTTACACATTACCTGTAATGGAAGTTAGACTTGCAGAACCAATTCTAAAAGATTTCAGTATCTTTTAATTACCTGACTGAAGCTGGCTGATTTTTTTAGGAGTGCTCCTGCTTTCTCCTTGCAAGATCCACTGGGAACGACAAAATGTCTGTATAGATAATTCTGGTCCTAAGCTGGTGTCTAAAAACCTGCCTAGAGCTTCTGTGGTTTAGTCACATTTACCTTTTCTTTTATGCTGCTCCAAGAGTTTGATAAGAGGTGATCTAGCCTCCTCTTGCTATAGTTGCTCCCTATCCCACCTTGTTGCCCCACACAGGTATGAGCAACCCAAAAATTAGCGTTCATTAGTATTCATCATTTCTCACTAGGAAAAGGAGATAGCTTGAGTCATCTGAAATGTTTGTTGCTTCTTTGAATGACTTTTTAATGATTACACTGGTCTTTTTTCCTTGTTTTTCACTTATCTCAACCAGCTAGAACTGAAACCTCAAGGGCGAATGCTGATGAATGCAAGATACTTCCTGGAAATAAGTGGCAAGTGATTTTTTTTTTTTATTAATTGATAGATGTGATTTCTGGTTATGTGGGGCAGACATGGTGTTTTCACTGAAAGCAGTGCCTATGTTATTACTGATTTATTCATAGGAACTATCATAATGATTTGAAATGAACACTCCAGAAAAACAATTTTTATTGTATGGTGGGGATGAAGATTGACTGTTCCTCTGTGATTTGCAAGGCAAATTTTTGTCCCATTTACCACTAAAATGATAGATTTTCTCATTACGCTAAGACAGAATAGATACATAAGGAGCCATCTTGCTCTGAAATCATTCTACCTGTATGTATGCATATAACATCTACAGTGGTGTGCATTATAGTGCAGCTGTAAATGTTGGGATACAATTTACGGTTGATACCACCTAAGTAGTTGGGATTTTTAAGATCAAGAGCAATCTAGGCAAAACTGGAAAAGAACCTAGAGAGTGATTCATCTGATCAAGTGCAGATTTCTGCTGGAAAGTGAGACGAATCGCTCACCAGGCTCCATTGCCTGCTCCAGGTAGACCTCCAGGGACATGGCAACAGCTTAGTCACCCTGGGCAGGGGACACACCATCATCTACATGTCTTCACCAGGAACCAAATCCCACCTGCAGAGTTCGATGTCCATGTGAAATGCATTTTGATTTGTTGATGAAAGTGGGTTGCAGTCCAAATGCTCAGTCTTATTTTCCTGTCTTTGATGCCAAAGTTCTCGCTGGCTTTCACAGATTTGGGGGGAAGCTATAAGGTGTAGATATCTAGAAGGACTTTCCATTTAAAGAAATATAGTAGTACTGAAAGCAGCTGATAGCATGTCCATACTGATATTTTCTTCATCCTATCCTGCCGTTAATATAGAATAGATTATTGTTGCCTCCTTGTATGTTATTAAGGTATCAGAGGCCAAAGCATAGAAAATGCAAGTTGTGTTTGTATTACAAATACCAAGGTCAGGATCAGATCACACAGGGGGCCGCTTTCCACAGAATATCTATATAACTTGCTGTGTAATGCATGAGTAAAACAAAACACAGACTGAGAGTGAGATTTTGTGTGCATATCCAGATTTGTAGACACAGGCACATATATAGGTGCACATGTGTATGTGCATGTGTAATCAGAATTGGTTTGTTTGCTGTTCTGAAAAGATTAAATGTGAACTGTGAACAATGACATGGACACAGCAAACAGCAAAGCAATTGCTGGCATGGAAAAATAACATGAAAGAATATCCTAGGTACATGCATACATGCTTACTCACACACACGTACACGCACTCTTAAAGGATTCAGTTAAATGCCCACATAAATATATACAAACATACATGTGTATTTGTGTGCATAGATAAATAATTATTAATATTTAGGTAATTTCACCTTTTTTAGGGCATGGTTATTCAGTGCTGTACAAAGTTAAAATTTTATGTTTAACTGCAAATTATCTCTCCTTGGGAAATTTCTGGTCTACATTTCAAAGGCAGCATTATGAATATTCAAGGAAGCTCAGAGTCCCAAGTTTAAAGTCATTTTGGTGTCCTTGTAGAAATGGTAGATAAAAAAACATCCAAACAAGCCTTGTGTGGGTTTCAGAAAACGATATTTATTAAAAATATTCGTTTCCATGAGTGAATCATTACCTTCAGTCAATTAGTATTTTGTCAGCTGCATTTTCTCAAGATGCATGATCAGCGCAGGGTACCCTAATAAATATTCTGTTTCCTTTCCCCCAGATGCAAAGGACATGGCTGACTGTGAGACTGAAGGTTTTTTCTCCTTGCACCAGCGCAGGGGAGCCATCAAACAGGCCAAAATCCATAATGTCAAGTGTCACGAATTCACAGCCACCTTCTTTCCACAACCTACCTTCTGCTCTGTCTGTCATGAGTTTGTATGGTAAATAAAAACAGATCTATCCCTTTTCCCCTTTTAACCCTAGGGAACAGTTCTTGTATAGATGTGGCGCTTATGGGCACACTTTACTGATGGACTTGACAGTGTTAGGTTTATGGTTGAACTCGATCCTAAAGGTCTTTTCCAGCCTAAATAATTCTGTGATTCTCTGGTGAAGATCTGTCAGTAAAGGCAGCAGGACTGAACTGTTGTCATCTTAGTTGTGGAGTTATTGCATCACCTAAAGGATGTAGTTCACAGTTGTAATTCCAACTGTGAAAAATCCTTTCATTTTTTAGTCTATTTTTTATAAATATTTTTGAAGTTGGCCAAATGCATAGACATGTCTCATCCAGTATGCTATTTGGATATCGTGAAATTCAGAATGTGAATATGTGCTGAAAAGTCTGTGAAAACCACAGAGAATCACTACACAGATAGATTGAATGAAGATATTTAGATCAGAAAAACTCTATAAAAGCTGATAAAAAGCAAAGCTCTTTTATTCTGTTTCTTCCATAAATGTTGCTCTGCTTTCTCCTGTCGAGGTTTTGGGAAAATTCAGAATTGACCATTTCTCTGTTTGTTTCAGGGGTCTGAATAAACAAGGCTATCAATGCAGACGTAAGAAACTTTTTTGGTTTTGTTACAATCATTATTCACTTGATCCCTTCTTAAGGAATTTTTTTATTAACACCATGACTCACTTGTTCTTTCAGAATGTAATGCTGCCATTCATAAGAAGTGCATTGATAAAGTAATAGCCAAGTGTACAGGATCAGCAATCAATAGCAGAGAAACAATGGTATGTAGTATTATTTGGCTGCTTTTAAAAAACTTGGGCGTCATTCAGTTCTCTCCTACACTGCTGTAAAACAACTTCTGATGAAGCAAAAGGTGCTACTGAACTAAAGGCTGTGTGATTTGATCTGTGCCCTTTGTGTTTTACATTCCCAGTGGTTTCATTACCTCCTACTTCTGATTTACTCAAATGCAGCTGCTGAATAAGCAGTTGCTGAATCGGGACTGACATTTTTCTAATGCATAAAATACAGCTCAGAGGGAAGTCACGGACATGAGGTGGAGATGCACTGGAGTAAATTCTTCACTACATGATGTTAGGCAGGACATCACACAGAATTTTCAGAGCAGTACTTTAACATCCCACTCTGTGTTATCTGATATTTCCAAACAGTTAGCAGAAGATCTAGTGTCTCCACTATTATTTATTTTATTTTTCTCATATCAGTTTATAATAAATCTTTTTTGGTGGGCTAAAGTGGGACTTATTTAAAGTCTTGCTAGGACTATTCCCTTTTTCTTAACTGTGCCCCACAGCTTCTCTTTGCTTCAAGTCCCACCCTGGGCAGGGGACTTGGCTCCTATTCTCTTTTTATAGTCTTTATAAATGATATTTATCTCACCTGTCTTCTGACATCTCCAGGGTAGATGTATCCAACTTTGTCACCACTTTTGACTCCCTATAAGCTAAAAGAAGAAAAATAGGCTGTTCCAAAGAGTGATTCATGACAACAAGTGTAAACAACTGTTTCAGGATAGGATGAACAATTTTTAGAAGTACCCCTGTTTTTCCATTGAGCATTAAAGGATTCTGGATGCCTACCTGAGATGCAAGTTATCTGGTCTGATAAATCAAGCCCAGGGATTAAATTACCCAATTCCCACTGAGTTGAACTGATATCATGTATCAAAAAATAGCTTTGTATGTCTGAATGATAGTTAGAGATAGTTTCTTCTTGGTGGTCATACTCAAGGATAAAGGGACAGTAGACATCCCAATATTGGGGGTACAAGCTGAGGGGCTGTTAGTTTTCCATGCAGAGCTGATGTGGAGAGGAGTGAATTGCCAACAAGGCTTTTCTCTTGCAGTTCCATAAAGAGCGGTTCAAGATTGACATGCCTCACCGCTTCAAAGTCTACAACTACAAGAGCCCGACTTTCTGTGAGCACTGCGGCACACTCCTCTGGGGTCTTGCACGACAAGGGCTGAAGTGTGATGGTGAGTCCCTGATGTGTGTGGCACGAGCTGAGCATGGAAATGGATCGTTGTCTTCAGAGGGTTGCAACCTGAAGAGCCAAATCTCATCTATCACACTTCTCTACAAGACTTGAATGAGATGGCAGCCAGGGTGGTGAAGGAGTGGTCAAGAGGACCATCCTTCAAGGAGGATCATTCTTCAAGAAGGACGACAACTGTTGGTATATAGAAAGATATGTGGTCCACAAGGCTGAAGAGTTGCTTCCCAGAGAGGCAAAGAAAATCTCAGTGACACTGCTAATCTTTTCCAAAAATCACTCCCAGTATCAACTTGCATGCTCTGTGTCCACTGTCAGACAGAACCAAGACACTTCACCATCTTCATAATCCTATATCAACAGGGAGATCCTGTTCTGTGATTACAGTTTATCTTTGAGCTGATAGACTGTAGAGTTTTGGTAACCTGTAGCTGCAAAGATTGATGGATGTGGAAATGCAACCATTTGCCCAGAAGAAGATATAAAAAACTCCATCTCCATAAAGAACCAGAAAATGACCTTAGTGTCATCTCATGAGACATAAATAGTGCCCAGACTTTGTACTGTTTATGTGTCTGATGTCTGCCCTTGACCAACAGCAGCACATGCTCCTGCCCAACCTGATGTCAAGCTCTTTACAGCCTAGATACCCTTTGTTGCCCTGACACCTCTTGTTCTTTCTTTCAGCATGTGGCATGAATGTCCATCACAAGTGCCAGACAAAAGTAGCAAACCTTTGTGGAGTTAACCAGAAACTAATGGCTGAAGCTCTGGCAATGATAGAGAGCACCCAGCAGGTAAATACTTTAAGCTTTGAGTGTCTTGGGGAAAGGAGGATCAATTGTTCAATGTTCATTTCAGTGCAAGAAACAAGGGCATTGAGTAGAACACTCAACTTTGACACTTGTGTGTAACAAGTTCGAAGTAAAGACTAGGAAATGGGTCCTTTATGGAACAGGTAATTAAGCTCATCTCAGCACTTTGTGGAGGCCAAAAGTTTTTGTGGGTTCAGGTGACAATCTCTAGTGCTCATAGAAGAGAAATCTATTCAGGAATAATAGAATGATTAATTATGTTAATAGAAAAGCACTGCCTTTGAATCAGGAAATTTCTGAGCTGCCTATCTCTGGAGGTAGGGAGAATATTCTGAGGAGATGACTTTGTACGCCTGCACTCTTCTTATATCTTTACCTGGTGTCTGCTTGGCCCCCATTGCAGATGGGACATGACGTGGGTGGATTCTTGCTCTCATTCAGTACAGTTGTAGTTACATTATGTTCATAACTGAGGTTGTGTAGCAGGGTCCAAGGCAGAGTGAGAGGAATTTGGTTTGGGTCCTATTGCTGTTGCTACCTTGCTCCATGCTTGTGACTTAGCAATTTGTCCTGCAACTCTCTGATCTGTTTGGAATTAAACTCCCTGGAGCACGGACTCTCATGAAGAGACCGGGGCCTTGAGGAGAGGATCTAGATACTACTGTCCTATAAACAACAGTGCATGAGAACAGAAAATTGAATTAAAAGAAGGGAAAAAAACTTGTTTCGAGCCCAAAACCATAAAAGAATTTAGAGATTCTAGTCCAAAATCAGGACTGTTAGGATGCCTCTCAGGTCTTGAGTAACCTCAGGGAGGGACAAAATCCGTAGGTACCTAGTTCTCCATATTTAGGTTACTTAAGTATCCTAAGGCAACATCTTCGTCCATACAGCAGGTGTTTTACCATCTATACCTTCCTGAAGGGCTATCTACCAGGTTTAACTCTGCATATTTCTCACCTTTATGTGATAGGTAGTGCTGCCAAACCTCCAAAGAGTTTTTTCTGCTGTTGCTTCTCTATTTCCTACCTGCTGTCTCTCTACGGCTCCTTGCACTGTATACTTGGTGTCACCACTTGAGAGGCAAACACTAGATACTTTCCCCAAAATACTCTTCTAATCTCCAGAAATTCAAGATCTGGGGACTTCTTGAGCCATAGGTGCAGTCGTAGTGTTTAGTAGCCCTCAGAGGATTTACCTTTCATGCTTTTGTCTCATCACCCTTGAATTCAGACAAACTCTACCTTTTGCAACATCCTGGTGCAAGGAGTTCTTCAGAGTGACATCCAGACACTGTACAGGGATGAGGCTGAAGCATGTTCCAGCCTCTAGTATTTTTCCAAATTTCTCTTCAAAGAGAACTATTGGGAAGGGAGTTGTTACTTAATATGTCCTTTGTGTGGATAGCCAGGGACTCAGCTCCCTGTGCAAAATAGGGGATCTCTGTATTGGTGGTACAAAGACGTGTTAACACACACACACATCTCACAGAAGCTTGTGTGTTTCTCTAGGTTTCCAAACCCCTAAAAGTTAGGTACAGAGATATTCTTCTCATAAGCAGAGACCTCTTTTAGATCTTGGCTCCTGTGACAGTCACACTCAAGAAGCCACGGTGTCCATAAGCTCAGAACATGACATATGGCTCAAAAGTAATTTGCTGTTTTCTGTAATCCAGGCTCGCTCTCAGCGTGACACTGAACAGATCTCCAGGGATGGACCTCTTGAAATTGGCTTCCCAGTTCCTGTGAAGGAGGTAACACCACTTCAGGCATTGCCAGCATCTACAACAGGAAAAAAAGGTAGTTTCCCCTAGTGATATGGGACAGCAAGCTTTGTTAATTTTTTGGTTTGTACATGGTTCAGTGGAGGTGATAAGAATAGGGAACTTATTAGCTACTGAATCTTTCATGCATCTTTCCAGCCTAGAGCAAGACATACCATTTCTCATCTCAGGATATCAACAGCTCTTCCCAGCCACATCACTTGGGGATGCCACATACCCTAGATCTCAACCTGGTTCCTTTCCTTTCTATAAACCTGCACTTCCCCCACGGCTTCCCAACCTCTGGTGACATGAGACACCAACCACCACTCATTCAGCTAACCTCTAAACTCCCTTACTGACCCAGTACTTAAGCAAATCTCATACCTCCGCTGGCAGTAATGTGTTTATTCCCTTCTTGGGATTCATAGACTGTAAAATCAGAGAACTTTAAAGAGAAACTAAGCTCTAAAGAAGGAGATCAGGAGTCCTTCTGATCATCATGGCAAATTCTTTTCCTGATTTCATATTTTTAAGGGGGGGAGGAGTTGACATACAGTACCTTTGAAAACCATTGACCAGCTCCCCATTTCATTCACCCAGAAGCTGACCTAGGTGTCACAGCCCTCTCTGCTGCAAGAGCAGATGCTTAGGAAGGTGAATGAGAGATCAGGGAATGGCATTGATTAACAGACCTTGGACAAAGCTGTTGTGTGCTCAGTGGCCTAAAACAAAAATTACTGTCTCCTAGGGAGATCCTTTATTTGTCTGCTTCGTGCTTTAGTTGCAGAGCTCTGAATACTAGAACAAAAATGCCACCATCTTTCATTAGACCCATGTGGCCCATGTAAAAGGCCATTTCAGGACCCCTTCAGCTTCATGGTTTATGGTACCCCTCCAAGAACTGTTCTGTAACTGCAGCAGACCTATGATGGCACTGAGACAATGCTTTTCTGCCTCCCACAAGCTTTAAAATTCATTTACCAGAAAGAGGAGGGAAAAAATGAGGGGAAAAAAGAAGAGTACAGGTGAATCAGTACTTAAACCTAGAAAGGACTGGGATAGTGGGTCCCCAGCTCCAACCTTAATCAAAGGTCAAGCTGAGAGCCCAGGCTCTACCATCATCCACTTTCTCAATGCAAGTTAAACACACTGCCCTGTGTCGAGATAATATCCTGGAAGCTGGACCTAGAGGAGAATGTCAGAAGGCACCAGTTAAAGCACAGCAGAGCCACATTACACCAGTGCTCTGGGTTTGATACTGTGCAGCACCAGGTTACAGAGCTTCAAAGGTTGGTTTTGGTACCATCTGTACTAAGGGGACAGTGCCCGTTGGCCCCCAGGGGGATATAAATGATGTGCCCATCTGTGCTTATTTCCTTTCTTTTCCATATGTAGAACTGGCTCTGCTGTTGTGAATCAGTGAAGACCCAAATGGTTTCAAATCTGGTTTACCTGTGGATCTGTTTGTTTGCTTAGTGTCCTTGCTGTTCAGCAGTTTTGGACAGTACAGCAAATGTACACTTGAGTACATGGGATAAATCCAGTAACGGACAGAATCTCTTAGAAATTCATGTACATACAAATGCATGGAGTATTGAAGAAACTCTGATTAGTTCCACTCCAGGACAGCTGGAGTACTTGGTCAGAGCTTCACATCCAAATCAGGGACCAAATATGAAAATGCTTGTCCCATCTTTTTCACACACTAGCTTTGCCAAGGGTCTTGAAAAGGCCTTGAAAAATAGGATCACATCATGACAGCAACCAGCAAGAAGGAATGAAGAACACAGGTGGCCAGAATTGAAGGGTTTGGTCATGTTTTGATGCCATAAAACAGAACGACAGGTGAAAGAGTTTGTAAAGTGGGAGTAATGCCACTGAAGAAGGTGGAGTTACACTGGAGTAAAATTTCCTCTGGAGAGAAAACAATGTAGGACCTGAGCCAATCTACTTAGATGTGGCCACCACATTTTCATTTATTTCAAATAGCCTTTTAAAACTCCAAGCATGATACAGGTAAGTGTTCTGGGGATTTTCTACTCATTTTACAGGGGTTTATTTCAATGTTTTGATGTGTGTTGCAGAGCCACAGGGCATCTCCTGGGAGACTCCAGTGGTGGACACAGTGAAAGAGGAGCCTCTAATAGAGTCAGACTTGGGAGAACAGCCCCAGGAGCAGGAAGAGCACCAAGTACAGCTAAAACTAACCATCGAAGATTTTGTCCTGCACAAGATGCTGGGGAAGGGCAGTTTTGGCAAGGTAAGCATCAGGGAACTAGGCGCCACTGCATAGATCTGCATATTGCTTATTATGGCACTAGATAGCATGTGGTTTGAAGACCACTTAGGAAAAAACATCTCCAAGCCCTCAAAGAATCCTTGCTCTGGCATGGCTGAGTCTTGAACTTAATCTTCTTGCTGAAGACAAACATGTTCCTTCCCCTTCCCACTGGCCCCTTAGTTTGCTGTCTCATGAGTGCCCATGACAGAAGAGGAGAGCAGCCAAGTAAAGCTGCAACTTTCCCTCTGTGCAGGTTGATGGGGTCTGGGCATCCACAGAGAGCTGGTGGGAAAGATCTCTGTGCTGTCCCCCTTCATACAACTACTCCTGCTAATTTAGCTGAGCAAGCTCGGAGGGAGGCAGAAGCACTAGCTGAAAAGTTGAGCGTGGATCACTTCCCCTCTCCAGAGCAGCAGGTTCCCACCTGAGAAAGCTAACTGCTCTTTCCCAGCTCCGATCTGTGCTGGAGCATAAAGCAGATTTTGCAACAGCCAAGAATCTGTGCTTTTGAAGCAAGAGCCACCTGTTTTCAGTGGATTCATTAATCTTGATGAATTGTGGATTGTTCCTCCTTCTTGCAGATGTCCCCTGGAAGGGGACTCATGTTATTTAGTGCCAGTTCCAAGCTGCATGAAGCAATTTCAGAGGAACTCACCATTGTATTTTCACAGCCAATAAGGAGAATGAGTATCATTATGTATTGCATTGCTCAGATCCCACCTCTTTCCAAAGTGGAAACTGTGCCTTAAAGAAGGGCTGCTTTTTGCCTGCTAAGTGAGCTGGAGCAATTGCTGCAGCCAGTTCTTAAACTGGATAAAATATTTGCTGTGTTGGCTTTCCATACTTGAAAATACTTGGCATGTCTACAATTTGCATGGGGAGTGGAGCTGAGACATCTGAGTTAGAGCTAAGCCAGAATACCCCAAAATCCACAGCCCAGACTAGCCTGGAATCAAGAGCATAGAAACATTTAAACTGGAAGAAAGGGACCTCTGGAAGTCATCTGATCCAACATGCTGCTCAAAACGGGACTAATCGAATGAGGTTCCTCAGGGGTTTGTCAAGTCTTGAATACCTCCACTGAAGCAGATTCTGTACCTTGCTTCAGCCCCCTGTGTTAACATGGGCTCTCTAAGCCTGCAGGCATCTGTATCTCTCTGCAGTGCACCATGTGGGTGTGGAGAGGATGGGCTATTTCAATGTCCTTCTGCAACAAACCTCACCCACAAGTTTCCTGTGTAGGTGTTGCTCCTGGTGCCCTTATTTGCTTGGAGTGAGATTCACTTCCCCATAGAGGGGACGGGGTGTGCAGACCTCAGTGCCTGAGGGGTCTCTCCAGCTCTGCATGGACCAGGGAGATTGAGGGCCAGACTCATGAGGAAGCCCCCTCTGCATGAACTCTAACACTGTCCACCTGCACCTTGGAAGTCACAGCATGAGTCACAAATGTACTGTGTTCCGCAGTTTCCCCAGGAGAGCAGTGCCCTGCACAAAAACGGGGGTAAAAAGGGTCCCTGCAGCATCAGCACTGTTAGCATTTCTGGTCATTCACTGCAGAGACAGAGGGAGGCTCTAGGCTCTACTCTCTGTCTAGCGCTACAAAGTGAAATGCAGCAGTAGCCAAAAGGGTAAATAAAACTTTTGTCAAGGCTAAAACATGTCTGAGCTTACTCAGTAAATAGTGTCTGGTAGAGAACTTCAAAGACCTCTTTGATGAATCTTACGTATCTATTCAGTCTATGGGAAACAGTGTCGACAGGCTGTTAGCGTAAATATCAGGACTGGCACTGCCTTCCAGCAGAGACTTGTTTGCTCTGTGGTCTCTAAAAAACCCTTCTCTGCTTCTCTGTGTCTAATTTTCCCTGTCTGTAAAAATAGAGGTCCTAACTGCTCCGGGATGTGTTTTGCTATTCTCAGAGAAGAAGCCCTGCAGAAGCACAGTGGACCCAGTCTCTCTGCTCAGGCCTCCTGCTAACTGGGAGAGAGGGGAGAAAGGCTCATCTGATGTAGATCAGTCTGACTACTGATGGACATCAGTTTACACCTGCAGAGGCTCTGGTGCAGGGCATTTGCATTTCACATATTGACAAAGCAATATTCTAAGTTTTGTTATTTGAAGTCAGAAAACAGGAAATGTATCTCATGAGCATTTGCATAAAGATGGTTTCTGTTATCAGAAGTGTTTGGCTCTCTGACATGTCATGTTCATATGGGCATGTAGCCCCTGCTCTTGTAATTGCCAAGACCGTCTCACCCTTCCCTGGTGTTCAACTTCATAAAACTCTTCTGGGTGTGGGGATCAAACACAAAGTCTACAAAGTATTAATGGCAGAAATGGGCTTTAAACATCACCTTTTTTAAGGTCTACCCTAGTGCATTCCCCAGGTCTCAGCTCCTATCCTCACATGGCTGTGTTGCTAGCTCTGAGAGAAGATCATCACTTTTTCTGAGCTGCTGTTTCCACCTTAGGTGTTTCTCGCCGAGCTGAAGAGCACAGACCAGTATTTTGCTGTGAAAGCCCTGAAGAAGGATGTGGTGTTGATGGATGATGATGTTGAATGTACGATGGTGGAGAAGAGAGTCCTCTCCTTAGCTTGGGAGCACCCATTTCTGACTCATGTCTTCTGTACGTTCCAGACCAAGGTAAGACAAGGATCTGTCACCTTCCTCCTTGGACTGAAGATGTTTAGCTGAAATACAAATACTCGGTGAAGCGCTTAAGTCTGTTAGATGTTAGGGAATAGTTTGGACATGAAGTGGTGCTGATGAAAGGGATCTTCAGCTTAGCTACTTGGGAAGTGGCACTGAAATTTCATCTGCCTTCCCTACATTAACCTGAGGGCAGGGTGGGGAATTTGAGGATTATGGCATCCAAGACTGATTGAGGTGACTATGCAGAGAACTGCTATTAGTATCTGCATCCTGGTACCCTGGGCTGAGGATGAAAAGGCCACATCCAGGGTGAAGATGTGCCCACACTGATGTTATTGGAACCTCCTGGACCGTGAAGCAGTATGCTGTAGTGACTAGCCTGGATCAGAGCTAACTCAAGAAACTCTGGTTATGGAGAATAAGCATGCTGTCATTCACGTTGGGAATCTTCTTTGCCCCTAGTTACTAATAAATTGCATCAGACTCTTCCTAATCCACGTAGGTGGTGGAGACTGCACTTCAGAGGGGCGGCGCAAAACATCTGCCCCTGAAATCCTGCTTAGGACTCCAAATGAAAATTGAAGTGACATCTAAGTAGTGTATATATCTTCATGGCCCTATATGGCAACAAGCCACCAACTGATTAACTTTCCAGAGCCTTTTCTACAGCCACAACCTATCATCTTAACACTAAAGCACACATAAGGCATAGGAAAAAACAATGGAAGGAAATTTGAGAGTTTGTCTAGTCTGTCCAACCTACTCAGACCACTCCTGAGAAGTGCTCAAATTCAGAGCAGCATCACTCTCTCAAGGCTGTTTGCTCAGGGTTCTGTTAGGATGCTCCCAGTCCCTGCTCAGCCCCAGGATTTAGTGACACAAAACGCTGCTCAGTGTGAGGTTAGGACCTGCTCAGCAAAAGGCTTGCTGCTTCTGCAGGGTCAGGATGAACAAATATAACCTCTGCAGTATATCCCAGTCACCCTTGGGATGCAGCACCTGTTTAAAGACTGATTCAATTTATAACAGGGAATGTCAGGGAACTGGCATAGGCTATGCGACACTAAGCCCAGGCATTCGTGTTTAACCCCTTCAGGACTGTCAGTGAGGACATCACGTCTTGGGAAAGGATCCTTGTCTGGAGAGGAAAGGAATTAATTTCCCTTTTTTGGGGCTAGATTTCAGAGGAAAATATAGATGACCCAAGTCCAAAACCAAATAAAATCAAGACTTAATTAAAAAGATCACAATCACAGCTCTACAAAGGAGCTTATACTCCATGGAGAGCTTCTTGTGCTGCCTCTAAGTCCAGGTGCCCAAGGGGATATTGACTGATGCCAGTGGCTGACTTGCATGGAGCAGCAGAACCATCTTGTCTGTTGTCTAGCCCCGTCTGGAAGCTGGAGGTCAGGTTTGGGATGGATACAGCAGTGGCAGCCTGCAGCTCTGGTTTCAGGCAGTGCATGCATGCAACTGTCCTGTTCCCTCATGAGACCACATGTGGTGGGTTGATGCTGGCTGGACACCATGTGCCCACCAAAACCTCTCTATCACTTCCCTCCTTAGCTGGACAGGGGATAGAATGAGAGAAAATATAACAAGAGGCTAGTGGGTTGAGATAAGGATGAGGAGATCACTCAGCAATTACCTTCACAGGCAAAACAGACACGCCTTGGGGAAATTAGTTTAATTTATTATCACTCAAATCAGAGTAGGATAATGAGAAATAAACCCAAATCTTAATACCTTCCCCCATCCCTCCCTTCTTCCCAGACTCAACTTTACTCCTGATTTCTCTACCTTCCCCCTACCAGCAGCACATGGGGACAGGGAATGGAGGTTGCATTCAGCTCACCACACACTGTCTCTGCCACTCCTTCCTCTTCAGGGGGAGGACTCCTCACATACTTCCCCTGCTCCAATGTGGGGGCCTCCCACAGGAGAGAGTCTTCCACGAACTTCTCCAACGTGAGTCATTTCCATGGGCTGAAGCTCTTCACAAGCTGCTCCAGCGTGGGTCCCTTCCACAGGGTGCAGTCCTTCAGGAGCAGGCTGCTCCAGAGTGGGTCTCCCACCATGTAGAAGCCACACCGGTAGCCCCCGCTACCCAAACCTTGCCACGCAAACCCAGTACGCCCCAACAAAAAGATGACAGACCAAATGGAGTCATGTCAGGAGCCATATTGGATTTACTGACATTTTAGAGGGCGACTGTTCTTCCAGCTGTGGCTGAGGCAAGGAAAACCTGCAGGAGGAAAAAGCAATGAGTGCTGGAAAATAACATGGGTGCCATGTTTTGTGATCTTTTCCTACACTGTCTTATGGGTAACATCACAGTATTGCCCTCCTGACATATATAAAACATCTCCATCCATCTGATCCCAAGTTAACATTGCCACTTTAAAGTTATTTGATCTCTACATTTTGCCCTCAAGTTCACAGACAGAGAAGCTGGAATGTGGCTGCCCAGGCCAAAACTGCTCTGGGCCGTGATTGATTTCTAGCTTATGTTTTTCTCCTCTGACCTTTGCAAGCCAAGCGGCAATCGCTCAACATGTGAAAGTCATTGAGAGCAGGAGAGCTGTGACAAGCCATGGGCAGTCTTTCACGGCTCAAAGGACAGCATGGTTCAATCGTAATGTCTTTTGGTACAATCATTTTAGAAGCCAGGGCACTGCTGTGTAGTCCCTCTCTGGACTTGTATATTGAAAACTTGAATTTACAATAGAAAATTACATATTATTTTTAAGGTTTCACTGGATAGATAAGCAGTTTCGAGTAGAAATGCATGTGTCAGTGCTGTTTTGAATCTCTAATACTTTGACTCTCAAGGTTTCTGAGCTGCTTCAGGTACTGAGTGCCTCTGCAAAGGACAGTGAAAATAGGAATATTCCCACACAAAAACAAGATCCTCAATAGTCCCTATGTCTCCAGAGGGAAAAAGAGTCATATAATCTGTTGACAGTTCTCTCAGCTCTAGTATGAGTTTCTTCCTGGCCTCAACCCAGGTAATGAGTGAATGCTGAAATATATAAAGCCTGACAGCCCTTCAGACAGGTTTTTATAGGCACCAGGCACTTACAGCTCCTTTTAATTCCTGAAGAGGACAAATGATCAGTGCTTTCGAAACTCAGAATACTTGTCATGTTTTGCTACATGAGAATAAATTCAAACACATGTGTTTTTTTTTTTCTGATCTGTTTTTGAACTTGGCTGTTTTATTTTAATGCAGTAATTTTTGCATCCAGATATTCAGCTGACATAATTATATGGTGTGAATTTTAACAACAAGCTCAGAGAGCTATTCTGTTGGATTATATATAAAGGGACACTGTTATGTTAAAGAGGAAGAAAAACATGTTTATAAATCTGTGAAATCCCAAAATTAGTAATGCCAAAACAGTGACTCGCATCCCAGTGCTTATGTTTTATTCTACTTTTTGCATTTCACTGATCTTCTGTGATAAAAATAGGCTTTCCCTTTTTGAAAGTCACTTTTGTTTCTTACTGTTTCTTTACTTCATTGACCAAGTTCTTATTCACACCCTTTACCTAAATGCAAATTAAGTCTTGAGGCATTTTGGTTTTCAGCACAAAATAGCAACACAGAAGACTATCTCAACTCAAAAGAGAAGTAATCTTCATTGCAATTTAAAAACAAAAGTTACAGAAACATTTATTTTCTGCTTTACTAAGGTATTATATCTTTTGAAAGTCCTGGTGGTGAGCCATTTTCACATGCTCTGTTGTTTTAATGTGCTTAATACTGACTTTAAAATCTCTTGCATTGTCAGGAAGGAGAAAAAGATTGTAAGTAAGGAATGTGATATGAATTTAAAAATTCTTAGGCTCTGAAGTGTTTTCCATGAGTATTTTCAGGAAGTTTCTCATTAAAATATCTCCTTGAAGGAAATTGCAATTCCTGCAAAATTTTCCAAGGGCTATTCCAGTTTTCTTCTGTCTTTGTCTTGCCATTAGGACAGGGCTGAATTATTTGACCTGAATCAGAGCATGTAGGTTGGCACATGCGCGTTTCACACCCATTTGATGTTCAGCTCCACTGCCTGGCTCTGCCACGGACCCTGTGAGCAGCTCTGGATCAGGCCCACATGCCCTCCCTAAGCAATGCAGGACCCTCTCTGACCACAGCATGGCTGCAGGGTGCTGATGCATTGCAGAAGAATTCACACTCCAGGAAGGTGAGGTTGCAAGCCTTGACTTCCAGCACCACAGAGCCACTGAAGCACAGAAAAGTATTGGATGGACTAAACTAAAAGCATAACAAAAATCTTGGTCACAAAATGAAGTGTCCTGTGACGTCAGACCAGATATCTTTCTAGTTTTGGTATCCTAATTTTGGTATTGACCAGAAAGGGAGTAGAAGACAACTCTGATTTTTCCCTTGTATAAACCATCCCATGCCTTAGTGTTCAGCCATTTGGGAGATGCGACCTTGAAGCTAAGAGGTTTATACGTCTCCATCCTCCTAGTATTTTTGGGGGAGTATGTCAGCTTGGAAACATCTGATTCAAGACCAGTTGGCCAAATTTGAACCAGCAATTGGGAAAGTTGGGGAAGAATTGGGAAGTTAAGGGATGCTTTGAGGATTTTGCTTCTTGCAACCAGCAGGCAGGAAAACTGGCAAAGTCTCATTCAATCCTGGCCAAAATTTCAACATGGTTCAGTAGAAATAGCAGTGTCTCAACAGAGCTTTGGGATTTCAGTAAGATTCTGCCAGAGAAGGTGTGAAGAAGCTGTAATTATAACATCAAAAATATGAAGACTTTACAAGACATTTCTGAGTAGTGTCAGCCTGTGTGGTGTGAAGAGGTACAGTGTATTGGCAAGGAAAAGAGAGGGACAGCTCACAAACATGTTTTTTTTGATAGATGATCAACATATTCAATGCACAAATTCTCATTACCTTCCTGCTGTCCAGCTCTGAGGAAAATCAGCCCAAAGGGCATTTAGCTGTGCCTGAGATTTCTGAAAGTCTAAAGTGTAGCTGCTCTTTGTCCTGAAAAAAAGTTGACTTCTTCAAATAAAAACATTACTTTTTCTCCCCTATTTTTCAGCTGAAAAAATATTTGTTTCATAAATTTGACTACTTTTTGTTTAAGTTTGGGTCTGGTGATTTTTTTTAATCCCCAACCCTTCACAGAATTTTTTTTTTAGCATTTAGAAAATTAGTCTCTGTCCAAGATACCACCCAATACTGATAAGGAAAGCCACTTCCTATTGCAAGACAAGAATGATGGTAACTTGGTTTAACCACTGTAAGTGATGTACTCTGCCTTCTTTGAGCTGTGAGGAGGGGTCCTGGGATCTCAGAACTCAAGTGAAAGAAGCTATTGCCAGCCATGTCTCCACCTGTATGTATACATATGTATATTTATATAAGTGTATAAATATATTCATATGCTTTGTACCAACTAGATGGGCACACAAAGCTAAGCATCCCAAATGAGCAGTTTGACATGCAGTCAAAAATGCTGACAGTGCAAGGACTAGAGCAAAAAATTAATCATGAGATCAGGGACTGGACTGAATTATGTGACAGCTGTAAGAAATGCTGCCATCTCCAGAAAATAGACTGATATTACACAGGAGTTAAAAAAAAAAAAGTCTTTAAACCAGAGAACAAAATTAAACCTGGGGTTGCTTTAATCTGTAACAGACTGGCTTTGCTCATCCCCATATGGTGCAGGTAGCAATGTTAATCCTCCTACAGTCACCTACTAACAAGGAGTGACCCCGTTTTAGCTGCTCCTCGTGGGGGTAGACACAGTGAGGAGCATGTGCACTGCTTGCTTTCCCACTGGGTGAGATGCTGTGATGTGGCTGCAACACTCAGTGTGTTAGAGGTGTGGTAGAGGGGGACTGAGAGGCCTTTGGCTCCCATCTATCCTATGAAATAAAATAGATCTGAAACATGGATGAGCACCAAGACTGGGGTGGCCTGAGCCACATGAAAATGTGAGACAAGAATCAGCTGCAGGAATTACATGGTGTAAAACCTTTCTCCTGACAAGGGCCAACCTAATTCAATGGACGTGAAGTGGGGTTAGGTCACTTAATATGTGTTGTAGAGCCTTCTCCACGTGGAGCCATTTGCTAGGGTAACTGCTCTAAATAAGAGTATAAAGCCACATTGTCCTGTAGCATTAATTGTTTTGACATTCATCATCCTGGAAGCCCTGGGAAGAAGAATTTTTGCTCTTCAGTAAATGGTGTTAAATTGTGTATTTGTATGTATGCGAGTGCTTTCAAATGCAAAGAAAACAAAATCTGAAAATCTCTGCAGAAAAGTGCTCTGGAGGGCTTCCAGCTGGTTTGAGGATTTTAAGAGCCTGTTATAGGATGTACCTTCAAAAGATCAATTTAAATGCTGCCTGCTTTATACTCATTGTTTATAAAGTTGAAAGCATCTCTGATAGTGACTATTCATTCTCACAGCAGTTGCAAGCAGAACAGGAGCAGGTTGGTTTAACTCCATCCCTGCCACATCCTGGAGAGGCAGAGGGAGCAGGTGGCTCTGCAGAGCTGAGCTCAGCTCAGCACAGGCACTGAGGGACTGATGGGGCAAGAAATTGAGTTCTTGCAGTAATTGAGTCTTTCAGCACCTGGCAGGATTGAGTTGACTAGGGCCCCATGTTATTTTGTGTTCAGGATGCACACCAGTACGTGTCTAGCTGTGTGTTGTACAACATCATGTTGTACGGTTCTGTCTGCTGTAGGATCAGTGCTTTGCCCTCCCGCAGAGGGGTTTGTCCTGTTCCCTCTGATGCAATGGAAAAGGCCCATGGAAGATGATCTAGAAGTAGGGAAATGACTGATATATGGATATCCACAAGACAACTAGTGCCAACTATCCTGGGGCAGCATCCATCACTGAGTGCAGAAAATGCCTTTACAGTTCTGCTTGAGCTCTGTGGTTGTAAAAGACGGCCCACAGCTCTGCCAAGAGACCAGACCTGTTCTGCTTTGTGAGTCTGGAACAGTGACCAGAAGTTTGCCTTGAGTGTTTTCTACCAAGGATGCTCTCACAAAGGGGTCAGCAGGTCGTCTGTCATCTCTCTGCAAGGCAGACTGTGAGGGTGAAGGTGAGGGGCTCTTCCCAAGCCTCCTTCAGAGCTGTGTAGGTCTCATCACTGGGGAACAGCATTCCTGTTTGTTTGCTTAGCATCCCTGAGATAGGACCATCACAGGGCATAGGGGCATGATAAAGTTATGTCATTCCAGCTGCCACATCTTGAGAAATACCCACTTAACTCACTCTTGCCTGCTCCAGGTGCTGACAGAGTTCAGAACCTGGCAGTAGCAGACAGGAGCTGTCAGATAACTTTCTCAGGAGAAGAGGAAGTGTAGGTCAGAGACTTTCTGTAAACGTGTCCTCCACGTTCTTCTAACCCTTTAACCTGTAGCACACTGTTGAATTGTCGGTGGTTTCAAGCATGGGTTTTGCTGCTTCCTATTTTTAACATGTTCTATGGCTCTGTAGATCTCAGGCTTAGGAAGCTGTCTCCAATGATTTGTTGCAGCTTGCACTGCTCGGTTACATGTTGCTACTCATAATGATGTACTTAGGGCTGATCTCAAGCAATTTTTCTCCATGGGCTGTTCCAGACAACTGACCTTTGTAAGAAGCAAGGGGAACTTCCAAGTCTCAGCAGAAAACTCAGGCTGAGGCCATCTTTCTTTTCAACAGCATTTATGTACCACTCTGTAGCACCTGGTAGAACATGAACTTCAGAGTTAATCATGCCTCAGTCAAGTTTGCAGTCTTCAGCTTCATAGCTTTAGACAGTTGAGCAACAGAGTTCATATAATGATATTTGGATGCCAATTAACCTAAGAGGTTGCCCGCCTTTTCTTTCCTCAGTTGGCAGAAGGATGCTGCCAAAGTCCCCAGTTTTGGCTTAGATCCCCCAGTTCAATTAAATAGGTGCATCAGATGTTTGCTCAAATCTATGAGCAAACAGAGCACAACTGCTTGTTCTACTGAATATACATGGACTTCAAGTTATGCTTAAAGATGTGTGATAAAATGTAGCCAACTCAATGGACTTACCAGGTAAACCCAGGGGTTTTCTCCTTCCCAGTCCACTGGAGTTGAATCTGACTTATTTGAAGACCCATGAGGTTTCTTCTCTTCCAGTATGATACAAGTGGCTGCTGGCCTGTTGTTGACTAAGCCTCATCACCTCCCTGTGTACCTTCACAAGGATCACCTCTTCAAGTGTTTTTCTGAATGGGCTCCTGAGCTCACATTGTTTCCAAGATGTATGCATCCCCAGACTAAATTGCCCATCCCCACTTGGCCTTCTTACTTGCTTAAACTGACTTGTGTGCACAGACCTCTACAGATGAAAGACCTTCAAACTGAAAACTTGTACCCATTTGGTTTATTGGCAAAATTTGTATTCTTTCACTGGGAGGCCAGATCTGGCCCTGTGCTTGTTGGATGACAGGTGGGCTTTCCAGCCAGACGTCCATTTAAATAAGAGTACTGTAATTAAAAGGATCTGGCTAAAGAAATTGCACAAATTAGAGCAGACAGCTGTTATTTGAAAAGAACACACACTGTTGGTTTTTTAAATAGCCAGCTCTTGGCTTGCTGCCAGACACGCTTACATTAGAACTTATGGATAAAAATCTTCCTTCAACTGTTAAAAATATAAGTGAAAAAAACCCTATTTTCCCCTCAAAAAAATGTGATGGGCAATAGGCAACAAAGGGAACATAATCATAAACTTAAGCATAGCCTGGAGATGACTAAATTCAGATGCATACAGAACAGAGAGGTTTTCGTGAAAAAAAAAAAAAAATACTGCATCCATTTTATTTTATTCATGCATCTATGCACAAAAACTGAGATTCCTGAAACAGAAGTTTAAACTGGGAGCATAACTAATTTCACAGATACTCTTCTTCCAGAAAATGATGCCCCTCCTCTTCTGTAGGTACAATTCAGTGTGGAAGGGATTGGTCTGAATCAGCCTCCAGCTTCTGAGAGGGCCTGGTGGTGAAATTATGGCTGATGGTGCAGCAATGGGACCAGCGTGGCATACATCAAGGGTTGGAAAGGGAACCTGGGTGATCAGTTTTGCTTTTAATTCAATACAGAGATTCCCTTCCATCATTCCTATGTACCAGGAAGAGAGTTTTTCACCACCCTGGCCAAATGGCTGGCAGTTGTATGTAATGGGGGATAAGTACTGGATCTTTTTCCAGGCTTCTCTGACATGAAAGTACTCACTGGACATCCAGAAATATGATTAATTCATGAACCTTCCCACTAGCAAATTACATCTTGCCTTTTTTTAATAGAGCAGCTCTCAGGCTTAACGTCAAGCGTGTGCTTAAAACAGGTTGCAGCATCTAGCCAGGGTCTCTGATAACTTGGAAGTTCAGATCCATGTGTCTCCACAAGAAATGCGCAGGAATGTAGATAACACCATCTTGAGATCCCTCCACTGGATGGATAATGCACTGGGCTGGGAACCAGAAGAGACCTGGGATTTACTTCTGCCTCTTCCATTAGTCAGAGGAAGCTTGTCCCTCTGTCCTTCTGTTATACAGACACTGTAGAGTTACTCATCCCCTTTTAGTGAGCCTTGAGGTCTGCTGGTAAAAATCAATGACACCAGCTGGTTATTAAGTGGATTTGAAATGTTTGCTAATGCTGTTTATACAAATCAGAGCAGAGAGGGTGAGTATGGGCTTAGAGAACAAAGAGGAGAAATGAGGAATCTGAAAAAGAGACTGTTTTCTTTCCAAAAACCTCTCTGTAATATTTTCCTTCCTCTTTTTGAGTGTTTTCTGGGTGAGTTGTGTTGGTTTTTTGCTTTTTTTTTTTTTCTTTTTACTTTTTTCTCACCTTTCTCCACCCCTTATTGTGATATTGTTTTGTTCTCTAGGAAAACCTCTTTTTTGTGATGGAATACCTCAATGGAGGAGACCTCATGTTCCATATCCAGAGTTGTCATAAGTTCGACCTTCCCAGAGCAACGTAAGATGTTATTATTATCTTTTGGCTTGCGGATTGCACACATGGTAGAAGCAAAGACAGAAGCTGCAGACACCAGGGATTTTATTCCCAGCTCTGCTATTGTCCCGTAGATAAAACCTTGGGCAAATCATTTGACCTCTGCACCTTACCTGACTGCAAAGTGGGGATAATGCTTGTTCTGGAAGCAGAACCAGTCTCTACTTCACCTCTTTCCAAACTGAAGAAAACAGACATGCGGGTCATCACCCCACCCCGCCCCAACGATGGACTTGGAGCAAGTCACCTCCTCTCCCTGTCCTCTTTCCCCTCCCACAGAAGGCTTTTTAGAGTCCATCCACACAGTTGATTTCAGTCCAACATGACCTTGCTTTGCATTCTTGGTCAACCAGGAAAGCTATTTCTCCCTGGAACATTACAGACGCCACTACACCCTTGTCAGCTTTGCATCTGCCCACAGGCTTATCCTTTAGCCTGCAAACCAGGGACTTCCTTCTAGCCTGTGACCTGGATTCTGTATTTTAGACTAACCTCAGCATAGTCCCTCAAACGTTTGTTCAGAGGTGAAAGCTGAGCTGGATAGAAGCTGTCCTCTAGGCTGCCTTGCTTGCTGGATTAGTCCCCTTCCCAGGATTTCAGTCCCTGAAGCAAAGAGGGGTTCCAGAGAGACCATTCAATCCAGCTGAGACCTTACCTCTGGAAGTGCCTCCACTGTCCATAAACAGCCCCAGGCATGCCTGAGATCTTATTTACATGGCCCGTGGATGATGGTAATTTTAAAGCAACCTACATGTGTCTGCTCTGAATTGCAGCAGCCCTGGGGCTGCTCTTTGCTGCACTCATCGAGTTCTTGCTCAGTCCGTAATTGGAGGCCCAACCTCCACCCCAGGTTTACCACCATCAAAGAAATCCCACAGATGCATTTTCAGCCACCTGTAGGACCAAATATCTTGTTCTTTAGAATACTGGGTGGCCTGTAGTCAAGCTGCAGGAATTGCTTAAGATGAGGTTCATGGTCCAGTGATCAGAAGTGAAGCTGTTGTTTGTTAGAAGTAATGGGATTTTCCCTTTACCCCTTTCAGGTTCAAGGGGGGGGGAAAAGAGATAAAACCTATCAAAAGTACAAAAGGTAAATTTAAACAAAAAATTAATATACCAACAGAGAATTAAAAACTTATTTAGCTTTGATTAAAGTAAATAGAAGAATTATAATAAATGAAAGGTGCTTTTAATTCTCCTGCAAGCAAAAGGTATTTTGAAAGTCAATATTGAAACCACTATAGGAATTAATTTTTATTTAATAAATAAAAAAAAAAAACTCATTTAAATCAGTGTTTAATTTGATGATTTTTTTCAAAAGCATCTGACTTCAGAATTAGGGGGCAATGCACTGAAGACTGAGGGAGCAGAGCTGTACAACACTGGAGGGGCATACGATCCTGTGGTTACATTCTCTTCCAGGAGAGCACTTTCATTGTGCAATGGTGCTTCAGTCTTATGCTGCCTCTTTGCAGCAGGATCTGGTGTTGTCCTTTATGCTGGAATGTGATGAGAACAAAGATCTCAAACTTGAAAGGATGCTGGAGGAAGGTCAACAGGCTGCTAGCTAGTCATATCTTGGATAAATTTTCAAAAGCACGTCATAAACCTGAGCAGTGAAGAGGTCTGTTTGACAAGCCAAGCACCCTGCCTGTGGTCCCCAAACCTGGATGCCCACCTGCCTGTCCTGTTGCTGGGACCACTCCGCTGTTTGTGCAGCAGCTGCTGAACATGGCAAATTAGAGCTGCTCTTCCAAGGTCTGAGGCATTAACTGTAATTTGCAGTTTGCAGTCTGGTGCATCACTGTAACTCATTGAATTACTTTAAATATGTAAATAAGGGAGAGGCAGAGACACCACCTAGCCTGCCTTCCTTGTGGCAAGGACTGTATCTTGAGGCGAGGCAGGGTAGGCTGTAGGAGCTGGGTGGTGGGTTTTTGCTCCACAGCTCATCTGGAGACATTCTTGTGCACTGAAGGACATGTCCTCAGAGTCAGTTACGTATAAAAAAATTGCAGCTAGCCATGCAGTGTGGCTCCCAAATCCCTGAAGATGAGTAGGCTCCAAATCCCTGGCATTTCGCAAAGTGGTTTCAGTGGGGGTTGGGCTTCTAGCTGTGTGTCATGCTTTTGGGAATCTCACATCATCCATCAGCTACCTGTAAAAAACAGTTACCCCAAGCCTTATGGAAATATTCCAAGCCTTCTGGGAACTTAATGAAATTTTGGAGCCTGTGGAGACAAAGTTTTTATCTTTTTGAGTCCTATTGAAAGCACCTATTGGGAAGTATTGATTCTAACATGTGCCTTTTGTTGCTCAGGTTTTATGCTGCTGAAATCATATGTGGGCTCCAGTTCCTCCATTCCAAAGGCATAATATACAGGTAATTTTACTCTTTAATGTCTAATATGTTAAACCTTTTCTGCTCCGCCTGCAAGCACTAATGGTAACTGAGAGACTGCTGCTTGGATGTACTTACTAGTGTTGCATTTCTATGCAGATTTCCTTTTTACAGAGTCTGACTGTTTTACATTGAAGAGATAACATAGAAAAGGCAGTTTTGAGCCCTTCTTGAGAATCCAGTCCTATTTCAGTTAACATTAAAACAAGCCCTTTTATGTATTTACAGAGTCATTCATATAGCACCCAGCATATAGGCAGCCAGTTTAAGCTTTCTGTGTATGAAGGTAAATAAAGTCAAGGTAGCCATGAGAAATTTGGTATATCTGCTGTGCTGGTTACCCCGGGACAGTGGTGACAAGCTCAGTTCAAGTAACAACAGCAGGGAGGCAGTGATATACCTTAATTTTTGGGTTATTAACCAGTCTGCTGTGCACAGTTCCATGGGGAAATGTGGTTCATCTTACCTACCATCATGAATCTGAGCTAGCCACCCCAACTCCTCTTGTAATAAGCAGAGAGGAGTGGGCTTTTTTAGGTTCATCAGACCTGTAGTAGAGTGTGTATGAGAAGTGCCCGTTTCTACCAGTGGGGTCCACAGAGAGCTGATGGGGTCTAGGTGGGACACTGCAGGCAGCTGCACTCAGACAGAAGAGTCCTCTCCCAAAGTTACTGTTATGAACTTAGTCCACAATGCATCGATCTATCAGATCCCAAGGAGAAGTCCTCTATTACAAAATTGACCACTCCAAATTCTGCTCGACTTCCCTAGGAGCTCCAAAGTTATGCATGGATGCTTTGATCTAATGCACAAGTGTTGTGCTTCAGACCTATATAAAAGGACAGAGACAAGACGGGAGCAAAATGGCCACAGAAATTGGGCCACAGTCTGCTTCCCATGGCTGAAAGGAGTAACTGAATTTCTGGGGAACTCTAGTCCAGCTCATCTTCATGACAAAAGTTAGTTACTACAGTGCAGCCTTCTGTAAAAGAAGGAAGCAAATAGCTTGTCACAAACAAATGGGAAAACTTACTAAAGCAACGATGTTTGCTGAAACCAAAATGAGCTTATTTCAATGTTTGTCATGTACTGTGAACATTAGAACAAATACTAAAAGTGAACGACTTGTTTACAATCCACTCTCCCATTAAAACGCAAGCTTTGATTCATATAAACTTGCCTTATTATTTCTTATTAGTACTCATGTGGGAGCCATTTATAGTCTTTATTGACCAATGATGGTGATTGTGTAAACACGAGATCAATATACATGGCATTAAGCTAAGATGATCTCTGGGGTCTCAGCAAGTTTCTGGCTCTAATTATTGTTCTGGATGACTGAAGGGAAACATTTTCTGAAGTGCCCAAATAGCTTAGTTACGTCTGTCATTTTTACTCAGACTTCTCAGAAAAGTTGATTAAAAATATCTGCAGAATATTGTGAGTTTGTGGCAGGACTGTTAATGCTGACATTTTGTTTCTGATTCACATTTTTTATTTGGAATTGCTATGCCAGTGGTGTGTCAGAGTTTGGGACCCATTTCCTCATGAAAGGAGAGAGATGTTTAGAGTCTGGAGCCTTGGGAAACGTGGGCAATTGGGATAGCTAGATAATGGGTAGCATGGTGATAGGAAGAAATAACTCATTCCCAGGAGCCCGTGCATCATTGCTTTGGGTATCAAGCTTTGAGAGAAAAGATTTAACCAGTCCTGCTCATTTTTCCTTTTTTCATTGAAGACAATGACAATGAGGTCAGTTGAGAATGCACAGCCATCAGTATCTCAGTCAGAGCTAACCAAGCACTTAGGAAAGTGAATAGAAATAATTTTTGAAACTACATCACTTGCAATGTAGTAAGAATAATGAACCCAGCTGCTGTGTCTCACACACCCATGTTTGGAAATGTTGTCTTAAATTTTAATGAATGAGCTGAGGTGGTTTTGGCAGAAACTCCAATCCCTGGAGCCAGTGAGTTTGAAACTCATCAAAATAATGAAAGCGAACTGTAGGTGATGGGTTTTTTGTTTTGCTTCGATCTACCAGATGAATAAAAGCAGTGCTGGCAGCCAGAGATTGATCTCAATGGTGTAACTAAAATAAGTCATTCCAGCTGGAAATTGTGACAACATGACTCTCTGCCACTTGGAAGGCAAATGTCTTGGTTGTCTCTATATTTCTTTTTGATTGATGACTCCTGCTTTTTCTTGGGCCATATTCTAGCAGCAAAGAACAATTACCCCATGACAACAATTTAGTGTGTAGACACTACAAGGTCCCCCACCCTGACTGGGACCTGGCTGAAGCAAAATGAGGAGCCTTGCACAGAGGGAGGCTGAACACGCATCTTTCTTGCAATTGTAAGCAATTATCTCAGGAGTATCACGCATTAGAAATTATCTTGAGGGAGTCAAATCCATTTCTGAAGACAAAAAAAGGAAAACCAAAAAAACCAAAAACATCGTAAAACAATTGTCACCGAGAGAGTAGTGGTAGAGGCAGCCTCATGGTTAGGACCCTTGCCTGAGATGTGGAGAATGTGTGTAGGCTGTGAAACAGCAGAGGTTGCAAAAGACCAGTTGTATCCTCAGCTGTGGGCACAAGCAAATGTTGTGTCTGGGTGCTTTGGGAGCTCTGAGAAGGAGCGGTGATTGCTAGCAGAGGATAAGCAGTGCAGGAATGTGGGTCCTCTGAGACCATATAACCCAAATTCTATGTACATCCCAGATGAAGTGCAGCATCGTTGGTCCAAACATCTCCCTGAATCATTTTTTTCAGTGAAAAATAAAACTTTTAGGTAATATATAAAAAAAAAATTAAGATAGAAGCCATGCCAGCCTTCCTTTCTTCCTGCCTTTTTCTTTCTTTCTTTACATGCTTCTCTCTCCTTTCAGATATTGTTCCCACGTGAGGACCTCTTTGTTCTCTGTCAATGGCCATGATTCATCAGCTCACTTGCTTTTATTTCCTTCTCTGCATTTCTTTTTTTTTTTCCCTCTCTGGGCTCTTTCCTTCCTCAGAGCCTGAAACGTCTGACAACAGCTTGGCAGTTCTGTGTGAAGACCTTTGTAAATCCCCAGGGCTCAGATAGTGCAGCCCAGCAGTGAAAAAGTGGTGGGTGTTCTGCTGATGTCTGGGATTATTCTGACCTTCTGCAAGCCATGAAGGGATTGTGTGTCCTTACATCTTCCAATATTTGTAGAACCTGCTCTGGGAGGGCGATCAGGCAGTAGCTTCAGAGTACTGAGACTCCCAGGGAAGAAGAAAGTGAGCATTAGCTGGTCCCTTCCCACTCACCTTCTCCAGACTGTGTTAGGGCAAAAGAATCAGCTGGCACAAAGCCCTTTTTAGCTTTAATACTCTGCATCCTTGAAGGAGACAGCTTTTAGCAGATGTCTTGGGCAAAGTCTCCTCTAGCAAATGAATCAATGCTGGGACAGGAGGAAGGAGGAAGAGGGATATTGAAGTCCAAGAGAGAAGCTCCTCATTCCGCCCTCAGCCTTCCTTTGTAATTGCAACATGTACGCACTGCATAGAGGCAGATAACAAGTTAATGTGTAACCTGCTAAAATAACTTTTGTGCCACTGTAACACTTTAAAGGAGCATTTTCTTCTCTTCCTCCACAGAGACTTGAAGCTAGACAATGTCCTCTTGGACAATGAGGGGCACATCAAAATTGCTGACTTTGGGATGTGCAAGGAGAACATGTTTGGAGATGCAAAGACAAGTACTTTCTGTGGGACTCCTGACTACATTGCTCCTGAGGTAGGTGTGGGGTCCAGGGAGGTCAGCAAGCTGCTGTGGTACAGAGAATGTGTCTTAAGGCATGACTGTCTGACTGTCAGTCAATAGTGGAGGGTGCAAAGAGTAATAATTTTATTTTGAGGAGCTCCAGGCTAGAAACTGAGTTTCAATTTGACTCACAGTCTGCATTATTGTCTGGCATTGCATATTTTTGTGGCTAATTAATTTTCTGTGCAAATGGGCCTGGGAAGCAAGTGGTGCTTGGCTTAAACCAAGAAACGGAATGTTTAATGGAAATCCAGTGTAGGCTGTGGCAGAAGAAGCTCCAAGAGGTAGATCCTGCAATTCAGGGACAGAAACAGCATGAGAAATGGGAAGCATGTTCCCTACCTAGCTAATAGTAGGCTTCCATGTCTGTACAGGCTCCTTGATAGCTGGTAGGGAGCTATGGGCTCTACTGAGGGATGATGTTCATCTCAGCCTAAGAGAAAAAATATAGAAAGGTGGGAGAAAATGCCCACCTGGAGCTGATTCTCCCTTCTCATTAGTTAACCACCTTTTAGATACAGAAGAGAGGCTGGGTCCACAATAAAGCAGAGATTGGAATTCACCTTCCCTCTGGGATATGCTGTGATGTGTGAATAAGGATGGCACCCATAACTTGGACTTCTCTCTTACTCAGACAGGTTCTTAGCTGGCTGCAAACAGTCTGCATCATGAGCATCCTCCCAAAGCTGAATAAGGCACTATATGCTCTGAAAAGGTTCTGCCATCAGATGTATAACCTTAAAACTGAGCACAGGCTTGAAAGTCTGTCTAGATAAAAAACAACCAGTAGCTGCTTGTAAAAAGGGTGGAAATGCATAAACATGAGAGTGGTCATGCATCCTGATTTTTTCCCTCTAAATGGCAGCAGTCAGGGGAGAGGTGTTGGTGTCTAGAGGACAGCTGGCACCTGATCTGCTAACTCTGGGCTCTGGACTACCTGATTCTCTGTTTCGGCTTTGCATGATGCCAGAGCACCTCTCATGCCACTGGGATGGAATGAATCCATCCCTGGAGGACATGCCTCCACTACCTGCCTCCTGGTGAAGGAGGCTTTAAAACTAGAGATGATGGAGTTGTATCAGGGCCAGGATGTGCTTGAGCTAACACGGGCAAGGCACAGCTTGTAACTCGTGTTAAGGTCCTCCTCTGTCCACTTGACTCAGGAAGTCTGGGCCTTTCATGAAGACAGTCTCCAAGCTCCATGAAAAAACATACCAACAATTCCTCTTCTCCTGCAGTTGATATCTACTGATACTTGGTGGAGAAAAGCTAAACCTGGCCTCCATGTGCCCATGAAATAAAACTAGGTAGTCACAGACACCAGACTCCAGATTGCCCATAGTGAGATCCTTTGCTCTTCCTCTATTTTTTTCCATTTTTTTCACTGACAGAAAATTATTATTTTGTTTGTTTTCCAGTAAATTTAGATATTTTCAACTAGATCCCTCCAGAAAAGATAAAGCTCCCTTAACCTTGTGACTTCACACAATGATAGATCTTACTGTGGAGAGGCTTTGACTAATCAGGTGGCAAACTGGGGCCAAAGAAAACATTTTTCAGCTCAGAGAAGAACCTACGAATCGTGCATGCATCATGTATGACATCACTCTGAAATCCATTTATTTGCTTTTCAAGATCCCATTTCCTGATTTTAGTATTTTCGTGATGGATATTAGTACTTTCCAAATAGCTTTTAAAGCTTTTGGGTTTTTTTTCCCTCCACTATAATTCATTGATTTTTTACTGTGCACCAAGGGCTTGATTCTGATCTAGGTTACACCACAAGGGCTGGTCTCTTCAAATCAATTGGATTTGTATTGCCTAAGATCAGGTGTAAGTGTTCTCTCCAACCAAGCTACAACTGTCTTTTATTCCACTTCAATATGCTTTTATTTAAAAAAAAAAAAAAAAAAAAAAAAAAAGCTATTTTCTGATCCTAAAAAAGAGCCAAGTGATAATCCATTATCTGTTATTTTACTTCATGGAAAAGATAAAGACTAAAATAGCTCAGAGTTTTATTTCTGCATCATCATCTATTTTAGACATTCAACGAGTGAATATAAAACATTTTACCTCTAAATTGAAAACACTGATAAAGTTTATGGATCATCTCTCCCGCCAGAGGCAGGAGCACTGGACTTTTTGTCAGTATTTCAATGCAGCTGCTAGCACTGTAATTTGTTACAGACCCAGCACCTTAGCTACAGGCCGTGCAAATAAGGGGCTTTGGGTCACTAGACAAGCAATTTTTTTTTATTTCAAAAAATATTTGACAAAAAAAAAAAAAAAAAAAGAAAGACTTAACCTGAAATGAAATTTCTTAGTTTATTTTTTCCAGAAAATTACAAAGCTAATTAATCTTTTCTTTGACTGCCATAAAACATTTAATTTCAATTTCCAGACATTTTATACTTTAAAAGCTAAAGCCTTATAAAAATAATGTGCCTTTTCAGAAGGAAAGGTTGGGATGATTTTGTTTATAAATAATCTAGCAGAAATATATTAGGGAGTCTTGCTGATTCCTTTTTATGTCTCTGAGTGAAACACAATGGATATATTACATCTTATATTCAAATAGCTTTTTTGTCTTTTTTACATCTCCTCTTTTAGTGTTTTTGGAGACAGATGTGCTAGTCATGAACACTCTACATCAGCTTGGCTTTAGACTTCTGATATTAAGTCTTTCTTTGTTAAATGCTGCATGTACATCAGAGTAGGATACTTCTCACCCAATGTGAGGAAATTCATCTAAAAATAGTGCATTAGGTGGCAATTTATAGTGTTGTAGAAGGACAAGTATCCCCAAAGCCAAGTCATCCCTTCCTATCTTAGGCGTGGAAGTCAGTTAAATCACTGTTTTCCCTCCACTGACTATAGAGAGACTCTGGATAACTAAATTAATAAGACACAACTTTTAGGCGATAAGATGAATCTGGAACCAAGTGGCAATTTCCAAGTAATGAAGACAAGGTATGAAAACAGTCAAGAAATTGCTCACCCTCTTCCACTGTACGTCAGAGCCAGCAGTAAAGATCACTTCTCTAAATCATAATTTTTCAACTATCAGCAGTTTCACATGTACTGATCTGGATAGTTGTTTTCACTGGTATTAAGCCATCTCCAGGGCTTGTCATTGATACCTACACTGTAGCTATGGTATAGGGGATCACACTGCAAACAAGCTGTGGGTTCAAGAGTAAAAATTATGCCTTAAAATTAACTGTTACCCTCTCCAGCTCTAAAATCCTGATAAGGATCCTAGACATCATAGTCATCACATGTACTTTTAGACATCTGCAAAGTAAATATCTATATATGAGCAAGTTGTCTAGGGTCCTTGATAACAAAGAGAGAAAAACAGGGGGGTATATTTTATAACAGGTAGATATTTAGATGGATGTCTAAAATTGGAACTAATTCTCTTCCTTGACTGTAGAAGGAGCTAATGATAAATGTTTCAGCTCTAGGTATCTCCATAAGAGATACCTAAAGGCAGGTGAGATTAATTTTACTTCCCCAGAGGGGAAGTTTGAGAACTTGTTGGTGTCTGACAAAATTTGTAGGACAAAAAAATGGCACATCCCTTCTTAGGGAAGGTTGTCACTCCAGCCAACCCTCCCTGTCCCTCGCACACTGGATGTAGGCATCACTTTATAGTTGACACAAAAAGGCACAAACCAATGAACTGACAGAGGACAAATTCCCATTCCTCTACCTGTAACTCAATTGGTCTCAAGAGGACAGACCAGAAACCACTTTCTCATGTTTTTCCTGGGGCAGATTTTGCTGGAATAGATTCACACCATTTCTACTAACTGATAGTCCTGAAGTACCTTTACACTGCCACACTTGTAATTTTAAAGTACACCTTTTGGGAGTTAAATCAGTCGCAGAATGATAATGCTTAACCATTTGTCTTCTTGGACTTCATGAGCATGATTTGAAACCCTGGGATAACTTGGGGTTCCAAAAAATAAACTTTTTATGTTTGATATCTCTCTGGTAGCCAAGGATTTGTTCAAGTAACTGAAGAGTTACATGCAACCTGTTATCTGTAGGGTGAAGGACTGTTTTGGCACCCAGGTGCGGCTGTGACTTGGAGCCCCTCAAACCACAATCTCTGCACCATGGGCAGATGCTCTGGTTCATGCTGCAGGCAGGGAGAAGTGCCTCTGCTATCCCACTCAGTGCAAAGTGGCTGTTGAAACGTCACAGTTTGGCCACCCTTCTGAAGCTGAAACACTCAAGTCAGATATTTTGCATCTGTCACTCCTCTCTTTGGGCAGATACTGCTGGGGCAGAAGTACAACACCTCAGTTGACTGGTGGTCCTTTGGTGTCCTCCTGTATGAGATGCTTATTGGACAATCTCCTTTCCATGGCCAAGATGAAGAGGAGCTTTTCCAGTCTATCCGTATGGATAATCCATTCTACCCTCGCTGGCTTGACAAGGATGCAAAGGACATTTTGGTGAAGGTAAGAAATACCACACATCAAATGAAAGTCTTTTTGCCAGAACTGTCATCTTTGACTTGTGCATCTTCAGCTACTGTTCAGAGAAAAAAATTTAGTGTGATAGGACCAGAGAGCGCCACTTTCTTGTCTGTGGACCTCAAAGCACACCTTGCCTCAGTCATAAGGCCATTGTTGTGTCTTCTTTCTCCTAAGTTGTGATGATGGCTCCTCACATCCCATAAGTAGAGTCACAGGGTATCAGATACCAGCAGAGATCAGTTTCCTTGCAGAGCAATCCCTAAGGTGCAAGACATGTTAACTCCTTGAGAAGATATTCTGCCAGGCTTCAAACTACGGGTTACAGTGACTCTCTTGATAATTATGGATTTGAAGCAGTTCTTGTGCCTCAGAGATATAAGGACATCGAGAGTAGATTGCTTTGGTGTTCATCTTGATTTTCAGTATAGAATATTTTGCATCTTTGCATTGAACTACAGAGCAGGAAAACAAAGCCTGGGCTGTGTCCTGAAGTGGAGGAGCTACTCAAGCTAGTAGCACCATGTCATCTGGATTTTTGGCCCTTTGAATCTCCTACATAGCAATACTCAGTGTCCTTTCTCAGTGGAGCAGTCTTCTGTTTCCCTCTAATGGGCATCCTCCTCATCTTTTAGGTTCCCTTCCATTCATACGCCTTTTTTTTCATTTCCTCCATCTCAGCCCCATGCCATTTAGCATTGTAGCTTTTCTGGGTTGGGATGCAAATTATTCTAGAGTTGCAAGATCAAAATGCAATGAAATTACAACTAGTCTAACAAGTTACCTCTACTCACCTGGGCTTTGGACTGATATTGAGCATGATCTAAGCTAAGGCATTTTAACTTGAGATGGAGCATAATGAGAGAGCATGTACAAAGACTTATAATGGCTCAGCTGATGTGAGGAAACTTGTTCAGCACAAGATTTTGGTCATATTTGACTTACAGTCCCTATCTTGACTTTCACATTTACAAACTGACAGAACAATATATAATATTCCACTACCAAAAAACATGGAGAACAGGAGATTATTTTGGCATCTGTTCTGTGCACAGCAGGGATCAGATGTTTAGGTATCACTATTAAATGATAATAATGAAGACAATCAAAAGCAGTTGTTCAGGAAGATATACCATAGCAGACTGAGATTTTGAATGTCTATTTCTGGGACATATGCTGACATCTTTCTGGACAAATAGCCTGTACTTCTGTCAAGATTAGAGACAGTAATCATCCTTATATCAATCAGTAAACTTCCTTTCTTAGGAAAACAAAACATATTCTCCATTCTGGGCTATTCTCATTGTCACCAACTCCGGATAATTACATATTCCACCCTGCTTAATACCTGTGTTATCAGCTCAGAATTTAACCTATGAAATCTGAACTGCTGTGTAATCAGTTATCTGTAGGACACTTCAGTTTTGGTATGTCTTTGTCCACAATGTTCACCAAAACCCAATGCCTGGGTGTTTTTTCAAACAGGCCCTCAATGATCCATACATTAGATTCTTTTGCTGCCACTTTTGGCATTAGATATTTCTATTTGTTCTTTGCTGAGTAGTATCTATTATATGCCAAATCGAGTAGCAAGAAACTTCTACCACATGTAATCCAAGTTCCATTTTGAGATGACCACTGAAGTATGACATATTGGCTATATTTAAGTCAGCTGCTATCAAGTGTTGCCACTATTCCTCTTCACTGATTAGGATCTAGGATCTGGTGCTCTATGGGCCAGCTGGCCTGGAGACCCTAGACATTTTACTGCAGATATAAAGATGAATTTTAAACTATTCACACCCACCATTATAGCAACACTTCAGCACTACATCCTGCTCACAAACGCTGAGAGGAGCTCTGAAATATTTAGCACTCCTGAAACTCTCCCCCAGAAACACTTCAGCTTCTTCCAGAGCCAAATGGCTGCTGCATCACTATAAAAACATCTGTGACAAAACAGGCAATGTTTACACTAAACTGAAGTGTGGGCTCAGACCTGCATGTAGCTGATGGTGAAAAGATATGCCCCCACTTCTAACTTTTCCCTATCTTCAGCAGAATTAGTCATCCAAAGCAGTTATAGCCTGCAATATGCATCAAACACAAGCTATCTGAATAGGGAGTCTTCTGACAAGGTAGATGGTTGTCAGCATGTAAGCTAGTCAGTGGAGAGAAGCAAGCACTTCCAGGGTGTCTTCTATCTCATCTTTAAATGTGTAAAGGAGGTCAGGTGTTTTTCACCTAAGATGACTGTTCTTGTTCTTTATTAATTATAAAGGGTCAAATACTGACACTCCAAGTATCCAAAGGTATAGGAGATGAATGCAACCCCCACATAGACTAGGCTAGTATTTTCACAAATTATGCTTCTATTTCAACTGCAAAAAAACTTCTGATAACAAGAAATTGTCCAGAAAAAAGCTCGTAAGTACAATCCAGATATTTCACCTATGTAGTTGCATATTTGCATGCTCAGGCACATATGTTGTTGCCACTGTAGCAAATCGTTCTCTCTCTCCTGTAAAGGGAAAATATGACCAGGGTCTCTCAGTTTTGCTATCTGAGGCTGAGAATCCAGAATGGTTCCCCATTCAGAAATCTAGTAAGGTAGAAGAGTCTTCACATTCTCACCAGCCATGCTTGAGTTTGAAGTCTGAGACCCTATCTGGTAGGACTGTCCTAAAGAACACATGGTTATTGATAAAAGACTAAGGTATTTCTCTTTCTTCAACATTCTAGCTTTTTGTGAGAGAACCTGAGAGGAGACTAGGAGCAAAAGGGAACATCCGCCAGCATGCTTTTTTCCGGGACATAAACTGGGAAGCTTTAGAAGAAAGAAGGATGGAACCTCCTTTCAAACCAAAAGTGGTAAGGATGCATCTTCTTTCCATTCCACCCATCTCATGTATTTCTTTTCTGACTCATTAATTCCCCAAATATTTAAACTGTCCAGCACATGCTAACAGTAAACCAAAGCAAGGACCCACTGTGATGTTATAAACCCACATATTTAGGGTCTCTGTCCAAAATCTTCAGACATGGGCCTTTAATTTCAAAGACCTCAAATCCTGTTTAGATTCACAGAGTCAGGATTTTAAAGGTGGATAAATGTCTGATTCGCACAGGAACTAAAAACTTTAGGTACCAAAAGACAGCTTTCAAAATGCCCTCAAACTTTCATGGTTATCTTCTGGTGTTTCTCTGCACGTGCAGTCTCTCTGTCTAAAAGTAGATGGAGGTCCTTGGTCTTGGGCAGTCAGAATGGAAAGTGTTGACTCTTACTTAAATGTACAAGTGAAGATTAGATTGCTCACGGTCTGTCTGACATATTGTATAGATTAGATAACTACAAGCAGCTGAAACCTTCTATAATTTGGATCTACCACAGCCTCATTTATTGTACAGTTGTTGGAAAGATAATTGTGAACTATATACGTCTATTGGCTGGGCTACCTGACCTAATCATCATGACTACTAATTTTTGATGGCTATAAGCCCAGGTTTGGTAGGCCAACACTTGAGAAACCATAAAATACTCATCACTTTCTCAGTTACCATAGAGGAGTCTGGATGTGACTTAAAACACCTTCCCTTAACAACATAAGTACAGTCTATTCTGTAGGGATTGTTTTTCACTACACTGCAGAACGTAAAGAAGGAAAAGCAGTTGAGGTAACCAGGTGGTCAGCTAAATCAGGATAGTCCTGACTATTTTAATAATAGTCCTGTTAAACTATTAAAGTCCTATTAAAAATGATAATATCATTTAATTTGACAAGTGCATCATACTTTCATTTTACAATCCTTCACAAGTGTTATTTAATTGATGGGTCCAGTCTGCCATATTACAAAGCTGTAACATCCCTGCCTGGCAGAAGTCATGGATCACAGGCTTAGTGACTCCTATACAATATTTATTCCCATTATTACTTCAGTGGGATGGTAATAAGCAAGTGATTAACACTGGTTGCTGGATATTAACAGCTCAGGCAGAAGGTTACTGCAGTTTGACATATTACTGTGCATCATTTGGACTGGCGTAACAAATCATTGAGCAAAAGGCTAAGAGCAAATGCATTGCAGATTCCCTGGCTGTGCTGAGCTTGCTCCCAACTAGTGGAACCGAGCCTATAGGAAGCAGCCTGATAGGGCCAGTACCATTGTAATGAAGATCTGAAAATTCATGGTTTGACACCATTTTTTTTTTCCCCTTTTCTTGAAGAAATCTCCAAGTGACTGTAGCAACTTCGACAAGGAATTTCTAAATGAAAAACCTAGACTGTCCTGTGCTGACAGAGCACTGATTAACAGCATGGACCAAAATATGTTCAGCAACTTTTCTTTTGTGAACCCTAAAATGGAGAAAATATTTTCCTGAGATCTGCCTTACTGAAGGAATTCGCTGTAATGGTTTGAGTAACACTTTGTCGACTGAAGACTGTGCATGGTTTTTTTATCAAGAACCCTCCAGAAAAACACCTCAGTGAAAGTTTGTACCATTCCTGGAGGCTTCCAGCTTATTCCAGTCCGTAGTAGATGCCAGCCACTCTTCAGAAATGATGAAGTTTCTTTGTGGTATTTTTTGGTCTCTCTTCTCTCTTTTCCGAATGTTCTTGAAGTTGAGAGCACCTGAAAATGAGAAGGTGCTCTTTCCCACTACTTATACACACAGTCAATGGGTTTCTTTGTAAGAAAAAACAAGTATGAGCTTCTGGTGATGTCAGTGCCCATTTCTTCAGTTCTCACCTAGGCCCACCTTCTTCTGGACAAGTGGTTTGCTCAAGGCCTGAGAGTATCTGGGAAGACTTCAGACTGGATGCTGTGGTAACCTCTACTTGTACGTGTGCAGAACTGTGTATGTGTGCACAGTTTTGGAGAAGCAATTTTACTCCCTACACACTTTAAAAATAATGCTCACTTTAAAAATAATTTTGCTCTGCTGGGACAAAGACTTTGCAGGTGCCCATTCCAGCATTCGTACATCTCAATCAGAGGCACCGGAGCTAAGGACTCAACCCCAAAGGAGGACCATTACCATGGCAAGTGTCAAGTTCAATACAGAAAACTAGTGGTTTACGCTTAGCACTTGAGCAGGAAGGATGGGAAATTGCAGTCCAGCAGAAAGCCTCAAGAACCCCTGTTCTAAAGCTTTAACTGTCCTCACACCCACCGGACTCAGAGCAAAATCTGGACTGGGCTTTCTGGAGTTTTATCCTAAAACCACATGAGAAAGTTGGAAGAGGTTTCCTCAAACCATTGTTTAAGCATTGTAAAACTGGCCTTCCAGTCACAGCATTGGCATCTTTTACTTGAAAGGTAGTAATCAGTCCTTGCAAAGGCTGATATACTCTCTGTTGCTCTAAATGACATCCCAACTCTTTGCACGTGTGGTGGACATAAGTCAACAAACTGCACTCAGCAGTCACAGGGCAGGACATCACATCAGGTGAGGGTAGTCCTCTCCTTCACCTTGACATTTTGCTGTGTGTTCTATCCCTTTGCAGTCTGTGGAAATGTAGACGGGTTTAAAAAAGTGTTTTCTGTGATCTTTTCATCACGGGATCCTTTTAAATAAAGCTGCACTGTTTTCTGAGGTTGGAGAGTTATAGAACTGCCCACTTACTGCTTGTCACTGAGATACCAGTTAAATACTGGGTCGAAATTACGTCAAAGCCCAAATAGAAGATTCTGTAATAGGTTAGACTTAGGCAGTCACCCAAGCTGGTGTTAGGCTCTAATTGAAGTGTACACATTTGGAGCTTCATTTTATCAACCTCTCCAGTCCATGGAGAAGAAAAGCCCTAGAAGGTGAGTCATCCCAAAATCAGATTCCTTCCAGAGGTGTCTTCCTGGCTCTGCTGGACCAGGCTGTCAACTTGGACCTCCCAACAGGACAAATACAGCCTTGCAGGCAATGCTGGGACATCACTGGCAGTGGCTGCCGGCACTGAATCCTGTAGGGCCAAGAGCAGAGGTCCCTAACGTTGACAAGAAAAGCAGAGTGCCCTGGAAAAGGTTTCAGTCCAGTGACTCTCATGAAATCCTTGTTTGTGCTGTATGAAATGCAGGGAGCATCTGTGCTCACAGTTTGTGCCGCTGGTCATCATATTTAATTAGAATGGTTAACATGAATTTTTTAAATGCCAGTGCTGTTTGTACAGTTTAATAAAACGTTGTGTACAATTGGAAAACAGGCATTGAAGTACTTAATAGGGACTAAGAACAGAGGTGCTTAGAAAAGCTATTAAAATGTCTCTGAGGTTTCTGGGGGATGTTCCCCAGGGGAATTTTAACCCATAAATAAAGAGGCTCAGCAAGCATTTGAACAACTGTAACTACTCCACTGATCTGTATCTAAAACAAAGATTTGGCACTGTACAAAGATATCCAAGAAGAGAGTAAAATGTTCATTTTCACTACCAGAAGGTGACACTGCTGTACATGGGGTCTGGTACCTCAAAGGGGTTTCAGAGCCAGATGTGCAGAAATTGTTAATATTAGAGGATGATTCGGGCCATCTTCCTCTGACACCTGAATGAGGCTGGATCAGCCAAGTCCTCAGGGGCCCTGACTTTGTCCACGTGCTATGGATGGAGTCTGGATGGCCTGATCTGGACCAGAGACTGCATTTCTAAGCATTTGAAGACTGGCAGTATCCCACTCTAAATGACTGTTAGGGATGTTTACTTCGCAATGGCATGGTGGTTTGTGCTTGACACCAATGTGGGGACACCCCAAGAGCATAGACTAAGGAAGGAGGGTGCTGAATCACCTCCTGTGGTTAAGTAACTGAGGAGCAACAGGGTTTAACACCTCTCTGACCAGAGACAGGGCTCTGTGCACTCCAGCTGCGGTCCCGTGTAGCTAAAGCAGACAAATGTAAGAGTGACATGTAAAGGAACACGTTCTAGTAACTGCTAGAGCAGACATGGCATTAGGCTTACTGTAGGGCTTTTGATGCAAACCACAAGAAGTGCCTGCTTCTCTCTGCAAGGAGTCTTCAGTTTAAAAACCAAAAAAACCCACTGAGGAGGGGGGAAGGGAGACAGGGAGAAGTGGGTACAAGCCACCATGAACATGCATGCTGTGTGTTTCACCGGTGCCATAGCCTGAAAACCCTCCCAGCTGTGCCCGTGGTGTGCAAAGAGTGACGTGGTAAGCAGCAAGCGTTTTCCTGTGGTGGCAGAGATTGAGAGATAGGAGAAGGTGAGGGCTGAAAGCCAAACACCAACACAGAAACGAGCAGGATCCCAGCTCCCTTGACTTGGCTAGACCTGGCACCTCTGTACCCATCTTGTCCTTTCTTCTTTATTTCTTTTTTTTTTTTTTTTTCTTTCCCCTCCTCCATAAAAAGATCGTTTTATAGCATAGTAGATGGGGTTTGCCAGGTTTGGTTATTCATTTGCTGAAGGCCCAATCCTGTTCAGGAGCCCCATAGGATCACAGCACTGTAGTAGGAGCATGGCACCTGCAAACATCAGGGTCTGACCTCCAGCACCACCTACTTCAGCTCAGGTTTTGAGAATCCTCACCACCCAACTTCCCCTTCCCCAGTCTTGGTGATTTACTCCACAGATGCACAAATTCCTACTTGTTGGCATTCATCAAATCAAACCTCAGGCTGATAAACAGGTCAGGACGAGTGGGAGTCACCAGTGAGTGACAGCCCTGATTTCAACCCTCCTGCAAAGGCCTCTAAGGTTCTTCCAGTGTAGGCTGATTGATCTCACAACTCCTCAGCATACAGCCCAGGGGTATGATTCCCTAACCTATAGAGCAGACCAAGCACCATCTTGCACCCCACCATGCCCTTTGTTGCCCATGCAGACAGGAGAGGCAGCTTTGCTCAGTGGTTACCAGGCACATCTTGCAGTGGAGAGATATCACCAAAAGTCTGATAGTATAGCTCCAAATAGTGAGTAATGCAAGTAGGTGTGCTCATCCCTTTACTACTAAATTTGTACCTTAGATACTTAAAACCCAAGTGAGAGATCACAACTGGAATCTAAACTGCTCTCTCACTCCAAGACATACGAGCTCAGCAAGGATATCACATACAGCAGCTAAGATCATAATCAATATGTGGCCCAAAATGTGCTTTACAGTGCTGTGAAGCCAGCAGAGTTCTCAGTGCAGACCACAGGATGCTCTTCTACCTTCCATGCTTACAAAGAAGTTTTATCTTTGCTGTATCACAGCAGCCAAGAAAGCACATTCAGAGCTGGTGAAATACAGGAATCAATGTATTTTTGGCTCTTCTGTAACAGGTGCTAGTTGCAAGCCAGTGGTCCCATACTGCTCAGAAACTCTACCTGACGTGCTGGAGTCCAGTCTGCTGTTTGGTAACAGGAGCAACCAAGTCCTTTATCCTCTATATTACCTTAACGTTTATTTACACATGGTTATGAAATTGTTGAAAAATAAAAGGAAAGTGAAACAAAGAAGAAACATTGAGCTGTGGAAGAATAAACAAGCACATAAAAGGAAAGTAGGAAAGGAAGGATACAGGTTGGTATAATCTTATGCAACACCTCCCTTCATTCAATGGTTTCAATTATAACTCTATTGTTTTTCTTCAAAGCCACCACTACCATCCTAGAGTTGCTTTTGTAGCTGAAGCACAGGATTTTCAGAGATTCTGAGGGATGGGACAGCCTGAGACTAGAACAGATGAATGGCTTTAACCTGGCCTCCCAGGTAACACAGAGCAGCCACTCCTACCTTGACATCTCCCCCAGAAATCCAAGTATTTCTGTCCTGAATCTGGATTCAGGTCCCAATTCAAATAATTGAATTCATCTATCTATGGCATAGGAATGCAGTTTAACTGCTTACCTTTAGTCATCTAGCATCACTGAGACACCCTGGGGTATCCCGGAGGAATTCCATTGAACTTGGGTCTCTCCTACAACCTGTGGCATATCCCACAGCCCTATTACCCCAAAGCACCCCCAAAAACAGTGGACACCTCTGCAAAAGCAGCTGAATCAAGCCCCGTGCTTGAGTTCACCCTACAACGAGCACTTAGGCTCACCCAGCTAAATCACTCGTGGTGGGGGCAGCATGTGACTGCTCAACACATACGATTGTTTTGGTGGGATTTTTTCACTTTTGCCACTGACTTGCAAAAATACCGTCTCCTTGGCTCCTGTCCTGAAAAGCACCAGAAACAAATAGCCTTTGCCATGGTGCTCACCAGCCTCCCAGCCAGAGGAAATCTGCAGCTGCTGGCAGTGAAGAGCATGAGCCCCATGGTAGGCAGACTGGATCTACATGTGTGTGGTAGTTGCTTGTGGGACATTTGCTGGCACTGAGCTATTGAAACTGCCTGAACTAGAGGCTGGTAATGTCATCATGGTTTGACCCTGTCAAGGAAGAGCCTTGTGAGGAGAAACATCAAGAATTAGTCATCAACATGTTTTCTGGAGTTGCTAAATAAACTGTATGAAGATTTTCTATCTTCCTGGTACATCCCTGTTAAGGGGGACCAGAGGACATTGCATTCCTGTTCCCATTGACAAGTATCTTCCCTTCTCCCATACTAAAGCAGTGATAACCAGAGAGGCACACAGCTCGGGATTTATGGTCTTTTGAGAACTGTCTTTGCTTTAAACCTCCACAAGGACACTCAGTTTCATTTTGAGTCTGAGGATCTGGCGAGTTAAAAATTCAAAGCAAAGCTCTTCCAAAAATCTTTGTCTACCTCCATGACACCTCCATGAAGTGGACAAACACTTAACAACTTTTGAGATTTCTCAAAAGGTCAACAAGGTTTAGCTGATCTCTCAGTGGGGTTATGTTAGAGCAAAACTGAACTGAAAATATTCAGCACAACTTTGAAGAGAGCCATGTCTTAGGGGAAAGACAATCCTGTGGTTAAGGTGCTACTCAGTCTTTATTGACCTAGATTTTTTTTCAAGTTCTGCTATATATATCTCCTGTGGCCTGGTGCAACTTACCTTGCTAGGCTTTGATTTTTCTTCCTCTGAATGGACATAGTTCATACTCTGTTGCTCTAAGTTGTTCAGAACAGAGGCTCATGGAATGGAATTCAAGCTTGACTAACCAGAGTAGCCTAAAAGTATGTAATCCTTAAAGTTCATTAAAATTTAACTAACTGTATCCAAAGTAATCATTCACATTTCCTCTATTATCAGTGGAAAGAGTCTAAGAGTATGATTCATCCAATTTTAAGACAGATAACCAGAGCTGTCGACTGAACTTTCTCTCTCTCCACTTTCTAGAAAAGTAGGCAAGTGCTGCCTTGTATGTATTTGTACATCACTCTGTGCATCACTTTGGTGTTCTGTGGGGCCCTACTCTCAGGCAGATGTAATAGTACCATTGTATAAATAAGGAGAATATAAAAATGCCTCAGCTGACTGTGAATAAGGCTTGGTTCTCCCAAGACTGGTGCTGAATGACTATGCTGTGAGTGTCATGGTACTCAGGTCTCTGTTGTGACACCCTGGTTTGGTAACTACAGTCAGGAACAGTCAGGGGGTTGATCCACCTCACCGACCACCAAGCTAGTCTAGACTTCATCAGTTTGTCTATAAAACTGTTATGGACTCTGCTGAAAGTTTTGTTAAACTCAAGATAAACAGCATCAACTGCTCTCCCCTTTCTTTGACCAAGCTAATAATTGCATCGTAGAAGGCTTTTATGCAGGTTGGTCAGATGTGAATACACCTTTGTAAACCCATGCTGACTGTTCCTAATCACCTTCTTGTCCATAACAAGTTTGGAAATTGCTTCCCAGAGGATTTTCTCCATCAGTTTCTCAGGGATGGAGGTGAGGCTTACCAGCCTGTAGACCATTTAGCCTCATTCTTGCCCTCCTTGAAGACAGGAGTGACATTTACTTTCTTCTGTTCTGCACTCCAGTTGAAGACCAGGCTCACGATATAGGTCTTGATCACTTCAAAACAAAAAGCTCCTGCATGTTTGTCTATGTGGCTGGATATATCCTGGTTGTAGTCTGCCTGCAGCTTAGCTTAGAAAGCCCCAGCTACTAAGCCACAGACATTTCCCACATTTCATTGCCATAAAGAAACTGAAGTCCTTTTAGGAATATTTGGTAAGGGCCTTGGACAGCCACTGGTGGGTTGGGATCTAGCAAGACTCTGCCCATATGTGCCTTGCCTGGGCAGAGCCTGGGTCGATGCTGTGGTTGGTGTGCTCGCAGCTTCAGTGCAGCTCAACCTGCAGCTGCACCCAAGGGTGACTGTGGGTCAGCGAGTGATGCACTGGTCTTTAAAACCATCCACGACCTCAGTGTAACTGAAGTGTATCATCCCGGAGTGTGATCAATCACTTAGCCTGAGATTTCTCATCAAAGCAATGATGTTGCTTCCGAAGCTCAAGTAAGCTGAAAGCTTGTCTAAATAACTTGGGTATCATACAAGATGCTCAGTTAAGATGAACCTACAGAAAGGCTTAAGGCTTTTTCTCAATCTACATTTTTACATATTAAATTAAAGCCCCCTTAATCTCTGTTCCAAGAGGCAACTGGATTCAGTTTGTCTGGGACCCAGCTATTACTCAACCCATGCTGCTCCGCTGCCTAAACAAAAACCTTCCAGTATACAATAGCTGAAGAGGAGAATCATTATTTTAATGATCACCTAGAAGAAAACATTCTGTTTGAGTGGAGAGAAAATAAAAATTAAGCATCACATTTAATTTATGATGTGGCCCTCTATTTTAAAGAAACCTAAACAGAAAATATTCAGACATCAAAGGAAGAATCTCAGCTTTCACTTCTAAATTCTTTTTTATTATTGTTGTTAGCCTCCTAGTAGCAAAGGAAATGATTTCTCTGGTAATCATTTCCATTTAATTTTCAGCTCCTTTCTGTTGATAGCATTGTGTATAACCTTTTTTTCTAACAGTTACTTTAAATTGTGTACTTTGATATTCCATTCAGCTGGTGGAGAAAGAAAAATCAGTTCTAAAAAAAACATTTTATCTCTGCTGTACATGAGCTCAGCAGGGTAATGTGATCTCTCAGAGGGTATATTTATTTTAAATCATTGGTATTTTCCACCAGGGTGAAATTCTTCAAGATACAAGCTCTCATTGCCTCCCTCCTCCCCCCCTTCAAATGTCATGGGACCAAAGTAGTGGAGAAAAGGGGACAAAATAGCAACCCTCATTCAAAAGAAACAATAATCCACCCAGAAAATCAGCTCAGTTCTGGTCATACTAGGCATAACAAAAAAGGTAAGAAAACCTGACAAAATGGGGAATATGGAGCGTGCTGTTATCATAAGGATAATAAATCCCAGAGCGCAGTAACCTTTTTGAGATAGAAAGGTAGGAGCAGTGACACAAAGTGGCCTTTCTTGGAAAAGATGATGTTAAAACTTAATAATGCATTTTAGTTCTTCAGGAGACCCAGTGACACTGGAATTCAGATAGGAAGAGGAATGTTACATGTTTCTTTGTGCTGGGATTTCTCCACACCAAATCATACACTTGCTTCTCTTTCTTTGGGTGGACTGAAATGAAAGGAATAAATAGAAAGTCTACACGAAAGACTACAACAAGTTTAGCTGAAAAACAGCCATCTTTGCGCCAAAAGCAGGGTTTGAACCTGCTAAAATGAGCCATTGTCTTAAGATTTCAATTAAATACCTTGTCTGAAAAGCAGAAACACTTTCACACACTTATCTGGACCAACCACTAAAAGAGAGACAGATTATCAGCTCAAGACACTATTTTTAGCAGCAGCAGCCACCTTGAGGCACTTCCCATATTCCAGATGGAGGGTCTTCAATGGACCTCTTGGGAGATGAGATGTGATGTCGTTCTTCATCAGCACAGGAGCATATGGGAGATTAAGATCTCTTGTCCCCAAAGTCTGCCAAAATTTTAGGTCTAGACATAGCTGAGAATGTGACTAGAGAAGATACAGGCAAGGGCTGCAGAGGAACACTACAAGAGAAAAGATGCATTTGTTCTTGGTACAAAGAAATAATAAAATCTGATCACTATGGTGTAGCTCTCTGAAATATACATTTCTTCCTTGCCATCAGTGCTCAGCCAAACACTGACGTTGAATAGTGGTGAAGCTAAGAGCAAGTTCGGTTTTGGAAGAAATAGCTAAGCATTCAAATGGAGGCAACTTTCTATCATGTCCTAGCACAGGTATAACTCTTAGCATCCCTAGTATAATGTCCAGTTTACATCAGGGAGCCAGACCCAAACATCTGCCTATTCCTTTGATTAGAGATTTCGGATTAATCTTCTTGTTCTTCAATGGAGACTGCTGCTACAGAGTGACCTTGGCCGGACACTAAAACAGAAGGGTGGAAAAGCAGTCTGGAAAATATTTTTACTTGAGTGTGGCTCTGCAGGCAATGCAAATCATGCTTAATATGACGAAGATCCCTTTTCTTCAGGGTCTGTAGATCTGAGTTTAATATTAGGTGCTTGGAACCCATTTTTTATAGTAGCACAAGCCGTATTTCTCTCATCTGACTTCAGCTATTGGAATGCTAGGCTCTAGTCTAGCAAGTCAGGGAGGTTCCCCATGAAGTCAGTGGAGGCACATGTAGAGGGACGTTTATCTCAAATGGGGGATCAGCAAACAATTTGGATGAAACACTCTTCAGATGCCTGTAAGACTAACAGAACTTTTCAAACACTGAGACTTAGACAATACTGTCTGTGTCTGCAACACACTTGCCGTCCAGGTAACATGAAAATAAGCGCCATAGAAATCAAGTATGTGATTTATATATGTACTAGAGTATATGCTATAGATGTTTGTGCCTGAACAATTATAACCTCAGCTCCCTCTGTAGTCACTAAGGACTAAATATTACTGTCAGAGAAACTTGTAAGTCAATTTGCCTTTAAATAGATACCTGCATAATTCATACCCTACACTTCATCAGCTGCTTTGACGAGATCTCCATTGACTATCACAGGACCAGGAGAGTTGAGACCCATGTAGGGACCTAAAGTCAAGTCACTTCAAATCAGGAGAGATGAGTCCCCTTCCAGGTGAGATCAGAACAGGAAGTTCACACCCTGCACTAATTGAACTGGAAGCTGTACTGGAAGTAGAGTGACTGCATGGACTTTGCATTCTGTGTGGGTTGACTAAGCCTCCCCCTAAAGTGCTAAGTATTTATTAGCTAGATAGCAAGCACCAGAAATGTTGTGAAGTAAACCCAGCTCCTGTGATCTCTCTGCTCTCTCTGGCTGTGTTTCTGGTGATAACCCCAACAAGCTGCAGATATTACCCCAGTCCCTCACTCCCTTAGCCTGCAATCTCTGAATAAGGAGAAATCAACAAATCCTGAAGTGGCTTTATCCAAAAACCTCAGTGTTTTTATTCCAGATTTATACCACTGTAAATTAATACAGAATTCTTCAGTTCCCATCATTTCAAGTATCTCCTGAGGCCTTGATAATGGCAAGGCAGCAATGGACTGGGATCTCTTGCCTTTGTATCACCCATCTGTGCTTCTGCATCCCTCTGCACATGAAGATGTTCATCCTTCTCTCACCTTTCACCATACAGATGGGTGATTTCATCTAACCAAAATGATTTCAAAAGTTATTTTGTGTGAGCCATGCAGCGGAGGGGCAGGATATGCCCAGGTGAAACCCCTTGGTCTGCTCTAGGGTTTAGTCAAAAAGCCTCCAGAAGACTCAATAAATTAATTTGAAAGAAAACACATTCAAACATATTTAATGGCTATCAAAGTATTTTTTTTGTCAGGGTTAGAAGTCACTTTCATCTACTCCCAGGCATAGCATCCTCCTTCAATGCTCTCAGCGATGTTCTCAGCAAGTTTAGGACTTGGATCCACAATTCCTGAATGCCTGGTCATCCTTGGACATGAAGATTTAGTTCATATCATTCTCTCTTGGGTTCTTTTTCTCTCATTCACTCACTGTGTTTAAATTATTCCTTCCTTTTTACTCAGTCAGCGGAGAATTGAAATTTGCTGATGTCAGGATCTCTGAACAGATGGAAGAGCAATATTGATTATACAGTTGAGAGTAGGACATAAATAGCTTGTTAAAAGTAAATAATAATGGTTTAAATGCTATGTACAAACCTTTATAAAACCTAGTGAAGCAAATCAAATAATCCTTACAGAAATCTATCCGAGTTTTTAACAAGGTGATGAAATTCAAGAGCCTTTTTCACTTACTTATGTTAGTGCTGATATAAGAGTTGATTGAATTAACAGTCTGGAACTGCAAGAGATGAGCCTGCCTTCAACATCCCAGCCAAATGAGATGTTTGCAGCTGATGTGTGAAAGGGGAAAGAGAATTGATGAGGGAGAGAGAGCAGGAGGACAGGAGCTGCAGAGAGCAAGCCAGTTTTGTTCTGAGTAGAGAGAGAAATTTATTTTTCATCATAAATTCAGAGGCTGGGCCCAAACTCACTCTGTTGTGTGTGACATTCAAATTAGGGTCTAAGGCAGGGCACAGTATAAAGACATGGATGAAATGTTTGCTTATTGATTTAGGTTCAGGTTTGATATGTATAAAACCCTTCTGAGCTGAAAGTATTGTGAAGTGCATGCTCAAAATGCATTTGTCCCTCCATCCACTAAATACAAAGTACCCGGCTACTCCAAATGGTCATGACTCTGAATGGTCATGTCAGGTAGAAGGATAGATTCAAATTTTAAGGTTAAGCAACAAAGAGGAAATTTGGAGAAAGAAAAATTGTTTTGGGCTTGGGCTGCTATTACCACTGGTGTAAATGTCATACTTTCTTGATTTATGTCTATGTTGATCAATCAGAATTGGGACAGAGTCTGCAGCAGAGACGGAGTCAGTCCGTGTGAAGTGTTCAAAGCTGTAATGATAGCCCAAGCTGGAGAACAGAATATTTTTACAAAAAAGGGGTCTTGCAAACTATTTGTTTGGGAGAAAACAGAGTTTTCCAGGGGACCGATTCCCTGGTTTTTCCACATTAACCTATTTTAACTGCAGCTAAGTAACCAAGAGACGGTGCAGCAGCACAAACACATTTGCAGACACTCAAGCAGGCTCACAAGAACCTGCACCCATGCAGAGACACCCACACTGATGACAAGGCTGGCCCTTTCCCCTGAAATGCTGCAGATGCCTCCTCCAGAAGGACATTGCTTCCCTCAAGTGTTCATCACTGCTGGTGCAGAAGGAAATATGCTGGGATCATACCACATTCATCTCCCCAGAGACAACTGCCTGAACAGAGCAGGAATTCAGGGAGTATGGAGCTCCCTTAATTGCTGAACAATATGAGCCATTTGCCCTGATTTTCATCCATGACATGGGGTTGGGCACCATGAAGTATCTCCCCGCCTTTTTTTCCCACCCTGATGTAATGAGCTAGAAGGAAACTCTCCTTTGTTTTTATGACATTTTGAGAGTTTTCAATGACTGGTTTCAGAGAAGCTGAAATATCATAAACAGATTTTGGTTGAGATGTTTTCTGCTGAATTTTCTTACAGATTCAGGGTGTTTTGGAAAAATCCCCACTTAAAGAAAAAATTAGACATCTCAAAGGCTGTCTTTTCAAGCAGATTTGCCCTTCCAATGCAGAGATAAATATCTGGCCCCAGGACTTTCAGCAGAAGCCACAGCCTGGGAATGTGAAATATGGACAGGCTGGAATACAGATCAGTGCAGTGAAGCAAAAATTCCTACATACACTCATAAGCAAAAAAAAAAAAAAAAAAAAAAATCAGTTAAAAATTTTTAAATCACTTTGCTTGCAATGAATAACTAACTTGTGGCACTTGCTGCTGAAAGATAGTATGGAGTTTAACAGCACACCAAATGTTTTAGTCATTTTTAGCGAAATGCTTGTGGAATAGGCAAAAAAAATAATGAGAAAACCAACAGCTGTGTCAAATCGATAGTCCTCATGGTGCGCCAACATCTCTCCAACCATGGTGAGAAGTCCTTGTGCAGGGAAATAGCCTAAGAACAGAGGGATCCTCCCAATTTTTCCTCTGTTTCAGTTCCAAACATAAAGTAAAGAAGGAACAGAATGAACAACAGAAAAGCTGGTTTTGTGACAATGACAATACAGGAGGGATTTGGGTAAAATTCCATTTCCCAGATTCGCCAGAGATTTCCAGGGTGATCTTAACAAAGGGCATATATTACCTCTGTACACCTCCTTTCCTATAAAAAAGAGAAAACAAGTCTTCTTTAAAAGGAAGAGTGGTAAGTATAGAGCCACAGCACTTTGGAGATGTTCTGCTAATATGGTGATGAAAAACACAGACATTAGATGAAAAGACCAAAAAAGGAAAAGTTAAGTCATGTTACTCCTGATTCACATCAAAAAAAGAAAGTAATTCCCACAATGAAGAATTTTCTTTTTGAGCAGAAGGATGCTGTGTAACAACACTGAGGCATCACACCAACATTAAAGGGAGTTGCTGCTATAAACAAGTTATCTGATAAATTAAGAATCTTTTGTTTGTTCGTCTTAATTATTCACAAACAGGTGGTAGTTTTACTAATTTGTTCTTTATTCAAAATAGTTGGTGTAAACATATTTTAGTGTCTCTGCTAACAGGACAGTAGTTTTCTCATTACTCCTTCCTGGATGTTTATGACACATGTTGGATATTAAATCACACAGCAGAGATGACTGTGCCACTACAGCATCAGCTGCCTCTTAAAAAAAAAAAAAAAAAAAAAAAAAAAAAAAAAAAAAAGGAGAAAAAAACATTTCCTTTTTTTTTGTGTCGGCAAATTATCTGCAAAAAGCTCAGCATTGTTTGAATAATAAAAAGCTTTTACAGATGGCCACAAAAGCCTTTGCAGCAAGAGTATTCTCATGAATATTTATTCTCACCAATTCTCCTGACAACTTAACTTTCTGCAGACATTCTTACAAGTAAACATTCAAACAGTCTCAAAAAAGCAAATAAAAAGGTTTTGCACATAAACACAAGAACGTTCACAGATTATTTATTTTGCAGCACTATCTAAAATCTCACCCAGAAGAAAAGCCCTCTTGTGTTCAACTCTTTAGATGCATGGATGAAAAATTACCTCTTTCCTGAAGAGTTTCATCCAAGTGCACAAAAAAATGACACAATACTGTCCTCTTTTTACAGACAAGGAACTGATGTTGACCACAATGGAGACACTTGCCCTAAATTAGATTAGAATCACAGAATTAACCTCTACTCTCTCTGAATTCCCATCCTTGCACCACGTTCAGATCTAGATACTTTCTACAATCTAGGCAGTGATTTAGGGACTTTTTAGTGTATGTTTTTTTTGACCTTACACTCTTTCATAACTCCAAGCAATTTGCTACCCCATAAATGGTACCCTACATAACTACTTTACAGTTAGTGACAATACACTTCATATCCTAGTAGAGGCAAGAACAGGCATTACTCACTTTAATAAGCATGGACTATTTTGCCTTAGCCAAATTCCACATTCAATACATGATTTTTGAAACAAAGGCAAAATCTTTTTATAGGTTGCCATAGTAAATAGTATTTAAATGGCGTAGCACATTGGGCACAAGGCACAGAGGCTGGAAGTATAGAGGCTGATGTATTCAATTGGGATACTTCTACCCACATGGTTCTTTTACGTGAGTTGAATCATTGCAGATTATGTCCAGTTGAAAGGAAACAGTATATTCTGTGGTGTTTAAAGATGTCACACTCATTGCAGAGCTTTTGGAAACCAGTGAGTCAGCAGGAGGAACACAATGCTGGTTCCAGCTATTAGGCTGTTATTTAAAACAAAACAAACAGAAACAAAAAAAGCCACTTGTGAATTCAACAGATGCAGTGAATTCCCTGATTTGCAAAGGCTAAAGTGTTTGCACAGAGGAAAGGGACACTTTTATTAACATAAAGGTCACTGCAGTTCAATTATTCATTCAAATGAATTATTCAGTATTTTCTTTTAATCTCATTAAATGTGGATGTCTGTAAACAAATTCTGAAGATGCAGAGAAAATCAAAGACTAGCAAAAAGCATGTGCAGTGATGGAAAAACAGCAGGACAGACACTATATAGATGTACAGAAGACCACAGCCAGATTTTAAACCAACCAAGAAAATGTACATGAGGCCTCAAAATGCCATCTGAATTCTTGTGAACCACAGCCTTTCTCATGTACCTTTTGCCTTCTCCATGCATGGCTGGCTTGTTGCAGTTTTGTTTCCAGGAGTGCTCAGACAATGGAAGAAACTGTGACCCCCCCAAACCCATCACTGAATCCTCTAGATCCCCAGGTCCCCAGGTAAAAAGAGGACTGAAGTCACTCAAGACAGAATTAACTTAAAGTCTTTCTCATCCCATGTGTTTAGTGTTTGCCAGTGGTGTTTCAAAGCCTTCAGAGATTCTATCTAGTCAGAAAGACTAGTTGAGGGGAATTGGGTAGAATTTAGGTGCCAGACTGTAACTCACTGCCTTGTTTCTTTCAGGATATTGAAATGCTTGATTTCCTTTAAGTGGAAGCTGGAAACATGAAGACGCCTTAGATGATTCATCAAAATGTGATTACCCTAAGTTCTCTAGCACAGATCTAGTCTCTCTATTTCTGTATATCTAGAAAAACTCAAAATAGTCATGAATGGACTCTAGACAAAATTAGAAGTTAAGAAATAATGTTTTTTACTTTTCACCACATGGTAACTAACACATGCAAGGACAGAATCTCCAAAGCTGCATGTCTAGCATCTGGTCATTGGAGCTCTGGAGCCAGATAAAATATCAAAATACTAGGGAGGAAAAAAACCAAAATGAAACAAAACAAAACGAAACAAAACAAAACACAGCATCTTCTGTTCAAGAATTGTCTGTGCACAGACTTTTAATTGTCACCAACTCATTTGTCTGTCACCATTATGTGAGGAGTGCTTTGTGCAGCCATCTCATCATTTATCTTTGTAGCTTAATCTTTTGCAAAAGCTGTCTTCATTTGCACTTTGTTAGCCTGCCTGGGTGATGCTTTCACTGTAAACCTTCCCTTCATCCACTGATCCTTGGTCCATAACACACTTCACTTCTAGGCATCCCTATTTGGCAAACAACTTGAACTAACAACTCTTCTGGCTAAAAGGAATGCTCCATTTACGGGAATAACTATGTGTTCAGCTATAAAAAATCTGGTTTCATTTACAGCCCTGCCTGAGTGCAGAGGTAATCCTAAATCCAAGATCATGTCCACTCTAAGCTTCCCCATAGCGTTCTGGTGGATGATAGTTTGAGAATTGGTACAGGTGTACTTCTGTTTATTAATTTTGTCTCTCCTGAAGTCATTCTCCTCAGATTGATAAAATAATGAAATTAAAAGAAGTAATTAAACAAGCTAACATTGCAGAGACTTGCTCATTGTTGATCTGAGCTTGTAAACAGTGGAAGGTCCCTGCAGCACTGAAGTCTGGTCTTGCAGATAACTTCTTATGAAATTTCTATTTCTTGTGTACCAGAGAAATGTCCTCTCTTCTCAGAACTCCTCTTCCTTGCAACTACAACTACTTATTCACATGACAGTGGCACCAGACCTTTTTCTTTTTTTTTTACAGTACAGAGATATTTTTTCTCTGAAACGGAAAAAAATAAAACACATTGCAAGTAGATCATCCTTATGTATAGTTGAGACAGATTCAAAATGAACAACAGACAAGTTCAAAACCAAACAATGGCGTGAAAGAAGACTCTCCAAGACAGGGCTGACTCATAATCAATCCATTTCCAGCACAATTTCAAATAAAGCCTTCAAGGACACTAATCTAATCTCAGCATATTTGATGTTACTGTACTGACTCTAAATAGCTCCCTCCTTAACCCCTTTGCATATTAAAGGATAGATCCAGCAATACCCACCTACTGTCACTTTCTTCTGCTCAAAACACTTCTGTGTCAGTGCCTTCTTGGCAAAGGAAAGAAGGTGGCAACAGATAGTGGCCAGGACAGAGGTGGTGAGGGTTCTTTTCCCATGATGTCAAATTAGACCAATTCCAGTATAACGCCTTTGTGATCACACCTCTCCAATCACAGAGGGTTTGACAAAATCATCTGTTTGGAGAAGAAGCAGCTCCTTGGTCACTGGTGTGATTACAAATAACACATAATGTTGGGATGTCTGGATAGAGTCCTTTGATGAGAAGACAATATATGTGCTTAAAATTATATGAGGACACAGGCCAAGTCCAGCAGATCCTGGTGGTTTGAGGGATGCACCCACAGAAAAAGAGCATGTCTTGACTTAGTTTGTCACCTTTCCCTTTGCACTCCTGTCACACCTTCCGAAGGAAACAAATCATGTCCTTTCCCTCAAAGCTGTTGCTCTCTGACTCACAAGGAGAGGGAAGGTTGTGAGGTTTTTTCCATTTTCAGTCTATTTCAAGACCGATTTTTCTCCTTTATCAGAAAAAACCTGCAAGATGAAGCTTTGACAAGTTACTACTTTTATTCTCTCCTTCTAGCATGACCCATAGTAGCTCCCATGCAAGGCAGAGAAAAATAAGAAAATCCCAGTTAGACTTGTGACTTAAAGCCATGATAACTTGCAGGGATTGTGACTCCAGTTCAGGACAGCACCCTGTTCCCAAGCCTAATTTCAGTCACTTGGATAATTACATATTTCCTAAAGTCAAACATTGTGATCTAACTCTATCAACATGACTACTATACTTCCAGTATGAAAGCACTGATAAGTGATTAAGGCCACCTAAAACACAAATCTGACAGACTCTGCTATCCTCCACAGACAAGAGAAAACCAGTAATTAAAGTTCAGGCACCTGAGCTGAAGTCAGGATGTAGTCCAGACTTAAGGACTCCTCAGATTCAACAGGATGGTTTTGCAGAAATATTCAGCAGACTTCATGAAATACAATCTGCCCATAAAATTAGCACCCCGGATACCATATTGAAAGCAATTTGAGCAAAGGAAGGATTTTAGTCTTCATTTTCCTCTTTCTTTTCTAGCTAAATAAGAATTACAATCTTCTTCTCTTTCTTTGTGCTACAATTCAACTTCTGCGTCTATTTAAAAGAAAATTAGTAGACAGAAATAATAGAAGAATAAGAGTGCCTAGAAGGAAAGTCACCATGGTGACCTTCCTACGGTCCTGAGATCCCATGCAACAATCTGGTCATTTCCATCAAGCTCAATCCATTCACTCTCAAGAAAGGTCCAAGCAAAACTGACTTTTGAATTGCCCATTGACCCGTGCTAAGTTTTGGACAATGGAGGTTCTCTGGAAGAATGCCAGCCAGGAAGGGTTTAAAAATTTAAAAATAAGATCATTCCAGTAAATGAACCATTGCAAGTTTTGCTTTGTAGCAACCAACTGAACAGTTAGCAAATATGGGCTGGCAAGTCAGTAAGCATATTTATATTGCCAGATCACTCCATTATCTCTGATTTTGGCCAATGAGAACCTCAAAGGTTCAGAGAATACTGAAGAGGGAAGAGGAGAGTTTTCTGAAAGATGCTCATCCTTACCAAATTGCTCTAACATGAAGGACAGCACCAGCTACACAGAGAACATGTGACCAATAATCTTCTCAAATGGCTTCTTTCCCTGTTTTTCTGTGTTCTTGGAATCAGCAGATGGGCATTTTTCTTCAAACTTGAAACCCAGCTGGTGGTCAGCTATTGCTTAATTTGCTTGAATCATTTATAGTTCTTCCACAAGCAGCACTTTCTGTCACAAACTTGGGCTGACTGTAGGTGTAGATCACATGAATTGTGATCTGATGCCATTTGGTTGGAAATAGATCTAACTTCATGACCTTGATAAAGCTTTTCAGCAAAGCTTTTTGCTGAGAAAATAAGGAAGTAAAGGGGATATTTTGTTGCTCCAGGCAACCAAACCTGCTGATTTGTAATTGCTTGCTGGCCATCCTTCTGAGACTGTGAGCCCAACTGAGGTAGGTCACAGCAGTTTTTATTGTGCCCACCTGGGTGACTGTTAGAGCATATTTCCAGCATGCTGTATTTTGTGCTTGCAAATTTGAAACCTGCTTTCCTAATGAGCTGCTTTAATTAGCTATTTGAGTGGAATTTTCTGCCAGCAAACTCATTTGCTAAAACACACATGGAAGGTAAATGCAAAAGAATATAATTTGTGAGTGTGACTTGAAATTAGAGTGAATATCCACAGTACTTATCTGACAGTAATTGCCATGATGTAGTAAATCTGGGGTATTTTTATACTTGGAAACATGATTCCTAAGTACTGAATAAGTAGGAGCGTTATATACATACACTTGTACAGATGCTGAATTGTGGTTGGACATGAAAGAAAAGTAATTTCCATCTGACATCCATTCGTTGGCTTAAATAAAATGATCTGGCAATGATAGCTAATTTCCTGCTGCTGAGCGGCCATAACAATAATTGCCAACCCTAACATCATTCCCTGCAGAGAAGCCTGAAGCTGGATGAGCAGGGTGATTGCACCTCAGTCCCATCGTCCATCTTCCCAGGTCCCCTCTGAGCTTAGGGGCAGCTCAGGGGCAGCGAGAGCTGCCACCCCTGATCAGGGCAGGACAACAGGATGCTCACACCCCTCTGAATTATTACATGATGATTCACTCTAATACAGGAGGGCCACAACTGACTTTTTCCCACCCTGGACCTCTTCTGTGCTGCCTGCGCAAGAGCTGCGTGTCTGAGGAATACAATTTATTTATATTACAACCCTATCTAATAACACCACACACTCCCAGACCATAAAACACTGCCTCTTCCTCCTTTTCCCTAGCTGCTAATATCACAGGTCAGCACGACACCAGAGGTCACAGCACAGCAAAAGGCAGTCATCTCTGTCCTGAAGACTTAAAATGACTAAAAAAAGCCTGGTTTCAGCAAAAGCCAGTGGTAAAACTCATGATAAATGAGGAATATGTGGCAGGTTGGAAGCAAAACCTTTAAGTTTTGCTATACTGCCCTAAGAGGGCTCCCAGCCCCTACCCGCATTAGGTGTTGGACATGCCCTTGTCCAGCATCCAGTCCCCTTTCTGCTCATCTTCCTCAATTCACATAACCTTACCCTCAACATCTTTCCAAACCCCTTTATTCCTCTCCTTGAGGGCCCTGTGGCATCAAACGCCTTCATCAATGGAAATTGTTTCCTTGCTACAGATTGATAGATTGTCCTCATGGATATATCTGTTCAGCCCCAGCCTCTTCACCCTGAACTACCTCATTAAGCCCAAATCCATCCAGTAACAGTTGTTAAATCTGTCCTGGGAATTTGGTGACAGCTTTTCAACAAAGATGGTTGGAAAAATCTCAACTGAAGCAAAACCATCAGAGAGGCTTTTTTTTTTTTTTTTTTTAAAAAAAAAAAAAAAAAAAAAGAGGTGTAATTGCAACTTGCCCTGTCCCTAGATTAGAAATAATTGAGGGTCCAACCCAGTGCCCAAACCATGGGGCTGGGAATGAGTGGGGAGGCTTTTACAAATGCTGCATTATCTTCTCCCACGCTGGCATGGCCTGGTGGGCAACATGTCTGGTAACATCAGTGCAAAATCTCCTTCCCACTCATCAGAGGGGGGATTTTTGCCTTGCTGCTTGCTGGGTGAGCTCTGCAGAGGTGAGCATGGTTTCCCAGCACCGTCCTGTCGTGCAAGGTGCCTGCAGGCAGGGCAAAACTCTGTCTGGTTGCAATGAGTAAAGTTGCCTGCAGATGTGGTGGTGAAACCAGATTGCAGCGGAAAAGGTTGGTTAAGAAAACAGATCAGTTTGTCACAGGTTTTGCATTGGATAAGATTTCTGGACAAAGAATGAGACAGGTTAGAAAGTCTGAAATTATCCAAAGAAATAAGGATGGAAACGAGGTCATTCCCAAAACAGGTTGGCTATATTTTTTGCATTTTCCCTGTTCCTGTATCAACCTCTTCTCTCCTATTTTCCATCTGGATTATAAAACTGCCCATCTTTCTAGTGCACTGGAGTTAAAACCATCCACACTAACAATCAAAGTATGCCAGGGGATTCTCCCATGTACTGGGACCACCCTGCATGTTGTGGCTTGGCTCTGTGCTACTGACCTGCCAGCCACCAAAGCAAGGCTGTGAGCAGTGCCAGCTGGGAATGGTCCCTGGACTGGACTAATTGCCAAATGTGGGAATAGTTTAGAGGGTAACTCTTAGTAGAAATAGGCCAAATTTGTACCAGGGAATGTTATAATATTTCACAAACATAGACAGTGACTAACAATGTTCCCAACACACTTGCCAATTTTTTATCTACATAGCTAAACATGGAGTGTATATATATATACTGGTGTAGGTACATCCAAGGGGATCTCTTCCACAGTGGAAATTCCTAGTTATGCCTTAAAACAGATCACATAACAAATGAAATAATAGTACATGGTCAATCTTATCATTGTTCCAAAACCGTGGTCTCTAATCTCACAGTTTTCACAAACAACAGTTATGACATATATATTTTGTAACCAGCAGCAAATTTGTCATTGCTTCAAATCTGGCTAAATGTCACTTGGTTTCTCTTGCAAATGTCTAGTGCAGATATAGGTCAAAAACCAGGCACCTAGGTGGCAGCATGGTAAAAATTACATAGAATGGTATGTACAAAAATTGTTAGGAGCACCTTTTTCATATATAGGTTCACTGGGCAAGATTTAATCTGACAGTGCCCCATTTTTCTGGCCAACTAGTACATACTTGGCTTTCTTTTGGAGGTACTTTTCCAGTGCAGAAGATACTGGACAGTGAGGCCAGGGGGTAGGAAAACAGAGTCCCAGCACCAGGCTGAGCCTGGGAAAGTCCCTTTGAGCAGGGACCCCCAAAGGCTCAGGACCTTGTAGTGAGCCCTGCCCAGCTGGTGTAGAGCTGTGCCATGGTCCCATCACTTCACACCAGCAGCCGGTGTGTTACATGGACATACCCAAAAGAGCTTTGCACACCTGCTCTCCTGCAGACTTTTTTTGGGTACCCAGAAAATTATGCATTCTTTCTCTGTGATTAAGGTGAATCCACCTTTCCTACCCCCATTTCCCCTAGGTCCTCTTCTCTGACAGCCTGGTGATCAAAACATGTAGGTGATATTGAGAACCTCTTTGACCAGATAGGTGAAATCTCACATACCAAAGAGGTACTTGATCTCTTCTCCCTCCTTGTGTTCTCCTGCACACATTTCAATCCCTTCCTTTCCCTGTCATCCCTCTGTCACCACATAGAGATGCCTACAATGTGATTTGGTATATCAAAACTGATGTGTCTCGGTACTGCTCTATAAATGATTGAGACTTGATTCTACACAGAGGTTACAAACTTGGGGAAAGAGACTTGGGAGATCTATTCAAATATTCAAATGTGAAATATTAGGAGTTATTAATTAACCTTATTGTACCATATCAGCAGCCTGAAGTAAAAGTTTTTTGTACAAAGTCTCTTTTAAAACAGACTGAAACTGTTTTTAATTGTTCCAAGAGCTGTTTCTGGGAGGCAGTTGCTGGTTGGTTTTATGATGTGATAATCAAGTCCAGATACAGCCCATCAGACTAGATAATGCAAAGTTTCTATGCATTGAAACTTTACAGGGTGGGAAAAATTCTCAGATGCCTGATTCTAAAGGCTGGTTCTAGTGACTTGCCAGAGCATATGTGATAGGAATGAGCACAAAACTGAAGCATCTCCTGGGATACAAGTGGCACACACTTTTAATCAATTCTGATGTACAAACAATAGAAGAGTGCTGGCTGGAGACTCTGGGTGCGATGGAGGCTTGGAGTCTGGCCTAGACTTTATGCCTCTGCCTTTTGTCAATCCCTGGTTTGCCAATAGTTATTATTTTTCTTCGGAGAACTGCCAAAGAGATTTGAGAATCTGTAGCCTGTTCAGTGATGAAAACAGTCTCTGTCCCTTCTCCAGAAATGAACACAAGATGGTGCTGCCATCCACCGATAGCCAGCCTCGCATGTAGCTTTACCCTGTTTCTACTTCTTGGGGTGTTTAAAACAATTTGGATCCTCTGTTGATGAAGGTTGCCAAGAAGTCTCTGGGATACTGAGAAGTACAAACTAAAACATCTATCTGGCAGCCTGGTTCAAACAAGCAGGGTTAAACTCATGTTGCACGAGAGCTGCAAGCAAAGATGCCGTGATATATTTCTCAAGGACTCAGCTCTCATCCAGGGGAGAAAATTCCCCAGGGAACAATGACCACCACAGTTATTTTCTGTGATGAGTCTCTGTAGGAGATGATGACTACAATCCCTTGCCTAGATGACCTGGGTTAATGCCACAATGCCCAGCAAAATCCTCGTTAGTCCAGGCAGAAAGTGCCAGATGGTAAATGCAATACAAGCTGAGCAAAAACTAGCAACAAAAAATACACTGTCCGGGATTATACTGTAACCAAATTCAGATCTGCTGTGTTTGCAGTGTTCCCACTGCAGTCAGCGTTCGGGAAAGACTTCTCAATCCACTGCGGATGCAATGCAAACTCCCAGGCCAGCTCTTTGCCCCTCTCTAAGGAAAAGGTAATGACTGATGTTTATGAGACTTGAACCACTGGACAAAGCTGAGCCAGCATCAAAAGGAGCACGGGGAAAAGAGATGTGACCTAGTAGGGAGATGGAGCAGACAGCAACTCACAGCTCCCAGAGTCATGTGATTATGTGACACTCACTAGGAAAAAGATGTGCCAGACTAACAAATTTTAAATAAAATACTGAAATCCAATTCCTCATAGATTCAAAAACCTTCCTTGTCTGACTTTTGTGTCTAAACCCTGTGGGCAGGTGACTTACACCTTTATGAACCACACAACTGTTTCCTTTGTTCTTGCATGGGGCTTCTTTGTGCCCAGTAACTTGGCATTCCCATCATTAGGAGCTCTTAAAAGACCTTAGAGACTCTTCTTTCTACCAAGCCACTTGCTTGCAAAATCCATGGGAATATATCCCAGTAGACATCTCCCTTGCTGTTGAGTGTGATTAAAACCAGCCAACTGGTTCAATGGTTCTTTGTGGGACATGCAGAATTGCATAAGCCTCTTTACGAAGGAAACAAGGTTAAAGGGAGATCTCTCTCCTCACTGGGGAGACACGTTTAAAAAGCATACGCAGATGCCCTTGTCATGAAGAGGGAGAGGGCTGCTCTGTGTTTTTGGATTCTGAGGCTCACAGTGACCAGCACTGCACTAGCCCTTTCCTGATCCTAATTTATTGTCTTCCCAGTGCAGAGTAAATAATTAACACATGCATCTTTACCACTCTTATGGGGGCTTTGCTGTGGCAGGAGTAGGGGCTGTGGCTTACAGAGATGTGGCTTTGACATTTTCTCAGGTGTTTTTTTCCCCATCAAAACCTGAATGTCTTCCCCCTCACTCGGCCATGCCATTGGATCAGTGGAGGTGCCTCAAGTTGCCATCCTGGTAGCATCTGAATTGCAATCTGAACAGGCGTTAGTGACACAGGGAAAACCAGCAAGCTGTTATTGATATTTGCACAACAACCTAAACCACACCAATCTTCTCCTCTCAGCCCCCACAAACTGGTTTGATTCTATTCCTAGAAGTCTCCACTTCAAATTTCCTTTTACAAGGCACATACACACATTACTAAAAGTCCGTCCTCCCCTGAAAATGCCTATAATTTTAGGCTAGGCTCTGAGAATCACTTGCAATTTGATAATGTATCAAGTTAATAACAGAGTGGCTGAAACTGAATAAACCAGTCAGTAGAAAATTGCAGTATGGATCAAATGTGCCCCAATTCAGTGAGTGGACCTTGAATACTATGGCCAAAGCCTCATCCTTCTTTAGATCTTTACTTAGATACCTTCCCTGCCATTACCTTGACTTTTGGTAGTGGCCAATCTACTTCTTTGTGCTGGTTTGTCTTCATGGTTGCTTGTTTGGAAAGACCCGCCCCTTCTGAAAAGGCTGCTTGCAATTACCTGATACTTTTCCACTGTCACACAAGAATCCTCCTTTCTGTCCCTATTTCTGTGACAACCTATACTTTTAAAATAAATATAGCATGAGTGGGGATGTGGTGAGAAAATCCCTTCACAGGCAGACTCACACAACTCACTAGTTCTAAGCTCTGGATTTTTAAAAATATTGTTAAGTAGGTGACCAGCTTTTAGAAAGGAAAATGTAGACCAAGAAAAGCTGCTGGGGTACAAATCACATCAAGTCTGAGAACTTCTGGTGGCTGAGAGAACATCTGCTTTTCTTGCCTACCTACTGGTACCACTTTATCTCATCAACGAAAGATGGAGAGGATGATAATATGCTTGGAAGTGTCCCATATCACGGCATTTTGGGTCAGGTCCTGGTATTACAGGAAAGCTGATGCTGAAAGGTAAGACCTTTATATAGTGTTGCAATATAGTGTTGCACATAAGGCACACTGTGTTTGAGTCCCAAGCTGTGATAGTCATGCTTCTTTCTATGCATGGCCCATCTTGTTCCTATTAGTGACACAGAAGAAATTATACCAGCAAGGCCAAATCCTGAATGAGATTGAAACCAGTAGAAGAGAGGTTGCAAAAAATACACATTTGAACTTTCAGTTGCCAAAAAGCAATTCCCTACCAGGCAAACAACCTGCTGTGATTCCTCTCAATACCACAATTGCACTTCATGTCATACTGCTCTATCCAACCCTTCCCAGTGAAGAGGATGAGTGGGCTACAAACCCAAATTATCCAATGATCAGGCTACAAACCTGAAGGAATTATCCAATGATCTTATGAAATAGGGCTAAAGCATGGAAGTTAACAATATTCTGAGCAGGGAAAAATGAATACCAACTCTAAGATCATCAGCGATAGAGCTGGCCTGCTCCCTGGCCTCCTAGGGATCCAGGACTCACCTAGCCCTGAAAGGACCTACATATAGCTCAGGTTGAACATGATGTGTTGGGGTAGAGGCACACAGCAACAGGGATTGTCCAGGAGAAGACACAGCTCTCAGCATGGACTGGTCAGAAATCCAGATCTGTACAGCTGCTCATTTATAGAATCATAGAATGGTTTGCGTTGTAAGGGACCTTAAAGATCATCTGGTTCCAACTCCCCTGCCACAGGCAGGGACACCTTCCACTAGACCACGTTGCTCAAAGTCCCATCCAACCTGGCTTTGAACCCTTCCAGGGAGGGGGCAGACACAGCTTTTCTGGACAATCTGTGCCAGTGTCTCACCACCATCACAATGAGGAATTTCTTCCTTATATCTAATCTAAATCTGCCCTCTTTAGGTAGTTATAATCTGCTGTATCACTAGAAACCTTTGGGCCAGATGCTAAGCAGGAATATGTTGTGCTGGCCATATCAGTGGCCATCCAAATGGCCATCTCTCTTCAAAGGTCAAGCACTTCTGTGCTCCCCACCAGCAGGTACAATACATCTGGGAATACTGCCAGCAGCAAAATGATCTACCTCACAAGCCCCCCTGACTCTTAAAGGAAGGCACAGGAGACTAACTCTGCAATGATATGGACATTGTCTGTCCAGGACCACACCAAGAACTGTCAAACTCATTCATCAGCTGCCTCTGTACAAATGGTAGTAGCATTCCCTTGCCAGAAGCTTGGCAGGGGTTCGGAGCAGTGACCTAGAAGTTAAAGGCTCTTTGTTTATTACTAATCTCTGGAGCTATGCAGTCCCAAAGCCCTTCCCTTTCTATGCAACACAAGACCAGCTTTCATAGCCGTATCCTGAGCCCAATGAAGTCAATAGAAAGGCTGTCATTGTCTCTGGTGACCAATGCACTGTCCCTGGATTCTGCAAAATTAGACTGGCTTCTGCTTTTGTTGTAATCAATACAAGTATTACCAGTGACCACTGCTGAATCCAAATGGGACCATAGCATGTGTCCCTCTGGAGTCCCAGTGATGCTGAAATCTGTGGGTATCTTTTTCCACTCATTTTAGAGGATGTAGAATAAAGGGTTAGATTTCCATCAGTTATTTAGTATTGTCTAGGTGTCTTTTACCCTCAGAGGGACTTCTTACAGCCACACCTGGATCACATACTCCTTGTCCTACCCCTGTATAACCGTTTTTCAAAGCTTGCTTGCATCTCCTGGAAATTGCTTCTGGTGTGATGTGAAAACACTATTGAGGTATAGCAACACCTTTTTAGTGCAAGAAAGAACTTGAAAACGAGAGGTTAGGCAAACAAACATCAGCTACTTGTTTTAGAATGTGTTTTAGCATTAGAAGCAAAGTCCCTTGGGTTACAGCCTTGAGCAAGATTCTTCTCCTGGACTGTTGGATACTCCTCTGCTTTCACTGGCTTTGTGTCATTAATAATATCACTGATATGAAGTAGTCCTCAATAAAGATTAGAATGATTCTCAGATCTGGGAAAAACAAACAAACAAACAAACAAACAAACAAAAACAAACAAACAAACAAACACACAAAGCCAAAGAACTTTACCCTGTGATTCCTGCAACTGGCCAATGTCTGCTGGTCCTTTCCTGGAGGACTTTGAGTGATGGAGAACTTTCACCAAGATGTAGGGCAACATCATGCTACCAGGGACATGTCACAAGGGATTTGAGGCCTTCAGAGATGCAGCTGGCTTTCTTGGCAAGATTAATGATGTGATAATCTATATCCAGCATGCTCTGCCCACCAGCAGTGCCCTATTGCTCATGACCCACTGCTTATGGCTTTTTCCCTTCTCCAGACCCTCACAGCTCTTCTTGGCTCAGCCAAGAGCTCTTTCCTCACACTCAGGTCCAAAAGACTGTGTGTTTAAGGGGGGGAGACCTAATTCATATTTCCTTTCCAATGGCACTGTCTGGTGTGAGTTGTTCTCACTATCACAGTTAAAAAGGAAAAATCTTGTTTCCGTTTCTTCATCTTCTGTGAGTTGTTTCCACTATCACAGTTAAAAAGTCTTGTTTCCATCTCTGGATATCTCTTGCTCTTGTTTTCACCCACTGTGTCTCTTCAGAGAGAGGGACAGCATGGAACCCGGAGTCAGGCATCCAAGAGAAGGAGAATGATTTGCCCTCTAGAGTTGTTATCTTCGTCATATTGGCTACAAGAACTAAGGCAGTATTTTACACTAAGTTCTTACTTTTTCAGTGACAGAACCCAGGTAAAAACTAACCCACTGAAAGTTAACCCATGACCATGACCAAACCATGTATCTTAAATTTCTTCTTTAAGGTTAAGCTACAGTGTTTTGGGCCAGATTTTTCAGAACTTTCTTCAATTTTGGATAATTATGACAGGTAAGATATCTTTTCTAGGGTGAATTGGAAATCTGGGCACCAAAAAACTTTATATATTGTTGTTTTCTACATTTCTATAAATTTTTTCACTGGAATTTTAAATGTCCAGAAATTATAAATGGCTCCTTATTGTTTTGGGGTTTGGTGGGGGTTTTTTTGTTTGTTTTGTTTTGGGTTTGGGGTTTGTTTTGGTTTTTTTTTTTTTTAAGAAAAATTTCTGGTGTGAATGAGTCATTTCTATGTTGAGTCTAATTTGTTTAATGCATCAGGAAAAGGGCCCAAAAGCGATGCTGGTGGAGAACTGACATTTCCCCTTATGACAGTAGATGGAGCTACATCCTCAGTAATATCCCTTTCCGAACAGGAGAACGGGAGAAGACGTTTGATGGTTGTGCTGATTGCTTCTCCTGGCAACTTCATCCAGAAGGGGACTGGGTAGACGAAGGAGATGAATAAGCAGGGGTTGAAATAAATAAATAAATGCCAGGACTGGGAACATTAGCTACTTCTCCAAGGACTTTATTTACAAGACATTTACTAAGGGAGATGCAACGCTCTTTCACACCACCCACTGTAACATGGGACTCGCAGTTGCATATATAAGTGTTTGCACCTCGCCATAAGCTGCATCCAGCCCTGAGACCATCACTCTTCTGCAAGAGTTGTTTTACACTCTTCTGTTCAATGAGAGAGCTGAAGCTCTTCATTAAGTTCCAGCGATTCCCTGTACAGTTGCCTGTTAAATTACTTTACTACCCTGCAGCTTCAGTGTCCAGATCTAGAACACCCTCCTTCTTCTGCCATAGACCTTGAGCTGTTTGGCTTCTTCTCCTTTCCCATGCAACTGTTGAATTCCTGCATATCTTTTTAGTTTATATAGGTTAAAACCTCTTCTGCAATATGATCTTGCTTCATCTCCAGGCTTCCATAAATTCCGTCAGCATACTCTTCTACACCTGCTACTACCAAGTTTTCATGCATTCTCTCCAAAAGAACAGAGAGTGACTGCTTCCTCTCCCCACATTGGCAGAAGTCATGATTTTGAATATTACTTCCTTGAAGTGGTCTAAAAATGAGTCATTGTGTAAGCACAGCACCTTGGTATTATTTATGGGTAGGCAAATCACAGAAAGCCATTTTAATAATACTGTTCTTATCATCACAAATGCAGCAGCAATGTTTCTGCAAGACTGAGCAGCTGCAGCCCAAAGCCTTTAGGTTATTATGAAAGGCATCTATGAAAATGTAAGACTATCTCAGCCTCTAGCAGATCCTAAGCTGGGTGGGGTAGGAGGGAAAGCTTATTTATTATTTCTAAATCCATTTTATTCTAATCAGGGCTAAACAAGCTGTTTCTGGATGACAGAACCTGCCTGGATTTGTTGTTTTGAAGTTCGTGGTTGGACTTTCAGTGTCTGTGAACTCCAGTGGGGCTTTTCCTCTAACTCAGGTTTTAATTTAAATTCTTTAGGCCTTGTAAGTACTGAGTTCCTGGCACAGTCCTTCCAGCAATAGGGATATTATTATTTTATCTGTCTTTATTCTGGCTACCTATATTCATTAAATTCCTTGGAATTAGTACTTTTGTGGCTTTTACCTCCCTGCCAAGTTCAGTTTAAACAGTTGGCAGCATCCCAAAGCTATTGGAGTGGAAGGACTCACCTCAGCTGTCCAGCATCCTGACACCCAGAAACGAGGGACGGAGCTGGCAAAATCTGGGATTTTGGTGTGCTTCAAAAATGAGGTTGTTCCCATTAATGTGTCAGAGTTACTGGCCTCACAAAGTCCAGGAAAAAAAAGTTAGATTTCCTGTGACATTAATTGCAACAGTTTTTTTAGTCTCCAATTCACCTTGCATATCTGAAATGCTCTTTATTTGTGGATGAAGAGGTGCTTGCAGGGCAGATTGTTCCTCTCCAGTGTATTCTTCCCTGTCTTTCCTTATCCCCTACCAAGAAAGCAGAGGCAAAGTGATTGATCCCTGGTAATCAACTTACATCTATGCATTAAAAGGGCAGCATCAGGCTTATGTAGCTTTTAAACTGACCTGAAACAAGTTGGGGCCAGGCAGAGGGAAACGAGCTTCACTGTGCTCGTGGGAAAAGCTGTCAGACATGTGTTTTGCCCTGTTGACAGATGAGTAGGCCCAGGGCCTAAGCATGGAGACAATTTTGAAGGAGCCACAAGTCTGCAAGACACTTGGGCATTTCCAGCTCAGAGACTCTTCAATCCCCTCCAGCAACGTTTAGGAGCCTCATGAAGAGAGGAGCCAGGTAAAAGAAAGAAAGTGCTTGTGTTTTTAAATCATTCCACCCACCGCAGTGTGAGGGAAGTGCCAGGAACATATTTCATAACATCTCTGATATTTTCCCCTCCACAAGAAAAAATTTTCTGTTGTCATTCTTGCAGTCAGATACGATCAAACGGCGCAGGGCGGAAGGGAGGCACTGACTAAAGCTATTGTAACTCACTCCGAAGCTCTCTGGTCTCAGGCAGGAGCTGCATGAGAGCAGCATGTGCCATGGGAATTCAGGCAGGAGGGGCACTGGGTCTTGGTCTTATTTATTGTTCTTGCCTGAGTCTGACCTGGAAGCCAAGGGGTAATTCAGAAGGACACGACGTACCCTTCTCCTTCCCTATGTCCACCAAAAGGTACTTTATTCTCAAGCTGGGACATGGCCCAAAAGCAAAACAGATTCCTGTGTCTGGCTCTGAACATAGAGTACACTGCAATTAAGGAAACCTTCAATTTAAAATGTTTCTGATGCAGAAAATACTGATGGAAAATAAGTGACAAGGGCTTGTCGCACATTAGCTTTTATTGGCACTCCTGGATGTAGCAGAGGCCTTCTCCTGCCCTTAGGTGGTCTTCATCAATACACTCTCCATTAGGAGGGAATTCTGTAGGGTTCACACTGTTGTTTTGCCTTTAGTTTTAAGACAGCTTGTAAATATAAGAGGCAAACGTGGCTGGTGGGCCAGCAAGGTGTTCCCTTTCCAGCAGTCATTCTCCCTTTTGGGCTCCCCAATTATCCAGCTTGTGCCTACAAAGCTCCCTCTGGCTGGGAAGGACTGTGGAGAGTTTAAGATAGTCATGAGAAGGACTGAGAAGGATCCCTGTCTGTGTTGATGGGATGTGTGCTCCACAGTCCTGGTCCTCCAGTTGCCCAGGCCATGGTCTTATGCTCTCAGTGTCACACTGAAGCTGCCGGGACACAGGGGAGCCCCATGTCCCAGTATAGAGCAAAGGGGTGTTGGTGGTGACCAGGGCTTCAAGGCAAATCATGAAGGGCACTATATGTGGTGTCACCTGCATCTACAGGACCTGGGTCTTACTCATGTTGGAACAAGTCAGGGCCTTAACATCTTCCTCTGGAAATAAAAATGAACTGCAGGAATTCATAAAACTATCTGAAAATTACACTAGCAGTGAAGAGTTCCCTGCCAAAGCTCACTTTGTCTGTAGAAAATATTCCCTGGGGATGTTCAAACTCCATTTTTTTCTTGTATTTGGAGTAAAAGGGAACAGGCAAGAAAAACAAAGATATTTATCCCTAATTATCTAAGTAGCACACACGGACATTGGGCTGACAATGAATGGCTCAGAATGAAGATGCTATCATAATCTGAAGAGTGGGACAAGCATCTGTCTGTCTGTCCTTCTGTATGTTTGTCAAAGTAATGCAGCAGAGACTGCTTGCTCTATAGAGACTGAGCTGTTACCCTACTCACTGTGATGGAGCTCATCAACCACCCACAGATGACTCCTGCATAAAAAACACCAGGGTTAGGTTGCCTCCACAGACAATGAAGCCACCACTTCTAGCTTCTAGTACACAATTTATCCACTACACATCTGTATTAGAAAACTGCATCAAACATCTAGACAACACAGTCAGTAGTCTGGAGAGTGACATAACTCACTCTATATCTACATACGACTAGCTGAATCCCTGCCAAGTTTATGTTAGTTATTTTAACTAAATCTCCATTGGGCTACCAAATCACATGGAGACACTTCCATCCAGATGCCTACCTGGGTGTCTATATCAGTAAGACGAATCTGATCCCTATGTTGGCTTTCCAAGGTGGAAGGAACAGCATGGTCATGACCCCTGTGGTCTCTGACCTTCACAGAAAGGAAACAAAAAAGGTAAATGGAAATTTCTCCTGCCTTGCAAATGGCCCTGCGATTTGCAGATTTATTTGTTCCATGGACACAACAGGTAGGTTCATCACTACTGAAAAAATAGAAGTTGTTTTTAAACAGATTAGATTATCTTTATGGTAGGTTGCATTACAGGATTCCAACATGACTATGCAAGAACCCAGCATTTATTCTCCCTTGAAATGGCAGCACCTGAAAAAATATCTTGATATTCTCCTACTTAAGTCAGTGGAGGTGAAGTTTGGAGAGGTGAAACTACGGTTTTCCGCAGGGATGTTCAGTTATTTGGAAATGGTGACTTGGTTTCTAAATAGGCAATGAGGACAAGACAGGTCCTCCAGGTATTCCAGATTGTGGACAACCACAGAAACTGCTGTCAGATCTGTTGTCACATCACACCATATCTCAGATCTGAAGAAGAAGGACCTGCAATGCATTTCATCCCTAACTGCACACACTGCCCTGGAGTCCTGGCCTGCCCAGCTGCAAAACTTCTGGCAAGGACCTCTGTGATTGCCATCATTAGAATAATCTTTGTAGACAGCTGAGTTTTAGTATGTGCAAGTGGCAGCATAACGGTGCACCAGTTCACTGATGCCAGCTACTGAAAAACAGTTGTTCTGCTTATCTGGATCCATCTCTTACCAAGACTGCCACCCTTCTTTCTCAACAGGATGGAATTTGCTGGCACTACTGCAAATGTATTCTGCCTTTTCAATAATGGCCACCACAGTGCAGCATCCCAGGGTATTGGCAGATACACTATAGAGTAGGAGGGCATTTCTCCGCAAGCCTTTGATTGAAAAAGAAAATTCCCCAGAATTATCATATTAGGCCCTATTCCCAAAACATGTCTAGGCAGAGTTATTTAGGATCGGCTATATTATAGTGTTCTGCACTAAAGAACTAACTACCGCTGAATTGGTTATTATTTGTTTATTGAGGTTATTGAGTTACACCAAGAGAACTTGAGATCCCTGTCTCCCTAGACACTATTCAGGAAAAAAAAAAAAAGCTTGAAGCATGGATACCCATGTCCCAGAGAATACGCAGACTAAAAAAGATGAGATAAATAGAGGGAAGTAAGAAGTGCAGAAAAAGTGCAAAATTACTTACTTTTTAAAGACTTTGGATCAGCACAGGTAAATTCAAGGACAAAACTGTGATGTTTTTACTCATATTTTCTCTACCCAAGACTTTCAGAATTCACTTTCAGGACAGGTCTCTGACAAGAGGGAGTGGGGAAAAGTGTAAGAATTGTTTAAGTTTTGTGAATCTTTTGAACTTTCAAACTTAGAGCAAAGTGAAGCCGGATATTTTGTGAAACTTGGGGTATCACGACACATTCCTTCTTGCAATTTATGACATTGTTTGTAAAAGTGAGATGCCCTGATTGGTTTTTTTGACTCTGTAACTGAATGCAAGACTGTTATGCAAGCTATAATTATTCTTCTTTGGAAACAATTTTCTCTTTTACTTTCAGGATTCTTTGGGGAATAGGAGGCAGCTCAAAACAGAATGGCTTGCCAAAGTGAAACATAACAAAATCTTGCAAAAAGCTTCATTCTGTTCTAAATCTGTATAGTAGCAATTCTGATTAACTTTAAATTTGGCAGAAGAATGTCTCTTCTCCTAATCTTTTCCTGGGTACTAAATGTTATCCCAGCAATATTGCTTCAAAGTAAAACTCACTGGGGATTTAGTACAAACAAACACTTTAGGATCTGTTTCAATAGAATAACACCTAGTTCTCTGAGATTAGAGAAGCAAGCTTATTAACTTCAGGGTTTACACATTTGATAAGAAAAATAAAGGAGTTAAAAACTTCAGGCTCTCTGAAAATTCAACGAGGGTTGAATCCTAGTTTAAAGCCTCCACACCAAGGGCTTGTCTACACTAGACTTCTGGTTTAAACAACATTCTCTTGTAGCCACACTTTGCACTCTGTTTTTTGTAGGAGAAGCACTTCTGTAGCTAGTCAGCAACATTTATTTTAACTACCATCAAGACACAGCCCTGGGAAAGTAGAATCATGACTATTGAGTCTTTCTGTTTTGAATTGTCCCATACAGAAGAACACAAGCATCCTACAAATGTGAAATAAGTTAGCCTTCTAGGCCAAGGGATGGAGGGGTGATATTTTTAATTGTGAAGGTCTCACTCCAGATCCTACTTCAATGCCAAATGAGGATTTTGATAGGCCATGGTTTTATTTTTTGTTCAGGATGAAACTAGACTCAGGTTGATTCCATGGGCTTTTTTCCCTACAGTGTACTTCCATAGTCTGAAATATGTACACAGCCCTGTAATTGGTCCCCGACCTCAGTCACTCTGCTCCTTGGCTACTCTGCTCCTAATGGCACGAGAACAGTTTTCTAGGGAAATCTACCATAAATGGGAGCACTGGGAGTGTCATAATGGTTAATCAGGTCATCTTATATCAACCTCCATCTTGACCATCAAGCCACTCCTGCACCTCTGGGCGCTGTCCCTGCAGGACCTGTCCACATCAGAGGACATTGCCATTGCTGGGAGAACAATGCCTCCCAGTACAGACTGGGACAGACACAAGCTGCTGTGAACAGAGGAACGATGTGTGATGGTCTAAGCCATAGCAAGGGGCTGCAAGAGAGGGACTCAGATGACCACTCTGCAGCAGCAGAGCGGGCGTGAGGACTGCTGCCCACCCGTTACACCATCCTCACCTCCCACCAACCCAGGAAATGCAGACCTGTAGAGGCAACGTATGCTGACAAAGGCTTTTTAGTTGCTGAGGTAATTCTGCCACCTCTGTACAGTGATCTAAACTAGGCTAACACAAGCACTACTAGCCTAATTGCCTCTGCACCAGAGATTTTGCCAGGAGAGCTATGGTTGCTCCCAATCTTCATGCTTATAGCTGCTCATTATCAGGGCTGGAGTTGAGCCTGCCTGCAGGTAGATCTCTGGATATCCTGTCAAAGTATCACAATTCAGTTCTTCCTTTCTTTCTCATTTTCACAGCAAGCAATGAAAATATGAACAACTCCCTATCCTTATCTTGGACATTTCCCACCACTACATGGTACAGATGACCACGCACACCAGCCGAGAGAAGATAGGGAGATCGGGCTCAGCTGCTCTGAAGCACATTTCATCCAGGCTTCTTGTTGTAGTCCCATCACACTTGTCCACACAGTGCTTAGGAAAGGACAATGTGTTCACCAGCCTCATTCCTTTATTTATCCCCAGCTGCAGGACCAGGAGTTTTTGACCCATAACAAGGAGGAAGAGTCACTTCCATGTTGTCCCATGCCAGGCAGCTTTTCCCAACCTTTATCTGAGATCGTGAGTTTTTCCAGTCCAGTCTGTGGTGTCTTATGCCTGGAGTACAGCTCCCCACAGATCTGGCAGTGAAAGTACAGCCCCAACCCTCCAAACTTACCCTTCTGCCTCCCCTGGAAAATGACATCACTCTAGACAATTTACTATTAATCAATAGGATTTAACAGAGCCAAATACAACCCCGAAAGAAACAGCTGATGCAGCTGTATCTTGTCAGCAGTGAACGCCTCGATGTGAACGGAAGCATGATCTGCCTTTGTTGGCATTTTCTGCTTTGTCTCTGACTAACATTTGCATCTCCTAATTAAAGAAGTATGGACAACTGTATAAATTCATATATAGCATTACATTAAAGCCCTGGGATCTCTCTGACAGCCCTACACGATGCAGCAGCATTAGTAATGTTTGTTGTACCGTTTCAAATGACCTCATTTGGAGTGGAATTACAGTCAGCCTGTGCATGTTCTAACCCAGACAGTTGCAGGCACATGAGTTTTAATAGAAATACATCCACTGAATTGCATTTGGCTATCTTTTTCTTTATAAAGGCCATGAGTGTTCTAACTAAAGTTAATCTGTGCCTGCGCAACTAGGTACAGATTACATTCTTATGTTTTTCCATCAGATAAATGATCTTCCATGTTGCAATGGTAAAGTGTTGGAAGCTAGGAGATGATTGATGTTTGGGGAACTGTAATTTGGCCTCCTCATACACCAGGACAAGGTCTTCAGCTTCTTCTCCCCCAAATCCATGCACAGGATGAGCTACTCTTCAAGTATGAGTTCGTTTTTTGATGGGGAAGGAAGAAGAACCATGAATGAAGCAAAAGTGACAAAAGCAACTACTTTATATGGAAGGTGACTTTCCTCTGCTAGCCTTACCACTGAATAGGATGATTTCAATCAGATCCACAAGGTTTTCCATGTTACTTTATTCTAAGAAACCAGTGCAATTCCAGGCTCATCTACACATGGGATACTGTAGTGCAGGGCAGTGTCATGTGCAGTCCAGGCTGGAAATGCTTTTCCACTGACATCAATAGTTGAATTTAGTCCAGAGGTGACTTTACAATCTCAGGAGTCATCTTTCTTCTACACTGAGTGTGGCCTCCTTTGTTCACAAAGCAGAATGACCTGTGTCAGCTATTGCTCAGCAGAAAACAAACAGGGAAGGAAGGATTTGGATCTCTTGGGTTACCTACAGACTAGGTTTGGATTTCTTGGGTTACCTACAAACTGGTTCTTAAAGCATCAGTGAGAGTTACAACTAACCCTGTCCTTCTAGCTGCCAGTGTTTAAATACGTTTCTGAGTCTTAAAAGCAGGAAGCAAGATGATAAGTTAGATTATCTAATCAGAGGGCAGATGGGTCAGTACAATACTGCTTAGCATGACAGCCAGTATATAAATAGGATCAGTAGTTACAGATCAGGATACTGCTGGTGACCAAGGTTAAAAGAATAACAACTGTATAAATATACTACGATCATGCTCAGAGTCCACTTGTATTTCCTGCACAATCTGTGCAGAGGGCTGAGCATAATGAGCATTCATAAATGACCTTGTTATGAGCATCAAGGCATCTCTGAAGACACCACGGACAGACAGGAGAGGGCTGGATGCTTGCCAGCTGAGGAGGGTGGATCTGAACTCCCCATTTGCCATTGACTCCCTGAGCGATGATGGAAATCAGATTTTCCCTCCCCCCTGACCTGGAACAGATGCAGCACAGGACTGTCATGTGGACCAATTAATAAGATACTGACGTCCCCCAGGCAGGCAGAAACATGAATCAATGCAGGGACGGGCTCGGGCTGTGTTATGAAGGCAGAGATGTTGACATGGTTCTGGAGGACTTTCTCTGGGTTCATGATTCAACAAAAGCCAAATCAGTGTGTCTCCTAGGGCCCGCAGCACCATTCACACAGCAAAGGGACCTCATTTAATCACCAGGACTGCTGCAGCAACCAAGAGAGATGGAAAGAAAAGGCTCGGGCTGTTCCCTGCCAAGGAGCAGAAGACCTTGGTCCTCTGCACTCAGTTGACAAAAGCAAGGAATAAGGGTCAAAACAATCCCCAGTGACTTCAAGAGGCTTTTAGGCAGGTGAACAAGGAGCCAAAGCAAGGTGTTGACCCAGGCCACAGTCTGAATAAGGTGATGTGCCTTGGGAGCCAAGGATCATATTTTCTCTTCCAAAAGCCATTGGCATTAAATGCATGTTATCACAGAGGGCTCAAGTTTGTGTATTTCCTGAGAAACCTCCCTGCCTTTGCTGCGAGTCACAGTCAATGAGCACAGCCTTAGCTTTCAGCGGTGTTTTTCCATCCTTTACTTTCCCCACAAAAAAAAAATTATATAACCCCATCCATTTTTAGAAACACAGACCCAGGGCTGCTTAGCAGATCAGTCTGATATTGATTGTTTCAGTCTTCATGATTTCAGAAAACCAAACTCTCCACAGGGCAGGACAGGGTTCTAGTTGGAGGAGGGAGGGTGAGAACAGAGCACTTAAGGGGTATGGGCAGCATTTTTTTGTGTTTCAGTATGTGCCCTAGTGGAACAGAGGACATACTATCCTGCTTGAACAGCATTTTCTGACCTGCTTTTGACCCAAGAAGCATTTGCATTCATAAATGCTTGAGTATTTATGTACCCTGGGAGGTGAGGGAAGGAGAGGAAAGGAAAAGAGTGGGTTTATCAAGTCTGGGATCACTGCAGGTCTTGGAAAGCAATCCTTCTTTTCTCTTCCAGACCAACTGTAAACCTGCCTGAATCCAAGAGGGCTTGTTTATTAGTCTTTGAAATGGCCTTTTCTTGCCAAGACAGCTCCCCAGTTGGTGACCTCTGGTTGGGAGGACAGTGAAACAGATTCACGGAGCCATCCTGCTACCTGCCATGCCCACAGAAAGATGTTGACTGCATGATTTAACTCTGGGAGACTTTACTCAGTGCTGTTGTTCTTTCTGGGAGAAAAAGGCCTGAGAAGGGTGTATACCAGAAACTACCCACCTCTCCATTTCCCCACATTAGAGCCTGGAGAGATGGGGGATCAATGTGGGGAGAACTCAAGGTGGATGGTAAAGAAGAACATTGGAAGAACAGGAATGAAAGACAGCATGTAAACAGAAAGTCTAGAGAACCATAGACATCTAGGCCCTTCTCCACATCTTGAGTATGAAACATAATTCTTGCTCTCCAAAATAGACAAGCAAAACAAGAAGAGATACAGAGAAGAGCAATACGGAAGACTGAGATATGGATCTAACTCTCCACATCAAGAAATTAAGCATTTCAGCTAGAAATGGGGTATTGCAAGTGAAATAAGATGTCTAGAAGATCATGAGTGACCTGAAAGAGGTGAGTAGGGAGTGATTGATCACTGATACTCCATCCCTGCTATTAACAGAGAAAGTACAGGGTACTCAGAGAGCCCCTTGGCCCTCCGTACCACAACCACTCCTGTACTATATTGTGATGTGTGATAGGCATTGCACAAAGCACTCCTGGTACATAAAGTCCACCAAGTTCTACACAGAGAAAGCAGAGGAGCTATTGAAGAAATTCCTGGAGAGCCCAGCCGATTTCTTCAAACCAGCCCAAAAGAGTACATCAGGGAGCTAAAAACAATGCTTTGGAAAAAAAAAAAAAATCAAAATTTGGGAAAAGACCAAAATCCAGGGTAAATATTAACCCCATCTTCAGCTCCTGATCCTTGGCCCTGCCACCATATTTGACTGACAAAGCTGTCAGTCTCTGATAAGTGTGTCCTGACAAGTGGTCCTTCCTCACAAGGAACTTGCTAACACAATCAGGCCTATAGCAGAAATATAATGGGTTTTCTGTTGAAAATCATTTTATACCTTCAAAAGTAGCCAAGGCATGCTATGCAAAATGAACCAGAAAGCCCTAGGGATGTACCTAAAGGACATCTATTCACTAAGCAAGTTTAAGGTCTTTAGGAACTTGATCTTGCTCTAGCATGGGAAGCCCATCTTAGCCAGATTGGGGTGGTGAGCAAAGGAGAAAAGAGCAGAGGGCAAAGTATCATTTTTCCTTTCATTTATGTCTTTCTCCAGTGGGTTTAAGTAACTATCAGAAGCCATTTATGTAACTGCTTGAGGAAATCTCCCAGGAGCAGCTGAGTTCAGGTCATGCTCAGCAGGGACTTTTTCTTCTCTCTTCCAAGTGGCTACCACCATCTTTTGTGGAGGTGATTTCCAACCAGTGCAATGGGCATCTTTGAAGTGCCAAGCGAGTGGTGCTTCTTAACCCACTGAGCACCAGTTGCAGTGCTTTGCTCTCTCAGTTATCCTCAGCTTCAAGGAAATATTTGAGCAATGCTGGGAATGTCTGGGGTGACATTTGTGACTTGCTGAATTCAAGAGATACTGTGGCTTTTGTTTAGGATTTATCTAAGGTAAGGAAGCTCAATTATAAGCAGATATTCCCTACTTTTTTTCCTGGTTATTTCATATAGATTCTTCAGTATGTCTCTCTGTGTTCTTCAATTTTCCCAGCAGTCAACAAAGAATAACTCTGATGCCTTGCCTGAAGAGTTGTGGGGGAAATACAATAAAGGTTGTAAAGAGTTGAGATAACACTATAACCTGTAACAGGAGCTGTAAAAATACCTACAGAAAATAGAGCCCCCTTTATATTACCATTGGCGTCAATGAGTAATGCATGCTTGTGTAAAAGGCAGATGACCGTTGTAGTGTCTCAGGTTCACTGGGGTATTCCAGCTATATGTGGCACCCAAATCACATCATTTTGTTTCCTTGCCTTTGACAGAACAGCCACATGTTTATACACAGATCCACTTTTGTTTCAGACAATGTCATCTCTGTCTGAAAGCTCATCACGTGCCTGGGGAAACAGCTCACATCTTAACCAATCATTCTTCTTTTGCTACTGGTGGTGGGTTTGGGGGGACTCTTTTTTTTTTTTTTTTTTTTTTTTTGTAATCACATTGCAAAACAAACTTTGCTTACACAAAAGCAAGCCATAAGCATGAGGGTGAGGGGAATTCTGATGTATCAACACCAAAATGTTCTTCCCCCTTTTTGCAGCTTTAGCTGAGGTGATGGGCTCCATGCAAGGACATATTCTTCAATGTCAGATCATATGTTGGGAACCAGGACAGGAGTAAGAAACACAGTCCTGTTGCGCTTGCATGACTGCCATCAGATTTTGTTTCTCTGCCCCCCAGGAATTTTGTGCTTGAGTAATTTACCAAGAGGGAATGTGCCACAAGGCCCAGCTTTAAAAAGGCACAGTCCCAAGCCAGGTAGTACCCCAAGATCATCAACAGCAGAGTCAAAGTGCTCCTCACTGAGCTGAATGACACCTGAGGAAGAGGAGGGGACATGATGCAGACTTGGGGACAGCCACTAGATGGGGGCACTAACACACACGTCCATAGGGCCCCAGATGGACCCCAGGAGCATGAACACCAGGTGGTGACACATTACCAACCTTCTCTGTCCCTTGGTATGGCCCAGCCCCCTCCAGGGAAATGGATCTGCCAACCACTCACCCAGTTCATCAGAGCACAGCCATGCATGCATCCATGACCAAGATATCAGGGCATTCACAGTCTCTCTACTGGGATAAGGCTTGACTACGTTATGGCTTTTGGGAGCTTAGGATGGACCATGAACATCAGCAGGAGAACCCCTGTGGCTACCACTTGAGATCATTACTGAGCCAGAGCTTTTTTCTTGAGATCTACTCCAAAAGATTGCTTTGCTCAATACTTCCAGCCAGGCAGTTATCTCTCAGACTATAAAAGGTGTCTGCCCACTTCTTTTGAGACCTCAGCTCTTCAAAACCATCACTGGAGACAGCTTGTAAGGTGCTCTCTGCTGAACTGCCTCTTGACGAGGTGTCCCACAAATTGTCTCTGACTGAACACAGTACTGCTTTCATGGAGCCTGGAGGAATCATAGAATGTGAAAGCTTCCCCCAACCTCACCATATCCTACGTGCCCTCTTGGTGAAGGAGCAAGTCCAAGAGACTGCCAAACACATCAGCCCTGGAGCATGAGCAGCAGGCTGAGTCGTCTCTGCAAATCTGTCATGAACTCCATTTTATACACACATGGCTACATTCCCCATTTCAAAAGGCCCTGGGGAGGAAGGGGGAATTAGCCTCTTGCAGGGAATGCTAAGTCTTGTTTAGTGTTACCAGTTTTGCAGAAACATAGAGACCTAAACAGATTCAATTAATAATGTGTCATCAATTAAACAGAAGGAATTTTTACAAGGGAAGAAGTTTTGGCCAATGTACAGTCCTGATGACATATCCAGGGAAAGGTTCCTTGAGCAGACTCTTCTTCATACCTATCCTGTGTGTTACAAAGGAGCTAGTGAAAATATGTTGGGGGCCACCTGGCCCCCTAACCCCATGCCAGGACAAGACAGCAGAGAGTGAATTCTCTCCTTCTGTACCTGAGGATGCTCATATATTTTGTAGAAAGTCCTCCAGTCCAGAAGCCCTCAAAGGGAAGTTCATACAACCAGCCTGTCTTATGAAATTGCTCTTCTCACCCCAAAAATAGGAAGATCTCCATCATTTCTTGTATACCTGTTGAACAACATCAGTCCAGTGAGTTTTTCCTCTGTTCTGAGGCATGAGAATTGGTACCATGCACTTTGAAAGCCCCTGGGAATTTAGTGGGATATGGCAAGACAGTATGTCACATAGGGGTTATTATAAATCCACATCCCATTTCATCTCCCAGCACTTTGTGGTCACCACAGTCTAGAAACATCTGATCTGATATTCTGGGGTTGCAAGTAATTCTGTCTAGGCATTTCCCAGCCACCCTGACTCTTGATAGCCTCTGCTGGCCCAGGAAACAGAGAGTTTTTCAGATGATATTGTTTTCTCTCTGTGACTGAAGTTCCTTGTTCAATGCAAGAAGAAAATAGCCCATTGTGAAGCCTGTCTTCACCACTGGCATGTGACAAAAATATCTGTTTCTCCTTTTTGCTAAGGCCCAGCTGCTTCTTTGCTGATAGAAGGGAAATCCCTGCAAACAGGGAGCAAAGTCAACTACACACAGTCTGTACCCTGTGAGTCAGCACTGCAAAGTTCTCCTCATTTCCCCTCTGCCAGCCCAAAGCTTCTGAAAAGATGTTGTTGTTGTTGGGTGGATCCTGATATGCCTGGCCCTGACTTCTTCAGTTATGCTTGTGATGTCTTCATATGCAAGCACTGAGCAGGTCCAGGTCTAGTTAGCATCTGAATTCAGAGAAAACAAGCTGTTTTCAGATCTCATTGGCAGAGGACCAAGAAGTCTCAGTTCTGCAAGTTGGTACATTTTACTTCCGGGTGAAGTTAGAAGCAACTTTTCCTCTGAGACCTTCTCTTGCCTAGAAACCCTCTTTTCTCTTTCACCTGTCCTTTTCTCATTTGTATTGAGATATAATCTTTACTGCCATGCTCAGCTCTATGACAGCTGAGGATGGTGGCTTCTGTTGAAATTCTGGCTTGACTCCCCTTCTTGAGGGACTCAGAGGGCTTAGCTCTGCATGCTTGGAAAGCGTTTTACCAATAACTAGGCACTCCAGGAGGACTGTCTGGGATTTGTGCCCTAAAATGGACAAAGACTTTCTACTTGATCTAAGGAGTTCAAGGAGAGTGGAATGGGCTTACTTGGCCAATGTCACCAGCCTCTTTAGTCTCTTCTTTATATGCTGGCAGAAGAAAAACGCTGATTCAGCAGGCACAGGAACAAATATCAACAGAGAAAAATGCACAATGCAGATTATAGCTGCACTTCTGCTCCTTATTTCTCTTTTTCTTTCTGACTTCTTTGTTCCCTGCACCAAACAAGCACATTTGAGAAAGTCAGATTTCCAAAGCCAGTGGATGCTCCACAGAGATTTGACCTTATCCATTTTAAATGCTTCCTATCCCAAACCACAAAGGGGATTGGCAATTCTGCCTGGAGGCAAACTCAAACAAAGCTAGCATTTCTCAGGAAATTTGGGCCATGTTGTAATACAACTAAACAGAGACAAAAATAGGTGGTAATGGCTTCTGTGAAGGTTTGTGTACTCAGAGGCTTTTTTGATTGTTTCATTTGGTCTTCCCTGGTTGTACATGGAAAGTAGTGGCTGAAAAGAGAGGCTGTACCCACATACTCCTCCTGCAAGTCCTGAGATGTCATTCATCAATCCATTTTGCGCTCCAGATCTAGCACCCTGCATCCCAGTGACCCACTCTTGGCCCTCCCTCTTGCAGGCTGTCCGTCTTGGCTTGTTGCTTGTATTAGTTTCCAAAAACAACTCTGTGTGAGCCGTCACAAGCTCATGGCAATTGTCCACCTGAAAATCTTCATTAGACATTTCTGGTAAAATGTCTGTGCCACTGAGTGACTTTAAGATGAAACTTTCAAATGAGTCTATGTCTTTTGTTGGGTCAGTGCTCCTTCAGACACACCTGTCTAGAGCAGACATGAAATTTCTTCTCCACTAAACAAACTTAGGTGGAAAGCAAGATTCAAAACATCAAGAGTTCAGTCAAGTTAGAGCGATTTGGGTAATTCAGTCTCTGCAGATGCTTTGGAAAAATACACCTTTGCTAGAAGCAGCACAGCCAGAGCAGATAGCACAGGAGCAAGGCTGAGGTTTCATTGGCTGCTGGGGACCTTCAGGGTGAACTTGAGAAGATGTTTTACTTCTATATGACTCTGTTTCCCCATCTGCAAAAATGAGGATCTGGTTCCTCACCCTGGCCTCCCCTTGCTTTGTAAAGATCTTTGAGATCAAGGGCTGAAAATGCTAGATAAAGCCTTGGCAACATTATTATTTACCTACACAAACAAGGGAACTGGGACTTGCAAAGACAACATCTGGTTTTAAATCATTCCCTCATCTCTACAGGAGAAGAATCTATGCACAGAGACGGTGTTAGTCATATGAAGAAAACAAGCTGTCAGGCAGGAGTTTTGCTTTTCTTCTCTCTCCACCTGTTACCCAATTTTCATGTGTTTCTCTTAGGGAAACATTTTCAGCCACTATTGCTGCTGTTAGAGAGACATGGGAACATATGAATGCGTGAGAGACTGTGAGTGCTGCCTTGTTCCATATTTGTTTCAAAATATAATGAAATAGCACAATGCTCATTGTTTCAGGAAAAGAAAAAAAAAAAAAAAAAAAAAAAAAAAAACCTCCAGAAAATACTCAGAAATAATTGACATCCTTTTGGTTATTACTTGTGGCAGCAAAAATGCCTTGTGTGTGCATGAAATGTTTGTCTTTGCATTACTTTCTTCCATATTGTTATATAATCACACATTTCCTTTGCCTTCTCCTCTTCCCCTACCCTCAGATGCCTGTGCTCTGCATCCAGCCTTCCTCACGGCTTCTGCATGCACATTAGGCAATTAAAACTAAGTGAGATTGTCTTCTGTCACCCCTGGCATTTTGAGCCACAGATATATGCTGCAGGTTTTAAAAGAAGCAAAGGGCAAAGATCTCTTATTACACCAAGGCCGAACTTTATGAGCTCATTAGAAAGTTGCCACTTATTAATCCTGTTGAGAGTAAAACTGGTCTGGTGTAAAACAGCCCAGCAAAAATCCTTTCAATAGATTATGCTGATTTATTCTAGCGTATAGTTTGGTCCAAACTCAATCACGGTCAGTGTTGCTGGACCCTTAGATAACAGGTGCCAATCTGCCATGTGTGAAACATCTTCAACTTGAAACATGAAATTTAACTGAAGCACGAAAAATCAGCCTGAAGCTGAAACCACTTGAAATACCAAATCTAATTCGAGATGGAGCAAGCGGTGAGGAAGGTGACAGGGAATGCAATGCTCCATGGCACATTTTCAGCAGATTTTTCACACCCGTGTGAATATTTGTCAAGCCAGACCATAAATCAGACCCTGCAAAAAAAAATTATCTGCTTTTGGCTTCAGGCATCTGCTAGAAAGGACCCCGTGAGTCTGATTCTGTTATGTACATCTTGTGAAATTTGCAGCGGTTTTATTCAGAATTGGGCAACAATACCCAATTCATGCAATTTTTTTTGTGCTATTAGCCTGCAAGAAGGGGAATAAAATTAACAAAACACCGCGAGATCATTCAAAACACCCTCATTCATTACAAAATTTGTCATCGCAGCCTGAACCTGCCAGGGGACTTTAGCGCAGTTATGTGACAGCCACTCTGGGTCACTTGTCGGAGTCTAGAGCTGGAGTGTGAAGGCAGAAGAGGATTTCATCCCACTTTGCCCAGGGCAGGTATTGCAGAGCCTGTCACTCCTCTAAGCGGACACGCTCTGGCCAGAGACCTCTCAGGATTGTTGACTTTGCTGCAGACAGTCGGGCTGGGGCAGACTCAGACAGCAACCAGCCCTTTATGAAAGCAGCTGGGAAACAGAAGCAAAGACATCCACTAACCGCCAGTTCCTGCTGGACAAATTTAACCCATTCTGGCTGCAGTCTGGCCCCAGCATTCCCAAACAACCAGTTTTCCAGATGTATACCCACTCAGCTCCTGCCTTCACTTGATTAAACCCTTAGATTCAATGTCTCTAGAAACATGGGGCTGGAAAGGACTTCCAAGGAGCATTCCACAGTCACCCCATAATCCTATTCCCACCTTAAGTTTATACAACATCATTTTAAAAGCTGGTGTGTGCAAGGGGCAATTTCTCCACTCTGCAGCTTACTGAGAAGCTGTCCCAGGCCTTCCTACACTGATGGTTAGGAATTGTCCTCGGACCTAAGGTCTTATTGCTTACCCTGGGCACACAACAACTTGGAGAACGTGGTGAATAAGGTCTGGTGTTGCTTCTTTTCTCCAAGCCATGGTAGCTCCAGAAATTGTGAACCAGGATGGCCCCAGCTGTAGGCGATGTCATCAACAAGTCAGAAGGATTAGAGGACAGCGCAGGAAATGAAATCAGAGCAGAACTAAGGGAAGAGAAAGAACTACCCTTAGCCTTTAAGACCATCTCCTTGAAGATTTGGCTTCTACCACGGTCCTATGGGTGCAAATATTGGCTCTCAGGTGGACAAGGCACAACACAGTTTGTTCTGACCAGCAGATGGACGGACAGAAGGTCACATCCCAAACAAAGCCTGAAACTCTCAGAAAGCATCCCTGGGAGGGAGCTGGGGCTGCATTAGAAGTGATAACCTGTTTGTGCTCATCTGTTACAGATGGCACTGTGCCATTTCACAGCTTCATTTCACTAAGGGATGTTGGATTGGTGCAACAACTTGCCCAATTCTGCCACAACTTCCGCCCCAGGGGCAAGTGGTGACCTCCGAACAGACAGCAAACCAAGCAAAACCATGGTCCAAGTGTGGTGGAGTTGGCCACTACAGTCACAGCTCAGAGCGGGGGCATTGGAGGAGCTGGAGCACCAAGGACAACATATCTATGCTCCTTGGTTTTCACAGTCCTTGTGAAGGATCCCAAACCCAAGCTGCACGTGGATTCTTGCTGGAGTAGTGCCAAAGGCCTGCCAATATTCTTCTACCATATATGTGTTGGTTATAGCTTATCTCTCCCATTTTATTATGTTTAAAATATCTCTGTCCCAGGACCACTAAGGGCGCACACATGCCATCCTATACTCACTGTTCACCCTCTACCGAGGAAGTTGTCAATATTGCAGTATCTGCTGAAAAATGTGTGTGCTAGATGCTGCCCGGAGTCACAACAAACATCAGTTTGCAGGAGGCAGTTACAAAAAAACATGGGTTTCATTAGGCATCCAGTGCACTGAAGTTAAATTTGCTGCACCAGGGCTTAAAAGATGAATCTGACCTTATAGATAGATTAAAAATTCAGTGTATTACCATATTCACCCATACGCTATCATATGTATATAGATAGAGAGAGAGAGACATGTGTCCACGTGGGACCTCCACCTCCACGCTGCGGACAACTACCAGGACAGCTGCACTCCCACGCTTGAAGAGGACTTTTGATTTGACTTATTTACCTTTCCCACTTTCTTTCCAGTAAACTGGAAGACTTAACTAGCTGTCTGACAGCTGCAGGAGGACTTCATTTAAATTCACTGGAATTAATTTGCCTGATTGGTGCTAGTCAAGTTAATGGCCAGTGCATGAAGCAGCCAGTTATTTGGATATTTTTTGGCTCTGGGAGAGGTTAAGTGAGGACAGTGCTGAGAGCTGCATTGATATTTGGCAGCCCCAAAGGGGAAGTCTGTCTCAGAGAGCAACCGCCTGTTTTTCAACTGAAAATGTATTTCTTCAGCTGCCTCTGAAAATAAAGTTTAAACTTAATTTAAAGCAGAGCTTTAGCAGTCTGGAAAATAAAATTAGCAGGAAAAAAAAAAAAACTTATTTCTTTTTTTGCTGCTTCAAATATCATTTTTTCTATCATTGTCTTCTCTCCTGTCATCGTAACAGTTCCCCTTTTTGCTCTAACAGAGATTTTATTTGAATCTCAGCAAAGTAGTCATCCAGCACTTCCAGCTACCAGGAAGAGCTTCCAGATTTCCTCGCTAAAATCCAGGGAAGCAATTCACCAGAATACCTCTTGAGTTTTCAGATTTTGTTCCTCTTGATACTGGCTTCTTATGCAGAGGAATAACCTTTCCTACCTCATAAGGTTGCAATGAAAAAAAAATAAAGAAAAACTAGATACAACAAAATGTGTGGGAATCGTAGCCTGTGGTAACTGGAAACATGCCTGCAGTGGTGATAAACAAGTTTAGAGCTGGAATAATTTAAATTGTTGTATTTTACTGGGGAAATGAAAGGCAACATAGCTGATCTGCTTGCAGAGTCACATCTGTGGCAGAGTGTGGGTCCTGAACCTATTTGGAGTAGTCAGGGAAAGGAGGTAGAAGGAGATAAGTGGGAAAAAGATATGACAGGTTTTTGTTGATCTTATACTAAATTATATAATATCAGGTACTGTCAGATCCAGGATATCACACAAGGGGCAGATAAACCCAGCAGCCTTTGCGGGAGCCTGCGCTGGTCATGACACAGCTGTCATCATCAAATACCCCACATCACATATAGGATGAAAAAAAGAGGCTTTTAAAATTAATTTACCAATGTAGAAAAGCTGACACCAGGAATAAAATAACCACATACACACACATAAAAAAAAAAAAAAAAAAAGTATAAATCTTAAAATTTGAGGTTTTCCCCCCCTCCCAGTACAAATATGTACAGTTACTTTCTGACATAGCAGGTACAAAGGAGGAGATCTTGCCACTGTTGCTGTGTATTGCTCAGCTCTGCCAACTATGTAGTCTAACTTCAACCCAGGGTGGACATAATGCAGGGTGACAGCTGGCCTTTGAGATCCCAGACAAGAAAACCATTCCGGATCTCATTAAGACCGTGGGTTTGACAATCGACAGTCATTATTCGCAGAGGCAAAGGTTGGAGCCTGAGGGGGGTCATCATGACCGTCTCATGATCAGCCTGCTAGTGACTCAGCCCTCCTCTCCTGATTAATCTGGACCACTTTGTAGGAAAACATCCAACTTGATTTAAGGTGTAGGGATGGGACTCAGCGGATCAAACACAGGCGGATCTATCAGCATCTGAGCTAGTTGTTTCCATTGTCAATGCAGAGAAACAGCCATGTTGTGAGTTGTTTAACCTAAACAGGGCAAGTAAATCACATTTTCCAGTGCCTGATATTTTCCAAGGTTTAAGAGGGGAACTGTCAGTGGTCAGCTTGGAGGTGACGTATGAAGAGTAAACATCAAGAGTGCCATTTAGCAGCCTAAACACTGTCGTCTAAGGAAGAGAAGTTCTCAGCTGCCCCCCCAGTTTCACACGACATTTCCCAGAAGTGTGTGGTTTCCTGGGGATTGCACGAGGGCCAAGTGTGCACTGGGAACACTGAATGGATGGAAATAAACACAGGCTGGGAGCTGGACAAATGGATTTCAAGCACTGCCCTGTTGGATTCCCACAGCTCTGCAGATTTTGGAAAGCAGATCCAGTCTGCCCTTGCCTCCAGCCTACTCCCCACCACCTCGTGGCCTCCCTCACCAAGGACAGCATGTAGGGAAACAGTCTTCCCTACATGCCCATGAGTGCAACCAAGGGGGCAGGTGTGACCAGCATTGGCTTTTCAGTGGAGAACCCTTGTCTTGGGTAAAGACATGAACTGCTTGGATGCAGCAGGCTCACTAGAGAAGGAAAAGCAAAGCTCTGTCCCTTTACTTCCTTTTTCAAAGCAGTTTTTATAGTCCAGAATGCCTTGTCACCTCCTGGGAAGCAGAACATACTGGGTTAGGGGCCAGGGAATACCTTTAAATCTCTTCCCTGATCCCTCTGTGCCTGGAGAAAAAGAAGAGTATTCCTCTTCTAGGACATAGATTCATCTGTAACCCCAGAGAGAGCTTATCCAAAGACTTTGATGCAGTACTGCAAATACAGGGTGAAATAATTTGGCTTCTAATAGGTGTGAAGGCCAGATTAGATTATGATGATGATCCTCTCTGGTCTGCAAAGCTGTCTGTGATGATTTAAAAAACAGCACTCCAAAGGAGGCCAACAAGCCCACACTTTCCAATGTTATTTGTTAATTGACAGGTCTGTCTTTCAGTGCTGATGTGCAAAGACATGTCTGAGCCTGACCCATTCCACTTGCCATCCAGGATATCAGTTATAACAATAAAAAAGAAAGCATTGTCTTTCCTTGATCTAAGTGAGAGACAGGGTGATTGTAATCACATCATTGTGCCCAAAACATGCCCATTGGTTTTAGGCACTGAGAAATGCTCAGATTGATAAGGGGTGCTGCAAATCCTGGCAGTTACAAGTGTAATGGATGTGGCTGATCTTTCCTTTTGCCCTGCAGCAAGGTCAAGGCACTCTGGTGACATAACACCAAGGGGAATTCATGGATGTGACTCGTGGGAGGATACAAGTCACCTCCATCCAGCCCAGAGTGGGTGACTCCAGGCTGTGGGAGGGCTCTTCCAGGATCTTCTGGGTACTTCTTCGGGTCTGGCCAAGGCAGCTTCTGTCTCAGGTCTGTCTTGAGTATGGGGTCTATGTGTCCAGTCAGAGATGTGGGCTTCCCTCAACAGCAGTGTGCCCAGGCCTAAATCCCAATGGAATGTTTCCTAGCAAACAGCTGCTGAGCACATCTTGGCAGGGTTGGATGATGCTGGCTACCACAGGGCTGAAGAGGGTTGTTGCTACACTGTTTAGGAAGGCTGTCCAGATTTGTCAGAGGGCTGTGCAAGTGTATCTCCAGGGTTTGCGTGATCACACCATGCTGCTGGTGTGAGCTGTGACAGCAGATAATCACAGCACAGAGGGGAAGAAGAGATGAAAGCATCCTTATCATTGTCCACCCCTCTTCATCTCTCCAGTAAATCCTATCTGCATCAATTTAGGGAGAGAAGTGTTGCCTTTGGGTTCATCCTTCCCCATCTCTTCCTTCAACATCTTCTCTTAGATTCTCCTCTCCCTCTTCACTGCTCTCCTCAGCCCCCCTTGTTCCTATCCATCTAGGAGGTTTTTGATGCTGTTTTATTTCCCTTATTGCCTTCGAGGTTGTGAGTGAAGTTGAGAATCTCTTCTTGATGGATAAAGAGGCTTTACTGAAATTTCTCTGTAATTTTCATTACTTTGTCTTGAATGCTCATGAAATCAAGCACGTCTGAGCAATCCCATCACTCCATCATCAGCTTGAGGATTGTCTACTCATTCCTGTGTATTAGGTTAATAGAAAATGAAGTTTCCGTATAACTGAAGGTTTCCATAATTTGCCTATGAATTTGAATACCCACAAGTACACAGTTTACTCTTCTACCCCTTGGGGAAAATCAAAACAAACAACAACAAACAAAACAAACAACAAACAAAACAAACAAATTTCTGCTTAAATTCACTTGAATCCATTTGTTTTGTTTTGTTTTGTTAAGCAGAAAGGAAGCGTTTTGCCTGGGTCACGCTGACCTCATGATCTGCTTATTTTCATTACTCAGGGACTTCATAAAAGTGCTTTCCAGCATTTTGGACCTTTTTCTTCAGCTGTGAGGCAACCTCCCAGGATGGACAACATTTTCCATGGTATGCCCTGGATGTTGAATCTCATCATGCCATGATCTTCCAGTGAGAAGGGAGTGCAGTGCCTGGCCAGGGGAAGACAGGAGCCTCATACAATTAAACCAGAAAACATATGATGACAGATTATAAAGATTCAGGTTAATTCTTATGGAAAAACATCACCACCCCCTCAAAAAAAAACAAACAACAACAACAAAAAAAAATCCAAATCAAAACCCTGACAATTTATTAAATTCAGGAATTTGAAAATGTTTCCTTTGGACTAGAAATACCAAAATGAGGTCTTTGTAGAGGCATGGTCTAGGGGAGGGATAGCTGGTTTGGAAAATGCTAATATTTCAGTCTGGTTTTGACTTATTTGGGAAGAAAACAATGGCATTCCTCTGGGCCCACAGTTCTTGTTTCGACTAGCTGTAATGTGGCCCCACATCCAGCAGCCTCCGCACCTTCTGGGAACTGATCAAGCCACATCTTTCATGAGAAATGCATTTCCCCCATGCCCAGGCTTTTCAGGGGTTGGTGGGTGCAAGAGAGAGCAGACAGGCAGTTTGAAGGAAGGACTGCAAGAAAAACAGGGAAAGAAGATCTTTGGAGAGCTTCTAAAGCCTGAAGAGGAAAACATGAGTGGATTTCTTTCTGTACAAAAGGAGAAAGTATAAGGTAAAATTGATATGCATAGCTGAAGCTTGCACCAATGATGCATTCCCTTTTCAGGATCATACGAGAGGCATGAGTCACACGCTGTCCCCATCTCTACCTTGGAGGGATGAAGTGCAGCATCGCAGTTTGCTGTGCAGTCTACTGGAAATAATCTCTTCTGGACAAAAGGCGTTGTTGGAAGCGACTGCTGTTTCCAAATGCCAGCATTTGGAAGCAAGCAAAGAATGACAGTCACAGGAACTGATATTTGAACAGGAAAAGCAGTGCCAAGTGCTATATTTGGGCATGGTTATTGCCATGTTTATTATTGTTATCACCACTGGAATTATAGTCCTGGTTGGATACCGTGCCTGAGATCAGATCTCCTTTTAGCAAGGGCTGCTTGCAAATATTGCAAGACACAGTCCCTTCACCTAGGACAAAAACAAACAAAGCTGTTCAAAAATTTTCCTTTTTAGTAACAACAAGGTTGCCCTGTGTGTACAAGTAGAGTTGACTTCAGGGCGTTCAAAACAGCTATGTTAAATGTAACCCAAATAGTCTATCTGTGAGATAGCTTCTCTTTTCAAGGCATTTTACTTCTTAGTAGACAAGAGGTGGAAAGAGTGAAGTATTGCCATCCCCTTCTGAAGCACAGTGAGATGAAGCAACTTGTCCCAAAATCTACAGGAAGATCTCCCTAAGTTCAGCTTTCCTAGTTCAGAAGAATGCAAACCTATCTTCTTCTAAACTGGAGTTTGGGGGCAGGAGGAACTAATTACAGAAGCTGGTGCCTGGGCTACCTGACCCAGGAGAACCCATCTTTTAAAATCAAGCTTTCAGGGGAAGACCCACTAAGGTCATTTGGTTGGCCTGGTCTCCTAAGGAATGTCCATAGCAGAGTAGGGATTTGACTCCATGCCAATCACAGCCCCTAAACTGCAGACCAGTTTGTGCTTTTAGAGATGATTTTAAAATAGGCATGTTTTCTAGGGCACCAGATTAGTAGGGCGTATGGGAGACCCTGACTAACCAAAATGACACAGGGGCAGAACTCAATTGACTAAACATAAGCATCATGTATCATTTTTTCATCCCACAATTTCCCAGCAGATCTCCAGCTTCTGCTCCCCAGAGGCATGGATCTCTCATAGTCCTGTGTCATATCTGCCTGCCCCATGTGGAAACATCTCAGGTGACACCAGACAGCTCTGTTTAAGGAACAGAACCTTATTTATGTGCAGGTGTCTCCATGTCAGGTGGACATTTGACCTGTTACAGTCAATGGTGACCTACAGCTCTACCACTTGGAGGTGCCTAGAGCCAGTTGAGATGCTCTGGATTACCTGAGACATCTAAGCAGCATAAATAGATAAGACATAAGACCTCCAGGAAACATATTCCCTTCTGGAGTGGCATCTGGAGGGTCTCATGTATGGCATTGGGCACCTCTGCTGCAAAACTGAATCATGTCCCTAACCTCTGAGCTAAATCCCAGCCATCCAGTGTACCCTTCCCTGATGGGTCTTAAAAATATCTCATGTTCTTTCTTATGTTGAGTCTTGTTACTAAAAAAAAAAAAAAAAAAACCAAAACAAAACAAAACTTGAGCTCATCTGTTCTTGTAACAGTTTTTCAGCAACATCCCAAATAACTTTTCAAATGAAAATGAGCTATTTCACAGAGAAGGAAAGAGTGGGACATAGAGGTGAGCTGAGACGCCTGTGGTCATCCAAAAGGCATAGCTGGGCAAAGCCCAGTTCTCTTGACCATCAATCCAGGCCTCTAACCACACAGTGAAACTGTGCATCCCAGCCTCTGATCTTCAGATCTTGCACAGGAGCTGATGGAGTCCAGCTGCTGATTGAAGACTGTCCTTTTTCCCATAAAACCATACGTTGAAAAGTAGTGAAGTTTCCAACACTCAGTTTATCGAAGCCCTTAAAACCAGACTAACTCTTGAACCTACTAGAGAGCAGATGTCCATCTCATTAATATCTTGGGACCCTCAGAGGAGAGTTTGGGGCACATGACCATATTACACTGTGCTGATGCACAAAGTCCCGGTTACATTTACTTCAAGGTTCTGAACATTTGAAACTTCTCTCTGCCCATTCCCACTCCTGGCTTTGCGCATTGATATTCTCCACCATCACACTGCACTGATGTGACTCTGTGCACTGAATTTCAATTAGTGGGTAGGGGGTACAGTCCTCATACAGAAATCCATTAGAAGCTGCCTGCTATTGAAGGGCAGTGAACAGATAAATGTGATTGTCTATGAGTCTGAAAACAAAGGGAATGTGCTGTGATTTTACTGGAAGCAAGGTGGAAACAGGTCAATATAAAACCGACTCTCGGCTGCTGCATTGAAAAGTCTGGGAAAACTGAGATGAATAAGGAAAACAATTTAGCTAGGAGGAAAAAACAGGTGGGAAAGGGGGGGTTTATTTTATTAAATTACAGCTGTATCTTTCTTTTTTTAAAATTCATGGGATGTTTGAGAGAGAGATCAGGATTCTCATTCTTCAAAACTGATGTTCAAGCCCCTGCACAGCAATTCAGAGCACAGATTGCCTTTTCACACTGCATTTCTAATCTGTTAGCCATCCCTGGGGCTTTTAGGGCAGGTTCGTAATAATTTTCGGACAGAATCTCTTATCTTTAGCTGGAGTAGCCACTTCTCCTTGGGTGAAGGTGAGTTAGACAAAGCCTCCATAAAGACCTGTGGGTGGCTGAGCTCTAATGGAGGTCCCACACCTCGTTATCTCTGTGGATCCAGCCCTTAGATTTCCACTCTACCACTATTACAGTACAGAAATCCCTTGATCAGCTAACACGACCTGTCTGGACTCCAACTGCCCATCCTAAAGGCAAATTTGTTGTCTTGTAGATCCTGGGTCACATCTGCCAGCTCCACGTGGATGTACCTGGAGCAAGTTTGAGCACATGAATCAAGGTACTGAAATGGGGTGAGACAATTTCCACCTTCAACCCTAAACATCTTTGGGCAATTCACCTGGAACTGGCAGGTGAAAAAGTAAGTCAGAAAGCCTTGCTAGCAGCAAGTCCCACAAGCTGTGCTGGCATCTTCACCTGCATGTTCTCAAAGAGTTATGATACTAATTTAATTTTGACTCTGCATAATGCTTCTCAGTGATGGGAAAGCCCAATTCCTAGCCCTGTCAGGATGTGTTGCAAGCTATAAACTTACCCAGACTCATCTTGGCTTCACATTTCTGTGTCCTTCAAGCCTGAGATTTCAACTTGAAATAAGCAGGCCTTATTTCACAGCCTTCAAACAGTAGCCATTGAATAACATATCTGTCTCTAAGTATCATGTCTAAAACTTACACTTTAGTGCAGCCCTACAGAGTTTTACAGAACCATTAAAGGGTGAGGATGACTCTTTGGTAAGTGAGGAAGATGTCCATTCCTTAATGGTGTTTTCTGTATTGTGTCCTCCTTTGACTTTTTCTTAGACTAGCAGGAAGGAAGCTTGTAATTACAACACAAAATTTATGCCCCAACCCACCAGTTTGATGGCCCACAGTTCTACTAGCACCAGTCTTTGAAACAGAAAACAAGTCAAATGAGGAAGGAACCACAGGACAAATGTAGAGACCTCTGTGGTTTACTGCCAAAGCTCTTCCCTCCTGCCCTTCATTTCTGCTCTCACTAATAGTTACATTCCCTTTCTATTTTGAATTTCCCTGCCTTGACACATCCAGATCCCACTAATCAGCTCTTCCAAATAGAAACAAAAGTCCCACTTAGGTTCTCTCTGTTTTATGGAGTTGGCTGGGACCAAATTCAGGAGCTCGATTCAGTTGGTTGTTTCAATAGCATAGAGGCATCTAGTGCCATTTGAGACATCCTTGCATGCCTGAAACATCTACAAAAGACTTGCAGATGTGACACAGCACCTGTGGGAGTCCAGGATCAGCTGAAGGAGGGGACAAGTCACACAGGGTACAACCCAAGTGGCCCTACATATTTATGAGTGGAATTAGCTGTCTGGATCCTATTGAATATATTAAGGGCAGGATAGATTTGGTTAAACATTAGGGTCTAGAAATAATTGTAATGGCCAAGGGTATCCAAGACATTTGCTCAAAACTGTCAGATATTATAGAAGATCATGGAGGACATAGAATCACTGAATCATAGAATCATTAGGTTGGAAAAGACCTGTAAGATCATCAAGTCCAACCATAAACCTAACACTGCTAAGTCAACCACTAAATCATGTCCCTAAGCACCACATCTACATGTCTTTTAAATACCTCCAGGGATAGTGACTCCAGCACGTCCCTCTGCAGCCTGTTAGAATGTGTGATAACCCTTTCAGTGAAGAAATTTTTCCTGATACCCAATCTAAACCTCCCCTGGTTCAACTTGAGGCCTTTTCCTCTCGTCCTATCTCTTATTACTTGGGAAATGAGACCGACACCCACCTCGTTACTGAAGACCAGACAGGATATATCATAGTGATTAAGGTGGCAGCAGGCATCTACACTGAGGCAGCTGAAAGCTGCCCTAGATCCCCAATGAGTATTTCAGAGCTCAGACATGAGACTCACATGAGGACACCAACAGTGTAAGTATGAAAAGGGAGGTCTCTGACTCTGGAGCTGAATCCCAACACAGAGCATAGGCATGTATACCTGAGATGTTGTCTACACCCCTTTGGAAACTAGTGGAGAAAACAGGCTCTTTCAGGACACAGTTCATCCCACTTTAGAGCAAATATCTGTAAAAATTCAGAATCATACCCTAAAATATATAGGTAGCTCTGTAGCAGACACATAAGTCCTAAACATCAGAAAAAAATAATGTGAACCCCCACCAATCTTCCTGCCTGATACTTCTCCATGCAAAACACAGCAGATAGTAACCATTTTCTTCTGACTTTCTCTCCCACTTACCTTCTTCATCAAGCTCACATTTCTCATCCCTTCCTTCCAGCCACGGTAGAAGTACACATCTTGTCTCACTTCTTGCCCTGTCCCATCCGTGCAGCCTGTTTCAAGAATAAAGCTACTGCATACCTCCATCCTCATCCTAATTCCTCCCTCAGGACACCCTGTTCCCTGCCTGGCATGTCTTCACTCAAATACCTCCTTAAAACAGACACTAGAGTTGGGCAGCTGACACATCCCATAATTGAAACAAACAAGGGGGAAAAGTTTAATCGAAATTAAATTTGGATCAATGCAGATCAGTGCATGATGTATCATCACTTGAAGACCTGAAGACATAGTGGGGCTGAAGGACAGTCCAGTCTTCAGTGGTTTTTTTTTTCTCTGTTTTTGCATAGAGCACAATTTTATGGGTGCTGATTTTACTTTAAAAATCATATGGTAGGAAATTTGCATGTTCTGCGAGCTAAATAAAAATACTGCAAAGCTTCTTGTAGGTGATTGATCCTTGTAGAAGGGCAGATGACTAGCTGTGATCAGTCAAGGCCTGGTTTCACATAGCAATACATGCTGTGCTACGTGTTTTGGCTCTCTCCTAGAGAGAGCAACAAGAAATGTTGCTACTATCTCCCATGGTTGGTTTTGTTTTGTTTTGTTTTGTTTTTTTTCAGCTGGGCTACAGTAATGAAAGATAAGACTGGGATTGCAGAGTGACCAAGCTATTGGAGCGATCTGAAGTCATGTGGCATTAATGAACCAGAGACCTTAACGCTAAACTGGTCCTTTAATCATTAACCATCTTGTAAATAACATTAATCTGAGTCTCGAATTAATTACTCTGCAAAAGGCTTTGATCCTAGCCATTTGGGAAACAAAGCCCTTTCAGAGTGATTTTAAAATCACTTGCATTATATCAAATATGATGAATTGAAGAGAACTAGCACTTCCCCTTGTTTTCACAGTGCTACAAAACAAGCCAAAGATTTCTTTAGAGTTAGCCAAAGAATGAAATTGCTAACACCTGAATTGTCCTTATTTTATTCAAAGTTTTTATTTCCACATGTGTTTACAAGATATTATGCCAACCTCCACTGCCTTATCCACTCAGCCATTACAGAAACAGACTTCCCAGAGCATATCAGAAGTTGGCATAAGGCAGAGATAAGCCTCATAAGGTCAGAAAGAGTTCAAAAGAGTAAAATGAGGACAAGAGGCAAGAAGGACCTGTGATGCAAAAATGTAAATGCATGAGACTGAACAGAAAGGCATGTGTTATGCAGCACATGTGAGATGCAGCTGTATCTGCCGACTTTGGACCTTGTGGAAGGGAAGGTTGTCTAGACCATGCAGCTGTAGGAGTCAGTGGGAAAAGGAGCCACATATTATAGGAGGAAGGGCAACAGGAGAAAAGGGGACAGCATGGGGGACAGTGACTTCAGTTCCGAACTGTTTAAACCCATTTACATCCAGGTTTCTGGGTCCCTCTACATTTTTAGACATATCTTTGCCTCTTGCCCTTGGGACTGTGAGCGCTCTGGGATGAGGGTTTGTTCTTAATCTGTCCAGTGGGATGTCAAACACTGAAGTGGTGCCTGTGACACAAGGCCCCCAGTCCTGTGACCAGGAGCGGACACAGAAGATATCATGCTATGGATGCACCAAAATCCCAGTATCTGCATTTTGTAATCTTGCAATTCATTGCCAAATCTTTCAGTGGCTCTGTCTGGCATTTGCAATATCAATCAGCTGGGGTGACATGCCATTTAGGCATAACCATGCTAGCTGGAAATATGGATTTAATGCATGGCTTAGGCACCACTGGCTTGGGGTATCCATGACTCTGTGGAGTATTTCCTCAGTTTCTGGGGCAGGTTTTGCCATGGACAGCAGGTCCCACAGTGTCACTAAGAGGGTCCCACAGCCTGAGTCTGCTGGGATGTGCTTTCTCCAATGTGAAGGGGGAGGAGAGGACAGAGATAAGTCTGTAGCCCTCAAGCTGAAGATCTCCCATTTCTCCAAGCCCTGCACTGCTAAAACAACAGTCAAGGCACCTCTGTTTCTGGAAGGCAAGGAACGTTTGGTGACTTCAACCAAGAAACAAAGTAAACATCTAATTTCAGGAAGTCCTGATAGGGTCTGAAGCCAAGAACAAGAGAGGACTGAACACCATTCTCCTCCACATGACCCCTTTGCTGGCCTTCCCCTTGCAGCGAGGAGCACATGCTCACAGCATCACCAGGGCCTAGATGCCCCCATGGATGTGGTTTCAGGGTCTTTGGCATGGGCACCATGTTTCTCTTAAGGCCATTCTTGTCTAGAAGTAACTGCTTACCTCCAGGCTCTGCAAAATAACACTAATAATTACAATAAGAAAGATGTCATCACTGAGTATCTCAATAAAGTTGTATTCCACCCACCAGGAAGTTCAATTTAGAAGAAATGCAACAAAGATTTTCACCAAACCACAGTATCAAGTTTGGGATTTCTGTGAGGTTGAAGATTATGAAAAGCTCCTCTCAATGACTTTGGGAAACTGGAGAAAGTTGTTCATAATTGATGGCACAGGACCATCTCATTGGGACATTCCTCTTAAATTTGTTCATACACCTCTCCACCATCTCTCTTTATGTATCACACACACATCCCTCAGGGGCAAAAGATGTTATCCAAGGCTAAAAAGTTTTTTATTTCAGACCAAAGAGAGGTAGAAAAAAAGTCACATATCAAAGACGAACACAGAATGAGTCATGTTGTAAAAGGATGCACCTGAAAGGAAACCTAAACCAGCAGCTTCCTCCTTGCTTCAGGCCACAATGTGCTGCCGCATACAAGGATTTGAAAGAGAAAAGTGAGAATGTGTCCTTTCTGCTCCATGGCCAGGCACATCCAGTGTTGAAACCAAAGTCCTGGACTCCCACGGTGCTCACACCCTCCATTTCCCCAGACAGGGATGCAGTTGTAGAAGAAAACACAAATTAAATTTTGCTAGGCTTCAGCACAGGCAAGCAAAAGCTTTGTACCAAAAATACGTGATGTTGCAATTGACAGCAAGCTCAGACCACAGGCAAAGTTCCCACAGTGAAGTGAAACTTGAATGTCTTCAGCAGGTCAGGAAAAAACATGCCAGCTTCACTTGAAGTCATCAGACTGACATTTTGTCTTCACTGACGCAGGAGAGGAGAAATCTTCTGTTTACCTGGTCCTCTGCTTGTCTATACAAAGCCCTGCATCACTGTAACTAAGATGATCTCATCAGGAACCCTGGAATTTAAAATAGGAGAGAATTTTGTTTGTTTGTTTGTTTGTTTTTTAAATTCAACCTTGCGTTTTTGTTGTTGGTTTGGGTTGGGTTTTTTTTCTTCCACTTTTTCAGAAGTCATGGTCTGCCTTAGCCCCATGTGGTTTCAAACACCCCACCAAGCCACCTGGAACACAGACAGCTCAGACTGAATTTATACTCAACGAGGAGCAGCAGGGCCTCGTGGGTCCTCGGTTTCTCTTCTCCCCCCAAGATTTTCTCCTTTCTTCTACTTATCTAGTGATAAAAAACCTCCCACCAATAAAGTGGATAAAAACAAGGAAGAAACATTTAAAACTGCGTGAATTTTAGCAGTCAGTGACTACTAAATATGTCCAAAACCTAGCTTTTAAAAAAAATTTCCAATATATTTTTTTTTTGAATCTGCAACTGTTTGCTGAATTCAGACAGGATCCACAGAAGCTGCTGCCCATCTGAAGCTCTGCTTCATACCAAGAGCACCCTCTCAGCCCAAGTCCTGAGGCTCTGAAGTCACTAGGAGATCAAAGCCCTCAGCATCATCCAGCCCTAACCCATATATTGCAAGATTGGGTCTGCTAGGAAAATTAATGGAGATGGAAACAGGTTGCACTCTCCCCTCCGCCCCCCGCCCCCTCCACCTCCCACGGAGGCACTGATTGTTTTTTTCAATTAGCTGAAGCTGTGAAGGAAAAGGACAGTTTACATTCCAGGACCCTGGGTCATATTTGAGTGTTGACTCCCTCCTCCTTTACATCATTAGACAACTGCAACACGGAGGCATTTTGCCTTAATTTGTCAACCAAGCTGAATATTGACATTTAACCACGGTTTGCTCCCAGCACTGACCAGCTTCTCACAGCTTCTTTCGGGAAGCTGCCACCAACTTCCAACGTCTTTTGCTTTAATATTTACTCCTGAAGTTCCTGTACCAATGGGAGAGTCATTGCCTTGCTTGCATTTTCAACAGGCTCGCTCCTTATTATTGTACTGATATTTCCTGGCTCTGCATCTCCGTGTGACTCAGAGATTTCCCGGACCCCAACTCTGCAGCGACATCAGCTCTGAGAGCTTAAATTAACAAATACCACTCACTCATTATGTCAAACTGTAATTACGGGTGAGGCAGGGAGGGTTGTTTGGCTTTTTTTAAAGTGAGGATGTTGAATTTCCTCTAAATCCATATTTGGACCTGAGCTGCAGCACGCCTGCTGTAAGAAACCGATATATTTTTAATGACCAAAGGAGAGAAAGTGTAACACCCTACTTTATCTTGGTTCCTGGTATCTCAAGAGGCAAGAAGTATGTATAAAGCAGGCTCTGCTTTGAAACACCTGGTATAGACATAAGGCAAAAGTCCAGCAGAGCTTTGAGGTGATTTGCATGTCCTGAAATCACCTCTCAGAATGACTTCATCTTCATGAGACTCCATGACTTAAAAAAAGAAAAAAAAAAAAAAAAAAAAAAAAAAAAAAAAAAAAAAGTAACAGTAAAGGTATTTGAGACATGCCTAGCATCTGCTGGCTCAAGCAAACATTAGTAACTGTATAAATACATCTGCTTTCCCTGCTTGTTGTATGTTCACTTTTTCCTTTAAAAAGAAGCCTTTATCTCATCTTACAGAAGCAAGGTGAAGCCAGCACTGATGCAGCACGTTGGTATTAATGCTGTTTACAGAGGATCTCAACACAGGTCATCTAAAATTCTTCATCCTTTTATAGATTATCAGGTTTCATGGAGATTTACTTGAAATCACAGCTTTTTTATAGTTTTTATGATTTTTTTTTTTTTAATATTTTTGAGTTCACTGTACTAAAATCACAGGTCTTTGGCCGGTTTTCAATAGAGCCGCTTATAACCACATCACCTTTTCTTTCCAGGACAAGGTGATCACCTGCTCGTTGCAAGTGCTACCTTGGGCCGTGACGCAGCGCTGCCGGGAGTCACGAGCCCTGGGGACCTGCCGTGCCACAGGTGACACATGCTCACACCCACACAGCGGATGAAATATGAGCTGTCACGAGAATAAGGCGCAAGCCCATCGAAAACGCAAGCAAGGCAATGCCTCTCCCATCAGTACAGGAACCAACAAGATTACAGATCTGGAGAGATACTTGCAGCACTTTACAGTGCTATGGCAGGAGATTTTTTAATCTGGTTTATCAGCAGCCCATATGAATTTCAGCAAAGTAGTTGATTCTACCTCGTCTTTTTTAAAATAAAAATTAAAAAATCAGACTTCATAACATAAGCAAGATGTTATGAGAAACGCCCCTGAGTTCTGGTAAGGATATTTGTTTTTTCAGCCTGGATTTAATTTTTTTCTTGGGGCGTGTTTTTTAATCTTTTAATAACTCTGTCTGGAGTTATTTCTATGTGAAAAATGCCACCCTGCTCATAAAAGGTAGAAATAACGCTCTTATGCAAACACAAAGGGACACTTTTTAATTTTTTTTTTTTTTAAATAACAGGGAATTTGGGGCTGAGGGATCAAAGCAGGCAGGCCCAGTTGGGGAAATCTTGCCTAGTGTTTGAAGAGGAGATTTTAGTTGATATCAGACTTTCAGGGCAGGGAGTTTGCTGGCTTTTCCTTCAGGACTGGGGCTGCTCTGGGGAGTTTTATTGACCAGGTTTGGCCCTGGAACGGCAGCACCCCCTGCCCCTTAAGGCAGTGCTGTTCTGCTCATGGATGCAAGTTGGAGCACCTCTCCTTGATGCTCCCCCTATTTCTGGTCCTAGGCTTGAGGTAGATAAAAGCACCTTTTCAGTGCACATAAAAGCACCTTTTCAGTGCACGCAAAGGTAAACCTGCCCTCTGTCCTGAGCCCTCTCAGCTCTCCCAATTTATACTTTCCAGTGCCTAATGTGGATTACGACCGCCTCAACACAACTTACTCACTATAACACAGGTCCCCATGAATTTCTGCATGTTTTCCTTGCTGATATTTAAGTACAGTGTTTCACACTGAACAGCTGGGACCCAGTGTAGAAGAAACAAGATTCAAAATGACCAACACTTATGTCCAGAGCTGTTCAATCCCTCTTTCCAGGCAGCTCAGACCAAGCCAAAGAAACAGGGCAGAAATAACCCACTCTCCCACCAACCTCATCCCTTCCCATGTGTATCTGTGTGTATGCCTTGGTCTCACTACCTCTATCTCCACTGCAAAGAAAGCAGAAGGCTGCAGCAGGGACTGATGTAGCCGAGACTCTGGGTACATCAACTGGAGTGACTACACAACGAGGAGGCTGCAGTAGACTTCAGCGTAAGTTAGCAAACACCAGGACCCAGGATGGGCTCTCGCTGTGGATGTCATCAGCAATGCTTGTTCGTGACCGCCAAGATCAGAGCCACAGATCACTGGATCTCCTGAGAGGAGGCTCTTGTATTCTGAACAGTCGCTGCTGGAAACGGACTGTCAATCTGATCCTGTTCATCTGTACTAGTTTCAGGGACGGCGTAGGACTGAGCCCCTCTCATCCCACTCTGGTGCTCATCTTGTGCACTGTGGGCTGCAAACACAAGTGTTGTATTTATTTGTAGAAAACAACATAAAAATGACCACACTACGGCCATCTAGCCCAGTATTATGGTTGACAACAGTGACCTAAGGGAAAGTATGACAAGATAAACATGCAGTCACATTTTTCCTGAATGGTCTCCCAGTGAATTTGTCCAAATAACTTTCAAAACCCTGGAAGCAGCAGGACTCTGTCTGTGTAATATTTGGTGATGGAAAATATGTCCCTGGCAATGGAGAATATCTGTGGATATGCACAGCTTTGCTTTTCATCCCCTGCGCTTTAAAGAGGCTGAGTCAAAGATGCTTCAGCCCCGAGAGCAGCACTCTCCAAGGGTAGGGGTGAAGGTCCCAGGGAAACAGTACAGCAACACACAGCACAGGAAAGCCTCGGATGTTAAAACTATGCCTTTTCCGTGGTCAGATTTGGGTTATTTGGGGATAAGTAATGGGACAACTACTGTCAAATAAATAGAATTTCACCTGAGCCGTGCTATCTGGAGCAACTCTGTTAAAGCCTGTCCTACTGCACTGAAGCATGAACATAAGGTGAATCCAGCTGTTTGATGTACTGAATAAGAAACTCTTTGTATCCCAGAAAGTAGTCGCATCTGTGTTGTATGTCTTCATGGGCAGATGTTAGATTTTGCTACTAAGTGTGCTGGTTATTTTAGTGTTTGGCTGCAAATATCCCAGAAAAAGGCTACAACGTGGCTGTGTCTCTTGAATAAAGTCTGAGCCTTTAAAAACAACTGAATCATTCTGGAATGTAAAGAGTGGAAAAAAATCATGAGGAAGTGTGAGAAAGGAACCTGCGTAATATAACATGATCAAATCACCTTTTTTAAAACATTAAAAACTACAGGAAAAAATAATTTAAATGACTGTCAGGGCATTTTCTGAACAGCAGTGTCAAGGTTTGGTTCAGAACCCATTGCAAGGGAAATATGAATGCTGCAAACCTCTGTAACGAATTTCTTGTTCACAGACAACAACAGAGCATCCATAGCAAACTAGGTCCCCTCACACCACCTCACTGGAATAATCCTGCAGAGAAACCATTTTGGCCTGCCCTGTATCAGAGAAGCAAAAGATTCAATGGACATGAGACAAGCATCACTTGGAAAATCTTAGTAGGCCTAAAGTTTGGGCCAAGGCGTAGTCATGGAAGAGAAACTGTCTTGGCAGTGACTTAGTCCCTGGAGACTCATCAGTGTCCCTGCGGGTCCTTCCCTTTTTCCGGAGCCAGCAAAACTATCTTGTAAATACCAAGAAGTACCTGCTTCTTCTCATCTTATTCCTGGGCCTGGGGGGTGTTTCTGCACCAGGGATCAGGGATGAGCATCATCAGTTAGATAGTGTTTCTGTTGAGTACCTACCATCAGTGTCACAAGGATTTTGGCTCATATTTACCTCATTCAAGTGCTCTCTTTCCTATATGGAATCTTCTTACATGGTTTTACTCAGTCAACAGCTCAGAGACTGTACTGGTCCTGAGTCCTATTTCTTCTCTATAATGAAAACTCCTTATGTTTTTATATTCCCCGTTTCTGCTAAGGAAGGCAAACATTCACATCTCAGCTCCAGCCCCAGCACCTGGCTTTGCTTGATTCCTTGAATAATGTCATCAGAGTAGAAGATGATGTCCACAGAGGGCTTCCTTCTAGTTGGGAATAAAACCTGCAGACTTGGGAAGGAGTAGAGCTCCAGGATGTGACAAGGCTCAGAGGTCTCTGTGACCTGGAGACAGGGATATAAACCTTCATTTGGGCATCTACCTTCAGTTTTATCCCCACCTCTCTCATTGGAGCTGACTGCCTTGAGCTAAGAGCTGGTTCGAAACCCTCACGGCTCACTTGGTTGGACATACCAGGTGCTTAAATTGTCCATGTCTTGCCTTGTTGCCCACAGTTGAGGTGTCTCAGAGGCTCTTATCTGTCCTTTCTTTGGGGGGAATGGCTCTTCCTGTGGTATAACAGCCAACCCTGCGTAGATGTCCTGAGCAACCTTTGCACTTGGCAGCTGCGTTTAGGCAAATTAATCCCATCCCAGCTGTCCTTTTCAGGGCAGGATGAATCTCTTTGTAGACACCATTGGTTCCATTGGTTAGATCTTGGCTTGTTGGGAACTTAGACACCCATTTCACATCTAAAAACCTTGGTGTAGGAGATTTCCTGTGCAAACCAGAAGTAACTACAACCCATTTCTGCCCCTTATCGCCAGCAACCTGGAAAGGTAAAACTAATCATAGAATCATAGAATTGTTTGGGTTGGAAGGGACCTGAAGGACCATCTGGTTCCAACTCCCATTCCATGGGCAGGGACACCTTCTACTAGATCAAATTGCTCAAAGCCCCATCCAACCTGGCCTTGAACACTTCCAGAGATGGGTTATAAACTGCTTCTCTGGGCTACCTGCTCCCGTGTCTCACTACCCTCATAGTAAAGAATTTCTTTCTTATATCTAATCTAAATCCACTCTCTTTCAGTTTTTGCTGGGTTTGTGTGTGGTGGGGTTTTTGCTAGCAGAGGAGGGGGCTACAGTGGTGGTCCCCTGTGAGAAGATTCTCAAAGATCCCCCAACTCTAACTCAGACCTGCTTCTGTGCCAAGGCATAGCCAATTAGCAACGGTGGTTGTGCCACTGAAAGACTGTATTTAAGGGGAACCTGGGAGGAGAAGTTGGAGTTAGGAGAAGGAGTTGCAAGGAGGACACTTATGTGAACACTGGGGTCAGTGGAAGAATGGAGGAGGAAGCTGGAGAAGTGCACTGGTGCAGAGCTCTCTGCATCCTGAGGTGAGATGGCAGGGCCACCCTGCCTGCCACCACGGAGGTCCACAGTGACGCAGATGCCAACCTGCAGCCCATGGAGAACCTCACATTGGAGCAGGCAGCTGCGCCCAAAGAAGGCTGGGACTCTGTGGGGAGAAGCCCCCGCTGTTGTAGTTTGGCACTAGGAGAACTGCATCATGGAGGGGTGACCCACGCTGGAGAGGCTTGGGAAGAGTTATTGCCAGTGGGAAGGACTCACGCCAGAGAATGTTTTTGGAGGACTGTCCCCCGTGAGAGGGGAACTACACTGAAGCAGAGGAAGAATGCAAGGAGACTGCTGATGAGGAGGAAGAAGTGATGGGATTCGCTGCACCTCCCATTCCCTGTCCCTTGCACCATGGGGTGGAGAGCAGGTAGAGAAACTGGGAGCAAAACTGAGCCTGGGAAGAACAGAAGGGTGGGGGTAGGTATTCTTAAGATGTAGTACTGCTTCTCACTGTCCTACTCTGTCTTTTAAGTGTTGTTGTTGTTAGCGTTTGAATTAAATTGATGTTCTTTTTCTTCCCCTAACAAGTCTGAGTCTGGATTTTGTATGTGACAGTAATGGGTGAGTCATCCCTCCCTGTCCTTATCTCAATTCCCCAAGCCTTTTTCTCCTTGTCATTCCTGAGGGGAAAGGGGTGAGTGAACACTGCATGGCACTTAGTTGCCCTCTGGGCTCAAACCACTACACAGTTTAAAACCATTACCCATAGCCCTATCCCTATACCTTCTGATAAAGAGTCCCTCCTCACCTTTCCTGTACCCCCTTTAAGTACTGGAAGGTCATTCTAAGTTCTCCTCGGAGCCTTCTCTTCTCCAGGCTGAACCCCCCCAACTCTCTCAGCCCGGCCTCCCAGGGGAGCTGCTCCAGCCCCCCGAGCATCTTCACGGCCTCCTCTGGACCAGCTCGAGCAGCTCCGTGTCCTTCTGCTGTTGGGGGCCCCAGACATGGCACTGCAGGGGGGTCTCACAAGGGTGGAGTAGAAGGGGAGAATCCCCTCCCTCAGCCTGCTGGTCACACTTCTGATGCAGCCCAGGACACAGTTGGCTTTCTGGGCTGCGAGCACACATTGCTGGCTCACAGTCAGTTTTCCATCCAATGATACCCTCACATCCTTCTCCACAGGACTACTCTCAATGCACTCCTCGCCCAGCCTGTATTTGTGCTTGGAATTGCCCTGACCCATGTGCAGGACCTTGCACTTGTCCTTGTCAAACCTCATGAGGTTTGCACAGTCCCACCTCTCCAGCCTGTCCAGGTCCCCCTGGATGGTATCCCTTCCCTCCAGCGTGTCACCGCACCACAGAGCTTGGTATCATCAGTGAACTTGCTGATGGTTCACTTGATCCCACTGTCCATGTTGCTGAAAGAGATGTTAAACATCACCGGTCCCAACACTGACCCCTTAGGCATGCCACTTGACACTGATCTCCACTTGGACATCGAGCTGTTGACCACAACTCTTTGAGTGTGACCATCCAGCCAATTCCTTATCCACCAAGGAGTCCATCTGTCAAATCCATGCCTCTCCAATTTAGAGACAAGGATGTCATGTAGGACAGCATCGGATGCTTTATACAAGTCTAAGTAGATGACATCAGTTGCTCTTCCCTTATCCACCAACACTGTAACCCCATCACAGAAGGCCACCAAATTTGTTAGGCATGATTTGCCTTTAGTGAAGCCATGTTGGCTGCCACCAATCACGTCCTTATTTTCCATATGCCCCAGCATAGTTTCCAGGAGAATCTGCTCCATGATCTCTCTGGGCACAGAGGTGAAACTGACTGGCCTGTAGTTCCACAGTTCTTACTCTTTTTGAAAATGTGGGCTATGTTTCCCCTTTTCCAGTCTGTGGGAACTTCACCAGACTGCCACAACTTCTCAAATATGATGGATAGTGGCTTAGCCACTTCATCATCAGTTCCCTCAGGATTTGTGGATGCATCTCAACAGGTCCCATGAACATGTGCACCTTCAAGTTCCTTAGATGGTCTCAAACATGATCTCCTACACTGGACGGCTCTTCCTTCTCCCAGTCCCCACCTTTGCCTTCTGCACCTTGGGCAGTGTGTCTGGAGCACTTGCTGGTGAAGACTGAGGCAAAAATTTCATTGAGTACCTCAGCCTTCTCCATATCCCAGGTAACCAGGTCTCCCTTTTCCTTCTGGAGAGGGCCCACATTTTCCCTAGTCTTCCTTTTGTCACCAACGTACCCATAAAAGCTTTTCTTGTTGTCCTTGATGTCCCTGGCCAGATTTAATTCTCTGAGGGCTTTGGCCTTCCTAATCTGATCCTTGGCTGATCAGACAGTTTCTCTGTATTCCTTCCAGGCTTTGCTTCCACACTTAGGCTTCCTTTTTTGTGTCTGAGCTTGTCCAGGAGCATCTTGTTCATCCATGCAGGCCTCCTGATATTTTTGCCTGACTTCCTCTTTGTTGGGATGCATCGTGCCTGAGCTTGGAGGTGGTCATCTTTGAATACAAAACATCTTTCTTGGATCCCTCTTCCCTCCAGGGCTTTATCCCATACTACTCTACCAAGCATATCCCTGAAGAGGCCAAAGTCTGCCCTCCTGAAGTCCATCATAGCGAGCTTGCTGTACACATTCCTCGCTGCCCTAAGGGTCTTGAACTCCATCATTTCATGGTCACTGCAACCAAGGCTGCCCTTGAGCTTCACACTCTCTACCAGCCCCTCCTTGTTCATGAGAACAAGGTCCAACATAGCTCCTCTCCTCATTGGCTCCTCTATTACTTGGCATGTGACAGCAGGACTCAGCTAATCTGACATTGGCATAGAATAGGAAGCCTTCAGTGAGTCTGACCCATTAACCCTAATCTCATAATTACCCTGTTATTGATCAGGTAGTGTGCACTAATTGGCAGAGTACTGGAACAGAAACTCGCACCCAAGGCATGAATCATGAGTCTAATTATCAACTCATCCTCCCAGGCCTCATTAAAGTTGGAACTGCAGCAGATAATGTTATGGTCTCCCTCTCTTTTTGGATGGAAAGGACACACAATTACATGAGAAAATGAGTCTTGTTTTTTTGTCCTTGTCAGCTGCTTAGTGGCAACATGGTCACAAAAGAATTTACATGACATGACACAATAGAATAAATGTCAGCCCAGAAGAGTCCAGCTTTTTTCTTTAGATGACACTAAACAGAAAGGGAAGGCTCATGGACTGATTCTCATTTATGTTGTCTCCTTTCCTTACATAAAATGACCTGTAGCCCTTGGACAGCCTAAGACAGGCATGCAGAAATAATTTAAGACCATCAGGCAGCAGGATCCACACTGGATGCATGTTTCGCCTTCGCCAGTCTTCCCCCAGCTTTGCAGTGCTGGAAGTCCTAATGACCCAGCGTGGCTGATCCTTGAAGGGGTCTCCCACTGGAACTGAATTGCTCTAGGTGTCAGGTTTGCTCCTCCTTGGGAGGAACCTGGGCTTCACACAGCAACGTGCACACCTGGTGGGACTCCTGTGGAAGTCTAAGGAGAGGGTGGATGAATGGTTTTACAAGGGCAGGATCTTCTCTGTTCCCACCAAGATGAAGGGAGCTATTGGGAAGGGAAAGAGTCCTTCCTAACATCTCCAAGGCCCAGGGAAATGGCAGGTCCATGGGAGGAGCATCCTGCTATTGCTGTATAGTCACACCAGGATTTTATCTCTCAGGGGTTCACAGAAGACTCCTTGTAACAGATACAAGGTGTGCAAGGTCCAGGTAAAGGTATCATCCTTCCACGTGCTGGTTATCTCAGGAGGAGGAGCTGTCTCTACCTGCCATCTTGAACTTTAGCCCCAGGAAATTTCACAAAGCTCGGAGAACTAGACCAACTCCAGAGCACTAATGGGAGATAATGGACAGGAGGAAAGAGCTTTGGGCTTCGCAACATTTCACTTTTCAGTTCAAGTTGACAGTGTGTTCACCACAGAGGTACCTAGGACTGAACAATCTGATTTTCATCTGTAAGGTCGTGTGCAATGATCAAGGGGAAGAGCCAGAGGAAAATGGCAGTTTCATTTCATATCAACATTCTTGCTGATGATTAATCATTTCTAGTCAATGAGCCTGATGAATCCTGTGATCAACAATTCAAGAAAGACCTACTGTCAGCAGAGTCTGCTTTTAAACTTTCTCTTTCTGTTTCTCCTGGGAATGTCACACTGACCATTTTACCACAAGGCACAGCACAGCATTTGGCAATAACCTCTCACACCAGCCCTACCAGTGGTCTCCACAGTGCTCAGTGTGTAAAACTGGTTTGGGGCAGTGGCCTGGGTGCCCTGGGCCTCACTTAGCAGGTGAATATACATGCGAAAATGCTGCACTAGTGAATTCTGCAACATCTTTGCACCTGCTGGGAAGGAACCACTGGTGGTCCTTGCCAAAATAAGGTAGCTCTTTTTTATTATCTAATGTTGCAGCTAGAGGAAACTGGAGTGAGGGATTGGAGCACTTCATGGATAAAGGTGTCCCTAAGTCAGTGCTCCAATAGTCCTCAAGCCTAAGCAATGAGTTCTCACATGTAGTTCAGATTGAACCTTTGCTCCATGACCATGAGTCAGTCATTTATCTTCTCATTTATCAAATGCAGGTTTATTTCTGATTTTATTTCTTTAAATTTCCAGTGTGTAAGGAAAAGGAATTAAAAAAAAAAAATAAAATAAAGAAGGAAAAAAACCCCAGTATTTTGCTATTAACACCTGAAAGGTGAGAATAAACATTTCCAATATTCTATCAGCTTCCTAAATCCATGTCACCTCACACACCAAGAGACGGTGTTATTGTTATTCTGCCTTGTGTCTTTGAGAACTTCTTGAAATTAAATCTCAGGGTTTGTGTCCCAGGCTGACAAATTATATGCTTACTTTAAAACTCTATTTTAATTATTGTAAGCAACTTGTGACAGGAAATGTTATCAGAGGCAGTACAAAGTCTTCCTTCTAATTAGCAGCTCACCCTACAGCAAGGATCAAATTCCCCTGCTGCATGTGGCGTGTAGATCTCTTTTGCCCTGACCTTGGGATCTTGCTACCTCATGTTCCTGAAAGACAGAATTTAAACTGATAATAATGATATTCTTGTCTTTACAATCAATTTTTCACACAAGGATCTTAACGTGCTTTAGAAATCCTGGGAGGCTCTGGCCATGTTAAATGTCACACCTCCCCCTGAACTGGTTTTATTTACTATTTTTTCAAGGATCACCATGTTAGCATGCTCTAAACATTAGTGAGTGGTGAGAAAAATGGAAACTCTCTGTGTTGGATGACTTTGCACCATGCATGTGACTCGTCTTCTTTCCCTGTGATTTCGGGGTGACTCCTCACAGCGCTGCAAACAACCACGTCCTCGTAGGATCCATGTGCAAGTTGGACTGAAAAGGCAATTCTGCCTCAACTCATTATTGAAGCCAGGGTGAAAGACACATGGCAAACTGAGTCAAAGTCATGTTCTTCAGGCTCTTTTGTTCCTCTTACAGTTCTCTCACACATCAACTCAGAAGGGGCAAGAACCTGAAAAAAAGAAAAAGAAAAGGAAATAAAGGAAAAAAAAAATGCTAAAACACTACTGACAAAGGATGAAGGGCAGGTGTAAGAGATGAACCTGTGGTGGATGAGAATGGACTAAACATGTCCCACAGGGGAAATTTTAGCTCTTTTTAACTCATTGCTTGGAAATGCTTTATCTCCATAGGTCTGAAAATAGCCATGTCTCTGGGAAGGTGGTCAGGAGCTGCAGTGTGACTAATTCAAGATATGTTAGGGTAAAAGAGAAGCAACTTCGAAGTGGAGAAATGCCTTGTGGAAACCACCCATGCATAGAGTCAACATGACAGGAACTTTTAGCTCAGACCAAGAGACCACATCAGCTGAACTTGATTGCCATGACTATTCATGAAGAAAGTCAATTATGTAGCAAGTTTGAGCCTATTAATATAGAGAGATTTAAAAATCTCCGCTACTTTGTGTTTAGAATAGGGCAGAGCAGCCCAAACTTTTTCTTTTGTCCCCTGATTTTAGAGCATTTTCTACCGGAGGTGTGGATCACTTTGTTCATGTTGGTTGTTGTAAGTCAAATACAAACTTGCTATCACAGGCCTCTCCAGAGCACAGAATGGATGCTGAGACCACAACTTGGAGCCACAAAGAGGAAAATGATAAGCATTTTTGCATTCCCTGGCACTCAAGGCTTCTCTAGTCATCTTACAGACAGTGAGGAATTCATCCTTTCTGCAGAGTGGTCAGCATTATTCTCTCTGTTTTACATATGGGTAATGTGAACCACAGAGATGTTTAAGCATCCTGGCCAAGGTCTTGGAGAAGTCATGGTCACAGATTCAGGAACAGAGCTCAGATGTTTCCTCTCCAAATGTTGCTGACTGAGCACTATAGAAAGTTTCTTGTCCCATCACCTCAGGTAGATTCCTTTGTGCTAAATCACTGGTAGTAAAAAGGGTATAATAATTAGAATAATTAACTCCTACATAGACAAGACATGATGCAGTTTGCAAAGATCTCCAAGATCTCCTTATCACATTTTTACATCTAGGTAAATGGAAGCACTGGAATGTCCAATCATTCAACCCCAGGCCTGTTCTTTTCAGTCATAGGTATGTCTGGGATCAGAGAGAATCTGTAAGATCACCATGAACTCCTGAATCCCAACTCTCTGCATGCAAAGGTGCAGGGCTACCAAAGAGAGATGTAGTGTTTGGCAACACTGGGGCACCAAAAGTGGGTGAGACACGTGTGTTAATGTTATCACATGCCTACACAACACGTCATCCCTGGAGCATTTAGCAGGTGATTAGGGTCACATTTTGCATGTCAAATTTCCCAGCTGGAGACCTGGGCGATGCTTACTAGGAATTTGGGTGTGTTTGCAGAAATGTGCCCTTCTCCTGCCATTCAGCATGCCAGGAGGAGAAACAGAAGCTTATTAGCTAGAAGAGATGCTGCTAAGAAATTGGTGAAAATCAGTTTTTCAGAAGGTTATCTCTGGTTGAGAGAAATCCTTATTATTCACACCCTTTGTAGAAACGGTCAACAGGACTGCTCCTCAGCGGAGACAGACAAAGCCAATGTTTCAACTGGAGTTTCATTCCTGCAGAAACCACACCGGGTTTTTTTGTTTGTTTTTCTTGGAAAAAAACCCTGAAGGTTGCTATACAGAGGACTCCTAATTTACCCATCCATCTGCAGCAGGAGGCTGGTGATGAATCAACACCAGCTGGAGCTTAACAGAAGCATTTAGGTTGCAATTATGCTAGGCTATGTTCTTCACCTTCATTAATGGGAACCTCCCAATTGTTCCTAATATCTATTGCTTTCCTTACAACAATGACGAATCAAGATGATTACATTCTCACCAAAAGAACATGCAAGAGGTCCTGAGGTTGTATTTAATTCCCAGACCACAAGCACTCCTAGATGACTCTTGGTAGCACTAAGCAAACTGTTCTTAATGAGCTCAGTCTCCAATTTTCAGGTTCTCTTTCAGAATCTCCTATGCTTTTGGGTTTCAAGTTCCTCAAAAGCTGCTTTCTTCTATTTTCCAGATCCCAAAAGATCTGACAGCATACCAAACCTTGGGGAATGCAATATGTTTAGCCTGGGAGCATGCTGCAATCAGTTCCCAAATCCCTCAACCAAGATGTTAGATGAAGTCCAGGCCACCCGTAGGATTCCCTGCCCTGTTCAAGGATAACAGGAGAGGTGCTTAAAGTTGAATGGGCACATTTTATCAAAACTGTGACTTGGAGCCATCCCACAGCACCTCTAATTATCTCAGACTAATCCCAGTTCCTAATAACAGACTGTTGTTCATCTTCCTCCTTGTCTAGAGTGTGGTCTGCTGTGGACTGGAAGATGCTGAAGCTTCTGCACGGCCTTTGGCTTCATCTATAGAAGCAAATTTGAACAGACTCGATTTTGGCTCTTCACTTTATACAATTAATAACCAGGATCTTTGGCAGGTAGAAGAGGAGCATGTGTGTTTTGAACCACTGCTGCCACCTGAAAGTGCAGGGGAGGAACATACCCCACAAAATGCCTTAGAATGACACCAGCTCCCAAATGGCTGAAGAAATGCTTTGTGCAGCTGGTAGTTGAGGCTTTTCTCACATGTATGATGACTTGTTGTCTTGCTCAATATATTAGATCTTTCATAGGCCTAGCAGAGCTGTTGAACCTCTCCATTCTTCTACCTGGAAAGAGCACAGAGAACCAAGTTCTGCTCTTAATACAAGGGCTGTAAATTAATCGTAACTTCACTGATTTAATCTGATTTGCTTCAAATTGATTGAGATTAGAACATGACATAGAGATAGATACATTGCTTTAGCCACACATATCCTATCACGTGTTCATATAACATTTCTTTGCTGCTTAATGTGAGGGATGTTTTGTATCTGATTGCAGATGAGTCAACGAACCAAAAGCGATTACTGCTCTATCCCTGTTTCCCTCTGGCCTTCATTGAATGGTCTACTCAACCTTCACTTTGTAATTTTATGCTGACAGTGGAGAACATCCTATAGCCAGAAGCTGATCAGTAAGAACAGTACTGTAGCTCTCAGTCGTTATCTATTGCCTGACTTTTGTTCTTTGCCAGATAACAGTCCTCAAGTATTTTCTTTCTCCCACCCTCTGTATGAATTTATAAGGGAAATAACAGCAGGTTTTGGTCTCCAGATGCTAGCATGTTTTTTAATTTGTACTCAGCCCATAGGAACAGCAGGGCAATAGACATAGCTACTAATTATCCCTATTCTATGAGCCTGAAAGTATCCTCTAAACCCATTCCTGGAGGGATAACAGGGGAACCAAGACTTAGCGTAGCAGTAGATGGCGCTGAAGACCTTGGAGCCTATCAAGGAGCCTTGGTCAACCCACACCCACCTTGTAGGGCTTCTCTCTCGCTCTGTTCCCATCCTACAGTGAAACCACCACAGAGGAACACAGTGAGACCTTATCACTAAAACCTGGGCCACTTTGGGTTCAGTACAGAGCAGCAGTTGACTTATGCTAAGTTCAGAGGTACTCTTATCAAAAGTGGGACCACACACTGTGGATGATGGTTAGAGGGTCCAACTGTGAGTATAAAAATGGCAGCAAGCCCTTGATTGAAGACCCTGGTTCTGCACAGAAGCCATGTATAATGCCTTCTCAATAGACTTCGCTACCAGTCTATTTGGAGGGTTCACCATCACCACAAAGCAGCTGATGGCCTTCTTTCTCTGATCTCCATAATCTCTCACGACGCAATTACGTTTATAGCTTCAGAGGTGTGTGTCCAATTACAGAAGTGCTGCAAGTCAGCTTCAAGCCACTGTCTGCCACTGTTATCATGGGACTTCTGGGAAGTTGTGACAGCCTGTGCTGTAGGATTTCAGGCCAGGAGCCATCATACCTCCCTCTTATCTGATAGGACATGACGTATCTTAAGTGGAACTCAATACATCTGCCTGAAAAAATTACCTCAGTCTCCCAGGCTTCCCTGCCTGTTCTTCTGATGGTTTCAGGAAAAAAAGTAGAGTAAGGTACTCCTTTGGCCCACTACGTAGCAGGTGATGTACACATGGTATGGCTGGAGGTGCGCCATACCCTACGGTGGCTTGGCTCGGGGACTACAAAAGTTTCTTAGCTGGAAATGCAAACCTGTGTCTATTCCACTGGTGGGTAGGTGTGCTTGTGGAAGAAAAACACATTTACAGGTGCCCACAGCAATGAGCAGTGGAAAGATGACTTCAGGTGAAGTATGTGTCATATTGAACCACTTTCTGGTGTGACTAAGATGAGCTGTGCTTTGTATCCAACTTAAAAACACAGAGAAAAGAGCAGATCTGCCTGGCTCCAGCTCCCTAAACAGTCAATGGAGTCAACGACACTTGGACATTTTGTCACCTCTGTCTAAACTGGGCATCCCACTCCTGGCTTTCACTGGGAGCTGGGCATCACCCACCTTTCTCCTGAAGTTAACTGCAATGTGGGCACTGAAACATATTTCAAATGCTGCAGTGGAACATCTCGGTAAAGTCTTGGGTCTTATTAGCACATTATTGTCATAAAGACTATAAAAGTAGATTGCTGCTGATAAGGATAAAACATACCCTTAATTATCTGTGAGTATAGGGGCAGCCAGACTTGGGCCAGGACAAGATTTACCACCGTTGCCTTTAATGATTCTCTGAGTTACCAGTTCAAATTCAGTGTCTCATCAGGGAAATGGAGAATCACCCCAAGGATCACTTCTGGATAAAATCCCAGCTCCATAAAGTACTCAGATTATCTGAAAAATCCCCTCCCTTTTACATCCTTGAAGACATTGAAAAAACCTTCCCCTGGGGCCCGTTCCCTGACCTCTAGCAGCCCATCGTTATTCATCACATCACAGGTCATCGTGATCATTTTAGGCAGGAAATTAAGCTTCTCACTTATCTAATCAGCATGGTCAACATTTCAAACTCACTTCCCCTAAAGACATTTCCCCTAACATCCATAAAGCTGTGACAGATCAAAGGGTAGTTGTCACGTGTTGTGTGTGCTCACCATTACGAAAAGCTTTTCTCCCAGATGCCACACCTCCACATTTTACCAGCAGCTTAATTCAGTCTATCAGTGGATGATGCATTTTAATGGTCGTGGGGTCAACCAGGAACTTTTCCTCATTAGTCATACAAGGACATTTCATTCTTCTCCTGGTGGCTACATCAAGATGATCGCGACATTGATGCATGCACTGGATTCATATTGATTCAACCAAATACAACAGGAATATGATCTTTAATTAAATGGTTCTGCCTATGTTTACTCTGGCTAACTTAATTCATCCACATTCCCATATAAGAACATACTGGTGTTACGCACACTTATATCCTGGCATGTGCATAACTAAACAGATGGAGAAAACATGTATATGTGTGTATGCAAAGATTAAAATGGCATCATGTGCCATGTATTCAGTTCTGCAGACATCAGGTTTATGCATTATTAATGCCAAGGCATCCAGATTATCATTTCCAGCACTGTGTATTCACACGTAGGTGATTGTGGGTGGATAGGTATACATATATGCTAAATACATATGCATACACATACATGTATGCTAAATACATATGCATGCACAAACATATATGCTAAATACATAGGCATACACATATATATACATACGTAAAAATTGGTGAGTGCATGAATACAAATGGACAGACAAATGTGTGGTGCAGAGGTGTGTTTATGTGGAAGTTCAGATATCCAAAAGGAAATATCCTTGTGCATCTAGACATCAAATTACTAGAAATCCTAGCGAATGTATAACAAATCTTGCAGGCAGGACGTCTTTCCTCCCCTGCCTTAGCAAACAGAAGTGTGCCCAGGTTTGCTGCAGAAGGCACCTGGCAGGCAGCATGAATGTGAGTGTGTGCCCCCGTGTGACAAAGAGAAACAAATATTTGGATGCTGAGTGGCGATGAATACTTGCCAGTGTTTATTCCACACCCCAGGGTGGGGCTGGCACTCAGGCTGATCAAGTGAGCCTTTTTTGTGTTTGTTTTGTCAGTCTCCAGCGTTTTTCCTGTGCTTTCCCAGACCTTCAGTGGGGTTTGGCTTGGGATATTAGGTCATGTCGGACAAAGCTACTCCGTGTAGCAAGAAAAGCTTCAGAGGTGGGCTGGGGACCGGCTGATCAGGGAGGATTAATGAGCGGTGTGGGGAAAGAAGCATCTCTCTAAATACAGAGTGAGTCAAACTCACCTCTGGGGAAGGGAGAAGAAAACCTGAAGCAGGGAAGAGGCGTTGACCAGGCACTGTATGTGCTTTCAGTCACATCCTCTGCTGTTTACTCAAGCTGGAGGGATGTGAGCAGAAGTAAAACCTGATTTAGGTCACATGTGTCCTCTTTGCTCAGTGCTGGAGTCAAAACATCCCTTGGGCAAGAGAAGGAGGAGACAAGGAGCCAGTTCATTGTCTGGGAGATCAGATAGGACTTCATGTTCAGTCCCGGACTAGCAACGGTGCCACATTTCTCCCAGCTGCAGTGCCCCAAGCAGAGGGCAGGTTTTGCATCCTCTAAACACTTTTTTGGTTTTTGTGGACCTCATGACAGGCTAGTTTGGCTTATCTGAGACTTTATTTTCATAATCACACAGCTTTGCATAACTAATAAACACTGTTCCCAGCATGTTCTGTAAAGCAAGCGCTAGCTGGCAAGGAATTTGCTCAATTTATACACCTAAACAACGGGCACAGTTTGGTTCCTCATCTCCCCTCCCACCCACACTGTCTTCTCAGTGCATAGCCTCTGGGCGCTGTGTAAAACCTTCTGCATTGCTAATTCAGCATGGCAAGGGCCTATTACAGCTCCACATCCATGCAAGGCCTGGTGCAATATTGGTTGCATTTTGGTCAGCCTCTAGGCATTGCCCTCATGACTTAATCGACCTCACCTGTAATTAACTGACTGGAGGACTTGAGTTTCCCAAGACACTGGTGTCCTTGGAGGTTCCAGCAGTCAGGGTGTTTGGGATAAAAGGAGCTGTGCCAGGAGCCCCACTGCAAGTGACCCAAAGCACCTGACGCCCATCTCGTGCAATTTAGATGTGGGGCACTGGTGGGTCAAAATCCAGGTCCAGCAACGCCTGTCCTCAGACATCCAGGGCTGTTCTGCCAGACCAGCAATTCAAGTGAATTAACTGGAAGAAACCTTCTCACCAAGAGATCACATGTAGAGATGTATCATAAGATCAGTGTTGCTGGTTGCCTCTGTTGGGGCAACAGCAAACAACGAAAAGGAGACTTCAAGCCCTGTGACCATGCAATGGGAGAGCTATCCAACATCTGTCTGGTGGTAAATTAAATATGAGCTTTGCTTAAGCCGTGCAGCACGCACTGATTACTGGAAATGGCTATCTGTGACACGTGGTGGCATCCTCCCCCTTGCTTCCCCTCTTCCCCCCATGCTCGCAGCCGTTGCTTTCATTTTGAGCCGTGCTGCTTCTCGCCTCCAAGCCAGAGCCAGGCAAAGATGCAAATCTCAGTCACTTCTTCCACTCACCACATGTGAGAGGACTGCATTTACTGGCGGAAACTAACTTCCCACAGCTTTAAATACCACTGCATTCAAAGCCTCTGTCTGCCTCCAGAGTTTCTCCTTCAAGGGAGAAGCCAAACCCACATGCTTTCTACAGGCTTTATTACAAATGGATGGACAAAATGCACCTGAAGTCAAACAGCCTTGTTGCTTAGGCTGGCTGCTGCTTTTTCGAACCCAGTGGAGAGTTAGGCAATGCAACATTTAAAGCCTTGTCGCCAGCTGCAAAAGTTGCTGCAAACTTTTGTCAGCAGCAGCACCTGCCAGGCAAGGCACAGGTTATAAATCAAACCATCAGCACTAATAAATGCAACGTCAAGAAGCTAAAGGCAGGGTAAATATCCAGTCTGGACACCAGTTACAGGTTCTCCTGTGTTTTGTGACTCCACTGTTCCATCACCCGCTGCATTAGACAACATCACTTCTGCTGTAATTCTCCAACCCCAGAAGATCCTAAACTAGAAGGTAGTGACCAGAGTGAGGTGAAAGGACAAGGTTGATGTGCCCTGTGGGAATGCTATTTGCTCAGGATTACTTACTGCCAGGTCTCAGGATTGCAGAAAATCAATAACCGGGACTGTGGGGGAGAAAGAGGGATGTTGGCTCTGGAAGGCAGGGAAGATGTGTTTCCACGTTGACTTTCTGTTGGGAGATGCCCTGGGTATGCTTGAAAGCAGAACGGACTTCACATCTAAACCCTGGGGTTTGATGTCTTCCCCATACAGGGTCATCAGTCACTCAAACTGCTGGAGATCCAGGAGAGTACATGACTCTTTCTAGAGGCTACAACAGAAATTTATCCCTCCAGAGATCAGTGAAGTATGCCTGGGGATCACAGAAGAGTAGAAATGAGGCAATTTACCACTTTTTTCCCAGACCCTTCCCAGACAAAGAAACTAAATACAGGGTTTGACCTCCAACAGAGCTATACTGAATGCATTGTGCAGCCTGGATCCCTCTCTGACATCCTGGCTGCCAAGATGCATAGATAAGCATATGCCACTCCCAGATATAATAATAGTAATAGTAACAAAGACAACAACAATAATAATAATAGTAATAATAATACAACTTTTCCTTCCATCCAGGGGCGGACCTGCCTTGGGGTGATTTACACACATACAGGCTCAGAGACCAACACAACTGGCAGCTCTCAGTGGTCCAGTAACCCCAGGCATGCGTTTAGCTGGGGGCTGCTGCTTGAGAATGTTGGCCACCACGGAGGCAGGGACAGTGCAGAGCTTTGTCAGCTTTGCTCCTCAGGATGATGACCTCCAACGGAGAGGTTCCCCCATGACCCTGTGCAAAATGCCAGCTGGGGAACACTGCCGCTCGCCTGCCCTCCCAGCTAACCAGAGTGGGCATGCAGCTGAGGGTTAAGCCATTTTCTGCCTCGAGCCCAAAACCCTGTAAAACAGGTAGTTTCCCACGGCTCTCCCCTTCCGTGTGCAAGCAGTGGGGACTCAGCCGTTTGGGATGGTTTTGCTCTGAGCGTTGGGACTTTCCTGGGGCTGTGCAAGGCATGGCCGTGGTGTGCATCACACTCACGTGGCCCCCTCTCTGCTCCTCACCCAGCTGCTCCCAGTTTTATCTAGATTATCCATGAAGGAGGGACACACTGGCCTCCTGACAACAGGCTGTTGCCCTCAGCTGTGCTCACAGACCCTGTAAGTATAATCCACATAATCCTGCAGTCCGTGGACTGCATCTGTATTCAAGGTTTGCTTAGTGTGCCTCAAACCAGGAGCTGATTTAGGCACTCTGATTTATTTTAGGAGAATCAATTTGGACAGGAGAACCCCCCAGCTGATGCATATACCCAAGCTGAGTGGTGGGTATAGTGTGACTGCATCCGGGCCCCATCCCTGAACCACGTTGTCCCCTGAACCCATCAACCACAGGTCCCACTTAGGCCAGATCAGCATCACACCAGGGAACACATCAAAACACCACGGAAAGTCACAGCCCCAGCTCCAGCCCTTGCCTTGACCCTGTTGGTTTGCCAATATAAACATAGCCTGACATGTTGCTGAAGAAAGCTTAAATTATTGACAAACCAGCATTTGCAGCTAGAAAAAAAGGCTCACCCAGAAGAATCCTGCCTGGTTTTGCCTACATTCCCAGTCTTGGTTAAACACAGCTGATTTCTCCCAGCAGCCACAGCCCCTGCTATGCTCTCTGTCTGCTCAGATGAGCTCCTACAGACAGCACAGCTATAAATAATCCCAGCCAGCATAAGAAACAACCTCCTTGACAGTTTTATTTTCTGCAGGCATGACCAATCCACAATGATTTAATTTGCCTTTTGTGCATATTTGCTCTGGTCCCTTGGTTAATTACTTGAAAGAAGATGCTACTGGATTTCCACCCTGGAATATATCTGATTTGCAATTGAATGCTTCAGTGTTGTGCTTTGTCTCATCTGCCTCAAGTGGAGGTGATGATAACCCAGAGCAGCTCAGCTGCAGCTAATGGGATCTATCTAAAACATACCCAGTTCAGCAGAAGAGACAAGGCCTGATTCTGCAGTATCTATAAGGCCTGTTTCCTTTGGTGGATTTATTGCTAAGCCCTTGCAGCAAATGTTTATTCATTCAGAGGTATCTTGACCTCTGGCATTTGTGTACTGAAGCATGCAACTTGATTGTGAGTTAGCGTGGATCTCCCATGCAGCCTGGCTTCGAACATCCCCCTATGAAACTGGACCTAGACCGCTTCCAGCAACGGGTCCCACAGCTGTTTGTCTCAAATCACCTCTTCAAAACAATAGAGGGATGTAACAGCTGCTTAATATTTCATCTGACTTTTGCACAGGGGCAAATGCAGCCCCTTTTGAAGCCAATGGCCAATTTGCTCATGCTCATAAGAACTTTAAATACCTACTTCCTAGACAGTATGTATTTATTAGTTATTGCTTGTATTTGTTTTTTGCTCTGATGATTTAGTTTTACGTGGTTCTGCGAGGAGCAGGATGTTGGACTTGCTGATCTGTATGGGTCCCTTCCAACTTGAGATATTCTGTAATTCCATGACTTAGATCCATAACCTGAAAAAGACGCAGATATGAGTGTGGTGATTCTCATGCCCGTGCACAGCCTGGTCTCATGTCGGTGACGGAGCCAATCCCAGACACCAATGTGGTGTGCAGAAAGCGCTCGTTTATTAAGCATCAGTGATACATATTTATCTTACTTTATGTTCCGTACACACGCCGAGCATGCATACTACGTTGCGATTACAGGCTATTGTCTAGGTGTGTTAGTTTGTGATTGGTGATGCAGGCTGACCATTCACTGTTCAAGAGCCTTAGCAGATTGGCTGCTGCTCGCCCGAGTCCATTGCCAGCTTCCTCTTTAAGTGTTGAGCCATCACTTTTGTTTCCTTCTTTGTGTCCTTGAGTGCCTTGGTGACTCTTATCATAGATCCTGATAGGGAAGTCGGGCCACATAAACCTCCACATATGAGAACTCCTGTTAACCCACAACCAGTGGATGGGCTGGACATCATGATTGTGTCGGGTCCGGCCTGTTTTTGGCAAATATAATGCTTTGCAAAAACCCTGACTGTGCCAAAGACAAGACTCAAAGCCCAATCCTCTCTCTCAGACCAGCACAAAACCCCACCAGTGCAACGAGAAAGGGAAATATCGTGCAATGCATTGCACTGGAATTGGGAAACAGCAGAGGGTTTCAGCTTCCCAGATTGCATGTGTGGGAAAAAAAAAAAAAAAAAAAAAAAGCCTCCCAAAGAAGCTGCAAAACTCACATTACAGGCTCAGACACACGACTGAGCTATTGCAATGGCAGCCCATCAGCCAAAGCCCAGCTGCCCAACACGTGCATGGTTTTATCCCGTGGCAGGCGTGGGATTGCCTGGCTTAGTTTAACCCTCACAGCACTGCTGAGTCAGCCTCTCTGCAAGCAAATCAGCTTCACAGCCATGGCAAAAAGACTTCCAGGGCTGACTGATATCCCTGCAGCCCTTAATCAGCACCGGTCCTGTCCTTCCCGGCCCTTGGAGCAGCGGGGCAAGCATGCAGACAGCAGCAGCTTGGCTAGGAGCAGCTTCAGGAGGGAGCCAGAGACATGCCTAGATCATCTTAGCAGATAGAAAGGTAATTAATACCTGTGTTAAAACCACCAAGGACAGACAGGTGGGCTTTTTGTTTGAGCTTGTCCCTCCTAACCTTACTCCCTGTCTGGGTCATTGCTGGCCATCCAGCTCATGTAACTTCCAAGAGCATTTCCAGGGATGATAGTGAGATGCTAGAGACACCACACTGAGTCATATCTACATTCCTGAGCCTGTAGCTCCTCTCTGCTGGGTCTCCCAGGAGGTGCCTGGAGGTGACCTGTTGTGGGGACAAGGTTGGCATTCAGCCCCTTGTGAGATAAGGGCAATGAAAATCCCATTTCATCTTTCATGAGTGATGAAGGGCCATGGCCCATGCCCATTCTCTCATCAGTGGTGCTTCTTCCTCCAGTGTTACTGCAAGTTAATCAGGCATGGTGTTTTTCAACAAAGGAATGTTTTGTCTAAAAAGGCCAACGCTTTATTTAAAAGGTCTCCAACAAAACAGGAAAAATGATATGTCAGCTCATGGGGTCAAAAGGAACTTTGGAAATTTTGAAAAATATCGGTTTCCATCCCATTTGGACAGAAAAATATTTTTATTTTTATTTACATTTAAAGGAGAAGATCTCTGGTGAACCGAAAGCCTTGGTTTTCAGCCGTCTTTAACCATGATTCTTGCAAACCCTTTATTACAACTCTTATGACTTAATTCTCTTTCTTCCCAGTCCCATCTCCCTCTAGGGTTTGTTGACTCTTGCAAGTGATTTTATGTAAAAAATTCAGATGGACTTCTCTCATCTCTGCAACAAACACAGTCATGGGAAAAATTATGCCAGAAGAGGCTTGAAATTAGTCTTTGTGCAATGGCCACGCTCAGAAATAGTCACTATAAGCCTGCACGCTAGTTTAGCAACTCTGGAAAAGCATCCCATTCATTATTATAAATTAATTATGGTTAATATTAGTGCTTTATTATTTTATTATGCATTGCTTATACAGCACCCAATCCCTGCTGGGTAATTTATAGCCAAATAAGAAAATAAATTCCCTGCCCCAAATAGCTTCTAAAAGGTGGGTCATCCACACCAATGGGGCCTTAATGGTGCCAGAATGTTTCTGAGAACGTGTCCAAATAGATTATAGACTCTTAGGAAAAACTTTGAGAAAATATTAAAAAGATTAATGAAAGTACTGACTGGAAAGGCTTTTTGTGGCAATGACTCTGACACTGTAAATGGGTCCATCTCAGGTAGAAAGCGCAACCTCCTCCTCCAAGATCCTGTGCCCTGGGGATGCCTGCCTGATCCTTTCTTTCAACGTTCCCTGGTAAGTTAAAGCTACCAGTGCAGACCCCAAAAACACTGACATCTAATCCTCGTACCCATACAACAGAAACTGGGCAAGGGGAGCTGCTGGTGGTGGTTGAGCAATTATCAAGAGGGTTAATGAGCAGGATGACTGTAGTCTGTCGAAGGACAAGAAGTGTCCCTGGGGTACCACACAAGGAGGACAGGCTTGGGAGATGCCTACACACTTCATAGAAAATACCGAGCAAGAAGTGAACACACGGTGCTGCAGATGCCTAGTGAATGCTAAAGGATGGGGCAATTAGAGTAAGGTGGATGCATGGCAGGAGAGCACGTCTGCCACTTGTCACAGATGAATCAAGGCTGGGCAGAAGGAAGAGTGAGTGAGTCAGGGCGCCTGGTTGGTAGGGTGGTGTCACCCATCAGAGCAGGTGATATGAATATTGTCTGGAAGGTAAAAGAGCAGCTGTGGAAGAGCCAGAGTAAGTCACAGTCCTTGCAGCATCACCAGTGGGAGAACCAGGAAGGAAATCAGCCATTAACACTTGTGCCATCACCCTGAAATGTAGATTGATGGTGTCATTTGCCTGTGGAGACACCCCCCCAGGACAGCGTGATTGCAGAAGAGTGGACGGGGTGACCAGGCACCCGTATGAGAGCTACAGCTTCATTCCCCTCCTTTCTTACTGGTGCGTTGGTGCCCTGCAGTAATGAGTGGGTAGAGGTGGACCAAGAACCAGAGAAATGCATGGTGACATTTGCTCCTCCATGCTGCCATATGGTGGGACTCTTGCTCCCACCAAGGGAGGACATCTGTATTTTTAGGTAACCCCCACCTCCCCATAACCAACACATCCCCCTCCAGGCAGAAAACCTTCTTCTCTCTCATCAGGAAAAGGCAGCTCTGCCCACAGGTTGGCATCCAGCTTTGGTGAAGGCATCCAACGCAGGCTCTCCAGTCTGGTTTGGATGACATTTATCAAAATGCTGGGTTTTCTTTCTGCTGATGCTCAGTTAGTTGTTTTGGTGGATAAAGGCAGCATAAAGCAAGATCCAGCTCTGGAAATACCTCCTCATAATGACCAGAATCACAGCTTAATTGTGGGGTTTGCAGCTAGAAATATCTGGATTTGGGGCTGTGCTCATTCTCGAGCTGCCCTCCATCATGGTAATTATTCGTTAGGTCTTAATTACTGTTTCTCTTCGTAGCTCCAATTCGGCTATGTTTTTTGGTCACAACCTCTGCTGCCGTCCACTTTCCTACCTTCTGCACCAGGCCACCAGCTGGTACAAATTTTTGCCGACATTGATTTCAGTACAAAGAGCAGTCAGATACTTCTTGTGGCAGTAAGGACCAAATAATATTTGCTGGGTGTCTGACTAGGAGTGGATGCAATATAAGAGTCTGCACCTTGTACTAGAGGGAGAATCAATTCACAAAGCCTGTGTGATCCTGAACACTGTCTCGTCACCATCCCTTCAGACCATGCTAGTTCTGAGTCTTCTTAGATCAGCAAGACACTATCTTCTCACTTTGTCAACAAACCAGGTACACAGATGCATCAGTTGGGTTTTTGTCTGGCTTGTCATGAAGCTCACCAGACTCAGTAGCCTTGTCGTGGTCTTATCAGGTTGCAAATTCGATTTGATTTCCCTTAGGATGGCAGAAGATAACATTCAGGAAGACCTCACAAGGCATTTAACGCATGATCAGTTGGGTTGGAGCTGCTGGGTCCTCAAGGGATAGTGGTGGCTCATATGGGAAGAGATTAACAGGAGATCTGAGGCATGGCAACACTCAGTACACCACTGTCTGATTTCTTTGAATTCTGTTGCTCTGTGGACTGTCTCATGCTGGCACATATTGGTTGGTGCATCAGACCACAAGAAAAGCACAGAGCAAAACTTACAATGAAGGTTTCCCTGGGCACAGAACCCAACCTGGCCTCAGCAGCAGCAAGGACTGATTTTCCCCATGGCCTCCCCAGACCAGGCACATGGCCTGGCGTTGGACCACGGAGAAAGACAGGGGATCAGCAGGATGCAGTAGGGCACTTTCAGGGGGAACATGAGACATGAAGCCAATTTTGTGGATGGAGGCCCTGTGCATGAATTTCAGGGGCATGTCAACCACTTTGGTATTGACTCTTACCACTACTCCTCCTTCCATGTGATGTAATTTCTTCTGAAATTGTTGACAACTAGATTCAGTTTCAATTCACTTTTTCTTACCAGTTCCTTCCCAGAAGCAGTCCCAGCAGAAGCCAACGTGACCAAACCTTTAAGATCTCCCCTGAGTCCTGCCATAGCTGCGGAGAACTGCAGCTCTGAAAACAGAGGCCAGCTCGTCTACGGCAAACAGGTTATACCCCCAAGAAGAGATTAGAAAGGAAAAGCACATGGTTGGGGAAACGACAGTCTGATTCCTCAAGTGACCTCTTGTCTGGAAAAAAACAAAACCAACCAACCAACCAACCAACCAACCAAACAAAAAAACACCAAAAAAACAACCTCTGTGTATTTATCCAGGAAGTTGCAAGGGGCTGTCACAAGGTATATGTTACTGGCCAGATATTTCAAAGCATCAGCTCAGAGGCAGAAGCGTTTCCAAAAGGCTCTGATGGCTGCTCCTCGTTGCTGCACAGAGTGGGAAGCAGGGCTGGGAGGTTGCTCTGCAGTGGTCAGGAGGGTAACAGAGAGGCTGCAGATGGAGGTTTCTCTAGCAGGACCAACTCACCAGGCTTAGGAGCATCTGAGCGGGTCCAGCTGCAGACTGGATGGCTGCTGCTGGTGGCACAGCTATTGTGCCTTTCTTTCCTTCTAGATGAGTCCTCTTTTACTTGACCTTTTAGACACAGAGAGGTTTTGAAAAAACACTAAGTCTGTGTGGTTTGTGGAAAGAGCAGGACTTCAGTCTGATAGGTCTTCCCATCTACTGCTAGTGGGACATTGCCTGATGAAAAGCCAAGGCAGTCATGGCCAGGGGTGGGGAAGAGGCTCCCAGTGCCACTATGGGCATGTGGGAAGAAGGGGATCCAGCAGATAGTGGTGAGACCCTTGAAGACAAGTGAGCTGAAGGATAGGACCAGCGTGGGACCCTTGCCCACTTGACTGGGGAGGCCAGCAGAGACGTGCAGTGCCAGGCCAAGCAGACCCCTCTGTGGGAGAGGGAGGAGAAGGGCTTTGGCTCTGCAGCAGGAGCCACAATAGAAGGGTTTTACAGGGGGCATGAAATCGCCAGGAGTGAGTTTGTACCCCCCCAGACCCACACTGAGCCTGAGCGCTCGTGGGAATGGGCTGTTTCATACCCAGGGAGGGGGCAACTTGGGGAGAGGAGCCTGGCACTGCCCCATCACACCCCTCAGTCTCAGAGATGAGAGAGGACGCAGATCCACACACGAGCAAGGAAAATGCAAGGGTCAAATATTCACATCCACACAGCCTTCCCTTAACCACAAGTGAAGCCCAGGCTCTGAGCCCACGCTGGGGATGGAGAAGGGACCCTGACACTTCGCAGGGTTTGGGCACAGAGCAGCAAGACTGGGATTTACACAAGCCTGTGCAGAGCTGCAAAATAAATGTTCCATATTGCAGTAGAAATACGTGCCTTCACAGGACGTGTTAATTGTAGCAAAAATGCACAAATGCATTTAGATACCTGGAGCTGTTGCAAATTTCTATTAGGGCCACAAGTATCAAGTTATTTCCCCTTGCAAAGCGGTGCTCCAAAATACCTATTTATTTTTTTGTGCATGTAGGGAAAAAAACCCAAAACAAACAGAAAACCATCCAATCCCATGACACGATGGCAGTCACTCCCCAGCCAGAGGCAGGTGAGCAGGGTGCCGGTTGCACTCCGTCCAACATGTTGCACTGTAAAGGTTTGCCCATGGTTTATTTAATCCCTTGCACATATCAGACACGTTCCTGAGCCATCAATCAGAGCTGAGTCAGCCAGCGTGACTAGTCTGTCCTTTTTTATTTTTTTTTTAGCAATCACAAGTTCTCTACCCTTGTTTGCCAGCAGTGAGCTGGGGTTTTACTTTTTTTTTTTGTTGTTTTTAATGAAAATGGGACTTGACCGGGGGCAGTGAAATGTTCCCGCTGTCAAGTATAACCTTTAAAACCATCCTGCCTTGAGGAACATCTTCTCTCTGTGATGCTACAAAATGCATCACATGGAAGAAAAATAAAGGATGCTGCCTGGGATGACACTGGCCTATGAACACCCCTCACTTACACGACTCTCCTGCATCAACAGTATGATACAAGCCCCATCGTGCCCCCTGCATGCAGAATGAGGAGAAAAGGCTTTTTTGGAGGGGGCGTTTACTTGCAGAGCAGCCTTGAAAACGTTGCCCACAGCCACGTTCCAGGAGGCGGCAAACCCTGTGCTCCCCTGGCAAGGACAAGGTTATCACAGATTGAAGACAACCCTTGGCCACCCAGGGAAGGCAGGGGAGCAGCACTGCTGTTGTGTCTATACCTAATCTCAGCCCACCGCAGCTGCTGGTGTTATCAAAGCCCCCACATCCTCACAGGACACTCTGCAAGGTTGTGCTCCCTGCCCTAAAATAGGGCAGGAGTGTCTCGTCTCTGTTTGGGTGAAAGAGACAACCAGGATTGCTGGAGATTAAAAAAAAAAAAAAAAAAAAATTCTGGTTTCTGGCTTTCCCCAAGCGCATGGGTCCTCCCTGCCCCTAGCATGCTTGCAGGGATGAGTGTTGCCCTAGAGCTCCACATGCCTGCATGCACTCCTAGAAAAGTTATTGCACATGCCTTAATCAAACTTAAAATCAGATCCCCCTCTCCCTAGTGAGAGGCCCTGCTGCACAGAGCCATCAGAAGGGAGAAGACAGACAGCCCCTGTTCACCCCAGTTTCATCACAGCAAACCCCAGCCCAAAGCAAGGCTCAACCTGCTCCAAAAACCCATGGAAGATTTGAGCAAGGGCTGTGGTTAGCTGCTGTTGGCTGTTGTGCAGAGATGAGCTTGAGTACACAGTGGTCCACACCTTTTTTTTTCTCCCCTTTCTTTACTAACAAGCTTTCAGAGGCACAACTGTTCAAGGGAGATGAGCCTCCAAGCACATGGGGAGCTTGGAGATATGCTCCAGAGCATCACATCTAAATTAAACCTTTCCCTGCCTTCTCCATCTCTTTTTCTCTGGAACCAGAAAAAAAAAACAAACAAAAAAAACCCACCACCACCCAAACAAGCAAACAAACAAAACAAAAAACCAACTAACTTCGCAGGGAATTTTAGAACTTTTCTTGCAGGTGGCATCCCCTGTTTTCCTGCCTTCAGGCAAAGACAGCCATGATCTCCAGAGGACAGATCTTGTCCAGCCCTTCAGCTTCATTTAGCACCAAATAATTTTAATCAGGTATTTGGTTTCAAGAACTGTACTAGGTTTGAATAAATGCCTAGTCCTGTCTAGCTTGCAGCCTAGATGAAGATCTAGGCAAGACATAATCATACTCACCTTTATACTCAACATCAATGTAGTGGGTAGAGCCTGTGGGAATATTCACTTGCCCTAAGTAGGTGCCAACACTTGGGTAGAAGAATGACACCCTCAACTCCATTGACAAGCTCTTCAAAATTGCTGTAACATGATCAGAAGAAAAACAGTCATGCCATGGGATCCAAATGGTTTCCCTTGGAAATGATCCCCAGAAAACCCACTGCGGGATCAGGAGGGATTTGAGGCACAGGAACATATGTGCAAGGTAGGTCACCCAGCAGCATGTGAGATGGGCCCGAGAGCATAATTCCTAACGTAAGGAAGAACCAGGTCACATCTGTATTTCAAGATATTTTATTGGTCCAGCAACTGCAAAATATACAAATTTCTGAAAGGCATACCCTGTTTTTAAGCTGGCACAGCTTTATATCAGGCAATTATTCCAGACATATATACAGAACAGTTAACATACCACAAATCCAAAAAAAAATTCCCAAGTAACTACCCTTCTCTCCAAGCTTTGAAGTATACATTAAATAAATAAAGAGCGCTTTGCTATCAAAAAAAAAAAAATTAAAAAAATAAATTCAAGTATCACAAAGGAAAACAAAACCAAGGGGGAAAAAAAAGAGGAGGGGGGAAAGAAATCATTGGTGTGGTTTGACAAATCCCCTCTCCCCACCTGCCCTGGCTGCAGCATCACTGCCTGGTCCTTGGCTCTGTTAACCAAAAACGATGGGCAGTGAGTTTCTGGGGCAGCATGATGGCATGGGACAGACACCGTCCCCTTTACCACCTACCCCTCCAGCATGAGAGGGCCTTTCTGCTGCTCAGAGACCAATTTTCCCCTTGCTGGAAAAGATGCCAGGTTCAAAGCTCATCTTTTTGTAGACCTACCAAGACTTCCATTATTCCCCAAGGAAGAAAGTTTAGCGTCAATGAGTTTTTTTTTTGCTGTTTGATTTTTTTTATATATATATTTATATATATATATGTATATACACACAAATACACGCCAAAACATCTGTGAAATTACATGTTTACAGGACTGATCACAGGGGCAGCCAGACGTCATGTTTGTATTTGCCGGCTTATCTTTTTGTAGCAGGAGGCAAAAGATAAAACTCCCTAGGAAGCAGGCCAAAAAGGCAAGTGGCTCGTCTTCCCAAAACATTCGTTGTTCTCAAAGTCAGAGAAACCAAAAGAGCAAACCATCAACCGCGCACACAGTGAGAATTCTGCTTTTAATGCAGTTGTTAAAAAAAAAAAAAAAAAAAAAAAAAAAGGAGGTGGAGGGGAAAGTGTTCTTTGTTTCGTCTGTACAGGAATATAATACACATATGCACAAGCTCACACAGGCAGGGCACTGCTGAGACCATCTCCCCCGGTCGGATACAGACCGAGCGCGGCCCCGGTCCCCTCCCACCATTGGTGCTGCTTCGAGCACACGCTTTGGCTGCACAAGGCTGAAGCACTAGGCACTGTGGTTCACCTTTTCCCAAAGGAAAAACAAGACCAAACCCCCACAAAACATACAAACACACACACACACACACAAAAAAAAAATTATAATTTTCCCCCAAACCTCTGTTCCCATTTGTAGGGATGTTGTTTCCTACCTAAGGGGCTGGGGAATGCCATGGGAAAGATGAAACCAAAGGGCTGTCCATGCCCATGGGCTGGGATTGGAATCCCCAAGCCCAAAGCTGCAGGAGGGGGGCTTGGCTGCCTTCACCTTCTGGCTCCAGCTCAGCTGTGCAGCCAAAAAAGCATGAGATGGGGATGGAGAAGGTGCTGCACATAGAAGAAGAAAAAAAAAAAAACAAAAAACAAAAAACAAAGAAACAAAAACAAAGACACACACGCAAAAACAAACCCCCAAACAAAAAATTAAAATTAAAAATCCACAGACTTTTGCACAACGCAATAGTGGTTAATTGCCATTTTTAACCTGTCTTGCAACCTGGGACAGGCTGCCAAGAAGTGATCTCGCAGATCAGAGCACTGGGAGATAGCTGATGGAGTCTGTCAGGACCTTGCTCCATTTCCCCACACACACGTGCACACACCTTGAATGCTGTAACTACTATCTTTTTGGTAGTACCAGCTCTCCAGCATGCAAAATGAAGAAAAAAAAAAAGTTGCCTGTATTCAGGCTTCCCCTGTTAAGGGGCATGACAAAAAAAAAAAAAAAAAAAAAGTTATGCTCCTGCCACAAATAAAGTGCAAAAACCAAGCGGTTTCTAGGTATACACATATATATGCACACATATATATATATGTGTGCGTATATATATTAAATAAAAAAAAAAAGAGAACACAGACAAAACTGTCCCTTTTTGTGACTTTTGCAGCCACACAGGGACTCCTGCATCCCTGCCAGATCTCTGGCCACCTCCATGAGACCTGTGTGTCTGCAAAATTCATCTAGCTCAGGCTGTCCACCTGCAACGACGCAGGGACTCAAACCAACCCCCCCCCCCCCGCCGCCAAATCTCCACTTTCCTCTAAGGCAGAGGAAAGGGGAGATGAATTACCAGCACAGCACCGCAAACAGTGCTCAGCCTCTCCCCATCTCCCCACCCCCCCTACAAAAAAAAAAAAAAAAAAAAAAAAAAAAAAAAAAATCGGCACTCGCCTGAACTCAGAGCATCCCTGGGTGCTCCCCGAGATGAAAGCATCACCTGAGCTGGCTCCCCTTACACTACAGGCAGCTCACAACTGGCTTTAGAAGCCGATCTATACTCTCTGCAAAACCCTTTTAAGGTGTATTTATTCAAAAAAAAAAAAAAAAAAAAAAATTTCCTTTTTTTTGTTTGTTGTTTTCTTTTGTTAAACCCAGCAGTTCCTGCAGTGAAGGACTTCACACAACTAACTGCCTTCCTCGTGCTCGCAGGCCTGGCTGAGCCAGGCTTTGAGTGGGCAAACAGGCTGTAGCGTGGGTAAATGACTGCAGCACAGAGCGTTAGGGGCTTTCTTGAAAAGTCATTAATAGTAATAATAATAAAAAAAGAAACGCAAAACCCCTTCGCTCCCCACCCCTTTCCCCCTATTTCCCTGCTAACCCCGCACCATCCACATATATACACCCCACCCAGAGACAGATGGGTATCAATCATCTATACAAAAGGAGATCAAAACCGCTTACAGAGGAAAATTAAAACTCCTGTGCGCTAGAAGCACTTTACAGCTTGCTACGATCTAACAGGACGCCGGAGAGGAGAGCAAATGCTGCAGCCTAAAGGCCTGGTGATGACCCTGGGGAGCTCGGCTCCTCTCCTCCGCTCTCCTGCATCTCTCTCCCCTTCAGCAGAGCGGTTTGCAGATGAACTGGCACAGGTAGAAACAGCCGAGGGTCGACCTCGCCGCAAGCGGAGACCGTTTTTTATAAGCAAGCGTCGGGAATGGCAATGGGATGATGGGAAGCCGGCGTCGCCAGTGGCGTCGCGACAGCAGCAACGGAGTCACGACGGCTTCTGCGAGTTGTTCATGTTCTGCAACGAGAGGGGAAGGACCACGGTTGGGGATGGCACATGGGTTGGACCCGTCCTGGCAGCATCTTCTACATGCGCATCAACAAGGGGACGGGACGGGACGGGGGAGTAACAGAAAGCCACGGCACGGGTCACTACGAAAGCATCCACCACAGAGGAGAGGACACTGTCCACCCAAGGAGAGAGGTGGTGGGGGATGTCCTGACTTGCTACCCACACTCAAGCATCACCTGGCTTTAACTACAGGGTGAGAATTTGGCAGAGACATTCCTAAAACACAAGGCAACCCTCCCACCCCATCCAGTCTGCAATTCTGAAGCTGTTCTTCGGTCTGTGCAAGACAAGGTGATGGGGGACCACGTTGTGTTCATTCAAGGAACCCAACTAAACAACTCTTGCTCCCCTTGAGGGTGGGCAGTGTCCCCGTCCCCCCCCACCCCCGCCCACCAAGGAGGTGACCATTTGTCCACCCTTGGCACTGCCAAGAAGATGCAGCTTCTGCTGACTACAGCAAGGAGCCAGCATGGGGACCAGCACAACAGGAGCACCCACTCCCCCGATGCCACCCCATGAGGTTTCACAGGCCCTAGAGCTGCTTTGGGCACAGCCCTGGTGCGGGGTGGCAGCAACAGGAACCCACAAAACCAGAGACAACCAGCTAAACACAGGCAGGACCAGCCCCGAGGGCAGTGGCTGGAGGAGAGTGTCTACTAGAGGAGAAACCCAAGGGGAGATGATCACAACAAGGACATTTCCCAATTCACAAAACTACACAAAACAAGGTGGGGAAATAAGGACTAGGAAACAGCTAGGAAGGTTTCTTAGGTTTTTTTTTTTTTGCTTTTACTACCTAAACTGCCTCTTACAAGCACCAGGAATCCTGGCCACACTACAAGGCAGAGCAGGCTGAGCTGTTCTCTCTGTTAGCTAAGGAGACAGGAGGAGGGTTAGGAAGAGCCACATGCACCACAGCCATTTACCTTGGAAATATTAGTAAAGAGAAAACTTTGAGAAAGTGACAAACAGGTCGTCTTTAAGCATGAAAAGTGAAGGGGAGAAGAAGGGAGGGGGGGATCAGGTCGTTGTTAAAAAGTGCACTTTGGATCACAAACCAAGCAAAAGGAAAAGAAATCATCACACCAGGCAGTCCCGTGACCCCAAACCAACTTGATCCCACAGCCAGGAGGACTGTCAAGTACACAGCCATGTCCTCAGCCTCTCCAGGTGTCCCCTGGTTCTCCTGGATGGGAGTCAAGACCTCAACAGTGAAGGCTGATCCAAAGCACCCACTGCCAACCAAGCCCCATAGTATAAATTGGGAAGGAGGTACCTTCCACCTCCCCCTGACCCCATACAGGTTGTGATGGGACACGGTGAGGGACCAGACGCACGTATGTACGAGACAACAGCCTCCAGAGAGAGGTATCAGCAGTGTGAGTGCCACCAAGCCTTTTGTTTGGGGTGTCTTCATGGCTTCCTCAGAAGTAGGCTCTGAGTCCCACATTAGTAGGTGGAGACAGGTTCCCAGCAGCTGGAGATTTTAAACTTGCTGCTGCCAGCCTACAACTGGGATGAGTAACCATCACTGCCTGCTCCAGCAGAGCTCTTGGTCTAGCAAAATCTGATGCAGCCATATCACAAACTTAACATTAGAGCATGTTTTCAATGTCTCAGCCAGCACTGAGGCGTGCAGTGATTTTTTTTCTACAACAGGGGTGAGGAAAAGGTGGATGGAGGGATGGATAAAGAAACAAAAATGCTTTCAAAGCAACCCAATAAGACTAGGTACTTTATCAGGGGCTTTTGTGCCCATGAGCAGCAAGGGAAGGATCATAGACATGCAGTCCATGCCGAGCAACTCGGCCTCTACGTTCGCCAAGAAGCACAAGTGTGATGATCTTCCCCAACCCACCAGCCAGCAAAGACAAGTCTGACCTTCCTAACTTCCCTTTTCTCAAAAGCATCTACTCTAAAAGGGGAAAAAACATGAGGTTCACCAGCTGTTATGTGCAAACAGGGCTGAGTTCTGGCCCAGCCGTTTTATAGCAAATCCCTCCATCTTCAGCCCACAAAATGAACCAGGACAGAGACACGCATAGGCTGATTCAAACTGGTCTATAGAGGGCAAAAAGACCCCTGAGCACTACCCCAGCCTCACCTCAGCCACAAAGTCTCCTTGGTCTTTGAAGAGACATTTGAGCACAGCTCAGTGACTGCTGCTCTCAACTCAATGACGTAGCATAAATTTAGTCCAAAGGCTTCAAATTTGTCCAGAAGCTATCCTGTCTCTATTACACAAGGACCTACCAGCACTAAGCCAAACTGTCAAAGCCTTGATTATTCATAATTAGTGTATTAGATGCTCAAGGGATCTTGCTTTCTTAATAGAGGTAGAGGAGGACAATATCCTTGCATCTACTCTGCCCAAGACATCTAGGCAGACTATTCCCAAAATCCAGATTTGCAGAACTGCAGATGCCAGGACCTAGGATCACTTCAGCTGCAGAACACACACTCCTGTTCCAACATAGGCAGTAAAACCCATTGGGGGCCAAGGTCAGAACCTCCTCGGTTATCTCTCTGGTGCCACCACTTAGATGCAATTCAGTGACCTCGGGAAAGAGAGACCACCTGAGGTAATCACCTACAATGTGCTATCACAGAAGAGAACTCCAGGAAAACACAACAGCATCTGTGACTGTCCAAGGAGGAGAGTGGCAATTTAGACATCGTCAGGAGAGGTCAAGTGATAATTATTTGCTTCATTACTCAACAAAATTGGGACATTTATTCAAGCTAGGATACTTAAGGGATAGACAAAGAAGCATCTATAGTCTCTTCTTTACCTTTTCTAAGATATGTGCAAATCCCCCCCACACACATACAGAAATATTAACTCCAAGAAGTCCAAGGCCCGGCCAGGTTTCACAGCAACAACAAAACAACCGGTGGGATGGCAAGAGACATGGAAAAGGGGTGGAAGGGGAAATAAGACGCAAGAAAGTACTTACAGGCATGCCTTCCCTAGTAAAGGCTGCAGAGAGACAGAGAGAACGGAGAGAGGTGTCAGTAACGCCACACGGGACCGGGCAGAGAACACCGGGCGACAGCGAGAGCTTCCAAACCCAAAGCTGGCAAAGGGCATGCTGTAAGACTCAACCAGCCCAAGCAGAGCCCCGAAAGCCGAGAGACAGACCGAACTGCCCCAACTTGGTGCTTGCTGGGGTGAGAAGGCTCATGCGAAGTGGCCACCAAGCAGAGCTGTTGGAGAGGCATGGCACCCTTCCTAACCTGTCCAGGATCTGGCCGAGGAGGGGCTAGAGGATACCACGAAACACAGGCAACGCAAAGAGGGGCTGGGAAAGATAGCAAGATCCAACAGGCAGTTGGGGAGAAGGGCAGCATGGAGAATGGGCTCCTATATATCCATGCTGCTCCTCCAGAACCACCCCAGCTCCTCAGCAAGCACAGGGAGGTGGGGGGGAGTTTGTTCCTGGAGAAGTGTGCAGCAAGTAAGGTCTCTCTACGTCCCTTCATGGGTGGGTAAAAGAAGAAAGGACACGAGCATCACAGCAGCTACCCACAGGGTTTTACCCAAGGCTGCAGAAGGCAACTGGGTTCACCATGCCATGAGGCTTCTATACATTTTTGGTCTGTTTTGCCTATTGCCTCAGGAAGGAGGAGGCTCCTCCAGTCAAAGGTAAGTCCTGGCAGCTCCTCATCAAGGAAAGCACAAGAACTTTTGCTTTATTGCAATGCCCAGATCTACACCAGAGCCAAGCGCATCTGGAGGAAGGCACCAGCCCTTGGGTCCTGTCCGCTCTAGAGATGCAGCTCCTCGGGAGGTTGACACCACAATGACAGATGGTGAAGGCACTGAATTAATGCAGCCTAGAGCTTTGAGGAGGTTTATGACACTCAAAACCCAAGAGAGGATCGACAGTGAGCCTTCGCCAGCTGCTCCCAAAACCAACCCAAGGCAGGGAGGGACAGCAGCCATGGCAGAAAGATGCATCTCAGACAGCAGCAAAGGTTGCGACAAGTGCAAGCCATTTCCCAGCTTCAGGAGCGACAGGAGGACAACAAACAATAAAACAACAAGAATAACAACAACAACAAAAAAAAAAGAAAACCAGAAACAAAACAAAAAAAAAAAAGTTCAACTAACTTGTCCCGGCAGCTGCGTGGGCACTTCCTGAGGAACACAGACTGGCAGGGTGGAAGAAACAGCCACATGCTCCTCAAAGCTGTTGATGCGAGGTTTTTTGGTGGGCTCTGGGCTTGCTAGAGGGGTAACGCTATTACGTCTCATGAGCGGGTTAGGTCCCTTCTTTGCTTCCTAAATTAAAGTGAGACAAAGAAAAAAAAAGTAAATAAAAAAATAAAATAAAAGGGAAGAAGGCGACAGTTATAAAGGAAAAAAAAGAAGCAGGTTGTTTTGGGTTTTTTTTTTTCCTCAAAGCGGTCTCTGCTTTTTCCCACAATCACTGTCAATGTGCAAAGGGTAAACTGAAAGGCTCTGAAAAACCAAAAAAACCCTAATGCAAAATGCTTAAGAACACAGTGTGATTTCTTAAGAAGATAAAACAAAAAGGCCCCGCACTCAAACATGAGACAGACTCTCTCCTCACCTGAGCCTCTGCTCACAAGTAAAAAAAAAAAAAAAAAAAAAAAATTATCAGTAATCAAAAGCCATGACTTTGCATGACAGAGAGAGGTGCCCATCCTCCTCAAAAGCTGGTCCCTCCGACCCAGGGAGGAGTGTAAAGCAAGAAGAGGGAAGACGAGCCAGCCCAGGCTGATAAGAAAGATTTGGGAAGTGGGGGCAGAGCAGCCAGCGAGGGTCGGCATCGCGCCAAGCTCCAACTCAAGCGAGGTGGGATGGAGGGGCAGCGCCCACGCAGCCGAGCAGAGGGACCCCAGCGCTTCGCACGTGTCTCGCTCTGTCCTACCCGCAGCGCGTGGTCCTCCTGCCATCCCCAGCGAGGGTGGTGGAGGAGGGCATCGATGGCCCCTACGGCAGCGGGAAGGACCAGCTTCCCCCTCTACAGCCACGGGGAGGGAGAGGCAGCTCAGATGTTGCCACTTGCCAAGGTTGGGAAGCGAAGGAAAGGAGATGCGGGCCAAAAGGGGGAACGGCTCTGACTGTCCAACATCCAAGTTGGGCTCCATCACTGCTAAAAGCAAGTTGGAAAGGTCCCAACAGCCAGGACATGGGCAGTGCCACAGTCCCTGGGGTTCCCCCCTTGGGTGGTCACCCAGCCCTGACACCAAGCTGGCATCCCCCTGCTCTGACCCCACTGAGCTCCCCCAGTGAACCATGTGGCAGATCGATCTGACCTCACAGGAGTTTTCCTCCACAGGAGGGGTCTCCTGCCCGCAGCATCCCCCAGCCCAGCGGCGCCACCCCCCACCCTACAGAACGGCACTCTGGTAGCCCCACAGAGCCGTGGGCATGCCAGGGAAAAAAACAAAGGCAGGAGATGTTGGGCAAGGCATTGAGCCCAGGCTCTGCCAGCCAGCTGGGAGACCTAGGAGAAGTCACCTTCTCCATCTGTGGCTCCATTCCCTGCTCAGGCAAGTGCATGATTGCCCAGGTAAAAGTCTAAGACCAGGGAGGACCTTCCCCTGGGCCAGCTCTAATCTGGGCATACACATTGGAAAGCAGGCACATGCAACAGTCCTTTTCCTTTGGAAAACCCTCAACCAGCCACATCTTTGCAGAGCAAGAACCCAACTGATGCTCCGGTCCTCCAGCAGCACTTCTGAGCATTCAGCTGAGCAATCTCCCCATGCCCACCCCGGGCACCCTCACTGCTAGCTGGCCATAGCAGAAAGGAGGGGGACACCAAAGGATGGCTCTGAGAAGTAGTAACACTCACCTCTGGTCGTTCCCTGTGGGTGTTGACAGCTTCAATGTTCAGCGAGATGGACTCCACCCGGCAGCCTGCAGAGGGGAGCACAAGGAGACAGAGAGACCATCAGCAAACCCAATGGGCAAAGGACACCACAAAGTGCCCCACCTCAGACCCCTGCTCTTCTCCCAGAAGCAGCTGGGATTCAGGAGGAGCTATAGGTCGAACCTCTTCTCATGTTTACTAGAAAGGCCTCACTTACCATAGGCCACCGGAGTCAGCTTCAACACTGTATGAAGGGGACACTTCAGGTAGGGCATTTCATCTGAAGAGAAATTAAATCGGGAGCGTTATCCCATCCCCTGTCCAAAAGCAGACTTAGACATCTTCATCAACAGCTAAGCTCATCCCACACCAAAAAGCGATGCATGCTCCAAAACGTGCATGGACCTGCACACATCTCTCGTCTCCTCAGAGCTCCATCTCTCATCCCACCTCCACCACAATCAATCCTCTTCCCAGGGACGAGGAGCTCACCTGCACTCTTGTCCAGAAAGTATGCCAGGAGACAGCGCATGACAGCCTGGTGACAGATCACAAGAACATTCTCTTGTCTCTCCAGCTCCATGATGACTGGTTCTAGGCGCTGCACCAGATCTTGGTAGGACTGAGACAGAGAAGGGAAAGGAGATATGGCATAGAATCAAGAGTATGAGCACCACACAAGAAACAATTGTTCTTGTCTTGGTACATCTATTGATTTCATGCCTCTGACTAAACCAACATAAATACTGCTAAAAACAGGCAAAGTTCAACAAATCCTCATCTTCAGGCTACTCTAGAACTTGGCTAATTCTTCTGGTCAGGAGAAAGCAGCCATTCACATCTCAGTTACAGTCCTGAAGAGTTTATTAAGGTAAGCAACAACTGGACAGGGGCTTTGAGCATAATGTCTCTCCATCATCTTGAAATTTGATTTGCCACAGTATTTCCAAGCTATTAAAAGTCTGGAGCATCCTGAAAATCTCCAGGGTTTTGAAGGACTTCATGAAGAACCATGACAGGCAGCCAGAAGGAAACCCAGACACTCAGAGTCAGTATCAGACATCCCCAAATCTTCTCCTGCTGTTATACATGTTGTAATTAGGATGTCTCCAAAGGTTTACTTTTCCCAAATGTCTAAGGCCATGACCCTTAATTTGGGGATAAAACGCCCAAACCACAACCTAAAGTATCACCTAGAACTGAGGTCAATTCCCACCTCATTGTGTCACACCCTGAAAGCAGATTGCCAGGAAAGAAAGATGTCAACATCAACCCTTAGGGAATGATACGGAGAACAGGGGTAGAAATTTACTTTAGAAATGAAAGAAAAAGATTGGGGCAGCACAACTCTGAGTGGATGTAATGGAGGACGCTGGACTAGAAACCCCCAGTGCCCCCTTCCTACTAATTTGCTATAGTCAGTGGGACTGTTAAGTGATCCGTTCCTTAGTGAGATCTTTACATACCACAATTTAACAAGAGCTCAATGCAAAAGGTAAATACGAGGCCTGACCTTCCTTGATTCTAGTTTCTTGGAGCACTTGCTGCTCCCCTGCTGAGTGTAGAAGATAGAATGAAGACAAGAAGTAAGAATTTCATCTCTGAAGGTCTCCTTGCAGACCTACCTCTCCAGAAGGATAGCGGTAGTAATATTTATCCTGATCACGTAAAGCAAACTCCTCTGGATGCTGCTCCCTGATTTCTTCATACGTCATTTCTTCACATACACCCTGCCAGAATAGGACATCCATTAAGTTACTGGACACGCTCAAGTCAAAAAGTATCAGCACATCCAACATGCAAAACCTTCTCCAAAGCAATCGTCTATAACCCTCTAAGAGGCCAGCTACAGAGCATTTCCAAGCAAAAATCATTTTAATCTATTGACTCAAGCCAACATCTTGAAGTGTCTGCACAAGGTAGAGCTACAATCAGAAGCCAAATTGTGAGTACTGCAGCAGAAGTACCACCCTTTCCCACAGAAGGAAAATCTCCTCACAAAAGGCAAGACTCGGGCAAAAGTGAAAAGGCTGGTGCTATCACCCTCTCTGCCAAGCAGCAATCAGCATGAACAAGCTGTTCCTACCGCAATCAAAGATACTTACTGCATCTATTTCATTGAGTGCCTTCCACTGCTCATAGGGCAGTTGGAGAGCTTCTGCCGTTTGGATTGTCCTCTTCAGCTGGCTGGTCCAAACTTTGAGGTCCTTCAGGTTCTGCTCCTCAACAAATTTGTTCAGTGCCAATGCAAACTGTGGAACATAAAAAAAAAGGTTGATTCCTGATCCACAGCTTCCCAACTGGCCTTCTTCCCTGCTTCCCAATAAATGCTGCCTTCTCCAGGACCTCTTTTGCCTTCCATAAGCAGATGTATTAAGTCTTCTAATCCAAGGTGAAGAGCAGCCACACATGCACTGATTCCCCAAAAGCTATAGGGAGGTATGAGGACAGAACAACAGAGGAGAAAGCGGCAACCTAATGTCATCAAGGAACAACATTAGCATCCAAGAAACAGCACGACAACCTGCAGTCTCCTACAATACTGTGGAAGGATCCCTGGCCACCCTTAACCACAGCCCTGCTTATTTGTCATGGAGCTAAATCGATGCGTCCTGTAGTCCCTGATAATAGGCACACCTCAAATGACTCCTCTTGGACTTCAAAATGGTCTGGCAAGCCAAAACAGGTATCAACCCTCCCTGAAGCAGTGTGCTTGATAATGTCTTTGAAGAATAGAGTAGTGAGCAATCTGAAGGCACCCTCGGAGTTTGCTATCCCTACCGAAGGGTGGCAGCAGACCTTCTACATCCCGCTCTGCCTGTGCAAGGTCTGAACCAACTCCATGAAGATGCTCATACCCTTCTCTCCTGGAGACTTCTGCAGGCCAACTTCTGTTAAGCCCTAACTACATGCAAGCCTACATGGAATATCAATGGCTGGAAAGTCTTGTTTTGAGGCCATGCCCAAGCCTAAGTTTAACCAGCCCTATAGATGGATCCTCTGAGCATCCCAGCTGTCATCAAATATACACTTAACCCATTGCACAGTATCTGCTACAACCAAATCACTCCTAGAAGCCATAGGGGTATATTCCCTTCCCCCTTACCTTCTTGCCCCTGTTGGAGAGGCCTGAGTCACCTCCAATCTTCCCCTTGAGGTTGAACTCGCTCTCGCCATGCCGACAGAGGTAAATGGTGCGGGGCTGGACATGGATGTTCATCAGGTAGTAAACAATCCTGCTCTGGATGTGATCCTGAACCCTGTTGACCAGGAACCGCCGGCCAACATCGATGACTTTGATGAGAGAAAGCTCCCTAGGAAAAGCACAGCAAGGATGAGGGGGTTGCCAGTGGGGAAAGAGGAAAACTCACAAGGCTGTTTTTCCAAGGATGGGGTATCTCAGTCAACAGAATCACCCAGCTAAAAGGATTTCCTGCAGGCTATTTTCAACAGGAAGCCAACAGGTAATGGCAATCCATGGAGAGCTAAGTAACACCAGTGTAATCGCCATTCCTCCTTGCAGCAAAGAGGATTAAACAAGACTAGCAGGGAGCACGTTCCTCCCCAGGACAGGGCTCAGCAGGACTGGGATTATCCGCACAGGGCACACAGATGTATTTGTGAGCAGTGGAAAGGCAGGGAGGTGTCTGCATGGTCGTGCAGGACAGCAAAGGTCTTTCCAGGGCACACAAGTAGGTGGAAACCACAAGGCTTGTTCAACCTTGTGGTTTAAGCCTGTTCAAGCAGTCCCTTTCTTTAACTGACAAAAGCACCTCAGACACTCAAACCAAACTGCTTTTCCCAAACCTTTGCATTTAGACCTGCAGAACCAGCATATCTGATCCAAGAAGAACCTGGGAAGGTTTCAGTGCCAGGCTCCCTAGCTCAGGGCTGGGGAAACCCAGCATTTTCAAGGAAGAAGCCAAATTCACGATGCGGCTTGGCCATACATTATGCTAGCACAGTCATGTTTTTGAAGACAAAGTGAAATACAGCCCCATACTTCATTAATCCTCTCCCGGGAGAAGAAAGGCATTCAATCCAGTTCAGAAATTAGCAGTGTCTCTTACCGGTCATAGTTATCAGGGTCAAGTGGCTGGTAGCTGGCTTGGTAACAATTGATCCTCTTCATGAAGTCTTCCATGGCATCGGTTGAATTACAGTCCCGGTAATCAGGGCTGGACAATTTTACTTCCTGCAACAGGGGAAACAACATGCCTCAAGAAGAGGTTAGGAAGCTTTCCAAGCCAGACCATACTCATCTCAAATTCCAGAGCCCTGCCAAGATCCAGCTATCAGCTGAGCCACTTTATAGTCATCAATTATCACAGGACAGAAGAGGAGCAAACTAGACCCAAAGCTAAGCACAAGGTGAGAAAGTCTGGTATAAACCATTGCATGACTGGTATAGATGCATCAGTCCAGTTCTCCCAAGAGTTGTGGTAGCACCCCACCACCCACAGTGGGAAAACTGAGCTTCCTTACAGCTAAAGAAAACCATCATGTTTAAACAATTCAAGCTGAGAATGGAGACTGCATGCACTTAGATAAGATGCTTATCCCAGGCCTTTTGAGTAAATAAAGCTCCCTGGAGATAGAGGTCAACCTGGCTATCCACCACCTGAGGTAGCAGGATAACAACACTCAACCCCTTTCTGTGCATTATTTGCTACAAGTTACTGGGCTGAAAGACGCTAGAAATGGGCAACATGAATATTCAGAACTCTCACGGACTAAGTTCTGCCTGAACTACTCTGACACACGGGTTTTACTGAAGATTTGGGTTTGAGTGGCAGCGTCACACATTAGTAACTTGACAAGCAATCCCGAAGCCAGCAGGATAACACAACTGAGCGACGCGTGTAGATGCGCCCCAGGCCCGCAGGGTATTTTCCGCACTGATCCCAGCACTAAGAGCACCATTCATCTGCAGCACCCCATGGAGCAAAAACCTACGCTCAGTTAGTAGCTCATTTTCTCCCCCTTCAAGTTATTAGTTTCCAAAGAAAGGGATTAAATCCTCCAAAAACATCCAGCTTCTGGGTGTTACAAAGAGGGGAAAAGAAAAAAAAAAAAAAAAAAAAGAGGGGGGGAAAAATAAAAGAAAAAAACAAGCATTTCATTAGCATCATGCAAAAGGCTGTGTGCAACCTCCCAAAAAGCTGGTCACTGGCCACGGGACACCAGCTCCCAGCAGGAGCAAAAGCCACGCTCTAGCCCTGACCTCAGCACCCTTTGTGGAGCCCATCCTAAGGGCAGAAGAAAAAAACCTTTTCACAGACTTTGGGTATCCTGCAACACATTCTCAGACACCATAAAATGGCTCACAAAGTTCAGATGTACAACTGGAGATAAGGCTGGAGCAGAGCCCGGTGGAGGAAAGGACACTTCTGTTCAAGTTAATCATGCCTAGGTAGGCCAATTAGACCTGGTAGACTACCTGTCCTAGCCAAGCCTAACAGTCAAAGGAGCTCTTCTGCTGGTGGGAAATCAAGGATCCAGCAGCTTCCAAAGGAGCCAGGAAGTAATGTTTTATGCTGCTCTCCCAGCCAAAACTTCAGATGGTGGCAAGAAACCTCTAAGCTGAGCTTCTCAGAATAGACCCCAATAGATTTTGGGAAGCTGCATGTGGCTGAAGACACCAAGTCTGACTGCTCTCTGATGGGATTTAAACCCCTGACCACATCTACCACTTCCAAAAAGTGGGACTTTGAGGGGTCACCAAAGAATTCCGAATGCTTTCTGTCCTTACTATCAAGTTACAAGTCAACAACGAGCATAGAAGGGAGCTGGGGAAAGGCTACAACAACTTTTATTTTCACTACTTCCAGGTGGCCCTGGGTCCTGGGAGACAAAAGCTCCTTTCTCATCCCAGGACAAATGCATCATAAAGAGATAAAAACCTCCTAATCCTCAACCAACTTTGGCAAGATGTTCTGATAAGAAACAGGAGAGGTGCAGGTGGAAAATCCTACATGAGAGGGGGAAAAAAAAAAAAAAAAAAAAAAAACACAACAAAACCCAATCATGTTTCCACACTTACCATAACATTGGTGGCAACTACCGTGGGATCATTGCAGACAGATTCAATGAAGAACACCTGCAAAGCAAAGCAAAGCTCACCTGAAGGGCAGCAATAAGATTTATAATTTTCAACCAGCTCCTTGCTCAACCCAAACCCCTCCCTGTTTGACCAGGAGAGTTCTCCCTCCACCCTCCTCCCATCTTTTCCTTCTCCAGGGCTTGGGACCAGGAATAAGTCAAGAGTTTCACATTTTGATCAAACCCAGCAGTGAAAACTCCCTTGTATGGGAGCATCATGAGGACAACACTCTAGAGAAAAAAGGTACGCCAACAACACACTAATGTGGACAATGCAATACAGGCAGCAGCCTGATGGTACCAACCTTGAACCCATTTTCTTTGGCAAAATTCAGGATCATCCCTCTCCTCTCCCGCGTGGTATTGGTAGCATCAAAAACCTTTAAAAGCAAAGATTTCAATTAGCACCAAGACTGCCTGGTTTTCCACTGAGCTCTTCCTCAGAGAAGGAACTGCAGAGCTCACTGTGCAGGGCAGAACACCTTCAGGACCAGGACTGGTGCCAAAGCCCGTGGAGCACATCTCTTGAGCTTACCGCAATCTGGCCAGCCTCCTCTGTCAGGTACAGCTTGACATCCCTCAGGGCAGCCAGGGCACATTGCCTGCAAAAGAGGCAAGAGACACATGGTCCTAATGTCCCCAGAGATGCTTGTGGCAGCCAGTGCCCAGACCTCCAACAAAGGCAGGCAGGCTTTGCGGCTCCTCCTCACCACCTCCCCTCCCTCCAAGGGACATTTATTACAAAGACACCCTCAGTTTGCCAAAAATACAAGAGCTCTGTGTGCAGAGCAGCGTGCTGGTCTTCACGGCAGAGGCAACGGCTGATGAAGAAGCAAAGGCCAAACCCCATGGCAGACCTCATACCCTACATCGCTGAGCCTGAAGGTGAATTTAGGGTACCACTGATGGAGGATGTGCTGGTGGACCCTGAAGGTGAATTTAGGGTACCACTGATGGAGGGTGTGCTGGTGGACCCTGAAGGTGAATTTAGGGTACCACTGATGGAGGATGTGCTGGTGGACCCTGAAGCTACCAAGCCCATACAGCTTCAGTCTTCAGCTCCTGGCACCCAAACCAGGCCCTCCTTGGACAGACAGGGAAAATTCAAGCTGGAACCCCGCTTTTCTGTTCACCACCCCGCAAACAAGCTGGGCAACTGTGCTGCCAGCCGTGGGCTTTCGCCACCCAACTGGGACCCAAGTGCAAGCACGGGCACAGCGCCCACACTTACCTCCTGACTTTCATGGCCTCCTCGTTGTCAGGGCGGAAGAAATCATAGGAGCTGTAATGCCTCACCGCCTCACGGCGATACTCCCCCACATTGAAAACTGCGTGGGAAAGGTAAAGACCATCAAAACCAGGAGCAGGCATCAGTCAGCACAGCTCAACTCAGCTGTGCACTTTCTGCAGATAATGCTTTCTAGCAATGAGCCAAGAATTGACATCCTTTGAGCAAAAGGCTTGGGGACATCCCTTGGTCTTCAAAGTGAAGGAGAATCTGGGCTGCAGCAGAAGCAATGGGAGGACATGGATACTTGGCCCATGGGATCTTGGAAAGATTCCCCCACTACCTCCCACCCCGCAAGGCACTGATCTCCTAGAGCAACTCCTGAGAACCAGACCTCATGCTTTCCCCAGGCAGCCAGTGAAAGCCTCACCTTTTGTTGGGACACCAATCCAGTTGAGGTAGCGAGTCAGCTTCTTGGAGATGTAGGTCTTCCCGCGGGCCGGGAGGCCAACCATCACTATCACAGTGGGGGAATTGGCAAGCTGTGGCCCACAGGCTACAAGGAGGAGAAAGAACAACACGAGCAGTTGTTAATCCTCGAGCTCATCTTGTATAAACCCAGCAAGGGACTTCCTCTTGACCCAGCATTCCCTCAGCTGAAGGAAAACCAAAGCCTCTGCTCCCTGTGCACCATCAGCTCTGCAGTATCTCCTGTGCATCCCTCATGAGCCTGGACAACCAAAACCTTGACCAGGCTTAAATCCACTGACATTTTTGCAATGGACCCTGCTGAATGAGCAGGGGACACGGTGGCCAGCTCCATGGCTGCCTTCCAGTGAAACCCAACTGCCCCAGCTAAGCCGTGCTGACCCAAATTCACCCTGGTGCCACCCAAACCGGGGAACAGGGAGTCACAGCCTGACAGCCGGGGCAGTAGGAAGACATCCTGATGTCTGCCAGGTGGGCAAGGAACCAGCAGCTGCTCCAAGCTCCCTGCAGACCTCTGTACCTCAGTTTCCCCATTTGCCAAAAAAAAAAAAAAAAAAAAAAGTCAAGGCAAACACAACCTCCCACTCGCAGTTTGGCCAATTCGGTGAAAACCTACAGAACGGCCAAGGACTTTGGTCCAGGCCCCACAGCACTGCACTTCAGACATGACTGCTGTGCTGAAATACCAGGTCTGCACCAAGATCTTCACCCACAGAACATCTTCCAAAAACTTTTGCTAGCTTTTTAGCTGATACACATGCAAACGCACCCAACTTTTTTTTCTGAAGACAAGTAGAGCACAGGGACTACAGAACCACAAGCATTTAAAAGTAGATATATAAATGACTTATCCCTTTTTCCTCTTAAACTTGTTTTAAACTGGGTTTTTTCTGTTGTTGTTGCTGTAAAGAGGGTCCATGTCACACAGCTGAAAATAAATCCAGAGGCATTACTTAGTGACGACTTGGCAAGTGAAGAGAAACTTCTCTCCAATTCACCCAAACGGCAAGACCAAAATGCAGACAAACCAGCTGCTGGGCTGCCCAGGTGAATCGCTTCTCCCTCCATAAATCCTTTAGAAAATAAATTCCTGGTTCAGTTTGGAGGAAATTGGTGAGGTTACAGGACTGGGAATGCAGTTTGGGAATTTTTTTTAGTCTTCCACAGCCTGGTCCCAGCACCACAGGATGCATCTGGATCGCAGGCCCCATGGACCAGGTAACGTGGCAGCATCCCTCTCCAGGGTTTGCCCTGCAGAATTGCTCCTCACATGGTGCTGCACACACCAAAGGCCAAGGCACAATGCCAAGTGCTTTAAATAGGGGAAAGGAAGATCTTAACGATGCCTAATGGAATTTGGATTAGCCAGCCCTTTCATGCTGCCTGACGTGACACACCAAGAGCCCTCCCGGCGAAGGCAGAGTCCAACCCCGATAGGCGAGAACCTCCGGGGGATTTCTCACCCACCCCTTCAATCCACCCAGTGAGGCCGGAGACCTCACAGGAAAGGAATGCAGGGAGAGAGTGGCTGGTGGCAGAGCCATAAAAACGCAGCTTAATTACAGTCTGGGTGCAGAGCTCAGCCTGCCCATCCCAGCTGCCCGCAGGTGGGACCAGGCGGTGGGATGCAAGAGGCTCCCCGGGGATGGAGACGGTGGGTTGGGGTAGATTTTTCTCAGTGGAGATCTGGGAAGAGCAAGCAAGCTGAGGGATAACCAGACAGCATGCAAAGCACGTGGGACTTCCCTCCCTTTCTAAGAAAAAGATAAAATCCAGCAGCTAAAGAAACCAAATTAAGGCTACAAGGAAGACTTACGGCGCTGGCACCCAGAAGGGCACAGAAGAGCCACCCATCATCTGCTTGGCTGTCTTGCCAAAGCAGACTCAGCAGTCAAGAGATGAGAAAACTATCTGAAACGTTTTTCCCTCTTTCTGCACACACACCTCCCCCTCCCCCCCCCCCCAAATATTCCACATTCCTCAGGCTGAAGCTGCCCTCACACTTGCTCCCTTTGTGTGACCTGCATCCCTGGTGCCGCATTTCAAAAGCGCTGCAAGCGCTGATTTTGCATGCTGGGGTACCAAGGGAGCTCTGCAATGTACCCAGAAAAAAAAAAAAAAAAAACATTTTTTTCCTCTTTAACAGCCTCACATCCTCAACCAACCTATGGGTGCAAGTCTTTTGTTTTGCACAAAACCCGACCACATATTAAATAAAGGGAAAAGGGAAGGAATAATACCTGAATAAAGAAACTCCTCCTTTCCCTACCTGCCAGTGGACAAAGGCTCTCAAAGAGCGGAGCCAAGAGGATTTGGGGCCACTAAAATACTAACATTCCAAGAGGATGGGGACAATGCCAGGTACTGTTCATGTCCCTCTGGCTCCAGACAGCTGAGACACTCCCAGGGCTGGTGCTGTGTGGGCACACACATGCCACCTCCAAAGAGTGCTGCAGGAGTTAAACACCTGTATTTGAGAAATCTCCCCCCAAGTTCAGTTTGCTGCCAAAGGAAAGATCCACGTTCCCCTTGGACTGTGAAAAAGCATCTGTTTACAGACCCGGGAAGCACTTCCCAAAACACCAGGGCATCAACCATGCAACTTTTTATCAGGAACCTGAGACCAAATCCAGCTAAAAAAAAAAAAAAAAAAAAAAAAAAAAAAAATCACAAAAGCCTCCGGGAAACCGTGCATGAGGGATGTAACAGAAACCAGTGTTTTGCTCCCAGTGTTTCACAAAGACCTAATTCATAATTTCTTTTCACCACTGCTAGAGAGCTATCAGGGATTTCAATGCATATTCATTACTCATTATCAACATCTATCCAGGTAAGTCAAGGTCAGGGATGACTTCTGAAAGGCTCAATCGGGATATTGAGAAGTAGCTTGTCACCTGTGCCTTCTATCTGCTAGAAAGCTGGTGTCAGTACACTCTCATGCTTCACTGGAGTGGGTGGAAGGAAACAAAAAAAAAAAAAAAAAAAAAGCACACCAAAAAAAAAAAAAAAAGGGAAGGAAATTTGCTTCTATAAAAGAAAGGTTAGATAGAATAGCCACTTCTGTTTCAGGCATTTTTACTGTCTCCTCGTAAGCAGCATTCCCCCACACCACATGTTCTTACGTTAGTCTTACATTCCCTGTTTCCAGCTTCTTCCCATCTCGATTCCCCGACGCCTTCACGGACGCACCCAGACCATGTTTCTGCGCTGCACCTCGCTCACACACGTGTGGAACTGCTAGCACCCCGCCGTCATTTTTGTCACATACCCTCGTCCACCAAGCCGGAGCGATGGGCAAGAGAGAGGTAACGGGAGCCCCTTTCCTCCTCCAGCATCCCCCACCCGAGCCCCCTCCCCTCGCCTGGCTCTGCCCATCCAGCCGCCTGCAACGACTTGACTTTCCCAGCCCCTACGTGAGAGACGTGCAGCTTGACAGCAATTTAATGGATCGCAGTCAAAAGGCCAGATGAAGGCATCACTTCACATCCATTCCAGCCTCCCGGTGACGAGGGAGCGGACAATCAGACTAATTATTTCACACGCAGGGAGCAGCCAGGCGGGAGCTTTCCAAGGATGCTCCTGGGGATGCTCCCACTCCCTCCCTCCTCCCCAGGGACAACATCGGCCTCACGTCTCTGTTACATCTCTAGTCCCACCTGGCTCTGTGGCTCTGCTCTTTGTTGCTGCTGAGGAATTAATAGCACCTCGAGTTTAAAATAGCCACCTTGGGTTTAAAAAAGACAAAAAAAAAAAAAAAAAACACAAAACCTAAAAAAAAAAGCCCATGAATGCTCTTCCCATCGAGCATGGTGAATGGTGCCCCAACAGAAAATAATTAGAAGCCACATTACACTATTAATGAGCCCCTTCGTGCCTTAATATATTAAGGTATGTTAGTTTTCCACTCTGCCAAGGAGGGGATTCTCTCCTCTAAGAAACCAGTTGATCAAAGCAGCAAAAGGCACAGGGTGGCTTGGCGTACATGAGTGATTTCTTTCAAAGGTGTCAGTCCTTGAGAAAAATCAAACCAAACCAATACATCTGCAAAACATTAAGCCAGGAAACATTTTACCCTGCTAAAAGCAAAGCCCCATGGCAACCCAGATGTTCTGCCTGTTGCTGAAAGCCATTTCCTCAGCAGCTTCTGCTGCAGAGCTGCCCTTGCCAAGCACAGGCTGCATGTGCAAGCATCTGCGATAGGGTCCAGCCATCCCTCGCCTAACCCATAGCCACGGGGCAACAACATGTGGCAAATTCAAAGGATTTTTTTTTTTTTTTTAATTTTTTTAAAAGAGGGAACTTGCCGGCCAAGGTAAATAAATATCCGAAGCGACTTTAAAAACGCCTGCTTAAGAAAAGCATTGGAAAGACTGATTCACCCAACTGCCCAAGCCACTTCCATCCTTTGCCAGGCTGCAAAGTGCCACCTCCTCCGTCCTGGCTCCCCGCAGCCCCGGATCTGCGGATTCCTGCGACGCTTATTTAGAGTCACGCAGAGTTGCACAACTGGCAGGTTGTCAGTTTAGCTGTTGGGCGAGTTAAAAGAGCTGCCTCTTAAGCTTTAGTATTGTATTATGATTCATGATTTGTTTTATAGTAACACCAGGATGACCCAAGTGTTTGCCCGCCCGCCCCCCCCCCTTTTTTTTTTTTTTTAATAAGTGAGGAGGCTGGTTTTAAGCACTCAAGATGCTTTCTGATCTTTGAAAAGTTTCAGCGTTAATTTTTGCCCTCCCCTCCACCTGCCTCCTATCTCATCCCAAGCACGGCACAAGGTGAAGTGGTAAAATGCAAACAGCTGGTGGATTTTTTTTCTAAATCCATTGCTCTAATCTTAACTCCAACCCCCCCGCCGCCCCCCCCCCCCCCCCCCAAAAAAAAAAATAGATTAATCAATCACTAATAAATCTCAAGAGCAAGGTGCCAAACATCCTGGAAATCCCAGCTGAGCTGGTACCCGGGTGCTGAGGTTTGCAACCTGTTCCCTTCCCTTTTAATCCCAGGGCTGGAGGCGGGAGGAGCTGGGGGGGTGGGGGGGTGGAAATTGGGACACGCGTATCTCGGCTCCTCTCCGCATCCTCCACCCCACGGGGCCGGGGAGCTGCCATGTGATGGTTACACCTTCCTCCAGCTCCCCGCGCTGGAAGCGAGTCACGGGATGGCAGCGGGTGGGTTGCGGCCACGGGGGATGATGCTGAAGGAGGGGAAAGAGGGGGAGCAGAATGCTGAAAAATAATGGGGGGGGGGCGTTGCAAAGAGCCCCCCCGGGGGTGCATGGCGGGGGGGGGCTGCTTCCCATCCCACCCCATCCCACCCCGCGGGGATGCTGCGGTGCCCGTACTCACAGCGGCGGGGCAGAGCCGGGCGGTTGTCATTGGGAAGCCAAATCTTCTGGATGCGGCTTTGCGTCAGCTCCATGGGCATTTTTAAAACAAAGGTCTTTTTGCGTTCCGCGTCCACCTTGATGCGTTTGCGGGGCGGGAGGGAGGGGTGAGGGGGAAGGAGGAGAAGAAAAGAGGAAGGAGAGGGGGGTGGGGAAATGTAGATAATACAAAAAAAAAAAAAAAAAAAAAAAAGATTTTTTTTGTTGCAGTCGTTGCTTTTGGGGGGTGGTTTGGACAAGCGGCTTTCGGATGCTTCGCGGAGTCTCGTTAAGGCTTTACGGCGGAGGAGGAGGAAGAGGAGGGACGGGGGCTTCAGGGCACAAAGCCGGCAGGAACGGCGCAAATACCGCCGCTGAGAGCTCGAAGGGAGCGCCGGCGAGCCCTACCGCTAATTTTGCTATTAAAAAAAAAAAAAAATATATCTATATAACAACAACTAAAAAAAAAAAAAATCCCTTTAATTTTGAAGGGAGGAAAAAAAAAAAAAAAAAAAGAGGCAAATCTCCAGTCGAAGCAGCTGGGGAAGGGCTGGCCCTGCCCGGCTCCTGGTGCTGCGGTGCCGGTGCTGCCGCAGCAGCTGCTCCTCTCCCCCTCGCTCCGCGCACGCTGAGCCGGCAGCCGCGGAGCCGCCTATTTCTAGGCGGGCAGGCCGGCCGGCGCCCGGCGGCTCCCGCCCTCCGGGGGGGGGGGGGGGGGGGGGGGGGGCGGCGGCCGCTGCGCCGCCGCGGAGGAGGAGGAGGAGGAGGGCGGAGCGGTAGTTGGGGGGGGGGGGGGGGGGGGGGGTGGAGGGTGCGGTGCGGGCCGCGCTGCCGCCTGCCGCCGGCCCCCCCGCATTGCAGCGGGGACAAAGGAGGCGCCGCAGAGCCCGGGGAGGCTTTGTTCTCCTGTTGGGGGGGGGGGGGGGGAACCGGGCCTCACAGGGACTTGAGGGGTGGGGGTGCATGAAGGAGGTCCCCAAGCTAAGGGGGGGGGTGGGGGGGGGGGGGGTGGGGGAGAAGTGAAGTAAAATGTATTCGGAATAAAATAGAAAAATTAAAATAGGTGGATGAAAGAATAAAAAGAAGGGAAATAATTAAGAGAAGGAAAAGAATTAAAAGAAGAAAAAGAGGGAAAAGCATTAAAAGAAGGAAAGGAGGAAAAAATTAAAAGAAGAAAAAGAGGGAAAAGCATTAAAAGAAGAGAAAGAATTAAAAGAAGGAAAGGAGGAAAAGGAATTAAAAGAAGAAAAAGAGGGAAAGCATTAAAAGAAGAGAAAGAATTAAAAGAAGGAAAGGAGGAAAAAGAATTAAAAGAAGAAAAAGAGGGAAAAGAATTAAAAGAAGAGAAAGAATTAAAAGAAGGAAAGGAGGAAAAAGAATTAAAAGATGAAAAAGAATTAAAAGAAGAAAAAGAGGAAAAGAATTAAAAGGATAAAAAGAATTAAAAGAATAAAAATAGTAAAAAGAATAAAAATAATTAAAAGAATAGAGTAAAAAGAATTAAAAGAATAAAGAGAGTAAAAGGAAAATAATAAAAAGTAAAAAGAACTAAAAGAACTAAAATAAATCTAGAAATATCAAAATAAAATATAATAAAACCCCCCCAAATAAAATAAGAAATCAAAACGAAGAGTAAAATGCAATAACTAATAAGAATAAATAACAAGCCAAAAAAATCAATAAACTAAAAATTAACTAAACTGCAGTGGCCCCGGGGGCGTCGCGCCCCTTGCGCCCCCCCCCCCGCCGGGGCCGCCGCCGCGCTCTCCGCGGGCCGGGGGGGGGGATCGGGGGGGCCGGGGGGGCCGGGGGCTGCGCTCCGGCACGTCGCTCACGTCGCACATGGCGGGGCCGGGCCCAGCCGGCTCCGCCTCCGCCCGCGGCCGCCGCTCCGCCCCGCTCCGCGGCCGCGCAGAACGCCCGGACGGGCGCCCCGCAGGCGGCTCCTAACAAGCGCCCCCCCCCCCCCCCCCCCCCCCCCGCGCCCCTCCCGGCAAAAGCGGCGGCAGCGCCGGGGATGCTGCTCCCGGGGAAGGTCCGCTTTTCAGTGGTCATGATTATATGAATTTATGATGTTCATAATTTTAATATTTATTATTATTTATTTGCATGAGCTCATTTTAAAATTCATTGTTATTCCATTTTTCAGGATGTTCCTATTTAGTATTTTTGTTCTTTGTAATTTATTTTTTCATTATTTTATTATTGATTTTCATTATTTATTATTCTATTAATTTTATTCCATCTTATATTTATTCAAGTCTTCTTTTAATGTTATTAATTATTTTTATTATTTATCCTTTTCATTACTTATTATTTTTATTATTTATTAATTGTATTATCTATAACTTGTGTTCTATAATTTTAATTATTTCATTTGTTTATTTTTAAAATTATTCTATTATTTATGTTATTAGCTTAGTATAATTATAAAGTGGCCAGGTTTCTGCAAGACACCTTTTCACCTTCGATCACGCTGCGAACAGCAGCCCAGCAGTAACAACAACCTGAAGCAGTTGGCATTTGCAGCGCGGGGGGTGTGGGGACATCACCAGGGGCCACCCAGAAAAAACGCTTTGGAGATGCTGAAGCCCCAAATGTGCGGGTGCTCGCCCCCCCGCACCCCTCCTCAGCCCCAGCATCCCTCCTGGAGGTGGGAGGGGTCCCTCCGGTGGGGAAATATAGCTGGGAAAAGCTGTAGATGTGGGAATATCTGCTTTGGTGGGGTTTAATAAAGCAGATTTTGCTTGAAAAGGCAAAGCCTGATAAGTAACTTCTCGGATACTTAAAGTGCTCAGTAGCCTTTTTTTTATTATATAGGGCATTTTCCTCCTCTAGAAGCAAAGGCCTATATTTTTATATTTTTATAACAGATCTAGACAGAACATATTTTTGGCTATCTCCTTACATGGAGCCAAGATGGATAGAGTAAAAAAAAAAAAAAAAAAAAAAAAAAAAAAAAAAAACCACACAATCCTCCCTCTCCTATGCAGGAAAATAATATTCACATGCCAAAAATAAATAAATAAATAAATAAATAAATAAATAAAGCTACTATGAGGGAGGTGGAAAAGAGCCAGAGATTTGGGATGTGGAAAGAAGATGGGGGAGAGCAGTCAGTGCCCTGTGCGGCGAAGGTGGGGATGGGGGTCAGACACAGGAGTGCTCCCTGTGCACAAAATCCGTCCTCAGGAAAGGGCAGGAGGTTGTTTTTTGTTTGTTGTTGTTTTTTTTTTTTTTTCCAAAATCCTGAACCTTTTCCCATGGAAGGCAATGAAAATTCATTTTCTGTCTAAAACGCAAGTCAAGAAGGAAGAAAATTCACGTGATGTTACAGGACCAGGAGTTTGGGCATCCCCCCTTCCTCCAGCAGCTCAGCTCCCCGTGCCTTTTCTCCGTTTTGAAAAACCACCACCCCCACAATACCGAAAGGAGCCCAAAAGCGAAACCCTGCCTGAATTAAAATCACAGTCACTTCAAATTAGATCCACCTAGTAATTCTTGGCTTAAAAACTCCTAAATAACTGGAGCGGAAAGCTTCAACTCCTAAATAAATGGCCTGGTTTTCAAAGGCACGAGCACCCAGCTGCTCCAAGCGAGGTCAGCTGGAAGAAGCTTCATTACTATTTATAAGGCACTTTCACCATGGGGATAGGGTGGCGGGCAGGACAGCACTAGGTGCACCAAGAGGGTTTATTTTCCCCTCTCGAGAGGGTTTATTTTCCCCTCTCGACTTGTGCCGTGCAAAAGCACAGCTCCCTATAAATAGAGCCCGGACCAGTAAATAAGCTGTTGCTCACAGCTGCTGTGAAAGGAGCCCACGGGGTGCTTAGCTCAGCGATTTTTCAAGAAATCAAGTCACCGAGGGGGCTGAATGCTGGCGGTGAGAGGTGCATCGGCTCGCTGAGAGCCACGGCAGGCACAGCGTGCCACGGGGCAGCCAGCGATGCTGCCCCTCGTCCTCTGCTTCACCGGGTGATGAAAGATGTGGAGGGAGGAATAAATTACCCAATGTTTGCTGGAGGTGCTGCTTTACCTACCCCAGTCGCGGGAACCTTCAGGGATTTAATGAATGCAAAGGTACAGGGGTATAAATATAATGCCGGGGCTCAAAATCTGAAGGTCCTGGTGGTAGACGGGAGAAAAAATTATCTCGAGCATCCAAGGGATGGAGGTGGCAGGTCCAGAGGAATAGGAGAGGGGAGGGAAGTGCAGAGAAGGAGAATCTGGCAAAATAGGATAAAAAAACCCCAAACATTTCTGTGAGAACGGGACACCTGTCTCTTACGGGGTTTACAGGCCGTGGACATCACCGAAACCCCAAAGCCAAACTCCCTCAATTCCCCCTTTTGTTCCCCTGCTGCTCAAACATCAAACTGACCTAGCAACCTGCCCTGAATGGTGGAATTAGGCTCTGGATGAGTCCCAAAATCACAATCCAGGACTAAATTCCCCATCCCCTTTGGAAGAACCTCCCAGTACCAAGGGGCCACCAGCCAGCCTCCCCCGGCACCCTTCCCCCAGCATCAAAATGCAGGCAACGGCAGCGATTGCTCCGGCCAGCCCCAACTCTGACTAAGCCATGATTCATCCTCCCCTTTTTAATTTTTCTGTTTTTTTCTTTCCCCTCTAAAGGAAACTTGGAAGCAAAGGACAAGTCACATTCATGCCTACGTTCAGTACAACATGGACCATCTCCTTAGGATGTGGCGTGGAGGGGACAGTGTGCGTGATGCCTGGTGGGATCGGAGTGGTGTGGTCCAACCCTGCACCCAACATCTCTTTGCATGGTTAAAGTTTGGAAACAGTGTCTGGAAGCTGTCTGTACATCACCATATAGGTGCAGCCATATGTGTGCTCGGTTAGCGGCAGGTCAGTTTGACCCACAGCAATTTCCAGCAGAGCCTCAGTTTACCAGCCTGGGACATGGGCACAAATAGTTCTTACTACCCTGTGAGGGAGGTTGCAAAAGTCAGGCAGCAGCTGCCCAAATTCTTGTCGGTGCATTAACAACACCCTCTTGCAACAGAGAAAATTAGTCCTTCGGGCTGACTGAGAAGTATTTATACACTTATTAGAAAAAAAAAAAAAAAAACAAAAAAAAAACCAAACAAAAAAAAACCACACCAAAAAAAAAAAAAAACAACAAAAAACAAAAAACAAAACAAAACAAAAAAGCACTAAGCTTTGCACTTCCAAAAAAAAATCAGTAGGATCCTGGAGAAGCCAAGAAAATTGTCTGTAATGTATTAGCGGAATTGGGGACTTTCAAAAGGGCCAGGGAGGGAACCAAGTGATTGCCCCCTCCTCTTGCCCACTGGATGCTGAGCTATTTTCAGTGCTGATGGTGCTCTCTTTGCAGGGATGGGAAGTTTGCAAAAGCTGCTGAGGGTCAGGCTTATGGAGAAGGGGGTTTTGCAAAGCATGTTAAAAAATGTTTGAGTTTGAAGAGGCAGCTGGAGTTCACGGCCCTTTGTGTCCAGGCTTTTCATTAGCCTCACTCTCCCTCGCCCCTGGCAGGTATTTAAATTGCAAGAATAAATAAACGAGGAGCAAAGTGTGAACTGTACCTAAAGTCATTGAGATATCACCACTCCCTTTCCTCATCTCACCCTCTCCCTCATCCGAGCACTGCTGCTGGGGCAGCCACGAAGAGCCTCCACATCAGCCCCTGGAACCCATCGGGGTGTTTCTGCCATGAAAAAGAGCTTTTTCTCTCCTCTCCTCTTAATGAGATGGTTTTTCCTTCCTCCTTTCTTGCCTTTCAGCCCCGCTGCCCTCGCAATCACATGCTCCCTTTCCTCCTGAGTGGTATCAAACCTGCAGCATCAACCCCGCTGCTGGCCAAAGAGGAACAGAAATCAGGCAAAATCCTTGCTTCATGATATTATTTCAAGGCAGGATTTCCTGCGGTGATGAGGGGACGCTGCTCGGTGCGAGGCTCGCAGTCCCCTACCCTGAAATCAGAGACCTCCGGCTTGACACTTCTTGGGTCTGCAACTGGGAGGGCTGAACCCTGCCCAGGGTGCAGGACCGGGGCAAGGCAGGTACCATGGCATGCTCAGGGCTGTCCCTGTGCCGTCCCTCCCCTCACTCACCAGTGCAAACACCCGTTCCCCAGCCAGGGACAAGCCGTCCGTATTTTGGAGACTATTGCATGCCGTAACCGGACCTGATGTGCTCACAAAACGTCTTCCTTTCCCGATCGTAAGAAAACCAGCTAGTTGCTAACAACAGCCCAGCACTGAAATACCAGCAGAGCAAGCACTCGGGGCTGCAGCGCACATGCCTTTGCGTGCAGCTTTTCTTAAAAATAGCTGCAAGCAGAGAAGGGGAAAAATCAAAGAAGTTCAGCCTCCGACACTGAGATACAAGTGCTGAGCCCAAAAGGGGGAAATTTGCTCATCCCTGCTGTATCAGCCCCAGTCAGACATCGAGCAGGGGGCTGATCTTGCCTTTTCTGGCAGCCAAGAGGCAAAAAAAGCCACGGAGGGGTTGCAGAAATGCATGGGGCCGCTGTTCCCAACACTCGAGCAACAAGCAACAAAAATCAGCTCTTGTGCCCATGGCCTCGCTTGCAACAAGTACAACCCGGATGGTTAAAAAAAAATAATTTCATTGCCCACTGGCAAAAAAGGGTCTCCCTAGAGTTTTCTTCAAGTGTTTTTTCAGCTGTATTCAAGCTTGAAGACCTGCTTGTTTTTGCTCAGCCCTCTGCTCTGAGGTCCCCTGTGTACTGTCACCATCGCACTCTGTGCAACGCAGAAAATATTTCAGGGACAGTGAATTCTGTCTGAAGTCAACTATCTGTTGTGCTACACTGTCAGCCTTGCTAAAAGCAATTTACTTTTTTAAAATTCCTTTTAATTTAGGAGCCCTTCAAGCAGGACATTATAATTGCATGAGTTAAAGGTAGATAGGAAAGGAAATGGAAGAGTTGCAAGCACATTGCATGTCTGTGATGAATACGGGGAAGAAAGAAGGATGAGCACCTTGATTTAATCTTGACTCCCCAAATTAGAAGCAAAATCACTCAAGAATCCCTCAATTGTCCCCAGAGAGAGGTGGGTGCCCCTGACTGTGCTCAGGTTTTGGTGGGTCCCTGGGAAGACTCAGTAAAGCTCAAGGCCAGAGATGGGGAGGTCTAAGAAAGGTGTCCAGTAGCCAGGACTGATGACTCCAGAGGAGCCTCCCAGGCTGATGTTTGTATTTAAAATCCTAGGAATTTCATCTGTAATTTTTGAGAATTACATTCTCTAATTGTCACAAAAAGACAGTCAGAAATAACGTTCTGAACCTTCAACATCCATTAGAGCAAGGACATTTCTCAACGCTGGCAGATCTGCTCAGAAACGGGTCCAGGGGGATTGAGCAATGTCCTGTGAAAGTTCCTGACCTTACAAGACTAGTACAAAACAAAACTCACCCCATAAACGGGCTAAATCACAAAGATAATTGACTCCATAAGTAGCAGAGACAAATAGGGGTTTTTGAAAGTTGTTACAGGGTAATTAGATGGCATGAGGTTGGGGATATTCCAGTCTCAGGAATCTGATACTGGTTCTCCTTGAAATGAAAGCTGGCTGCAAAATTTTGGGCTTGGTCCCAACAGAAAGGGTCAAAGGGTATGGATCAGTCAGCTAAAATTCAGGTTTTGGCACTGTCAGTGACTCCAAGAAGCCAATATTCACATTAGCCTAACACTGGGTTATGCCTCCCACTCCCAGGTGCTTCTAGTTACACCTCCTCCTTTGCCCTGTGATTTTAGGGTGTGAAATTCCCTACTGAAAGTCCTGGGATTGATTTAGGGTGTAAATCCACAAGATGTTAAACTTGACTTTATTTTACCTTGTCCCTAAGCAAAATGCCACAACCACCTGCGACAAGGCATCGATCCAGCACAAAAATTCTGCTGGTTTGAAAGAAAAGTGGGTTTACATGGTTACTCTGTCCCAGCCGCCAAATCAGATATTACCAGTCCTGCTGCTGCCAGCATAAACCTGGCATATGTTACCCTAGTGCCTTCTCTGGATAAATCAGCAGAAACACAGCCACGCGATTACACCTGATCCAGACCTAATTTGTGCTGCAAAGTGATGCAGCAAGCCGGAAATCCAGTGGGAAGGAGCTAAAATCCCAGCCCTCCTCTGAGCACAGATTGTTAGAGGAACCATTCCCAAGGAGTTGCCCAATGGTTGAAGCTGGTTGGGTTCATAAAGAACTTAATTCCCAGTCCCGCGATGCATTTGGGATGCAGCTTTCCAGGTCTCCTGCCTGCAGGGCCTCGGTGGTGAATATGAAACCCCCTCCGGATGAGTCTATTCAACCCATTTAATGTGGAAGATGGTCACCCTCCGGAAATCACAGCCTGTCATTATCCCATGGACTTTGCTATTGAACTATTTCCTAACCTCTTATTAACACCCACCTGTCATTAAGAGCCTGGATCGTTATCGCATCATTGCAGGTTATTAAATCAAACAATGGCAAAGGCTGTGGCCTTTCATTCTGGGGCTGACTCACCTTATGATGTAGCAAGCCCAAGTCAGTGACAACCTCAGCATTGCCATGGTGACAAAGAGGCTTCTAAAGAGTGGTAGGCAATGATGTCATGAAGCCAGATACCCGGGAGATGCTGGGGAATCTCTTCGAAGAAATGCAAGAAGCTACAACACAAAACTCTCAGGAAGAAACCATGGTGGTTTGTCTTCCCGCTGATCAAGGAGTAGGTGATTGTAGGCAGCAGCACGCACCGGATTAATCACAACCTAGGAAAAAGGGTAATTTTTTATCCCTGCTATCAACCCCTGCTAATATTTGGCTCCTGATACAGGGGCTTTTGATCAAGTGGTGAACGCTGTCCTACGAAGCAGCATCCCAGGAGGATCTGCACCGCCCGGGATGCTCAGATGGAAACATCCCTTGAGGGATGCTGAGCAGGGAGGAGGCATTGCAGCCCTGCACCGTTCCTGCTCTGTCTCCCTCCATCCACAGCAAAGCTGTGGGTAGTATTTGGGAAGGATTTATGTCATTTTGGGTGTCTATGAGGAACCGGTCACCTCTGACCACTTCCACCATCCGCAGGGGGAAGTGGGCACTCCCAGAAGTGGGCATTCACTTGCCCTGCTGTGGATATTGATTGTAAACCAGGAGGAGATGTGTCCTGGAGGTGTTTGTAGCCTGTGAGCACAGAGGGAGGCCTCAGTGCTGCCTATGGCCAAAGCCATCTGACTCACATCTCAGTGCACTCCAGCATGCGGTGACCCAAAACACAATTCCTTCTTCGATCCAGAGTCCCGTGTAGGGAGGAAGAGTAAAGCTTTGATGAGGAGATGAATTTCGAAACCGCGTACGTGCTGAAGATCTTTCCACCCACACCCCTGTGAGCACGTCTGCCCTATCGACAACCTGCTTGTCCTTGCTTCCTCTCAGGGCTGGGATGATACAGGCGACGGCAGGTGATGGTTGCCCAACAGTGTCCTACGCATCTCAACTCTGGCCAAGAAGAACCACTTTTGGGACCAACACCACTCCTCAGGTTGAGCTGTTTCCTGGATCAGCCCCCCCAAGGGTTCGCTTCTCCATTCAACTGATGGAAACCACAAGGCATCAAGAAGTGAGGTCTAAGCGTCCCACTTCTCCAGACTGTTGCCGTGTGCTTTTAAGCCTGGGACCTGCAAGGACTGCTTTTAGGAGGTCTGTAGAAGACAACTAAGAGAGAAAGCATATGGTCACTAGGTGGAAATTCAGAATGGTAAGGTCCATGATTACACTGAAAAATGCCCAAGGATCAACCAACTGAAAAGCCATTACAAGAAGGCAAAGATTTCTGAGTTCTTTGCACCAAGAACAAAGGTGATCAACAGGTCAAAGACTGAGGCTCTGCCCTTCACACAGCAGACATCTCATGAAGGTTTTTTTTTCTGCTGCAGGAGTCAGTCTGAGTTTCCATATCTTTTGCTGGAGTTCTCTACAGTCAAAGTCTCCCCCAGATAACCTTTCAGATTTCCAATTTCCTAAGAAGTCTCCTAACCAATTTTTTGAGCCAAATCACTGGAATCAGATCACACAGACTGCTGGAATGCAGAAGTTAAATAACCAGATTTCCTTATCGGTGTTTTCTTAAAATTTTTCTGCTTATAGGGCAAATATTTTAATTTATTTAATTTCTAGCAGATGTTTTTAATTTGTGCATTTTGTTTAATCTTTTCCATGTCATGGAGACCTGGATGAGAGAAAAAAAAAAGGCTGAAATTGTCCAAAAATATCTACAGAATTTATTTATTCTTTCCCCAATACTTTCCAATCAGAAATGAAAAATGTGAATGGGAAATTTCTGTGGAATTTTTGGACAAGCTGAAACAATATGGGGAGCTTGCTGCCAACATAGTTTCTCAAATGCATTTAAATTTTCCAGCCCACAATGGCAAGCTGTTAACAGCTCCTTGGGGAAAAAAAGGAAAAGAAAGAAAAAAAAAAAAAAAAAAAAAGGAAAATTCACCTGAATGTTTAGCTTTCTGCCCTGGAGCTTAACATATAGTAGAAAACGGGTATTTGGGTACCTGGCAGTTTGGTGGGGATCCTGAGGGAAGATGCTGTACTTAATGGCACTAGGGAGTGCCCCAGTTTCCTCCCAAAACAACTGCTGTTACTGAACTGAGAGCCAGAGACGTGAGGGGATGGCACAGGTGGAAGCACATGTTGGCCATTGACCATGAGTTGTCCCCACCGAATACAACGGAGAAGGGGGGGAAAAAAAAAAACCCACACTTTTATTGCTCCTGCTTCAGCATTTCTGGCAACACCACTCACCAAGGAATCACAGCACAAACTCTGTGCCCCAAATAGGGTTCAATTTTTTCTTCTCCCTCCTTGATAACCAACCAAGTTACTCCAGGAGACATGGGCTTGCTGTGCCCACATGCTCCTCTGCTCCATGCCGGTGGGTCCGTGCCTCCCCGTTTGCACCTCCCTGGGCTGATGCCTGTGGCGACGGCAAGGTCAGAGCCAGGGTTTCACATTTCCCAGCCCGGCTGTTTACCTAGCGTTCAGGCTGAATTAAAACAACTGCTAGAGAGTGGCCTGAGTCAACAAGAGATCTGACGGCCACCCGACTCCCGGACAGGCTCTTCTGCCAACTTCCCAATAAAGAAAGAGAGCCAGGCTCGGGCTCAAGGCACGACCTCCTTTTGCTTTATGTTGTGCATGTATCACCAGGCTTGTATAGTCCCAGGCACCTAAATGATGGCCACCTTGCTCCCACTGCTGGGTGAAGGTGCTTGTGATGCCTTGTGGGTCAGATGGATGGTTGGGTCTTCTGATCCATGCACTGAGACAACAGGAGCTACAGCCTGCACTCATCGGGGTGCTGAGACCCACAGAGGTTCGCACAGGCAGAGCCCACAGCATTTCCCAAACCTGGCAGCTATGCCAAACCAAGGTCTTTCTGCAGCTGTGGATAATGTGGATCCCACCAGCATGGGTTTGGGGTGAAGGCAGGGGCAGCCAGAGAGTCACAGTAGCTGCAGTCCCCCATATCTGCAGGACATGCTTTGAGCATGGATGCCTTGCATGTTCCCTCTCTGTCCTGTGTAGCAGCCAGAAGAACGAGTCAGAGAGTTCTTTTTTTCTTTATTTCTTTACGCAGTCAGACCTCCCCCTTGCTATCCTTTCAGCTATTTTATATGTTTTCGTATCATGCACGCGCTGGTTACAGCTTCTCTATTGGCTCTAGTGTCATGTTCACGTGCCTAAGCTAATACACTGATTTGATACTTTCTTTTGTCCACGCGCACCGATTGAGTCACTGACATATTCTTTTTCTGCCTACTTGTTTTCCTTTTTTTCAAGATAGTTCCTCTCAGTTGTTTACATTTTTCTCTCAAGGCAGAGCTGCGTCTCGTCAAGGTCAAAGCCGCCCGCGGCCCAGCCAAGATCCGAGTCCACAGTCCTGCCTTAAACACAGATGATTATTCCAGAGCTGATCGAATAAATAGCCCTGAAACCCCGTCTCACACAGGGTCCAATCCAGCTCTCCAAACCTGGACAAGCACAGCTCCCTTGGACACGTGCAGGAGCCCACGCAACCACCTCGATCCCCGCCAGCCCATGCCACTGCTGCCTTCAGACGCTGCTCAAAATTCTGGTCCTTTTGCATTCAGACAGAGTCAGTCATCGACGAACTGGGGTGACTAAGACTCAGCGCTGGCACAGGCCAACGTCATCCCATGTTGCCTTGTCTCGTCTTGCTTGCAGCTGGGCGGTTAGCCGCCGCCACGGCCACACAACCCCAGCGCTGCAAGCACGGCATGGCAGGACATCCAAAGCCAAGCCAGAAAAGGCAACCTCAGTTTTTCCAAAATTTGGACTTGTAAAGCCATTCCCCAAAGAAGACCTCTTCCCACACTCCTGTCCTCCACCGTTGTGTCGTTGTTATTGCAACAGACAAGCTATTTAATGATTTATTAAATTGCTCTCCTATTTACAGCACCGGTGCATTTAACTTGGGTTAGTTTCTGAGCAGCTCACCTGCACCTAAAAACTATGAAAATTAAAAAAGGAGAGGGGAAACATGGCAGCAACCATAGGTGATTTCATGTTTAAGAGAACTGAAGGCTTTGCATTCACCCATATACATATTATTCACAGCTGGTAGAAGGTGGAAATCCATTCCCTGCCTTTGGCAAATCAACCTTGGAGAAACAAATAAACACAAAAATCACTGCTGGCAGGTGCCTCTTCTGTCTCGACTCATGCTGCTCAGGTTGGTTCAACAACACAGAGATTTCGGTGGTGAAGCCACTTCCAAGTCCTTCTTCCCACCCCAAAGCCTCATCCTCACATGTGAACGGGACCCAGCTATCCAGCTGGGAAATGGACCCAGGCTGGGAAAAAAAAAATAAAACCAACCAACCAAAAAAAAAAATTTTTTTTTCTTTATTATTTTAATTTTTTTGCAAACGGACTGTTTTTTCACGAGCACGGCTCCACCCCCAGAGCACTGGTGTTGGCACAAAGCAGGACAGCATCATGTGGTGCTGGGGGTTCAGGGGCTTCCTCAGGATACCCAAGCCCAAATCACAGCCTCAGCGGTGTCCTACTGATCCTTTTAGAAATCCCTTGCTAATAAGGAGGATCTCTAAGAAAATCAGTGAATGGAAGAAAAAACAAGGCAAAAAACTCTAATTTCTGCACCAGGCATGACAGAGTCTCCTACGGGCACCAAGGTGGGACACTTGCCTGGGTCATACCTGGGATGAAGGGACAAGTTTCCTCCAAGTAAATTTATATCAGTGACTAAGGAGCCTTTATTCTCCATTTGTGCAGGATAACCCAGCAGTGCCTGTCTGCATTTTTAAAGGAAGAATAATTCAACCTCCATGAGCCAGAAACTCAGTTCCTGCCTCCACACCCCTGAGCAAGACCCACGCAGTGCAGTGCGTCCTCCTGCTTATCCACCCGCAGAAGCGGCCGGAGCATCCCAGCTCCAGAGAGCCCCAAATTGGAATTCACATCCCCCACCTTGGGGCTTGTGGCCAGATCTGGGAACAGGAGGCAGGACGCCTGGATTTTTTCTCACCAGTCCCGCTGGGAGGAAAACAGCCCCCCCCCCATCCCGGCATATCATCCCTGATGTTTACCAGGCTCAGCTGTTCCCCAGGTTTTCTGGAAATAGCTGGAAATCCCAGCAGCACCCCCCCACCCCCACCCCAGCACTGGCCAGAGCTGCTCATGCCCCTTTCGCGTGTCTCCGGCGGAGGCTGCAGCTGCTGGGAGGGATGGTGGCGGTGCTGGGTGACGCTGAGGTCTGGGAAGTAGAACCCGGCAGCGTTTCCTCCCTTGCGTGCATGCGAACGGGGCATGCACAGCCCGTGGGGCTCCCCAGGGCTGGCACATGCTCCGGCAGCCCTGCGTGTCCCCCCCACCCCGTCCCTCTCATGGGCTCCCGCCGGCAGCCGCGTGCCTGTGTGGGCCATGCCCAGCCAAAAAAAAAAAATAAAAAATAAATAAAAAATAAATAAATCCGTAAACAAGTTCGCCTCGCGAAAGGCTCCCTCCCGTCAGGTTGGACAAATAAGCGCCAGAGCTGACTGCCAAGGCAGTCAGGGAGGGGAATAACTCAGGTTTTCTGGAGGGCCGCAGCCATTTAACGCCGGCTGTGCCACGTCCCTGCACAAATACTGTCTGCCAGGGGCTGCCAGCCCCACCAGGAGAGCCCAAAGAGGGGAACGCAGCAGCACCTCCCTTTCCTGGAGGAACACCCCTTCCTCAGCCCCAAAGCAGCAGCATCTCTCCCCAAGCCGTTTCATAGGGAGGTATTTGTCCATCTCAGCCAACCCCGCTCAGTCCTCAGATAAATGATTCCAGGCCTGATGGTATCTTTCCCCGATTTCCAACCCAAATCTCTCCAGGTGGGTTTTTAACACCCTGATCCTGCTCATATGCGTTGATTTTTGCACCTTCCCATGGTGCAACTGAAGTCCAGACCAACGACGCACACCAAAATGTGCCAGTATGGGGGACGCACGGCAGGGTGCTCAGGCATGGCCAGGTTTGATGCAGAGAGCACAGGATCCGCAGATAAGAGCAGCTAAAGCCTCAGTCACCACAGCCTCCAGACTACTGTTGCGCCCTCTCATGCCTCAGTTTCCCCAGCTTCAAGTGATAATGCTGGAAAACCTCTAATGAGGACTGAAGGACTGGGGAGAGGGGGAATAAAAAAGGTTCAGCATCCAAATATGAACAAACAGCATGATGACCCTGGAGAAGAAATAATAATAATCATGAAAAGCCAAAAGGAAAACCCAATTCCAGGGTGGTTTAGCAAGAGGGTGGTATAGAAAATGCAGGAGGTTGGGTTTTCTGGCCTGGATGGTGCTGGTTCCTCAGCACCGGGGAAGGGCACATCTCACTCTGGGCCCTGTGCTTTTGGGAAGAGGTTTAATCTGGGATGAGCTGGGGTGGGCAACACCAAGGAGATGTCTCCAGAGCAGGATATATGGGAGAGGACAGAATGAGTGCGATTTTGTGCTCCAGGAAGGAGAAGTCTTGGGCTGGAAAACGTGGGAACAGCTTTCAGCCTGGAAAAGGATGTTATAAAGAAAATTATAACTGTCCTCGATAGTAAGGAAGGTTTAAGGTAGATACAGGAAAAACTGTGTCTTGGGAGGTCACGGAATCCCCTAAGGGAAAACACAAGGGAAATCTGAAACAGCTTGTATAGGTTTGATTTTGACCCCCAACCAGGACCTGTCCCCAATCCCTTTTTTTTTTTTTTTTTTAGCTTTAAAATGTGGTTATGCAGGATAAAAAAAAAAAAAAAAAGTGGGGTGCCCTGCAGAGACGTGCATGCCTGCATCTGCGTGTGTGCACGCACGCACCAGGCAAACAGGGATCACACCTCGCTGGCTGCTGGTTTTGAAATCCTCCCACATCCCTCCGCGAAAAAAACGTGGTCATCTGATTTAAAGCCTTTGGAGTCATTTTATGTCGAGATTAATTTCTCCATCGTTGAGGGTGTGTTAGGGAAGGGTTCGGCATGCCAGCCACCCTGCCGGCACGGGCTCCTGGTGGCAAAGGGAACGTCGGAGATGGTGGGGTGCCAGGTGGAGAAGTGGCCCAGGTGGTGTGATCTGAGCTCTGGGGTGAAGCCCAAGCCCACGCTGAGCTTCCAATGGAGGGGCTGGACCCTACTTCATGGTCCAAGGCCAGCCAAGCTCAGCCAGCTGGGCTTTTCCTACATAACGTGGCCACCGAGCCTGGTCTTCAGCTGGTGGACTGGACAGAAGGCACCGGAGTCACGACGATGCCTGTTCACCATGTGAATACAGCAAAGGAGAGACCTTCTCCATCCATGCAGGAGGGAGGGAGGACACCAGAAGGAGGGGTTTTCCAGCATTCCGCGTTGCTCGGTGGGTTGCTGGCCCTGGGAAGGCAGGTTACAGGCATGTCTGCCTGCTCCCAGGTGAGGAGGTGAGGAGATAAGGAGATGCTATCAGTGACTGCATCCTCACATGGTTTCAGTTGCCAGACTCAGGAAGTCCGAGCGGCTGTAACGACCCATCTCTCCCCACCAGATTGTTTCTGTGGAGTGACTGGGGTGCAGAGCAGGTCCCAAAAAACTCCACTGGACCTTACAATTCTCCTCCAGGGAGCTGCAAACCCTTTACGAGCCTCCTACAGCAGTTTCAAGTCAAGTGGCAGTTCCACCTCCAGCTGGTGGCAGAGGAGGATGTCCGACCTTCCCACCACAGTCTGGCATGTCCTCCCCTGTACCAGTGCCATGAGATGTGGTGGGCTTTGCTGCTTGGTTGTGCACCAGGAGCACCAACAGGAGCACAACCACTAGGCACCGTGGCTCCTTAAACCCATGAAAAACCCCATGAGTGGTCGTAAACACTAAAAGAAAGTCTAATGTCAAAGAGGCAGTGGAGAGGTCACGTTCATCAAGTGCATTCTTGGAGCTGCAGGGAGCAGGGACGTGCTGGGACGGGTGTGATGGTGGGACAGACACCTGCTCCTTTGGGTCATTTACTCGTGTTTCACTGGCGAGATCAACAAAGTGAAAGGGGATGAAACCACAGCAAGAACCAGAAGGAAAATACCCTGGCAAGAAACACCTGCTAGGGGGCAAAGCAGGACACGAGGGGGTTTCCAGACTTCCAGGAAAGGTGTTCATTGAAAACAAGGCGATGGTTTAATTCAGGCACGAGTTGGTGAGTCAGGGGAGCCAGGGCCAGCTCTGCCGCACGTTTCTTCCCTGCCCTTTGAGCAGACAGCTGTGTGCAGACGCCCACGCTGTCACCGTCACTGGGACAGCCCCCCCACGGGGAGCTGCAGCAGGCAGGACCCCCCCCCCCCCCAAGCAGCTCCCGACTCCTTAGCTGGCTTCTCTGCATCAGATGCATCGCTCATCAGCGCTCGTAAATCCTCCCCGGTGCCTTTGACGGGAAGCGCTGGATAACATGCGGGTTTTTTTTTTCAGGACTGCCAGGAAATCACAACATCGAGGAGCGAGGGGCGGTGTGACCAGCAAACACAGCAGCACGTGGATTTGCAGAGTGTTGCTAGAAAGGCAGAAAGCATCCCAAAGTGGCAAAATTATCCCTTTTAATACCAAAAAGCTGCGGAAAGGCAAATCTCCACCCACCAATGTAATCACTCTGCAAAAGCAGAGTTTCCCATTAGAGGGTGTTATGATCTGACTGTCTGCGGGACTTGTGATATCCAGGAAGTGCTCGCTAGAAAAGGAGGCACAGCAGAAATAATAATGCCTGTATGTGACACTGTCCTGCCCTTTCTCTTCACGCTCGCGTGCAAAAGGCACCTCTGCTCCTGCTAACAAGAGCCTCCTTGGTCTCAGCAAGCAGAAACGAGACCAGAAGACGCCACAACTTCTGCTAACACAGAGGGAAAAGGCTTAATAAAGAGCAGTATTGTTATAGCACCCAGGCTGTCTACTCGCTCCTCCCACCATGCAGCTGGAAATTGCAGCGCTTAGTGGCAGAAATCACCTCCACAGCATTGTCCCCACCAGGGCATTTCTCCTGCCAAAGTAGCTCCTGTTATCATTTTTCCTGATGTATAATAACTTCTTCCACCTTTGGATAGAAGTTTCTCACAAGAGATTGCTCTGATGGTCACTAGCAGAGAAGAACCAGGGGACAGAGCTCAGGTTTCAGGAACAGACCCCCCAGGAACTCCCTGACCCCCACGCTTGTGCTTTTTCAGGTGTCCCCCTTTCTTCTCTTGCCTCTGCAAGCTGTGGCTGCTCCTCCAGATGCTGCACAGGATCCCAACACTGATCCACCATGTCCGTGGCTCTTCTAATCTCTACTTTGTTATGAGTTCTTCTTGTTTATTCTGCAAAGACGGCACGCTTATCACAGTTGTCTGCAGTCACCCAAGCCGTCTCTGCTTGGGGTTGTCCCGATGTTGCACAACCGCAGCCAACGTCCATGTCAGCAGAGCCCCTTGGCGGGAACACGGTGTCCACCATCACCTCTCCAAACCACAGCCTGCGTCCATCCAGTCCCACCTCTGCCACCAGCAGGATCCTTCTTGGCGGTCCCAGCGAAGACCACCAACAGACAAAATCAACACCAACCACTCTAGAATCTGCCCCCTTTCTCAAGCAAGGCCCCAAGTCCTCTTTCTTACCCAATTCAAGCCATGCATCACCACACAGGATCTTTGCTGACACCAGTCCAGCAGTAACATAATATAAATATATATATTCATGGTGCCATACAATTTTTTTTTTTTTTTTTCAGCTGGGAAGCACCTTGCCCCATGCATCTGTCATGCCCTTGCCAACTTGCTAATGGTTGTACTCACACCCCCGGCGAGCCAGTGGCTCCCGCTATCACACCTTTGATCTCCTCTCACTGGCTTCCAGTCTTATCTCCAGCTCCTTCCCAGCCAGCAGCACCACCAGAATTTCATTTGTCCTTTGACAAATGACAAACGTCCCACTCTCTGGCAATATCCTGGCTGCTTATTGCCTGCACACTCCCAGGCTTCCTCGCATCAGCCACAATAATTAAATCACGTTTTTCAGGCGGGGTGAAGGGCATTTTAGGTGAAAGCTCCCAACACCTCCTCCCAGTAGAGCTGTAGCCACAGATGGGGCTTTGCCAGGGTAACGGCACTGCTTGGGGATCAGGACTTTCTCCAGCACTCCCAGCTGATGCAGTGATGCTGTAAGAAATTAATTCCTGCCATAAGCTCATTCCTTCTAGTTGTCCTCGAGCACCTCTGCTAGAAATACCTTTCTTTAGTCTCTGAAACAGCCAAATGCCTTGAGGTTGGCTAAATGGCAACTGTTGTCCAGACATGAAGTGCAGATCCTGGGGCAATGCTATTGGCCTTGATGCCCAAAGAGAAAGGAGGCAGAACAGAGCCAAGGCAGTGAGGATTTAGCACAGACTTGTCAGGGAGACACAGGAAAGTGGTGCCAAAGCTGCAAGTGGTGAGAAGCTGGCAGAGCTAGGGTGGAGTTTGCATTTTACTCCCCAGGATACTCCATTTCCAGATGCAGGGGTGTGCAAAGACAGCTCAGGGCCTCCAGAATGCACATCCCAAATCTTCTGTGTGCCTCTAGGGTTCGCAGAGCAGCAGCCTTTAGGCAGAGCCTCTTCTTTGCACTCCAGATTTGGGTGGTGGTGAGCAAGCCCTGAAGTGAGATGCTTCTCCCAGAAAGCTCCCAAAGGAAAGGCTCAGCCTCCTTGCTGAGCTGGCTGGAGTCCCAGTTTTCCTCTGGGAGGATGGGGCAGGCATCCTGACTGCTATCAGGCTGCGGCCACCCCCCTCAGCAAGGATTTTTAAGGCACTAGTTTGAACTACAGAGAAAATATCTTCATGCCCGACTCTCCTGCAAACTAAGGATATGTATAGCTCACTCCGTGCAACTTTTGAAGGGCAGCAAGAAGACCATGCTCTCCACAGCCCTCCTGCCTGGTGGCTTATAGATGTGCCCATGGGAAGCCCGAGCAGCCCAGCTGTAGCCACCGAGCAGTGCTCTAGGCACAGCTGGTGACACGGGGTGCCACCAACCCAACGGGACGCTCTCAGCTGGGGTCACGTCTATGCAGACTGCAGCCAGGCCTTACAGAGAACCCCTACAAGCATCGTCATGGCCAAACTCACAGTCTATTCTGGTCTAAGCTAGTCTTACAGTCTCCATCTGCAAGAGGAAAGGGTCCTTGGGGGGGGGTCTCCAGCATAAGCTGAGCATGCACGTGCGCAAGCGATGGACAAACCCCATCCACGCTGGCTTCTGTGTCCTGTTGGACCTTCCCAAGGCGGAGCTGCAAGCTGCTGCAGGGAGCTGCTGGCAGCTACTCTGGCATTTCAAGGTTGACCTCTAGAGGAAGTTTGTAGAGGAGGTATGGCTGCCAGGGTGACACAGTGGCTGCAGAACCTAATTGCCCATAGCAGGAGCCTGAGGACTTGCAGGTTAGCTGTGCCCCAGGTATCTAGCAGCAATGGCAAGCACGGCATGGTGCCCCAACAAATGCGTCCTCCCCAGTTCAGGCGTGCTGGGGCGAGACCGCATGGAAATGCACCCTCATTACTGCAAACTCACCATGTGTCCCCCAGTCCTGGAGACCTGCCCCTCGTTTTTGTGACTGGGATCCCTGCTGAGGCTGCAGCAGAGCCACGCAAGCTGCCCTCCAACATGGGAAGCCCCTTCACCGGCTCTCCATGCTCACCCCAAAAGGGTTCAGTGCTCTTAAAGCCTGACACGCTCTGCTTTCCTCCAACCGCCCACCCCCCAGCAGCTCTCCTTCTGCTCTAAATGAATCCATTTATCACATAAAATTAAATCAAGACCCGAAGTCTGCTGCGCTGTCAAGACGCGAGGGTGTGAACCACATCATGCTTCACTGAGCCTTAAAAGGAAACATAAATCTCCGTGCCTGAGATCACAGGCTCTGTGAACATCACTGCAGGCAAACTGCTGCGCACCCCAAACATCCTCCCCAGAGCAAGGAGAGGTGAGAAAAACAAATCCAGCCACCTCTCCCAGATTTTCACTCTCTCCCCGCCGCCCCTTCACGCCATGCCAGCCTCAGTGTGTAACATCCCTGGCAGTGGTACCCTCTGCCCCTGCCCCAGCGCTACCAGCCCTTGGCGCAGCACTGGCTGCCCACCGGTCCAGAGACGCTGATTTGCTTCAGCAAAGCACCTGGGTCAGATTCTGAGCAGCATCTTCTCCCCGTGTCCTTGCACACCCTGACTTAACCCTGCCTCTCGGGGCCTTTGTGCCTCCTGGAGAAGATTTTTTCCCCTCTTTTTCTGCTCCCGATAGAACTGCTAGGACAAGGAGCCACCATGAGCATCCTGCTCTATGCCCCACCATGCCTGCACTCTGATACCCCTCTGGGATGAGGAGGAGGTAATATTAAGGGCCTTTGCTTCACAGTGGGCCAGGGAGGATGAAAAACTCACCACCCCCTCCGTGGGGAGGCACAGGAGCAGCTGTCAGGGCTTTAGGTCTCATACCTGGGTCCTTCTTGCCCCACGCTGCCCAGCCAGGGGATGGCAAGAAGGGGGATTTCTACCAGCTGCTGAGATAGAGTTCTGGGGGAGATTAGATGGATTGGGGTGCAGATCGGAGAGCACCACAGTGTCGCAGTGGGCTGCCCAGGTCGGTACCCCTCCCAAAACGCGTTTACCCGCTCAGTCTTTCCTCCTAGGTTCCCAACGGCACAGCTCCTCCAGATGAGCACCTCCCAAGGGTCACCACAAACACGCAGGTTGCCGGCTCTCAGCCTGCATTGCCCCAGACAACCCCCCAGCAGCCCCCCCTTCCCCCTCCACCCCCATCCCCCCCCCTCCGAAACATCTTGCTTCCTTCACATCCTCAGCCCTCGCACCACCCAGAGCAGCTTATTCCCCCAGAGCAGGGAGAGACGAAAAACCTCGCGACCAAGAGAAGCCGGAGGGGAGACGCTTACCCTTTCCAGGCTGCAATTTCTATCCTCCCCCTCCCCACCTCCCCCCCCCCCCCCCAGCATCCTGGCGTGGTCCCCCAAAAAACAGCGGTGCAGCAAAGCCGGGCGCAGCCCGGTGCTCCCACCATCTCCCAGCCCTACAGGGAGGCACAGCCCGAGGTACAGACCCCAGCCCCCCAAATAGAGCATCCCGGGGTGCTGCCCCCCCTCCACCCCCCCCCCCCCCCCAAGTACCTTTGCGGAACGGCATGGGGCGAGCGGGCGGCAGAGCTGCGCTCGGACGCCTGGGTTCCGCGGTCGCGGATGCCTCGCTCTTTAAATATATTAAATATATTTCTTCTTTATGTTATGTTTTATTCCTTCCTCCTTCTTCTTTTAAAAGGAAACGGACATATTTGGGCAAAGCCCGGCAGAAACCAGCGTCATTTGGAGGCAGGCACTGCAGAAAGGAGGAAGTTCTTGCAATTTCGGAGTTTTTAACCCTTCGCTTCCCGGAGACATCAGGGCTGGGAGAAAGGTGACAGGGACAGGGCGAGGAGCTGATGGCCTTAGAAAGGGATGGAAGGCACTGGGAACTGGTTTTTGGTTTGGTTTGTGGTATTTGTTTTGTTGTTGTTTTGTTTTGGTTTTTTTTTTTTTTTTTTTTTCCTGGTAGGACCAGTACAAAGCTGAGTGTAATGGATGTGGGTGGGTTAATGGGGTTTTGGCCTCCCACATCACCTCTGCCAATCTTATGAGCTCAGCAGAGCACCAATCCCATCTTCTTTGGGGTGGCACTGGGCCAAGCTGGGAAAACTCAACCTCATCCAACACCAGGGAGCCAGAAACTAAAATCCCCCTGCTTAGCACCTCTCATCCTGCAGTGGTAACCCTGCTTTGCTGAGGATGTCCAAATCCCCCTCTCCTGGCACCACAGCAGGGACAGCCGGCGCAGGGATAGGATGAGCCATGAGCTGAGCCTAAAGTTTTGGAGCGCAATCAGGTCTGCGTGGCTTAGTCTCTACCATTCAACCTGCAGCCCAGGTTGCAGCAGGAGGTGAAGGTGGGGCATTATCACCTGAGAGAGTTGTTTTCTTTTACTGTGGTTCCTTTACTGCCTTCCCTGGAGGTAGAAAGAGGCATTGGCTTGGAGCTAGTTCAAGAGAAACTCCTTAAGCTACGCAGGACTTGGCCCCATCCTTCCATCTTGGTGCTCATGAGCTCTCTGCTGTATCTTTGCTCCCTGCAGAACTGTTCCTCCCTCTTGGAGTCACCGAGACTTTCCTTAAACCATTCCTGTGCCAGTGGCCATGGTGTATAAAGCCTCTCTGCCCTTCTACTGCAGGCTCCAGCCCCATCCAGCCCAATATGATGCTCACGGGAGTGATCTTCATCCGTGCCAGTGCAGAGTCTGCCAGATTTGGCTTAACCCTGCTCTGAAGAAACCTGTTCAAGCCAGTGGGTGAGGAGCACTCCAAAAAATGTCCCCCCAGGCTCTTATAAGAGCTGTAACTCCAGCAGGGATGGCAGGGACATCAATGTCTTACATGGCATTGTTGCCTCTGCCCTGCTCTGGGAGCGACGGCTGCTGCACATAGAGATGTCTCCAAGCCACAGCACCGTGTGAGGGACAAAAGCATAGAGGATTTGGTGGCATGGGCTGCTGGGCTTCCTTCCAGTTACAGCAGCTGATTTCTTCCCTCTCCCTGGAGAACATGGCAGGACAGGCTGGAGTTGGGTCTCTGCCCACATAAATTGAGCAAGCAACCATTTTATTGGGGAGAAACCATCTGAAAATGGAATTTCCCAGGACATTTAGCAACCCTAAAAAGCCACAGGCTGGGAAAATTCAAGGCAGATGGACTAGATGCCCACGTGCCACTGCCAGACATAGCCCAGCAGGTGAAGAAGATTTCTCCTTTGTTCCACAGGGCCCAACGCCCCCGTGCAAGAGAAGGACACCCCAGCCATGCATTTTCCAGGCAGCAGCAGCCGCCAGCCCTTTCTGGAGGCAGTGCAGCAAGCCCCAATGCTATTCCACAGTCTGTGAAGCTCCTCTTGTGTCCTTCAGGCTCCTTCCACCCCTTGCTGGAGGAGGTCAAGTGAGTAGAGCTGGGTACAAGCACCAGAATCTACCCCTGATGGTCCCTGTGCAGGATCGGCCCAGGGCAGGCACAGGGCTGGCAACTTGACCTAATGCTGCATCCCCAAGCATCCTGGAGCCACAGGGCATGGTGAGGTCATGCTGTCACCTTGCTGTTACAACTTTTTTCCACCTCAGTTGTTGGCCTTGTTCACTGTCTACAGCCCAGGAGCTCTGCTGATCCAACCCTGGTAAGAACAAGCGCCCAATTTGAACCCAGTGCCCTACTCTGGGAAAGGAGGGTTGTTCCTTGAAGTGATGAGCTTCCAAATCTCTATAAAACTCAAGACCGGATTTTTACAGTTTTATTTATCCCAGGATAAATGAGGATCAGCAGTTCACCTCTGGGTGAATCTTTCCAGGGCTTGGAAAAAGAAACAATGCAACATACTCAAGGTTAGACACAATAATGACCTTGGGCATCATGTCCATCAGAATCCACGTTTGGATGCTCATGTTTTGAATTTATTGTCCATAACATCCTGCTCAGTGCTTGGAAGGTGCCTAACTTCTCAGCTGTTTTTTTGTTTGTTTTTTTTTTTTTTTTTTTTTTTTTTTTGTTTTGTTTTTTTGTTTTTTTGTTTTTTTTTTTTTTTCTGCAATATTGATATTTCCTTGACACTGTCAGTTCAGCTCCAAAAACTTCCCAGTAGGAACATCTCAGTGCATCGTAGGTGTGATCAGATCCTGTTTTAGAGGCTGGGGTTTAAGGTCCCCAGTAAGGTGCTTCCATCATCTGGTCAGAGAGGCTTTGCCACCCCCTTGGATGAAATGGTGCAAAGGCTTAAATAACCCCTGGGTGAGCACCCAGCCTCAGGGCAGCTCAGTGCATAGAGGGCTGCTCCTGATGCTCCAGGAGTGTTTTGGGATTTAAGAGGTGCCTGTTCAGCAGCAAAGTACCTACTTCTCCCCTGCATCCCATGGGCAAAACCAAGGCTGTTCAACCTAGGACCCAGCTGTTCTTCAAGGGAAGAGGCTTACAAGCTACATCCTCCATTGAATATGGTCTCCAGAAAATCATCCTGAAGTGAATAAAGCATCTGGTTGGAAATTGGGACTTTCTGCACTCACCCTCTGTGTTGGCCTAGAAAGATCTCAGATGGGACCATCCTTGGTCTCTACACATCTGCTTTCTGTTTTCCCCACGGGTAGTTTTTAGAAAGCAGCTTCCAAACTCCAGCCAAGGCCATCGTAGGAGTCAGAACATCTTGTTGCTTCATTCCCTGTATTAGTTACTATTGTTTTTTGGCCACAGAAAGCACCTCAGGCGTCTGAGTGGTGTCAGGCAGTTTAAATAAACAGGGAAGGCTTTAAACATAGTCTGGGGATTTCTGGTGCCCTAGGATCTCCCACCCTTACTGTTCAACAGCATTTCTGTCTGGGATCTAAAAAGAACAACGTAAAAGTAATAACAGTGATAATTTAAAAAAAGGAAAATTGGTGAGAAAGAAGCTGGTCCCAAAATCAGGTTTAGATTAAACTAAACAAAATATGGACCAGGATGGTGAAATGAGGATGTCTCTCCTCTTGGCAGAGAACAAACGCCAGGCTGCACGGTCAGAGAAGGTAGCAGGTGGCTCAGCATCACTTGAGGTTTTTGGAACAGGTTGGGCATATGCTCTGGGAACGGTCTTACCCAGCACTGATCCTGCCCTGGGGCTGAGGGATGGTCCAGATGGCTTCTTGAGATCTTCCCAAATGCTGGTTTCTGTGGGAGAGGTACTCAGAGCAGTGATGTTTATCAGCACCTTTCCCAGCCATATCCTCTGGGAAGCTGTCTCCTAAGAAAATAAAAGCATAGTTTAATGACCATTAATATTTTAGGGGAGTTGTTTAGTTAGAACTGACCCAGCAAAGAGTCCTTTTACCTTTCTCCCAGGTTTAAAACCCTTATTTGGCCGAGATGCTGTGACTGCAGACCTCAGCTTCATCCTTAACCCCAGAAAAACCCTCTTTGACCAAGGTGAAAATGGAGAGTTAACTTCCCTTCCCCACCTTGCACCAAATCAATACTTGTGCACAACCAAGCTTTCTATCAAGGGGCACGGGAGGTGGGCTAAGCTGCTCAGCATTTCTGACGTACCTAAGGGAAGCAGAGACATTTTTACCTATACAGGGAGGAATGGACGTTCCTATCAGTGATTGCCCAGCCAGGAAACCAGTATTGAACCGACCTCCCTTTCCAGTTAGTGGTATGGTAAGATAATGGGTGGTAGCAGTCTGCGAGACAGGGATGTCAGTGCTTTTCTTGGGCTGGAGCCACGCAGTCATTTCAGTACAAGAAACAGCCACAGAGATCTCCTTCACTATGAGGGTTGTACTCCACAAGCAAATGATAATGCAAACAGCTTGTTTGAAATATTTATAACATTTTGAACGGCTTGCGTGGCACAAACCCAAGAAAGATGAGGGTTTGTGCTGGCTCTGGGTATGTTTTGGGACATGCTTACACGATCGATCTGGCTTGCATAATCTTATTTTGTCCTTTTATAAGGTGTTTGAGTGCTCAGGCAGCTCTTAGCCTTGTCCCATGGGTTACACCTTGCTTGAAGGTGCTGCTTTCCCAGGTAGAATCAGGCCCTTTATCCCACTGCTCAGCTGTTTTCTTGCTGAGCTGCTGCTGTTACAAATAAGCCAATCTCTCAAGGTTGCACTTCAGTGACCACTCACTGGCCATCAGCAAGCCCTGAGGCTTCTGTTTTCAGCCCCGTGCCCACGTTTTCAAGGCCTTTGCGAATCCTCCCACACTCCAGCAGCCAAAGACACCTGGTACCCAGCTCCCTTTCACACGCTGAGCTCTCCCCACGTGCTGTTTGCAAGCCTGACCCTTTCAGTCTTGCAAATTTAGCAGAAGGGAAAGTTGCAGAGAGGCTTGTGGCCTTTCACTAGCAATGGCAATGCTGTTTTTGCTGGGAGAGTGGGCAGCACAACCAGGTCATCAGGGCTTAAGATGCAGCAGGGACTGGGAATGTTGAGCTTTTGGAAACTTCCCAGCCAACCCCCACATACACTGCAGCCTGTCCTAGACAGATTACTTTTGCTAACCTCTGGTATTAGAGCTGGCATCTTCATATCATAAAGATTAGGTGCTCTACAAATGTGTCGAGCAGTCATCAGCTTTTCAGCTTTGGAGAGACAGGTCATAGTAAGGAACTGGACAGCATTTCTCAGGAGTGATCTGCATGCAGAAATTCCTGCAGCAGCACCACCCTCTGTCAGATCCATACCTTGGTGGCTTTTCTGCAGCTGCCTGCTCGAGCAGGTTTTTAAATGTGATTTTGCTCTTCCCATGCAGGAATCCCAGTCTCCTCTCCATTGATTTCCACGGCTTTGACCTCCTACCACACACCCACCTGGCACTAAAGAGAAAATGTCACATTTGGAGAAACATCTCTATCCTTCTGATGCATCCAGAGGGACAAATAGTCAATTCTATTTCACAGAGCCCAAACTCAGTGAGGCAAACCCTTGTCACGCAGTTAAAATATTTATTTTTTTCTTAAATCAGAAAAAAAAATATATTGATTTTATGATGCCAACATCATTATTTTTTGATATAAAAACTGATAGTAGCCTCAAGTTCCTAGGCTTTTATGTTCCCCAAGCTTTGCATGTAGAAACACTGCAGGAAAAACAAAGATCATTAGGCTTTGCTCAAGAATAAAGTAACTTGCTGGTTAGAAATAAAACTAAGCAGAACACCTTGAAATTATCAGGTAGAAATTAAAGGAAAGAAAGGAGGAGGAAATACATGAATAGCACTGTGATGGCTGGTCACATTTTCAGGACTTACTTGATTTTCTTCTTAGCCCTAAACTCCTGACTGCCTTGGAAGAGCTGAGCCCTTGCAGATGAACGTGATACTTTTGTGACTGTATCTGCAGAAGCAAGTGTGTTGTGTTATACACGATGATGTGCAGAGTTTGATTTAAGTATACTTCATTTCCCTATGATTACTTCCCCAGAAAGGTCTTTCAGTTTTCATGGGTGACTGCATCACCCCCTCATAGAAAGAGGGAAGACGAGTCATCAGGAATTGCTCCAACCCATACCCTCTCCCAGTGATAACTCTGCATCATTACAATTGCAGAAACCCAGCACTTTCCTGAAGTGCCTCAAACAACACAAAACCCACCAGTTTCCTCTTCCCATACTCACAAGAGGAGCGGGTGCTGGAGGAGCTTTGTGTCTTTTGCTAGTGTATCAACGGAGTTCTGGTTCACAGCTGCTATATGAGTTTTGCAAGTTCAAAGCAGCGAAGTCCAAAAAAGCTACCCAGCTTTCTGCCCGCAGCTAAAGGTGGAAAAATCTGTGATGAGTGGAAGACCTTTGTCTTGGCAGGACCACAAGGATTCCTGAGCTGTTGATTGGCTGCAAGCTCTCAAGTGGAGGCTAGAGATCACACCTTAGAGATTGGGAGAGGAAAAACAACGCAAGGGCTATGAAGTGGTAAGATGCTTAAAAACTGCTTTGGAAAAAACCCCACATTCTTCCTACAGAAGGAATAAGAAGCAGGAGAGAACCAAGGGTTAGTCATTTTCCCGGGAAAGATCTTGTTTTCCATATAGTTGAGGCTGTCTTGGGTGTTAAGCATGTCCTGCTTGAAGCATCCTTGCAAAATCTCCCGCACCCGCTTTAGCCATCCCCAAAGTTAGCTGGTTTATCTTATAAACCGAATGCAGTGGTGGAGAGATGCAAATCCAAATGCTGTAACTGCTGGGAGATGGGCAGGCAAGCGCCAGCCTTCAGGCTTGCTCAGGAGGCACGCACCCGTGGGAGCCGAGCTTCGCCCCCCTGTCCTCTGCTGCCCACACCTACGGGGCTGAAAGTTGGGGCCATATTAATGCTGTTTGGACATAAGACATAAGGCTGTGCTCTTACATTTCTATAGTAACAAGAACACAACGCAACACACGTCCCCATGCTTTGGGATTTCCCTACTTCTTGATGCTAAAAAGAACAGAAACACCATAAAGCTGCGATCATGAGCTCAGCAGGGATTAGAAATCAGAGATAGCACATATGAGAGGAAAACTCTGCAGAAGTACACATGCTATCCCTTCTCCAATTAACTGCAGTATTTTCTTTGGCTTTCACGTCCCTGCTCTTCCATTGCAGCCTTTCCCACCTCAGCGTCCATTCAAGTTGGACTTTACTTACCAATATGGAAAGCTGTGGGTTTTCTCCTGCGTACAGAAAGCCACAAGCAACACCCAGCCCCACCAGCCACAGAGTGAGAACAAAGTCAATAAAGGATAACAGCTCACTACAGGACCACATTTGTATTTATTGTCAGCTAGTGTATAATTCTGGGTAAGCATGGGCATACGGACAGAGACTTTGTCACTCATTTCTCTCTCTTGAGGAACAAAAAAGTAGAAGACTTTAGGTTTGCCCACTTTTTTTTTCCAGCAATTGAAAGTCTTGCAGACTTTTACTGCATTTTTTCCCCCCTTGCCACTACCTCGATGAGATGCACCTTGAGTGACACAAAAGATTTTTTTCAGTAAATAGGAGGTAAAATTACCTTGGGCATTCATTCAGGCAAGCAGCACACCTAACCCACGACCTGCAGAAAGGCCATCTTACCAAGCTAAGTGATCATTCACAGAAAGTTTCAGAGATCACAGATCCTTTGACGAGGAGGAGAAAGGAGCAGCTACTCATTTGTTGCTTGTGACACAGGACATGAATATCTGTGATTACGTCTAGAACTGCCCAGGGGCTAAGGCCCGTGGGCTCTGGCGCTGGCTGACGTGATAAGCGACTCATAATTTCCACTTTTTGCATCCTTGAAAAATCCTATCATCCTCTGAGGCGTGAAACGTCACTGCAGCCCTTTGAGGAAAAGGTTCATTTTCAAGCTCAAATTGTGAATGTGTGACAGGCACAGATGAGAGCCTTCCCACGAGATCTGTCTCCTCTCACACACAGACCAGTTACTCAACCAACACCTCAAAATACCCACAAACATCTCATGCGTTACTCTGAGCACCAGCACTCCTACCTCCTTCGCTCAAACAGCTGTTTCCCCAGAACACCGCAGCGAGCCAGCATTCAGAAAAAGCAGGTATATTTATCCACTAAACTACACTGCAGGTGAAAAACAGCTGCCTGAAATGCAGTTTTGGGCCAAAGGAGGGCAGAGATGAGGTTCACATATTAAACGCACAGACAGGTATCGTGTCCTGCTGGGAGCTTCTTGATCGTTTCTAGTTGGACTTCACAAAAGTCCTTTCTACAGCCATAACCAGAAGTCAGTGGTGGTGTGTGAGCAACGCTCTGCAGGAATGGCTTTGTTCTTCCACGGACACACAGCAGCAGGCTTGCCTGTGATGGGTCCCACAATAAGACAGAATATTCATGTTTTAAGATAAACTCTCCAAAAAAGGTCTGGATCTGGTGTACAGGACTCAGTGCTGGAGTCTTGGACAGCAGAAGCTTCTATTCACAGAGCAGATACCAGGACCAGTCTGTATTTCTGGTGTCTCCATCATACTCTGGAGGAACATGCTGCCCATCAGTGCCTCTCTGTCGATGGGTTTAGTCTAGCACTAACCTCAGAGCCTTCACATTTCTGAAAGTCCATGGGGGATTTAAAAGGAGAGCGCAGGCCCTGAGCACATGAGAAAAACAATGAAGTTTCACATAAGCCAAACTGATTAGATGGTAAAGGCTCTGGGATTGCCCTTAACTGCTATGAGGCTAGAATAAAATCTTTGACACCACAGGGCAAGAGGGAAATCCTTTATTAGAAGTCTTACCTATAGAATACACCAAAAAATTTCCCAAGCCCAGGCACTACTCTCAAACCCATCTATGTAAAACCCACCTCTTCCTCAGCTCAGCATAGCAGAAAGCCAAATCTGCTGGCTGACAGATCCAGAATTTCACAAAAGGTCAATTCTTTCCTCTGGTGCAGGGGTGAAGCCCAAACTCAGGCACTGATGGCACCAAGCTGGAGTCTGGCCAGTGAGTCGTTCTAGAAGTGGTGGTGTGACAACCCACCACGATGCTAGTCTCTCTTGAGGGGTCTCCCTCCATACAGAAATGCAAACGTAAGGTTTAGAAATTCCAACAGCACCTGAAAGAACACAAGAATTTTCAAAACAGCAGATAAACCCTCCAGTTGTAGACAGGCTGTGCTCTTCATTGCTCAGCTGACAGCAAATTAACAGACTGCTAATGCAATCAATCCCTATTCCTCTTTTACAGACAAGGGCCTCATCACCTAAACGATGTCCATCTCCCTCTCCAAAGGAGTCAGTTGTTAGCACATGGTACTGCAGTTACTGGTAAAGTGCTTGTAGGCAACATAGGAAGCTCTCCACAATCACAAGCAGCTCTTGCTTTATTGGGAAAAGGAGCAGGGTTAGTCTTGTACCCGCTCAGGAACACATCATCAGTGCTAGATCCATCTGTAAGCAGCCCTCAGCTGTATGGATGCTCTTGCTCTTTTCCAATTTTTAGAGAATTTTCATTTATTTCTAAGATTCTTGAGCAGCTAATCCTGGAAACTGCCTTAATGAAAGACAAGAAAATCATCAGTAATAGTCAGCATAGATTCACCAAGGGAAATGTGATAACCCTCTACGATGAAATGACTGGCCTGGTAGATAATCAGAGTGCAGCAGATATCGTCCACCTGGACTTCACTTTTAAACATTCTCTCCCATAAGATCTTCCTCATAAAGCTGTTGAACTATGGGCTGGATGAGCAGACACCAAGGTAGACTGAAAACTGGCTGAATGGCTGGTCCCGGAGGGTGGTGATCAGTGGCACAAGGTCTGCTTGGAGGCCAGTAACTAGTGGTGTACTCCAAGGGTTTCTACTGGGTCCAGTCCTGTTTAACTTCATTAATGATCTGGATGATGGGGCAGAGTGCACCCTCAGCAAGTTTGCAGATGACACCAACCTGGGAGGAGTGGCTGATGCTCCAGAGGGTCGCGCTGCCACCCAGAGGGACCTCGACAGGCTGGAGGGAGGCTGGCAGGAACACCATGAAGGTGGACGAGAAGTGCAAAGTCCTGCACCTGGGGAGGGATCAACCCCGGGGCATAAACAGGGTATTTAATTTCATATAATTTAACATGGGATGAATCTGAGTCTTGCTCGGGGCCTCTTGTACTAAGTGCTCCAAGGACAGAAAGTACTCCGTTATTAGACTTTTGTTTGTGGAGCAAGAAAGATTTAAGACGTTTAAGAACCTTTTTGAAGCCTTCCATATTTTTCCTGCTAGCTTTATGAAAACTACGTGGGGTTACAATGCATATTTTCTCCTGCACAGAGGGGTAAAATGCCCCCACACACTGACAAACCTACCACAGGATCTTGATTTCAGATAAGCACCTCAAAAGGCAAGCGCTTAGACAGACTGTGGCGCACATAAAACATCTCGGTCAGCTGAATCCGCTTTGGAATTCAAAGTTCAAGGCTAAGAGCACTTACCATTTTCTGTTGTTAAAGTAAAAAGCAGCTCCAGGAGGAATGTGGGCTTTGGTTGCATAGTTGCAGGTATAGGGCAACAGGGTGTAATCCCAACTCTCCCATCAACCTTCTGCATGACCTCGGGCAAGACACTTTTCATACCTGCCTCCTTCCCTCCCTCTTCCTATGGCTATTCAAACAGCAAGTTCTCTGGGGCAACAGCTCTCACCTTTCATGTAATATTGGCGAAGCAAGCTTAGATTTTGACAACAGTAATGTTAAAAATGTTCTCTGCGGGCTCCATCTCATCAGATTTCTTTAGTCTGACACTGAATAGGCAAGTGATAAACTGATAACTGAAATTCAGCACAGGTTAAGCACAGCACAGTGCACATAAGAAAATACAATCATAATCTGTGTACATAATGACAGGCTCTGAAATAGCTGTTACCACTCAGGAATGAAACGTTGTGGTTTAACAGCTACAAAAGCATCAAGTCAATACTTCCCTACTGTTAAAATAGCAGCCAGTGTTACAAATTAGCCAGCAAATGGTTATGCCACTATGCAAATCCTTGTTCTTAAGACTTCAGGGTTGATAATGGACTAGGGACACCTCGGCTGACACGTCCTACATGTCCTTCTCAGCTTGCTGTTAGCTTCAGGACACTGCCAAATCTCTCTTAAATAGGCACCTAATCTAGATTCCCAGAAGTAATGAACGGTTCATACTTAGCCCAAGAGGAGATTGAGTTATTCAGCACATTAGAGAATCCAAGTATTTACATGGGTACATAAAGCATGGAATTAAAGCTTAACTTTAGGGAATCAGGCCTAAAAAATATCATCAGCAGTATAACCAATACTGTACTGCCAATAAGGCAAATGTATCTTAACAGGCCACCATCCTCTTCATTTTCTATAAAACCAGAACCTTTTAAGGCACCACACAAAAAGAGAAACAAAAATATTGTTTCAGATCATAGTTACAATTACATACCTTACAGAAAAAGGTGGGTGCACAATTTCAAGTATGCAAACAAATACGTAAAACTTTGTAGCTGCAAGGGAGAACTCCAAATTAAGTGCTGCTGAGCCTTCTGAGAGGGCGCTGATGAATCAGATAGGCAAAAAAAAAAAATGGATGTGTAAGCAGGAAGAGCTGGAGGTGTTAAATGAAAAGTAATTTAAGAAACCACTAGAAATAGAAATAAGTCAGTAACAAGATTTCAGATGAGGCAGGAAGTAGAGAAGTAAATTCAGAACCAGATATTTAAAGGCATGCAAGATACAGCCATACCTGAGAAAGTCTGAGCCAACACATCAACACAGGCTAAGTGGAAGAATGTGCATTTCCAAAAAAAACCACTTCCTGCTAATATTATCTGTGACAAGTGAGACCTAAGGAGCTCGGTCTGTATGTCTGATCCTTTCCAGGTTTCCACACCTGTGTTATGTGTTTGCACTTGCTGTGGCAGCACCTAAAGGACAACTTCTTACGAACCACATTCCAGCTTCACGTATCTGTACATCACCCACCAGAGTGAGTATCCATAAAGAGATGGAACTAAGGCAACATACGTCTGCTAACACTTTAGAAGGAGGTATGCTTGTGCTGTCTTAATGACCCCATGGTACAGAAAAATATTTATAGCATGAATCTCCTCCAGAAAACACTAAATGAACAAATCCTCTCCCCGACATTTCCAGGGGTAAACTCTACCTATAAGTCTTCAACCACAATATGGATTTTTAGACCTAAATGGTTCAAAACTTGCCAGTAAAGCAATTCTCAGCAAATGGAAGACCTCCTAACTTCTCAAACTGAAACTGCAGAAGTTGGTATTACAGAGAAAACGGCAGAACAGCTGGTTAAAAGACACAAAAAACAGCCTGTATAACTCAGGAAATGGCTACAGCTAGTCACTCAGAACAGCAGTATTTGCTGAAATAAGAGCCATAAATAAACTATGTTGCTTAAAGCCAAATTATATTTCCAGCTAAGTTCAGACCATACTAAACCAGTTATCAGTGCTTAACTTTCTACAGCATACTGCTCAAATTATTTGACTCTTATAAGCAAATCTATGCTAATTCATATTAGGCTAATTTCTTTGTTTTAATACAAGTAGCAAAGGCCTTAAAGTGTTGCTCAAGGTCAAACAGAAAACTAACAGCAGAGGCAATAACAGAATCTAGATTCTGTTATTGCCCCAAGGTTTTAGCATTAGTCAGGCTGGTTCTTCACCTCCACTGCAGTGAGGTTTTCTAATGGTGGGTTACAGCAATTGCCAACAGCAGCACACGTGGTGTAGAAGTGACTGCCTCTGTGGGAAGGCCTTGTGCAGCAAAGGAGGACAGTAAGGAAGCCAACACACAGCAGGTAAAATACGAGTTTTTTTAAAAATTGTTTTCTGTTTTACAACCAAATGTTTGTACAGAGGTTGGTGGCACACAAGCAGACAAAAGCAAAACACAAGACCAAGGGTTTGTCATATAGATCCGCAGCCAAAACTTAATAAAAGGGCAATAACTGGTGATATTCACAGCGTTGATCAACTACAGGTCTATATCCCCTCCCCCCAATACATGTGTGTAACAGGAAAGACATCCAGCATCAGCTTTCAAACAGCTAAAATGCCCTCAGAGCACACTTCCATTTTAATATCTGCACAATTCTAGGTGCAATGGTGCACAGAGACAGCTGCCATCATTGCATAGCCACCTCTGGCCAACTCTTTGTCACATACTGTTCCCAAACAAAAAGCAAACATAAAATCAGGAGCAGAGTGCTATGTATTATCTTACATCAGATTAAAAAACAAGAAAAAATGAGTTGTAGTGTTTACTAGTTTAGTTTGTCAACTTTTCAGATTTTCATAGAATTTTTTTCCATCACCAACTACTTTGAAAACTTCCACTGGCACTCAAAAAAGATAAAGCCTAACCCTGATGTTATTTGACCTCAAATATAGAAATACACAGAGAGAGAGCAAATACCAGGCTTGAATCATTTAAACAAAAGAGTTAGTTACTTATCTGTGATGTTAGATGAAGTGAGAATCTGACAGCTGGTCAGATACAAGAATGAGTTTCCCTCGGTTCTACACAGAGCATTTCAATAACAACCTGTAATCAGTTAGCCCTGGATATTTCTAGCAAAGGCTGCTTGACAGCACAGAGCTCCTGCTCCCAGTCCACTCATTCATATCCAAATGGCTAAGGATTTTAAATTCCCTCCTCCTTCCATTTCCCTGGGTTAAATGTATATTTGCTTTGGATTTGGGAAGACAGACAGATTGATTCCTTGTTACTTTAGTCTCCGTTCTGGAATTGAAAGTATTGTCCTGGAGTCAGGAGAGAACAAGCTAGCTGCCGACTGTCCAACGACCCCAAATCACTTTGGTGTGCAGAGACGGAGGACTTACGAGAGCAAGGCTGTAACTCTGAGAGATACCATGAGGGAAGAGATGTATGGCAGCAGGCGGTCCTTTTCCAAAGCTTCCCACTTATTGTGGATGCAGCACAGGGACTCCATGATGAAGTACCAGAACAAGGAAAGCAGGAATACAGACAAAGCATCTCCTCAGCAGTGGGTTTTCAAAAGAACAAAGTCATCTGAAAGCTCAAAAAAAACAGGATCCCCAGAGCAATAAACAGAATTGTGCAATTCAAAAACACACAGACGTGAATCTTACTTTCAAAGGGCTTTATATTACAAAAAATGTAAGTCACAACGAATGCGAAAAATCCATTCAATGAGGCTTGTTTCCAGTTTGCTAGGAAAGCTACTTTTCTCTTCTTTACTCCCAGCCTACCACTGAAAACATGATTGCCAAAACAGTGACACCTCGAGCTAAATTCTTAAAATCAGACTTGCTCTGCCAGATCCAGTACTCTGAACTTGTCCAGGTTGTAGAAACAAGCCTTCACGACTCTGCCTCCAAAGTATCTTCCATTTAGATCCACAACAGCTGGAATTAAAAACAACAGGTCAGCAAGCAGCAATTTAATAAAATAAACATTTATTTAGCTAAACAGTGTAATCAGTGAGTCTGTTTAATCTCTCTACAGAAGTTAATCTCTGAGGTTCACAGGACACAATTTAGTATCCTACCTTTGATGGCAGATTCAACCCGTTCAAACTCTAAAAATATTCTTACAGCTTCATCATCAGGGGCACCAGGAATCTGAAACAAAACAGCAACCCCCCAAACCAGACATAATGAGAACAGTAGCAAAAATACTGTTCTAAATTGCCATTCTTCACAAAAGTAGTGAAAAGAACACAATAAAAAGGTTCCAAAAGCACAATACCCAGAGATTTTTGCCCAGTTTCTGACATGAAGTTTGTATTTTACAGATATGGAAAATCCAGAATCACAACACAGCAAAGGACACTGCAAGATCTTTTAATCTACGCCCCTTCTCTTGGGTAGTAATAGCCCAGTCGTGAGGAACAAGTGCCCAGTTTGCTTTCAGAGCAGCCAAAAAGACAGATTATTTCTTACCTCAAAGATGACACATTTCCCAACCTTGCCATATTTCTCGCATTCCTCCTTGGTTTCCACTTCTAGATCTTCATCCACCTCCCCAGCACCTACCATGTTCTGAAAGTTAGAAGAATAAACCCAACTCACTGGGTGTGCTCTGTACAGATGATAATCTGTACACAAATCATGGATGCATGCAACTGTCACCATGAATACTTCAAGCTTCTGTTTACCAGTCAAAAGCCACAGGAGGAGACAGTTCCCTCCTACTAAGACAAAGTAACTGTGTAATCTAAAGCAGCGTTGATCTACCGTCACAATTTGTATCTCAGGAAGACACATATGATCTCCACAATACAAAGCACCAGGTAGGTGCAGGCCAGAACCGTTTGAACTGTACAGAGTCGTTGTAACAGGAACACAGGTTTAAACATTCCAACCAGTCACGTATGATGTAAACACCAAGACATGTTCTATTACTCCCAACTTACCCTTAGTAAGACCACTTTAGTTGGGCATTTCAGTATCTCAGTCAATGGGTTAGAATCTGCTTTCTTGCCCGTTTCTGTTATGATGATAGAAGAGTTAATAATGGAATAATTTAAGATTAAAGCTCATTTAAACCTTATATCAGGGCTTTTCTCAGAATCTTACTGTTATCAAACAACAGAATAAAAGCCACAAAATGCAGTTTCATATCGGTGAGGAACAGTCATTCAGAACTCATAGCTATGTGGAAGGACAATAAACAGAGAAATCACTTCTAAAGAATACATGAATTAAGCTAGAACACTGAGGGAAATAATTCTTAAGTTCAGAATTGTATCAGATCCCCTAAGAACCAAAAATCAGATCTTCTGACTTCCAATACTTGTGGCTCAGGCAGAGTCGCTGTTCTGGTAAGCCTAGATGTTGTCCCTAAATCAGACAACAGCGGGGAAATGAGAGCAGGATCTAAGCACATGATAAGGAGAAAGCCAGCAGAAGCAGAGCGGGATCACCCTGTGAAGAGAAGAGGCTTCCAAACACTAAAGAGGACAACTGGGGAAGGGGAAGATGAGCTAAATAATTTAAATAGAGGACCACTTAAAAAAAACAGATAAAAAAGATAAATTTTCACAAGGAAGAACATTCCTCCAACTCTTACTAACATTTTCTGCATGGACAAGATGGTAAACAAAAAATCCAGGAGCTTCCACAGAGTCTGAATTATTATTTTTCCCTGACCATTTTTCACAAATGTATTGGTGTAGAACAAAATTACCTTTCTCTGCAGAATCGCCAACAATGATCTTGCCACCTCTCTTGCTCGTTTTCTCTACTGACAGTGCTGTGCTCAGCCCCTGTTCATGCTTTCCCAGCCCCTGCCCCTCTCTGAAACCATATTTCTGCATGATTTTATGAGCTACTGTCCCTCTGCAAAAAGAAAAAGCATCACTTAGTAAAGGTTTCTTACACAAAACATTAACATTGCATTTTTACAGTGCTCAAATACTCTACCCTCCTAAAATCTCATTACATAGAGACTGAAAACATAAGAGATTCTACACGACTTTACAACCTAGCAATTTCACAGCACTCTGTGAAGATGAAGTGTTACCTCTGAATTATAGATAGAAAAGCTGTCAGAGAAGTTGACTAAATAAAATAGTTCATACTTGTCCAAATACAACTCAACTTCCATTAGCAGTGCAAGTCAGCACTGTAAGCTCTACAGAATGGTTTTAGTTGGAAAGGACCTTTAAAGGTCAGATAGTCCAACCACTCTGCCGTAGGCAGGGACATCTTCCACTAGGTCAGGGTGCCAACAGTAAAACACAAAACAGATTACACCAAGGTCTATTTAGGCCAGTTTCTTCTCTTTGTCAATGGCTGCAATCAAAAGCTTAAGAGAAAAGGGAGATGTAGAATGACCTGCTTCCCACAGATCACATTCCACTATCTACTAGTTCAAAGCTGGCGTTAAGCTTTAGAGTACAAGGCTTTGCTATCCCTTCCTACACCAAATCTGGATATCCTCAGTATTTATTTAAACATGCCTCATCTTTCTGAATTTTCAAGAACATATTGAGGCAATAAAGTCCCCAACCTATTTAAAGGTACCTTTTTTGTAAGTATTATAAAAACCACCTACGCTGACAGATTTTTTAAATTCCCACTACATGAATAGATAGAATCAAAATATACCTACACATGTTGACATTTCTTTGGAGACCATAGCTAGATAGGTCAAGACACAAAAGACATGCGACGGTATAGTAGTTTACAACACGGTGAATATTCTAAGCTCAACCACCCCCATTTTACCAACAGGCATATAAGATTACACAGAAAATGCAGAATCAGTGACTACAAGACTATTTTCTAAGCATACTTATGAAACATATAAAGATACATTAAAAAATGCCAAAGAAATCTGGCTATATAATGCTGAAATGTTAAAACACTAAGTCACAGAATAAGCAGTAGCCAATTATGTGGTCGAAGTAAGGCAGGTTAGGTCTTATTTTTAGCAGTTCCTTCAGTGAAGTGAAGGTCCCAGGGTATTGCTAACTAGAGGCGGTAACAATGCATAAACTGGTCCAACAGTACTGATATTGGCTATCCTTTCTCTGAATAATGTAAAAAACAAACAAAAAAAAAAAACAACAAAAAAAACCCCAAACCACACCAAACCAAAAGAAAAACACATTTCTATAAAAGAAACTGCATGAAAAATTGACTCCAAAATGGAAATGCAGTGTAATAATGTAATAAACTGCACTTTTATGTCTGTGTTCCTCTTGGATATGGTTTTGACTACAATGAGGCTGCATTTCCGCAACACCCAATCCGATTGATAAGAGGGGCATAGCTAACCACTACACCTTGCAAATGAGGTCTTTAAGCTGTTTTTAAGTATAAATTTGATGTCGCTTTTGTTGTCACAGTAGTGACATAAGCATTATACACAATGCTAGTCCAGCCACAGCTGCCACATTCATGCAAATATGCTTTGAATTTCTGAACAAACAAACAAAGCAGAGCTGAAATGACTTGCCCATTGGTACATAGCAAATTTAAGACAAAGCTGGAAAAGAAATCTAGAGGAACATGCCATCTGTGTTTTCCTGTACACTACATTAGCTTGGCTTGTACCAGCCATAAACACTTTGTACTGGAGTGTGGTTCAGAACTCGCTTAAAAGCACAGCCTTGAGTGCAACCACCTCAAATGAATTTCTCTTGACTGAGTAAATCCACTGCTTTTTCTGTATCCTGCCAGTTAGGACTACGCACTCAGACTAACCACATACATGCAATGGGTTGTGATCTTCTCTACTGACAAACTATTTTAACTTTTGGTTTCCACCACTTTCTAATGTCTTTTTCCACAAAATGTGCATAAGTCAATCATTTACCCCATGTTAGCAAGGAAAGAGTTGCTAGGTCCCGTGGGAGAACGAGGTCTTTCTGGCTCATCATACACTGGAGGAGGAATAGCTGCTTTGGAAGATGGTGCCCGAGGTCTTGACTCCTCTTCATATGGAAATGATGCTACAGCTGAAGAAAACAGACATTTGTTTTTTCACTAAAATACTTTGCATGAACTACTTGAACTTACAAACACTAGAGTACTATGCCTTCAATCTAACTCACTTACAGACAACTTTTCATCTGCAAGTTGTACTTTTTCTGCTTTAATACTAACAAATTACAAAAAAGGAGTCTTCCGCATAAATCCAAATGAGAAGAATGTTGCCTTTACACATGATTCATAGAATGGTTCGGGTTGGAAGGGATCTTGAAAGGTCATCTATTCCAACTCACCCTGCAATGAGCAAGGACATCTTTAACTAGACCAGGTTGCTCAAAGCCCCATCCAACCTGACTTGGGAATGTTTCCAGGGATGGGGCATCTACCACCTCTCTGGGCAACCTGTGCCAGTGCCTCGCCACCCTCATCATAAAAAATTTCTTCCTTATGTCCAATCTAAAACTAACCACCTTTAGTTTAAAGACATTACCCCATACCCTATTGCAACAAGCCCTATTAAAAAGTCCCTCCTCATCTTTCTTATAAGCCCCCTTTAAGCCCTGGGAGGCCGCTCGAAGGTCTCCCCAGAGCCTTCTCTTCTCCAGGCTGAACCCCCCCAACTCTCTCAGCCCGGCCCCCCAGGGGAGCTGCTCCAGCCCCCCCAGCATCTCCGTGGCCTCCTCTGGCCCCGCTCGAGCAGCTCCGGGTCCTTCTGCTGTTGGGGGCCCCCGAGCTGGCCCCAGCACTGCAGGGGGGTCTCCCCAGAGCGGAGCAGAGGGGGAGAATCCCCTCCCTGGCCCTGCTGCCCCCCCTGCTCTGGCTGCAGCCCAGGGCACAGGTGGTTTTCTGGGCTGCGAGCGCACGTTGCCAGCTCACGTGCAGCTTTTCATCCACCGAACACACACTGCTTTAATATCCCCTCATCTCTCCCCCTCTCAGAAACAAGTTTTGAATTGAGTTATTCTGGATTTTCCTCACAGGACATACAATGAGATTGTATCCATAGGTCTACAATGCATTTATTAACCTCTTACCAAATGGAGAAAAGAAACACTAAGAGGCCACCTGCATGACAATGCGTTTATCCAGACAGAGGGCAAGCAAACTTAAAAGCCCCATTCATCAGGAATAGAATTATGACAAAAATGGATCAACACACAGAGCCGGGGGCCCGAGGACTGTAAAGAAAAGTACACTGTACATTTACGCAAGGGAGAAATCAGTCTATTAAAAAGAATGAATGCAACCCAAAGCAAAGTATTTATACAATCTTAAGAGATCTGACAGTTTCTCAACTGCAACTTTTCCTGGGGGATGGAGATATATACATCTATCTAGATACCACAATTATACTGATTAGATTATTAAACTACTGTCCATTGACAAATCAAATGGCAAAATGTAAAAAAAATTGTAAAAAAAAATTGTACCGAATACTGAAGAAAACGTGCAGAACGCACTTTTGAATGTACGTACAAACTTTTAGACTGACTTCATTTTAGATTATTTTCTTCTGAACTGGTGCTTGTATCTTACCAAATAAAATGTCAGATGTGAAGTTTGGAGATGTCATATGAGGAAGAAAAAATCCCTATTTAAGCATCAGATGTACTGGACTATGGGACTTCTGCTACAGCAATATTTTCTCAGGTTTTTGCAGCCTAGCTTTGAGCATCAAGTAACAAGCAGTACAAAGGTTTCCTTGTGAGATCATGTCACATTTTGAAAGCTCTCTCCCTCAGGATATTTTGACCATTTCCAGCCTATATTTTGCTTTTCCTTGACACTGCTCAATTGCTCTTATTTATTTACTCAAAACAATCTCTTTCTGTTTGCAATGTTTACACACTTCAAATGCTTTCACTATTATATCATTCACTTACTCCTCCAAGCTTCATTTTTAAAAATTTGAATCTTCTAATAAATAAAATCAGGACTCCCAAAGGGAAGTTTGTGTGCATAAGATTCTTTTTTCTTATTATTTTTTAATGTACACGACCATGCTGTTCATTATTTTAATTTAAAAATTTAAGACAATTAGTCATGTAAAAATTGGAAGTTTTCTTCTTATAGCAAGATTATGCCATCTAGTGGACAACTGCAATCTTCAAGCTATCTTCACTGAGGGAAATCCTAGTGCACACACCTCTTTAGCAAATACTGCATCCCTCAAAAACACAAAATGCTGTCTGTGGTGCATAACTCCTTCAGAAAAGATATTCATAAAGTACCTCCTAAAGCAAAGGGTAATGGAAAAATTTCCCTCTCCATGCTGTAGAGGTTTTTAATCTACACAGAGAAACCTGTCTGCAACATTTCTTCTTTCACGTCAGAAATGAGTAACTGAATGTGGTTATAACATACCAGGCTTGCCAAACCACAGAAAGAATCCTTTAGAACAGAGATGTGAGGCACAATAGTATCGTGGGTTCCCTGCAGCTTTCCCCCAACAACAAAGGACTAATACAAGTTCTTCTGCCACAAAGAATGGTATGGGAGAGCAGCAGGACAACGTAACTGAATAGAAGGTCGAGTGAAAAATAAACATCACTGCTAGGTTTTAGAGAACAGGATTTTGGTGTACTTACGTTCTTTGTCCTTCTCAACAAGAGAAGTGGGTGGTGCAATGGCAGCTCCTCCCATACCTATGAGCAAAACGGAAGACACCACATTTGTATTATTAAGTTCTGCTGCTCAGAATAGCTTCACTGAATCTTAACACAGCTGCTGGCTCCTTACCAGCCAGTTCTTAACATACATCTCTCAACAGAAGAGTAGCAAGAAAGCAGTCTGAGAAGTTCCAATAGTGGTAAACTCAAAACAAATGAAAGGCACATCAAGGGAGACAACATCAAACTGCAGTGATGTACTACATATGGTGTCTATCATAAACATGTTTCATAGGATTTCAAAATTAAATACTGCAGTGAAACAAATTTTCAGTTCTAAAACTGCTCAATCAAACCGAACGAGAAAGAGAATCTGTTCAAGATTAACTACATTTTCAAAACAGTAAAGTACAAAGCTCCTTCCATATTTTAATGAGCAACCTTTTAATGTAGTCCCAAATCTCCAAGGCAGAGTATTTTAAATGTCCCATCAGAAATTTTCTTTTTTAAAATAACAACAGACCTGAATTATTTACTGTAACTCTGTTGCTGAAAGAGAATAAAGTTTAATTTTATTCATGCAAAGACATCTCTCATCACCCAGATCCACATCTTTTAACTATTTCTAAGAGCATTCAGATAACATGCAGGACTGGCAAGCTTTAATAGTGAAAACTCAACAGTGATCCTCACAGTCTATCTCCTGCCTCAGCCCCTTTATGGAACCTACACCATGCAGAAACTTAAAACAGGTATCTACAAACTAATGTAAAAAGAGGTCTTTTCACAAATAATTTAGCTGCCATCTGCCTCCATGGAAAGAACAGTTTTCTGCATTACAACAGTTATGTGTAATAAAATGCTAGGTTTATTCTAAAGGCTCAGAAATAACAGTATACTTCTCAGCTGAGAACAGAGAAATACAGATTCCATGAAACAGGAACAGTATTACGAATTCCTCTCCCCAGCTGTTTCCCCTCTTTCCCCATCAAAAACTTAAGCATCTCCCTTACTTCTTTTTCGTCTCTCTCTTTCATAATCTTCATCTTCATCAGAATCTGGATCTGGTCTTCTCGAAAACCCACTGGCCTCATGTCTGTCTTTACGTCTTCTAGGAGACACAGTACGTTAGGATAAGAAACCATCAAAGGTAACTCTCTGCTTTAATCTGTGATACCACGTTTGAAGTGCGAATCACGCTGCTATGCTCTAATTGGCATTTTATAATGTTTTCCACGAAGGTGCAAATAAACACCTTTACTTCTTGTTTCTTTACTTTTATTCTCATGAAGTAATTTTTGTAAAATATAAGATGGATCCAAAGCAGTATCACATCCCCCTTGCAAGTCAGCCAAGAATAATACCTGGAAATGAGGAAGCATCTGAATAAATCTAGTCCAAACTGACTATGGTCACTGAATAACTACAATGGAAGAGGTTTTGAATGGAATCGAGAACAAGGTAACAGACACATTAATCAATCACCCCGCTTTGAACAGAACTCCATTTTCAATTCCCCACCACAGGCTATACAAGATGTTACAATTTACTCAGTCAATGAAAAACAAACAAACAAACAAAAAAAAACAGAACAAACCCAAAAAATCATCACACTTAAACAGCAGATTATTGAGATGTTAGCTTGGCAATTAAAATAAGGTTCAGACAAGTTATTAAAACTTGTAACATTAGGTGAGAAATGTTTCAACAATCATTTGCACTTCAACTGTTATTTATTATGATCATGGCATTACTCATTTTAATACTTCAGAAAAAGGAAAAGTATTTTCTCAAAACACCAAGAGCATAGCTTGGGGCATAAATCAGATCTCATTCCTAGCACATCCATCAAAACTGTGCTACAAGATGCTAAAAAAACCTCACTAATACAGAACCAGACAAAATTTCTGAATCTCGTAAATTTAAAACAAACGTACACTCTGTTCAATCACCCAGGTTATCACAAAGCATACATCTGATGCAGGTTTGGCCAAGATTGTTTCCTCAATTTTAAATCAGAATGTACTATATATCTTTCACTTCCTCTCTCTAATTTCATACATAAAGACTACTCTCTTGGTCCACATACAACAAGTACAAGCGTGACTAAATAGACATCAGTGCTGAAGCTGTGGAAATGACAGCCCAGATTTCTGAGATCTTGCATGCTAGTTGAAGTGTGAGAGTCTCAGGCATTCCTCCCCCACCAGAACAATGAAGATATAATGGAGAGAAGACAGAGAAGCCCAAATGACTAGAAATATTAATTTCCACAATCTAAACCAGGCAACAGAATATCCTTCTTGTGGTTCCACAGACTTTAGATGATTCATAACGTGAAGAAACCAGATTATTATTTTAATTTAAAATAAGCAAATATAATCTTACTGCCTGGCTGGCAGATGTTTTACTACCTATTTCAATAGGACATGGAATCTGCATTCAACTTCTTTAATATGATTAGAGATTTCTTATTCTAAGGAAAGGGTATTAAGGTAACCAAAAAAAAGTAGTATTTTCTTTTGTCCAGAGACAAAGGAGTAATAAATATACAATTAACTTAAACTGAATGCAGAATATTAAAAAAGAAAATGCAACTACGCCTCTCAAAGGCTGAGCTAGCTACATCTTTAAAACTGAAACGCACTCATGTATTGGTTTGGAGTGTTTAAAAGCAGAAAGGATGGCTTATCACTGAGTGTTGGTAGGTACTTCTGTAGTCATGTTATACTGACAACAAATGCTCTAAAATATCTGCAAGGTCAAAGTCTGATAGTGATGCATGAAGTACCAAAATACTGCTGCTACTATTGAAATAAAGTACATGTAGAAAAATTTAACACGTCTTTCAGTCAAAGAGGCTGTGAACATGAGAAATCCTGTAATTTTAGCACTACCAGGCAATTTTAGTCAGAGTATTAAAACTTATTAATTAAAACATTGCATTTGTTTCTACAAGCACACAGTACTCTTCACAAGCCCTTTAAGAATTTACCTGAAACTGTTTAGAGGGATAAAACTAATGGATTTGTCTATTCTTCAACTAATTGCCAGTATGTCATGAGTTTAAACAAAAGCCTTACTTTTCCCTTTCTTCAATCTCCTTTTGCCTCTCCAGCTCACGCTGCCTCTGTCGTTCCTCTCTTTGACGTTTTACCACTTTTTCATAGTCATTTGGGAACATGGGATCATACTCATCCGCCAAAGGAATCAACACATCTCCCGCAGAAAAGCCACTAGGTACAGGATCCTTACAAAAGAAAAAGAATTTTTTTCAGTTGAGATCTGAAAACATCTAGTTGGACACTAAGAGTTTAACACTTCCTTCTCACTCCCAACAAGACAAAACTCAAGTCTTGACTTCCATAATGTCAGATAATATTCTAATCCTACTGGTACTAGAAGAAATTTCGCTTTACTTAACATTTCACCCAGTCTCTCACTATCTCAGTTTTTTCCATGAAGAATCGCTCCCACCCACTCCCCCTGCCAAATACAAAGCAGCAGCAACTCAGCATGGACAAGAAGTTTTCAAAACCCATTAATCCATTATAAGAAGTATTATGGCATCTTGCTGTTTCAACCATCTGCCAAGGGTCCTCCCACTCAATCTCATCAGTCTTTTTTATCATCTGCTATTAATAAAATACTAACACAGGTGCACATACTTTTCTCTTGTCTGAAATAAATATTTCAGAACCATCACCTCTGAGTAAGTTTCAGGGAGAAAGTTTCTTTTGATTCCTTACCACAAGAAATCCATTTTAAAAGGTCAGGTGGCTTTTCTTTTAAGTTGATTGTTATACATGTCCAGTTCCAGCACTGGTGCAATCACAATTACATTCATTACATACAAGACCAAATTGCTGTCTTGCAAAGTACTTTAAAGCTGTCCAGGAGAAATACGCTAGGAACACTGATCTATTTTAACTGCACATTAACCTTCATAATTCCATGTTGCATCACATGGAAGTTGTATTTAGTTGAAACGTTCATTAAGTAAAACTTCTGAGCAGAGGAAATAAATTTCAGAAAATGATCACTTCTTTGACCACTAGGAAAGACAATGAAAAAACTAAAAATACAGACTGCAGTCAGGGAATTCCAATCCCAAAACATTTGTTAACAGCTGGACTTTATAGCTGGCTTGATCTTACCTTTAACCCAGCTGCTACATGAGGTGGTGTGTCCACAATCTGTCTCTCATCAGAAGAGCTACCTCGTTTCAGGTCAATCACCGGAGCAAGGACTGTTGTTTGTTTTGTTCTCTGACTCTAAAAAATCACCAAAACACAAAATGTCTCAAAAAGATAGCAAAACAGTTTTCTAAAAAGAAGCTTGCTTTGTATACTTGCAGCTGGTATCTCCAATTTTTTTTTTTAATGGATGAAAACTAGTCTCAAATTCCTCATTGTGCAAAGCTCAATATACAATTTCTCTTCAGTTTATCAACATACAGTAATTCTCAACATTTCTAACAAACCTTGACATGGATAACTAAGTTTATGTCACGTTTAGCAGTGGCAAAGGCTGCTCGGTTCCAAGACAGATGCTTGCTACCTATGGTTAAAGAGCTGCTACACAAATACAGATCTGATGCAATATTTCAAAGAACACTTCAGTGAAACCAGTGTGTACCTTCCTCTTCTTAAGCAAGTGAGATCAGACTTTGTGCATGCAGTAGAACATACAGTGGTAGGTGAATGGTCCTCAGGTTGGATTAAGACCAGAAACACACATTAAAAATTCAGACCATCTCTTCAGATGACTTTGAACCATCTTTTTTTTTTTTTTTACAGAAGGTGCTCAGACTTATTTTGAAGATCTACTGTTCTTCATATTTTATCATCTGGTAAATGTATTAAACTATTTTGATCTCTGAATTTTCTAATCCTATTCTATTATCAGTCTATGTATACAGTGTGTATCAGTTACATAAACAAGAAATATATCTAATACAGTAGCCATTCAGATGTCATTCATGCAGGTTGTTCCAAGTATCAACTAAATCCTGCCCTTCATTTTAGCAGCATAAATCAGGAGTAATTCCAGTGAAAAAATACTGTGCCTACTTAAGTATTTGGTATCAATGCTACTAGTTCTTTTTTAATTATGTAATCTCACTCTAGAACCTAGACACCACAAAGAACACATCCTGCCTGAATTGAAATATCAACACTGCTTGAAGAAAAATGGTGAAATACTGTAGCAATAAAAAGAGAAAATGGCTCTGTCACAGTTTAAGCTCAAGTAATTACCTGGCACTCCTTCTCCCTTTCATGTACACTGGAAATGCTTTCTGCAAAAACTTCTAATGCATGACAATTTCCCCCCTCCCTCGGTTTTGCTAGGCTACTCACTACACACTCATAGACAAACCCCAGCAAAATTACCCCAAACTGGTATTCTAAGGTCACAAACTTTCCTCAATGCTCCAAGCAGAAAAGAAGTTTGAAAAATAGAAAGCAAAAATACAACGGGACTATACCTTTGCTTGTGTGAGAGCTGCTTTCTTCACCTGCAATTGAGATTGTAGTAGTTTGAAATTTTTGGACCAGCCTTCTGTTTTAGAATCGCTGGTCTCAACTCCCAAGTCATCGTAAAGGGACATTTTCTCTTCAATATAAAACTGAAAGACAGAAGAAAAAATCCACATGACATAACAAACCTATGTCCAGGGCTTATTTGCTGCTAGTTTGTATATGTTTGTACACCATATTTTTATGTACCTTTTTTCCAACAGCCAGAGAAAATTCAAAGTAATACTATTTTTCTGGTAATGAATACTATTCAGGTATTAACAAGTGTTGGAAACAGGTTCCTAAGATTACATTTGTAGCATTAGATATCAACCATTTCAGGCTTTGAAGAAGTTATGCTGTAGTCCACACTGGTATTTTGATGTTGACAAAGAAATTCAACACTATGTATCACACGAGGGTCAAGACTTCCAAAACAAACACAAAGGAATTATTGTTTCTGCTGACCTTAAAAATTATCCACACAAACACAGTGACATTTCAATCATCTTGAACTTCACTATTTTTTTGCATCACTCTAAAGAATTATCTTATACCATTTATTAGAGTATTATTAACTATTTGCAAAACATTTAAATACCTCTCAAATATGCAGAACTTATATCAGCACACACACATATATACATATATAAAAAAACTAGCTAGGTAACAACATCAAAAACATGACATGAAATGCATCACTTTGTCTGATATTGCATCTGACATTAACGGAAGAGAACATTTGAACGCAATGAAAGGTCTGTCACCTGTGGAACAACCTATAAGATCATTATTTAGTCTCTGATAGGCCTGGATTACAGTATCTTCACCCAAAATATTTAATTTCTTAATTTACTGAAGGATCAAACATGACTAACAGTCTGCAGGGAAAGCTTATAGACTCATCAGCAAGATCTTGATCTCACAGATCTGACAGATACTTATATTTGAGGAAACCTGCCTGACATATAGGTGATGACTGTTGCTACATATGTGCCTTTTGACTTTAAAGCTGTGGACAGTCTCAAAGGCAGCAGACAACAACTACATTACAACTCCAAAAGATGGCAAGCTCAGCAAAAAAAAAAAAAATCTTTAAAAAAACCCAGCAATTCAATCCTGAGGTGTCATACGAACAGGGGCTCAGCAGAAGAGAATTCACTACAAGAAAATGGAGGGGGGGGGGGGAGGTTGCACTTGTTGGAGATTATTAAACATAAGGCACAGGGAGTCAAACGTTTAGGGAAATAGAAAGCATATGGGAACAGAATGAGAACAGGGCACAACAATTCCCACCTGCCGCCTGGGAAGTGAAGTTTACGCGGTAAACGCGGCTCGTCTGGGGCAGATGAGCACTTGGGGCACGTTATGCTACGCGTACGGATAGAGGGAGGGTGCAGCTATCGCGGGAAAGGGGCTTTTTGTCCCAACGTCTGGAGGGGAGGGGGGGGGTGCACCACAGCCCGGAGTGGAGGGGGGGCACAGGGAAGCAAAGCAGAGGGGCTGTAACCACGCCAAAAGAAAGAGAAGCACCGTTATTTCGTTATTTTCGTTACTGCCCCTCCCGCAGCCGGAGGGAGCCGAGGCCCGGGGGCTAACACCCTTCCCCCCCCCCCTCCACTCTCCACACGGGCCTAAACTCCCCCAGGGGAGCAGCCGCACGGCCGAAGCTGCTGAAAGGGAACAACCGCCTGCCCTGCCTCCCCACAACCCCTTCCCGGGCAGGCGCGGCCGGGCCGGGCCCCGCCATTCCCCGCTCACCCCTCACCGCGCCGCCGCCATCAGCCGGCCGCTAAGGCAGCCGGGAAGGACGGCGCCTGCGCGCTGCCGCCCGCCCCGTCCCGCTCGGCCAATGGGGGCGCCCGGCGCGCCGCGGCAGCGCCGCCATTGTACCGCCCCCTGGCGGAGGGAAGCGGGCGCAGCAGCCCCTTCCTTCTCTTCCTCCCTCCCTCTCTCCTTCCCGCCCTCTCTCCCTCCCTCCTTCTCTCCCTCCCTCCTTCTCTCCCTCCCTCCCTCCCTCTCTCTCTACCCAGTTCGCACCAGTATAGCACTGGGGAGGGAGCCCTACATCCCACCCCATCCCACCGCTAGGCCCGAGGGGTGGTGCTCTGATCGCGGAAAGGAGGGAATGGAGGAAGCGTTCGGGTTCCTGACCTCCCCCTGCACATGTAGCCCTCAGGAAGGTGCCAGAGCCACAGCAGAGCCCCCTCTTCCCTGCCTGGTGCAAGGAGGGGCCGGGCTCTGCCTGCTTGCACTTCAGATTTCTACCTGCACCTCAGCATTCCTGCACCTCAGACTTCACAGGACGTTTCAGCAGCAGGACGGGGCGGGATGCAGCAAAGTGTGGAACGGGGATGAATTCTCCAGAGGCAGAAAGATGACAGTTAATTGCACAGACAGGTTTTCATCACGGGTGTGAAGTTTGGGATCCTGGTTTCCTCAGTGCCCCCCAAAAAACAAGTTCTTTTTGGCTTTCACAATGCACATTGAGTGTAATTGGCGCGCTGAGCTTTGTTTCCCTCCTCATGCTGGGAATCCAGTCCCTGAGGTGCCTTGGGGGTCCTGTAACGGGGCGAGACAGCAATACTGGTGGGGTCTGGGATCCCCCCCCCCCCAACTGCGATAACCCTGGAGTTTTGAGTCCTGTGCTGTGGTGGTGGATTGCAGACCCTCTGGAGGAGTTTCCAACTGAGTGGAACGAGGTGAGAGCCATTCATCCCACAGTCTGCGTGTGGTGTTTGGCAGGTCTCTACAACATTCCCTGCAATGACCCTTTTAAAGAAGTTGCATGAAACCATGAAAATAGAGACGGCAACAATAAACACAAAGTTTATTTTGTCAGGATGTTTTAATGACAAACAGCAAATACTTTCAGATGCTCCATATAGAACACATAAAGAAAGCTCCTTCAAATCCCAGTGGCAACAGCCATATGAAACCCCACATTAGTTCTGCACTCAGAATTTGAATGATTGTTAAATGCTGTCTGGGTTTTTCAGGTTTAAGAGCCTGAGATGAGAGAAGCAATAATCATTATAGCTGAATTGTGAGGTTTTAGGGAAATGGAACTGAGCGTAGAGGTATGTCCCTGCAATATGATGAACTGTCACTGACCTTTACTTAGTTGGAGCTATGCTGGAGTTTGAAGCAGATTTAGGAATTTGATCGGCAGAGGGCAGGACTGTATTTATGTCCATCACTGTATTTTCTCTGTATGTTTTATCTGTTCAGCATGTTCTCTATACTGTATTTCTATATACTGTATTTCTAACTCTTTAAGAAATCTGTGGTAGCTCCCTGAATGAGTGATCTGACAGCTTGCCTCCTTGGTCATTCAGCATTTCCAATTACTTGCCAAGTAAACCTTAATTTTTTGGGGAAAAAATTGAGACAATAATATGAAACTCTTCTGAGTTTGACAACACAGATGTAGTGAAAAAGTTAGGAAGAAAGAAAATTTATACTCATTTCCCATCAAGTGAATTTCCAAAATCCCCATGTTTGTTACCATTTTACTGTGCCACAACTCCCACTAATACTGAGGTCACTGAATAACTGTGATATTGCAAAGTATTTGGCTATTAGAAGTATTTATAGCCTTATGTCATTTGGGCCTACAGTAGGCTGGATTGGTCGATTTCTCTGACTGTCTAGCTGCAGAAATAATTTTTGTTTTCCAAAACAATCCCTAAAATTCTGTATCTTTCTGAGCGTGGATTTTACCCAAACACACCTATTTCCCACCTTTTCCAGGTAGCTCACTCCAAAGTCTTGCACTAATTATTCGGAGTCTTCATTTTGACAGCAGCAAGAATGTAATCTCTTTTTTGCTTATATTGGACATGTGCATCTCCAGCTTGTACCAAGCATGTCAAATCGGATTAACTGAGATTTCTAAGAATTATGACCAGTCGCACCACATGATAAAGCGGTGGAAATACACATGAAACATTGTCTGCAAAGAAAAGCACAACCTCCAACCCCAGAGTAGATAGCATTGTCACTTCAACCTCAAAATACTACAAGCACTATCACTATATTCATCAGAAAGTCATTATCTCCAGCATCGCTTTCAAATGTGCTTCTGTGCAGTTTATTTCCCTATGGTTAGCTGAAAAAATGGTGCTAGGAAGTAAAGCTACTACTTAAAAAAGATCTGATTTCAAGTTCTGGACTATACTAGACTATTTCCTTCCTAGTTGTGCTGCTTTCTACTAGGGCAATCTTTCTAGGCCCATTTACTGACGGATCTATTTTCATAATAACAGTGAAAGATTCTTCACTTTATGGAGGATCTCACAAATATCTTCATTTGGTTTCTTGCCCTCGCAATACCTGCATTTTTAAAGGAAGAGATTCATATGATTCACATCTCCGTAACTTTGTGGAAGAAAGAAAATCACCAGGACACTTGAATGCTAATTTTACAGTGACAGAATCCCATGGAGAAAAGATTTGTATACATACTATGGTAAAGGAAGGAATCAAGCAGTTAATTGCATCAAAAGGTACTGAGAGAAATCACTGTGGATTGAAATGCCGCAGAGCAATATCACAGCATGACAGTTACTGCAAAAAACTGAAAAGAGATTAAAGTCTGCAAAGGTAGAAAACACAATTATAATGGGCAATTGCAGTTCCTCCTAGGAACAAGTCACAACAGGGAGGGCAAAGGCTAAATTATTAGGCCCATAAATAACTACCTATTAAAGCAGTGAATCAGATAATTCACAAGAAAAGAAGCAGCTCTTGGTTAAGTCTGGAAAGTGCATTAGACATGGATCAAAATTTCTGTGCCATTGTTTGTAATAATAACCACAGTATACTTGTATACACCCTTATAGTAGCGAAGAAGCCAACAAAATCCATCTTATTAAATTCATGAAGGCTGCAGGAAGGTAGAGAAATCTCACCCAGCTGCCAAGTCTAGAGGTCCCAGACAGACTGGAAACGGAGAGGACATTTGCAAGGTCATCCCCAGCACTACAGATTTTGGAGATAGGTAATAACTGTGGCTGAAATCTCTTTTTCAGCTATATCTGCAGAGGCGGGGAAGCATTGGCCAGCTCTGTGCCCTCCAACAGGCCCCTGATGATGCTAAAGTCTGATCTTCCAACTATCTTTATTTTTTTTTCTTTTAGGATTTTAAACCTTTCCATGTTGTTTTTTTTCCCTCTTGAATCCCACTAATAATCATCATCCCAGCAGTCCTCCCTCTGTACCTGCCTTTTTTATCTCACCTGGCTCTGCTCTCTACATTTTCTTGCAACTCTTTCTCCCAACTTAGCAATTTTCTGAGCGGTTTGAGCTGAGTTTGATGCAGCTGGATCTCCTGAACTCCTCGGAGAGGAGGGGGATTATGTAAGTGGGGTTACAGACAAGATCAAGAAGCTGTGAATAAATTCCTTATTTTCACACTGTAAAAAGTGCCACAAGCTTTGGTTGGGACCCCTCATTGTATCAATAGACAACCTGGAAAAGGTGAACAGCCAAGGTAATGAAATTTGCTGCAGATCCCAAATTGTTCAGAGTAATCAGCCAAAATCTGAAAGCAAAAAGTTGCAGAAGGGTGGCATAACGCTGGCTGGGTGATGAGATGGCAGATGGGATCCAGTGTTAATGAATGCAAAGCAATGCGCGCAAGAGAAAATAGCGCTAGCAAAACACACACAGCGGCAGGCTCTAAATCAGCTGCTTCCATTAAGGAAAGAGATGCTGCATTCATTGTGGATAATTTTCTAGAAATGCCTACTCAGAGCTCTGAAGGAGTCAAGAAAACAAACAGGCTGCTTGGAAGCATTAAAAAAAAAAAAAAAATAGAAAACATACTCAATATAAATCCAACATTTATACATTTACACACACTTTTGAGTGTCCATCTGCATGCCCGGGCATCTCATCACCTCCAAAAAGCAGCAGTGCAATCAAAAACTTGAAGAAATCAGATGTATCAGTTGAAAAGAGACAGCTGGAGGGGACCCTGAAAGCATCAATCATCCAAAATGGTATAGGAAAGGTAAATAGGGAGTTCTGATTTTTTTCCCTGATGGTTATCTCCAAGAAAGTGTAAAATGAAGCAGTGCTGGAGAAAAAAAGCAGCTTTTAAATGCCTTGCTTCATATAATTTCCCTTCAGCTTTGATAGCAGTTTTTGCTGGACGTGGATCATTTGTATTATGTATTACAGACCTCCACTGAGGTTGAGGGTTGCTCATATGCCAAAATGGCATTAGAGGGCAGTGCGTCGCAACCTAACTGGAGGTGTTTGTGGTGGCAATCGAGGCTGCAGCAAACCCCCACCAAAACCAGCAAGGATCGGGAGAGCAGAGCAGTTCCCACCCACGCAGGTGGGAAATGGTGGGAACCACAGCGTGGCACGAAAGTAAAACATCAGGGCTTCCCAGAGGAGTGTCGATTGGGTTAAAAAGTGGTTAAATCCCACCAGATTTTGGTTTCCAGTCAATGGTAGAGGTTCCAAAGAGAGAACCAGCCCTGCTGTGCACCACATTTTTTAGTGGTGGCCCTGGCAGAACCGTCAAACCTTTCTGAACTCTTTTTTTTTTTTTTTTTTTTTTTTTTTTAATTTGTGAACATACCTGCTTGATTATCACTGCTGTCTTCCCAATGACCTTCAGCATTGCCAACATGGCAAAACAAAATATGAAGAGAAAAATGCCAGAAGAAAATTTATCCTGGTTTGGGAAGATTGGCTTTGGTTTACTGGCTTGAAAAAGAACAACTTGAAGGCGTAACAACCTGAAAGAATTTAAAATAGTTAGGAAGGCATTTGAAATATTCTTTCTTCTGCTAAGGGAACAGCTGAAAATGCCACTATGAAAGCAGTAAAGAAAACGGCGTATTTTTGCCATATATAGAATGATCCAAAACCCCGGAAAACTGTAACTTTTTTCACCTAGATTTTACTCACTTCACATTTTTACCTAGTTTCATACTTTGGCTGTGTTCCATAACCAAAATGAGTAAGAAGTGTCTCAGAACAGAAATATTTCATCACAGATGAAGTTTCCGACACACATATTTCAATATTTTTGATCACAACTAAAGAAAGCTCTGTTGCTATTGACACTGCACAGTGGTGTGTTTTTGTTTGGCCAGTGATGGGGAAAAAAAATGCTATAAATGAGGAAATGACCATTTTGTCCTACCGTTACTGTCTCAAGCTTGTTTGAAGAACCGAGAAAACATGTTGAAAATGTAACAGTGAAAATATTACACATGACTAGACTTAGTACAGATGGAATGTCTGCCGTCACTGAGAAAAAAAAATGGTTGTGCTGCTCTGCTAGAAAGAAAGGTTTGGATAGGAAGTTATTCAGATCCCCCTGCATTAGCCATAAAGAGGCTCTTTGTGTCAAAAATGCAGGTTTCTTACATGCCTAAAATACCACTGTCTGGAGCATCAATAAAATCGAAGGGATTTCAGGACTTTTGTGTTTGGTGGAAGTTGGACTGGATGATCCTAATGGGTCCCTTCCAGTGTGAGATATTCTATGATTTTATGAAAATAAAGAGAGGAAAAAAAGAAATAAAAAAGAGTTAAACCTCCATTGCATTGGTCATCGCCTTTAAAACTAATAGCTTTGAGAAAGATTCTGGAAGCCAAGGCAAACAGTGAGAGAGGATTTGGAAGAGGAGAAAATCAGCTTTACAAGCTGGCTTGCCTGCCTTCCTAACCATTACTGTGCGTGCCTGCGGTGAAAGCTTTCTTTCTAGTGTTACCGTATTTCTTTTATTTTTTTCTTATATCAGAGCCAAACCTTGGCTGAACCTTTTTTTTTTTTTTTTTCCCCAAAAAATTTTCAATGGCTTCCGCTCCTTCTTAAGTGATCAAGTGATGTTAAGTGCTACAGTGGAGATCCTTCGTTATTAGACTTGTCTTCAGGTTTGAAGATTTTATGCCAGGAAAGATGGGTTAAATTCACTGAACATTTTACAGTCATTTATACCCTTCAATTTTCCATCCTAAAATATTACTTCAATCTACTGCAGGTTTAATAGTGACACTAACACATTTCCAATGGTTTTGTGAGCCCACCTTGAGAATATTTGAAGGATTCTGGGCATCTATTCTCTGCAAATGAAAATATCATGGGTTGAGTACTCAAAAACAGAAGGAGTCTCAGCAGTTTTCACCATCAGTTGAAACATGTGAATGAAAGCTTCCTCCAAATTTACAGGTACATTTTTGGAACTGAAATTCAATTCTGGATTTGAGATTAAATTCTAAGAACTGTGGGTTGTTACTGAGCAATATATCATTTCTCTGGAAATGCATCCATACTGATGACTTACCGATAGGTAAGGTTACCCTTCCAGCGGCAGCAGATTTTTATCAAGCTCTTATGAACAACAGTTTTCAGTCCGAGACAGCTGAATCCAAGAACTTAAGATTCAAAGGGAATACTCTAAGCTTCTGTCATAATGGCTACCATGACATTTTTGGCATAACCACAATTATTTGGTGTTAATAGCACATTGATGGACACTGAGACATTCACAGATAGTAACAGGTTGCCCAGAGAAGTTGTGCAGCCTCCATCCTTTGAAGTTTTCAAGACTCAACTGAATAAACCCAGCAGGGATCTCATAACCAATCTCATGATGTTAAGCAGCAGGTTGGACCATTCCTTTCCAATCTGAATTATTATGAGTGTGATTATTTCTATGCATTTGTTACTTCCTATAATTCTCCAGAGAGGTGAGACAAAGAAAAGGACTTGGCATCCAAGCTTGCTCTAGATTACTGACCAAGTGCTCTGATCACTGGAGAAATGTGCAAAAGTTCTTCTCCCCCCCCTCCTCCATGAGTTCTGTAGCTCAGAAATGTCATGAGTACTGTGAAATGCAAGTGGATAGTGGCACATGCTGTGTTCCCTGAATCAACCACCTGCTCAGCCTCAACTCAGTGAATTTCTTGTTTCTTGATTCCAGGTGACACCTTGTTTTCCCTAGAGAGGCATCATGTCAGATGTCCAGATAAGGCCTGGATAGAGAGAGCTGGATATTTCCCTTTCAGTCACTCTAGGAACATGCTGCATTCTTGCTAGGGACCACACGGACAACCCAAACACTTAAGATGGCTATCCTAAAATATCCTGTGAGATTATTTTACACAGGCATCTAAAAGGTGTAGGCCACCTAAATAGTCCCCCCATTTCTGATCCTCGGCTTACATCCCACGTAGTAATACTGATCTTACACAATCCAACATCCTAGTGCAAACCCAACCGTTATGATTTCACAAGATCACAGAATGGTTGAGGTTGGAGGGGACCTCTGGAGGTCATCTTGTCCAGCCAGCTGCTCAGGCAGGGCCACCTTGTGTGGTGGTGGCACCCAACCCCAGACCACTCTGAGACATCAGGATAAGTCCCATTGTGCTGTTGTCTTGGATACACATGCAGTGACTTGGACCTCAGGCACCCCCTGGCCACACCTGGGTCATCTGCTGCCTGAATTGTCTACCAGAATGACTCAGCACGAGTTGTGGCCAGAATAGAGAATACTGGCCAAAGCCAATCATCTCGAGATCCTATAAATAGAGATACAAAAGTGAGAGCTTTTGAGCTTTCCAGGGCCACAGGGGGCTGTGTGACCCAGTATCTCCCCCTGAGCTGGGACACCTCTTGGGGTAGATTTCATGGGCATCCATTGACAATTTCACAAGGACTCAAAGACCTGATTTCATGAGGTTCACCATCCATCGGTTGATGAATGCTGGCACATAAATGTGAGTAATTAATGAAACTCATGAAAAGGAAAATTTTAATCATAGTTTAACCTCTGTCTGTCTGTGTGCATATAATTTGATTCAGAATTGTTTGCCCGTCTGTACATGTGATTTGATTTAACCTTCATCTGTGTGTGCAACCTTGCTATAAGTTTCGTGTGACCCTTGTTCTCAAATCTTTAGGTAGCTATTTTGATTGTAACAAATTTAATTGAATCGCTCTGTTAAATTGGCTGATGATTAAGTGCTGTTCATAATTATACAACCTAATCTTGTGAACTATCTCAAAATATTAATAAATCCTAAATTGCTGCTAAACCAAAGTAGTGGAACAAAATCTTATTCACTACACCTAGATCCAATTGCCAAGGACTGTGTCTAGACAGCTTTTGAATATCTCCAAGGAGGGAGACTCCACTACCCACCTGGGCAACCTATGATAGTGCCCAGTCACCCCCACAGTAAAAAAGTGTTTCCTGATGTTCAGGGGGAACCTCCTGTGTGTCAGTTTATGCCCACTACCTCATGTCCTGTCACTGGGCACCACTGAATAGAGCCTGGCTCCGTCCCCTTTGCACCTTTCAGGTATTTATAATTATTGATAACACTCCCCTGAGCCTTCTCTTCTCCAGGTTGAAGAGCCACGGCTCTCTCAGCGTTTCCTCATATGTGAGATGCTCCAGTCCCTTAGTCATCTTCGTGGCCCTTTGTTGGACTCTTCCCCAGTATGCCCCTGGTCTTTATGATGGATTCAGGTCTCCTTATGGAATTGCTGGTCTCCAGTTAGGGGATATATTACCCAAGCTGGTGATTTCATGTAATTTAAAGGTTGTTCTTCTTAAGAATATCACAAAATCTCACTTAGACTGTGCAAGGGTTTGACAACTTTTAAGCAGAAGTACAACCTCTTTTCCATGTCTACAGCCTTTTGTGAAGGGTCATGTTCTTGTCTGTTTTTTTCTATGGCTTTCTTGCTGTGTGGGGAGTGTGTAGTATCATTTGCCCTACAGTATGTCCAAGTAAATAACATTGAGATGAATTGTTGAAGCTAAGATGAAGCTGTGATATTTAGAATCTGTTGAATGAAGGACTGCTAGTTTGGAGTAGTCCTAGAGGTCTTGGAGAGTCCCGGAGGACTCACGCATCAACCCTTCAAGATTGTGTCTGCCACAGAGGTGCCTGATGCAAAGAGACAGGTGTATTGGAACATCCTCATCCTTAATGTTGGGAATGGACCAGTCTGGTCTAAATAGTACTACTCTGCTTTAGGATTCAGACCTTCAGCAATCCCCAGGCAGCATCTTCCAGCTGTTTAGCAATGACACTTCCTGGACCATAATAGGACTGTGTACATTGGATATATGGACATATAAGATCAGGTAGGGTGTCTTATAAAATTATAATATAATTTATCTCATCCAATTTTAGCTATATAAAACTGAGATGCCCAGTAGATTTTCAGACATGGGCTATGACCAGGGGGTGAATCATCTCTAGAAGACAGTCCATGGAACAACACTTTCTTTATTTACTGAGACAGTTTCCATATTCCACCTTATCTCCCAGGAGTTAATTTTGTTCATAGTTTTCATTTTATAAAAACGTTAGTGTGCCTTGAGGTTTTTGGTAACTCTACAATTCACAATACTGCTGTAGTAAAAAAAAAAAAAAAAAAGGAGTTGTGCGTTTATTCAAAGTTTGCCATCTCATACAAGAGAGAAAAACTTTTATCTTATATATTATAAAACAACCCAATGACTGGAAGTTAAAACAAGATTAAGGACAAGGGCTGATTATTCTGCATTTTTCGAGGCAGGATTTATTGCCTCTTTCTTTGGAGATATTATCTTGATTGTTGGAAAAGGGCCTGATACTGAACTGCATTGATGGGTAATCTAGCTCAGCCTGTCATCTCTGATGCTTCTTAAGAAAAAGCACTGTAGCCAGAGATGGAGTACCCTAAAGTCCTTAATAAGCTGGTCCCACGGCATCATGAGAGGCAAATGAAGAAAACTGAACACTGAGATTTCATCTTTTTAAATATGAAAATGTTCACTGTGTCTCTTTTTTTTTTTTTTTCCTTCTACACTTTTTCCAACTTACGTAAAACCAAGACCGTAACCATAAGTGAGCAACGTCCAGGTGTGAACACTGTCCATCCTTCTGTTCCTGAAAAACAAGGAAGATATCAGAAAAAAAAATCAACCCACTCTTCAGGTAACAGCCTTGTAAACAGCATTATCTCCACCATCACAGCAGACCACACACACGTAAAAGGATGTGTTATCAAAAATATCTATAATGGTGACCTTAAAAAAGTACAAGAAGTGCTAATGAATTTCTTGTTATTTTAGAAAGGGACTTTCTTCTCCGTTGGTGCGGAAAGCTTCCTGAAGCAAAAACAAATGAAGCTCTTCTCTCTTTCTTTTTAAATATAAGGTAGAAAACTTTTCAACTAAGTTTCTGCTCAGTTGTTTTCTATCTATCCAGAATTAGGAGGTGATGCTCTGAATGAAGCCTTTTAAAGTACTGTCTGTGCTCAAAGACTGTATGACATTAAGCAGAAGAACATAGAGACATTTCTGTGGTTACAATCAAGATTGTTATCAACAATTTATTGTTATCAACAGCTTACAAGTATTAGGCAGGGGGAAAGGCAGAGAAATTACTTCCCCAGGCCGCATTTGGAGTTTGTGGAAGAGCCAAAATTAGGATGAACTACTCTTAGCCATCTCCTGTGGGCTCATCCTTCTGATGCTTGTTGCCTTCAGCAGCAGGTCCTTCTCATGAAGCTCTCCCTCTCTTAGCTCATCTGGTTTGTCAGTTACATTTGTTGGTTATGATTGCTCCTTTTAATTTCTCTGTATTGGAGTTGGACACCGCTGGGATGGAGCCTTCCAAGGGCAGAGCCAAGATGTCCCACCGTGGGGAGCTCATGGCAATGCTTGCGCTGAGGAGTCCATACCAGCCCCTCTGCTCTCACAATGCCGCAGCAACCAGAGTGCAAACCCAATTGCTTTACCACAGATGCAGTTGACTCCTCTCTCCTGAAACCCAAAGGAGAATTTTTTCTTCTGAGTTTCTCCTGCTAAAAATTATTCTGTATGTTAACACTGACTGGCACTGCTGGCCACACTGAGCCACAGTGAGAGGAGGGTGCTGGTTTTGTGACGAGCTGAAGCAAGCCATATCCTTGGTACTAGTCCAGTTTCACCATGTTTTCTTCTCTCCCCTCTCTCTATGATTGATTTAGCAAAGCTCTAGGGCAGTGCCCGTTGAAGATACAGCAGAAAGGCTCCATGTCCAGACTCTGTCATGTTGCAAAACCGATAAAGTGAAAAAAAGAGGAAACTATACATAACAATGTCTGGGCCAAGAACTGAGGAAGAAAACATTAATTTTAATGACTTCATGCAAATCTTTAGTTTCTTAATCTTCTTAATTCCACTTAAGAGAGAAGATACAGATAAAATCATCTTGGTGGACACCGTTTGAACACTAAACATCCAAGAAAGTAGATACTATCCTTCTATTATAATTTATATTTTCATATTATCCTATATCTCTTCTTTCTATAGCATTCAATCTGCACATATCTGGCATAGCATCTGGAGTACTTTCCTCTTCTAACTTTAAATGAGCTGACAAAACACTCCAAATTGAGGAGGCTGTGTCTGGCTTTTATTAGTCATATCAAATATTTCAAGTTTTCCACTTACTCACCATGAAAATGGCTAATGAGATTTTTTTTTTTTTTTTTTTTTTTTTGAGTGTTACTCATTGTCTTATACAGGTAAAATATGTAATGCAGATGGTCATGAGGGCATCTGAGCAATGGGCGGTTAGAGTCTGACTGATAGGAAGTAAATCAGCCCTGGGAAATGTTGTCCTCTTTTCACAGTTTCAACAAAACTGACATCAGCCTCTGTGTAACATGAGGCCATGTGACCCCCCCCCACCTAAAATCCTTATTTTCAGTGACTTCTTTTTTCTACTTTGGGAAAAAAAAAATATTTGAAATAATTTCCTATATTGAAAGAAAGTTACAGTTGCAGTTCAAACTCTCCAGATGAGGAAATGTACATCTCTGGTAATTAGAAATAAAGAAATTTAGGAGCTTGGAAGTATGCACCTTAGGACAGAGCCTGTAATTATAAAGTTGTTTAATACTTTCTTCACAAGACCCTATTCTCTTATGTAGCTGTCTGTGGTTATCAGCGTGAAGTGATCAAACAGATAGGACTTCAGTAGTGCTGAACTGTGATAATCAGAGGTACTAAGAGAAGAGAGTGTGTGTATGTCTGGAAGAGATAAAGTTCCCACATGCTGCTTTTCCACCTGGTTTCTTTCCTGCAGCAAGTGTTGCCATACCCTTTCAAAGCATCAGATTGTCCCACACATGATGGGATTCTGCTGGATGACAGAGGTGTCCAGTAAAGTTTGCACATTTCTTGTGCAGCCAGATTTGAAGCTGATTGCATGCGCTGTCTGAGCTTGGAGTCTTGGGGCAAGGACCCTTTTTCGGCACCAAATTCTCTATAGTTACAATGAGCTTTGTCCTGGCCTTGGGGAGAAAATTTGAGACCATTTACCCCACGCAAGTGAGTCCTTTGCAACCTCCAAAGCTGATCATTGGACAGTTGCCTTGGTCGGATGGATGCAGGTGGTGAAATAGGGTCTGGCTATAAAGTATGGACAGTTCAATTTATGATCATCAGAGGAGAACTTCCTTGGGGTAAGTGAACTTCTGTTGAACAGCCTGATAAATAGCTGCTGGGATTTTTTCAGTAACAGCTACAGGGCATGAAATATGAACTTTTATTGGAAGAACTCTTGTACTTCATTACCATGTTTTACAGTTAACTTGATCCTGTCTAGGTCCTTCCTTCTCCTCCCAAACACTGGAGAGCCACTGACCATCAGAGGCCCTGAACAGCACAAGTGTTAGGACTGGTGTGGACATCTTGGACCTTTCAATACGAGAGATTTGACAGCTGGAGTTCATTGCTTTCACCTTTAATTTCATTCACCCTGAAGAGTGAAGTTGCCCAGAGCTCAGCCGCAAAACCTGCTGTGCTCCAGTCTTTAGAACCTGTGCACAACACCACAAGAGCCAGACTGACGGTGAGGTTGGTGATAGGGTCTGCATCCAGGACTGTTCACAGGCGTGCTAGCTCATCTGAGTGAAGGGGATAAATCTGGTGGTAGGGAGATTATTTTTGCCAAGGTCCCTAAGCACTGGGAGGCAGTTATAGACACCAAGGCAATGCAGGACAATTGTCGCTGCTAATTAGAGGAGGTGGCATTTGTTTGCGACAGTTGAGAACAAGGTGGGAGGTTTGGTGGGTACCCTCAGACCAGCTGTGACATCTGCAGCATTTGGGTGTTCCACTTGTTTGCAGCCAGTGCGGAGAAACAGACACTTCTGTGTTGGAGTTCATCTTACCCAAATGCAGACGTCTAAAATAGGTCATCTGAGCTGTGCATGCTCCTCTCCATTGACTGCGATAGCAGACAGGTGGCTAGCTGAAAAGTCTGTGTCTACACCAACGTCTGTTGTTGTAATTGAAAAAAGGTGAAAACCACCTTCTTGATCCCAGAGTGTTTTCCTGTCTGGCAATCAAGCGTCCCTCTAGAGAATGAGATGGAGTGTCTGAAATCCTCATCAGGCCTGTTAGGTTGCTCAGAGCTTTGCACCTCAAATATCCATCGTCTCGTGGTCATTTGCTAATCTCAAGGTCTCCACTGCACGAATAGTGCTCTGTCCATGAAGATGGTACTAGGGTAACAGTAACAAAACGGGTCACAGAAATCTAACCCAATAGAAAGGATATCCGCCGGTTATCTATTTATTTAATATTTCACCCATAAATTTCTCTCTTCAGATGCCCAGCTCTGTTGACTAGCATCAGTGCTCCCTTGTTAGCCAGAGCAATGTTTAATTGCCTCATTTCAGAGTGCCTTCATCTACAACCCCATGAATGCTGGTGCCACTGCAATATTTGAGAACAGCTGAATGCGCATTAGAAAAATAGCCTACAGAGAAAATCCTGGAGTAACCACAAGAAATTATGACTTTAAATTTATGTCCCGAATAATGAGGTCTGACTTTTGTAGCATAAGGTCAGCCTGAGTTACTCTGGCAATAATTTGAAGGGTTGCTCTTGATACTGTAAGAGGCAGCTTGGGGAATCCTCAAAGAGATGTTGTAAAAAAGTCCAGAGCCTCACTAGGAGCAAAAAACAAGGCATGAACCCTTATTCTGCAGTAAATAAAAGGGTCAGCTTTAGTAATTTATGCTTAAGCAGGGAAAAGTCATATTTTCTGTTTCTTTAGACTGGCTGATGCAAAATATATTCTGACCTTTCTACATTCAGCTTTTCATTTTCTCACTCTGTACTTCCTTCCTGAGGACCACACCAACTTTCTCACTCAGACATTAACATTTCCTGGTTAGTGGTTAGATTCAGAAACCTTCAAGTTACTCTAGCTGAAGAACTATTCTAAATATTTCCTACCACTACTATTTGCATTTAGAAGTTCTTCTTTTTTCACTTCTGGAAAGAATCCTCAAAATCCATACAGTTCAGAATTTTTTTCACTCCCAGGGAAAAAGGCCCTAGATTAAGATAATCTAAGAACTGAAATGCAATGGTTTACATTTATTTCTGTGGCATAGTATTTAGCCCCAGTTCTTGGAACATCTACAACAGCTTCCTATGAGGTGGTAAATTCAGAGCTGACTCAACAAAATTCATACAGCTGACGTCAACTGTGCCTTCACCAAACTGAAGGAAGGCACTGAACTGTGCCTTCCTCAACAGAAGCATCTAACCCATGCATAAAACTAAAGAAGATGTAGAAAGTTGCCTTATGACATGGAGCAGAAAGATTTCTTAATGGTGGTCTTCAACCATGGGAAGTTCACATGGTAATATAAGGGCCAAAGGTGGGATGAGGATAGTGTAATGTAACAGTCTGTGCTTTAAAACTTGCCTGAGGTCAGGTTCATCTTTTCTGATTTTAGATGCATGCCTATAATAAAGGGTATCGATGTGTGAGTTTATCATCTAGATCCTCTTTATTTTCAACAGGGAAAACCCGATACATACAGGGCATGTTCCATGTGACCTATTTAAAACATCTTTTCTAACATACAGCCCTGCCCTAGTTGAGTCTACTTGTCTTTACTGACGATAAAAGGAGTCTAGACAGCCAGCTCAGGTGTTTGTCTCCCATGTGAGTCTCCAAAGGTGTTATGACACCCACCTTTGTTGTCTAGTTGTCAGATAGGGAAGAAAGCCTTTTTGGTTAGACAAAGGCAGATATTACAGATCCAATGTCCGCGATGGATAGTAGGTAGAGTTTCTGTCTGACTTTTATGGCAACAATGCCATTATGTTACGAAAATGTGCATTAGTTTATAGACACCAGTACAGTCACAGGCCACTTTGAAACTGAAGAACAAGCTCTTTCTCTGGGCTAAAGAAAGTATAATTGGTACAAAACTCAGTCAGACTCTGAATCTGCCCAGAGAGGTGGGTTAGATGACAAATAAGAGCTAATGACAATGCAGAAGGACTTCCTCTGACTCTAAATTATAGGCTTAGAGCACTGGTTGCAGCTTGCTGGGCTGTGGGTCCTGAAAGTGAGAAGGAAGAGCATGATCCTTAACAGACCCTAGACTCTAGTGCTGAAAGAAAACATGAGGGGTCATCTAGTCCGTAGCTAGGCATAATCAGCCCCACATCCATCATTACTGAAGAATGTTATTTTGTCTCCTTCTCCATCATCGTTACTCAGACAGCCTCAAGTTATTCAGTCTTTCCTATTTGGAAATGTTTTCTAGGCTCTCATATCATTATTGCTCCTCTGAACTGTCTTCTGGTGGTCTGTGTTTTTCTTAATGTGTAGTGTCCACAGCTGGGCACAGCATCCTATCCATGGCTATATTGTCATGGCACAAAACAATCATAGAATCATAGGATCATAGAATGGTGTGGGTTGGAGGGGGCACTAAAGATCTTCTAGTTCCAACCCCTCTGCCATGGACAGAGACACCTTCCACTAGATCAGGATGCTCAGAGTCCCATCCATCCTGGCTTTGAACACTTCCAGGGAGGCGACATCTGCAACCTCTCTGGACAACCTGTTCTAGTGTCTCATCACCCTCACAGGGAAGAACTTTCTTACATCTAATCTAAATCTACCCTCTTTCAGTTTAAAAATGTTACCCCTCATCCTCTCACTACATGGCCTTGTAAAATGTCCCTCTCCAGCTTTTCCGTAGGCTCCCTTTAAGTACTGGAAGGCTGCTATAAGGTCTCCCAGGAGCCTTCTCTTCTCTAGGCTGAAAAACCCCAACTCTCTCAGCCTGTCTTCACAAGGGAGCTGCTCCAGCCCCCCGATCATCTTCATGGCCTCCTCTGGCCCCGCTTGAGCAGGTCCATGTCCTTCTGATGTTGGGGAACACAGAGCTGGACACAACACTGCAAGTGGGGTCTTACAAGAGTGGAGGAAAGGAGAATCACCTCTCTTGACCTGCTGGTCACACTCCTCTTGATCCAGCCCAGGCTACAGTTGGCTTTCTGGGCTGCAAACAGACACTGCCAGGTCATGTTGATCTTCTCATCTACCAGCACCCCCAAGTCCTTCTCCTCAGGGCTGCTCTCAACCTACTTATTGCCCAGCCTGTATTTGTGCTTGGGTTTGCCCCAACCCATGGGCAGGACCTTGCACTTGGCCTTTTTGAACCTTGTAGGGTTTGCATGGGATCACTTCTCAAGTCTGTCAAGGTGCCTCTGGATGGCTTCCCTGCCCTCCAGCGTGTCAACTGCACCACACAGCTTGGTGCTGTTGGCAAAATTACTGAGAGTGCACTGGATCCTGCTGTCCATGTCACCAACAAAGATGTTAAACAGTGCTGGTCCCAATACCAATCCCTTAGGCATGCCACTCGTCACTGCTCTCCACTTGGACAACGAGCTGTTGACCACAACTCTTTGAGTGTCATCATCCAGCCAAACCCTTACCCACCAAGTGGTCCATCCATCAAATCCATGTCTCTCCAATTTAGTGACAAGGATGTCATGCGGGACAGTGTCAAATGCTTTGCACATGTCCAGGTAGATGACATCAGTTGCTCTTCCCTTATCCACCAACCCTGTAACCCCATCACAGAAGGCCACCAAATTTGTTAGGCACAATTTGCCTTTAGTGAAGCCATGTTGGCTGCCACCAGTCTTCTCCTTATTTTCCATGTGCACTAGCATGGTTTCCAGGAGGTTCTGCTCTACGATCTTGCCAGGCATGGAGTTGGGACTGACTGGCCTATAGTTTCCCAGGTCTTCCTTTTTTTCCCTTTTTAAAAATGTGGGCTATGTTTCCCCTTTTCCAGTCAGTGGGAACTTCACCAGACTGCCACAACTTCTCAAATATGATGGATAGTGGCTTAGCCACTCCACCTGCCAGTTCCCTCAGGACCCATAGATGCATCTCATCCCATGGACTTGTGCACCTTCAAGTTCCTTAGATGGTCTCAAACCTGGTCTTCTCCTACACTGGGCAATTCTTCATTCTCTCAGTCCCTGCCTTTGCCTTCTGCATCTTGAGCAGTGTGGCTTGAGCCCTTGCTGATGAAGACTGAGGCAAAAAAGTCATTGAGTAGCTCAGCCTTCTCCATATCCCAGATAACCAGGCCTCCCGTTTCCTTCTGGAGAGGGCCCACATTTTCCTTAGTCTTCCTTTTATCACCAGTGTCCCTATAGAAGCTTTTCTTGTTGCCCTTAACGTCCCTGGCCAGATTTAATTCTCTGGGGGCTTTGGCCTTCATAACCTGATCCCTGGCTGCTCAGACATTTTCTCTTTATTCCTCCCAGGCTACCTGTCCTTGCTCCCACCCTCTGTAGGCTTCCTTTTCGTGTCTGAGCTTGTCCAGAGGCTCCTTGTTCATCCATGCAGGCTTCCTGATGTTTTTGCCTGACTTCTTCTTTGCTGAGATTCATCACTCCTGAGCTTGGAGGAAATCATCCTTGAATATTAATAAGCTTTCTTGGGGCCCTATTTCCTCCAGGGCTTCATCCCACGCTACTCTACCAAGCAGATCCCTGAAGAGGCCAAAGTCTGCTCTCCTGAAGTCCATGGTAGTGAGCTTGATGTGCACCCTCCTCACTGCCCTAAGGATCTTGAACTCCATCATTTCATGGTCACTGCAGCCAAACCTGCCCTTGAGCTTCACACTCTCCACCAGCCCCTCCTTGTTGGTGAGAACAAGGTCCAGTATAGCATCTTTCCTAGTTAGCTCCTCTATCACTTGGAGAAGGAAGTTATCATTGATGCATTCGTGGATCCTCCTGTATTGTTTATGCCCTGTTGTGTTGTCCCTCCTACAGATATAGGGGTGACTGAAGTCCCCCATGAGGACCAGGGCTTGTGAACAAGAGGCTGCTCCTATCTGTCTTTAGAGGGCCTCATCCACTCAGTCTTCCTGGTCGGGTGGCCTGTAGCAGACTCCCACTATAATGTCATTTGTCTCTGCCCTCCCTTTAATCCTGACCCATAAACTCTTGGTCAGCTCCTCATCCATCCCCAGATCTCCCTGCACTCCAGCTGGTTACTGACACAGAGGGTGGCATCCCCTCCTCGCTCCCCTGCTCATCCTTCCTAACGAGCCTGTATCCTTCCATTTGAACACTCCACTCAGAGGAGCCATCCCACCACGTCTCTGGGATTGCTTTGCATGCTTATACATTTCCGAATTCGATTTACATTTTTTATATGTGACACTGCCAATTGGTCTTTTGCATGTTAGCCCTACTTCATTTTCGGAAGAACAGCTGTCTAATCAATAGTGCCACTACTCATTTCACAGGCTGTGAAATTCTCCCTACATATAATACTTGCATTTATTCTTTAAATTGCATCTTAATTTTTTTTGTCCAGCGTATTGTGGTCACTTTGAATTCCCTTTCTTCCCTCTAATATATGCATGGTCTCTCTTGGCTTAGCATCTCTGCAAATGCAGTAAAGATTGTCTATATTCGTCATCCAGATAACTTGAAAATACTGAAGAGTCAAAGACCCTCAGTATAACCTGGGGAACACTTTTCAATACATCCTTTTCTTCTGACAGTTAATCGGTGCCACTCAATATGCTCTTTCATTTGACATAGATTTGAATCATTTTAAGGGCACTTTATTGTCAGGGATTTTCCAATCAATTTTGTACTCACCTTATAATTTAACTAGTTTCTATTTCCCTAACTTGACAGATAGTGTAAAAATTCTTACTAAAGTCATGCAAAGAGAGAGGGTGTCAGGTAAGGACCTCACTACAGAGGCTGTCTTAAGACTTGTGCTCTTTACAGGATTAAGTTTAATTGATTAACTATAACTTGATGGTAATAAATGGAGAAGGGCAGAAATAAATATGAACATGCAATAATATGCATAATTTACCAGTTTATTTTAAGGTCCTGAAATTTTTCTGCTAGAGCCAGAAGAATGATGATTGCAAATAAGAGTATCTATAGAAGAAAGTTATCTGTACTGTGCAGCTGTATTTGTGTGAGGAAGTTTTAAAGAACCCAATCTAGGCATTGCTGTGCTAATGAAGTTGTGGCAGCATTCACTATATGGAAGTTAAATATATCCAAAGAGTTTTTCATGTAAGGCAGAAGCTCAGCCAGACACTAAGTCTGAGGAGAATAAGTTTTAAAATTATGTCTCCTCCAGATCTGCTCATTAGACACTGTTTTATTGTAATAATAATAATAATAATGTGGTTGGTGTTTGATTCCCACAGGGAATGTTTTGGCTGTTGCTGTATGTTAACATGATGATTTTGGAGAACAGTACCAACAACCAAAAAGCAAACTCAATGTTGGGTGTCATCACCGGGAACGGGACGGAGAAGATCATTTTGCTGCCATATAAAAACTTAGTGGGCCAATATGTGGAGTATCTGGTGCCGTTGTGGTCTCTGCCTCTCAAAAATGACTTAATGGATCTGGAGAAAGTTCAGAGAAGGACAACAAAAATAATCATGGGGATGGAGCAGCTGGCTTACAAGGAGAGACAGCAGAGGTGTACGACTGTTCAACATGGAGAGGGGGAGGATGTGGAGAGGTTAACTGTACTGTGGAGGTGAGGAATATGGTGAATGCAGACCATTAGCCATCAAATACCACAATAACAGAACTAGAAGACATTTAGTAGGAGATCAGTTTAAAACAGATAAAAGGGTGGATTTATCCCAACACTGAATACTGGAACCTCAAGGCTCCCTTTCAGTTTTGTGGTCCTCATGTATTTACCCCAGAACTTGGCAACAGTGAAAGGAATAGTTAATATACAAATAGTATAACAAACTATGTCCAAAATGTTTGACATGGGAGACTGTTCTATGTGATTAAATAAGCAATTTAAATTCTCTTCTGAAATTCAGTACGTATTTTCCAAGTGGATTTGTCTCATCCAACTGTAGCTGCCTAAAAGGCCCATGTTTGGTTTAAACTAGTTATGCTGGTTTAACGGTTGTCTGCAGATGGGAAGGGGAGAGAAAAGTTCACATGGGTGATTCATCCCATATATGTTGATGTCCAGAAGAGGAGGTGAATCACTCTCTAGATGCACTTGTTGACTCTCCCCATTGACTCAAAGGGGAACTTTGACAACTGTGTTGACCATATACCACTCTCTTGACTTGAACCTAAATTCTTGTTGACCTTGCAAATATACTCCATTTAAGATTCAAAATTTGTGCCAGTTCATGTCCACCCTGTCTCACTTTTATGGGAAATAAAAAGCAGTTAAAACCAGTTTGGCCATTATAAATAATTGGGCTGGGTGCAAAATTTCTGATGAACATTTCTGGCATGTGGTATAACCAGGGTTCCCCATACCTCTGCTTTGCAGCAGAGCTAGAAGCTGCTGTGGAGGATGGGAGGGGCCCTTGTGCACAGCATCTTTAATTAATTTTCTTGAAAATACTAAGCATAGTCCTCTAAGTAATCTGTAAAGAAAGCCAAGAGTAGCCTATTTAAGTGCAAAACCTAGCTATTTGTGCTTCCACTCTTCAGTACAGAGTAGCACTGTATCCCATGCTTAAGGTAAAATTCCCAATACATTTTCTCCCAAGTAAAAAAAACAAATAATGTGAGTTTACAACCACCATTACCATAATTTCAAGGACATATAAGCCATATACCGATTAACAGAGTTTAGTTAGCTATTAGAGCCACCCTCACACCCTCCCAGCAAGGTCCATACGAAGTGTTATTCCCTTGAATAGAGGGCTCGTGTAGTAGTCATTCACAGCAGAAAAGTTGAATTAAAGAAAGAAAACACAAAGCTTGCTTATTTTTGTGAGTCGTGGATATTTATCACTGCTTTGAACTGGGAAGAGTTGCAATAAGATCATGGTGTTGTCCTTTCTTTAAGCTGGCTTGGTTTTGCTTGCAGTGTCATTGGATTTATAATACAAGCAATGCCCAACTGAAAATTTAATACCACTTGGTTTTACGTGAGATGGTAATGTAGATGGGTCAGGTCTCCTAAGTCTTGGGAGATCTTGATACAGACCTCTATGAATTTCTGTTTTCTCCCCAGATTCTGAATGATTCTCCTTTTTTTTTCATCAGATAAAACTGCACCATATAGGCACACCGTAAAATCTTCTTACAGACTTCGCTACTCAGACCTCCAGACCAAACAAATTTGTGCATTAAGAGTTTTAAAAGCACTTGCAGGATTTCAGAAGGCCCTTGTTAAATCTAGGTCTAAAGAATGCTGGAGCTGTGTCTGTGTTTTACTCCCTGGCAACTCCATTTCTGCATCTTTCTTAGTTTTGTGGCATTGTTAAAAAACTAATCTTCATAATCTTGTCTGTGGTGACTTGCGCCATGTGACATGCTCTTTTCCTCCCAGCTCTCTGCTGAAAGAGAGGACTTTTCTGACCAGCAAATCTCTGGTCATCAATTGAATAAAGTCAACAAGCAAAGACACCAGCACCTTCTTTTCCCCCTATACCTTCATAGATGCTCCTATTTCCCTCTATCACTTTCCAGGTTTTCACTGAATTTTCATAGTTCCTCCCTTCCTTTATTGCCACACACGTCTGTTGCTAACATCTAATGTTAATCATCTAATTTATAATGCCAATTATTTTTATTTTTTTTTTTTCTCTCATAAACCCTTGCATTTTCTGTACCTAGATAACTTTCCCTTTTGCTGGGTCCCTCCATTCTCACCCTTTCCTTCTCTGCCTTGCGCTGCTTTGAGACCGCTGCTTGCAGAAGCAGCACTGTTTTTTCCTGGAATCGTTCAGCAAGCTGACCTGTTTCACAAAGCTGACCTAACTAACTGCTCTCACAAGCAGTAACCGTTTTCTTCTGACCTCTAAAAGGTCATAATGTCGAGTTACAGGTCTTTCTCATGCAAACTGTGCTTGTAGCAATTAGCCACCTGGGGTCACCGTTCCTTCCAGTACAAAAACTGACTATACATTGCATGTTGCTGCTAGGCTAAAAACTCACCATTTCTAATAAAATCTTGGTGTCTGTTATCCACCTACACTGATATTTGCTGCTTGACAGCAAATGGCTGCTTAAAAGAAGGAGCACATCTCAGCTTACCTGCTGGAAAAGGACCTTTTTTCAGCAAAAGTTAAAATTCAGCTTGTTGACAATCTGAATCTGCAGTCCTAACTGCTGCCCTCTGCTCAGAGTTTGCAATCATTAATTGACTGGCAGGATTCTGAATAGCTGAGAGAGGCAGACTGAGCTGAAGGGCTGCAGAAAAGGTTCTCTGTCTCTATCATGCAAATAGCTATGAAATTAAATAGTTTGACCAGGAAAGAAATAAAAGGAGATGTTGGGGAATAAATCCCTGCACCTCCAAAGAACACGCCCCATGTTTAGTAGGGGAAGGACAAATTGTGATAAACAGTCTGGGATTTCTTGCAGTGCAATGTAATAAATATATCTTACCAGCCCAGATGGTTGTGGTTCTGCATATGCAGTTGCATATCTCCAGGTATCTTGGAAAAAGGTGAAGAATTTGGGTCTATGACTTTCAGACAGATGTTTCAAGAGCAAATCTCTCCAAGGTCTTCACTGGGCTTTGGCATGAGTGTTTCCTATTATCCTATTAAAAATAGCAGGTGATTTGGTGCTAAAGCAAAGGCAGTAAATATCTGTGGATCATGGGTCAGCCCCTGGGTGAGCAAAATACTCTATATCCACAACAGTTGGTCAAGAAGTCTTGCTTGTTCTCTGTGTGCTGTTGCATTTGGGTTTGGGTCATAATCTCCTGGCCAAAGTCTCATTGCCAACAGACCCTCCAAGAGGACCTACATCAGTGAAGCTGCACAAAAGCTTTCATGAAAATGGCAAAGGGAGGTCTATGAGGAGGGAGACAGCAGGGGCTGTAGCATCTCTTCAGTCTTCCACTCTCATGAGCACTGCCTAAAGTCTTCTTTGCACCTTTCCATATGCAGGGGGAGAACATGTACATTTGTGCAACCTCCCATAGATATGGCATCTTCATTCACCCTCTCAAAAAAGATCTGTTTTGGGTCACTCAAAAGAAGCTCCCTTGTGTCATCTGCCTTTCACAGAACCAATGCCATTATGGGTGTAAAGAAAAGTCTCTAATAGTGAGGAATGAAGATACTAACACAACATCTTCTGCATCTGTGGCTACAACTGATGAATACAGCTGTAGCAGAATTTAAAAATGTATCACATCTATTTCATAGCATGCTTGTTATTAAGATTTAATTCATTAAGGATTTATAAAGGAGAAGTAAATATCTAACATGCACTAATCATGATAGAATACCACAGATAGTTTAAATCTATTTTTCCATAGTCTATCCCAACTAATTCTCTAGGTACTAACAGATAATAATCTCTGTGGAAATGGCTGAAGAAAATCTACATAAAGTGGGATACTTCCTTGATCATTTCCAGTTTTCCACTGACATCTGAAAGAACAAATTTCACTGAAACATGGCAAACCCAGACAATTTAGGAACAAGAGAAACCCTTTCCAAACCTGCCAGCCTCATCCTTGTCATTTTTTTTTTGATCAAACTGTTCATCCTCAGAAGCTCAGCTGTCACTCAGAGAAACTGCAAACATGCATACAGTAAAAAATGGATGGAGTGTGACTTTATCATCATTAGCATAAGACCTCCAGAAAGCCAAAACCATACCCCACGGGACCTTTTCTTTGTAGGTAGAACCCACAAAGAAGATGGTGTTTGAGGTCCATTGTCATACACCAGACAACTATTTTACAGTGATGGTCCCTCTCAAAGGCATGTTCAGCCACAGATTTGGGGTTGAGCGGCTACACAAACCCGTTAAAATCTTGTCCCCTTCTACTGACCTCAGCTGTAGTGGAACAGCTCCGGAGTCAGTAACTCTGATGTGTCAAACCACTTCCTACACACGATGGCATGCTCCACCACACTGAGCATTAAGTTTTATTTCCTGGATAAAAACTACTAATACCTGAACAGAGAGCAGTCTTTATTCTCTGTTGCGGAGCCAGCCAGCGAAACGATGGTTTGCTGACCAAAGAGAAAAGTCCTTGCTGCACACACGGGGTGATATCCCCATCAGCCTAACCAGGCAGTAGACGGCTCTTGGCTTGGTCGGCACCAGCCCGTCGCTTCTGAGAAACATCATCATCCTCAGTGTTGCGGAGAAAAGATGTGAACAAGTCCCATGGAGCTCAAGTGCCTTTTGATGTGGCTCTTGTTTGGATTTGTCAAGGGGAACAAGCCAGGTAAAAGACTATTTCTGCCTTCTGGGGAGGGAAAATACGATTTGCTTTTTTGTGGTGGCTTCTGGAGGATGTTCACAACATCCTGACTACTTTCAGGTAAGGAAAGATGTTAAGAGCTTAAGGAATTTGTGATTCTAAGGAAATGAGAGAAATGGGGTTTGTGCCCACAAACCAACTGTAGACAATCTAGAGCACTACAGGATATTTTTTGTCTGAGTAATGTATGTATCCTCCAACCCATCGTTGGAAAAGTGGGCAGATCAAAGCAGCCTTATGCACCTTAGGTAGCTCTTTGAATTTGTTTTTTCCATTTTGCATGTAATTTTAGGAACTATAAAAATAGACACTGAAATGTCAGTACCTCTGTAGGTAAAACTGATGGCAGTGCGATTAGTTAAAAGGTGCCATCCAAGTTTGCTATGGGTACTATAGATACCAAGTATTTTTTCAGCCACACCTCCAAACCAGTAATGGCTGTAAACTGTGAACGGAGGCAGCTAATTCATTCAGCATAATTTTACACATTTATAAATTGTGATACTGCTTATATTTGGCTTATTTATTGCGACAAGTGTGTGCATTGAGAAATGGTCTGGTGATATATTAATATATTTGAATTTAAACTGCCTTGTTCAGAAGGAAAAAAAAAATATCTTACATTCTCAGTGCTCCATAAATGTGATATTTCCTTCTGTATCTGATGATGATGTCCAGGTTGAGAGGAATGAGCAGATATAGCCTAAGGCAGGTTCTCAGGCACACTGGTACTGTAACTGCTTCTGGATCATCTCTACCAGGGCTGTGAATTTTACTAGGGGCAGGGCATCTCAAGGGAAGACTGTGTTGCTTGTAATCAAAGTCATTAATGCAGGAAGTAGCTTTACGAATATTTAACCTCCAGGTGATTTCATTCTTGTTAAAGTATTTTGCCAGTAAAAGCTGTACCTTTTTCCTTCACGGGGCATTGTCATTGCCAAATGAAGTGCCAGTGCCCACGGCAAACGTTTATGTGCTGCGTGCAAGAGCATCACTGCGAGACGTTCAGCCAGAGATATGTAAATAGGATCGGTTCTTGGATGAGTCAGGTCCCCTGTATCAACGCTTTCTATATTACTGTGCCTGGGACACGTTGTGAGATTTCTTGCTAGCAAGCCTCATTTATCAGAAATCTTTCTGTTTTTTGAAAAAAAAAAAAAATGAGGAGTGTTAGAGAAGTTGCATTTTATGCTATTTGATGTGATTTAATTCTCTGATGAATGAGGAAATGCATAGCATTGCATTCTTCACTGTATCACTAAGCTCTTCTTTCCTCAGCTTCCTTTATTTATTTTCAGTGTCTCTCCCAATGTTTAAACATAATGTTTATATATAGATATATTTAATTTCTCCCTGCAAATAATACACTAAGGTAGAAACACCACCTTTTACCAATTTAGGATTTTTTATTATAGAGATGCCTGAAGTATTGTGGCTGTAAGACCTATTGTTTTTAGCTCATTAGGGGGATCAAAAATGAGACCTGGGAACAGACATAAGCAAAGAAAAGGGAAAGAGGCTAGGTCCAACCGGTCAAAAATCAACTATGCCTCAGTACATAAAGTTCAGTTTTGTAAATAGATCCTGCCATAGATGGTGTTTTCAAGAGGGTTTCTGACAAAATTCACTATCAGGAACAAATAAATATAATTAGGGGACAAAGAAAATAAAAAGCCTTTGTTTTACAGAATAGTTTTGCTGATACATCTCAAAGTGCTTTTAGAGGGAAAAGTCTTCTGATATATATTGGGGGAAACTAAGGCATGGGATGATCATTAATTTAGTAAAAATTAAATTGCAGCTTATTGCTAAAGAGGATAAAATAGATGCTGATTTTCTAGTGCAGAGCACAGCATTTATTTCATTTACTCTGCACAGCAGCAGTGCCTAGAAGCTGCAGGCATAATGTATGCTAGGTGAGGGTCAACTACAAGATAAAAGCTGGTCTGTGCTCCTACGACCTTTCCATCTTGCTATTCGTCTTACAGGAATACACTGAATAGATTTTCAAGTTAAACCTGGAAAGGATTAAAACTCACAAAAGAAAGAATTTCATTCAACTGCATTTCATTCACACAAGATGGGTACCAGATCTCAGTCATTTAAATGAGAGGAATTTCTTTCCCATTATACTTGCATATTAGTGCTCGCTCCCATGGATTTGAAATGCAAAGCAGAATAAATTAAAGTTGTCAAACACATACAAGTGTTTCTTGTAAGGTCAACCAGAGAGCAAATACCTTTATAAACCTTCCAGCTACAGTGGCCCTCAGCAGCAAAGTGCCCAATATACAGCTACAAAAAAATATTGTTAAAAACAATTGTTAAAAAACTGTGATCTTGCAGTATATGCTTCTGCCTTCAGATGGAGAAATCTTCTCCCCACTTCATCAGAGGTGGGATTGTTATGTCCTTCCCTTTTATCACAGCAAAAATCAACAATTTAGCTACTGCTAGAAAGCTACTACCTTTGACTTTGCTCACTATTGCCTTCAGAGTGTTGCACTTATGGTCTCTGCTTTCTTCCTCAATGTTTATCTTTGTCTCTCGGTATTCCTGTTGTACTAATTGTATCTTCAAAACTCAGCTTTTGGATGTTTTCTACCCATGTTTTCACCTTCTGACCCTGGTCCTGAATCTTGGAACAACCTGGCTTACTGAATCTTTGCTCCATCTCCTCCAATGCTTCTCAAAAATTCCCATTTTCAAAGTCCTTCCATGACTTTCTTCACCTGACTCCCTGTTCCTCAACCCTGCCAGGGTAGCAGCACTCTGTCATCTGCTGCTATTTCTTTATGTTCTCTGTTTGTAAAGTGTGAGCCCTCAGACAAAGAATATACAGCCCTCTTTATTTGCAAAAGTGTTTCATGCATTACAAGATCAAAAAAATCATCAACAGACAATTTCCATCCTACTCTTGATAACTCCAGTGAAAAGCTCAATAACTCTGCTAAGGCCACAAGTCAAATGAGGGGAGTCCTAAAGCCACATTTGAAATCAGAAGAGTCCCACCAGACCTTTTTTTCACTGTTACCCAAGACTGGGACACATGCTTGTCAGCCCGTTCAATTATTTGCAGAGAGGATATTCTCTACTGCCCTTCCAACCCAACAAAAGGCAAGGCTCAGAAAGTTCCAGCCAAAGAAAAGGATCTGAATTTCTGCTGCTGTTTAAAAAGCCAATTTTCTTTCTCAGGAATGTGTTTTTCCCTTTAGATGAAAATACCGAAGAGGCGGGTGTTACTGAAGTCACAGATTTAAGCAAAAATGTAGCCAAACCTATTCAAAACCCAAATGTCACACACCAAAACAAGGCTTTCACATATGATATTCTTAAAACCAGACTCTGTGTTCTGCTACCATACCATATGCAGTGGTTACCTTTAAAGAGTTTGAGCTCTGTGGCTTTACCACAGAGGGTTATAAACAACCTTAAACAAAAGAATAAGGAAAACAAATGTTCCCCGTTCTCCACTTCATACATTTTCTACGCAGTGCACTGTGCTCAGGATAGTTTTCCTCCCTCTCCCTGCCTTAGGAATCACTCTCTCTCTTTCCTAATGCTCCCTCTTCCAATTCTACATTTGTAGTCCAAGTCCCCAGCCCAGCCTCTCTGCCAGGGCAGGCGTGAGATTCATCTTCAGCTATCTGCACCAGCTCCTCCATTGGGCTGGACATGTGGACCCCCTTCATAACCAGAGGAGAGAAAGAAGTGCTTTCAGGGCCCAGTTCAGCTACCAGATTGCAGATAAGGGTGCAGTGAGTCATATCCTCTGCGTGTCTTTCTACACCCAGGGAATTGAACCGTCTGCTTTTTGTTGGCTGGGTGGCACTCAGTCCATGCCTTAAAACAGGAGTGAGTTGGTGAGGGGGGATAGCTGCGTTTAGGAGGAGGGGAGACAGATATTCAGTCGAGAAACATCTGGGTCGGCAGAAGACACAACAACATCTGCAGGCTGCTTTGCTGGGAACTCACAGCAAAGTGAGCTTTAAAATGATATTATTGCATTAGCTAAACCACGCTAATTATCCATGTGAGCATGCAAGAGCGTTCTTCCAGCGCTGTAGGCCATAAAAAGAGACAAGCACTTTTAAGCATTGCTTTGGAGAACTGAAGTTAGGGATCTTCTGGCATCTAGAGAGTTCTGCCCAGCTCCACTTCTTGCAGAAGGAGCTAAGATGGCAGGTTCCTGAGGCTAAATTATGCTCAGCAGGAGAAGGCTTAGTCCACTGTCAAACCAAATCTAGCCTTGCTGTAAATGGAAATTCTTTTTACATTAGATTCCACAGCCTAGCTCAGTGACAAACAGCTGGTTAACATGATTCAGCCAAGAGATAAAAGATGTGTATCTCTCCCAAACCTAATTTTTTATGGTAATACAAAGAGTTAACAGACAGATCCTGCTGGTTCATGTTCCAGTTTATTTTACACTGTCTTTCCAACAGAGACATCCTCTAGTACAGAAAACTCATCAGGTGTTGAACTGCCTAGTCCTTAGAATAAGACATTCCTCTCCTCCACCGCTAGGAATATCAAAACCCATCTCCTGCCCCATAGGGCTGATCTCTCCTCCATCCCTGTTTGCATTAAATTTTGCACCTGGCGATTCCATCTGCATTGTATTTCTGTCACTTTACCTTGCAGACTCATTATTACTCAGATTACATTGTAAAATGATCTCTATATAATCTACCGTATAGCTAATCAAAATCTCACAGGCAAATTACCATAAACTTCAGGTCTGCACCCCAGACCCACACCTGGGATCTACTGCCATCTAACAAATCCACATATACAAAAAATGACATTAATCAGAGGCAAAAGAAGCAGGCAGAGCTGTAGCTAGCTTGTTAACAGACCCTTGGGAATAAATTCTGAAGTTAGAAAAAGTTCTTTACCATTTCAGTCCAGTAGCTGGTATCAATTCCTTCTCTTCACCCATATCAGTTTCATCTTCAAGAGACATGCTCTATTTAGAGAGAACGTAGTTTCAGACAGCATATGAATGCCAGGGCAGAATGAGCTTTTCAGGCACATCTGGGGAAATGTCCTCATTTTGGCATGGTTTGATTTCTTGAAATCTCTGGTCTCATCACTGAACTGGGCAGGTGTGTGAAGTGCCTGGTTCCTTCCACTGCTTCTACCCAGATCTTCAGAACAGCCAGTTTCCTACTGATCCCGCCTCACTACCTTTGTATTTAGGGGAAAACTGTCCTATTTTTGCACTCGCCTTTTTAACTTGACATCAGAATAATGTCAGTGCTGGTGACACACAGCCACATGACAGAGGAAATTCTGACTTTAGGTTATCATGACATGACTCATGGTCTGTGTTTACCTAATACTAAAATTACCTGTTAGAAATTTTCCCCATTCACTTCTGGACAAAAGGTATTGTTCTAACACTGCTCTGTCAACTTGGACATGGAAGAGAAATAGGCAGGAGAGCTTCATAAATCCTAATACTGCCAGTATGTCTACTATGAGCAGTTTCGTGTTGGGTCAGTAACGTATTTGAATGGGAAACCTCAGGGAAGAAATCCAGGCACTGAAAGAACTGATGGTGATTTAGCTGGTGGCTTTCTTTCCCCTGAGCCTACATAATGATGCTAGATGCTGAGGGCAGCCAAAGACAGTTAAGCTTTATTTAGCACATGGCAATGAACCTGCAAAAGACAGGGCATGGCAGAGTATTCTGCCTGGCACCAACCTCCAAAAACTCCTGTGTGATATCTGACAGCTTATGTGGAGGTCCCAGATGCCCTAAGACACGTCAAATGGCATCAGGCACTGTTGCTTAATCAGGAACAGTAGGAATCCCACCTACCTTGTGGCTCAGATGATAATGAGTGATTTGCAAGTCTCAGAAAATTTATCAAACTTAATTTTGGGAGCACACCAGAAGATGCAATAACTACTTCTTAATTGTTATGTTTCACAGAATGTTTATCATCTGAATTCACTAGTCTCCTTCTAATTCCAAGGGCATGTCTCCACCCACTATATAATAACATTTGAAACCAGTTCCGAAACTTCCAGAAATGCTGTAGGCACCAAAAATCCACTAATATGGAGAGAAATTCAGATTCCCAACTGCCTTAGGAGAGCTATGTGTTCTAAAAATTCTGCAACCGATAGCAGTGCTAAAGCTCATGAACACAATTACATCAACCTCTCTGCTTGGCCCATTTCAATAAATCATGTTAGTACCTCTAAGTGCAAAGAAATGGAGTCACGTGTCACTTTTGGGGTGTAGGAGATGAGAATGGTAGGTGGGGGCTGATGAAGCTTGTGAATGAAGGAAAGGGAGGACAGAGAACATCGGGATTGAAAGAGAAGGAAATAGCAACACACAGCATCTTGTCATGGGATGGAGAATTGGAGGATGTGGGGAGGGAAAATGAGGAGACAAACAAAACCCCACGAAATTTGAAGGCAATGTGACGGTGGCCTTTTAAGCCAATACTGGCAGGAATGTAGCCCTGGAGCAGCTGTGGAGGGATGCAGAATCCAGAGGAAAGCTGGGCTGTGCAAAACTGGGCCACCAGAGGCTATGAGGCAAGTTACACTTAGGTGTGCTGGCCTTTTATAAGTTTTATATTGTCATATTACACCAACTCAAATGAATTGACAGACTAATCCACAGCCAGGTGCAAAACAGCAAAAAAAAAAAAGTAAACTTAATCTCCCCTAAAAGTGTAAAAAGTCAGAAACCTAGTTGAGGAGTAAATTTACGCTGGGATCTCTTCTGGGCCAAACTACAGCTTCTATTTTCAGATAGACTTCACTGAGTGGGTAGTCATTATCATGAATTATTGTCACATCTACTGCCACAATGTTTGGAGCCCTGGCTGATAGCTAGGGCTTGTTTGTATAAGCATGGTACAAATAGCTGACCAACAGAAAGTTTAGAATCTGAATATCTGGCAAGCAAGTACAGAAGTAATACTGATCAGCATGTTGGGTGCCTACCTGTTCTTGAAAGATAGGTAAAAGACTGCTTAAAGTAAAGCACCTCTGAAGATATATGATACTTAACAACAGTGAAGAGGAATAATGGCAACTTAGAATGTCTCATACTCATGCAAGGCCCCTCCTAGTATGAGGACTGGTACAACAATAAACCCCAAAGGTGATGACTTTGATATCAAACATGTTGGTAAGGATGTGGATGGGAAAAGAAGACAGAGTTTTGAAAGGATATGATGGTTGATAAGGAGAAAGTTCTTGAAAATGGGAGTAAAATATTTGATGTGACAGTGGAGCAGTTAGAAGGCAACAGAGGGAAGCAAACAGAAGGCCCCAATGAGACCTAAGAAATTCATCTTTCCAAGCGCGTTCTGGATCAGAGGCAGGAATGTAGTTGTAAAGGCCAAAGTAGTAGATACAGTAGTGGTTTAGGTGTGAGAAGACAAGCATCTGAGTGATGTGGATGAAATAAAAAGGTTGGATCCTAGGAGTGTTGCATGAGATCCAGCTGCAACATGGATGTGTCAATCCAAGAGCACCAGCCTGATGGGTATTGCCCACCATCACCTGTGTGCAACATTTCTGCACAATCCTTATCTGACGCATGCAAGTTCAGAAGAACCTTAACTTCATTTGAGCATCAATTAAAACAACAATTGCCCTTTATGATGAGTAGGCTAAATGCTGTGGGTTTTCTTAAGAAGAGACTAAAGAGTTGTAGGGTTGGGTGCCTTGTGCTGAGATTCAGATCTGCAGTCTTCTTCAAAGAGGCTTTTGAAGTCTTGAGGGAAACATGCTTTTAGCTTTCAGGGAAAGTGAGAGTATGTGATCTCAACTTGCTACTAATCTGATAACTCTTTAATTTTAATCACCCTGACGGTCTGTGGTAAACCATGTGGTTAACTATTTCATGCACAGTCGCTTCTCTCGAAGCCACAGTCTGATGTAGTTTACAACGCGAATCCTTTGATAGCACAAAGTTACAAGGGAATTAAAATATCCCTTACACAGTTTAGCTGTTAAGCCATTCACAATACTTTTCATTGTTGCCGTCCTCAAACTTTGTGACTTTTACGAAGCAGCAAGATAATGAAAAGTAAAAAGGACAGAAAATATCAAAGCGAGAAAATTATGGGTGGCTCTGAAAGAAAAGGGCATGGCAGGATTGGGTCTGGGAGTCACTGATTGGATTGCTGTTGGCCAGGCACGTCTTTGTTTCAAGGAGAAGGCACTTTGGGAGTCAAGGGCAGATGCCAAATGATGAACAACTATCAGGGATTCAAGGCCCTTTTGCAGTTATTCTTGCTGGTTGCTAAGGCTGCATTAATTATGGCTGCAAAAATTGTAAAGACATGATGACTAAGAAATTTTGCTCCTAATAGCTGTTACTATTATGCATAAGCATAAAGGGCCACAGATCATGCACCCAAAGATCCCAAATGGCAGCCCTGATGCAACCAGCCTGTTTTATCTTAGAATTTCTCAGCCTTTAGGCCTTAAATAATCATTAAGTAGTGCCTTTATCAACTTCTGGGTCTTCAGCTCAGCTTCAGTGGGCTTTTTCAAGTGCACTGAAATGATCTAAATTAATTCACTCCAACTGATTGAGAAGTATATTTAGATGTGATTTGCTGATGACACAGCACTTCATGTCCTTGTTTTGGGACAAGTTATATTTAGGTTTGCAAACTTATTTCACAGTAAGCTGCTCTTTGGTGTGCTCAGTCAGAACTGAGAGTCTACTCCCCTTTCCAATGTTTGCTTATAGATGATTGCCACTTCTAATGGCTTAGTTTTGCTTATTATGCCTCACTCTGTAGATTCAGGGCTGCACACTCTGATGCAGGCAGCAGGTCTACAGTATGATTTTGTACAGATTCATTAAGAAAATGTTGGTAGTGTTTCATGTTGGCCATCTGCTGGGTGCAGAAAGAGAGGGCTCAACAGCCTGCTTCAGGCAGGGGGGGCCAGGACCAGGCAGATAGGCCTGGTGCCTCCTACCACCACTTCCAGCTGCTGTAGAACATCCTTGCTCCAGCATCCTTTCTCCTCTAGAATAAACACAAGGGAGTTGAATCAGCCCCTCCTAATTAAAAAAGTGCAGAAAAATACAGGCTTCACATCACTTGGTGGAGACGCTCCAAGGGATTTTTATGCATCCTGAACAAATCTATAATTATAAAATCAATGGCAACAACTAACTCCAATGTGAAGAAGGCTTCAGATGATGGGATTGTTCTAAAATTAAAATAAAGGGTGTTCCCTTCAAATAACTAAATTTCACCAAACACTCAGAGCCTCTCCTTGGTTTAGAGACAATCAAAGAAACAAAGTTTTGCTATCCTGATGTTCTCTTCATGATATCCAGTTTCATCCTTCAGCTGTGATTTTAGCCTTGTGGCTGGGAGCAGAATTACTCTTACTTCACTGAGCTCTGGGCATGATCTGGTATCGATAAGACAGAAATATGTGGGAAGTCCTTAGTGAATAAGGTAGATGTACAGGCTGTTCTGATTCTCAGGCTTTCTGTTTGCAGAAGAATGCCCAACTCTTCCAATGACCCAATTTGCTGATGTTACTGCTGAAACGTATCTACTGGGGACCAAACTGTATTATAAATGTGACAGTGGCTATAGAAGAAGAAGTGGCCAGTACTTGGGAATTCAGTGTCGGAGTATAGAGGGGGTTGCTTCTTGGCTCTACAAGGAATTTGAATGTATTGGTAAGTGATTATTGTCCTTTTTCTACATTTGTAATGGTGTTTTTCCAATGAGTCAGTATAAGACTCCTTTAGGCACTGCTCTAAAAAATGATCTTTTGCACTTATCTTTTCAAATTAGAACTTGCAGCAATTCTATCCTGCTTCTAAAAATTTGGGTGCTCTGGCTTTTCTCTGCTATTCATCCTGCTGTAATTCAGCAAATATAACTTCTCCCACAGATAAGAAAATTTTCTTGTCAACAGCTCTCACAGAATTAGATTTTACACAGAAGCCAGAAAGAAAAAGACAGAGCCCTGCACTCCAGAAACCAGAAAACTTTTCAGAGTTTGCCCAGAAAGGTAAGTAAGAGCCCGTTCATTACTGTAACACTTCTCCCACTGATTTCTGTGAAAGCAGTGTAAGAATGATGAGTAATTTTTAATTATTTTGACAGACAAAGAAACAGCTGCTCTAGTATCTTAGCTGAACAAGTGATATGGTGTAAGTGAATGAGTATTTTATATTCCAACAAAGAATTAGGAAGGCTTGGTATATCCTAGTTGTCTATATTTTGTAAGAATACAAGTCATGTCTCAAAAACAAAAGCGGTAGGCAAAAATCTTAATTATGTCCTGCCTTGTGATCCCACAGATTTTTGTGGTCCGCCCAAGACTATTTCACATGCCTCTTTAAACCTGGACAAACAGTATTATTACATGGGACAAGTATTACATTTTAAATGCCAGAGCAGTTATGATAAGCAACCCCCGGCCTCTGGCACCCTCAGGTGCGAGAAGGTGAATGGCAAAATCATCTGGACCCCCCTTGACATGAGATGCACCAATGACAGTGACGAGTGGCTGTCACAGACTATCGAGCCAGGTAAGATGGTTGCTCCAGCATGTTCATGCAGGGTCCAGACCCCCCCAGCTCAGCACTTCAATCCTAGGGAACAACCTGCTTGGGTTTCAGGATAGAGACATGAGGGACCTCGGGGCTCCGACACTGATGGAGGTATCATCTCTGACTGACAGAGATGACATCTCTGGGGGGGACATAGATGCATCCTACTTTGTCTTGGGTGTCCTTTCGTACTAACTGCAAAACTGCAGGAATCTGTGAGCAGATAGAGCCACTCTGTCATATACCAGGAAGAAAATAGTAGAATAAGCCTTTCTCTTTTTCCTTCCTCCTAGCAGCTGTAGGTCATCTATTGCCACTTCACAGTAAGGTGCTCCAAAAACTATATCTAATCATCCCTCATGATTTCTCAGGGTTTTAGGATCCAGAGTTTAGCTAGTCCATAGCTAAACCTGAGTGATGTGGCTCAGTTCTTAATTTAACACCCAGGATGTCATTTTGAACAGAGAGACAACAAAAAGCCCACAAGTATTGCACTGTAGCCCTTACGGACCCAGATTCAGCTGGACAAGCACCACTGCTCAGGGAACCAGCAGGGCTCTCAAGTGAGGCTGCAGAACCTCTGCATCTTGCTTTCATACCCTTAGACGGGTTAATGCCAAAAGTGCCCCATGCAAATTACCTACTTGTTCTGATGGCATCTCTCCTAACTCTACAATACGTGAGCTTAATATGCAGAGAGAAAAGAGAGCCCCTTCCCCAAGTATCTGTGATATCACTGAGGGTCTTGGGCCCTCTCGGGGTGGCAGGCAGAGCTACTGTAGGTAGAAGGACCCAGATGTCCACCACCTCTACAGTCCTCAGACTTTCATTATTTTCCCAACCTCCTCTGAGGTAGTGGAGTGCTGTGGGCTGAATTTTCCAGATGTGGGAGACGATGCAAGGTTAACTTTTCATACCAACAGAGTGTGGAAAAACCTGGTTTTCACTAATACTTGGGAGTTCAAGGAGAAATTAATCTTGCAGAACTGTAGACATCTACTGCATAGATGCCCATGTCTGAGTTGGACTGCCTTCGTAAGCAAGTGAGAGCAATAGGTGCCCTATTTCACATCTATTTCAGCATGGGTGACTCGCACCCCATGAGGGCTTGTTTCTCCTCAGTGACTATAGCAGAGCCCAGATGACAATCTCAGTGGCCACATCCACATAACAGTAGGTGAGATGAATGCCAGACCTTGTCACCTATACGAGGCCATGTGGAAGTGCTGGTTGGTTTAGGCAGGCCCTTTTGCTTTCAGAAAAACTTTTCAGGTGACACTTGGCCATCATTGCCTCTCCTTGATCCTCTGGCTGTAAGAATGAATCACCTTACTCACTGGACATGCTATTTCAGCATTAACTCATGGCTTTTTCCCCTCCTTCATAGATCCACATGTTTCCCTGTGGTGCCCAGTGCAGGAACAGCAGTCACAATTTGTTGTTTGGTCTTTCTTCCTCCTTCACAACAGTAACTTTTTTCCACTGATGATTTCACTTGATACTATCAGGATGAAGGAACTTCTTGCTATGGTGGAAATAGCTCATCAACATACCAGTCCTAGAGAATGATACAACGTACTGAATACATAGAGGTTACAAATATTTGAAAATTTGAAATTCAGATTATGAAAAACATGATACTGGATGATGAAATAGGCCATCTTGGCCTTTAATTCGACACAACAATAATTCCAGTTTCCTGCAAAAGTATACTCAGATCTTAGCAAGGTCAGCTCTTTGTAATTAATGCACCAACTATTTATTCCCACAAAGTGTTACCTTCCTCTCTGGTATGATGTGATGTCTTTAATGGGGCTAGACAAGGAATATCCTTCCCTTTTTCAGTTCTTCCCCCAGCATTCAGCACAGAGATTTATCAACAGATCACTCTTACAGGACCTCTTGTTAAAAATCTGCTTATATCTCATACTGACTCAAGTTCAGAGCTTCGTCTTCAGGATAAGGGAGAAATTAAATTAATTTATAGCACCAGGTTAAGTTTTGGGCTACATTTCTGGGAAAAAAAGAGGTCCTGTTTAGAGCCATGTTTCCAAATCCTAGCTTGGCACCTTGAAAGTCATCCTTCCCAGTCTCATATGAAATAAACATTTTAGCTGGATCCCATCCCCTGGATGATACAGTTCACTTCATGCCCATCATTAACAGACATCAGATCAACACATATGTTGATATCCAGGCTGGAAACATTTACTGGTGGCCAAGAAACAAAAATGGCATTTATTAAGTCTTCTGTGCAGAGGAAGAGCTGTCAGGCTCTACCCTCATCACTGCTTCAGTGCTGGAACGAGCTGGCTCTTCACCTGACTGTCCTCATCACTGCTTTGATGCTCTTCGCCAGACAAGCAAATTGGTACAAAAATCAAGAATATCTCTTTCTTCATAGGTTTGACTCATCCATCCTCTTCCTCATCTGTGATACTGCCAGTGACAGGTATGCCGTTTTGTTAATTGGACCTGGACTTCACTCCATCCCCCAGAGCAGTTACTTTGCCTTTCAATTTGCTGTTCTGCCAGAGACACCCATCTCTGTTGTAAGAGCTAATATATATACTGCAAGACACATCTATGTCCATGTATTGGGTGAGAAGTCAGTAAAGAAAGTGTAAATAGAGACCGCTTAAGCACTTAAGTTTTTATAAAGAAGTTTTCAAAGACTCATAAGGGATGTAAAAAAATAGATCGATCAAAAGTCTAGTTTTCAATTAAGCAATTTTCAATTTTTTTCTGAGACTTTCTGTGAATTCAGTGAATAACTTAAACTGGAAAAAAAACAGGAAAAAAATGTAAACATTTAAATGATGTGTTTCTTTCAGATTTTCAAAGGAGTAAAAAAAGTTGGGCAAATAAAATATTTTCTCACAGCTAAACTGATGCATTTAGCTCAGTCTGAAGACATTTTCTTCTCCCCCTTCCCCATCATCCGTTTAGTCATTAGCTGCTAAAATAGAAATTGTCTCTCACTGTGCATATTACAAGACTTTGTGCAAGGGCTTTTGATTCCAGTTGGAGTCTGCTGACAACTGTAGCGCACATTATAATGAGGAGGAATAATGGAGTAAGATAAAGGAAGGGAAGGAGGAGTATTGCAAACAATGCCAGAGACCGCAGCATCAGTAGTCCACCGTTGTTTGGTGTGGTCAGTCTCTAGTTGCCCAGGTCCCCTCTGGGTCCTCTTTGCCCCAGGGAGCAAAGCAATGTGGCAACATGGAAAAAGTCTTGCCTCTGGGCATAGGGGCATGATGAGACCCCATCCTAGGTCTTGCCTGTTTCTCCCAGTTGGAGTAACTGCCATAATTAAGATAACACCAGGTGCTAACCATGTTGATTTTCTGTTTTAACAGCTATCTTTTTTGTTCTGCCTATCATTCCTGCTGTCTTTGTGTGACTCACCAAGCAGAGAATACGATAAGTGGGATGGAACCAGGAAAATGTGAAATCTAAAAAAAAAATCCCTAGCAGTGGAAGAGATACCAACCGGATCAGCCATCTCACTATTGCACTGCTTAGATTTCTGAATACCTTCCTCGGTATTAAATAAGTGACCCTGGATTTTGGGTTATCTTGTTCAGCTATTAAATGCTGGCACAAGAAGAGGAATCAGCTTTTGAAATCAAAAAAGCATGCTTTGTTCCAGCCATTGTGGAACTAAGAATTGCAGTTCAAATAATGTGTAGAAAATGAATCCCGTGGGGAAATTAAGGTTAATTATGCAAATATGTTGGTTTCAGATAGATTACGCAATCAGTCTTTTTCTCTCTGGCTAACCTGTGGGAAGTCTGGTGGAGCATCTGCCACCACGACCACGTAATTCTTCTTCCTTCATCCCCCTGATTTCTCAGTCGTGTCATGACAACTTTGTACTTCAGACTTATTTCAGTCTGGCTTCCTTGCTGTTTCTATTACTACACTGAGATGCACCAAGGTTGTTCCTGTTCACAGGCTCCCCAGCCTGGTTAAACCAAGATGTCCCTATTTGACATTTGGAAATTCTCCTTTTCTCCTCTCTCTTTGCTAATCCTCATCCCCATTTCTCTCCATATTCCTTACTAATTACTGATGGGGTCTGCTTCTCAGCTGAATGGAGATTTTTCTTGAAAAGGAGGAGGGGATGACCTGGTAAAACCACATCAGCAGTGTTTTTTTGCCAGTTCACAATAGGATAAAGTCATAGAAAGTGTAGACAACACTTTGAAACATGTTTTAGTGAAGATGGTCAACCATGATGCAGATTACCTGGGCCATTGTGGTATTTCTGAGAATATGAGAGGTGAAAAATTGTCAAGAATGATCTACATTTCACTGACCCTGTAGTGAAACAAGTGATGAAGTAGCCGATACCAGACGAAGTAGTAACTGAGATCCTAAATGGTGTCTGCTGCAAAAAGTACTGTGTGGGTTTGCATAGTAGATATAGAAGAAGCCGTAGAAGACCTGCATCTTCTCAGCTGTTTTAAAGTCATTTTCCTGCTGTAAGGAAGACTTCTCAGGGAATTGTGGCATTGAGATCCAAACTCATGAAATCAGTGATTTGCCACAGAAGAGATCAGATTGTACCAGTGACCCCAAGACCAGCAGTGGCAAATGAGGAGGAAGCCTGGATACTCAAATCCAGTGTGTGAAGGAAGCAGAAAATATTATGACTTAATTCTTATAGGGAGTTTCTTATAGTGACTTTCTACTTACAGAGTACAGGTGGAGAGAGTGTATCCCATCACTGACCGACAGGGAAAGAACCCTGCCTAAAACTGCTTCCCCAAAACACTCCTTCTCCTATCGTATAGCAGATGTACTGCTAATATAACTGCAGCCTCACCCAAGCGCCCAGGAGTACATATGGATCACTCGCCCAAGCACATAAGATGATGTAACCATCATTACAGCCCACACACCACCTTCTCCATAAAGAGAGAGGCTGGACACTGGATGTCCCCCATCCCTTCCCTACCCAGACAGGCCAAACACAGTCACACTTTTCTCCTCCTCACAATGCTCCTCTTGGAAAAGGAAATTGAACCCATTTGCCCTCTGCACATAAGCTGAATATCTCACTGGACTCCCTCATGATTCAGTATACATGTGCATTCATCACCAGCTCCTTCTTCCCAATTATTTTGGACTAGCCCCTTCCACAACAGTTACTACATTATTTCTCCAGCTCAGATAAGGATGCTGCAGATTGTGTCAGCTGATTAATTTGACAGCTCCTTTTGCAGCTGCAGAGCACCAAAGTACCCAGTACAAAGGCATTTGGGAAGAGACTCAAGCATACACAGTACCTGACGTGTATTTATATTATTGGGCATTTGTGAAGTTTGAGTAGTCTTCTGCCTCTCTTTAGCCACATTCAGGCTAGAAGGATAGGGTTCATCTGACAAAATGCAAGCATCTATGTCTGAGGCAGACAATGGGAAGGAACAAGTCCCTTTAGAGAGCAGTCCATCTCATCCTAGAGCCTAAATATATACATACCTATGTGTATGTGCATGTTTATTTATGCCACATATTTATATGCATATATATATATACATATATATATATAGGCCAAATGACTCATGGTCTAAAGACACCTGTTTCTCTGCATTGATTCTAAATGATGCTCAAATTGACTAGATTAGCTATAGATGCTTACATGGAATATGTCAAAAGCAAAATGGGATGAATGTCTTCCTTGTAATTCAGGAGGCATGAGAGCTTAGTGCTATTTTTTTATTTTGTGATAGAGTGTATCTGTCATTGTTTTACTAGTTTATATTCCTGTTGAGTTATTCTCACTCCATAGCCTTGATATTTATACTTCCCATGGCTTTTTTTTTTTTTATTCCTGTTGGAATAGGACTGACTTGAACTATGTATCTTTATAAAGATGGCTATGTAATGGTCTATTACATGCTGTTATTTTGTATGGGTGCAAACAACAATCTATATTTATGCAATAGATTATAGGCTTTCACACCTGTCAGCTGCTCTGGAGGCTGCAAACAGTGGTACTAACCTCTTCTGCTTCATTTGTTTGATGCACGCTACTTATTGCTAACGTACCTCTGTTAAGAGCTGCAGTTAGGCTGGCATGGCTTGTCCTGCTCAGGGCTTTTCACTGGAGAAGGTTAATAATTCATCTACTCCTAGCACACACATTTTTATGGAGAGGACAAGAACAGAGTCATATGTTTCCCACTGCTCCAGCATTTTTCCCTCCTTTCCCTAGCCAGCTCAGCTTAGGGTCTCTTTCTCCACATTTTGTTGTTGTTGGCAATGAAAGGAGATGCACTGCTGTAGGAGACCTGTAAGCAATAGTGGGTTACAGACTGGACAACTATTACGAGGTTTAATTTTATTAGCTATTAATATCTATATAAAGAGTCTGAACCCAGGTCACCTCCAGCACAGCAGCTGTATACGTACTTTATCAGCACCTGTAATTCCCAACTGAGCTGTACTTTACCTCTTGGTAGGGGTTGTTGGCCCTCAGGGGAAATGTTTGTGTCTGAGGCTTGAGACTTCAATACAAGCAGAGAGCAAGTAGAAATCAATAGGACCCACCCTGGGAGCAAAATGCCACCACGGGAAGAGGCTGTGGCCAAAGGGGCACTGTCACTGTTGTGCTTTCTCCATGGTCACTCACTGGTTTTACATGAGATGTGGTGGTTGATATTTTGATTTTGTAGACTTTGATTTTTCTCAGTATGGAACAACTAATAAAGTATAACAGTAAGTTTTTATGGATGTTTGAAAGGCAATGTGTTCTTGCTATCGATCTAAACTTTGAAAAACACATGATTTATTTTCCCTTACCCTCTCATTTTAACAAAAGGTATGACAAACTCAGGAACGTGTCACAGGAAGGTTTATTCTAAAGACGCCTGCTAAAGCTCACATCACACATGTACTATCACAGCTAACCTTTAAAATGCAGGAAAAAACTAAAAATATATGGGCAAAAGGATCTGTCACAACGATGTTTCCAAAATAGATAATGGAAACAATTAATAGACTTTTAAAATCTAAGGAGAGTGGAACTCCCTTAACCCTAACTCTCCCCAGGAGGTGGAAATACACATATGCCTATACCTTGGCAAGGAACTCAAGTGTGAGAAAATGTGTTTTTCCAGAAGTCTACAGTGTAAGAATCAGCCTGCATGTTGCAATGTGTCATCATGAGGATGGTCACACTCAAAATGCTGTGGTCAACAGCTCAATGCCCAAGTGGAGAGCTGCGACGAGTGGAATTCCTCAGGGGTTGATGCTGGTACCAGCGCTGTTTAACATTTTTGTTGGTGACATGGACAGTGGGATCAAGTGCATCCTCAGCAAGTTTGCCAATGACACTGAGCTGTGTGGTGTGGTCAACATGCTGGAGGGCAGGGATGGCATCCAGAGGGACCTGGACAGGCTGGAGAGGTCTGCCTGTGCAAACCTCATGAGGTTCCAAAAGGCCAAGTGCAAGGTCCTGCCCGTGGGCCGGGGCAATCCGAAACACAAATTCAGTCTGGACAAGGAGTGGATGGAGAGCAGCCCTGAGGAGAAGGATTTGGGGGTGTTGGTTGACAAAAAGCTCAACATGACCCAGCACCGTGCGCTCGCAGCCCAGAAAGCCACCTGTGCCCTGGGTTGCAGCCAGAGCAGGGGGGGCAGCAGGGCCGGGGGGGGATTCTCCCCCTCTGCTCCGCTCTGGGGAGACCCCCCTGCAGTGCTGGGGCCAGCTCGGGGGCCCCCAACAGCAGAAGGACCCGGAGCTGCTCGAGCGGGGCCAGAGGAGGCCACGGAGATGCTGGGGGGGCTGGAGCAGCTCCCCTGGGGGGCCGGGCTGAGAGAGTTGGGGGGGTTCAGCCTGGAGAAGAGAAGGCTCTGGGGAGACCTTCGAGCGGCCTCCCAGGGCTTAAAGGGGAGACAGGGGAGGTGGGGAGGGACTCTGGATCAGGGGGTGGGGGGTAGGGTGAGGGGTAACTGTTTTAAACTGAGAGAGGGCAGATTTAGATGAGATGTAAGGCAGAAATTGTTCCCTGTGCGGGGGGTGAGGCGCTGGCCCAGGGTGCCCAGAGCAGCTGTGGCTGCCCCCTCCCTGGAAGGGTTCAAGGCCAGGTTGGACGGGGCTGGGAGCCCCCTGGGCTGGGGGAAGGGGGCCCTGCCCGGGGCAGGGGGGTTGGGACTGGATGAGCTTTAAGGTCCCTTCCAAACTAAACCATTGTGCCTTCATATAGGTGTCTCCATGTGAGCTGGTCACTTCACAGTGGTGATAAGAGGAATCTAGAGACACTCAACTATCAAATGTAGGTGTCCACTCAGGTTGAATAGTTTTCCAGACCCCATGGACTGCATCAGCCATTGGCTCCATTGACCCTGCTGGGAGTTCAGACAGCAGCTTGCATGGAAACACCTACAGATTGTTCCAGATGCCTGAAGATGGGTATCTGCTATGGTCTGAGACACCCAAGGGTGTCAGAGACATATACATAGGGCTGGAAGCTACAACACGGCATCTATGGGGGGACAATCCTCCTCTGAACTGACAGGTGGAAGCCAAGCAGCATGATTTATTTGTGTCCAGCCTGCATAATTACTCCCACGTGTAAACACCTACTGTAAAATATCCCAATAAGTGAGCCAGATTCCAGCTCTAGAAGCCATGAAGATTCGAAGAATCTGTCACTCACCTCTGTAAAAGCATTGCTGAAAAAACCTGATAAAAATGTTTCCTGCCACCTTAAGACAAAATAATTTCTTAAGTTTAAATTTAACTATGTATTTGGTTGCAATGGCAAATAAAACCCAGTAATAGGTGGGAGTTTTGTGCACAAGTACTCTTTGGTGGCCAAAAATGGCCCATGTCTTAGACAATTTATACAGGAGTGCAAGGAGGCAGTGAAACAGTGCAGATCTTCCTCTCAGTCACAGCCTTAATGCTGCAGGTACCTACACATTTTCTAGATATTTTTTTTTTTACCTTTTCTACAGGAATAACAGTATGGCAGGGCAAATATGTGCTCACTTGGGGAGTATAAAGGCATGTGAGCAAAAACCTCAGGACTCTAGCAAGCACCAACTCCACCAGTCATTTCCAGGTCTCTAATTCTCTAATTATTTCCTCCTACAGTCTTTCTGCAGAAGAAATTCAGGGAAGATATTCCCTAACTAGATTTCATTTTTAGAGCTGTGGCATTCATACCCATACCAAATACAACCCTGTCTGTCAAGAGACTCCAGAGGCATCATCCCAGACACGGGGAGGTCCATGTGGGAGGAGGGTGCAGTCGCATGGCTGGAGGGCAAAGTTCTGTTGCATAAATGGTTTTGGCCTTTTGCAAGAAATTAAACTGGTTCTTCACCCCAGCCAACAGCCTCCACCTTCCCCCGTCTTCCTAAGCCAGCCCTTCCAACCACCTGAAGTACCGCCAGGGACCGGCTGTGCAATGCCCAAGAAGTCCAGCAGTGATGAGGGCTCTCAGATCAATGCTCAGAGCCCGGTGATCCTCGGAGAGGCTCCCGGGGAGATGTCACCGTAGGTGTCCCCATGAAACCTCCCCCCTCCTCAGGGAAGCTGGTGGTGGCAGCGCTGCAAGCTGACAAGAAAGTTGATTTCGCTCGGCAGGTCTGGGGCGGGAGGTGGGTATCAGAAACACCCTACTTCAGCGTTTCCAGACCAAAATTCTCAGAATTTCTATTTCAAGGGGAATTTGGAAACTCTTGGGGTTTTGTTCTGATTCAGATTGAAACCACATTTTGAAATGACAAAATTTCCTGTGCACGAGTAGCCCTGTTTGCCAGCTCGCTCTGCTCAAAACCGAAGGTTTCTCTTCCAATTTTTAGTGTTTTCATGCTGCTCAAATTCCCTCAATCCTTGGTAAAGTTCTGATTTAGGGTGCTGTAAGAGGAAAATAATAAAACTGAAGGTTCTTATGCTCTCCTTTTTAGCCTTAAGTCACAGTGCACAGTAAAAGGAAGATAATTCTATCATCATTTTTTGGATTGGAAACAGTGGCACCATGGTGATTTTGTAAACCAGTCTCAGTCCCCGTCCAGTGCTCCAAACATTCAGAGCAACATCTCAAACCCCCAGGAGAAAATTACTGTTTACCATTTACGCACATAGCGGTTTGTTAAAAGAAGTCTTCATTTACTGAACGAAGAAAATGTGAGCAGGTTACTCGGAAAAAGATTAGATTCAGCTAACACAACTGGCAAAAGACATGTGATTGTGTAATTTGTCAGAAACAGAGTACAAATTTACATGATAAGTACTTTACAGAAGCCAATGTGATACTTAGAAAACAAGCATTAGTTCACAGTAGGAGATCTGGCATCTTGGGTCTGAAAATATTAATCTCACTGGTATCATTATGACATGTGAGAAAGAAGTATTGCCAGCAAATACCCTGAGACTTGTGTAAAATCATACAGACACAGCATAAAGCCTTTCGGCACGTGCAGTGTTAACTCAGCATGTGCAGTGTTAACTCTCTTCCCCAGTTTAAAATGTTATGAATTCCTCCACATCAGATCTGAGATCTCCATGTTCTTTCCTGTTGAAGGTTTCCTCCAAGCCCAGTTTATGGCTGGTCTGGCATAAATTTTCCTCTCCCCCTTCTACTCATTTGCTATCTCTATGCAAATACGTTCAATGACCCAGTTGTTTGGATGGTGCCGTTCCCCTTTTATAAGCTCTCAAAAGACTTTTCTGCTGTCTCAAACCTTTAGTTCGTATATCCAGAACCCTTCTGTTTATACCCCGCTGGATTTTGCTGTAGGAATTGCTGACCATGATTTTAGCCCTTTCATTCAAGAAAGGGCACTGAAGATGCTGTAGAGATGCAAAGATCCATGATTCATTGTTCCTCCATTTAACTGGACAACAATAATTTTCACATATTTGGATGAAGAATCAAGAGGGAGAATTCTTTTTCAAGTCTCCAGGATTTTCAGCTTATTTGGTGACCTTGCAACAACAATGTATAACATGTGAAAATAAAGCTGTTTGTTTTTCAATAAAGTGAACATTCCTCTCTTCTAGTAGCTCCTGGCAAGATAAAGCAGATATGTTAATGGAAATGTTTTGTTTTTTTTTTTTTTTTCCTTTTTGTAGATCCACCTTTAACTGAAGACAGCAAATTCCCAGTGGGACCTCCCGTAAGACTCAGGAAGGACCCTCATGGCTTTGAGCCTCATTTCCCAGGAAAAAGCCTGTCCCTGCAGGGTGAGATTAACAGATGTGCACTCCCCTGGACAAGCAGTGAGGAAATCAGCTTGGCTGTGCCACAAACAGCACGTGTTTCATGCAGAATGGCACGCAGTACGTTTGCTGCCTACATGAAATAGACCAATCTAATAACCTTAGTGTGTCCAACCCCGCAGGTGGAGATGGCATTTCCTTTGCCCAGGAGATGGAAAACCCCAGTAAGGTGCTCCCAGCCCATGTGGCAGCCAGAAATGCTCCTGGAGAGCTTTGCAGATCAGCATATTTTATTTACTATTGTGAAATGTTATGGCTGCTCAAATCTGGATGCACCAAAGGACTTTTGCCCAGCTACTTTCTCAGGCAGAGGCCAGACGATGCCACTATCTTGATTTTCTTGGTTCCTTTTTTTTTTTTTTTTTTTTGGAAAAGGATGTAGCAACATGTTGATCGGTTCAGGGAATTTGAATCATTGGTGTTTTTGGAAAAGGACTAAGCAAAAATGCACGATCCAGCCCTTTGCAAGTGAAGTGAGCTTAGACAGTGGTAGGGCCCTCTGCGAGCCGCATGCTCATTCAAACAACCCCAGCAGGTGATACAATGAGCTACAGAGCTAACAGGGTTTAGCTCCCAGCACCCCATCACCGCTCCTGGGCAAAATAATTTTTCCTTTGTATCTAAAATCCCAGCGATCCACTAGTGCCCAGAGCTCTTCCCGAAGACAGACAGAGAGCAAACTGTGAAACTGCCTTCCCATCTCAGTACAGCTGTATCTCCCCAGCAGACAGAGAATCTTCCCACCCTACCAGTGGCACATCCATGATGCATGGAGCAGCTCTGGGCTCACCAAAGGGCTGTATCCCTATTCCCCATTCACAGCCAGGGTCAGCAGAAACCAGAGAAAATCACAGATGTAATCTTCTTGGGAGGATGCTCCTGGAGATGGGGACCGTGGGGTTGCTCAGCTCCAAGTTGGGGTGCTGTGTGAAGCACCCCTGATATGGAACGCAGCGTCCAACCTGATGTATTTATTATTTTTGGCTTCCCATGCATTTCACATGCTTGCTGTGGAGGGGAGAGCATTTCTGGGTACTGCCAGGGGAAAAGGTCCTGGGGGGGATCCCAGGGAGCTGATGGAGGGGTGACTCATGGGGGTGGTGAGGGAGTGGGAGATTCCTGCGTAGCCTGCAAAGCAAGGGTGGCAGGGCATGGCACGGGCGGTGGTGAGGATGAGTGTGGGTTTCAAGCCCCAGCGGGCATGAGGAAGTTGAGCAAGTCAGACGAAGCCCCATGAGCAACCCCAGGGGTTTCTGCAGAGCTCCCTCAACCTGAACTAGCACTGATGGTTTCACCCCATCAGTGGTCTGTGTCAGCATCTGAACCGAGGGGTAAAAATCCATCGGGGCAGGGGACCTGGGACTGCAGGGGCTCTCCAGAAAAGGGGGGGTGAGTGATGTTCCTAGCTTGTCCTCCTAAAAAGCAAAATATTCTCCTACCTCACTGAGCATCACAGCTGGTACAAGCGAGCACTATAGCTGCTCTCACCATGGCAGCTGGAGACATCAGGAGCAGAAGTCCATGATGCAGTGGTCTGCACTGGGAGCTGGTGGCTTGCACCCAGGTGTCCAGAGCCACTGGAGATACCCTTGGGGAACATGCCTGGCCTCTGGCTGCTGGCCCAGATGGGTTTGGGTGCCCCCCAGGATCCCGCAGCAGATCAGCCAGCCCCACTGCATGTCTTGCACACATCAGGATGTCTCAAGTGGTCCAGGATGCCTCTATGCAGCTGAGCCATGCCTGCATCTCTGCTAGCTGCAATCAGAGCTCGGGCATCCAGCACACATGGAGACACCTGCATGTAAGTGTCTGACTCTGCACCTGAACCCCACCCCATGTTCCTGTGCAGCCACCAAAGAGGCTTCTCCTGGGTGGGCGATGAGACCCCGTAGGCTGATGAACAGCTCCTGAGCTGAGAAGTTCAGGCTCAGGCTGGTATCTCTGAAGTGAGGGAGTTTGTATGAGCCATTTGCACCATGGCCCACTTCGATCATGCACATTCATATGAAAAGTAACTGGAGTCTGATGGTGACGCTTCTGTAGGTGTTATGGTGTCTTCAGATTGGATTTGGACACCCTACCTCCTACAAGGATGCTGTAGGTACTAGGGCATTACTAGTAGCGGAAATTTCAGAGGGAAGCAACTTCTGGTTTATATATAAGATGACCCTACAAACCAACACTGGAGCAAATAATTTATATTGTAAACTACTCAAGAACTAAATTATACAGAATACATTGATCTTTTACACCCACTGAATACATTTCACAAAATCAGTTACACATAAATTTGCAGGAAAGGTCTAGAAGCAGAGCCGAGCATGAAATTATACAACCAGTGTATCACAGAAATTTATCTTTGACTGGTCAAACCTTGTTGTATATCTGATCGCTGAGCCTAGTTACCTGGTACCTCAGCTCCTGCTCTCAAGGTGCAGGTTTCAAAAGTAAGCAAACAAAAACCTGCTAGCAAATTTACAGAGAGTCCCCGTGTAAGTTCAGGGTTAGGGAGCCTAGTGATTAGATGTAGGCTATTTCCTTCCTTCTCCTTGTTTTATTTATTTACAGACCTACAGAGATCTGGGATGTTCTTCCTACGCTTAGTTGTATTTCATCATTCCACCTTCCTCTCTCCCTTTATCCTTTGCTGTTGTCATTGGCTGTGTTGTTCAGAATGCATTTGTAGGATAATCCTTACAGACCCTCAGATCTCTGTTTTCCTGGCCCCAGGATCAATCACAGAATCACTGAATCGTTCAGGTTGGGAGGGACCTCTTGAGGTCCTCTAGTCCAGACCCCTGCTCAAGGAGGGTCAGCTAGAGCAGGTTGTCCAGGACTGTATCTGGTTGGGTTTTGAGTATCTGCAGAGATAGCGACTGCAACTTCTCTGGACAACCTGAACTGTCCTAGACTCACCTTCCTTCCTGAGGAGGTGAGGGACAAGTCAGAAACACATTATCAGTGATATCTAATGAGGAGAGGAAAGAAATATGATCTGTATATGGGCACAGAGAAAAAAGGAAAAAAAGGTAAAGCCCCTCTTCCCAGTGGGAAGCTCTGATTTCCTTGCCCATGGTCTGTTATCCAACCTGCCCCTCCAGAGTGGCCAGGGCAAGGACAACTCCCTGAGAGCTCCCTCCAAAGATGAGCAGCACCAAGCAAACCAGCTGGAGGCTCTGCTGACCTCTTCCTCCCTTTTATCAGAAGAGAAGGTGCTCTGAGGGACAGAGCTGAAAAACTGCTAGAGAAGGAAGCAGGACAGATGCTGCACAGGAGTTGCGGCGATGCTGCTAGTGGTGAAAGCTCCCAAGTCCTTTACACCTGGGATGTGAAGTGGGATTTATTCCCGGGGACAGTCGCTGTCAAATAGAGAAACCTGGTCCCTTCTGTAGAGCTGGGTCAACACATCCTCCAGCTCCCCCAGTGTGAGGAGCTGGACCTTGTTCTTGTCGTTCTCAGCAATGACCGCCCAAGCCTTCCTGCGGTTGGTGTCCACCTCACAGCAAGCACTTGACCAGATGTGGCTGGGTTTATTAACCCTCCCCTTGGCAATGTAGTTGTTTCCGGGCACGGCGCCCACAATGACGTAGGTGGTGTTACAGCCCTGGGTCCTCCTGATCATCGTTTGCTGCTCGTAGTTGTTCCAGGCACCACCATTGAGTTTCTCATCCTGGGGCACTATGTTGGTGAGGGTGAAGGTAGCCGTCCTGCTGCTGGGGTCGGGGTGGTGGCTGCTGGGGTTCAAATGGCCACGGTTCAAACCTGTCAGGTTCTTGTAGTCTTGGAGGACAGCCTGGCTCTTGCTGAGTTGCTCTGAGCTGACTTTGAAATGATTTAAGAGGGTCCACTCTCTTTCCATAGTTTTGGGATAAGTTGGACCCATCAGCTTGACAGGTAAAGAAGAAAAAGTGTTAGTATTGGGAATGGGAGTAATGGAGCAGATTGCCCTGGAGCAGAAGTCTCTGAGTGTTGAGCACCCATTTTTTGTCATCTCTGTGTGAAAATGCATGAAGCAGAGAGAGGTCATAAAGCTGTCCCGCCCTGACAAACACAAGAGATTAAAAAAAAAAAAAAAAAAAGAAAAAGAAAAAAAGCTCAGAATTTGGCTGCTCTCAATTTGACTTGTGACCTTTGAAATCCAGCCCGCAGTCTGTGGTGGGAGTGTGGGTAGGTTAATGAGACAATGAGCATTTTCCACTCGAGGTTTGAGAGGTGGCTTTGGCGAGACATCTCTGCTGCCACATCTGGTTCCCTTTTCTCCTTTCTCCACATCCCACATCTTTCCAGGGCTCTCTCCAGTTCCTCCCACCCCCATTAATCATATCCAACCTTCATCAGTTGCTCCCATGAGCCCTGGCCTTTGCTCTGTTCAGCCCCATTTTTAAAAGAGTTGTCTCAGTCTCTATGAAGGTTCTCATGCCTTTTTAGATCCAATCTGACAACACTCTAGTGTTTTCCAAGCTTAGGGAAAACAAGCACACAGATATTCTCTTTGAAGGTTGGGTGTCTTAGGGAGTCCTTGAAGGTGGACAGGATGGGAAAAGGATGAGCAGAAGAGCTGTGGAGCCCACAGGTCTCCCAGGAGGAGATGAGGAAGACTCAGCCCCTTCTTCTGCCTTGCCCCTCACTTGGGAAAAAAGTATGTGTGGTTGCTGCAGGTGTATCACATTCCTGAAACACCAGTGTTTGCCTCCTCTAGCCCCATACACAGGGAGATGTGTCAGAAAAAATCTCACCTAAAGGTGAAGTTTCCCTGGGAGGGCTATAGTTCATTGCAAAGATGAAGCTTTTTGCTCAGTAAGCAAAAATACCTCAGTGCAAGTGGTGTCTGCCACTGCAGTGCTAATAACGTGTGATGAGCTGTGCCAGGGAGCACAGATGTGTTCCTTCTGCAGCATCACTGAAAATAAGCTAGAAATGATCAGCCACTGAAAGGACCTTATAACCCCCAAAGAGACCTGGGCAACCTATGTACTGCAAAAGACCTCTGAAGAAAGTTAGCAAAATCACAGATTTCACAGATGGCCTGGGTCCATGATCCAGGAGAAAAATATTTTTTATCCCCCTCTAAATTTGGAGGCTGCAGTGGTGCAACAACAAATTAGTTGCTTGAGTTCCTATGAGTAACAAGTGCAAATGCTTTTTTTTTTTTTTTCATAACTGTAACACCTTTCTTTTCATATTTAGGGAAACATATTTAGCCTTCCTCTGGGACGGGGCATATGGCTTGCTTCTGTGGCTCATTTTCACCTAAATTCTCTACTGCTACTGTGCCCCCAGCAATGACCTGAATTTCCTCTTCTGTTCTATAATGTGCTTGATCTTTTTACCGAAGATCTGCAGTTTGTCAGAAGGACATTTGGGAAGGCTCTGCAGTCTGTGGAGATCTGTGTGTCTGGTGGATCCTTCTGAACCAAGCCTGAGGCAGTGGTGGTAAGGGGCAACTGCCCGTAGATGGAGATCATGCACTTCTGGCTTGACTAATACAGATCCTACTCATATTCACTGCCTCAAATATCACTCAATAAATTCACCCAGTGTTAACCTAATGCTCTCATCACTGAGTGCCTGTGCCTAGAATTTTTCACTGGGTCATCTCACCCAGTTCTGAGTTTCTCTGCACTTCTCTCACGCCACTTGCAAAGCCAAATTGACTCTTAACTGGGAGCAAAGAAGCTACATCAGGAATGCAAAACAGTTCAGGGTGAAGTGGAGACCAGAGCCCAGCACAGTTGGTACCTCAAATTTAGCTGCTGTTGGATGTCTTTTTTTCCCATTGTTTAGTCCCCCCATCACAGCATGGGACAGAGAGGAGGGCAATTTGACTTAATGTAATGTAAATTCATGTAATGTAATGTAATGCAGTTTGACTTAATGTTCCTGTAAGGTCAATGTGGAAAAATGGGCACTTTTAGGATATGACTCATCTCATCCTCCTGCTGATGTCTCAAACTCATCAGAGGAATCATGTGGTGAAGGTGTTTGAAGCTAGACGAGATAAATCCCATCCAGTGGGTCCATTTGCATGTGTGTGTGGGTGGGAGGAAAAAAGAACTGTTTGGTTAAACGCTCCAGTTCATCTTTTAATGACTGGAGGGTGACGCGGTGTAAGAGAGGACACTCACCTGGGGCTCAACCAGCCACGTCTTGGGTCTCTTGCCAGGTCCAGGCTGGTAGAGGTAAGCAGAGTAGACGGGAATACGCCTGTTCCTGTCGTACAGGGTGGCAAAGTAATACCGGTTCCTGTAACGCTGGCAGATCCAGGCTGGGCTCTCCGGCTCCAGCGCTTCATTTGGGGGGGTTTCCCGGAAAAAAAACTGAGGGCACGATCTTTCAAAGGATGTCACCACCTCGCTGCATCCCAGCCAGAGGCAGCTCGCCGAGACCTGCAGCAGCAGCAGCAACAGCATCGTGGGGAGGATTTCACGTGGAGGGATCTTGCTCACCTGGAGGGAAAATGCAGAGGTACAGTCAACTTGGAGAAAGCTCATCGTGGCCTGGAGTCATTTTTGTGCTTGTAGGACACGGCTGGCAGAGGAGGGGACTATGAGAGGCCAAGGAGGGGACAACTTCTGTCCTCCTGGATATGGAAAAATCAACAGAGGAATAAGAGTGAAATCTAAAATAGGTTTCAGGTGCCTAGAGGAGGCAGCAGTGGGAGAATTTATCTCATCTAAGCAGGGATCGAAACCTACTCCATGTCTAATCAGCTCACACAGCAAAGTTTTCTTGGAACTGAGGCATGGTGTTGGGACAAGGCCACCTCTTCCAACCTACCTGTGTTGGCTACGGGCACAGCTTTTGCACTGGTACAGGAGAAAAATCCTGAAGCAACCTAGAGGCTGGAAGCCCCTATTTCAGAATAACATCTGGCTCCCTTCTGCTCTGAGGACCTTCCCACATCAAAGGACCTGCAGCTGGGCACATACTCTGCTCAACCACCTGCAATGCTGAGCTGGGCTTTAGTCTTGCGGGGGATTTGGAAGGGAAATAAGTGTTGCTGCACTTCCTACATGTCCCTGTCCCCATCCAACTTCACATAAATATGCAGCTCTTTGGTAATTCCTCTGGGCTCGCAGCAGGATTATTCTCCCCTAATTAGGTCAGATGTTTAACCCAAAGTGGTCCAGCTTGGGGTCCTGGATCTCAGCTGACACTGGGAAATGTGTGTCCTCCTGCTCAGTTTGCGTTTTCCGAGTGTCCAACCCCAGACAATGAACTTGCAGCCACATGGATACAGAAAGAGAAAGGGCCAAGCAGATGGTAGCAGCAAGCACAAGGGATGACACCTCTATCTTATTGGCACCCTGGCTGCTGCTGTAGCAATGCAGATACTGATGGGGAGCTATGCTGATTCTTTCTTTTTGGAGAAAAGAGTTGAAAAATTCCCTGTGATGCTGGTAGTGATGAGGATGCTTGACCTTCTTTCAGATGCACCACAGGCTTAGGGATAGCAGTGGTATTTCCATTTTGATTGTTAGGCATTTGATGGAGTCAGTTTAAAATAATTAGCATTTTAAATAAGGCAGGCAGGACAAGCAGCTAAAAGGATTCATGAGGGAGAAAGCTGTCATGGCCTCTAAAACACAAACCCTGTCTTTGGCTGGGGAAGTGTCTGAGCTGAGGACTACTGCAGGCTTGAAAAGTCACCTTGCACATTTGCTCTTTTCTTATTCTTTTCCCTGACCCTCATCTATTAATTTCCATGGATTCAGGATACTGAGCTAGATATACCCTTGCTCTGACCCAAGATGTCTGGTCCTTTACCTCTTTACCAGTGCTGGATCAGGAATGGGGTGACCAGTAAGCTGAAAACTGAGAAGAGTGAACCACAAGAAGTTCCTTATTACAGAACTCCACAGAGCATGACCATATCTGCCCCAGCTCAGGCAGAAACGTTACTGAAAAGTCCTTCTCTTGCACCACCCCCTCCATGAGCTTAAATTATATCTAACAAGCGTAATATCAGATATATAGAAACCAACCTACCGTGTGAAAGAGCGGCACGTAAATATTTTTATTCACAGGACTCTGCTCGCAGCCTCAAAGTGGTAGAGGACTTTCAAATGCCTCTGCTACAATCTGAAACCGGCTGTGACCTTAGGGCGGTTTATATATGGTCTCCAGGAAAGCAGAGTTGTTAGATTTCTCAAACAGGCTTTAAAGTAAATTTTTTCAGGGGTGGAGCCACTTGTGTTTTTCCAGAGGTCTTTTGCAAGGTCATAGGTGGAATTATGGTACTCAGTAAGCTCCCCCTCTCTTATTCAACAGTTTCATGTGAACTTTCCAGGTGACTTGGCAACTGAAACTTAATTAGGCAAGGTGTTTTATGGCATTTCTGATAACCTTGAATCAAGTGTTTCCTACAGCTGTGAGCCAAACTCCACCAGCGAGCCAAAATAAGACCTTGAATCTACCCTTTCCCAACACCACCCATGACAGAGGATACAAACCCGACTCCCACCTGCTTGGTGCGTGCTGTATTGACAGCCAGAAATTCATAAGATAAGTGATGCTGCCAGATCAGGTGTAAAGGAGTGCTTGGCTGCACTAGCCACCCTCAGATCAGGAGGGGACTCTGCACCCAGCATCTTCAGTGCATCTCATACAACCGCGGTCAGATTCCTGTGCTGCAGGCAGGGGCATTCAGCTGCAACCCAATGCCTGGTGTTTGCCCTTAACTAACCAAGACCTTGCTGGAGCCTAGGCAATAATTCATCCCCAAAGAGATACCCAAGACAGGCAGGAGAAATTGCAATCAGCAAGATGAATAATTAAAAAAAATCGAGACAGACTCCGTTTTCCTGCAATTAAACATCTGAGTTCACCATCAGGCATTTCCTTGTGCCCATTCCCAAGGCTCCCCATGCTGATTGTTTCCCTGAAGCATCCCTGGTCAGGTTCAACATTTGGCTGGGGGAGCAGGTGAGCAGAAGGGACACTGCCACCACTTCAGAGCCTCCCACCGGGCTTTGGTGACCTTTCCAGATGGGTGACACACTGCCAGAGCTGCTGAGGGCTTCAGATCTAATGGGATCTCAGGGGCTGGTTTCTGAGAGTGCCAGTTCATAGTGGGGTAGTTTATTTGCTCTGGGAAAACAAAAATTCCTTCTTTGAGGTTTTGATCTGAGCATCACCAGAAGTGCTTTTTTTCCTGGAGCCCACCTGATTTTACTATTTTTTCAAAGACCAGGGATTAGCTCATGTCATGACAATTTCCAAACTTCTTTAAATCTCTTCTGCCTCTAAGTGTCTCATATTCTCCAGATCTTTACTTTCCTATACCTGAGTTTATTTCCCAAGTCATTCCTTATGTCCTTGCCCTCCTTAGCATAAAATATTAAAGATCTGCATAACACAGTGCATGCATAAACTCTCATTTTCTTCTTGGAGGGGGGATGTTAGAGCTCAGCAGCTGCAGCCCACCCTTTGTCTGATCTATTATGCCAAGGAAACACTTTAAATATTGCAGCCAATGGTGAGAAAATAGTAAGAGCTTACCTTGAAGCAGAGTCTCAGAACAAGCAGCTGAACCGTTGCTTCATTCTTCTCCCTGGAGAAATGGTTGATCCCTCAAGAGTCCCACTGCAATATATACCCACTCATAAATCTGCCCCTTTTTCATAAAAAGGGAAACACACAGAAAAGAGGGTATTTCTACTGTTATTCTGGGACAATTTCTTCATGCCTGCCCAGAAATGGGGTAACAATTGCTATTTCCTCGGGATTTCTCCCAGGTTTGCTGACTTGCAGCATCACGTGTAAGAAGCAGTTAACTGGTGATTTCCTTTTCTGTTTCCTCATTCCCGATGGGTGCCGCAACTGCTACTGCAGCACCTACATGTGTTTCTGTTCCTGGCAGACCAACTCTGGTGGCATTCGACCAACCGGCCTGTCTCTGAGTACACACAGATGTTCACAGTTTGCTCTTCGACAGCCCCTCAGACACAGTTTGCTCTTCTACGGCCCCTCAGAATATAATTAATATGGTCAGGCTACATATTTTTCCCTTGCCTGATTGCAAAGGCTTTGTAACAGCACTTATTAATGCTATCTTACAGATGAGGGGGGCACACCTTGGTCTCTGCTTGATGCTGTACAGACACTGCTGAGCCCGTGTTCAAATAGGATCCCAATCTGCCCAGAAAGGAGGCTTGGTGAAGACAGGGTTCCTCCCCTTAGGAGTAGATAAAAGGAATTTGGGGGGATGGATACAGAAATCAAAGTTTGGTAGGCTGCTTTTTCTTGACCTCAGAGGACAGGGGGAATGAGAAGGGTTGCCTCCTGTGGTATCTCTAAGGACAGCTGGAGGAAAGATGCTGGTTTCTTACATTCTTAGTGGGGTGGAGAGAAATGGGACTAAAGATTGTTAATGACTGTGACCAAGAATAATCAGAAGTGGGTATGACAAAAGTCAGGGACTCTAAGAAGGGTCTACTGTCCTAAGCTGCATGTTGGAGCAGAGTTAAAGGGTTCTGGCAATATTTTGTACACATTTTGCTTAAAAGCTGCAGGGACCATGACTATTTTATCTTGAATTTTTAATTTCAATACAGGCACCTAGTCCACAGGCCACATGCTGCTTGTCTTATCCTATATATCGCTGAACCCCAAGGGTTCAGTTGCTCTGATCTAGCAAATGCTTCCTCGGGTAGCCCAGTAAAAAGCATCAATGGGAAGCAGTTCCTGCACTGCATTTCACTCCCTGAGCTCTGCCCTTGACCTCTGGGTCTTATCCTGTTACATTTTGTCAGTGCAAGATCTTGGCCACTGAAAGCATGTCTTAAAGTATTGGAGCAATGGGATTCTGCAACTCTAGTTCAAAATAGCACTTGATGGACATGCCTGAAGAATTGCAGTGTTGAGCTTGATGTGCAGGCAATCCTTGTTGGTCCTCTGCTTTTAAAGTATCAGGTCGTGGATGGAGTGCTGCTGCTCACAAAAAGTCATTATATACAGAGGAAGGAAGAGGACAGGCAGTCAACACTAAGTTTCTTATTTTTTCAAAAAGGACTTAAAATATCCACAGTGAAACAGTAAACAGCCAATTAGGTAATACAATCAATACCCCTCTGTGATATCAAAAATGTAATGGAAACGTAGTTCAAGTTTTAAAAAGGCCTGGTGGTGAAATCCCACGCAAAGCAATTTGCAGCAGGCCAGGCTTAGATAACAAGTTTTTCCATGTAACTGTCATCAACAAAAGTTAACCTGGTTTAACTCTTACAGTGGACTGGTGAAACTGTTTAAAATCCTTACGTGGGCACTCTTCTTTTGGAAGTGAAGGAAAATGGGTCCAGTTTAGTTGTGAATGAGTGAGCAGTGAGAATGAACCCAAATTCTTCTACCTGTCCACAGTTTTAATTAATCTGGGAAAATTTTACTGTGTGCAAAATACAGGTAACAGTCCAGGAATACTGTAATGATGAGTTGGTTGTTATAACCAGAAATAACCAGAAGAAGCCATGAACCTCTTGTCCTACTCCTGAGGTCTATGAGGTCATGCTTTTGCATTTCATTGATTTTTATAAAAATTGTGCTCTAATGTTTAGTAACTGGCACTATTCTGCCTTTGATGTCAGTGTAGGCAGTGCCTACATGCTGTCCAGAACTGTGCATTTTCTGGATGGAGAGGTGATGTGAGTGATGTTCAATGAACTCCCCTTCAGGCTGGCTCCCACATGGTCTGTCCTGTAAGACAAACCTCCATTTCTTCAACTTGTAAAGGTCAGAGATCGAAAAATCCTGACTGAATGTATCCTCCAGTCTTCTGCCAGTTGGGAGCCCAGAGGTTCATGGATGAAGTGCTTCCAATAATTTTTCCATGTCATGGTTGAAAAGAAACAGGACTTGCAGCACTTTTCTAGGGAAAGCATATCAAAGTCCTGACGTGGCTTCTCCACGAGGATGTTCTTCCGATACTTTTCCCAGTTTTCTTTCTATCAGATGTTGAAGACAGCAGTCCAACCTCCTGCTCAAAGCAGGGCAAGCTATAAGGTAGTTGTCCAGATGCAGGGAAATGCAAATACCTCTTGTGACTGCAGTGCAGGGAAAAGGGGATTTTGAACTAGCAGCATCAGAGGAGGGCATGATTTCTACTGCAGAAAAAAAGGTGTCACCAAAGCCTTCTCTTGAGTCTTTGGTCCCCATGGAAGAAGCAAATGAATAGCCAAAGAGATGCTAAGTAGATTGACCAGTGAAGGGCTTCAGGAAGGAGTAAATCACAGCAGCAGAAGCCAAATGGGCAGGAGAAAACAAAATGTAAGGAAGAGAAACATCATTGGACGTGAATTGAGTAGATGTATGCTGTTCTGGGCTGTTCTCCTTAGAGGGCAGCAAAGATCCTGGTATCCCTTGGCCACAGACAGGACCTGAAGATGTCCAGATGCTGGACCTGGGTGTCACCTCTGGTTTTGGGAGGTACTCTGCTGATGTGAGTGAGGACAGAGAGGGAATGTAGACACCCCAAGGCCAGCGCACTCTTCTGCAACAGCCACTATGCTGAGACACACAAGTCTCACCCTACTGCTATGCCAAGTATGTTCACCCCTGACAGGTGTTTGAATGAGCGTGAGCTTCAAGTGATGGTTAAAAAACTGATCCAGTCAGACCAAAGATTTGAGGTGCCCCGAAGAGGCAGCTGCTCTTTCTTCTGTCCCTCCCCAGTGTCCCAGAAGTGGTCTCAAAGCAGCTCTGCCATGCAGCTCTCTGTTAAGGAACACGGCCCATCTCCCATGCAAACAACAAAACCCTTGTCCAGGGCCATGTAAAAAGTATCAAATTTATGGAGAAAATGCAGGGAAAACGTAAGGATGTAAAAGATTTACTAGGTTACCTAATTCCTCCAAAGAGAGCGGGTGTACATTATCTATTTTAAACTATTTACCTTGAGCTATTCTTCTATGCAACACGCCTATTGCTGGCTTAAGGCAATCCTTTCATTTTAGAGACAAATACCTTCAATCCATCCCTTCTTCATAAGGATCAAGAGTGTTTTTAATATAGTACAGCTCAGCTGAAAATATTGGCACATGATTTGGGTAACTTTAGTTATCTTAACTCCACCAGACTGAGTGCCACGGTCCCTGTGCATGCAGAGCAGGTAACACTTACGTGGCAGTGGGGTCTCCTCCTTGCCACCAATGAAGTATCACCCTGCCACAAATACTCACCAGCTGAGAGCTGTTGGGTTGCCTGTGGTTACTTTCACTCTTTCAGTTTCATTCAGCTTTGGAGACCAAAAATCAGTCCGTTGTTTTCACTTTCAGATTCTCATGCAGCAGCACAGAGTCCACTGGGGAAGATTAAGCAATAACTGAAACCCCTTGTCACAGATGCACGCCAGTTCTGTGGGTTGGGTGTTGATGGATGAAGAGACAGCAGCAAGGAAAAAGCAGGATATTTGCCTGGGAGCAGAGGTAAAAAGTGGACAGCAAAAGCAGTGATGTAATATTGATGTAGAAGGAAGGTTTGTACCTACAACACGTGGAGATCATAAAATATTTTAATATTAAAATCTCACACAGGAAGAAATAATAAGAGGTGCTCATCCCCAAAATCTCTCTATGTGGGATTCATTCATCCTAAGTCAGGCGTTTGAGAGAGAGATTTCCAAACCTATAGTCAATGGCGAGACAAAGGTGTCTCCAGAAGAAGGTGATGTTAGCCCAAATTAAGCAAATGTAAAATCTAAAACTGTAAAATAGTTCAAACTGAATTGTTTATTTCTGTGTTGAGTATAAAGGCAGTCAAAGTTGATAGCTTGGTCACAGACTTTTAGATACTTAAAGCCTTGAGCAACAAATCTATCCCCTCTCTTGGTGACTCTGGTTTTGGGGTATATCTGGAAAAGCCTTGCAGGCCACCTCACACCATCACTGAGGGCACGTCTCCAGTTTTTCAAAGCAGCTCTTTCCCACGTACCCAGGAAGAAGCTCAGTTCTTGCACTGTGGTGTGAAAATCAGCAGAGAGCTTCTGCGTCTTAACACCTTTTGTGGACTAGAAGTGGTTGCAGATGCAGTCTAGGTTATGTCAGACAGATGGGTTTCCCCACGGAAAAAAAATCTGTTTGCTCAAAGTTCAAGAAACTCAACCCCATGACTCAGGGTGGGAAGCGCCGGCTTCTTGCTGAATTTATGGTGCTGCACTAAAAAAGGCTAGTGTTGAATCAACGGGGAAATCCTGCCAGTGAGGTCAGGGCTGGTCAGTCAGGGCTGGAGGAGCCGTATGCTCACACATCTGGATCAGTAGGCACAGATCACTCCTGACTAGGTCTCCCTAGTAATGCCTCCTCACACAGCCTGGGTCATGAAAGATTACCACCAAAGGGGAGGTTTAGACAGATCTGGGATCTGTCCTTTTGCATTTTCTAGGGCTCGTGAGACCCCTTTCTTCCATCCCTCCAGTTTGTTTCTCCCTCAAAGGGCTCCCTTGTTCAACTTAGCAACACGGCGGCATCGCTTAGGTACCCGAAATAGTCAACCACAGCCTTCAGCACAGCCTGTCAAGGCAATTCAGTGAGCAAATGCACTTTCCCTGCAAGCTTGGAGCACATCCCATTCCCCCCTCCTCCAGGCTTTGCTCACCTTTATGGGCAGCAGATCACTCACCTCCAACAAGGTTAAAACTTTACCTGGAGAAAACCAGCAGCACCAAGGTGACGCACTGCTGCAGTTGGCTGCTGGTCTGGTTGACAGCAAGGGAAATCAAAGGGTGGCAGGTTGGACTGGAAAGTAGCTCACACCTGCAATTGTACCTCAGGTAAAATCAAAGTCCAAAGACAAAGCAACTCTGGAGCCTGAATTTGTGGGATTGCCTTCCTTCCAACACGCAGTGATAAAAGCATACTTCTTCATAAACTATAGAAACACTCACAACTGTGCTTTGATTTCGTGAACAGGCTGATCTGCACAGAAATTAATGCATGCTGTGGTTTCACATAGATATATTTTTAAGAGGACGAAATATCTTCACTTATTAAGACAACCTGTTTATTAAGCCCCCTTTGATTCTGGAAGACACTGGTATATTAGGGCCAGGATTTCACCATGTATGTGGACTCCCAAATCCTGTTGAGACTTGGCTGGTTTGAAGCTGCACCGAGATATGCTACCAAGGTGGCCTGAGGCATGGAGCACACATCTTTGGGAAATAGGTTGAGGGATTCAGGCTCGTTAAGTCTGACAAAGGGGAGGCTGAAGGGCAGCCCAATAGCTGCCTACAGCTACTTGGAAGAGCAAAGATAATAAAGTCAAGGTCTTCATGGTAGAACCAGGCACTATAACGAAGGGCAGCAGCCACAGACTGTGGCTTGGGAGGTGCAGGTTGGACAGCAGGATAAAAAATGTCTCTAGGCGGGTAGTACAGCACTGTGACAGGATGTTGGGAAATGGCAAACGATGAATTGTGGAGGTGACTCAAGGCTTAGCTGGATGAAACCATGGCTAAGCCAGTCTAGAGCTGACAGTGCTTCCGCTTCAAGCGGGAGGTTGAATTAGAGTCCTCCAGCTGATGTTGCCAACCAGCATTTCTATGACCCTATGGTAGATGCATCTCCCATCTTCCCTCCGCCACTGCCCTGCCCTGCCCCGACACACTCAGATATTGTCTGGAAAATTATAACAAGGCAGTAGATGGCCAAATTCCCTAGCCCTGAGAGTTGTACATTAAAGTAATTCTACAGCACGAAGCCACAAAAAAACACACCACATACCTCAGAGAGACAAGAGGAAGGCATGTGTCCAGGTTCCCAGTTCAGACTCCTCTGGGGGATAGACACCAACCAGATGAGACCCCATCAGCTCATCTCCTCCCACAAGGAGAGACTGATGATATCCAATGGTCTCTGCACCAACCCGGCTCCTCTGCTAGCCGTGAAAAATCACCCCACCGTGAGAACCGTGTTTTCACTGCTCCGCAGCCCCAGGTTGGCTGTCTCTGCAGTAAACACAGGCTGTGTTACTGCACCTTAATTATGCTGAGGGTAATTAGCAGGTATGTCAACGTGAAGATTTCCAGTGAGGCTGCTGGCTCACTCTATATGGAAATTAGGTTGTTTGTGAGTGGAAGTATGTCAGACCAAACTCCGGAGGAAAAGCCTCGTTGCTAATCAGGAAGAGCAGCCTCTTTGCTTGGGAGTTGTGCCCTGGGTCATCTCTGCCGGACTTGGCATCCCCTCAAGCCCGTGGATGTGGCATGGCAGGAAGAGCCAGCTGTCCACGGTGGGCAACCCTGATCTTCACTTCATCTCTGAAGACGTCAGCTCTAGTCGTTCAGCACTCACTGCCTCTAGCCAAAAGTGATGTGATAATGCTGCTTCGTAGGAGGGTGGCAGATCCTGCCGATATACATGCATCATCTTCTGTTAGGAGACAGAAGTTGTAATTTAAGAGAAAGCCCTTGGCGATGCTGAAGCTGCCAGGAGAGACCTTATTCCTGTTAAGTATAATCTTAACTATGTGTTTTGTCATTTTGTATTTTTGTGACTTGCCATTACTGAAAAATCCAGACTTGGAAGTAAACAAATACTTCATTCATAAATCTCGCTCAGTGCTCGTGTTCATTGATTCCTGAACGTATTTGATAAAAGGATTCCTCCCACTTAGCTTTTGGGAAGGTGATAAAACCACTGGGTATTAAGTGCTAAAATGTCTCTTAGGTTGATCTTACAAGTTCATTCAACAAAACTTGCTAAGTTTAAGCTAGGATCTGTGTTTAAGAAAGCGTGAGCAAACAGCCTGCTCTTCCCAATTGCAGCGTGATTCTTTCTCTTACAGAGGAACAGGGGCATGAGCCAACCACTTAAGTTGAGTGCATATGGTGGGAGGTCAGCGTGAAACACTTTGCATTTTGAGTGCCCGAGACATAAGATGTTAATGTTTTCCAAGTGCATTTCAAGAATGTATATGTTAAAGACTGTGACTAAATCTAAAATCAACAAAAACTGCTCTCTACTACCCACAACTTAAAATTTGCACCTGGAATATAAGCTGAGGACCAGTGGGAATAGAGAGAGCTCAGAAACAGAGGCCTGCTGCTGCATCACGATGTGTGGGTGAAGAAAGTAGCCAGGACACAGGTCCTGGCCAGGAACATTTCCTAATTAAGCTGTATCCGCAAGAAACTGGCCCCTGAAGCCAGACAAAAACAAAACCAAAAGCAACAAAAACAACTGCAACAGCCCTCTCCTAGCTCACCCCATCAAAATGTCTCAGACTCCCAGATTTTCTTCTGGAGTTCTGTTGATGGCTGAGCAGGATTTGCCCTGCTGAAGACCTAGTTCTCAGCACTCCCTTTTGAGTCAATAAAAGATGAATACACATTTCCAGGGCACAGTTCACACCAGGCAGATGATGTGAATTATACTATAAAAGTGCTTATTTCTCTCTGATGACTATAAGGGATGGCAGGGTGACAAGCTCTGATTTACACCTCTAAGATTACATGAGATGAGTCCCATTTTATGTTGCCATCTCTATATACATGATGTCTATTTTATATTACTTAGCCAAAGCAAAACATGAAAATACAAAAGCTACCCTTTTCCAAAGCCCCTTCCTTATGGACAGACCTCTGATGCAAAGAGCCCCTCCTCATTCATTCTCATGACCTTGGCATGTCAACCCAGCAGGAAATTTCAGGGGATTTTTGTAACCCTCTAGGAGGACCTACTGCACTCACAGCATCTCTCCTGAGTGTCTGGATGCTCTCTTGAGAGCAAAACAGAAAAATAGTCAGTGTAGCAAGGAATAGGAGGGAAGGATGCACTTCATGCAATTCAGTCTTACTGTTCTTAGATCCCGTCATTTGGTGGGATTGGAGAAGCCAACAGGGGGTGAGGACCAAAGACTTTTTTTTCTTACCTCTTAGCAGGGTTGGCTGGGCTTCGAGTAGTGCTCTGCATGTTACTCAAGCCCAAAATAGCTTTCAGGACCAGAAAACCACCTAGCGTGAAGATGAGCTCATGCTAAACTAGCTAGGGGCTAAACGCAAATTTGGGGTGCTTGAGAAGTGATGTCAAAAGCTGTTTGTGCAGGTGACTCGCTTTGAGTCAGAATTCCTGCTGGACCAAGAGCTAGCTCATGGACGCAATGGAGCAAGTCAAGAGTCAGCTAACGCCAGCTCTAGGCTAACCCTTCCCCTCCTGATGCAGCCGTATCCTGTAACACTCTCCCTTCAGCCCAAATAGATGAACTAGGAGGGCTGAGCACAACCCAAAATGACCAGTGATGCTTCTTCGTGGCTTGGGTTTCTGCTGGGGATGCCACTTCTTGGAACATGGCCATTGCCAATAGGATGTGTGAGAAAATCATAGAATCATAGAATTGTTTAGGTTGGAAAAGACCTTTAAGATCATCAAGTCCAACTGTTAAAACTGCTAAGAAAATACAACGTTAAAACCGTTAAATCACAAGTTTCAACTCTATGGATGCAGTATTCAATGCTCATTTTCATTTATAGTGAAGTATTTTAGCTTACAGCACGCAGAGAAGAAATTTACTATAAAAATATACCTGTGTACATAATAAGCAAGTGGGGAAATTTGAAATGGGTATTTCCAGGAGTATGTCAACAAGATACGGTGAGTCACGAACTGTGGTAAGCTAAACTCAGCATTTCCTTTGTTTTGTGGGTTTCTGCACCAACATGGTTTTGAAAGTGGTGTATATGGGCAGCACTTGTCTTTCCAAGTAGGAGAGAGAGGAATGGGAACACAGAAGGCTGACAGCTCTGCAGGTCTCACCTAAGCGGGGTGAGAAAATGAGCCATATACAACGGGCAAATTCTTCAGTGATTAACAAAGATTTTCCTCAAACAGAAGCAGACACGAGCCCAGCAGGGAAATGCAGAAACCTGCACGCAGCCAGCTCAGACCTCACCTCAGTTGCCTCTTTGATGCTTTTCCCAAGATGAAGGCACTTCCCTAGAAAACAAAATTCACAGCAAGGACCAACTGCCAGGACCCATCTCACAGCAGAGGATATTTTCTGGGGCAGAGAAAGTAGCTGATGTGGTTAGAGAAGCATTGGGTGGCATCAACCTTGTGTCCGGGCAAGCTGCAACAGCAGTTGACCTGCAGTCCACCATATGGGTCTAACCAGAGGCTGTTTTGCTCTTGAAAAGCAAAAGCAGAAGTATCTGCTGACACTCATGAGGAAACGAGCCCAGAAAAACTGTTTTACGGGAGATGCATTTGAAATCCAGACTGGCTGGTAAGAGGCAGATCCCATTAGTAATAAATCTTTGGAGGTTTTTTTAGGTGTTTCTGCATGTTTAATCTTCGGGATTGGACCACACTTTGTTGCCCTCACTAGATCTCTGGGTTGCCTTGGTAGAAAAAAGGCAGATTCACCAGTTCTCAGTATAGACTGCTATGCCTGGGAAAAGCAGGAGCTAATGCCACCAGTGGCATTTGTGAGCGGGGAACCCTAACTCAGCAGCACACCGATACCATGGTGGAGGTCCTGGATGAAAAGTGGCGGACCTGCTCCAGCTGTCCAATGTCAACATTTAGTGAGACCATAAAACTTGGGATGGAGATAACCTTGAGCAGCCTGATCTAGCACTGATGTTACATCTGCTGCAAGCAGAAGTTTGGGCTCTCCAGGGCTCCCTTCTGACGTCAGTCTTTCCAGGATGATCTTTTTGCTCTTGACTGGGCATCACAAAATGTGAAGCGTAGCTTCAGCAGGAGCCAAATCTGTGTGTCTCATGATCAGTGTGTGAACACTGACCCCCCAGGAGCAACGAATGAGGAGACTAACCTCGAATTTGTCACCTACATCTTTATTTTTTCTCCCTTTAACACCTGTATCTGCAAAACCCAGAAGTCTCTGTTAAAAACTCCCCACCTTCCTATAGTTACAGACGGTCCTACAGCACCCAAAGAGGGTGGTGGGAAAGAGTCAACGTGGAGTCAAGTCCAACCTCAAGTGTCAAAAGGTAAATATTTATAAAACCATGGGCATTATGAAGAAGATCTGGAGAGTTATTTAAAATAAGACCAAAATACAGGTCAATGCGGGTAAGGCTGAAGTAATAAGAAGGTAGAAAATACCAGGTTTAGAGTGTGGTTTCTATGTCATGGTTCTTGTTTTTAAGTCAGCCGCAGAGTTAAATCACAGAAATCAGCACAAAATGCATTGGCTGATATTTTTCAGTTTTTTCAGTGGTAAGAAAAGTTTCTGATAAATGCAGAGCTGTTACCATCAGCCCCAACATGGTGTCCTGGAGGTGTGCTACAGGAAACAGTGCTGAGGACACGACTTTCTTTTTGTACCGCTCTCACACTTACTCCTGGATATTCCCCCATGGATGCTTTATTTGAGAAGCATGTTTGGGTTAGTGGCACAAACTTGCCATTAAAATCCATGCATTTATTTAATATCAACCTTTCAAATCATAATTATTCTGCAGAATTAAAACAGGTAACACCCCTCTTTATTGTAACCTAGGGCAACTGCTTTATTCCATTACAGAGCTGATCTCTCCTAAGGATCACAGGTGCCCTCCAGCTATTTGGGTATTATTTGTCAGTGCTTATAACATGAAGTTTTCTGCTCATCTGGGATTCTTTCTCCACGTGTCATGCTGTATTCTGAACTTTTATTTTTTCTCTTGGAAATTGCTCAAACGTTCAGAAAAGAAAATAGAAGAAAAGACTTAAAGATATTATTTACTCTCAAACTACTCCTTTCTGCTCCAAATTATTTTCATTGAGCACTCACTCAGGCAGCTCATCTAGATAGCCTTTGAAAGGCTGCATGTTGTTTGTTCTCAGTCACTCAAATTGTCCTGCAGGAACAATCTGTCCCTGAAGATAAGTAAATAACATTTATTAATGGCAGGTAAAACCTCTTAGCTTTATTGGTTTCTCTACCAGTCACGGACTGACTTTCTAGTAGAAGATGAATTTCAGTGCAAGTTACAAACACTGCAATTAGTATTTTTCAATTTCATTATTGCAATTTATTGCAATATGGCTAGATAACATTATTGACAAACTGGGGGAAAAAAAAAAATAATGCCAGCATGGAGAATTTCCTTATCTACCTTCTGCTCAGTGATGTTCAAGGGTGAAACACACCCAGAGACAAGGTATTAAAAACTGTGGACTTTTTTCTTTCCTATGTTGTTTGAATAAAACACATCCTGAAAGTCCCACCTTCCTAGCCCGAAAGCTGTCAAGATCTCAGCCATCTACACCAGCAACCGAACACAAGGCAACAAGGTTTTACTTTCCAAAAAAACAACTATTTTTAATACATGCATTTCACTCCGTCCCATCCAGGGCACTCCAGAAACGTCACACGGGAGGAGGAAAACAGCCGGCCCATCGTGTCGCCGAGACGTCTCGCTGGGGAAGGGGCTTTCCCCGGGAGCCACCATCTCGCCGTGCCGCTTCACAAAGGGGAAAGCAGAGCCGGGATGTTTTTTGGTCATTTTTTTTTTTTTCTTTTTTTTTTTTTTTCTTTTAGAAGCGAAGCTGCGTTGCTCGGTGTCAGCAACCCCGATACAGGAAAGGGGGGTTGTGTGCCGCGTGTGCTGGATCAGGTTCAGCTATCTATCGCGCGTAGGAAGTGGTGCGACGCTTCCACGTACGCAGCAGCTCCTGAGACCGCAGCACCTCGGTTTCGGCTGGGGACCAACGCGAGCGCGGCGAGGCAACCGTCTTCGATCCTCACCCTAAAGCAGAAAAGCTCTTTGTCTTTGAACCGAGCTACCCAAGTCAGCAAGAGCTGAACTGCGACTGGGTTTTGCTGTCAAAACACAATGGTGTTCACTTAACTTGCAAAGACAGGGGAAATTCTTTATGAGAAATGTCAGACCTGGTCCCTCCTTTGACTTGTCTCTGCTGTTATGAAAAACACCCCGCCGGCTGCAGGAACGGGAGCCAGATTTCCTGAGCTCCGATCTCAGCTTTGATGGGGACTACCCGGAGCGTTGTTGCAAACTCCTGCTTCAGCCCCCCTACCTCAATACGACCGACATAAAACACTTGGAAGCTTCTGAGTGTCCCAAACAGCACAGCAGATGGACATGGAAAGGACATTTAGTTAATCACCAGCCTCCAGAAAGGTTCAATCCAGAGTACACCATTCCTGGCAGCTGCCTGTCCCATCTACTCACAAAAACTTACTTATTGTAGACTCTGCCACATGCCTGGGCAATGCATGCCTACTTCCATTACCTAACTGCATTGGCTGCCCTTGCTGCTGGATTTTTTTTTTTTTTTTTTTCCTATTGTAAATCCTAAATGTGTTTGTTACTGAAATTGCTGAAAGGTTGATTTAATGTTCAGTGCATCAGCACTTCAAAGAGGAGGTGGTCAGCCTTCCTGTACTACGGTGTGTGATGCAGGACAGCTCTGCCGTTTTCTAATTGAAAATATTTTTTACATGAGATAAGCAATAGGGGAAATAACACACAAAGTCACTCTTTATTTTAGGTCCCAAAATTCGCTCTTTCCCTTAGTGAATGATTTTATGACCAACCATTATTTTTGTTCTTTACAAGTGCCTGTTTTGGAAGAGTTTTGAAATTCAGATTTGCAAATTCTTACAGCTGAACACAAGTGGGCCTGCATGCTTGACTTGTTTCTCAATTTAAAACAAACAATAATGAGATCTCAAGTACAAAGTTCTCTAAAGTGAAGCAAAAAGCATCATTAGATCTCAAGCTCTTCATTGGCCTCAACATCAGGAGGTGGCACACAGAAAGTAGAAACTAGGTCAGCTTCAGAAATATGAGCCTCCTTGTATTGAACATGCTGGGACTAAATCAGAAAGGCCAAAACACAACACAAAACTGATCTGGGGCAATGGAAAATCCCTTCTTACCTGCACTGACATCATAATATGGCCAGGAGGAACTCTGATCTGCTGCGTAGTGGAGAGGGTAGGTTATTGATGGGTGACACCTACAAAGCTGAAAGTACCCAGAAGCATCAGATGCCTTCAACTTGCCTGGGTCTCAGGGACTCTTCTGAGATACTTAAAAATAACCACCAGAAGCTGTCTTGGGGAACTTGAGCAGAGTGGGAAGATGCTTTCAGATTAAGACAGGGCAGAAGTCATGCTTATCTTTAAAATACAAGGATTGGGAGGAAAAGACAGATCCTGGAACCTACAGACCAGGAGGATGAACTTCATTCTGGAATGACTGCTGAGATCAACCTTCTGCAAGCACTTGGAAAGTAACAGGAGAGAGGGGTTTATCAAGACCAGGTTTTCTCAAACCAGTCTGACGTCCTCTTGTGACCTGGTAACAGACCTTGTGGGTAAGGGAGAGGCAGATGAATTCACATCACTTCTCTTTACAAAGACTTTGGATCGTGTCTACCGTGGCATTATTTGAGAGACTGGAGGCTGACACAATGCTTTAGGATACACATGGGAAGCACTGGAGAGTGCTCCCAGGGAGCTGCTCCACACCAGCGTGGAGGAACATAGCCACAAAGTCTGTCTGAGGTCCTGTTCAACATCTTCATTGTCAGCACAGCTGATGGAGGAGACCGTATTCTTATTAAATTCACAGACTGTTCCAAGCAGGAAAGGAGTCCAAGGACACGAGGGAGTGGGACTATTATTCAAAGCAATCAAAACAAATCAGAGAAATATTCCGGGGGAAAAAAACTGCCTTGAAATTCATATGTACGGTAGGAGAGGCTTCAAGACATATCAAGTAATTGTTCCACTTCATCCTGCGCTTTACCCATCCCACACACAATTAAACTTAACAAAGATCTGAGAAATGGAATGGACTGCATAGAGTCAGAGGTACCGTGGGGTCAGACCAGCCTGGGCAGCTGTTGGAGGGCAGAGCACAAGACTGGTATTGTAGATATCAGCACTAACCTGAGAGTTATGGTGCCTAAAGCTGTTGGTATCTGGTGGTGATGCGATGCTGGCTGTGACGGTGGTGAATCCTGGTGCAGTATGCAATGGCATCACGATATGACATTTTGGTATGAGTTTCCTCAAAGATTCAAATGCCATCCCCAACATCACCACCAGTAAGTCCCCAGCTAGAGTGGCAGACTGAGTTTTGGGCACCTCACATCAATAAAATGAGTCAGTCAGGAGGAATCCAAGAGTGAGAGATCTGTGTTCTGAAAAAACAACTCGTGATGAACAACTGAAAAAAATCTATTGCTTTTTAAAAGGAGACTCTGGGGAGCTGGGCTAGCAGCCTTCAGGTACGCACATGGTTTCTGCTCTCCTTGCCCATGCTGGATGAGACAACCACGGACGAAAGTAAGCAAGACCCAGTGCAGTTTGAGTTAGACATTAGGAAGTTTTCTCTAACTTTCTGGGTACTGGAACAGGCTCTCTGGGAAGGAACAGGAGTCTCCATTATGGGACATCCTTCACGTAAACCACAACCATAATTACTTCTGGGGTTTGTTTGGGAAATGCATGGGATGACCTTTGAGCTCAGCCACATCTATAATCTCTAAACTTATGACTGTGCTTGAGTTTGCTGTTGATTTACTGTGTGCCCGAGATCAAATTACTCAGTTTTTCAGAGATGTTTTCCTCCCACCACTAAGTCATAAAACTCAATCTTGCTCAGTTAACCTGAAAATCAGTAACTAGTGAAAATGTGCCCTGAAGATGTGAAAGACCCCACAACTGCCTGATTAAACAACTTCTGATGTGCCTGCTGATGAACATCCTTCCAAAATGTTAAAAAGGGCATGATTAATCCCTGCCAGTTTCTTTCAGCTTAATGTCATTGCAGCTGCCATCATAACTCTGTAGATTTGGTCTTTAGCTGAGGGAAAAGAAGACAAGTCTTCCCTGAAATCCTTCAGCTTAGTTGCATCTCTCCCAACAGCAGTGACAAAGACATTTTTTCCTGCCCTTGAGCCCTCTGGGGACCACTCCACAACGAAGGACAGTTCTGAGTCAGAGTTCCTTTCTTCTTTTATTTTACACAGTCTTTTAACTGTCTGGATCTGCCAAAGACACCAGACCCTGTTGCCACTTTCATATCACTTTTCTTTGAACATGAAAGACTGTAGACCACGGTGGGTGAGGAAGACACTCCCATTTGCGGGTAGGTGCCTCTTGTTAAAGCCCTCCTTTTCAATCACCGATTCGAGTGTCATCAAAATTTGATTAGTCCACTGTTGTGGTTTAACCCCAGCCAGCAGCTAAGCGCCACGCAGCCGCTCACTCACTCCCAGTGGGATGAGGAGGAGAATCGGGAAAAAAAGTAAAACTTGTGGGTTGAGATATGAACAGTTTAATAAATAAAATAACAATAATAAAATATAATAATAATAGGAATTAAAAGGAATATAACAAAAAGAGATAAATAAAGCCCAAGAAAAGACAAATGATGCACAGTGCGATTGCTCAGCACCCGCTGACCAATGCCCAAGCAGCGATCCAGCCCCGAGCCAACTCCCCCCAGTTTCTATACTGAGCATCATGTCCCATGGTATGGAACACCCCTTTGGTTAGTTCGGGTCAGCTCTCCTGGCCATGCTCCCTCCCAGCTTCTTGTGCACCTCCTCGCTGGCACAGCATGGGAAACTGAAAAATCCTTAATTTAGGACAAGCGCGACTTAGCAACAACTAAAACATGAGTGTGTTATCAGCATTATTCTCACACTGAATCCAAAACACAGCACTGTACCAGATACTAGCAAAAAAAATTAACTCTATCCCAGCCAAAACCAGGACAGCAGGAAGTACCTGGGGGACTTTAAGCCCTAGGATGTGGGAATCTTGTATCATTGGCACCTGAGCCCAGCTCAGCATCCCCCAGTGCTGTGCCCAGAGTGACACTAGAGAGGAGCAGAGGAAGACAGTCTCCATCATCACTGTCATCTTCAGCTGAGGCTGAGGCTCTGCAGAAGGCTGGGGAGCCACAGGAGCACCATGACACACAAACGTTGATCTGTCTTTAAATTCCCCCTTGGTCCTCATTCAGCCTTCTCTTCTTCCCTTGGAATCTTTCCATTCTGGTTCTCTTCCCCTCCCGACTTCTGCTTCTCTGTCCTCCTCCCTTCCTCAGTCCCTGTCCCAGTTCACTACAACCTTGGATTCGGTTTCACTATCTTTAACCTCACTGTATGTTTACTCCTATATTAGATATACTATTAATATATTCATATATCAGAAATCTATATATAGCAGAAAATATATAGAGAGATGCTTTTATGTGCTATGTATTCATGTAGTATATCATATGCAAGATAGGCGGATCTCTATGACTTAATCATAATCTACAGTTTCGGAAGGTTCAAAAACATCATTAGCTGCACAGTATTTATTCTCCTGGTACTTGTGGTCCTGTCTCCTTTCTTTGTGTCTACAGCAATTTTTTAAGCGATAGACTGCCTGCTTCCCAACAGGCATAGCTTTGTACTGCAAGATGGAAAGGAAATGAGGGCTCCTCTCTCTAAAACAAAATCTCTACTGCAATCAAAAGTGATTTTTGGCTTTTGCTCGAACAAGACATCCAACATATGACATTTCTCTGAGCCCCATTTATCACTGGGCAGAGACAAAGTCATGGGTACTGTGGGTCATCCTTGGCTTCCAGCCTTGGCCATTTACTACATATCTCCAAGCTGATTTTCAGGGCTGTGTTTAGGGGTTTGACTCGCCCCCCTGTCAGCCCCCCCAGATGTTATTCCTTTCCCATCCAGCTGCCTCTCCTGCCAGAAATGGCCCCCTTCAACAAAGACCTTGTGGGAGCAAAGCAGAACTTCAGGTGACATCTAATTTATGAGTAGTTCGTGAATCTGCAACAGCTACCTTGTTAGCCCTGCAGAATTTATTCACACTATTCTCCTTTGAGTTTCAGCATTAACTCTTTCAGAGGTGGAAGGTCTATGGGACTAGCAGACCATGGCTGCTCCTCTTTGTGGTGGGCCACTGTAAGCAGATCTGGGCTCCAGCTTTCCTGCAGTGAGCCCAGTCCCCCCAAAATCAAAAGACTTTTAACTACACAGCAGTAATTTCTAACCCCTTCCTGGGTGCTCGTTTCAGTTTCAATTAATTTACATAAAAGAGGGTAATGAGAAAGGCAAAGGCCAAAAGTTCAGGGCGGGCACAAATGGGGAAGAATGACAGCTGTGTTTTTGGGACAACTATTGAGGAAGAAGATTGGAAAGTGGTTGCACTTTGTCAGCGTTTTGAGGAAACAAAGCAGCAACATGGGTGATGCAAAAACCACAGGGAAAGACCGTCAGGAAGGAGGTTTTGGAAGAGGGGACAAGGGTGGATGCCATGAATGAAAGCAGAATCCCCAAGAACCAGCCACTGGGAGAGAAAGCTTTCCTCCAGCGCACAGCATGGGATGGCCCAGGAGATATGTGCCAGCCAACACCACCTGCTCCCACGCTTGAAAGTAGTGAGCAATGGCAATTGTGAAAGGGTGGATTAAAATGAAGGCAAGCTCACAGCTTGGGTGTCCAGGCAAGATGGAAGGCAACCCATATATTTCCTGAATTATCCATGAACTCCACTTGGGTAACAGGTAACATAACGTTGTAGGACACACTGCGCAGCATTTGAGTGCAGCCAGACTCGTGCATTCCTTCTAATATTTGGCCTTCAAACCCAGAGGTGTTGCAAGAAGTGGCAGTTCCTGGACAGCAGCGCTTGCTGGACACCTCCAGTCCTGGGTGTCCTCACCTCACGGTGATTAAAGGTCCCTGGGGCAGGGGTGAGCACACGCATGATGGAGGTGAGGTTCAGAAGATGCTGAGATTTGAAGACCAAAGCCTCACGGAGGAGCAGAAGGGAGGGAACCCACAAAGCTCTGCAGGGGCTGGAGCGTGTGAAAGGGAAACTACAGCATCTGTGTTAGGTGGTTTCTCACTCAGAGGTGGGGGAAACATATGGTTGTAGATCACTTGGTGGGCAGAGGGTGTAAATCATCTTCGCAGAGGGTGGCACAGAGTTACTCGTGTGACTGGGGCCGATCTGCTGCTGCTGAGAGGATTTTCCCAGCTGCTCCAAGCATGGGGATTTGGGCTGCTGATCTTCCACTCCTGGGGTGGGGGAGGGACTTGTTTCTTTTCTGATTCTTGGAAAGTGTAGAGGGGAAGTAGGGCTCATTTTCTCTTCTTCTTTCCAGAAGAGAGACACTGCTCGTGTACGTTTTCTTGAGGAAAGGAAGCTGCTCTCCACATGGCCCACATCTTGCTCAGGGAGGAGGAGGATGGGGGCACAACCTTGGAGCCATTCATTTTCTGCAGACGTGCCCAGAAATTGTCCTCAAGGCACCACCAGCAGCCTCAAGCGCCATTTCATGGTGGGAGCCCGCACAAACCGGGCCTGCCAAAGGAGGAGTAGAAGGGGTTTGTAATTTAATCCCTAAATCACTCATACCCCAGTCATTCCTGAAGTAGGCTACGAAGCTGACCACCTCCAGTTATTACAGCACCGTAACAGAGACAGGGGTCACCACCTGACTGACATGACACCACGTTGCAACTCAGCACCCAGGGGAATTTTCGGAGGCTTTTTGCACTGTGAAAGGAGGGATACGTTTCCGTGCAAAACACAAAGACTTGACCAATGTCCTACATGCATGCAGTAGCTCACTCAAGGTTGTGACAAAGGTCTGTGACAGTCGGGCTTGCTTGGCGGGCTCACTTGTGCACAGGGGAAAGAAGGTGACTTTTGATAGATAATATTTGTCAAGCACACTGTCTCTGCAGCATCGCCTCAGAAGGATTCGGACACTGAATACTTGAGCTCTTGTTGGTATTCAACGGCCAACACAACTTCCAAAAGCAAGGATTGGCCATGGATGGGAAGTGGAGGGAAATCTTCCCTCCCATGTTTTCTGAGATAGAAAGAGCTTCAGTCATGCACGGGAAACTTGCTGACTGGGGGCATGTGGGGTTGTCAGCATAGATGCTTATGATGAGAAAGTGAAAAGCACAAGCTGAGAAGGGTCATACGACCATTTCTTATCCCCGAGTGTGAAAGAACTACAAATTCTCCCTTTAAACAGATTCCCCAGTGCATTCAGGGGATGGGAGCAGCACGGTGCCTTGATAAGCTGTTCTGATCTGCCCAGCGCTGGCACTGAGCGAGCAGCTCCCAGGCACCGTGCCCGGCCACCTCCTACTAGGCAGAGCCCTGCTTGGTGTGGAGTGAGGGCAGGAGGGTGTTTTGCCAGGCTGCTCCAAATCCCTAATCCACCTTGGGAGGAACCTCAGTGCAATTCTGCTCCTTTGAGGGGATACCATCAAGGGGAGAAAGAAACATTTTATCAGGACGTGGGGTGGATGAAGCCCCATGGGCACTGTGGGGAGATCCTGGGGGAAGTGCATAAAAAGCTTTATTCCTTGGAGACAGAAGATGAACTGGCAGGCATGTATTAGCCCTGTGGCACACCTGGCATGCCAGGTGTTGTTTTCCATCGTTCCCTGTTAGCAGTTTTCTCCTGCAGCAGTGCTGGTGACGGGCAAACTCGTGCAGCACCTACAGCAACTAGTTCCACTGACAAACCCCGAAGAGCCATCTCCCCTCCAAACACCTCTCTGGCCAGAAATACCCTTTGCTTCTTTCAACGAGGACCTGGCAGAGAAGAAGACGGGTTGGATGCCTGCCCTCGAGCTTTGTCCCTTGCAGGCCGTGGCTTTCTCATCACTGTATCCCTCTGGTCCCCACGGCAGTCTCTGGAGGTACCAAGGGATGCCTGGGGTTGCTGGGTCCAGGGCAGGGTCTGGTTGTCCATGATCATCCATGGGAACGGGTGTCTGTATGTAGGTTTCTGCCAGGCTATACGGTATGTGTTTAAATCCAAAAGACCTTAACTGCAGTTACCAGCACAAATGAGCACTGTGCATGGAAGAGAGCATCAACTGCAGCTCTTCACCTGAAAAATGACTCACTGCATTAATTTTCCTTGTTTTTTCCCCCCCATGTAAAAATGATGTCTGAGCAGCCTTGGTGTCCAAGTGGAACTATCTAGAACCAGGTCAATCAGCACAGTCCTGGCTGAATTTTCACATCTTACCCTTGCAAGATCATCCTGCTCAGCCCTGGATAACAAGAGACAAGGGTAGAAACAAGACCCAGGTGTCCTGACAAAGAGCAGAGGATAAAAAACCAGCATTGCTGCAGCCAGCTTTTACAGCTGTCTGTAAAATGAACCTCATTTACATTTCATTGCTTGGATTAAAAGTGTGCTCGCTCTTCAGTTCAGAGCTGCTGCTGCAAGTTAGGGTCCCAGCAACGAAACAAAACAGTGAAACTGAACATGTGAAGGCAGAACATTTAATTTTGCTAATGGGAACACAGAAATCTCAATTAAAAAAACAAAACAAAACAAAACAAAAAACAAACAAAAACCCCAGTCAACCAAATAAGATGAGCTATAGTAGCAGACGAGTGGCAAACCCAGATGAATCGATGTAGGAACTGAAGGGGACAGCAAGTGAATCTGTGTCTCAAACTCACAGAATGGTTGAGGTTGGAGGTCATCTGGTCCAACCCCTCAAGGAACCACCTTCAGATGCTTCATTATTCCTGGGGTAATGCCACAGGGACCAGGTCCAGAGGCAACGTAAAAGCACAGAAAAAGCCCCAGGGCACAGCTTGCAGGTGCAGAGGACATGGTAAGATCCAAACGCTGTGCTCTGTCCCTAGGCTAAATTCAAGCCAAGGGAAAAGCTGTCCCTATCAACTCTGCTGGCCTGACCCAGCCTGGACAGGAATAGGTGGCCAGTGACACGGCTGGTGTACAGTGAGGGAGCTGGTCTCAAATTGGCTTTTAGGACCAAATACAAGCTGGTTTAACCTTTAATGAAAGCTCCAGCTACAGGGAGACATGAAGCCAGATGAGGTGTGGGAGGTACCTGTTGTCATGGCATTATATGGCATTTATTTCCACTGTGTGAGACTTCAAGATTTGGTAGAAACCATAAGCACCAATTTACTCTTTCTAGGCCTTGGTTTAAAGCTTGCTTATTTCTACTCCAGTTCATCTTCCTCCCCTTCCCTTCATGCCTGAGCCTCTGATCTCCTGCTGGTGAAGTTTTCCAGGCACTTGGAAAAAAACTCTGGGTGTACATTCCTTGTTCTGATCTCTTTCCATGCAGCTCTTGAAACTTCTGCTCCACAGAGCCTGGAGAAAGCTGCATGGGGTGAGCACGGGTGGGAGGAAAGCATGTGAAGATGAGGTAGTTTCAGTTCATGATTATTCTGTCCGTAGGATATAAAGGCAGAAGAATCTCCATGAGCTGGAGGGTGGTTGTTGATGGGATCAAATGCTGCCCAGCAGCTGAACGTGAGTGGGACTGGGAGAGCTCGTGTTGGATAACCAGCAGTCAGTCACATTTGCAGGTAATTCTCCCTCTAACTGCCCGTTTTGCAGATTTGGCTGTTTTAAGTAAGGTCAGGGCCAGGTGTGGGATCAGACCTCATGTCAGATTGGGGGGCTGAAGATGTTCTTTCTCTTTGGGATCAGCAGAACATGCCTCCTCAAGCATGTTGCATTTAGCTATTTACAGCGTCACAGGCAACAGCAGCATCTCCTTTTTCTGAGGCTTGATTGGTTTGGTTTTTTTTTTTTTTTTTTTTGCTTGGTGCACAAAGATGAGTCTCAAAACTGACTCTTCCCTGTCTAGTCAAAATTCGTGGTCTTCATACATGGTGTCCAAGTGCCATGTTGTAACACTGGCACCAGAGATCAATGCTGCTGTGGTTCCTTCCACCTGCCCCAAGGGGAACTTTGTGGGGCAGCGTCTCCACCTGAGAAGACTCCCCTTTTGGAGTGCTGCCTGAGGAAGGATCACAGTTATTGAGCTACTGTGGGAACCAGGGGGATGATTTTATTTTGCGATTTGGCTTCTACAAACATCACCGTCATTTACATGGTACATGAGGAGAAGAAGATGGAGAATGGGAAAGGCTAACATCTGTACTGGAGCGAAGGGGATGGAGGTGCAGCAATGAGGAAGTTGTATGTTTGAGAGAAAATGCCTTTCCTTGTGAATAAAGGCACTAAGGTTGGGCCTCAGCTGCGGATTAAAACCCACCGCGTGTCCATACGTAGGTGTCTCCATGTGAGCCAAGTGTCTGAGTTCCCACCACGACCAGAGATCTCATCAGTGGATGCAATTCAGCTGTCAGAACACAAGGGCACAGCTGACCACATGCAGCTGTCTGGAGTTACCTGAGGTGCCCCAGGACATCTGAGAAATCCACACAAGCCCAGCAGATACAACAGAGGTTGTGTGGTAGCTCATGCACTTCTCTGCTGGTAGATGGAGACCAGAGGCATCTAAAATGGCCTGAGACACTTGTATGTAGGCATCTAAATCACAGCCACATGGCCTTTCCTGAATTTAGTGAGGCTATCTGTTTAGCAGGTCTTTGTCCCTCCTCTTACTTGCAGCCATCCTTTCTCACAGTGAGGTGTGCCAAGAGGGCTCTTACGTTGGAGGAGAAAGCAAAGGCATTCTCTGACTGACATTTACGTCCTTAAATCTTCTCTGGTAGCAACCAGAAGAGCAAGAGTCTTTCTGACAGCAGTCCTGCCTGCTGTCCCAGGCCTCATGAGTTACTCAGCATGGGGACCAAGAGACTTCAAGGGTTTGGTTTGGCTGGTGGCTTGGGTCTGCCAGCCAGGATGAAGCAGCCCTTGCATACAGGAGCTTGTCAGTACAATACGGTAACGCGGAACCAGTTTTTGACCTGCTTGTTCTCAAAGAGCAAAAGGGTTCAGACGTCTCTTTCTGAAAAAAAAAAAAAATAGCAGCCACACTTGTTTTTGCTGCAGGAAGCTCTCGCTGATGGGGAGAAAAGAAAGGTCCTTTTAAAAACAAGGCGTTCATTAGCACTTCTTGTTCTTTGCAGTCACTACTGGAACCATCACAATATCGCATCCTTTTTTGTGCCGGGCATCCGGCCAGCTGCTGCTCCAGTGGACAGTAATACCCTCCAGAGTTACGGGAACCTCCACTTCTCAGGAACAAAATACAACACTACTTCCTCCTTTCAGAGATTTTCCCCCCTCTTCTCTGTCCTCCTGGGCGAGTCATTTTGCCTAGATGCCTCTTCTTTCTCACCCAAATTACTACTGCTGGCAATAATTTTTAGCTGTTGAGCTAAAGATGTAACAGCAGCTATTATTTTATCTCCTGTTTTCAAAGCAGCATTTAACAGTAGACAAACCAACCCATTTCCTCATTGTAATAATGTTTTACGTACCATGAACCTGCTATCACCCCCACTTTGCTGGTGATACTCCTTCCCCTCCATGCTTTGCTCCTCTCCCAACTATCTTTGGCCACACATTTGAAAGTGCCACCAGGAGGGACCAGTTTGGGTGTCTCTGATGCAAATTCATCACCTTGGGCTAAAAGTGCCAGGGCTGTCTCCCAGCTCTCCCCACCACCTTCAGCCCAACGAATAACCACCAAGCCCCTGACCCCAGCTCTGTCACCGCTTTGTTATTTGCACCTAATAACGAGCTAAGCAACCACCAGCAGCGTGGCTCTGACACCAACCAGCAAGAGAAAGATCTGGAAGTATAAAACCCCAAACCACAATTACTTGTTTCACAGCATGACAAGAATAAACGTTTCCGTCCTTAAAAGGTTTCTGTCAAGTATTTAACCCAACAGCATGGGAATAATCTGGCTGGTGGCTCCCCGTGCAGCTGTCCTCAAGATGCATCCAGGGCTGCTGCAGCTTACGCAGCCCTGGGCAATGGGTGCTGCGTGACGTGCTGGGAGCACAGGAAGTGTGCTCCTTCCATTATCTGAGAAACATCATTTCTGATCATCCAAGCTGATACCGATTGCCGTCCTGTGTTTTCTGCTGACGTCCCGCCTTCCCCAAGAAACCCAAAGGCACCACGTGCATCCTTCTGCCCCGTCTCCCGCAAAGGGATCACTGCAGTTTCCCGTGACTGAGCAGCTCTGGCATGGTCTAGCTAACAAAATGTCCTGAAATTTCTCCGCAGGAGAGATGGGATTGAGGAAAACAGAAAATTCACCTCTATTCTGTCAGGTTGGCAGAGACCTATAGTCTCGCGCTGGCCAAAGCAGCAAGCCCTGGCATTTCCCAGCTGCATGACCTGCTACGGGAGCACTGCAATGGTTGAGGCTTGTACTGACACGGGCAGAGCTCCGGCGGCAAGATTTGTTATTGAACTAAACTCCTGGCAGCTGCTGGTGAATAGGTTGACTTTGTGTCAAAAACCTCTTCGGAGCAGTAGACAAGGGGAGAAGTTTGCAGTATGTGTTTATTACCCAACATGCTAAGAAATTATCCTGATCGGCAGCTGATGAACACTTGGGGGGAGCCTTCCCCAGAGATGTGGATGGGCTTAAAGGTGGGCTGTGGCCAAGCCAGCCCCATGGGAGAGCTCAGGGTGTGAGCGGACACAAGCCCAGTACGTAGGAAGAGGAGGGGAATCCTCCACATCTCCAGGGCTGAAAGGGGGAAATTACTTCTTTTGTTGTCTTCACACAAAAAAAAACCCTCCAGGTCTCAGAGCAGCTGGTTTGGAGACCAGCCTCCCCCGTGGGTGTTGTGGTTTCTGTGAGTGTGTCCTGCATGTTCCCCAGGGCGCACTGGCCACCAACACTGAGCACAGACACCACGGCCATTCCTCCATGGGCAATCTGGGACCCTGTCCCCTTCCTGCCACCTCGTGCCTCCCTTACCCTTGTCCCCTAACCCCCAGTCCCTCCAGTTAACCCACCCCAGGAGGGTTATGCTTCGGGCTGCGTGGTGAGAGTGATGCTCTGCCCCATGAGCACGCTGTCCCCAGGAGCACTGCGCATCTCCTCTGCAGTGTTCAAAGGTGCTCAAAGTCCCCGGCCAACCTTGCTGGCCATGATCCTGCACCACGGGGTGTCCCTGAACACCACGTCAGCCCCCCAGTGCCAGCAAAACCAGTGAGAGGCACTGCAGAGATGGGACATGGAACCCAGACACGCCCCTGAAGAGTAACAACTGGTCGGTGTGACCCAGTTCACCTGCTCCCTTTCCCTGTGGCTTTCATCCACCACCCTTCACTGCCGCTCTGCCCAGCCCAAGGTGAGGAAGATGTCCCCTTTCTCCAGCAGTCAAAGATGCTCTGGGCGAGTGCTTCTGCCCACTGTACCCGTGCTGCCAGTCCAGAGCAGCTCTGGTGATGCCAGCGGTGCCAGACCAGCTCTGTGCACATGGTTCTGCTTCCCTCTAGTGACAACGTGGCCTCACATCAGCAGAAGTGAAGGCTGTGGCACAGCTCCTCCATCTAGAGATGGCTGCTCTTCCTTTTGGCCTGTGGAGACGTGGCCCTCGGGCTTGGAGCCCTCAATGCATGCCCCAAAGACGTTGGGGTGGAAGCACCTCTATCCCCATTCAGTTTTGTAGAGTTTGACAAGAAGGATTCTGCATCCACATGAATAATCTTGATTTATCTGCCCATGCCTATTTAGGGGCAGTTTCTCCCCCAGCACGGTGCTGGGATGTTTGTATCTCTTGGAGAGGGTGAAGTGGGAAACGCTGATTCTGAGAGGAGCTGCACAGGAGACAGTTGGTTGGAGATGTGACCCCTTCACACACACAGGAGCCCATCTCCAACAAAAGTCCTTCAGCCATTTATGTCCATAGTCCTTCTCCTAAAATGGCATCATGGAGCAGCCATGAGGAGACGAGTTAGGATGAAGCAGGTACAGAGCTGGACTCCAGTCTAGTGGCTGGAGCAATCAGCTGGGAAGAAGCATTCCCAAATTCTTTCCTTTTTGATAAAACACGCCGAACTAATTTCCAAATCATGGTTCATTGCTCTTTTGGCTTCTCTATGTAGGGTCTCTCCTACAGTGGCCCAAAGCAGCTATGTCCTAAAAAGAAATCCATGCTTTCTGCACAGTGCAATCTTTGCAATGTCTCTCTATAGATTTTTTTTACCCCAAAGCTTCTGGGCAGGAAGCATTTCCCTCAGGAAGCCTGTTTCTCTCCACAATTTTTCTAGGTTCTCCTCATCACTGTACATCATGTATTCACAGCCGTAACATCTAGAATGCTCCTCAAGGAGCTTTGAATGTACCTTCTATTAAATTTTAGCCATCCTCCAATGTTGTTCTATGATCCAAACCAGGATCCCAAATGTCTACTGGCTCTGTCATGCTCCAAGCATGACTCATTGCATCCCTCAAAAATGTTTTTTGGAGGTTAGGGGGCTTTGTATCCTGGTCCCTGGGACCCACCACCCATCAAATGACAGTGCCCAACATCACCGCCTCTGCCCAGGGCAGCTCAACATTTGCAGCCCACTTTTCCTTGCCTCAAACTCCTTGTTCTCCCGCCACTTGGGGACAGGCACCCAGATCTGGAGGGGGCATCTCCAGATGCTCCATGTCCCCATGGCAGCCCTGCAGCAGTTTTGCTTGGTGGACACATTCATCATTCATTGCTCTTCGTGCCTCCTGTAGCCTGGGTCCCGCTGCCACAGCCTCCTCACCAGTGATTTATCTGCTTGCTCAGATTGACCCCCTGCCATTTGGTCGGCCACTCCTGCTTATTTATTCAGCAGGAGACAACTTCCCTTTGCCATGTAATTGTTTCTGTTTCTGCTTAATTTTCTGCTTCATCACCACCGTGTTTCGGGAAAAGGGGCTTTTCGGGGAGGTGATTCATTGCCCTGTGCGTTTTCACACGTATTCAGTTCATCGGCTGCCCTGTCCTCTCCCCTTTGTTGCCGCTTCCCCCAATTTACCCATTCCTCAGAGCGAATTGATTCACCATTGAGGTTTATTTTTGGCTTCCAGCTGTCGGGCTCCTCACAGCTGCCTCGAGCTGGTGTGTTCCTCTCAGCTCCCCCAGCGCCGCGTCTCTCCTCCTCCTCATTTTCCTCCTGCTGCTACTCCTAACCGTACTCCCTCATCCTCTTTCCCTGGTCTCTCCTCCATGCAATGCTCGGCTGTTTTTAATGAGCCGAGTGTGCCTCACCGATGATAAACACAAGCCAGAGGAGAGCAGCAATATGGGGGGAGGTATTGCAAATCTGGAGGCAGGACGTGTGGGGTGAGCAGGGCTTCAGGGCCAGGTGCTGCCAGCTTCTGGGTACCAGGTTTAAGGGCTGCCACCAGTTGCCTGATCCAGGCTGAGCACAGAGAGCAGCAGGTACAAGCTCATCTTCAAGTATTCACTCCCAGCTTAGCACTCAGTAGCCTCCCTTTCCATTTTTATTCTCTCCCTTGTCTCCTCTGTGCTCAGGGGGGATAAAAATCAGTAGCTGTGACTTAACCGACTTGTCACTGTGTGCACAAGCTCTCCTGGGTGTCAGGGTGGCTTTGGCCACTGGGCTCGGGTCCCCACTACAGCCAAGGGAGCTGCTGTCTGCGAGTCGGTGAAAACAGCAGAGTCATGGAGCTGTGGAGGGCGGGGGGGATTTGATCAGCTTGATGCCAGCTGCAACGTCTAAAGCCAAAATGTGGGTCTGTAAATCTCCAGCTCAGCTGTTACTTAATCCCAGAGGCGTCTCAGTTCTGCAGATGCCCTCGGTGCAAGGGTGATGGCTGGCCAGGCAGAAGGCCAGGTTGGGGCTGTGCTAGGGAGCTCCCCTTGGTCCTTCCCCCACGTCAAACCTTCCTGGATGTACAAACTCGTGCAGAGTCTCAGCAGATGGGTTTAGTCACTTGGGTGCTCTCCAGCCCACCCACCCACGGGAACCAAGCCCAGGACTGGGGTCTCTTGAACACAGGACTTGGTGGTGGGCAGAGATCGACCCTCCTCACTTGGGCAGCACACTGAGCTCAGCTTCACCCCTCCGGAAGTTGTTTTTCCAACTTTTCCTCACTCTTGGGGCTCTTCTTTGAAATCCTTCCCATTTTCCAGCCTCCATTTTGCAGTGTGGAGCCCAAGCCTGGGCACAGCATCCCTGTGCCTCACCACACGCTCTCCCTGCCCTGGTTTGGCACTCACTCACACCAGCCTTTAGCTCTGGTGCTGCTTGTATCTCCCGTTTGGATGATTATTGACCCAAAACCTTTCTTATTTGGGGGATTTTCCACTTCCCAGGTCTGGGTGCTCCAGCCTCAGCTCTAGTCCCAGATCACATCACCACATCAATTTTGCAGCTCTACAAAGCTCAGGTTTTACACAGCTGCAGGCACCAGGCAATTCATCTCGCTCATGCCAATGACTTTTTCTTGCCCCATTTTGTCCAGCAAACAGGTTCTGTTGTGATTTCAGTTCCTTCTGGGGCTGTATGAGATAGCTGGGAGCACAGGTCTGATCCCAAGGGGACACTGCTATCGGCTGACCCTTTTGCACCCCCGTTTGCAGGCACATCTGTGCTGTGCTAGGTTTAATGTGGACCACGGGGATATGCTGACAGCCTTTTCATAAGAATATAATTTCAGGCTAAGCCAAGCACCTTCTAGAAACCTGAACGTGTTACAGAACATGCTCTCAGATTTGGAATCCCATAAAAACAAGCTGCACCACCTCGGTCCGGTCTCCACCAGCCTGTGTAACAAGGCACAAATTGCATCACCTTCCACTTTCCCCAGGCCTGAATTAGCTCCGCTGTAAATCTGCATGGCTGGTTTTTCTCCACTAGGTTGCAGCATTAACTTTTCTTTTTCTATCCTTACCAAACCAAGAAACTGGGGCCCTTTTTTAATAGGCAGCTCTGCCTTGTCACCCCTCCGTGCCCCTGCACGGGGCTGCTGGGGATTGGTGGTGACTCAGTGTGGGGCGGTTGGAGCCTCCCCTGGGGTCCCTGCAAAAAGTGCCCCGGTTCCTATTTGCATCTGGGCTCGCCCTGCTCATATTCATTGTGAAATTAAAAGTGAAAAAAATAATAAGCAATAATTACGTTGCTAGCACGAAGCATGGAGGAAGGGGTCAGATGAAGGACAGCCAACGAGCTCCCCGTTACCTCTGCTTCCAAACAGCTCTTTTCCCTCGGTGTCAATGGCGATGACTGTGAAGTTGTTGCTGCCGATTTACAGCTTCATACTCATTTTTTCATCCCGGCGCTTCACAGATCTTAACTAAGGTTGTGCCAAACTTGGTCAAAAAAAAGGCAGGCCACAGCAACACTGGGGAATTTATGCTACATGCGGTGTCACCGCTGGGACATCGGCAGGAAGTTACTTGTGGTCTGTTGCTGCTTGGCCATGAACAAGCGCCGGCGGGTTGAACCAGAGCTGGAGACCACCTGGATCAGATGTACCCCTGCAAAACTGCGTGTGAACAAACTGGGATGCCAGATGGTTTCTAGAAAGAGGAACAACGTGTGCGGCGTTTCCTACTCCTTCCCCTGGCCTAGCCCTGGTGCCCCCCCCTCCAAGCCCAGCTATGAGGGCAGGGTATGATCCTCTGGATGCTCTCGCCTGGCTGGGGCTGGGTCTATCAGGGCACCCGGGCTACTGTTGATCCCCTCCAGGGCTTCATGTTATCCCAGTTCAGCAGTCTGGAGAGGTCTGGTCTGGAGAGAGGTGGAAGCTGCCATCTGGATGCCTCCACGTGCTCAGAAAGTCACCAGGGCAGGAGATGTTGCTGAGTCCCCCGGGAGATGCTCGGCGTGGGGTGATTCATCCCCTGCACGTGTGCCCACGGATGCTCTGGCTGCTGCCCTGGTTTTGGGAGAGCAGAGTGGGGTTCGAAAGGAGGGAGCTGCTGCGGTGCTTTTGTTGTGATCAAGGGGTGGAATTAGCGAGGAGAAAGCCCTGAGCAGCCCCGAGGAGACCGATGGGTGAGCTAAGAGCGGGCTACAAACACGCAAAAGGTCGTTGCAGAGACACAGCCAGACTCCTCTCCGTCGTGCCAGACTGTAACAAAAGGCATCGGCTGCAAACTGGGGCTGGGGAGGCTCAGGTTGGATGTAGGGAAGGCTCTTGCTGCGGGGTACTGCTGCCCTGGGACAGAGACCCCCCCGGAGCTGGTGCACCCTCCATCCTTGGGGGTTTTAGGACTTGGCTAGACCATGTCACGGCTGACAGCCTCGCTACAGTCCTGCTCCAAGAGGAGGCTGGATTTGAGATGTGCCTTTGACCCAAGGTTTGTATGCGAGTTTGATTAAAAATAATTGGTTTTCCTGCTTCTGAGTGTCCTCGAGCCGCTTTCCTGTTGTCTGCAGATCTGAGCTCTTCTGCGTGCCTGCTTATGGAATAATGATGTTTCCAACAGCAACAGCGACGCAGAGCTCCAGAGGTGAAGGAAGCAGCAAGGAGGGCAGGAATCCCCTGCGGCAGTGGGAAAAGCCTGGACAGATGTGTGCAAGGTCCCCTTTGGACCCATCCAGGCTTTGCTCCGTGCTGACTCACCATCCCTCCTGCCCCCAAGTCCTTCTCAGCTTCCTCCTACTCAAACCCACATCCCAGGGGCCTTCTGAGGTCTCAGCTCACTGGTGCTGTGCTCATCTCCTCTGTTCCTGTCCTACAATTGGGCTATATCGTTTGCACGTTCACAAACCACTGGCTAAGACAGCCAAACAAATCCTCCCCACCATCCCACTGCTTGCTTCTGCCAAAGCCAAACTCGAGATCCTGAGGCTACAGGGTATTTTCAGATGTGGGACACAGGACGCGGTCACCCGAAGCCCACTTGGGGAGAGGACTCTGAAGGCAGAAATAAAAGGTGGACGTACTGGGAGGTCCTGCTTGGAGGGAGCCCAGGACATGTCATGTCCTTGTATGAATAGATACGGCCGTGCATGGGGCAGCTGAGAGCACAGTGTGTTCAGCATTGCTGGTCCCCGAAGGCTCCAGGGGCTTGGTAACATCTCATGAGGAGCATTGTAGCCTCACCCTCAGGGTGGTTTTCCTGGCATTTAACAAAGTCCCACAAGTACAAACTATTCCCAAGGCAAAAAATGTGTGCTCGGTACAGCTGGCGGCACTGCTCACCCCTGCTTCCCTCTGCCTTCCCACCCCTGCCGTGGGTCTGGTCTCTCCTTCCCTACACGCAGTTCTTCCCTAGCCACCTCTGCTGAAGCAACAATGGATTCAAGCCCTGAGCACCCAGTCCACTCTGGAGGTAAAAGCAGGTTTTTCGATTAGCAATGCAGCTTCTTTGTGCTGTCCTCGCTCCGTGATGGGGTCCTTGGAAGTCACAGAGGGTAGAAGAGGTGAAGAGATCTCCACATCGCCCACGTGTACTTTGGCTTTAATGACGTCCTGTTACTTTCTCCCAGACCTGTGGCTTTTTACCTGCAGTGACCTTCCGTGACTCCTTGTTTACACTGCAGAGAAAGGGGACGCTTATTGCACAGAGTGCAGTTCAGCTATAGCTTTTCAGCCAGCGATCAAAACACTTGAAACCTAAGAGCAGCATTTGAATTTAAAAATCATAATTAGAGTGCCCAACAGGCAGAAGTTGGAAGAGGGCAATAAACGAAGCAGGGGGTTGGAAGAAAACAAAGAAAGGCATGAGAGGAATCTGAGCTTTGAACAGAATCCTGAATATCTTGTACCGGCTACTTCAAATTGGGCACCCAAATTAATAGATTCTCTGACCTTCAGTTCTCTGTGCTCCAGTTCCTTGTTTGTGAAGCAGAAATGACAATAGAGCCTCACCTGAAAAAAATATGTCATCACTGCAACTGCTCCGGCCAAAGCACTCAGATGCTGCAGAGATGAGCATGAAGAAGGAAAAAAAATAAACCACTATACGGCTGTTCACCAAGTGAGTACCACCATTGCGTGCATGGAGTGGGGCAGTGTCCTGTGGAAAAAAATAACTTCCAATCGTGTAATTAAGGACTGTACCATAGCGCACGCGCCCATAGAGGTTACGTGGGCAGCCTGAAGACAGGCGTCTCCTAACTTTTAAATGCTTTTTCAACCTTGTCACTTCTGATGTTATTTTGAAGTGTTTTATGCATAGTACTGCTCTACTATATTAAGAGCGCGTCTATGTATTTTGCAAGTAACTCTCTCTCCCAGCAGAGGAAAGCCTGGCATGTATTCCCAAACGAAGCAGTGAGGCTGTTAGCTCTGGTGTACGAAGCTTCAGATTTTGGTGATCATCACTGACTACATCACCACGTTACACAGACCTCACTGCTGATCTGCTATTGGATTTATCGTACTGCGGTCTCTGCAGTAGCTGGCCTGGCTGCTACGCTAGGATGTAAGAGGAAGGTTAAAATCCACACGAGAGCAGTGTGCCCTATTTGTGGAGCCTCGCTCCTTTAAACACACGTGGGAGGGAGGACGGGTAAATCCTTGGACAGTTTTTCATCTTGCCTCGACTGGGCTGGGCTTTGGGCTCAGTCTGTTGTCTGGTCCCTTGTCATAGCTGCTGTTATAATGATTCATCCATCTGGTTTTCTGGGAAAAGAAAATGAGCTAGGGAAATGTTTTTTTCTTTCTTTTTTTTTTTTTTTTTTGGCTGTATCTCTCCTCAAATGATTACAACTTTGCACCCGCTGGCGTTGACGGAGGGGAAGGAGTTTTGCACATCGCTTGTCGCTTGCTGGAGCAGACAGAGGAGCGCCGAGAAGCCCATTCCTCAAAGCCCAGACCATGGCAGTCATGTCTTTAAACTGTGTTTCCGAGAGCAAAAAGGACCTAGCAAAACCCACCAAAAGATTCAGGCTGTCTTCAGCGAGTGCGCTGGACAAAACCTCATGCACTCCAGGGACCATGTCCACTCCTTCAACTGGCTCTCAGCCTGCCCGAGCTCTCCAGAAATGATGCAGGATGAACTGCTTGGAAGGAAATCCAGGTGGAAAACGTTGACACTGGAAGTATTCTCATTGGGATTAAACAGCTGCTCTCTCGAGTGGCCTGCTTGATCATAAATTAGGTAATAGTAGGGGAAAAAAAAAAATCCTAAGAGTTCACACTGGGTGATGCTTAGTGTCAGAGCAGAGTGCATCAGAAAGCCACGGTGGGTTTTTCCATGTTGGTTTGTAGGAGCAGTACTTCTCTGCTGGGGACAGTGCACCCATCCAGCTGGGAACGGCAAGGTAACCTGCTCCTTGGGTAAGAAAAGTGGCAGTGCAACCTCTCTTTGCCGGCAGCCCTTAAAAATACTGTTTTAAACAAGCCAGGTCCAGAGGAGATCTTTTTATATCTCTTTGCTCCAGGAATGCGTCTCGGTCCAAGTTTGGTTAGAGGTTAGACTGGGAAAGCCGCAGCTTGTCTGGGAGCAATCATTCCTCCATTCAGACACATATTAATAAATTTCCATCAAATGGGTCATGTGTCAAAGTTCTACTTTTCTACACTGCTAAAGCAAACCCTCCTGCGACAAATTCTTCCCTTTATACTGGCTTTGTATCTGTTACAAACACAGTGCACTCCTTTGAAACCCAGATCCTCCTTGAACCCACCAACACAGGAACTGCCCTCCTCGCCGGTCCAGCATCCTTCCTCTCTCGTCCCCCTTTTTTTAGACCTAACACCTTTCTTCGCCTCACCAGCCTTTACTCGAATTTGCCCGTTCCATGATTTCATCCGAAGTGGGTGGTGAGTTCACTCTCCCCCGCGAGCAGCCTCTTCGCAACGGCTTCTGGGATCGCTGCCAGCTTCTCTCCACCCACGGCCTCTCCCGTTGAAGCAAACCACGCAGCTCCTGCTGCTTCCCGGGCCGAAGGCGGCATCTCACATCTGGTGGGCTGGCTTGGGAAGAGAGAGGGGAGCCAAGGAACACCTCGCTGCGGGTAGGAGCCCCCACCTATCCCCTCGTCCTAACCCTTTCCAGGGGTAGGCACCTCCACCCTCCCTACGCGCCCCTGCACCCTCAGGGATCCCCTGGCTTTCCTCCCAGGAGACGGAGGCGGGTTAACGAAGTGACTTTTGGAGGCTCAGCAGACACTGCAAACCCAAACTTAGTTTAGAAAACAGCTTGGCGGATTCTATACCAAATGAAAACTGGCTTTTTTTTTTTTTTAAAAAAAAAAGAAAAAAAAAAAAAAGAAAAAAAAAAGAGTTACTCCTATTCAAAAAACCTTTGCATGGATTTAAGAATTCCCAGCCCTTGGTAATGTCGGAGCATCAGACAGTGAAGTCAACTGGTCCCATGGCTTCAGAGACTGCAGAGCTAAATGGCATGCTGACAAGTGGATTTGATTTGAGTTTTGAAATGGTATGTGTTAAAACAGAGTATTAAAATTGAAAATAGAGCACAGGACAGGTTCTCAAACCTCTCGGGTTCTTCCCTCCGCTCCTTCTGATTTGCCATGGTTTTAAAAATTAATCTTTTGACTATTCCTCCCGATGCCATTTCTGGGCTGGCAGCCTAATTCCAACACCAGTGATTTATATGCTTTGCTCAGAACGCAGCACACAAGTACATCGTTTTTTCACTCGCCCTTTCCAAACATTTTTAACGATCTGCTTCCTCAGATCTGTTTACATTTGGGAAATTAAAAGCTAAGCAACAACTCCATTACGAACAAGAACACCATAAAAATTCCACGATTGCCACAAAACATCTCAATATGGTGACAAACGTAGCCATGCTCTGGTACTGCTGCTCATCCGTGGGAAGGCTGGTTTATAAATTATTCATGAGTGTCTTAAAATTTCCAGGCTAATCTCAACTAAAAAGTGGTTTTCTACATCGTTGTTTCACTCAAAAGTTCTCTGATTGGAATTTTGATTTGCACAGTGAAATCTGCAAATTTACTTGCGCTGAAGGTAATTTCTATTTCCTTCATAAACACTTGAGTTGTGATTTCAGTTCTCACACTGGAAACGTAACGGAGAGTCTTTACATGACAGCTTTTTTGAAATTCTGGGAATCCATGATAATTCCAATGTATTTCCTGAGGAATTTAAGTTTTCCCAGATGTGATTTTTGAGCAGGTTCTGATCTCTAAGGACTCTGGCACCTTTCGGCAGGTGATCCCATCAGCCCAAGCTATTTCTAGTAAGCAAAAGCTATTTGGGAGACTATCAAGCCATTCTTCTTCCAGTCTGTTCCACAGTAACGACAGGCAACACTAAAGATTAAATAATGGCAAAATCTAGTTGAGAATATCACTCTATGGTCCTCTGGGGGCTATTAAAAGGCTGGCTAACTCACCCGTGCTTATGGCTTTTACAACTGCCAATGCGTTTTAGTTTTATCCCGCACGGTGGCATCTGAGTATCTTCCAAGTAAAATCATTAATTATAACTAAATTCTACTGGGTTTTACGTTAACACCCCCGCATGCAGTGATGTTAGGGTAGCACAAAAAGTAATGAGATCTGAAGAAACGAGGAAGTCAAAAGAAACGCCTTGCGTTCGCTGGTGGTGCCCCTGCTCTGCGGTGCCATGCATCACTCGGGAAACCCTACCGCAGCTGGCTCCTCCAGACGGTGCCTGGACGCCCCTTCCCAAGCTCTTCGTGCCAGGCTGAGCTGCTCCAAAGGCGTGCAAGAGTCAGGCTTTGCCGACTGGCAGCCAGCCAGAGACTTGTAGGGCTTCACACGGTAACTGCTTCGTAAAACAGAGCCCAAGAAAAGCTCTCCTCTGCAGCGATCACGTGAACACTGCTAGCACCGAAAATATTGTACTCAAACCCTTGCTCGCTCCTCCTTTTTATGGCAAGTGGCCGTCAAAAAAAGTCTTGACGCAAGGAGAAACTGGTTTTATGGACCCCACATGACTGAAGCCAAGTCACCTGCTGCCACAGCAGGTTTTTCAGAGAGGGAACCTTGAGAAGAGACAGACCATGATCCTGAGAAAGCCGCAGAGATAGAAGCTGCACAGAACACTACTCAAACACCCAGCAATCCGGGTAGCAGAGCAGGCAGCCACACGTCTCGCCACAGACTGCTGTAGGAAAGCAAGAGGAGAAGACACAGGGAAAACATTTGTTGCCTCTAATTTCAAGGAGCTGAATGGGAATAGCTTCTGAGCAAAGGTCTGTAACCATCTGAACATCTAGAACATCCTCTTGCCTGCTCAATGGCAGAGGTGGGAGTACGTAGCTGGTCCAGCTTTTGCACCTGGAACCCCAAAGCTCTGGGCGTTTCAAGGGGAGATGCACCTGCAGCATCTAACAGGCACTGCTGGACAGCAAAAGCCACCAGCTTGATGAACGACTGTCAGAAAAAAGGACAGCTCTCTGCAAACAGTACAGCTGTCTTGAATGACACATGTGAAGTAAAAAAACTCTCATGTATGTGGGCAGCTTAACTAAGGTTGTTTGGCTGTAGTTTGTTTCGCTCATTGGATCTCATTTACCAGAGAAAATATCTAGAAATTATAGCACTATTTTTGCTAGGATTACCCAAACAAGTAAGAATTTGCTCTCCTGGCATCTTTAAATTGCTGTGAGCTTTAATAGTCTGTTTTATAGCATAGGAAAGCTCTGCCAACATAAGCCTCTTGTTGTTTCACACTTAGCAAAGGTCCCAGCTGAATTTAGCCAGCCTGCAGTAAAAGCCACACTACCCAGGTTTATTCCACTTGTACCTCTGCTGGCCATTACAGCAGTGGAAACGTGTGCTAAGGACATGACAGCTCTCTCACAAGCAGATTATTTTTGGCTACTAAGTCCCAAACTGGCTTGAAGAAATCAGGAAGCATCTTGTAGAATATCACAATTTTGTCTTATTTCCCGTTCCACTCTTTTACAAGCATTTTATGCTTGCACGTTTCGTCAATTAACATAAAGATTAAGATGCTGCAAGTTATAGTTCTGACCCTCAATTTATTTGCCCTGAAAACACAGCAGTTCACCATCATCCCAAACTCTTACTCAATGTGCTCAGGGTATCTGTGCCCCCTTTTCAGATTTCACAGAACTTCCTTACATAGAAGCCAGACATAATGCGAGATCACAAAAGCTTCAGACAAATTAATATGACAATTGAAATTTAGGATCGGTGTAGTAGAATTAATTGCTTTAATGCCTCATTAAGAGAAAGACAGTACACTGCACGACATTTCTGAAATACTTTTGTATTCAAAATTTCCCTTCTCTCCCTCTCAGCTCACCTGTGCTGGTTTTGGCTGGGGTAGAGTTAATTTTCTTCATAGTAGCTAGTATGGGGCCAAGTTTTGGATTTGTGCTGGAACAGTGTTGTTAATACAAAGATGTTTTTGTTATCACTGAGCAGCGCTTACACAGAGCCGAGGCCTTTCCTGCTCCTCACCCCATCCCAGAGGGGCTGGGGGGGGCACAAGGAGTTGGGGAGGACACAGCCAGGAGAGCTGCCCCCAAGTGCCCCCAGGGACATCCCAGACCGTACGGCGTCCTGCTCAGCACAGGGAGCTGGGGGAAGGAGGAGGAGGAAGCGGGGGACGTTCGGAGTGGTGGCGTTTGTCTGCCCAAGTCACCGTTTACCCGTGATGTAGCGCAGCTGTCCTGGGGATGGCTGAAGCTGCCAGCCCATGGGGAGTGGGGAATGAATTCCTTGTTTTGCTTTGGTGGTGTGCGTGGTTTTTGCTTTAGCTATTAAACTGTCTTTAACTCAACCCACGAGTTTTCTCACTTTTACCCTTCTGCTTCTCTCCCCCATCCTGCTGGGTGAGGGAAGAGTGTGCAAGCGGCTGAGTGGGGCTGAGTTGTTGGCTGGGGTTAAACCATGACACCCCCATCAAGCACCTCTTCTGTTAGTCCAGAAGTGAGAGTTTGGGGGAAGAGCAGCAGCTGACTTCCAGCACTATTTCTGGCTTAGTTCAAGTGTTTATTTCATTTTAATATCGTTCCAGAAGACTGGCAACTACACAAGCTTTGCTGACCATGAAGCAATCTCCTTGCACATTACACTTTGCCATTGCTGCAGGGTATCACACAGTAGGATAAAGCAGACTTGCAAACAAACAGGTTAAGTTATAAACTGCGGTACCTGATCAGTGTTTTGAGACTGGTACAATTTTCGTAAGCGCTGTTTTGCATCTAGAGGTGCCTGTGCAACAGGGGAGACTTGTCTTCTAGTAGCTTCAAGCTTCACTTTTTAAAAAGGCCAAGAGCTGAGGACAAAGAGGATCAGAAAAAAAAAAAAGAAACCCATTACACACGCTTCTCTCTTCATCATACATATATATATATATTTTACAGCGCAATGTTTCTATTTTCAGGAAGCGTTTTTCTCCCTTCTTTCCCACCTTCTTTTGTTCTTTCATCCTTTCTTTCCCTGTTCCTGCAGGGAAGACCCAACATGGAACAGGACACACTCCTGTAAGCACACGGGCACACTAGCAGCACTACTCACGTCTGAAAAGACTTTCCTGAGATCCAAGCACTTGGCAGTTCCATCTTTTCTCACTCTATGGTGCAAACAGAGAAAATTACTGCAGCTTAAAACCCTCTTATCTTTCAATAGAAATAATTACAACTTTAATAATCTCCTTCAGCTGTCTTTGTGTGATCACTCTGTTTTATTTTGTCATCGATTCTTACCTTAAGATTAGTTTTTTGTGCTAACAAGTTTTCTTTAACTGTAAAGCAGTCTAGACTTTTAGATCCAACCTTGACAAGCACAGTACAAGTAGCTGAACTCCAAATAGATCGATCTGCTCATTCAAGGATGTTGCACAAGAAATCATTTAACCAACAGTCTGTATGGGAGCTACTTAAGCTGTGGATGTACTTAAAACACACCAATTACTTGTAAGCCACATTTCCAGAGTGCAATACTTTATTCTGTATAGCTTTTAACTTCAACAAGAACATCTGTCAAACCCCCCAAATATGTATGTGGGCAGGTGCCAGCTCTCTGCATCATACTGCAAAAAGTATGCTGCTAGCCATTCTACATTTTCAGTATTTGAATCATTTTTTGTGCTTATTTAAGGGCTAACCTGGAGAGTCTTTTGTACTAAACACAGTACTACCCACTTCTGAGACTTTAATCTATAGAAGACATACAAGTCATGAGGGTGGATTTCACAAAGGGATGGAAGTGAGAGACTAGAAAGAGGCGACATACTTTTCATATAGTCTCTTCTGGTTTGTCATTATCGGATCCCTTTTTAGTTAAACAGAAATAAAAGTAACAGGAGCATATACCAATAAAAAGACAGAGTGCAGGATGGGGGCCAAGAAAGATAAATTTGCTGCCAACAACCAGACACAACCTTAGAAATGCCTCTGAATACTCAAAAGCTGCTCCAGTTGTTTACAGTCTGTAGGTATTTTTTAGTTTCCCCATGCAAAATAGTGGGGGAAGTCAGTACATTGCCATTTTCACCAGTAAATGGAGGAAAATACCCATGCCACAGGGATGCCTTGATGCAGGTTGGTCTCTGTTATTAGCTCACAAGAAACTGGATGTAGTATGACAAGCTGGTTGAAGGATGACTTTCAGAAATTATTTTTATGGATAACGAGATCCTGCTGCAACTGGGAACACAACCCACACTTCGATTCTCCGTCTCTGGCCAGTTGTGTTTCTCTGAAGAACAGAATTTTCAGAGAAAACTTCTTAAGATACTAAAACATCTTTGGGAACATGACTCAGTTTTGTAGCTTACACTGTTAACAGTGTAAGAGAGGAGAACGCAAAAAGTTCTCAGGCTGGCAACGAAATCTTTCACAAGATCTCACTTTCAGCATGTCCGGAATACGGTAATTGGAGATTGGCTTCCTGCTGCTGACTTTTTATTTCCTCATACCTCATAGACAGACCTTTAAACCAACAGGGTGGGTTTTCTTCTTTTAAGTCCACACTGATTATTCTCATTGGGAAAACCATCTCCACGTATCTTCACTCTCAGTACTGTGTGGCTTTCCAAACCATTCCAATATCATCTTTACATAAATGACCTAAATGAAGACCTCGTGTTACATATTTTACATAATCTATCTACTAGAAATTATACTTTCTCCTAGGAAAAATCTCCAGCTATATAAAAGCATCTAACAACACTAGAGTTTAAGTGCACAGTATTTCTGCATTCAGCAACTCTGTTCACTAAAATAACACACTTTCCTCTTTCCAGTCCCAGATAATACCATTAAAGATTCTCTTTGGTGCCTCTTGTATAAAAGTCACAAGGAGCAATTCCCCAATCACTATAACCGATTTCAAATGGTGCTAGAAATTATTATTGACTCTGAACACCAAAAGAAATCAGTCATCCTCTAAAGGGGTTACTGAGATCTGCAAGGATGAAGAGGTAAATGCTCGACAGTGTTTTACATTGAAGGATCCCCAGATACTTGGTAAACATTAATTAATTACCTCTGTGGCATTATTCACTAAAAAAATGTTGTAAATATTATTAAAATGTCTGTGAGAAGACAATGATTTAGAAGGTACAAACTGTCAAAACCCATCATTAGCTACACAAATCTTTTAATACAGCAAAGCCAATCTTAAAACACTTCAGTTCCTCCCAATTTCAGCAGCTTTGGTCAGTATGACCTATCACACATGCTCCAATTCTCACAGACGTTGACGGTTGCCATTTTCAGTAACTACACTTAGTTCATCAGGCTACCAACTTGCAACCTGAACACCGGAAAGTTAAGTCACACAAAATAAATAAGCATATTCAGATCTGCCAAACATGCCACAATGAAAAAGCAAACACACAGCAGGGACGTAAACTGTATCTAGAACTCCCAGTGCTTAAATATAATATTATCTGCTTTAAATTGTATTGTGTGTCTTGTATGATACATGTAGAAGGTATTTACAAAGGCAGTAAAGAACTAACAAAAACGTATCTTCGTAAGGCCGAAACAGGCTTCGAGTTGAAAAGGAGGTGGAGCAAATGAATTTCCTTTCCTTATTCCTCACTGTGTTGTACAAACTAGTTGTTTATACATTAACGTCAGTGTCTTCAACATCGTGCTGCAAGTCCGTATTACACTTTTTTGCATTGTTTGTATCTCGCAAGTCCTTCTGTTTCCAAAGTTCTGGTTTACCACCTATAAATACCATAAACATGCTGTTGCCCAGCAGTATTGCAGCAGAATTTCTGCCTTTGTGATCACATATTGCATTGCTCTCCAAAGGACCATAGACACTGCAGCCCCAGACTACAGAGGGACTTTGGTGGTAGAGCTACCTGTAATGGCAGAAGCACGCAAGGAAGATCTTGACCTTTTCCACCGAGGTTTCCAAGGATCTGTTTCACTGATGGAGGCAGGCATTCTTCCTCCAAGAACACTGATTTCAAATGGTGCTAGACAATGAATAGTTAAATCTAAACCACCATATGAAACCAGCTTCCTGAGGGAGCTTGTTTCTAGCTGGGATGATATTCCTGTAACAATAAATTGGAAATGCCACAGAAGAATACCTAGTTGCATTGTTTTTTTATCTTTATTTTTCCTATTAAATAGTCGATGCTTTTTTCTTATTCTTACCCTCGATTTTGGTTTGAGTCACCAAATGTTTGCTTCTGTTTTCTATTATAGTGCTACCAACAGAAAGAGAATTGCTTGCAGCAGTGTCACTCTGAAGAATTGTTAGTCAAGCTTGGACAACATGTACAAGGGTTTAACCAGGAAAGAAGGAAACCTTCATCCTACTTTTGTTACTGCCTTCTATTAACACCCTGTGTCTGCTGAGGTCTGCCCACAGCACAACTACCACCGAACAAATCAGTAAGGGAAACACTGCTGCAAACTCCCTCTAGTGACAGCAAAACAACGTGTGAAAGGTCTCCTGCAAGATGTTAACATATCTTATTTTTAACAGCAGCAGCAGAAGTACCAGCATGTGACAGAAACTACAGATTAATGCCTAAATGCTGAATATTCATTCAAAAGGTCACATGGATATTCTGAAAGCCAGCCCACCTGTGTGCTAGCTCTTACTGAGATGGTATTTGCAACATTAGGAAAAAAGTGTGTGCCCAAACATAAAACGTTAAGGATTGCACCAATTATGGACTATTCAGATCTGGCACTTACCACCTGGTCCCAGCACTACTTCTAAGAAGTCTGACACAGGGTTTTTTCCTGGAAGTCTGCTACCGAAGCGTGTTTTAGACGATTTACTCCCTTCAAACAGATGTATTTTTTTATAACCTGTCTGCAGCTTCTCATCTCAGCTGGCAGAACAAACATACCTGAATCACATCTGCAGAATCACGTCGAGCAAGTTTGAGGGTTTGCACAGACTACAAGGGCTCAGCCACGCTCATGGTGACACGTGCTGGGAAGTACTTGATAGGTACATCGCAGCCTCTCAGCAAGGAACAAACTACCCAAAGGACAGTGTGTTTCGATGGCAGGGCAGAGGGGAGGCACAGTGAGACAGCGTGCCCCGTGTGGGTGTAAAACATTGTTTTAAAGAAAACAACCAAAGGGAGTAGACTGGGCCTCTGAAAGCGAGCAGTTGCTTCAGTTACTGGAAGAGCTATAACAATGCCAGGCCACATCAGCGCTGGATTTATTATGCAGCTTTTCTGTCCAGAAAGCGTCTGTGTGGAGCAGAGCAGTGAGGAAGCAGCTTGGCCAGGAGCAGCAGGACTGAGCTGTGCTTGTGCCCACCTCCCCGGGCTCTGCCCCGAGCACACAGATGTCTGGGAATCTTCCATGCGGGCACAAGAAAGGCTAATGTTTTAGCATGGTTAAAATAAAGCAGCTTTAAAGGATGGGCAGGACTGAACCATTTCCTTGAGCCATGTACGTGCATCGAACTTTGCCTTGCTGTATTCAAGAAGAGTGAAGCATCTGATTTTTTCCCTCCTGCAGTTTAATACACCCAGTGTGCAACGTACCCGCCTCTGGAAGTCCTGTGAAAGCTGATTTTAGTTGATTAAAACCATCATGCAAGATGAACCCATCTGTGGTCTCTGAGGACAGCCAAATATTCTAAAACTCCTCGTCAGGGGGGCAGGAAACCATGTAGAAAAACCTAACTAATTAAATCTGTTTCTAAGGTTTCATCACCTCCAGCGCTGCATCTCTCTCTCCATTTAGCAAAATGACAATAAAACCAACTAGCTTAGACTAGAAACCTAACTTCTAGATGGCTGAAGATAGAGGAGAGAAATCTCAAATACAGTGTGGACAGTTCCCACACGGGTATCTGTCAACAGCATAGCTAACACGCTCCTCTCCAAGAAAATCTTCATGACAAAGTCCAAGAAACCTGACACCCATCTGTGAAACAAGGAAAGCAATGGCACTTCACAACCATTATCTTCCCTGGACAAGGCAAGGCTCAATTGTGCTACAGTAGCTTTTCCCGTACAGTTGCATTCATGACATAAATGGGATTTGAAGCTGAGGTCCAGTTGTCTGTCTTTACTGTCAGCCCTAGAATGGGTGCAGATCACAGCATCTTCATCTGACTATTCAGACAGCACATTCTTCCATTTAATATCATTTGTACTTTTGAAGAAAGCATCTTTCAAAACTTGTAATAACTCTGCATGTTTCTAGAACACAGATAATGAGAAACACTCTCGCATTAGGGCTGTAAACTGTCATTTCTAAATTGGAAAAACAAATGAACTGCAGATAGAGAACTATTGTACTTCTCTAAGATGCCTCCTTCTAATTAGGTCCTGTAAGTTTTAAAACATTTTCAGGTCTTGGACTGTTCTGTCCTTACTAGATTTAATGATGAGAAAAGCTGAGAGCAATTTTCTCGTCTCACTGGAAAGGAAGAAGAGGAACAGAGGAGATAATGTCCTTAAATTTATGTATCTACTTAGCAGAAAAGCAAGAGCTTGGGAAACAGAGCAAACCCAGAATTCAGACTTAGATAAAAATTTTAGATGGAAGAGTTTCTGATTACATTTTTGTTTCTGTAGTTACAAACCAACACTGTTTTGTAATCTCCCAGAGAAAATTATGGGAACGACGTATCAGTGACTTAGGCCCTGATCTTAAATACTTCAGAAGTCACGCTTTTTTTATTTGACATAGATGAGATTACTTACACGAGTGAAGTTTTGTCTGTGATTGAACCACTTTAAGATTAGAGTTTACGATGGTTTGGTTTTGCTGTTGAGTAATTCTAGCAGTTTAGCTGCACTCAAACACCTATCAGGTAACCCCTCTCTTCCAGGGATGAATTCCTGCGGTTAAGCACTTGGAGTAATATGTGAACTGTGATCCCATCTTTGACTGAAAATGACAACTGTGGGCACTTTATCACGTTAATCAGGGATAATCAGAAAGAACATCTGTTGGGAGCAACTTGGGAAGACTTTCAACTGGACTAATGATCCTGTACAGGAAATTTGTAAAAAGTCAGTCTTAATGCCTCCTCCCCATGCTCTGCCATAACAGGAGCCATGTAAATGGATTTTGTTAGAGCTTTACTTATGACAGCTTTACGATCCATCTATGACAGGCTGAAAGACCGAGTCAGCCTGTAATTTGCAGACAATAGCCTGCGAGTACGTTAATGTCTGACAAACTGCTCAACTTATTGTAACTTTCCAAATTCCTTTTTTTTTAATAAAATGTGGAGCCAAGGGAAGATGACAGATTGACAACTCTGCAGAAAGCCTCTGTTCACAGAACAGCTATAGCATAGGAAGCAATTGTGCGAACTTCCTACTTAACGCCTGGCCATGTATCTCATTTATGAGCTGCTGCAGATACCCTATGGCATGATGAAGATCAAGGAACCATTGAGAAATTGTCTGTCAGCTGAAAAACCAATTAATACTAACTGCAGTGAGGAAGAACTGCCTACCAAGACAGAAATTGAGACTGTGAAGTCAGTTACAGATGTCTAAGGTACCTTTTTTTTTTCCCGGTCATTTTCAACTTGAACTTAAACCACAGCTATTGGGGAAAAGCTGCTTCATCTTTTATTCTTCTGCACCATCAATCCCCCAGCGTTTTCACCACCAGCTTAATGAATTCCAACTATCAAGAGAGCTCATCTGCTATGTAATTTGTCTTTTTTTGTTCCCTTCACTAAACAAGCAGGAAAAATGTTTTTAATTTGCAAGGCTGAATAAATACCTACTGTGTTTGCCAAGACTTTATTGACATTCATGGCTGTCCACAAAGCTGACTGACTTCTCGCAGAGATGGTTTATCTCAAGAAAAAAAAACCTGCCCAAGCAAGATGTTAATCTTTCTTAATAAAATAAAACAAAATGAAAAGCAACAGTTCAATAAATAATACTGTGGCTAGTGAAACCCCTTCACCCAGGACATGGTCCCAGAGCAGATTTTTGTTGACAGCAAGATCACTTAACATTGGGACACCCTCCAGCACTCACTGCTGCCTCTGATGCTGCAGTTCATGTCACCTTCAGTTGTACCCATACAACTGCCCGTGGGCCACGCTATAACAAGTTCATTCAAACGATTCTAATTCAAAGAAAAAAAAAAAAAAAAAGGTGTTTCTTTTCTTGACTGAGGTATTTTCAGTCATCTGGTTTTCCACATGGTCGGGAAAGAGATGGCACTGCATTGCTGCTGAGCTGGAAATGAATGGCTGGGAGTAGGCAGAAACTTATTAAGCTGGTACTAGCAAAAGACACGAACTGTGGTATTACACCCTGGATAGCATCAAATCCCATCTCCCTTGCTCAGCTGGTCATGAGGAGTTGAGATGAGTTTCAGCCTGCAATGAAACACACTTCTTGAACTTTCACAAAATAAAAAAAAAAAAAAAAAATCAATACACCAAACTTTAAGATTCTTACTCATGTTTTACTAGGTTTTTATAAAAGGTCTAACTTTCCCCGTAGGCTTGCTGCCTGAATTTTTTGATTTAAATTTCTCTTGCTGAACAATTTTGTTATCTTAACATTGGGAATGTGCAAGAAACAAAGCCTCTGCAGCTGTAATTTAATATGATCAGGTCTGCTAGTGGCTTGACATAAGCAGGTAAGAGGAACAAGCTTTGGGTCATTTGGGAGGAAATTAATGACATGACAAACCATTACTGTCAAAATTTCCTACGCTGATGACAGTACTTCACATATCTCACCTTACGTCCTGTGCTTTGTTTAGCTGCACTGAAAAGAGCTACCAAGTAAGCGATCTGGGGAACAATCCTCTAGAACAAGCAAACAGCCCTCAAATAAAGACCAGTATTTCCCACTAGTGAAACATCCCATTTATCTGTTAGGTATGCACAACACATTTATCTTTTTAATTTCAGAAGCTTTTCAAAGCTTCTAACAGGAAAGGTCTGATGGCTACAAGGTAGTTGCAATACCAGCTGATACCAAGGAGGGACAGAGATATGCTATACCTCAGAAAAAAACAGCCTCCACCATGTACAGTTTTCTCCGTGTATTTCCGGAACAATTCATTATTGACACGTTTGTCCTCAGAATCTGGAAGAAAAAAAATACCAGAAGCTGTTTGAATTAGTCCCCTCTGTGTTGTTCTTCAAAGAGATAAATTAAAATGCAACTTCGTAATTCTTCTCTTCTTCCAGCCTCTCATACAGGCTTTTAGCCAAGTTACAGCTCCTCACAATCTGAATTTACGTGAGAGCATTTACAGTCAAAACAGGCAATCAAGGTTTACCACTAACCCCATCACTAGAATACAGATATCATGTTCCCTATGGAAGGAGTCCTTTTTGATTACAGCTTCAAAAGTCATCAAAAGAAATTGCCGTCTCCGTTTCATACAGAAGTATGTGTAGACATTCCTTGTAAGATACATCCAAATTGGTCTACAAACCTCTTGGTAGACTACCCTGAGGCGCAGCCCGCCCACCTACGCAATAACTCCATGGCAGTGGTGGGTCCCTGTGCCATGGGGAAATAATTCTTTGTGGAGGAAGGCTCTGTAAATAGCAGGTGCCAGAGAATCACCTACTGCGTAGAGCAGTATCTTTGACGTAGAAGTTGTCTCAGATTTACTCTGAACTCTGTTTTGAAACCTCTTCAGGCTGATTTTGGGGATTATTAGGAAAGAAAAATCCTAAAAATACAAAAGCAGGCTTATCAAGCTGAGGGAAAAACAGCAAGATGTTTTTGTGACAAAGGCTTCAGTATGTGAATTATGCATTACTGAAAACTGACTTCAAATCGTATGGGAGGAGGGAGATTTCTGTGCATCCAAATTCAAGCACAACAGGCACAAGCTGCACTGCAGGGAATTATATGCATTCCTGTACAAACACGATCAACTTGAGTATCTCACTCTGCTTTTTGCCCAAGTATTATTTTGTGTTACTCGTGAGAATTTGAGGCAAAACCCAGCAAAATAACCTCCTAACTCCTTGAAACTAGTCGTCATAAAATTCAGAAAGGGCTACTGAAACAATAAGAAAGCAGGAATAGTCTGGCTTCAGCCTCGCCTCTCTATTTCTGTCCGTGTTCCCACCCTGTGCCCATCACCATAGCAGCTGACTGCTCTTCTGTCGAACAGCAATCTTTGGGGCAACAGAGGCAGGAATATTGGTTTGGGTTTTTTTCCGCCCAGGGGGATCACAGTTTGCTGGATAAAAGCGGCAGATTTATACTTTAGAAATCATACAGGACAACCATAATGAACAATGCAATTCCCTGTTGTTTTCAAAGGTATGTTAATGAAGGTATGTTAATGAAGTAGCCACCCACAACAAAACTCACTGCTGCTTGTCCATGTCTTTACATTATAATTTTTTTTTTTTTTTTTTTTTTTCCCATTCCCACTGCTGTCTTACATATGCAAAAGTATCTCCCTGGGATCTGAGAAAAAAACGATGATTAGGGGGAAAAAAACAAAACAAAACAAAACAGAACAAAAAAACAACAAAAAGATTTCTTCAGCTTAAAATATTTCTTCTGACTTAAAGCTTTTGGAATCTGAAGAGCGATGAGCATGATTTTTAGAAACCACCCTGGCAACGTAGCTGTTATATAAGTTTCAATAGAAGCGCTAATCCCAGCACTGAACAGAAATGCCCCTGTCATGAAGCACTCAAAAACTACACCTACTGTTTATATTCTTGTGCCATGCATTGTATCGCATCCACTTATGTCTCTACAAAGCAAGCTCTTAAAACCAAGCGCCCGTAACTTTTTTGCCCCTCTGCTTATCTTCAGCACTGGATTCATTCACATTGCCACTAAGTGATCGTGCTGGTTTGTCTGTTAAAGGATGAAAGGTGTCCTGGAAAGAATTGCTCTTGTGTATCTTTTAAAAATAACAATAAACACGTAAGAAAATGTTTATTAGTCTGTAGTTTTCTTCTGGTATAATACAAACTCAAATTCTGACTACTTTGAAAGACTCCACGATTACTGAAGAGGAAGTGAAATTAGAATCATCACACAGAAAAAAAGAGATAGCAATTAAGAGGGATAGGAAATTCAATCAGACCGCTACAAGTGATTGTTTTTAATCCCAACTGAATTCCCACGCCTGACAAACAGACTGCAGAGAATCTTTTAGCTGAAGACAAATGTTCTCTATTCCTCCCATCATGTATGACACTGCAAAAAAAAAATCAAAACCCAAGACAGAAATATTTTCAGAGCAAAACAAACCACCTTTGAACCCTTATCTGTTATTCTGAAGCATCAAAGAATCAGAAATCAAATTTTTTAATACTTCCTATATACCGGTGCTGCGCAGCGACAAACATAATATATGCCAGATATATTTACACCACACACTTCACAACAGGAAACATGACCAGTGCAGAGAGCGCGTTCCATCAATTTACTGGAAACAGAAATTATTCACCTTTCAGTTTGCACATATTGATAAATAGGGTTTCCCTCAAACAACATGTTCTTCCTTTGGCATATGCGAGGCGCTCTCCTGAGATCAGCACCCGGAATTTACAAAATGGTTTGTGCATTTCCACCGCGGCGTCCCCTTGTAAAAGCCGAGAAAGGTCACAACGGCTGCGGCACCTTGCTGCCACTTTGGTTCCGTTTCGGATCACCCCATTTTCTGCCAGAACGAAGGAGCGTTACAGGACCGCAGGCGGGCGAGGAGGCCCCGGCAGCGGCTCCCGGGGTGCAGCTGCGGGCAGGGTCGGGGCGCAGAGCCCTGAGCTGTGCCCAGCCTCGGGGAGCTGCCCACCCCCTCGGCCGGCAGAAGCAACGCAACCACCCGGCAGCTGCACATTCCCCTCCATTCCTGCATCTTTTCGGTTAGGCCAGGCTATGCCGCTTTATCGAAGAAATGACTTGGTTCTGGATTTGAAGAGAGAGGGACGACTGATTTACCTGCAGATTTTCGGGACTGATCAACGGCCTGTAAATTGTGCTGGAGACTGGAGGAGCCAGGAGATGAAAAGGATCTTCACTGGATCATCTGGATCAACCAGCAAGCACCTGGCAGTGCTGGAACCGACTGCATCTGCCCGCCCATGCACAGCTTTGAATATTTACTGACTTTTACTCCTGAACCCCTTTTACTACTCAGTTCATCTATCTGACTACTGTTACAGGCCAAAACACATCATCAGGATAAAAACAGACATTGTGCTTCAATAATAAACACTGATCCTGGCATACGCCAAGAGAATTACAGAACTAATTAGAGGATCACAACATAATGCTCCACATACTAAACACAGCCAAGCAAGAGATGAGGAAAAGTGTTGGATTTTGAAAATAATTTGGTTTTGCAGAGTAGTTTCTTCTTTACTACAGCAACTGAACAACTTGAGTTGCCTTAGAAAAATACATCCCTATTTATCAGAAAAACATGACACACACGCATCCATTTTGCTGCAACTAACTCGTGGTCTTACTAGTCTCGTCCCTGTAAATTGCTCCACCTTTTGAAGCTATAAATGAAGTCAGCATCTTGTAATTTGAGCATTTAAACAAGAAAGGCTCAAGTTCTATTTCTAGCCTGATTTTCTTTGGGAGCTGAGAAACTCAGTTTGTGTAGGTTTTGAAGTTATGTAGATATTTACCTTTCCAGTGGTTTCCAAGGGAGGAGCTGTAAAGCTACTGTAGAAGGGCAGAGTCCCTGTCAGGGACCAAGACACACCGATCTACGAGCTCCATGCAAAACAGAAGAAAAGGAGTTTGGTTTTTAGTTTACTGCCCGAGGCAAGGAAGAGTGAATAGACATAGAAAACAGAGGAAGCGTAAGGAATAATGAGACACTCAAACCTGATATAAAGGCAGATTAATGGCCTGATGGCCTATTTACTCTAGGCACCATAGGAAGGTATAGCTTTAAAATAGAGGCTTAAATAAAGAGGTATTTTTGTGGCATTTACAGAAGGTTGGTACGGGAGAAAGCTCCTTTCTCCTGAAGCTGTACTGAGCTGCAGCTGATTGCTATCAATTCACATGTGCGCAAGTCAGGCAAACATCTCACAAGAGAAATAAAGTGACGCACTGAGGTGCAGATCTGGAACTTGACTGCACAGAGACAGCAGTCAAATACTACGTTTTCAGGGGAAATCTGGAAGAGAGAAGATGCAGAACGTGCACAGAATGAATGCCATTGTGTACGTTAAGAATATGATTAAGAAAGATCACAAAAAAAGCCAGAATTCTAGACATCCAGTCAGGATGAAAACTTGAGCTGGACATGATGACTGATGGCTTTGAATGTTTGACCAGTGAAAAAAGGTAAGGAAGGTAAGAACTAATGCTAATATTTGGCTAAGGAAAAGCAACTAGAAACTTTAAAGTTTCAAATTAATCGAAGAGGCAGGCATCAGCCTGGGAGTGGTGCAGGACGGAATCACAGAGGAGAACCCCAAGTTGTAAATGACTGGTGTAACTTTCTACTTCCAAAAATGTGACCATTACTAGACTAAGGAAAACTAAAACCAAAGAAAACCTAAGGATTTAGTGAAGAGAGTTAGCTCTTTATTCTATCAGCATTCAAGTTCTATTTGTAACAGACATGATTAATTCATCAATTAGTAAATGAGTTCAGTTAGTTCACAGTGTGTAATTAATTTATACTATTCTTAACAGGCACATCCTAATGTTGCTTTGTAATATTTTGCAAACTCAATTTAATTCATTAGACACAATGAGAAAAGGGGAACTTGAAGGCAGAAAACAAACCCGTAACAAAGACAGATGCAAAACTTACTGAGCTAATGCACAATGTAAACAGCAGTAAGCATCTGCCAGCAAGGTCCATTCCCTGCTCAGCACTGCTGACCATTCTGCATTAACTGTTTCACAGTTAAAACTGGGCTGAGATGACGGGTCCAGGAATGTGGCAGCTGCCAGCTCGTGATGGTGTCCCCACAGCCATTTCCTTGCACCTGGACTGGGTTTTCATTTTGCACTCCCCCCTTTCAATCCCTTGCAAATAGTTTCATCAAGAGACTCCTTTTCCATGGAACTACTTTGGATTTCTTTGTGGTTTTAATACTGGCCAAAGAAACTCACCCAAGATTATCCCTGAAATTGTCTACTGTAGCAACTGTGAAGGTTAAGAGGAGAACGCAGTCATGGTGATGACTGGGTAAGTATGTGCTAAGTAATGCCACCTGCAAAGGTCCTGATAAAGTACAGTTTAAAAAAAAAAAAGAAGAGTCTTTAAAGGTAAAACCTGATAGTCATTTGAATGCAGGCTGTACCTACATCTGCACACCACGGTCCGAGGGTGAAGCAGGAGCCAGCAGAAGAGCTCTGAACGGGTGTGGGACCGTGGGGTCAGGCAGCACGTACAGAATTGCACACACACCAGCGCGAAGGTGGGAGCAGCACCCTGTTAGATACGATCTGCCTCTCGGCAACAATGACTCTTTTAGCAGCTTCCTTTTCGGGCACCGAGAGAAAACAGCGAAGGACACACCATTAGCCAAGAAGGGAAATCCGCTGAACCATGATAATGTTAACAGAATACTATTAAGCCCTCATTAACAGGAAAATTAAGTTAGGTTTCTATCAATAACAAGCCAAAAGTTTTTCTCTTGTATCAGCGCAAAACACACACGACTGGAGCGTCGGGGAGCAGAGTCTTTCCGCTCCACGGGTGACACAGCACCGAGCAGTCAGACCTTGCTGCCTCTGCAGACGGCTGCCCGACGAGTGCCCCTTGCCACGAGACTAGGAGGCTGCAGGCGTCAGCCACGTGGCCTGTCTTTGTTCTGCCTAAATTCTGGCAGAATTTAGGTGCCTGGCGTGATGAAACTGTCTACTCAGTAGCTGCCTGGGCATCAGCACATGCTCTATCAGAGCCTGATACTGTCCGCTGTTCACGATCGACGGTGTCCCGCTTGGAGTGAGAGAACCTGCTTCTCACCTAGACTCTGCTGCAATCCACTTAGGCAAAAAGCAGCCTCAACATCATGTATGTCCCCGAAAGAGCCCAAACCCCACCAAAATCCACGCCAGGACCACAGCTCTTTCCAGAAGGAGGCTGCACAGAAGCACTAGTGCTCCTTTGCTGGAGTCTGGACGCTGAAGCACTTGCCCAGAAAGCAGGAGAACCCCTTTTTATGTCTTCTCAGCCTTCAGTTTCACACTACCCTCCAAAACCGGAGCAGCACAGATCCAACATGAGGCCCAACACCCCTCTGCAACGGTCATGCTGCTCCTGGTACCCAAACAGGTTTTTTCAGAGTTAACCTGAGCTTCCCTGTGCTCACTGCCATGTACACACACCCTCACGACGACTGATGCTGAAATCCTGGTCTAGCGCATCACTATCAAGGTCTCTCTGAAGTGTCTACCTCTATGCGGGTTATTTTGATTCTGAAATAATGAGAATTACATCATGGCTACACCCCTGCCACCTTCATAATACCAGAAGGGTTCCCCCCAGCCTTTTCAGTCTCATTCTGTCCCATTCCCATTCTGCTGAAAACTGAGCTTTACTTGGTGATCCAACACTTTTTTACAGCAGATGCAGGAAGCATTTCTTAATTCTGGCCTGGGCAGTGAGTTCCACACCCACCTGAGGGCAAAATCCAGTCCAGAGACACCAACAAGGCATCTATGTGCTTTAAAAAAAATAACAAAAACCAGCTCAGTACTGGGTATTTTGAGAGAGAGAGTATGTTGCATGTACAAGGGGCACAGCTAAGCAGCTCTTTGATCTGAATCCTAAAATACACAATATTTCCTGTGCTACTTCTGCTTTTCCATGGAAAACTGGTAATATTCTGGATTAAAGTTTGTGTATGGGGGGAAAAAAAAAATTACAACAATTTTGGAAATGGTTACAAGGTAACACAGAAAGAAAACAAAATTGATCCAGACTACAGTATGGCACTGAAATAAGACAAAGAATTAATATGATTACCTTTGAGGTACTGTCATTTGAAACAAACTGTAGCAGAACTGTTAACAGTGGCTTGTTAATTCTATTACTAATCATTACATCACACTTTAAGACCCCTTAGGGATTTCCTTCCTAACAGCCCCTGCTTTATCTGCATTTTTTTCAGGAAAAAAAAAATTACAGTAACTTACACTACAAGGGAGTAATTGTGTCAGGGGGTTGGTGAGGAATATATTCACTTACATTTCCAGATTGAAGCAGTCCTCTGTTTACTGTACTCTGTAAAACATCAAACAAACAGAACTCATCCTGCTTTCAAGGGCCATGAAAGTTGTATTAAGGTTTCCAGTTAAGATGAGGATAATGTCTATCCTGTGGGGATGTGACAAGATAGGCTAATATAGCTAAAATAACTGAAGTAAATATGCAAGCTACACTGTACAGACCTATAAAATAATGCAGACACAAAGCAAGAAGTCAGAAGTCTGACAGACATGGGAATACGGATTATGAAACTGTGAAAATTCATTTAAAGCTGTATAATTACACCCACACAACAAATACTTCTTTTTCTTCTCCTTAAGCGTATCTCCCTCATTTCAAGTGTCACTATTACTAATACACTGCCTCGTACCCTTGCCTTTCCTTAAATCTCATCTCTTTCGGAGGGGTCCAGTACCCCAGTCCCAGTTATTCTCAGACACAGAGGAACAGAGGGGAAGGACTGGCTATGACGTCCCAGTCAAAGCAGTCTTTTTTTCTCCCCAAATCCACAGTATTGCATCCTAAAAGAGGGATGCTGAGCACGCCTGCTGCATTCCTGCCAGCACTGTCTGGTCTTTGAAACACCCTGTGGAGAAGATTTTCAACATACCATGAATCCTGCACAACTCTGCCTCTGACCCTTCCTGTTAGGGACTCCTGAGCAATGGGCTTCATCTCATTAACTCAGTGGTTTTTAGGAAACTACTTTTTCCTGCCAGTTTTTAAACCCAGAGGAATTTTCTAGATGTGCAGTGACAGTGCATGAGTAATGGCTCCCTCATTAAACTACCAGGGAGTCATAAAACAAAACAAATTGTTCAGCTTCCCAGTGTTTTTCCGATTTGCTTTCCCTTTCCAAGCCTTGTAGTGCTCACAAACATCCAAACTATCCGAGTGACGTCATTTATAGTCAGAATCCTTAAAGGAAACAACATGTCCTTTGCATGTTGCTCAATCCTCTGGTATTCTTGCAGTCATTTATTTTTGCCCCAGGGTAGTTTCAAGTGGGTTTATTTTTTTAAAATCAAGAGCTAGCTGTGCCCACGTGAATCGTATGCCTCCGAAGTCCGCCATCAAAAGCTCGTCTGGCACGAGAGAAGGAGCCGTGCTATGTTTGCTGCTGCCTGGCAGTCCTCAGTACGTCTCCTGTCTTCGTGCCAAACGCTCTCCGTGCCCACGGCCGAAAAGCAGGGTGGTGCAGTGCGGGAAGCCGGAGGGATGTGAAAGACGAGAACAAACCCCGCTCTCCCACGGCAGGGCTTCGCATCTGCTGCTGCAGCAGCCACGCTTGCCGTTCCCCTCCTGCGCTTGAAAAGCGGTCCTCTGTTGGGAAACAAGATAGTCAGCCCAAAATTGGGAATACAGCTTTGCTTTATGTTCGCCACAGGGCAGGCTCGGGTCAGGAAATCACTCTACCTCTTCTCAACAGAGGCTGGTAGCTGTGTTTCTAGAGTGCCTTTGATGTCAGCAGGTTAACAGGTTCTTCATATCCCATTTTGAAATACTATACAACATACAGTCCGACAATTCAAGGAATACTTCGGAAGGCCACAATTTCTGCAGTAGTTTGTGAAGAAGAGAGAAGACTTAGTCTCCTGTGTTTCCATTCGGGATGAAGAAGTTTGTACTCAGTGCTGATAACAGATGTACCTTCCTACCCAACACGGTACCCACCATTTCAGAAACTAAATCCTGTAAATGTCTTTTTGTATCCACCTCCAGCATGCCCGGTATCTTGTACAGTAACTCAGATTTTGAAGAATGTCAACAGCCAAAGATGCGAACAGGCCCACATTTTTAAAAACAGAAGAAAAAAACCTACAAAGTGGAACAAGACAACAAACTCAACCCTGGGAGATGAAGAGCTTTGAGAATATTTCTATTTAACATTTATTTTTTGTAAGATTGCAAAAATGCTAACAAACTACCACAGCTTTCAAAATAATCCTTTGAAGTGCACTTGTAATTGCCACATTATATACAGCAAAGGAAGGACTGAATAAAGTCAGTGTAAGGTGACCTGAGTCCAGTGTTCAGTGCTTTTACTGAAACTTCAGTTCTTTTGCCTACACAAAATCTGGGAGCTGCAGAATGAAAACCACTGCAGAAAGCCCAAACATCTCACGCCACTGAGATTTTAATTCTGTCTTTTAATGAGCAGCTGAAAGCAAAGGAGTGAGACCAACTGGGAGCTCCAGACCAGGGTTCCCAATGTATGTGGCAAAGTGGTGAGTAGATCCATTAAACGGACCAAGCTCCCCGACCTTGCAGATTTCTCCAGGCCAGGGGTAGAAAACAAAACAGCTGAATGCTTATTCCCTTGTAGAGGGAACCCCTAGCACCCCACCCTCTGTCTATCTCCAAGTCAGTGGTTCTTATACTGGGGAAAAATCAACAGCTTTTTTTGCCTGAGACACAAAAAGTAGAGTGAGTAAAGTCAGCAAGAGACTGCCTGAGCAAAAGTTGAGCCAAGACCCCAGCCTATAGCCCCGGGGATGTTAAAGAGCCTCACTGCTAATGATTTCACTCCGAGTTAAGTATTCAAACACCTCTAAGGACTCAGGTTGTCAGAATTTGCCTCTTTACATTGCTATATAATTGGCAACAGAGATGGGAACAACTTGCCAGCTTAGCTTGTCACATCATCGCTACGAAAGAGTGTGGAGGTACCGACGAGAAATGAGGATTTTCGTCAGGACTGAAATACATAGCAGACACTGTGGCAGATGGCACTGGGTGAACTGAAATGGAATTGGAAAGTTCAGGGTATTTTAGAGAAGGTTCATTTAAGACTAAACAAGGTAACACCTTAAGAAATACGGAATAGTGAAGAGAGACAAAAAAGCACTCCTATTCATCCTTCTCCTGAGATACGGAGACGCTCAATGAACTACACCGATTATAAATATTTAGGCATTTACATTATGGTCACAACTGACCACCGATTGGTCACAATACATTGGCATCTGCCCAAACACACATAAAGCCACCACTGCCCTACGTGGTTTGCAGTCCAAAAGGTGAGGGAATCTCTTTGCATTCACTGAAGTGTAAAGCGCAGATGAAGTGTGGACCTCACAAGATTACGCCAAAGGTCAGGACCTGCAAATGGTTAAGAAATCCAAGTCTCTGGATAGATAATGAAAACATCCAAGATTATTAGATTAGTTAGTATGAAAGAGTAGGAATAAGCTCTCAAATCTTTGGTAACTGTCCTCTGTAAGGACTCCACTGCCTCTCCCCAAACTCTTTGGTACTGGCTGCTGTTAGAGACTTTACTGGAGCAGACAGGCCACAAGTCTGAGGCTCTGCTGGCCCCCTGCTCCTCAGATACAACTCAGCTCTGTAGCTTAACATTTCAGAAACAAGCACGCTGCTGAGACAGAGTTTGGACAGAGTTTCCAAAGCTGCAGGGCCCATCAGGCCAGCTGAGAGCTTCTCATTAAAAATAGCAACAAGAAACAAAAAAACCAACCTCTTTTCCAGGCGGTGAATGACACTAGCATGACACTGACAACTTTCAGGATGAGGTCACCTCCGCTTCCCTTCAGAAATGGAGCTAGCAAGTACAATTAACAATAATTAAAAACTCCTTTCACAAAGGGACACTATACTTTTAGTAGCTCTGTTGAAGCCTAATCAAAAGCATCACAACGGGCTTGTTATTTTTTTTAAACCGATATACAATAAAAGACAGAAAGTAACTGGCAATTAAGAACAGAAACCCAACATTCTTAGGTGTTGCAGTATAAATTGCTCAAAATGCTCAAAGTATAAATTGTCCCCTATTTACCTAGAAGAATAACTATTTATTACTTAGCCACCACAAAACATAACCAAAAATTTTATTTAAAAAAAAAGAAAGCTTAATGGCTAAAGAAATGTGCTCATGACACTGAAACTTATATGGGAAGTGCAAGCAATAAGCTGTAATCACACTCATGAAAAGTTATTGGCTTTGGGTCTAATGATTTTCTTCTGCACAGGGTTCCAGCTGCATAAAAATATTCAGTTTCTTTGTATCCCAATTTACTATTACAAATTCTGAGATGTTCACTGCAAGAATGTGAACTGATTTGTATTTCAACCTATTTATTATTTGTATTTGTTTCACCTTATGTGTCAGAGGAAATTAAAAAAACCACTGGTCTAATCACTAAAGATCCAGTAGCACCTGGATAGCATTTCAGCCCACCAAATGTAAATGTCTGCTGCTGGGTGAGCGGAATCGCTCTCTAGACTTCAGTGATAAATTGCATCTCCAGGAATTACAACAGCAGCTTGGACACTTAGGCGAAGATTTAGTTGCCTAAACATAGCACCTATGCCTCCTGTCATTTTCAGGTGATGTACAGTGTCCTGCCTGGCCTACATAAAACTCATGTTGTACCTGCCAGGTATGGTTATGTCCCAGATTACCTCAGGTGTCTCAAAGGCACCAGACACCAACACGCAGGCAACTGAATCCCATCCCTGTGCACTTGCAGACATGTATGTGCACGTATATTATGCTGCCCGGTCTTTGTATCAGAGCCAGATCCCGCCCATGTAGTCTGTTGCATATCTACAGTGTAGCAGTAATTTTAAAAACCCTTTAAAATGTTTTTATTTTTGTTGTGAGCATTAAAGGTCCTACTTCTCTTTATCAGGAAAGATGCTTTGATATTGGTGTTCTTACCCATTAGCAGGCAGAACTGCCAGCAGAGCTTTAGGGTGCAGATTAAGCCTTGGCAACTGGCTTTCACCCAGAAACTTGAGTGCTTAATTCACTTCTAAAGTGTGATTACTTTTAAAAGATTTACTCTTACAACCCCAAAGTGACCCTGCTGCTACGCAGTGCATGCTACACGCTCAAGTGCTGCCTCCAGCGATCCGAGAAGCATTACACGGGTGCACTGGTCCTCCTCTCCCTGTAAGCACAGGTGGACGATTTTCTTGAGATCAAGCAAATTTTAGGGCAGAAAGATGCGTCTAGGGAACTGGAAATGAGTGGGTTAAGTGGCGAGCATGAAGGAATGGATGGTGAGCCATGAATCCCACCTGCCCCCCGGCCGCCTGCCCAGGGAGCGATGCCCACTGCCTGCCAGACAGATGAGAGGTGCCGGCCAGCAGCCCAGAATAGCAGCGGGGCAGGCGGAAGGGAAGGAAACACACACGTTCTTAAGCAAGAGGCCAACTCAATTTGAACCCCTCAGCATTTGAAGTAAGGTTTTTTTTCCAAGGGACTGAACTCCCCAAATCCCTGCTGGTACCAAGGGACAGCGTCTAAAGGCTGAGGAGCACGGACCGAGGATGCTGTGACACTAGCAGATGGTTCTATCACTGTTATTTCATATACATCTACAGCTGGGCTGAGCGGAAAGAGGGAAGTCACACGGCAGCCGCGGTGTCACGCAGTGACTTCCTTGGTGTCACACAGGCTTAGAACATCCCCTTTAACATGTATTAGCCCATACGTTGTCTGCAAAAATGGGAACCTTTAAGCAACTCCTATGAACAACGCCCATCTCGGCCATCCTCCATGACTCAGGAATCTGCTCCTGGATGCTAGCATGTATTTTCCACTTCCTTTCCCTGCAGTGTATATAACAGAAACGAATCTGAGTGCTGACACAGTAAGTAGATTGATTGCAGTATTTTATTTTTTGGACTGAGTCCCAATTTTAGTCTGATCTGATTCTCAGATAGGAGGGTGTACATTGTCACGTAGTTTGTAAAAGCAGTTGCTACACTGATTTGACTAGATATGCAAGGCTGTGCATCTGCATATCAGAAAGCCAGATCGTGCACACTGCAGATGCAACAAATTTTCTCAGAATAATAAACTGGAGATTTACTGAAAACAATATGGAAATAATTTTATGGGCTTCTTCCAAACATGCAGATATAAATACAGGTCAAATTTGCAGACAGTGTTCAAATTTGCATCGTCATGTTTTAAAAGCAATTTGAAAAGAAAACATTTTATAACGGTTCAAAGAAAAAGCCTGGGACACTGCAGATTTGGACTGTTTTCTTCTCCTACTACATTACTGACAATGGATTATGCCAGGCTCTGGGAAAATCTCAACTTTCAATCCATTACCCAAATGACAGGTGAAATTTTCCAAGTGCTCAGCATCCAGAAGGTGTCACCACCAGCTGGAATTAAGCACACAGGTGCTGTCTGCTGGCTGGCACTTTGAAAATCCGGTCTTCTAAAGGACAGCTATACACTTAAAATGGAAATGTATTAATCAGTATATATCAGCAAATATAAGCAATATAAGCAAATACATCTGAAGTGCACAAGCAGCTCAGAAGCTCGCTTTCCTGCAGATGGTAAAACCAGCAATTCACTGTCCCTTTCCCGAAGTCACGCTAGCACATAAAGCTGCTCTTATTCTTCCTTTTTTGTAATACTGCTTATGCAGCAATACCTCTGTTACAAAGTTTGAGAATGAAAAGGTTAATCTCTGGTTGTTTCATATTGTATCCCATTCTTTGACACAATTTTCTTAATTTTATTCAAGAAAGAATGTAGCCCTGGTAATATAAATGGCAGTACAATTACTTGTACATACCTTTTAATGGATGTACCATTTTGAGACAAGTTTTGACAGAAATTCACACCTTATGATATGGCTATGATTTGGTCTGCACATACAATTTTAGACCAAAGCTTTAAAGCTTCCAGGCATCTCCTGAACGATGGGAGGAAGAAGGTCCTCAGATCCCTTACTATGTGTTAGTTGGTTAGCATTTCTTCTAGAAAATTAACCATAATGGTTTTAAGCAGACAAATTACTCTCTCACAAATGGATTGGTTCTACTAGGCTGAGCAAGACAGATGAACAGTGAAAATTTTTTTCTGGCAATAAGTAATAAGCTGCTTTGAACTATTATTCAGGCTGGAACTGTACACTAACAAGTCCATGCGTAGGAGTCTTCATCCACAAAACAGAGTAACATGTAAAAAGGGTGCTCTGAATCTTAATACAAAGGTGTGTGACATATCTTCCAGATAGGAAGCATTATAAAAATGTTATTACACACACATATTTTTTAATATTAGGCAAATGAGACACCCTGCACACAGCTACAGTCTTAGGGCAGTGATCACAATTGAAACGCCTGGCTGATCTTAGGGAGAAGGCAAAAAAAAAAAAAAATATTCAGACAAAACCACAGAATCACAAGGGATGGGTGATGTATTTTTTACCGCCCTCCTTGCCCTACCCCCATTTCAGCATTTTAAACAGTTTCAGCATCCTTTAGAAGAAAAAAGAAAAAAAATTCTTACTTCTTCTTTAAGCTGTCTGGTTGTTTTCCTACAGACGCTATCTCAGCATTACAGAGTCAATACATCTAACAGCATTAATTGACGGGTTTTTTTACTCAGATCAAGCAAGTATTTCCCTTCACTTTCTCTTCAGCAACAAACAGAGTAACTTCGGATAACAAAAGTATTAGAAGATAGTATCTCCAGAAATAAAATCTATTTTACAACAGCAGGAAACAAATAAGGTAATAGGTAGAGACTTCAGACAGCCTATTTCAACTTTGAGTTTAAAATGCAAGCTGAAGGGCTCAGAACTCTACTGGGCAGCACTGAAATGAAGTAAGACAAGCAAAAGGGATGTATTTCTGAGCAACACACCTTTCAACCACGTTGTCCTAAACTTTCTCTCTGTAATCCCAAACTTTGAAAAAGTCAGTAAACCTCCTCTCCTGTAGTAGCTTCCTGCACCTGCCCCTACAGGTAATAAAAGATTACAAGGATCAGAATCGCAGTGTTTATGAAACTGTTGTTTTTTTTTTTTTTTCTGCTCAGCAAGCAGCTCATGTCTTATTCTTAAAATGAAAGGAGTGGCTGTGTTTTTAAAAAAAAAAAAAAAAAAGAAAGAAAAGAAAAACAACATAATGAAAAGGAAGCACACACCCATATGGAAAAAAAATGGCAAAAGCTGAAGCATGCCTATTACAAATGCTTTGCTTATTACAAATGCTTTGTAACCTTGTCACCAACAAAAACAAACAATTAATTAAACAGAAGGGAAACTTCAAGGTTTTTGTTCCTGTGTATTTTCAGAATTTTACAACTGTCCACACTTCCATCAAGGTCTCATGCTGCTCTTACAATTGTTGTGGTAGGTTTTAATATCAAGTGTAACAGCAAACAGATTTCCAGTGAGGATTGAAATTGTAAACCTTGTAAGTGTCCATGCAGTCCCACAGATTGCAACTAAGAGCAGTGGTTTTGACACAGCAATGCAATTCCTGCAGTTCCTAAAGCACATCTAAAGCATGTGTAAGATTTCTGCTTATGTAAGAAATGCAAATTTGGGGCTCTGACAGATCTACAACCCAACAGGCTTGTATTAAACATACCCCCAAGTTCTGTATCTTACTTCGCACAGTTCCTGCAGCATTTGAATATCAGCAAGAGATTTGCTCTGTTATAACGGTAAGAAACATCTGCCTAAGTACATCAAATGATTTCTGGATTTGTTTCAGATAAAATGAGTAAATGCTGACTACTGTACAAGCTGGCTTGGCTACAGTTCCAAGCTTAATAGGAAATTTAGTTTGCAACAGGTGACCACATTCAAGATGAGAAAGATTTCACTCGCTGTTTAGGGATAATTTTTAAAGTTACCAGTACCCAGATAGATTTTCCAGACACCCGTGTAACCTGGTGTTACAGATTTATGCCTGGCAATAAACCCCACAACAAACACCACAGAGCTGGTCGGAGTTATTAAACATGCTGTAACACCGGGCTGGCATCTCCTTCCCCAGATTGCTTCCAGAGCACGACGTGGGTGCAGCCACCCCGACTGACACAACCTGCGCTAAAACCACGGATGTACAACGCAACGGCGGGTGTGGGGTTAAAGTCGTCCTCACAGCTGGATATACCAGGTCTTCATCCTGCTGTCAAACCCACATGCGGACAAAGCAACGTACTTGTCACCAAAAAGTAGGTCCAGCAAGGGAAAACTCTCACCTTACCTAGCGACTGGATGAAAAACCTGCAGGGACTGGTCTCTAGTAGGACTCTCCAGTACAACACGGCATATTAAGCTACTCCTTAATAAATACACACCTTTTCAGCAGCTGTGATAAAGCCTGTAACTTCCTGCAGCAGTCACTCACCTCTATTTGGGCTTCAAAGGACTTGCTCTGATACGATAAATATTGAAAATGTACCATGCACAACTTAGTATCACACAGGGTAGTAGAGCCATTACCTTCAACAACAGCCTGACCGTACCTGACTACAGAGAGGTCACAGCTTGGGTTGTTACTCTGCTGTAGTAAATTAAAAAGTTATGTATTAATCAAGGTGAGCTATGTCCAGCCTTACAGCAGTCACAGCAAAAGATCCTAATAAAAGCCCAGTCAGTCAAGGTTTGATGCTTTAAAGTTACTTTACCTCCACTTTTTATTCATTTCTTCAAATCTGGGATATGCCTTTATGCTGATGTGTTGCACATTTATAATTCCAGCATATCCATCATCTCTGTACTTTTTATTTGTCAGGTAATTCCTTCCACCTGCAGCTCTCGAGTCATTTCAGCTCTTGGGTAAGACCCCTACAACCTGCAGTGCTCCAGACAGACTAAAAGTCTCTGTTGTGCTTCCCCTGCTTTCTCAGTGACTTTGTTAGAGCCAAAACCCCAGCAAATGCTAATTATGGTCTTATGTACTTCTGCAGGAACACTAGCAAAATGCAACCATCTGACCAAGGTGAAGATTATTGTTTGCTGCATGCACAGACACACTGAAGTTTAGGCAGAGTAGATGATGTGCCATCCAACGAGTTGGATGCAGACCACTGGGAAGCAACAGAGGCCTCGAGGGTCTGCCTGCTCACCTGCACAGCCCCCAGTCCCCAGAGCAGCGCTGGCCATCGGTCCTCTCTGCGTACCTCAAGGAGGGTGGTTGTTACCAGTCTTTCAGGTATCATCGCAGAGTCGGCCCATAGTGCAGTTCCAACTTTTTTGCTACATACCTACCCATCTACTCACCCACTCCTACCTCCTCTCTCTCACTTGCCAGTCTAATTACCCTCCCACTCACATTTTCTCTTACTCACTCACTAACCCACCCATTTACATGTTTTTCATTCATCTCCCCGTTCAGTTACACAACCTGATCCTCAAACACCTTAAATCCACTCACTAATAGTAATTTTACCTCCTATGATACACCCATCCTCGCCTCTCTCATCAACATCCCTACCCTTCACCGAGCTTCCTGGTGGCTTGAAGGAAGAACGCTTACCACTCCGAGTTCCCAAGGTCCATGGAGATCCCTGAGGTCCAGCTCTCTGCGCCACACCAACGCCGACCCGCTCCTGGGATCCCTTCCGAGCGAGCCGAACGCTTTCTGCCGACACGGATGGCTGGGGGGGGATCACACCTGTGCAGTGCTGGCGCTGGCCCTGCCTTTGCCAGCTTCCAGGCGGGCTGTGCCTCCGGCGGGCACGCAATGCACACCCTTGCCCCCACCCTACAAAAAAAAAAAAAAAAAAAAAAACAACCTTTATTTGGAGGCTTGCGACACAGCCCTCTCATCCTTTGCGGCGTTCTGTAAGGAAAAACAGTAGTAATGCTTCAGAAAGCAGAGGAGGTCTGGGGTAAAGGCGCTGGATCGTGACCGTAGGCAGCTCTGAAGGGACTGGCTCTGGCCAGCGTGGCCATGTGCTAGCTCATACCGACCGGCCTGTCTCTCATGGGGTGACAGCAAAAACAATGCTTTGTTTGTCCTCTTCAGGGCCACAGAGTGTTTGGTTTTGGGGGGATACTGATCTAGCTCTTTGTGGTCAAGACAAGGGAAAACTTTGGAGACAGCCCTGCTTGGGTGCCCAAGGCTTCTGGTAGCAAATAGCAAGCCCTGAAGAAGAAACAACAAACAGTTGTTTCCCACCTCCAAACGGCTGTTTCACCCCCCAATAAGTGAAACTATAGTAAGAAACAATAGTTGAAGTGAAGAAACTTTGAGAAGAAGACAGTCTAATGGAAAACGGGGAAAGACTCAAATAACTACAGTACAACTTTCACTATTTCTGTCACTAATGGCAAACTGTAATTTTTTCATTTTCCCTGTAATGCCCTCTACAGACTTGCTGCACACATAATTTCCTTGCAGTTTAAACGCCACAAGAGAGTTTAGGAGAGAAAAAAAAAAAAAAAAAAAAAAAAAAAAATCACTGAACTTATACTGGCATAACTCGCCCATATTAAAACATTTTAATTTCTGAGCAAAATTGGCCCTTCCAGGTAATTTTCAACAATTTCTCAAGTGACACCATAACAGACCACACTTACACTAGAATAAAATATGCATCTGAGAAATTATACTGTAGCTGTTCAGTTTAAAACCTATCTTTAATCAATGCAGTTTTCCCAAATTCTGAAAAACTGAACATACACCACTTAAGGTAAGTGGTATATCTAATATTCAAGAGCAGGTAACACTATGCTGTTCATATTTACAGGCTGCTAACACCACAGGCAGAATTACTGAAAGATGAGAACGTAGACCTGACATAATATGGTGAAACAAAGAAATGGAAAAATTTAGGCCAAATATCAGGCAAAGAAAAATCTTGCCATCAAACCTTGTGGAAAAGACTCCAGAAGATAGAAGTGGAAGGCCAAGTTCTTAGAGTATCTCTAGCCATAAACCGCAGGGAAAAAAAAAAAAATGTAGCAGAAAACATGTACTGGCAAGAAGATGGTCTGGATGATCTAATGCACTTTCCATCTCTAACATCTATGATTCTGTAATTCCGTAGAAGCGCTTAGCAGAGGGCTGGCAAACTTCTGTAGCAACTCAATCGTCTGATTATTGTGTGATTAATCAAAGTGTTCAATTAAAAGGAGGTCCTTGTAGCTGGATGTTGTAGCTATGCCACGCCACTCTCGTTCAAAGTTGCGCATTGCACTGCCAGGAGAGAGCCTGATCTGAATGGCAGGCATGCAGTAATTACAGAGTTGTGAGTAGCTCTCCTAAAGAGGCAAAACAGAATTTAAGTAATTAAAGAGACAATCATTATCTTTCTTGCAAAATGCCCGGGGTCAACTTCTGACAGTGGATTTGATAATACAGAGTTCAACTTTGTCAACATTTATGCATGCAAATAAATTTACTTATACACGCGAGTAAGCATTAATGTGGTTGAATCTGTACTACACAGCAGTTTTAACTATTTACTCTTGATTTGCGTGCTGAAAAAATCCTCCCTTAAGGTGAAATACCAGATTGTTTGTCAGATCGTGTGCTTTGTTTGCTATTTTCAAGTTAATAAGTAAGCATATAGAACACACAAAAGGACATATGGCATGAGCACACCTTTTATGTTTAAAGCATGTGTGTGAGAAAAATGGATTACAGCAATATGAAGTTTAAGAATCAGGAAAATCAAGAGGAAAATGCAAAAGAAGCACAAAAAAAAAAAAAAAATCTCCAAAGCACAAGAGTAGAAGAAAAGAGGAATATGGAAAGACAATCCTTCACAACATGAAGAACTGTGCTATGTCTGCTGGAAGCTCAGTGCCCGAACCATCGCTGCCCTGAAATAATCTCTGAAGTTGGGTTTTGAGGTGTTTTGCTGTTTTTTCTCTTGGTCAATGGAAATTCTACCCCAACTCCGATCAGGACGGGGTATGGTTAGTGGGATTATAGACAAAGGCAAATTTTGTGAAAAGTAGGAAAAGAAGAACAATTTGTGTTGCTGTTTGAAAAAAATGCCAATTCGATAAATGTCAGGAGCCAAGCAGGCTCTACAAATATTACTTCTAGACTATTTATTTTATTGATGTCTAGAAATTTTAGTAAGGGATGGACTCCTCTTTACCACCATATGATGTTATTAACCCTACTCTTAAGTACTTGGGCTCTGAACCTAAAATAGAAATATAGAAGGAGTACACTGACTACTCATTGTACAGAGATGCTTCCGTTCAATGTAGACACCTAAAATCCAGATGCCAAAGGGAAACAGGGAAGACTAAAAATAAACAGATTGCTTGTTTTGAAGAACAAGTTTAAGTCAGCTCTTGCTTGAGCTCCACCATGACTGAGAGACAGGGGAGGTGTGGTGTCCTGAGCAGGTTGAACTGAATGTCATGCAGGTGTCACTAAAAGGGACAGTCCCACCTTCTCCTTCGCTTCTGGCCATGAGTTCCTGCTGCTTCCCCATCAGCACTAGCAGTCATGCAGCTATGCAATGAGTTGGGTCAGTTCTCATCTTCCCAAAAGAAAAGAAAGGGAGAAGAAAAATCTAGTTTTCACACAGATCAGCAAATTGAACTGGCTCACCCCACGGCCACATGGTCATCAGTGATGACTGTGGAACAAGCTAGCCTTGAAACTTCATGTGAAATATGCAGAGCAGTTCAATTCATCACGTACATTCTGGTCATCTTAAAACCACATCAACTGCAAGACAGCATGTAACAATCATGGGAATCCAAAAACATGTCCACAGAAGATAATACTGTCACCTTTAAATAGTAACCCAGTGGTAAGAGCTCACCTGGGAAGCTGGGCACTTCTCCCCCTGCAGATCCCACCTCCTACAAAGTCCCTGAACCAGCAGACTTCAATCAGAGCTTGGGCTGAGGCTGCTTTCTGCCCTCCCACTGGAGCTGGGCCAGCTCAGAGAGGAATTCAAAATTCACAAAGCCTAAAGAGAAAGCACTGGAGGGCAAGTATGACTCCATGAGAAAGAGACTCCCAGGAGATGGGGTAGAGCCCTATATTCTGGTCCCTTCTCCAGGAATTGCTCATGCCTACTGCACTGAAGATTAGATAAAATGTATACACGGCTCCTTTCATACTAAAGCTTGAAAAATATATCCTACGAGCTATGTAAATACACTTAAGAGCCAGTAAGAGCTCTGCCCTAACAGGAGAACAGCATATACCTACCTGTATTCTTGGAAATATTTTTATTTTTGGTGGATAAAAGGAAATCAAAGAGCAAAGCTGAGATCTTCACAGTTATGACTCACTTCTGCCAATCTCATGTTTTGGCAATAAAACTGCATGTACACTCTCACTGGAGCCTGTAATAACAGGTCATATGGGGAATCTCAGTAGCCGCTTAGGTCCTTAAAGCTACAATTCAGGTGCCCAAACTTTGATCAGAAGTTAGAAATGCCTGCTGGCTTCCATTTACTGCACTGGTGAACCCCTAACGTCACAGCATGGCATGGCAGCAGTGCCTAGAGGTGGCCCAGTTTGCCAGAAGACATATGGGAAACAAGTGAGAGAATTAGACACCAGAGATCATCACACTCAACTCTACCCTGAAAACGCACAGATAAAAGTGGCTTCTATTCATATCTCACATTGCTGGTACACACACTTTGTTGGTTTTTTTTTTTTTTTTTTTTAAGTCTTGGTATTACCACTCTAGTAGAGCAATGGAAGAGGAAGCATTCCTCTTTTCCAAGTCCAATTTTGAGCTCACCATTTTGCATGCAAACTTCAGCTGCGAATTCTGCATTTGGATAGCTGCGGGCCATAAAGAACTTAGCTCTAAAAATTTACAAAACAAACAACAAGCCAACAAATTCTCTATACCTTACCTGTGAACTTTTGCATGGGAATCCCTTTGAGACCAGCACAAATGAACTCCATCAAGGCAGTGCACAGACTTAAACCATCAAGCACTGTGTAGAAGACATCATCCTACACACCTGTGCAGCTCATTTTAGATTGTGTCAGTGTTTTCCTTATATGCAATTTACAGCTTGTGTTTAAAAAGCTAACATTTAGGACAAAGGAGGGGGGGTTTCTAGGGTTTTTTGCTTGTTTTGTTTTTTTTTTATAAAATCAAGTCCTCCTTCCCTAACTAATGCAATAAGCAGTTTTCTGCTTCAGAGAGAAAGTGCTGTTAAACCTGCCTCCATGTGATGCTTTTTTTTTTGGTCAAAGTAATCACAAAAAACACGGAAAAATGTAATCTCTACACCATGTATTTTAGGTTCTTTCTATCATATTATGTGACATTTTAAAAACTGCAAGGAAATGCAGATACTACAAACATACATGGTAAAAAAAAAGACATCAGGTTTCAAAATATGATTTTTTCAGTTCTTTTGGGTGTGAACATCTCTGCGCACCGCATCAATGGTAACAGCCTGCTCCCCAAAACAGGCAATTATCAGTAGCAGCATTTTCCTGTCCCACAGGTGGGCACGCAACAATGAACTGAACATCTAAGACTCCTTCTCCTCAAACAGGGCCTGCTTGTCATTTCTTAGCAAAAAAATTGCTCCAGCATAAGGCTGAGGGAATTTGATCCACTGCTTCAATACAGGTTTAACAGTTAACAATTTAGGGGCTATAAAAATTCGCAACTTCCTTTCCTTTTATCTGAAATGATAAGAAAACAATGATTTTTGTTGCTCTTGCCTTTTTTAAAAAAATAAAGTCCCTCCTGAGAACAATTTGATAAGCTTACTGTTAAATAAATGCTTTTCAGAAGGCATGCAGTTCATTTACAAAAATACTTTGCAAAAATCTAACTTCAAATATCTAATTCATATAACATTCTCCTTTATTTGTTTAATTCAAGTGAAGTATTTTCCTCCGCCCTTTCCTTTTCATAGGCTTTTCACACCCACATAACAACCAAGTGACTCTTCCCTGACCCTGCCTCCCACGCCTTTTGGTACAACTGCTCGCTCGAAAGTCACCCCGCGCTTGAGCTCTTCTCCCAGGATCCAAAGGAAGCACTTGAGAAAAGGAAATCCAGTACAATGATAAACCTCACCGTTTTCTGAGTTGTGTTTTTTTGTTGTTGTTGTTGGGGTTTTTTTTTGTTTTAAACCGCTGGGTTTATTTGCAGTTCTGTAGGGACGTGCGGTGTACAACTGCCCTCTTGGTTACAGTTTCGGAAAAGAGGGAAAAAATACCAGTGAATGCTTCACTACAACTGCCGACTCAAGTGGGTTTGGGAACGCAAGGCATCCCAGTGTCACCTCCCAGTGTCATCACCCAGGGAAGAACAGCAGCAGTGAATTCCTCCCTTCACGGTAGATGGTCAGGACACAGCACCAACAATTCCTACAGCCAGTGCCTGGCAGAGACCCGTCACCAAGCATGGTAAATTAAATAATCACTATTCTGCTTTCCCCATCTTTGATTTATCTATGCATTCAAAACAGTGTTCTGGAAATCCAAGAGCTACAGTAACACCTATCAGCATCCTCTCTAAATGGAAAACATAGTAATAACGCTGGTAACGCACTGAAGGAAAAGTAAATAACACTATCCTTATTTTATTGACAACTAAGAATAAATAATGACTTGCCCAAGAAGCACTCGCTCCAAAGAATCCCTCCCAAAACCAGTGGCAGAGTTGACAGCAGAGCCAGGGAGCACGACTTCCAGACCTAGCTCCTTCAGCCAACGTGATTCCTTCTAGCCAATAACATGTCAATGATTTGGGTTTCTGGAGAAACCACTAACTGGTAGCTTTTTTTCTTGTGATTTACAGAACCACTTAAAAATAACATAATTTCTATTCTAGGCTTATTTTAGGAAAAGTATCATTAGATTTAATTCCAGGAATGGACATGTGATTTTCATATGAAATTCAAGACCAAAGCCTAGTTCATTCAGTGAAGTGTAACAGGAAAATTACAGCATGTCTGTGACTCCGGGATGATACTATCCCAAAGCTGGAGGGCTGCCCCACCCTCTTTGACTAGTACCAACGTGAGCAAAGGTTTGTAGGTTATAGGTGGGAGGGAACAGCAATTTCAAATTGTTTTTGTCAATCTGATTGACAAAGTTTTCCCCTTTATTTATTCCTGAACTGTGGCAGGCCAGCTAGTGTTTTCTGTAAAAGCTACTCCAGTGAAAAAATGAACACATTTTGCCACGTAAGCTGTTAAAAAGGTTTCTTTCAATCACATTTAGCAAGATACCATCTTAGCAGTGAAAATGAGAAGTACATAAACTTACCAGTGCGTTACTGGGAGAAGCAACAGAAATAAAGTTTAGGTGTTATTCAGTAGTCAGCACCTCAGCTCCTTCCTGGCACAAAATAAATCCCACAGGCAGCAGGTACTAGAACTGTCTCTCCTTTGCTACTCATACCCGTACGCTCACAGACGTCTTCTGAATCTGCCACCAACAAAAGAAACCACAATAAGACTGCTTCTCTGATGCTTCATAACTGAGTCAGTAGGTCAACAATTCCTTCGGTTTAGAAGCCAGACCAATTCCCTTAAACACCCCATTTTTTTTTTTTTTTTTTTTTTCCTGATGGAGAAGCCAACTGTCTCCTGCCAGTGGCAGCCCATCTGCTTCCAGAACAGAACCAAACTGCTCCAAGCCACCACCTCGTTTTGGCGCAGATATCCGTCCTGACGCAACTCCATTTTGTCTCTCACGTCTGGGAAAAACCACAAGAAAATACTTACAATGGAAAGACAGTCAGGAAACTGCTCCTTGTGCACCTTGCACACTGCTGCCGGCTCTCAGCCCACGTTCTCGTTTCCCAACCCCCGAGATGGAGCGGCAGGAGGAAGAGCACCTCACATAATACCCCAGTCTGCCTTGTTCCATGCAAGCATCGGATATCCTGCATGTGCATTTCAGGCGCACTGCTCGAACAAAGAGAAAGCTCAGAAGCTGCTATCCCTCTTCCCGATCCATGACTCAAAACGTCTGGTTGAAAATTGGTTTCGTAATAACCCTTTAGTACCACCTACTCACATCACAGAGTGATTCTTGCAGCAAATGCTCAGGAAATCACCGACGAGTGCCAATGGAGCTACTATTCCAAGAACTAGCTCTTTCGGTTATTCGTTCATCATTTGGAAACGGAGATGCTTTTACTTTCCCTATCGCACAGGATGTATTTTTTTTTAAGAAGAGCTTTTAACTATGATCCTGTAAAATACTTTGTTGATAAATCACCAGCTGAAAACTTGCCCACTGTATTAAAAAAAAAAAAAAAAAAAAGAATTTCACAATACTCATTCCAGAAAATACAGTAACTTCTTTCTGGAAATAACTCACTGGACAAAAATCAAAAGGGCAGAATTAATTTTCAGAGACAGTTTGCATCCTGCAGAACACACAAAGATGGTGTAGTCAGCCACGTGCCTTTCTGACCACCAACAGCAGACCCTTGACTCACCCAACCACAAGATGAGTCGCTATGAATGATTTCCTCTTCTTCCACACTCCCCCGGGGTGCTCTGTGCCACTGGCATATCCTGAACCTAATCCTGACTTTGATGGAAATTCCAAAACTCATCTTGTAAGGCTGTGGCCACCAGCTAACGATGCAGCCATCTGCTAGCTCCTGCTTTGAGTCACCTGTCAGCAATACAAAAGGAAATTACTCAGCAGCAAGCACGTGGAAGCCCACTGCTACAGTCTCTGGCGGACCCCTTACAGGAATACAAAATTCTGGAGCACTCAAATCACCCTGGAGGAAAAGTGTTCTATTCTGTAGCACTGACATTGAAAAAGGTGAAACGCGGTTAAAAAAAAAAATAAAAAAAAAATAAATGACAGGACCACAGAGAGCGAGCATTTCAGCTGGGTTTTCAATGCCAGCATCACTGAAGCTACGGTGGAAGGGGGGACAAAAAAAAAAAAGACGACATTTCACAAACACTAGACCTTCACTGTGCGTGACAAGAAAAATAATTAAAACAACTGAGAGAACTAATCTGTGGCTGCTTAGGAAGTTAACTCTTCGAAGGAAGTGATTAAGTAAGAGAACAAAAGCAAAGTGTTATGTTTATCAAACAAGTAAACTTAACACGAGAGTGCTTACTCATGTAAGTAAAGACTGAGTACTGTCACAGCCCTCCCCATAGGCATAGGTTCACATGCAGCTGGGATCTTATTGATTATTAAGCAGTTGTTATTTCAAAGAAATAAATCTTTTAAGAAATACAAAGTACTGCTTTGCCGAAACGCCAAACACTATCAGAAAGGCAGCCACAACGTCCAGTGCCTCTTTATGAAATTCCCTTGATCTAACGCCTATTCCGGACAAAATTCACAAGGATTTTCCTGAGAAGACCCGATTAACCACTACGATATTTACAAATTCAGTGCAGCAACAGTCATTTTTTTGTTTCATCACAAATTACACAGCTCACGAATTCAGTCCTCTGAAACAAGACTCCAAAGTTCTCCCCAAAATAGCAGATGAAGACAGTGAGCAGACATGACACTGTCAATCTTCAAGAATTTCAGAAAAATTAATTAATACTAAAGATTTAATTGTCTAACCTGCTTCTGCATGCAGAAAGAGCCAGACCTGGTGCCTCTACGGTGGGGGAGGGAGGCACTTCTTGTTCCTGTTTCGTACTTGACTTTTTTTCCTGCGCAGGAGATGATCTAATTATTCAACGTGTCAGTATATTGCTTCACCCTTTCTCGTGTGTCTCCTCACATTAACATAATTTAACAATTCAGCTCATTAGCAAGAAGACGAGGAACGAAATAGCAAATTGTCCTTAAAAATCAATCACACAGGCAGGAGTCTTTCCATGTTTTGTCCTGTACCTATCTGGAACTCTATGAGAGCACACAACCAACAACGCTGAACGTAAACCAGCAACAAAGCTCCCTAACCCCGATCCTCACGCTGCTCAGATGGAAGCGTACCTGCTCGAGACACAAGCCTCACCGGTGAGCTCTGCGAAGGAATAATTTTAGGTCCTGCCCGATTAGAAAGGGAAAGAAACTCCCAAATGACAGCCCTTTATTGTTCCCAAATGTGCTGATGCTCAGCTGCAGGCACTATTGGTGAGAGGGGGCTGATGGATCTCATGTATAATAATTGGGCATGGGTGATGAAAGCGAGGGATCAAACCACGTAAGGCTGTTACCGATCGACTTGGAATGGATCTGAAAAACCCTGAAATCCAAATATAACGTGAACGGTACCTCTATTTGCATACGTAGGATGCTAGCCGAAGTTTCCGAGCCTTTTTATCAAATGCCTTTTTTACAGCAAAGAGCCATTCAATGCCCAGCCCTTTCAGCAGATACGGATTTGAGAAATATTCTTGCGTTTTAAACCTTGCCTTGAATTACTACAACAGGTTTGTTCACAAATTAGCTGGAGCAGAGTCCCCATGGCATACATTAAAACCACTAGTTCTCAGAAAACATTTCTTCAGCAATTTTGTGTATAATAGCAGTGCCTATATATAAACCTGTTTACGACTATTTCTAAAGAAGAGCCTGTTCTGAAGCAGCTCCTTTATTGTGATCGAACATGCTGGATTCGTTCCCAGTTAAGGCTTATATAAGGCCTTCAAGGAAGTAGAAACTTATTTTGTACAAAATCAAGCCAGTATAGTAGTAGGTGCAACGGAATTATCCTGTTACACATTAAGTTTTACTAATAAAAGACCTGCATTGCAGTCATAAAGTCAAATGCTGCATCCCACTAGTACAAACAGTCAAATATTTCCTGCCATAAAATCAAAACCTACTCAGCCAAATGAAAGACGACAGGTAAAAAGTATCTGCTTTTGTGGTACAAAGCATCATGATCCTTATGACAAAAAATATCAAGTATCTGTAATGGCTCATTTTTACTGCTTGCCCAAGTCTGATTTAACTTTGTTGGGAAAAAAAAAAAAAAAGGAAAAAAAAAGAAGATTCAAAAGACAACCATTTTCAAATGCATGATGCAAATATTCTCAATGCTGTTTTTTTTTTACAAGTCTGCTGTTGGTATTTTTGGTCTTCTGAACAAATCACTCCACTGGCAGGTACCTCCACTTCATCTAATAAATAACACAGCTTTCTGAACTGTGGGTCCACAGTATTTCCGTGTTAGATTATTCCCGTGGCCTCTGTTAGGAGTGAGCACACCCGGGTGTGCTCGCAGGGATGGCTCATCCAGAAGAAACCCTCACAAGGATGCAGCACGGGCAAGCTTGTACCAGGTCTGGTCCCCACAGCCTCACCCAGACCTCTGACATGGCTCCAGCAAGATCTTTGCTTCCCAGCAGCACCAGATACTGTCAAGCTGCACCAAACTCCGACTCAGTCTTCAGGACCACAAGCTGGTTACACAACCATGTCTTCAAAACTCAAGCTCTTGTACTCAGAATAAAGCGACCAAACTGCTAGACTGTAGCATCAGCTGCTTTAAAATAGGGCAAACAAAAACGCACACACACAACAAACCACACCCCGCCCCATACAAATGAAATAAAAAAAAAAAAAAAAAAACAAAAAACCAAACAAAAAACAACCAAACAACCCCCCCCCTAAACAAACACTCGAGATTGTGAATAACGTCTTGTGGTGGTCTTTGTGCTGCACAGAGGAGACCTGGTCTAAGCACCCTGCAGTGTTGGTGTAGGGAACCTGCTTGGGCTAAAAACATCCGTGTCTTACGTGTGCTGGGAGGACAGCACGGTTCCCTGAGTGGGTGCAGTCAGTACACACACAGCCAGTGAGACAGAAATACCCACTTCAGTGTCATGTAGGTGTCTACATCCAAAGAAATAAATTGGTCTCCACCTGATCAGTTCACACACTTTTCACAGCTCTTTGTTGATACTGCCAGGGCTTTTTCCCCTCGGCCATGTCCCATTTTGTGTTACCACACAGAGGCAGTTCAAGGACTAAACCAGATGGAAACTAAAACCTCCTCCTGCTTAAGATTAAAATGTTAGACGACTGACCTTGTAGGTACCTCAGCCTCACCTTTCAGAGGGGTTCACGATACAGCACTGAGTTTCAGCACAAATCACTACACCACAATTTTCTTTGGAAAACATGGTCAGAGACACATCTCATCCTTCTGCATCTTCCTGCTGCTAAGTCTCTTACCTGGGAAGCAGGAGACACATTCTGCTTTCTCCTCCTATCCCCACAGCCTAGCAGTGTGCTCTAATTTTGATACTATGCATTTATGAGCTGAGTGGTCACCTCTCACCCTCTTTCTGAATCATGCCACTGCTCACAAAGACATAAAAGATTCACAGTGAGAGAATCTGCAAGAACAGCTTGACCCTTACCCTACAGAGAAAAGGACTTCTCTGAGCATTTGGAAGTCTAGGTTTCGATTTCTTTTCTTAATCCTCTTTCTGCATTTTATCCAAGCTGTATAAGCAGACCTTAAGTTAGGACAGCAACACCTCTAGCATTTAATACTTTTTTTTCCCATTTAGCTTGCTGGCAATTCTTAGATACTTAACTCTTTTTATTCCTTCTACAGGCATCTTCCACAGTATTTTAAGTTTCTAATTCCAGTGTTGGCAATTTCAGGATTTTTTAGATTTCATCTCATGGGCTTGCACATAGGCAGCATACACAAGGGAAGTACGGAGCTGTAGGTGCTGACAGGAATGGCTGAATTCTGACCCTGGCATGAAAAGGATGACTTGAGGGACATGTGAGGCAGTACAGAATTGCTCTCCTGACTTACTCTGGTAGCTACAACAGATGGATCATATAATCCAATCCAAACAGCAAGCAAGTTTCTTGCTAGAAAGAGAAAAGGACACGATGACCTCTAGGTAAAAATCCTAGGAACAGCAGGCACACATAAACATCAACCTGAGCAACTTCAATTCTGTGCCAGAGCTTGGACTGAAGATAACAGTAAAGACAAACACCGAAGACAGATTTAATTCAGACTGTAATTCACTGCATACACGTGCCAAATTGTGGTACAAACCTTATGCCTTTTAACGCTCCTCATTGTAAGGCCTATTCTTATCTTGGTGATGAATGTAGGTTTTTAGGAATGTTTTTTGAGCCCTTTGTAATTTTAGTGCAGCGTTCTTTAGTAGAGAGGAAGCTGGAAGTACTTCAGGTTACCCGCTGGGGTGGAGTATGTCCTAGTACTGATCTACAAATGCAGGGCATCTCATGACAGGGTTCTGTTGATGAACTGTTGCATGGCTACAGACAAGCACATTATTGTTACCACCCTCTCCCTACCTAAAGCAAGGGTGTTTTAACTTTAGACTGATGTTTGCAAAGCTGATTCAGTTCCTCAAAGGGGAGGCAATACCAGCATGAACTCTGTTTTCTTGGTATAAAGGTACTGACCTCTTAAGTTGAACATAAACTTTATATAATAGACTGAAAAATTTCCTGTTCCTCTCTCTTATTAACGATTCCTTGGAGTGCTCAATTCCCCAGCACTTGGAAAACCTGACAGGGTAGCATGGGCCATAAATATTCATTTTCTACCCAAAACAATGGAGCATTTCAGAAATAACAAGTATTGGGAGGAGGCTGGATTTTTGGGGGGATTTCCTTTACTTTGAGTGCTCTTAGTTTATACCACTAGATGGCACATTTGAAACTCTTGGCATCTTGGTGAAATCACAGCAAAGTCTTTGCACCACACCATGTTTATCCTGCTAGCCTCGCCTGGGATGGAAAAGTACAGGTAAAATGATCTCTCAAGAGCCAAAGAACTGAGATACACAGACAATGGTGTAAAAATGTGCCTGCACAGGAATGCAACGTAAGTCAGCGAGCTGAGAACAGGACTGCCAGGGAGACCTGAGCTCCAGAACTTCTAACTCTGACCTTGGTGTGGCCTTAGTAAAATATATTATGTCTTGGGAGAGTATCTGAGCGTATGCACCAGAGAGGGAGTTGAGACAGGAAGAAAATGGGAAAGGAGGGCAAGAGTTGAACCTCTGATGGCACAACACTGCCTTTCACCATGATCTGAGCAACAGTTTGCTTTCCCTACATCCCTGAGAGCTCAACAGACACAAAACCAGTCACAACCTCTCCCAACACATCACTGGCATGAACTGATAGGAGGGAGAGCATTCAGGGCACAACCAAACAACAGGGGAAGACTTAGCTAGCCCCCAGCATCATGTTTTGCTATTGCAAGATCTAGCTTTTCCAAAAGGGTCAAGCACTTTGCATCCCACAGACCCAAGGATTCTGCAGCAGATAAGCAAACATGCAGCAGCCCACAACCCACTGAGTCAGCTTCACGGGCAAGTCCCCTCTTGTGCTGGACATGTTTTGGAGTGTATCTAGCTGTGCCCCAGTGTACTGGCCTTGGCAGGGATGCCAGCATTTGGCAGCACTGCTTCCTTTAGGCTTCTTGCTTGTTCTTGCTGCCAGTTACTTAATTTAACTCAACCCACTTTAAAAGTGCATTAGCACAAGCACGTATCTGCCCCAGCTAACATTCCCTCAAAAAAGAACAAGTCGGTTCAGCACCAATGTAATGATCACGGGCACTCAGAGACGGTACTTGTCATGGCATCGCACCCCACATTCCCTGTGTGTGCAGTTTCAATAGATGAGGATTAACAATTTACTATGAGCGCTTCAACACCTGACTCAGTCCTTGGAACCAGCATCCATGTCAATGGAAAAGTAACTGTCTGTGTAGAAGGAAAAAAGTTTTGTTGAAAGAACCCCAAGGGCAATGGCAAAGAGTGCTTTTTGTCTGGATGGAAGAAGAAACACCATCTTCCCCTTTCTAAGAAAGAACAGCTCAGCCCCAGCACTACAGCAAAAAAAAAAATCTGTTTCCCTTCCCTTGTGTAAGATTCAGATCTGTAAAGATGCCCCAAACTAACAGGCGGAGACACAAACTGCCCTCATCATCACCAGCTTCACTGAAGGACCAAAATGCACTCCTGAGGCAGCAAAGGAAAGCTTGCAGTACCACCATCCAACCTAGACTGCTCTTTGGGAATTCTACTCTTTCCTGATCCATCAGTCTGGCACTATTCGTGTATTTACATATTCATGTTTACATAGTATCAACCTGCTGGGCAAATATTCCTCCAAATACACCGTAGTAAATTTCTGTGTTGATGTCTACAGAGTCTGCCAACAAAGAGTCTGCAGACATCAACACACAGCAGTAGTATGCTGCAGAAATATTCCAGCAAGGCCTGTGTTTTCAATGTATAAACAACTCGAGAAACTAATTTCAAACTTAATGATGCAATAACCTCACCTCAATCTTTCCAGTCCCCTTTGGCCTGCACTTTGGATGCAGCTCCTACTCCTACGAGGACACGCCAACACAGAGATAGGAGCAGTCTGGAGGGGGACTATGGCAATTACGACAGTTTGAGCTCAGTTTTCAAAGCTACCAAAAGGAACGGCTGTAGGCTGTCCCAAAATTCAGGTTTCCACTGGATGATGCTGAACCTCTTCCAAATACGCATTCACCATGTATTTTGACTGCTTTTAAATAAGAACCGCAAGTACTCCCAACAGAGAAGTTAATTTCTCAGTGTAATTACAAGCTCTACTGCAAAATTCGGTGGGGAAAAAAACAGCACATATCTATAGATTAAAATCCTTGGAATTACGTTCCAGATTTTTCTCCTAAACCAATGAAACCCCCAATACACTGTGTCCCAACTGGAAGCGAGGAGGAGACTTGACAAGTGGGATTAATCTCACTTCTATTTAAATACCTGCAGCATAGATGTTGGTATCCGAGTTAGTCACAGGGAACCCCTCTACAGTCAGTGCAAAGAAACTGTCACTTCCATGACATGATTCATCTGACTTAGTCCAGACAGCTACTTGGGATGTTTTCCCTCACAGAAGGGAAGCTGGGAACTTCACAGCCCTGTCAGATGAATAACAGTGGTATCAATTCTCAAATGCTGCTTTAAGCTACTGTAAAAAGTGACACGGAAAATGGGAGCTTTTTGGTAACGACTTACGGTGCGGACTTTATCTACTTATCCAAGTGAAAAAACACAAATAATAGTGTTGGCTCTTACAGTTTTCATTCAAGAATTCTCTTGCTCAAATTTGCAAACTAAGTTTTGCAGCACTGGACTCGTGCACAAGAGGTGGAATTTATGCCAACGTGTAAGGTGAAAGTAATTGATCCATTTTCACCCTTTAAAATAATTAATTTGAAAGCAAACACAGTAACCTAAAGAGCAGAAAGTGGATTTCATCATGCAGTATTCTTCTATTTTTACAAAAGGATGTTTATGAGGAAGGAGGCATAATCTTACGGATAAGGGCAAGATGTTCAAAGTGCACTACTAGATCTGGACTGTATTTCCTACTTACGTTAACCACTAAGTCACCACCTCAGTGCCACACACATCATGTTTACTGCCTCAGATTTACATTTCTGGAGAGGACAGAGTCATGGAAGCAGATCTTCCTGTGAGGAAGACAAAATGGGCACTGAAGCGGTTTCTCTAGAGCAGAGCATCAGGGGCTAAGCTCTCTTTGTACAACAAGCTGACTGCAAAGAGGATGGATCCCAAGGACAATTACAAGGATGTGGCTATTAATGAGTAGAGCTGAAACCTGTGACGTTGCTCTGGCCTCTACAGCACCGCTGCATTTTGATCTATCTTATCTGGAAACTCCCTGGCCAGCCAGCCTTTTCCTCAGCATAAGAAGAGTTAGCAAAAAGCGCTTCCTTAACTTCACCATCCTTACTGATCTCCTCCTCAGTAGGCAACCGCATGTGTATAAACAGCTTTCTGAAGAAACTGGAGAGACCAAAGGGATCACTTCTGCGGAAATAACGTGAACTCTTCACACTCGGGCGCGTGTCCTGGGGCAGTGGTACAGGCCTGGCTATGCCCAGCTGCAGTCTGTCTGAGCTGGACCTCTGCCTGCAAGAGGCAGCAGTGATCCTGCAACACAGCACTGCTCCCCACGCTCAGACTGACCTCAGAGGCCTCACAGTAACTTTTAACACAGCAGAGAGTTTTTAATTTCAGGGCTCCATGCTGCTGATGCAGAATCCAACCTTGAAAATGTGAAAGTAATTAAGAGCTTTTAGATCTTTTTTAAATATTTATCGCTCATTTACATAAACAGACCCACTTCACTCTCACCAGTACTTGCAACTAAATTACTATATTAAGGTAGATTAGCAGCTTCTTCTGCAAAACCAGAGGTATACGACTGGCTGCCAGGAAAAGTCAACACCCTTGGTCAAAGAGCATCTAACAATTAATATACTTCATTTAGCTGCCACCAGTGATGTCACCAAGAGCAAAGTACAACAACAACTGACAGCCAGGCGGGCCGGAGCTTTTCACAAGTATTGTTCGAGCGACAATCAAACAAACCCCTCATTGTTTATCTGCCTGTGGAAGTGGATGGCACACAAACAGCTACCTACGTGTTTCTCAACACATACTGGGAGATGCTCAGGCAAATTCATCACTGGAAGAGAAGAGCATATCCAACAGACTGCAAGCTGAATCATGTAAATTTGGGTAAAGAGAATCCCATTAAAGAAGCAAAATTAACGTTAAGTGTATCAGATGAAAGATTTCATTTCTAAAGCCAGCGCCTGAACAAAAAATTCAAGCTACTTCGAAGACATTCAGGTCATTCAGACAATTATTTTAAAATGGCAGAGAAAGACAGTCTGATGATCCATGTATGGAAATAGGAGCCAGAAGCTCTGAATCATTCATAACAACACTTAACAGTTATATCATCTGCAGATCTCAAAGCTGCTCCGCAAAATGGATATGAATCGCTGGCACTCAACCGTGGCTCCTCTGCAGTTGGTTGGCATCACACCGCTGCACCAGGAGGCCTGGAGAGCACGAGGGTGCTTTCCAAACAGCAGGCGGTAATTACAGCCTTCCTCCCTGTTTATCCACCTACCTACCTGCAACTCTAATTCAGCATTTCCCATGGCTGACAGCTATGGCTGTATCCAATCTCTGTCTGCACAAACACAGGAGAAAGAGAAGTCTGAATTCAATTCTGTGACATCTCTAGCAAATCTCCTTTCTTGGAGTCAAAGCCGCTTGAAGGAGCTGTGTTCTACGCCAACCTCCAGCAGCCAGATGGGACTTGGTGGACTCCCCAGCACCTGTTGTATCCAAGAGTGTTCTTTCATGCTACTCTTTTATTTAAGAGTAACACCCAGCTCAGCCAAACCCACCTTGCCCCATCCTGGCAATCCCTGTGCTGTTTTTTTCTCAGTCGCATTTATAAGCTGAAGCCCTTAGAGTGACTTTGCAAAAAAAAAAAGGAGGCTAATGCACAGAAAAAAAAAGCGGTGTGCTGAAATAACTGAATGGCTCTCAATGATAACAGCAGGCTCTGCTCGGCCAGAGCGCTGGCTTTCCACCCGACCCCCTCAATGCCACTACACACAGTTTGAGCATTTGTTTTGAGGTCGCAGGTAATTCCTATAAACTGTCTGTGCCCCAACACCTCTCTGCATAACAGCAATAGCTGTGTCACAGGACTGAAGTGGAAGTCTGAAGGGATATTCGCCTTTTAATTAAACCTCATTAACAACACTGCTTTGCTGTTATCCGTCACTATTTCTGCAGCTACCTGTTGCAGCTGCATGGTTGAAAGTATAAGCAGCTCTACAGGGCAGGCACCTCTTTCCACATCCCTTCAACAACACTCCCTTTAGCCAGATCTGTTCTTGCTGTACCTGTGTGCCAAGTAACAAGGGTATCAGCTGCCATCAACTGTCCACGGAAGATCAGAAGTACTGCACACTGAAACCTTAAGCAAATGTAAAACCCAATGTCCTGTGGATGAACCTCCACGATAGGACACATTTCTTTGAACTAGATATCCAGCAAAGAGATGCAATTAAAAGGAAAAAATAAAATAGAATTAAAAAAAAAATATCAAGAAAAAAGTCACTATCAAAACCATGTCTGTTTATTTCTGCTGGTTATGAAAGCCTCAGACACTAGAAGTTTAAGCTTCTTCTGCACTGTTCATCCCTCAAGCAGTTTTACTATGTATTAGAGGTCCAACTTAAACCAACACCTGAGAGTATTTTTTAATGAAGTCTTGATTCACAGACAATTTTTACTAGCTACCACGACAATTACTGTAAAATGAAAACCTTACATTCTCTCAGCTGCACCCTTTTACCTCTATTTGACTCCACAACTAAATTTTAATCCAGCGTTTTAGATACCCCCCTTCTTCCCACTCCAGCAGTGGGATGACAGAACGAGAAGCAAAATTCCTCTGCAGGTTGAGCCTGAATTAGGAGGGACAAAGATTTTGTTAAAATTGGAAAATGACTTAAGATTTGTCCTGGTTTTGGCTGGGATGGAGTTAATTTTCTTCCTAATAGCTGGTATAGTGCTGTGGTTTGGATTTAGGAGGAGAATAATGTTGACAACCCAGGGATGTTTTAGTTGGTGCTGAGCAGAGCTTACACTAAGACAAGGACTTTGCAGTTTCTCCCACCACCTCACCAGCGACTGGCTGGGGGGGGCACAAGGAGTTGGGGAGGACACAGCCAGGAGAGCTGCCCCCCAAGTGCCCCCAGGGACATCCCAGACCGGACGGCGTCCTGCTCAGCACAGGGAGCTGGGGGGGTGACCTACTGCTTGGGAACCGGCTGGGCATCGGTCACTGGGTGGTGAGCAACTGCACTGTGCATCACTTGTTTTGTGTCTTTTTATCATTATAATTTTCCCTTCCTTTTCTGTCCTGTTAAATTGTCTGTATCTCAACTCACAGGTTTTACCTTTTTTCTGATTCCCCCACCCCACCGAGGGGGGTAGTGAGCAAACGGCTGTGCAGTGTTTAGCTGCCTGCCAGGTTAAACCACAACAGATTGCACAGGAAAATACAGACTAAACCCACTGGGATAAATGAGATTCTATCTTGTACATCTGGTTTTGGCACCAGGGTCCTCATTTTTACATAAAACTTTGTATTTCACTTCCTAAGAGTATTCTGTAACATAGAAGTTGCCTTGTAAATCTATGTGTTTGAGATATTTCTCCCAGTAATGCAAACATCATATAATGAAGCTACAATAACTTCAAAGGAAGAGGCTGCTCAGGGCAAAGCTGAACAACATTTCTTGTCACCCAGATGAATTTTTACGAACTTGCTCAAGCAGAATCATTTTTAATATCACCTTCTCCAGGCGTGCCTTCAAAGAGAAGTGCAGCCGCTTCCCCTCGACACTAAGCTGCAAAGAAAACCATTTCCTGGTCAAGCCCATCTTGTGCCAAGATAGTACTCGGCCAAGCCGTAGTGCCAAGTAGTGCCGAGAACTGCAACTCACAGCAAGGACCAATTTTAACAAGCACAACTTCCTGCTTTTCAAGGGGCTTATCTGAATTCCTCTTCTTCCAAATTTGCAGGGTATTTCTAAAAAGATTTGTTAGGTATTTCTTTCCTTCAATAACTGTACCCGTGTCCCTCCACTGCCCTCAGCTGATACCCAGAAATTACTCTCCTGTCCTTAGTTCACAAAGTTACACAAAAAATCCAGTCTCCCCCTTCTTTCTCAAGTCCATCATTTGTATCACATGATCTTAATCTCAAATATCATTTAAATTAAACAATTAAGTCTTCACTGGAAGTACTCAGGCTTTCTGAAGTCAGTCCACTATGTCTAAACATGAAATCAGGAAATAATGTTTTTTTAAAAGGTATATAAAATTTTGATAATTATTTTACTGTTGTTCTTTCAGTTCACAGAGGAATTTCAAAAATAAAAATTAAGGCCCCAATGAACAGCATCTTAATTTCATGTGGATTACTGACATGCCTAAAATGCTTTGCTAGATAAGGACCTATCAGGAGATCTCCAATGCTTCCAGCAATGCCACTGCAGTCCAGCTGAGTCCAGTATAAAACACATCTCTGCTGAAAACTCACATGTCCTCCTGCCATTCACACTCTCCCACCTCTGTCCTAACTCTCTAGCACCCGGTGTGCAGCCATCTGACTGCACAAACCCTGCCCCCAGGGCAGGGTCCAAGCCTGGGTTAAGGACAAAGATGAGGCAATGGCAGTGTGGACTCGGGCCTCAGTAAGGGGATGATGGAAGATACAGCCTAAGCAACCAGAGAAATTTATGAAGGGAACAGAGAAATACAGATGTGACCAGATGAGCTGAAGTCTGTCCAGAAGAGGGCAGTGACAGAAAGCGAGCTTGTCCTACAACCACCAGCCCACAGCAGAACACACAACCTTGCCTAGACAGAGTACTCTGCATCACCATCATATTAAAAGGTTAAAAAAAGGAAAAAAAGACCATTAAAAATATATTGAAATGTAACTTTTTCCCAACGAGATTCATTAATGATACCCACTGATGTTGGAAACAAATAGGCAGAACACACATCAAGCTAAAAATGGTCCTTCAAATGCCAGCAGTTTCACACCATCAGGCTCCTTGAACTGCAGTGAACTGACTCTTGAGCTGCAACCGGAGTCTCGGTGAAGGGTCATGATACTGAAATAACGTACAAGTTAGTTTAAAGCATAATTGGTAAATTATGAAAACCAAGACAGGGATGATGAGTTAAACAAGTTCATTATTGGTGTGTCTGATCTCCCCTTTATCCTCTTTGCCTCCATCACCCAAAACCACACACCCGCTTTTGGAAAGTATTTATTACTTTTAATGAGAAGTGTGACTTAACAATTTTCATAGCACGGACTGGTAGCCTTTATTCACTACATTTTTTCACTACAATGTCTAAATAATCACAACTATGGAAAATCTATTCCCAGCAACATTACCAGGTAAATGCCAGAGACAGCTGATTGGACTAGAGAATTCCTGAGGTCCCTTCCAACCTAAATTATTCTATGATCCCATGAGGCAAGTATCATGTTATAAAAATCCATGCATGCTTGTTCATGTTTTTTGGGTCTCATGAGAAAAAAAAAAAGCAAACCAAAACCAAACCAAACAAACACAAAAACTATCTGCTGCCAAAAGGTACAGAATTGAGTGGCAGCAAAAAAGGACCTAGCAACTTTCATTTATATTGGTAATGTTTCAAACTTGTCTATACTTCTCTGAAATTACTGTCATTTTGGGATCTGAAAATTCCTTACGGCCCACTTGTTCCATTTCATAACACCATTTATGTTCACATGACTATAAGCAAAGTCACTCTGGCACAGTCACTGATATCTTATTTCCCCATTCATTTCTCTTTGAAAACAATAAGGATATAGAGCAACCAGACAAGTACTACTAAAGACAGGTCACCCAAAAAAGGCAGTATGTTCTTTATTTACTATCCACATTTGAGTGTTTTAGTTAGAAGGAAAATTTGACTATGTACTTCCTCCCAACCACACTGCTCTTAGTAAGTTGTCATATTCCCCAGAGTTACAGTGCAGACTTTTGGTCAGTCCCAATTCTGTTTTCACCCAATTTCAATTTATAGCCTCTACTTCAGCCTCCTCCAACCCACACACTTGCATGTACACTTAACTTGTAAAAAGCTATTGCACTGTACGTGTAATTCAATGAATCTGTTTTATGTCTTCTAAAGCTGTCAATCCTTTGAAAACTAGTCCTCCTTCACATCTTACTCTACATGAAAAAAGACAGATCTTAAACTCTCCAGTTAAATTTTTCCAAATGAGCCCAGGGATTTCATTCCCAGTACAGCAAGCACGTTGGCTATCTCATCCAGAACTCTCCACTAGTCCTTTGGTATGTGTCAGCTGCTCTCCACGGCAAGTAAAGGTTAAGGTTACAGAAGGCCTCTCCCAGGTTTCAACATGGAAGTACTCAAGAATGAAGATTCAGGATTTAGAAGCTGTGCAAATGGAAGAGGGAAAAATCACTAGTATCGTTTTGGGGACAAAGGTACTGCACTCTGTAAGCAAGGACAGAATTTCACTCTGAAAGGATTGACAGCAAAATGCGTTTTGTATAATCTCTCTCTTGCAGAGTCGGTGTAATCCAGATTATTCTGCAGTCATGACAGAAGATTTGAGAAGTTTTCTGCATGAGACATTTCCAGCTGGGTTCAGGTAGGATCTTCCAGTGTAAAAATCAGGCAGCAGATTCAAATTCAGCCAAACCACGGAAATCAAATGCATAGATAACTAAAAGATTATACAGATTTCCTGTACTAAAACCCCACTGAATGCTCTTTTCATCGTAAAAAAGGATTAGCAGCATATAAACAATTTATATAAGGAGACTTTAATGATTTTTTTGTGATGTGATATTTAGCATGTGCAGAGGATCTTATTATAAAACTTTTACTTAGTTTTCCATGAGTCACCCCCTCTGAATAACATGTTTTGATTTACCTAACAGCAAGAACTCTTGGTAGGAGACTGTTTTACTAAATGTGGTCATCCAGGCCCATCATCACATTGCTGTTGGATTCAAATTCTGTACAGACAAAGGAAATTTTGCTCACTGAACATTAACCAGTTGTTCAATCTCACCTAGCTTTGAAGAAGTTAATATGGTGACTTAGACTTTGGCTGCAATGATACTAAAGGCTTGTCTCTCAAAACAATCTGGCAATGTTTGGATCACAAGTCATACTGAATACACAGCTTAATGCTACCTCAAAAGAAAATCCAAACTTCTGGACCATGAAGCAGGAGAAAGGAACTCTGACACAATACAACACAATCAACTCTCAAATACCTCTGGTAACAGGAAGCTGGGGTAACCTAGTTAATGAAAAACCATCAATAACAATACTATTCTTTGCAGAGCTAGCTCCTGGCATCTTTGGGTGGTTTTATTCGCTTGGCCATGGCATTGCAAAAAAGCACAGATCCAGCCCAGGTCCCAAAGCAACGTGGTCACCTTCCTCTAATACAGCACTTACAGCCTTGCGGGTTCATGTGTCTTTGCACAGTGCTTTACAAAGCCTCCAACATCAGGGTTGTTTAGTCCGGAGTCACTATCACTGTTCTGGTATTTGGCCACAGTGAAGTCACCACCAGAATAGTCGCCTTATGGATGTCACGGACCTGACTACACACACCAGACTGCTTTAGCCAAACTCCCCTTGGCGTCCTGGGGGCTGGGGTTATTCTTGCAGTGTATCAGCTCCAGATCCTTCATGGGAACTGTGGTTATTTGAGGGTAAGATCATCTCAGGAAGAAATAATTCTTCCAGCAAGCAAGAAATTGGCTGTTCAAAGAAGTGGAGAGGGGAGTGAAAAAAAAAAAAGAGTAAAAGCAGATGCTGACGGAGGAGAAAGAAGCCACTTTCATCCTTACGAGAGCAACGCACTCCAAGGACGGCAGGTCCTGGTACACAGTGCTACATGAGTACAAAGTATGTAACCTCACGTACACCAGACAAACAGCAGCAGCCCTCAAACAATCAAAGCTCTCAATGCCCATTCTCCTGAAGTCACAATACAGGTAAAATTTCCACTAATTTCATTTTTTTCCGTGACTACGTCTGTTCCAAACACCAATAACTTGCATAACATGAGACTGCTCAGAGCAGCAAAACCCAGGCTGTTGACAAAGGTGGAATATACAATAATGTACCCATACTCTAAAGTAGTACATACATGGGTGGAAAGTCAGTAAACAAAACAAAAATAAAATGCAGATGGTATGTAGCTAAAGCAAACAGTATGGTTCACTGCATACCTAGCAGGCCAAGAAGGAAGGGAAATTCCTCCTCAGGGTTTACGTGAACAATGAGTTTCCCTGAAAACTCCAGGAGGCCATTCCCAGCTCCTCTGCTGGCACCATTAATAGGAAAAGCAAATGCTGGAAAGGTTGTTTCAGTTCATTACTGACCTCAGTAAAAATCTCAGTACCGGTGAACTCCGGTGTAGATCAATGTGACCTCTTGCTTCAGAGTGGTATTGTTGTTACAGCATGTACAGCACGCAATGCTGCTTTTTAAAAGAAAATACAGCTGTCAGTATGCCACCACGCTCAAATAGATGTTCCAGCAGTCACACAGCTCTGATCAAACCAAGTTCAACATGTTGCTGCTCAATCCCACGCTCAGGGTACCAGCCAAACTCTCCTCAGTTTTAATACAAAGCATGAAAAAGACACAGTGTGTAACTGTGCAACTGCAGGTAACGGGTAAACTCTTGGAAGCAGTAACCAAGGTATTATACATAAAAATCAGCAAGTGCTGTAGCCACCCTTACCAGAGTTGTGAACAAAATATGCATTCTGGGACATGTCTGTCACCCCATTTGTTAGCAAGCTTTTGACAACTGGGCATGCAAATACAAATGAATGTGCCCCTGAAATACTTCATTAAAGTATGCTCCAAAATCCATCAAGAAACTCTTTAAAATCTTCTAAAAGCAGTGACACAGGACATCATAACATCGAATGGCTATTTTCAAAAACAACTGTGGCTCTTCTGCTGCATTGTTTCTATTGCATTAAAATGTCAGTAATGGTTAAAATGTGAAAAATAGGAAAGTCTCACCAATTCAAACCAAACCGCAAACCACTTTGTAAGATCATGGAATTCTACAAGTTAACAGACAAATGAACAAACATGCACACCAATAAAACTGCACAAGAAGAAACATGCCAGCTTCTATTTATTTGCATTTGCTGCGTTCTGCAGTTTAGGAAAAAAAAGGGCTGTATCAGTAGAGTTTTGTTAAAACTGGAGGTAAATTTTGGAAGTTTTCAGTAAAGAATTCAAAATAATTTGCTTTTTCAAAATGGCTTCGATTCAAAGCAGGAATGTGAATGGAAAAAGTTACAAAAGCATTTCAGAACCTGAAAATAGGGAAGACTGGAACAAACATGAAGTCATCTATGGATAATGCTCTCCAAATATAAATTCCTACGCTCAGTCTTTTGGTAATACTTTGATGTGTGCTGTGGTTAAAGAGAGAGTTGAAAGAAAGGACAAAAAAGAGGTAAGTTCTTTAGTTGCATGTACGTGCAAACTCATTATTGCAAAATTTTAGTTCAGGTATAAAACCTGGTCTGAAACACTGGCAGAAATTTTTACATAAGTTTCCATCTCAGTTTTCATAGGGGTTTAGAATCACTAAAGAATTTCTGATCCTGTGAACAATTCCAAATATTAACCTTGTTTTACTGACAACAGGCACACAAAGTATGTACCAGGCATGACCTAGCAAGCCAGGGAGAAAGACAGGAGTAGAAACTGTCTGCTCTTCTCATGTCCATTTTTCAGCAGACATGAGGACAATCTTTCCTCCCTTAATCACTTGCAAATTGATCGCAAAAATAAAAATATTTGAAAAATAAACCACCGACCACCTAAAAAACTCAACTGAAATGGAGTAAGAAGAGACAATACGATCTTGCTTACCTACAGTACACTGAATCTCTATTTAGTCGGCTTCTCACATCTAATAAATGTATGTTAGCACATTTACAACTTTTGAGCAGGGAATCTGAATTTAACTGAATTTTATGAATTAATGTAACAGCAGAAATGCAAGAATATACAACAGTATATTACTGCACAATTTTAATTAAACTAATCTTATTTAGCAGCTATTCTGCATGTAAACTTCCTGTTCTTCAACCAACCTAGTTTTAAGCTCCAATCAGCTTGCAACCCAACAGAATCAACTGAAGTACTGGCATGAGCTGCTATAGAAATATAGTTTAACCATTAGTTGTAACTAATCATGTATTGTTTATCAAATCTTTACTGTCACTTGGAAGAATTCCTAGCTGTAGCAGTTCTCAATTCTTACAGAATATGTTAATACAGCAGCAGTAATGACTGAATCCAATTTCATTCACGTAGTGTGAAGAAAGTAGAGAGAAGTAGGTATTATTAATCCTAATTTTCCAGATGGGAAACGGCAGCACAGAATAATACAATGACATGCCCAAGATCACAGGCAGAGAACTGTAATTTTAACTTAAAGGTTCTGATGTAAATTTTCCCTGCTCAATACAGCTGACTGCTGTTCTTGAAAGGACTCAGGACTGACTAACACAGCTTTCACTGAGCATTTCAGAAAAATCTGTATTTTCAGAGGCAAATGAACTATATTTCAGCCTTAAGAACTAATGCAAACATTAGAAGCTATACTTACATATATTAGGAAGCATCTAGTAATATTTTTTAAAACCAGGACACATAACCAGAGGGTCCTTCTTTCCTGATATCTCTTTAAAACTCGTTACTGTGCCCTTTCCCATAAAGCCACCACTTCCTCTTGCTCCTTGCATACACACACAACCTGTTTGTAGGTGCTGTGCAAGCAAGGTGACCAAAGGCTTGCTAGGATTAATGCTCTGCGAATATTTCACATGAGGAATACAGAATATACCCAATTAGAGATTTCTGGAAGAGTTCCAGAAGTGGCTCTCTAAGGTAGCATTAGCAAAATCTAAAGGATTTCCGTTTGTCCTTCCTTCCTCCCCCCATGCAAAAATCTTGCAAAGGCATTAAGGAGCATAAAATTACTTTGCGATATTTAAGAGGCACTCTTAAGGCTGCTGCTTCATCCACCAGCCAAACAAAACTTTTCTTTTGCCGTCAACATACCACTCGTCTCCTAACTGTAACAACCTGCACTTGCAGCCAGGGACCAGTAACACTTTTCATGCGTTGTGAGAACGGTCATTTCAGAATTAAACGTTGCCAATCCTGCATTTTCAGTTTGCAGCAAATTAACAATAAAAGTATCAGGAAGTCCTTCTGAAATGACTTACTAAAAATACCTTATCCCACCAGAGAAAATAGCAACAAGAACTTGCTCATCAGTTTACAGTAACATACTTTCCCCAGCACAAAACGTGCTGGCGATACCAACAATACAGAGAAATGTTCATCTTGGTATATGTAGATGATTAAAAGAAAAACCCACTACAGACTAAATTTTGGCTGCAAATATGCTGATGTCTGCTGGAGGCAGCTTCACAAGCTCCTGTGGTGAGCTGTGTTTTTCACCTGTGTAACCTAGATCTGAATCTAAAACCCCATTCCTCCACTAATAAAAAAAAAAAAAAGTTACTGGAAAAGGAGCTTGCTGACATCGATAGAACATGCTCATCAGGCAGCTGTATACACATTTAAAGTAGTTAAAATAATAGGTTATGATTAAAATATGAAGACCTTTTCTAATAAAATTAAAGCACTGTGAAAAGGAAAGAGACACACAAAGAATTACCTCCATTCTTGCTGAAAGATACGTAGTCAGAACAAGACAAACTGCATGCTTCGAGCCGTTAATAAAAAGAAGAGCAAGCGAATGAATAGCTTTCAGATGAATCCAAATAGTTTTTGTTTCCCTGCTGCAGTTTCACCACTCCCACAGGGTTATTTCTATGCTCACTTTATAACGAAAGCAAAGTACAGGTCATAATAAGAAAGGGAGGAGACCAAAAAAACTCCACTATGTTAGTCAAAGTTTGTCATTCTTGCTATCTTGATGGGGGAAACCAGGCTGCTGTGACAAAAGGGGATTTAGAGGGGGTGTTCTGCTTATGCTTAATAAACCAAAGCTTGGTTCATCTGCATTTTATATGTTCTGATTGGTAAAAGCAGGAGGCAAGAAAACCTTTCAAGTGCATGATTTATGGAAAGATTATGACATGACTAAAAAGCACAGAACAAGAAGGGCCAAATTCAACTTTCATTTACATCGATGTAGATCTCTTGTAACTCTGTTGCCTTTGACAGATTTATTCAGTTCAAAACAGAATAAAATATTTTGTCTCTGTAAAGACATAAAGCCATTTTTAAACCAGGATTTAGCTACTGCTTTTCAAAGACAGCAACTGTTTCAAGGTCTGGTCAGTGCAGAATTTCTGGAGAAGAATTTGGACATGAACCACACAATCTACTTGTAGGGCATTTTTAAATACAGTTCTGCCACCTCTCGTCTATCACTGTCTCCAAACAATCCAGCTATGCTGATCTACACACCCTTGTGCACTTAACATACTCCTATGAATGTTTTAAAATCTATTGTAAAAACTTTAAAGGTAGGACAGTCCTCAAGTGCATTGGAAACTCTCTCTTGCATTTCATAAAGGAAGTAAAGTGAGTGTATGCTTTCATTAATTATTTGGGGAACAAAATACGAGGATGTAACATCCAGCAAGGTACGGAAATTTTTGTTCAAATAAGAATGAGAAACTGTAATGCTCTGGTTTTTGCTCTGTTGCCAGCAATTAAGTCTAAATTTCCATGAAAAGCTGGTAGATTAGATGAGCTACAGGCCATTTTTTTTTCTGTTTCTCATACATGGACTTTTACACTAAGAGGGAAAAGTGTTAGAGATGAAAGAAAAACTTACGAGGAATGTTTACTAGGATGCTACCTGAGTGCTAAGGAAAAATGGAAAGTAGCAAAGGGATAAGAAACTAAGAGCAAACATTATGGAAGACAGTGAAACAGAACTATCCGAGCAGAGGCAGCATTTTTTATAGCGATGGCCTCAAAGCACTGCTGTCCCTTGAGCAGTTTGCTCAGATTGCAAAAGGTTAAAAGCACTGAGGAAAACCTGAATCATCTGACCTAAAAATGGAAAAGAGGAGAAAAAAAAAAAAAGAGACTGTGGTACACGTTCACTTTTAATATCATGCCCTCTTTTAAAAACTGAAGGACTTTACTCCCTCTTGACAAACACTTGGTAAAACAAACACACGCGTTATGTGTGCAGGGAGTAGAACCATAATGTCAATTAATTTTATTAGGCTAGAGTCAGAAAACCTGATCTATATTTCACACACGGTAGCAGCAAACTATGAATCAACTGGGTGAATTTTATACATGGGTTTTTATGATCCTACCAAGTGTTTCAGTAGAATGTAACTTTATTGGTATGTTTAAAAATGACACGTAGATCCAGTTATGACACTGGCATCTAATAAAAAAGTAATAAAGTGTTTAAAAAGCCAATTATCACAGTTTTCTCTGTGTTGTCTGAACAATAAGGCACAGCCTGAAGGGAACATGGGGCATGCTTCATGTAAATAGCTGAGCAATAATGTTTGTAGTTGGAAATGCAGCTGGCGGTCCATAAAGTGGTTTCTGATAGTCTTTAAAATATCAGATCCTCAGGTATTTTCCAATACTTCAAAACAGTCAGACGTGTCTTTAGCATCTGCGGCAGCAACCCCAAGAAAGATTCAAAACAAGATAATTTTTTTTTAAAAGTAGCAACTGTTTATCTTACTGTCCAGGAAGTGGTTCTGTTTGAGAAATCCTGAACAAAGTGAGTGCTGATTTATAAACCTGCCTTCACTGGAGTAACTCAAGCATCCTTAATCATATGCAGTGAATAGGATATAGCATTCATGTACACAAAACCTCCTGGGATACTCTGCATTCATACAACAGCAACTAGATTACTGGTGAGTTAGCTGGTATCAGGATTGGGTTTATCTTACTCAGTTACAGGTGCCAAAAATTACAGGCTTACTTTAAACTATATTCTCAAGCAGCTGTCAAAAAGAGGCAACTGCCGATGGTGAATCTTGTTAAATTCCTTAGGAATAAAAATTTACATGAACATCAGAGAGAGAAACAGCTTTGCAGGTCAACATGACAGTGAAACAGACTTCTGAATTCCCTTAGGCAAAAGCTACTTTCTCCAACTGGAATGCAGAGTTTCCCAAAAAGAGATCTTAGCAAGAAAAATCTCAAACCTGTTGCTCTCAGTTTCTTGCTAATTAACTTGAAAGTTACTGGCAGATTGAAGATGAAGAAGGGTAATGGAGTCACATACTCACACAGATGGAATTGAAGTGAGTAAAAAGAGTATGGAATAAAAGCTCTAGGAGTAAGATCAGAAAAGCAGTTCTGAAGAACAGAAGTTGTCTGCAAAGATGCTGGTCCCTGAACAACATGGCTGCAGATCAGGAACAGGACCCATCTCTGTGCAACACCGTGTGTTTCCAGCAGCAGTCAGGAACACCAGCTGGAGATGCACTGAGCTGGGCTTCAGGTCAGCCCTGAGGACCCTGGTAGAAAATGTGAACCATCTCATTCTGCACAAATGCCCTAATATTTGTGGCCTATTGGTCAGTTTGGTTTTTTTTTTGTTTGTTTTGGATTATTTTTTTTTTTTTTTTTTGTTCAGCACCTTTCAAACACCATGTTTCACAAAACTTTGTCATAAATTAGAGGGGGAAAAAACACAGACACGATTGCTGCTCAACTCCTGAATCTCAGTCTTCTACAGTCATCATCTTATAAATCAAAACCCTTTAGAAAAGATAATAAAGATCTGAATGATCTAAACCTAATACATTTCTAAAAACATGACGTTCTTCCTTCAGAGTGAAGACAACTCAGAGCTGTTTTGAGTTATGGAAAGAATTAAAAGCAGCCAGAGACTTAGAAGGGATTGTGCATATCAGTCAGGGAACTATATATCTGATGCTGCCAACCCATCTTTGTACCACAAATAAAAATGGCAAAGATGTTCTTTGAACTGCTGCATTTGAATTCCATCATTCATTTCCTCAGGGTCCCCACCAAAAATTGCAGAAGAACAGCAAATCTAAAAAAAATTATTTCTAGGTTGATTACACATAGGAATAGGAAAAATAAATGCATGCCTGTCTACTAGTTCATTCAAGACATACACCAGACAGGAGGTATTAGTCACTCTTCTGAGCACAATATTAGGATGTTGACTGCAGCCAGTCAAACACCGATGCTGAAGAATGGAGCCATCAAATTCGTTTCCTGGTCTAAATTCACAATCGAAAGACAGATTTCTCAGAGGGAGGGTTAAACATGGGAACAGAGGAGAAGAAACTGAGACTTGGAAGGTGACTGTGCCTTGAAGTTTAATTGTCATGTAATTCCTCCAGAGGAAAGGGAGTGTTTCTGCATGACACAGCCAGCAAAACATGCAGGAGTCACATCCTGGTAAAGGGTTGAAGCTCCAGCACATCTGACCTTGGATGACAGCTTTATGAAGAGGAGCATTTGCCAGGTGAAGGTAAGGGGAAGGAATGCAAAGCAAAGGGAAAGGAATTTATTTCCAGAGAAGTATTAGGAGGATACTGCTCTTCTTGTGGGAAAGGGCTTATGTCTGGATCCCCAACATGCATCTGAAAAGCATGAGCTGAGTACGACTTTGTCACAGTCTTTTCCAAGTCCAGGGACAACACTCATCCTCATTTAAGTAGTGCTGTCGGGCTGAAGACCACAGTTTAGCAGCATCACCAAGGGTAGGCATACTTACATTTACCATCTCTTGCACCTTGGCAAACACTCACAAGAGTTGTGAACTAAAGATAATCTTTCTATACCCTCCATGCTGCAGGAGGGCTACCTGCTGTTTCTGGGGACTCAGGTACACCTGAACCGCCATTCCTTCCACTGTCCCCCATCACTACTGCTCACCCTGTCCCCCCTTCCCATTCAGAGGGAATACTGTAAACTAGTTTAATAAGCCATTTCTATTTATAATACTGTTTCAAATTATATGTCCATTACAGTGTCTTCAAATGAATCTGAGGATAGATTTGACTCACTTTGCAAAATCTGACTCATGCTTCTTGGGTACGGAAAAAACAGTTTGCAGAGTTGACTCCTGCAGGCTGTAAACTCTTGAATCTCACTGTAGTTTTATTTAAGCAACAGCCATGTTGCCAGACCTCTAGTTCCCTATGCATCTTGAGCACTGGAGCAGAAAACAGGGAGAAAACAGTAAGCACAAAATGAGTTAGAGTAGTTACCTTTTGCTAAGGCAGGAGCACATGGCATACATGTTTTTTTGGGGAAGACGCTAAATATGTTTTTAAAAAAGTATGTTTCATTTTGCTATGGATAGGTTTCAGCCTCCAAGTCAGACTAAGAAATCAAGTCAATATTATATGTTTGCTTAGCCAGTTTAGCTTCTGGATACAAAGGCCAAATTTTCCTATTATGCAAGTTTTATAAGATTATACCTCCTTTGACTTCTGAGGAACTACTTACCTATTGTAAATCTGGATGGGCTCCTGTGAAGTTGCACGATGTGTACACAAGAACCACCAAACCTGTTCCAAGTAATTACAGGATGGAAAAATTCCCCTCTTTATTCTTTTTACTGGTGCTTTTGGTTGCTGTCTAGGTACCCCTCTGATGGGATTTACACATGCAGCTTTCACACACCGACTGCAAATACTGGAGCCCCAACAGTCAACAAAAAAAAAAAACCCACATATAAAGTCGTTCACATTTTCAAATATATATTTCCCTAGTGGACGGAATTCCATTTAAGATTGGCTCATTCAAAAGGATAAGAAAGATCTGCAATGTCTCTGTAAACATCAGATCCAGTCTAAGGACATACTCAAAGGCCACTACAACATGAAATCCTTCTGAGAAACAAAGCTACATTCACATTTCCTTTGAAGGCAACAACTACGTAAATAAATAAAGTATGATTTTACCTGAGATTTTTTTCACTGAACTGCTAATTGGTGATTCACTGTAAACTCACAACCTCAGAATGCTTCATAATGCAAAGAATCTTCCAAGGAGGCAGATATATTTATTGAAGAGGACAAAGAGAGAGAATATGTTAAAGATCAGTCTGATCTGTCTGAAGTGCTAGACACCCAGTTCCATCGTGCCAGTGGATTTGAGGGGTTTTATATCAGATGCTGGAGAAGTCCAGAAAATGTCGATGTTGTTCAATAGCAGTGCTGTATTTTGAGAAAGAAGCTTGTTCAGCTTCCTTCTAGCACTTCCATGGCCCAAGAGAGGGAGAGTGATCCAAAGAAGATTTCTGGATCCAGCTTGGAAACTCACACAGAACACTAGTTATTAGCCAAACCCCTTCATCAGCCCTCTGGTTACCTACAGGGACTACAGAGAAAATACAGACTCCTCTCATGAGCACACACAAAAATGTCAAGCAGCAACAGTCATGAGCTGCAGTAAGGCAAATTTAGATTAGACCTAAGGAAAAAAAGAAAAAAAAAAAAAGAAATCTTCAGTATGAAAGCACTGGAAGATGGCACAGAAATGTTATCAGCTCTCTGTTCTGGGAGATTTTCAATTAGTAAGGGCACTCAGAAGCCCAGCCTAACTTCTAAGTCAGTCTTACTTTGAGCAGGAGGTCAAACTACATTGTCTGAAGAGTCAAGCCCAGTTTAGCACTAGTGTGATTTCATGAAACAATGACGCCTGCTTCAAAACCATGTGCTGTGGTGCCACGCTCTACTTGCAAGACACCTGTGAAACGGCAGCAGAGCTGTATCTGGCCTGAGCACCAGAGTGGTGCAGATGGGGTGCACTTACATACTCTCCTCCAGACCTAAAGGCTTCTGCTGCTTCTCCCAAGTTCTACTTCCCCACTGACTGCTATTCCCTCAGAACTTGGCCCTACCAAAAAAGGTCGGGGATCCAGGTCATACATAGTTTGGATTTTCCCCAGGTAATCCACTCTAAGAAAACAGAAAATATCTGGCAGCAATTTGATCAGAAACAGTTGCTGTTATATAAGACTTGTGGATGGGGAACATAAGATCCCTGCCAGAACAATGACATGCATCAGGCAATCCTTCACACCAGCTGAAGAACATCCTTCCAAGAGGATTTTCTTCCAAGGAAACACCACCTCTCTTCTCACAAAATCACCTATAGTAATTACTAAAATTAGTCAACAATTTCCCAGAAGTCGCAAGTTGCAGTCTGAAACCAGAGCCACTCTAAAAGCTACCAAACATAACAATTTTTACACTGTAAAACACTGATTGCATGGAAATGTGCCAATTTCCTCAAAATGCTCTATAAAAGGCAACAAGATTGGCTGGCAGGCCAGTCTGTCCAGCTTCCTGCCAGGCCGCCTGCCAGTCCTAGGGTGGGTACTTCAAGCTCCCTAATCCAAAAAATAAAAATCAGATAAGAGAAGGCTCCTATGGAATAGGAATTCTGCTTCCTGTAGTTCTCCAATTAAAATAAATCCTGTATAGGGGTGTGTGTGTCAGGAAGGACAGGGATGCCTTCGCTATCATACAGCAAGAATGGCTTCTAAACAACAGAAAAAGTTTAAGAGAATTTGTTGTATTTCAAGACAGATGTCATTACTAACAGCACAGGAGGGAGAGGATGAGACATCTCTGCACAAATCTGTAGAGGGAAAACAATATCAAAGAAATCCAAACAGCACGACGACAAATTAGAGGTGGGGAATCCCTGTCTCATCCTTTCCTGCGTTATGTATGCAGCTATTGTATTTAATTAAAATAAATTACAGCTAGCTTGTATACATACTGCAGGGCTTTTAACACCTCTGAACTGAAACACAGCTACACTCAGTAGCCATCCTTCAGGAGTAGACTCTCTCTGTGTTGCTAGATGTGGAATACAGATGCTCTGTCACAGTACAGATGCAGCAAGGCTGACAGATCAATGCAGAACAAAAAGCCCAAAGAGTTCTGCTTTTATACTATCTACTTCCTCAGCTCTGTACATGGGATCCTTGCCAGGACATTGGTAAACGGAAAATGCTAAGCTGCACATCAGTGTGTCAGGCTGCTTCTAGGCAAGGATGTACCATTGCATAGCTGTTTCTTCTAAGCACAGAGCTCTAACTCCACTGAACTAAGGTATTTCTGCAACACTTGGATGTGCAAGATGGATGCATTTTCCTGGTTAACCACGGCATCCACATAGTTTAACTCCTGCTTGAATTCACCTCTCCCATTTGCAACAGTAGCAGCATCCCAGGACAAGAACTTGCCTCTGCAGGGAGATTCATACTTGCTGTGCCACAGAAAGAACATGGGGGCGAACTGTCCACTGCTGCTGGGTAAGGGAACATCAGTCCTTCACATCCGAGGGCCTGAAGGTGATTAGGTGTTCAGGAATGCTGCTGACGTGCTGTGCCACAGGATCTGATGATGATGCAGAGCACATTAATAGCCTGACAGTGTGCTTTCTGGTGATATTAACTGTATTTCCATCATCATCAGGCTGTAGGTCAGCCACCCATCCCTGATGCTCCAAGCTCTAGTTGATTGATGCGTAAGATTAGCCAGTATTAATGTAAAGCAGTCTACAAAGGTCTGTTAACGCCAGGATGTTTTGAAACTCCAGCCTGTTAAGTAAAATGAATGAGGAAATAATTCTTGCCAGACCATGCCCCTAACAGAATTAGAGACGCAATGTACCCAGCAGTACTCTTGAGTTGGAGCTGTTCCGTAGATGTTTGGACAACAGAAAGGATCAGTTAAATCCTACCTAAAGCAGCTGCAGAGTATCAGTCAATCAATATCCTCTGGGAAAAAAAAAAGATTCTGTCTATTCTTGACTCTGGGAAAGCATGAGTGAAGAAAAGGATTTTAAGTAAGCTTATAGCAGTCCATAATAATAGCAATTCAAGATTTTATTTTAAAGTGCTTTACCAATAGCAAGTAAAACTTACATATCTCTGACAGGAGAAGTGAAGCAGGAAAACGCAAAGTAACTTGTCCAAGCTCATACAACAGATGAGAAGTACAAACAGAATACATGTCTCCAAGCTCCACTGCCCTTTTATTTCAAAAAACATTTAAAAAATAAAATTAAAAAAAAAAAAAAATTCTTATTTTGCACTACAACAGGGTTTTCCACAGTTTTAAGTGTTAATTCTGAGCTTCATCTCCACAGATTTTTTTTTTCTAATGTGACATCACCTCACCCATTATCTCCTCTCCATACATACAAGAGATTTAGTATCTCAGAACCAAGAAAACAGAAAAAAAGTCCTAAATTTTAATCTAAAGGCAAATAATTTTTCATATGCACATACTGAATACAGGTTTGAACTAACACTCTATCTTATGAAGAGAGAAAACACTGCTTAGAAACTGCAGGAAAATTAAAAGTGCTAAGATGCTACTAAATGTATATATTTAAGATGTTCCTATTTCCTGCATTAATATGATGTACAGTGTATTTTATGTATTATCTGTTCAGCTGTATATACACTTCACTGCAGGCAGACATGAAACAAACAAAAATCCAAAAATGCTGACAAACCTACCACGTAAATGTTACACTTTTGGAGAGATCTATAAGGATGAAGACAATTTTTGAGAGCATCCCTTTAATAATAAATTTACTTCTCTTACACATGCATTCTGTATCTTAGACACAGACAGCTTTGCAGTTACTTACAAGTAGAGTGGTGGGTGGCAGGCCTCTTGAGAATTTACATAGCTTAATACAGTAGCATCCAGAGACATCAGCTAGCTGTAAACGAGCTAGATTGGGTATCAGAAGCTGTACGCGTGCCATCTGCACCGTGCTTTGCTCAGACTAATATATCCGGCTTTCCAACGACACAAAATAGATTGGGCAGAGCCCATCACGCTGACGAGCACACAACAGGGCTTGTGGTGTCTTTTTTGGCCGCAGAGCTTTTGAAAATGTCCTTGGGTTCTGGTCCCTGCACTGCTGTATATCTGTCACAGTACCTTTAGAACATAAGTGCTGTCCCCCGAAGTTCATTTCTCCCATCATCAAAGTTAGAGTAACAATCTCGAGAATTTCTTAAAGCTTTAAATTGCATAGGTGTATGTAAGGCAACATTAAGTATTTTATTTTCAAAGCCATCTGGGGTATTTAAACTTTTACGTTACACTGAAGGTACTAATATACATCTAAACTTCTAAAACAGATTGGAAATCTCCGTGATTATTTGTGACAGATACATGCACCGAGACACGAACTTCCTCTCTGCATTCTCTGTTCCACCTTGTCCTGTCACTGGGAGGCTGGTTCCATAGGGAAAAAAAAAAAAAACACCTGCCTCCAACAAGCTCAGTTTCATCCAGAATCCCATCCAGAAGGATTACAAAACACTGCAGACAGTGGAATACCAGTGGAAGCAACTCAGAGCATCATCCACATTGACCATCCGCACAGCAATCACCCTACTAAAAACAACAGCTCCCCTTCTGCAGGGCTGACAGAGCTGGTTGTCATTTTCCAGCCTTAGCAGTCACTCTAGTTCTCTGAGCCCATGAGCCAAGAAGGATGTTTATCTAAGACAGGGCATGTCTCATGACAACACAGCAGCCAGGGCGAAGGGGAAAAAGGGAAGAAGCATTTCTTCTACAGAAGTTGAGACAGACTTCAGTCTCACAGAAGAGGTGCTGAAAGACTAGGAAGGAGGACATTTCAGGCATGTTCATCACTATGTATCTGTAACGATTTGGTGTTTTAAAGAAGACAATCTGTATTTTTTTTTTTTTCACGTTATGTTTTTCCCCACTACCTTCATGCTAGACTCAAAGCCCAAAGCAAATGAAATGGTGTGATATAAATAGGATATATAAAACTGCAAGCTCAAGAAAGCTGAAGTGGTGATTTCTGAGCTGGAAGTAAACAGGCTGTACTGCCTCCACCCCTCAGAGTGCATGTCAGGAGCAGTGATTTATCTCTGTCCATCCCGTGCTGGCTTATACACAGGTGGAACTCAATGACTAAGGCTACTCAAACACTTGGTCTCTTTGCAAGTAAAAATGGGTTGTGATATAACAGTTCACAGCAACATCAGAGATTGTTCTCCTAGCTAAAGACCAAGGCTTTTAAACATGTTTAGCAAGTCATGTCCATGTGTTAATAAACATGTCAGTACTGTTCTATATTAATGTGAAAAAACAATGTGATAGCAGGCTATAGGAAACAGTTGTGAGTCATATATAGCCTTTAGGATACAGGCTCCCAGCCCTGCGCTATAGAAACTAGCCTCGGTTAGGGGAAAATAAAATCTATATAAAGTCTAACAATGATTTGTTAGTATCATAGTTTCAAGTTAATAAAAAGTATTATCAACAAACATTTACATAATCAAGATGATGTTTCTCCACCCAGCATTTCCACAGAAAGAGGTTTAAGATGACCAGTACCCCATCCTCTGCCAGATGCTCACTCTTTCCAGCACCAAGAGACAAACATGGTTAAAGTTTGTACAGGCAGAAACAGTGTATTTAATATCCTGCATTCCTCTGTTACTCCATAGGTGTTTGTGTGCAAATGTATTTGCCTGAGAGAACTGAGGAAGACAGAGTAAGCACCACTGCAAGATGGATACCTAACTGATGATCTCTGAATTCATATTTTCATGTTGCAAATTGGCAAAAGGTAAATTTCCAGGTAAACTCTGGATCTTAGTTATCTAAAGACCTGAAAGCAAGTGCTTTGATCTTGCTTTTTGAGCAAGAAATTAAAAGAAAAAAATTTAGGTTTTACTGCTAGGTGTCTTCCAATTTCAAACATTAGAAGTCTTTAGAAAACGGCAGTTTTAGAGTATCAGACAGACTCTGATTAACAGAGAGAGCATGGGTGAGGAAAGCAAGAACACATGCTATTTACCACTTATCTTGGGAATGTGCAAGCCATCTTGTGAATACGGATGTATATGTTCCAGGTTGACACATCATCTCTTTTTTTTACAGTTGCAGAGAAGTTGTTTTAGCAGCTGTTTTACTATGGAAAAATGGAGGGAAAAGAGACAGGAGTCATGTTCCCTGGGGCTTCCTGTATCTAGAATATGGCTGCAGACAGAGAATCCAGAACTCACTGATAATGCATCCTTTGGCCCATATATTTGAAGTGGAATGAGCACCACTGACCACTACAGCACACAGCTCCTATTCATCTAGCGTAAGAGAATTGCTCCTACAAAGTGCCCACAAAGATTTCTCAGTGTTAATGGTGGTGCCAGAATTTTGTATATGAAGCCATCACATCACAGATACACCTCGTAAAATGGAAATCTGGTAAACTAGTCTTAGCACACTCCTCTCTTTGCAAAGCACACATTAAACTTACAGGTACTTTCATATCTGACAAAAATTAAAAGTGCTCTTTTAAAAATAAGTTGTGTTTTTATGTTTCTAAGTCATCTAGAAGACAGCACTGTCAAACGGAGAGTTTCTTTTTGAATACCCACTGCCAGTGTTAATGGCTACTTCACACACATCCATAACACTGACCTCTTTGTTGTTTGTCTCCTTTTATGCCATACATGCTAGTGGACCTTCTCCGAAGAAAACAGATACCAGAAGAGGAAAATGGCTTTCTTTACCATTGCTGCCTGTACTTTTCTCTTCAAGCCTTGCTCACCATTCATCTCTCCCAGCTATCAGACTGAATGGCAATATGTGCAAGGAGCAGGCTGTCTCATGAGGTCAGATACTAGGCTTTTATTGCTGAAGGGTCAAGGTATTAATATATACCATTGTGTCTGAAATCTGAAGTAGATGTGATGCCTTCACATCACAGGTACAAGCGACAAACACCTGACAAAGCAACTTTGTGGAAAGTACGTGAGTTAGCAGAACAACTGCCAATAAAAGCTTCTCACCATCTGGTCCATTTATTAGACCACCCTCCATCTTCACACAACCAACCAAAAATTCAGAACAGGATATGGCAGCAAAATGTTGGTACACACACACACACACACATCCCCAGTATTCCCGTTTCTTCTGTAAGACATTAACTGGAATGCATACGCTGACATGACACAACGTACTCTTGTTGAGATCCTGCAGAGTAGACGTAATCTTGGAGCCCACCTTTTAAGTGCAGAAGTTATTCTCTATCATGACTATCAGTATCCATGAATATAACAAAAGCTATTTTGGATCATTTTGAAGTACGATGTTGAAAACCCTAAGGTTTATGCCTTGCAGTAAAAGCATCTGATTAAAACGCAGTTTAAATGGAAATATCTGTTTGGCAGGGAAGGCCAGTAAGAATACAAGGTTCCCTTTTCCAAAACAAAGGTAAGAGCAGATTTAATACACTAATCTGCTATGCATCTTGGAGGAACGGCTAAGCTTTACTTCCTATCCCAAGGCAACAAAGAGAATCAAGAATCTCAGATCCCACAACCTGAATACTTTAAGGAAATACCCGTAGAGGAACTAAATTACTGCTTCCCCCAGTGCAGAACAACCTAAAGGATATTCCAGTATCTGATGTCCGACTAAGAAAACTTCAAAGAAAACAATGGTATTTCAGAAAGTGACAAGTTTTAAGATCAAGCGATTCAGTCCCTCCCACTATAACCTGGTGTTTTTACCTGGAGCGCCAGCTATCCAGGGAGTTTTGGCAAAAACACATCTCCCTCTCCTTTGCACACATGATGTTCCAGATGAACTACCGAACAGATTGCCTTGGAAACATAATACACAGACCTCCTTACGAGCTCTTGGCGGAATTCCTTTCTTACCTGCTCCCAGTACGTAATGCCCAATTTTAACAGCCTTTTCCAGTTGTCAGAAAGCCACAGAAGTTATATAATGTGTGGCCACCCTCCAGAGATCGACAGACCACGTACCACAACTTAATCATCCTTGCATGCCTGACAATTTATTAAATTACAATCTACCTCAAGGACTGCACCATTCATTTTGGATTTGTCCCACGTGTGGTCCTGCTCTTTCTCACAGGCACTCTGGTGACAAACCCAAAGGAGCACAAGCTGGCAACACAACAGAGCACACACTGAAGCAGCTCACTGTTGCTACAGTCTACGTACCTCATGAGAACCCAGTAAATATGAATGGTACTCAATGTATATAAGGAAGGTGTTAACTATCCTGGATTAATCTTTTTTTATTGTACTACCCTTTATGCCAAAAAGCCTGATATGCACACCGTACCATCCCCTAGCCTCATGTACAAATGGCTAGGGAAATTAAGGAAGTCTTTGGTCATTTTGTTAATGTTTAAGATACGAATTCTGGGACAGACCTTTTTTATTTTAAAATGAAGAGCTGCATCACACTCTTTACCTGGCTAGGCATTTCTCAGCATAGTTTAGTATGACAGTCTAATTGGAAACTTACTGTAAATTACCAAGAGAGAAGTCAGGATAGCAGGGAACACTGGACAACAGCAGTCTGCCAGAACAAACGTTGGCGATTTCATTGATTATCACTTCCAGCGCTGACTACATGTATTGCAGGGAAAAAGTTGACCTGGTTAAGAACTTTTCCATTTCTAACTATGATCTCTCAGGGAATGTGCTAAGGAAACAATCGTCCTACTGAATCATTTCAAGAATTTTACAGCCAAGAAGATTTATTACCATAAAACAGGTCTTGGAAACAAGAATATTTGAGGAGACTCAATAGCTATTAAATCAGTGTGGAAAACATGATGCTGAAGGAATTGCATATGCCTGACACATGTTCTACCACTTTTTTTTTTTTTTTTTTTTTTTTTAAATAGACAGTGTCTATAAAAAGCAAGTCTGTAGAATTACTTACAAATTTTCAGACAAAAAAGACACAGGTATAAATTAAAATGACATTCATGTAAGAGAAAACTTTTAAATAAAGCATAATAAAGAAAGGCTGTTTGACAAACTGGACTCATCAATAATTTCAAAAATTATGTGTTAAAAAACATACTCATCTCTTAGTAATAAAGCTAAAATACATTTTGCAGACTTACAGATATTTTAAAGTTGAGTCAACAATACAATGAAAACCTCACACAATCTGTTAATGAGTCCACTTGTTAGCCGGTGTGAAACCAAAATCAGAATAATCTTACGTTTTGTTATTACAATTGCAATATAGATGTTGTTATCACATAGTACATTCTCTGTTCAAGACAGTTAAAAGCATCTAACTTTAAAATTTGCCACTGTCTACTACAAGTGAATCAGAAGGATGATCCATAAAGCTTTTTATCTGAACTACCACTGGAAAACATCCTACTTTCTTGACCAAAATGGGAAAAACTCCTGTGCTAAAACAAACACATACAGTACTCTCAAGTAAATGATTTTAATATATTTGAAAATACGCGGCCAAAAATGTAGCAGTCTTAAAGCAAAATTAAAGCTTTTCTTACACCAACTGATATTACGGAGAATACTAACAAGCTCTGGAGCACAAACACCTTTCTAGCCCTTCTTGCTTTTCTGCAGGTCTAATTCTTCAAATTTTATCAAAAACAGCCTAGGATGAGATAAAGCCTTTCCCTGCAAACCTCTCCTCTCCACATCCTTGGACCATCCCTGCTACAACAACAGTAATAATGCAATTACATGACACAATCTTGAACTACTTTATGTTTTGACATGGTGATAAGAAATGATCAACCTAGCGCAACCCACCCTCAACAACGTGGTTTAAAACCAGGGAATTCAGAACAGCTCTACAAACTGCACGTGCTACACTCCCAGTCAAAGAAATGGATGTCTTCCAGAATAACTGACCTATAGTCTTACAGAAGAGCAAAATGAGCATTTTTCTTTCACTTACTTTTTGGATTGTCCTGGTTTGCTTGTACAACTCAGTCACCGTTTCTTCCTCTGCAATACAACAAAGGAAAGAAATTCTGTTTTTAAAAAAAAAAGTATTTGCTTGAACTGAAGTTTCTCATTATATTCTTAATTAATGCTTGAAGCTTACTGTTTGCTTTTAGTCAGCACTGGAAAATATTTCCATCATTCATTTCTGTTTCTCTGATTGTGATTGCCAGAGTATTTCTGTTACATGAAACTGCTCTATCAAGATGAATTGTGGAGAATGCCTCGTGATTTGAGCACAACGCTGAAGAGCTAGAAATAAATTCCAAACCCTACTGCAGAGCTTACCAAAGAAATTCCTCACAGCCATAGAAAAAGTGAAAAAATGTAAAGAAGGATTTAATCTCAGACATAGCTATGTAGTGTCCTGTTAGACTTTCTGACTGTTCCTTGTTGGCCTCCAGCACCTACTTCAGAAAGGTGATGACTTTCCCTTGGTCTCAGGTCATATCTGCTACCCCTGTGTTTCAGATACCCTAAGACACTTCAATGGGCACTGAGTATTAAAGAGTTGGCCATTATGTCCTGCTTTGTGCTTTGGATTCAAGTCTGTAAAACCAGAGAAAGTATATCTGCATTTACTGGGAGTTCATTGGCATTTTTAAGATTAAAACAAAAAAGCAAGCAACTAAAAAAACAAACTAAAAAAAAAAAAATCTAAGTAGAGTTATGAAAGCATTGTCCTTAAAAAGAATGTTCTAATGTTACATTCTCTCTTTAGCCACATAATTAGTAAACCTTTAGCAGAAGCAGCAAAAAATTCCTCATTCCCTTACTATGCCAAGTAGTGACCTGGAAGAACTATTCAAACCTCCATGAAGAACTGGTGTGCTCTGATAATGGAACTAAGTAACAGGGGATGTACTGGAAAATGAACGACAGACATCTCATCTCTCAAGGTTAGCACTGTTCTAGTTCTGCTGAAAATGGTAATTTAGAAGAAAAAATTTAATTAAAAGAGTTAAAAAAAAAAATAGAGATGGAAAGAGGAGGACACCAGTCGAAGAATTCTGACTCTGGCTACAGGTTGCAGTCAGAAGGGGATAACAATGCACCAAGTAAATGCCAACATGGATTTGTCAACCTGCTTAAGCTCCCTTTCCAACAAGTTTGAGAGTCATGGGATACAGAGAAGGTCCAGTAATCATCACAGCCACCTGAGCATGTCAGCTTTCATGCCACGTCATACTGTTTTCTCCTACATCAATAAAGGAAGCATGGGCTTCATTAACATGCTGCCAAATTGGATTGAAAAACATCCAAAGAATAAACTAGTAATTGTTCACAATGATGACCATGAATTGATCTTAGCACGTGGTATCCAACCTTTAGCATCAGAAAAAAAATACCAGTGCATTCAGAAGGAAACAGTATGTCATTAATTCATCAGACAACTATGCATGAGAAGAAGTATCTTCTGAATTTTAATCAATTTAAATTCTAACGTCTCAATATGAAATAAATACATGTATCATTAGTGGTTATGAAATAATCTAACTCCTTTAAAAGGAATACCGTTAAACTTTAAGCTATTTAATTTAGCAAAACAATAGAGCTTTATGAAGCATGTTTTTCACTAATGACCTGGCCACTATTTTTGTTATGCTTGCTTCTAAAATGCACAGCCAATGTTTGTGGTTTTTAAAAAAATGATACTTCTTCTCCCAAAACGCTGTTGTGAAGGAAAAAAAAACAATCCAGAAAAAAATTAAACTCGGAGTACAATCAAATATACAAACGAAAACCACACAAGTACAGATTTCATCATACTCCTCCAGATTTTAAATAGATCAACATATTTTGGAGATGGGTGTGATTTTATGCTAGCTATGCCCCTTTAAAATTGGCAACTACATTTAATTCAGTGGCTTCTTATTCCAAATTCCAAACTCCAGTTGAAAATAGATCTCACAATGGAATCCTACAGCTGAATATACTCCAGGGGAAAATTATTTCCTTTAATTTATTCCAAATTCATTTGCATGACAGTATATCATTAGTATATATAAAGAATATGTAATATATCAACAGAGGAAAAATTCTGTGCAAACAGTTAAAGAAACTCACATCCCACCAGTGAGATGAGCTTGAAATTTAAAGCATAAACCTGTTGTTTTGTTGCCTTAAAAAACATAAAAACAAACAAAAAACCCACAGAGCTGATAGTCCAGATAGTAATTTGTTTAGATACCATGCGAACTTAAAAAACACCACAAATGTCATTTCTTGCATATCCGGTATCTCCTAAATAGCTACAAAGAGCCACTTAGACAACCTAGTGTAGCCTAAAAATAACTGACGTAACACAACTCTCTGAAAACAACTCAAGCACAAAGAGAGGTCTTCCCACCTCACTGATTAGTAACAAATAAAGGAAGAGGTAAGGAAACACATCTCACTTTATAACTCCATCAACCACCTTGTTGTCCTGGAAACAATTCTTCTACAAGAGAAGTAGTACTTAACTACTAAAACATCTTCTGCTACTGCTTTTTTTTTTTTTTTTCCCACCCCTTCTTTGCAGTGTTCTCAATGTTTGATAAACAGCCAGTAACAAATATTTCTCATGAAATGGCACAGAAATTGGATCTCTTGCTCTCCGAAGAAAAAAACATCATTCCATTTGAGTATATCGCATTTACAGGAACATCACGTTTGCCCGAAGCCTTTGGAAAGGATTATAATTTTGCTATTGTTAAAATAATATACTAACTGAACCTTTCATTTTAAGAATATTTTTTCACAGGAGCAGAGTGAGAAACGTCACCTCAGACTATGGTCCGTAGACACAAAAATGCACAGCATGCTCTATCAGAATGGCTCAGCCCTCACTCATAGGTGGTAAACAGCCCTCAACACACACAGACTGGAGTCCTGTACATAAAAAGATTTGCTATGTGGCTTCCTCACCTGACACGTGGGCTACTCCCTAACCTACCTCGAGCATCTTCCTTTCACTGAACTCACCAAGAATAATGAAATCGAGGACCCAGCTCTACCCTCAACATAATTCATGTTCCCAAATACTCCATCGATGAAACGTCTACTGCTTCCCCAAGCACAGTCACAGAAGTCAGCTTGAGCATCCTGCTTACCCCTCACTTCACTAGAAGCTGAAAAGGTTGTTGCCATCCCTGCCTGCAGGCAGCCACCTGCGCGTCGCCAACCTTATCCACGTATGCAGGACAGAAACACTGAGCGCGACTGACAGCCGCACCGATCAACACCCAGGGCTCTTACTGTTGAATACAACTGAATTCCCTTTTTTTCCAGCTCCGGGAAGGAGTCCATACAGATCAATTCCTAGGACAACAAACAGGACAAAGACTTCTGCTGAAGAATTAATATAAATCAGCAAACCTACGGAGTGAATTCAGCCTGCCTTATTCAGGTGCCTAAGTACTCAAGGTAAGAGTCCTCTCTTGCAACTGAATACCTCCAGGGGAGTGCAAAAAGGTCATAAACAACAACAAAAATTCCTTGTTTCTGGTTTTATGGTTAGTCTATGTATTTTGAAGGGAACAGAACTTTCAAAACCCAGTTCTGGGCAATGTGTACCACATTGCTGTCCACAAACTAATTTAAAAAAAACTCCAGTCTTAAGAGCGGAACTTTGATTTTCTCTCATTCCCAATGGAAAGCCCTGTACACCAAGGTGGAGTAACTCATCTGGGACCAGAAATCTTAGCAAGTCCTGACTTTAGAGCAACAGCTACGTAACACAAACTGGGTTAGGGACTTTCCTCTGGCCCACAGATGAGCCACAGCAGCACAGCTGGTAGCCATGTGGCTAGGTGAGCTCTCCTAGCCCCGGAACAGGGCAGCCACATCCCAGGTGTCCATCAGTAACAGTCCCAGTGCCCTGGCAATCCCTGGACCATGCCCAAGCGCTGGCGGGGAGAGTGCTGGTCAGCACAGGCTAAAACCATGCCCGGGACTGTGCTCCCAGTTTAACAAGATGCATTAGAATGTCCCAGTACCAGGACCCATCCATGCCCTTTCCCTTCTCAGTCTGGAATTGTTCTTTTTGAAACAGGTCGCTCTGTGCTTCGACTAGAAAAGAAAACTTATTTTTCAACTTTTATATGAAATAAAAGCTGGTTTTATAAACCAGATTTATCTAGGAAACAGCAGGTTTGTTTCAGGCCATGACCTTTCACTCTGCATTTCCCTCTACATTGATCGTTTTGCTACACAGCCCATTTGTGTCAGATGCAGCAATTTGGTCTTACCAAAATTGGTTCCATCCACTGCAGTAAACATAAATATATTTATTTAAACACTTGTAAATTCTTACTTTTAAACTATCAATGTTTTGACTAAATTTTGCTTCTGACCCTCTCAGCCTGCCCATGCATACTGTTTTCAAGTAAAATGCCAGTCCATATTGCTCTCAGACAGGGGGGGAGGGAGGAATCACAATACACTCCATGTTTGAACAAGAGCTGTTAATTACCAAAATTATCCCCCCCAGCAAGTCCAAAGGGTTTTTGGTTCCTTCAAAAGACCCATGATTAAATATAATTATGCTCAGCAGTTTATTCAGTGTGATATCTTATTTATTATCATGACTCTGGTGAGAAGGAGGCTTGCATTTTCCCTTGACTTGCTCTAACTTCCACTGTATTTACAACGTCTTTTCATGTTACCTATTAATGGTAGTTATCCACCTTTTTGTACCTTAGATGTTATACTAACCCTATCTGATAGGCTTTTATATTAATTTTCAATTGTGTGTCCTTGCTTCTGTTTTTCAAATTACTTCTTTAACATATGAACACGATGCACAGCTCTCTGTTCTTATTCTCGATCCTTTGTTAACCCTCAGGTCTCCACATATCCTCTTACTCCTTTGAGTATCTGCTTGAGAGATCATACGCTTAGTGGGTAAAATTAGCTGAAATCCTGATTAATTAGGATCTGGAGTTACTACCAATAAACCACCACCACTAACAGATCTAAGGTCTCAACCTCACATAGCCCTGAACTGCCTCTGCAAAATGCCATGGAACATTTACCAGCAGAACCTATCACACAGTAAGGATTATAATTTCTCATCTCCTTCACTAAGGATCCATTCCCTAGGCTGCATTTACTGCACAGGCTCAATGATCATTACAAGTATGTGTCATCAAGTAGGCAGTCACCATCTACAAACGTCTGTCTTAACGTGTCAAAAATTCTGGGTTTTGAGCATCTTATCACTCACACCACTCACAATATAATTCAACAGTGGAGACAGAAAGGAGGAAGATATTTGGAAACTTGGTACATGCATGTAAATTTAAGATTATGAAAATTGTGGTGCCTTACAGTAGCAGCAGTATTGCATGTGTTACAAACACTGAATTTTTTCAAACTATTTCCAGTAAATGTATTTTTTTTTTCCCCTCTCAGCACTAGAAATTCCCTATAAATCTTTATGTTCTGTACTTTCTGAAGTCAGGACCAGGTTTACCAGCCATATTTTAAGAGTGTTTAGCTCCTTCCCCTGCTCTGATACAGAAGTACACTATCTCAGGCTGGAAAAACATTTGTTCTCCAGATTTTTTCTTCGTATTTCAGGCAAAAATTCCAAACCATAGCAAAGTTTTTGCCTTCTGCTGCCACTGAATACCAGTTGCTACACAAGTAAAATGGAAAAGGGCTGAAGTCATTATTTTAAAACAGCTACTTATCTATGGTTTTTAGCTTTCAATAGAGCCAAGTATGTTTTGGGTGGGAAATTAAGGCACAGAGTGATGCAGCCACCACCACAAAGCAGGACAGTGGCAAAAGAGAAGACATAAACCTTTCAAACTTTCAAGACAGTACGAAAACATAATAATGCTGCCCCTCCATACAAACTAAGAGAGAAACATAACAAAACAAACCCCTCTGATGACTATTTTTATTCTCAGCCAGTAACACCACAAAATAACTAATAACGTTGACATGAAGAACTTTTAAAACATTTACTAATTACTTAAGACTATTTTTCATTTTACTGATTTGCTGTGATGTCCATTACTACATGAAATTATACCCGTTTTTTCCAAAGAGATATTTCCAGTGAAGTCAGTAGGGATTCAGCAAGGCCAGAATCATCATATAAATAGAAATCAGAAAATAGTATTTCCATAAGAAACCACTCAGGTTTATTGGATTAACAGGCACTTACAAGTGACTCACACTGACACAGCCTATAGTAATCCAATCTATTTGTGATAAAAACAAATTCAAAGGAAATCTTAAATTTAGAAAATCACCTCTGTGGACTCTCACATGGTTGGTTTTATTATATGAAATCACATTAGCTGTTCTCTCCCAATGAGAGGACAAATAAATTAAAAGCTGAATTTTAGTAGTGTTTTAATACCATGAGTGCAGTATGTTCTTAGTAGTAGCTGCCACACTGAGCACAATTAGAACAGGATAAAAGAGCCCTGAGTGAAGTGCTGTGCGGAACACAGCAGCTTTCCTGTCCCATGATCCTGCACACACGTTGCGCCAAAAGGAGTGGGAAGAAAAGCCATTAAGCCACCTCACTACACTTTCCTTGGGAAAATTAAGGTAGATTGTGAGATCTAGGATGGCAATCGTCACCATTTCTTCTGCCTGTACACTGGTTTTGATTTCCAATTTGGCATTTCTTGGGGAACTATGACTTGTCTCTAGGGGATCTTACTAAATCTTAATATACACTGAGGTGTTCTGGCACAGACAACTTAAGTATCAATGCTTTACAGAAATCCTGAAGGATGCATTCACAGCTCTCACACCTCCTTTAAAACAGGGCAGCAGCAGGGAGGCTGTGACTGCTATGTAGCTTATTTCTATAAATACTCCTTCACAGTAATTAAATAATTTGTTCTTTGATACAATACCTCTTTCTATAAAGAACAACAGTTTTTGAAAAAAAAAAAAATATTATTAAATACTCCATATGAAAAGAAAGCAGCAAATATAAGCAAAGGTGACAATGGCCAGAGCGAGGGGTCATGCACTAGGCACCTGGAATTAGACTGTTATCTTTATCACCAATTACTGTATCTTCTGCCATCCTTAAAGCAACGACACTGATCCATATGTAGAGTTGTAAATCACTGAGTATACAGATGAAAACTCATTTGTAAGAACTAGCTGCAGACTGCTGGTGCCAACGGAAGCTCAGTGCATACAGACTGCAAGGCAGGAGTGACTGTTACCCACAGAACTGCTCTGCAGCCCTCACCTGTACTGCCTGGTTAAGTTAGATCAAGGGCAACAGTACACACCAAGTGCATCGCAAGCAAGAGGCCGATCTTTATTTTTTTCTTATGCCCACTTTCCTTCATGCACCCACACCCACTCTGGACAAATTTCCATTAATGGCTACTCTACAATCCTAAACAGCAGTATGTTATAGCCTTGGGGTAACTAAATCAGATATGCTGAAGCTAAAAATCTGAGTGAGAACTAGGCATATGACTTGCACCACAATAAAGATATTCCCTCAGAGAGCCCCTGCACAGCGTAAGATTTAAAAAACCTTACCACATTCTGCATCTCCTGTGAATTTGGTCGTGACCACCCGGGGCCTTGCCCAAGGACGCTCAGAATAAAGGTGAAAAATTATCCACTAGTCAAAAATGCTGATTACATGGCACAGATTTAATGTACTGCAACCTATGGAATATCAGACAGAAAGGGATGCAGATCTCAGCATGAAGGAGTGTGTAACAGATGACAATCGAAATGGCAAAGTGCAAGAGGGCAATGCACGATTCGGTCTGTTTGAAAGACAAGGTTAAGAAATCCCATTTTCTGTTGCAATGAATTGGGGTTTGAAAGCGTGACCTCCCTGACCTTGTGCATTTTTCAGATTTGTTTTTTGAGAAATTCTAGCCTCTACATTACAGTAAAATGCTAGAAAATTTTCAAATAACTAGATTTTGTGCTAACCCTAATTCGTAATCATTCTGGCCTTGCAACCATGGTGTGAAATTTACTGAGCTAGACAGCTGGGAAAGGGTGGGTGTGAAGAGTGGGGGTGGTGTTGGGTTTTTTTATTATTATTGCACTTCTGGTGTTCAACCCTTCCACTCTATGAAATCCATATTCGGAAGTCTGTAAGGACGAAGATGCTTTTACTTACAGATATTTGGTCAGATTCTAAAAGCATCTGCACCTTCGTTTGCAATGAATGAATTAATCTCCCTTCAAATTTACTTTGGTGACCAAAAAAAAAAATAGATCTGTATCTATATATATCCAGGCTGCAGCCCTGAGCAACGTAAGAAGTTGCACTGCTCAGAAAATTGTTCTATGTAAGGCTCTCTATAATAATTTTTATCTCTTCAAAATTCTTTAAAAGACATCTACTGAGAAATGCTTTATAATGAAACCTATAAAGAAAATTCCCTGAGCTCACAGTACTATCACAAAATTAAACTTTAACTGAAGTTCTAGGAAAGGATCACCGGTTTTTCATGTAAACCTGTGGCGAGTTTTGACTGAAGCCCTCAACCCTATCTACCCATACCTGAAGTTCGTACTGCATTTCCTATCCCGAATCAGTCATAACAGCAAAATGATTTTGCTCTAATTTTCAGATCTCAGTCAAACCCCAAGCTAAGCATAATTCTGAATGGTGGAACTTCGCTGTAGACTGAAAAATGAAAATGAAAAAAAAAAAAAAAAAACAAAAACAAACAAAAAAACCCAACATTGAGACAATCGAGGAGTTTTAGTCTGCTTTTACTACCTAAATGGGTATCAGGCACAGCCCTTCATCAGCCAAAGATAAATGTATGCAGTCATGTTTTATTGGTTCATGTGCTCTTGATATATGATGGATCATCATCATGCAGTGTGCAAATTAACACAGAGTCACAGAACCATTTAGTCTGGAAAAGACCTCTTAATATCATCGAGTCCAGCTGTAAACCTACCACTGCACAGTCCCACTAAACCATGTCCCTGATGGCCACATCTACATGTCCTTCCGACACCTCCAGGAATGGTGACCACCACTTCCCTGGGCCGCCTGTTCCAGTGCTTGACAACCCTTTCGGTGAAGAAATTGTTCCTAGTACCCAATCTAAACCTCCCCTGGCACAACCTGAGGCCGTTTCCTCTTGTCCTATCACTGGTTACTTGGGAAAAAGCACCTGACATAAGCTACCTACAACTGGTTTATAACACAAGCACACAAGAAAGTCAAACTCGTGCTCAACTCCTTATGCAACTACTGGTCAACTTCTTATTTTTCACCCCCTCCTGAATCTTCTACTCTTAACAATACTTCAAAGGTCGCTACCCCCACCACATACCAAGAACTATGAAAAGCAACACTGGGCTGTTTCATGGATCATCTCCTAAGGTAACATGCTCAAAGGCACACAACGTCACCGTATTTCAGCCTCCGTAATATTTTCTTTAGACAGGTACAAGTTGTCTCAGTGAGAAAACATTATCTTGTACGTGTCCCATTAAAAAGATTAATCTGTTCAACACCTGATGATTCACTCACCCACATGTTAAAAGTCCACACGAAAATGACTCATTCCGTCCGTAAGAATAATCACCTGGGATACCAAAGTCCCCTCATCTTTTCCAGAGCTGGTAACTGCTTTCTTACGCAAAGCAAGTGGATGGCAGGCTTTCCTATGGGTGACAAAGGAACAACAGACATGGGACTGGACTCTGGTAATTCTATAAATGATCTAGATAATAATTAAAAATAGTAAGATAATAATAGATACTTAAGAGTAAGTTTGTAGATAACTGAAGTATTTGCAGAGGAAATAGTAACACTCCATAGTGACCCTGTGCTTGAAGACAACAACTGATTTTAATCGTAACAAATCAAAGTCACCCATGTTTGAAGATGGAACTCAGGCTACTCCTTCGTGACTTGGACACTTTCTACCCAGAAAAGGGCTCTGAAGCAACTGTGCTGAATCACCCCAGTATGGACTGCCAGTGCAGGGCAAAAGCATATTAAAGGCTTAGTTGATGATATCATCTTTAAGTATTTATGAAAAAAAAAAAAAAGCTAAATTCTAAGCTAGAACTTCATGTCCAGTTCTGATCTCCACATTGCAGAGATGCTGAAGGATTGGCAAGCATTCAAAGAAAGAACTCAGAAAATAGCCAGTCTGGTTGGGATACAGACTTCATGACGCTAGGTCAAAAGTCTCCTTTATTAGGCTAAGTATGTGGCCTTGTTTTCATAGGTACTTTGTGAATATGACAAGTAACAAACAACCCTGCAACCCTTGGGGAGAAAGGCACAGGAAGACACTAAAGCTGGAAGCCAAACAGCTCAAATTTGAAATAACTTAACAATTCTATTGCTAAAAAGTGACAAGTTTTTACCACTACGTAGTGTGTTAGGACTAGAGAGCTTTCTAACAGCACTCTAAAATGCACTTCTGTAGAAAAAAAAAAATCTCATCATCTTACATATAAACTTAGAGTAGATTACAGACTTGGTATAGAGACATCTATCTGAAAATTATTACAAGCTAGCTATGAAATCCTAAAACCAGTACGGAAATTAATTTTAATGTTTATGTTTTATTGTTACTGCTATGTAATGCTTAATGCTGTATGCTGCCCAAAGATGAAGTACACTCTCTCGACCTGAAAGAACCATTTTATAGATGGTTTTCCCCTTGGTAAACTTATCTACAAAAAAACAAGCATGGAAAATACCTGATGTACTATTTTTCTTTCACCTCATTACTTCAAGAGACAACATGGAAACTAAAGACAGAAAAGAAAGAAAATACAAGTCCTTAATTTAGGGGAGAAATAGATGGTAACTTATGTTGTGTATTATTAGAATATGATGAAAATTGATGTAAAAAGATAACGTTAGTTTAGCCAAAAAAGCAATTAACAGAAGTGAATAAAGACATGCTTGCTGCTTTCATGACACAGCTCCCTCTTTCCAGTCCTCCCATCACCCAAACACTTTTTATGGCCATCTATTCTGTCACTCCAGAACCTGAATTTTTGACTAAACCTGAGATAGTACTTGGCAGAATGGAAGTGGACAGTACACACAGTTCAGTAATTCAGTAAAACCTAAAACTTTTAGAAGCACATACTCTACCTCCATGGCTGGTCGTGCCAGCACAGAGCCCATCAGAAACGCCTTGCATGGAGCACACCAAGAGGAGCAGGGAACAAAAAGAACAAACTGATCAACATCACTAATGTGTCCTGATAAATTAATAGCACCAGAAAAAATGCTGTAGGAAGGAAGACACTTCCTTTTTTGTGTCAAGAAACTAAAGGATATAGATTCTAAACTCTGAAGCTGAGAAACAAGAAAATCAAAGTGAAAAGCAAGCATTGGTTATATATGACCCTTGATGTATATTGAAAAATATTATTCTAGAAATTGCCCTGTAAACAGGATGTCTAATAGTATTTATTGAAAACTCCCAAGTTGTTCTTCGGGATGTAAAGAGAAAGTCCTGTCTTGTAGGTATTCAATCTTAAATATTTTTATTTCATGCTAGGTCCGAAATCTTCAAAATCTCCTCTACCAGAAGAGATTCTGCCTTCTGTGATACTGACAGCGCAAGAGTGCAGGCCATTCCTCTGTTTCCGTCAGTCACTCTAATGCCTTTGCTACAGTGATACTGAATCACATCCCTCTGAAACCATCACTCTTCCCTACCACATACAGCAAGTGAATTTACACAGTACTGGACAAGGCACCACAACCTACCAGTTTTACTTCTAATTCTGTCTAAATAAAATTAAATTAAACATAATAAGGCATAACTGACTCATTTTTAATTCTGAGTCATCCTGAATCTGTGGATTCCTGTGTCAGACTATCTGTACTCTGAAGAAGGTATCAAAATATGGCAATCTCTAACCAACTTAAGAATCATGAAACTCAAAGCAGGCAACAGTAACTGGTCAACATTTTAATTTTAAACTGAAAAAAATTAATCAAGCCCTCTCTATTGAATACAGTAAGATTTTTGAACAAACAAACAGCGTGGCTGAGATAAGCCACACTGTTTCACATGAGAAAAGCAGGGAAAGTCCCTTCCTGGCTTGTCCCCTTAGAAGTACAGACCTTGAACTTGGAGAAAAAAAAAAAAAATTCTGAGAGCAGTAAGAGATAAGGGCAAACTCCTTCACACTGGCCTGTGCTGGGGGCTGCACATACAACAACATACAAACCACATCCTAATTATGTGTCACTTCGCTCCTGATGCCAGGAGGTAAACTCTTCATCTTCTCCTTACACTTCCATTTCATTCCATTTTAATGTTCTCCAAAACCAAATACATTGATTTTATATAATAATTGACAGCATTGAATTTACTTCATGGGACTGAGTTTAACTCCTTGAAGATGCAATCCTAGAAAAATATATGCATTCCATGTGTCTGAAATACTAGTATTTCTGGGGAAATTATCACACAAGTAGTTAGCACAGCGTCTCTAAATCTTCTAAGTTTATGAGAAGACCCAAACTGCTCAGCATTTTCCTTAAAGTTCTTGTTCCCAGAATTACCAGGTTATGTAAGAAACTCAGATGCCAATAATGAAACATTTGCTAGTCTCCAAGGTAGCACAGAAATGCCTGAAATTTGTCTGACATTCCTCTCCCCTCCAAGAAAAAAGAGAAGGCACGTAAGAAGAACTCAATGTTATTTATAAAGTCTCATTAATTATCAATTATTGAAATACTAGTGGCCTAATTGTGCCTGAATACTTGGTCGAGAATGTTGTCGACAGTTTCCACGCATTCCTGTCAGGTCATCCTTACTGAGGGAAAGAAGAAAGGGAAAAAAAAAAAAAAAAAAAAAAAAAAGTACTGTTTTGCATCACAGTTTTCCAGCCTTTTCAAGATTACAAGTACCTGATGTTACTAATAAAATAAGTATCTACTGTGTTAATAAAACACGTGAATTAAATTAAGACTTCTCCTTCCGAGATCATTGCATCAACCACTATCAGATCAGCACACAGAGTAAGATCAGCAGGAGCACTTCCCCATGAATGACAGCAACATGCAGCTCTGTCCATTTATTGCTTCAAGTTCATTATGACTCTGGCCCAAAATGAATTTTGGGAGACAAGTAGGTGGCAGCCTTAACATTTTTCCTTAGCAAATGTCTACATATAAAAAGGAGGCAACTTAACTATTTTTTGACAATTAAAGAACACGTTTATATCATCCACAAATTTTCTTCAAATGCAGAAGCAGATTTCAAGATTAACATACACATTAAAAAGTCCAAATCCTATGTAATACCAATATTTGTGTCTTAAAGTTATTTTAAGTGAACAGCACAAGAAAACTGTGAATCTATGGCTACAATTCTGAAAGCTACCAAATAAACTGGATGTCCAATTCAATACCCAAACTTGAGATGCCTACAAAAGCTCGCCTTATGACTCTATTTGTTATTGGTGAAACACTGAACACCGAGTCACCTGTGCTTACCCCTACATTAGGACAAAAAAAAAAATTGGAGAAGGACCCGTTTTCTGGCACTGAGGGTAAGTGTCAGCGCGTGACCTGCAGGCACAGGCTGAGCTGGCTTTGCCAGTGGCACAGGGTGTTATCCACATCCCCACCAGAACAGACCCGGCCTGGCCAAGCAGTGCCAGTGGGTGTGCTGAAGATGTACAGTGTGGATGACCATAGCACACTTCAAACCCACTAAACCCTGGTTAGTTCACTAGTACAGGCACAGCTTGTTTCCACATTGACCCCCAACAGCCTAGCAGTGATCTAGAACCTGCCAAAACCAGTAAATGGCCAAGGAAAGGCTGATTCTGCCATGAAGTCCAAGGTGATGCCTGCAGTGGACTGGATGGTACACATCAGCCTTTAAACCTCAGTGAAGCATTTCCTACAACACCAGTTCCATTGTCTACTCACCAAATACTTCCCCAGGCCCAGGAATTGCAGAAGTTTCTTTACTCTCATTCTCTGATTCTTCACCCTGATTTCAGACCCAAAGCCTCCAAAGTGTTTTGCGTAGGCACGTGGTACAACTAAACTTAGGTCTTTCATAGAGTGAAAAGGGGCTCCAAAATGGATCCTTCTGCAGAATTAAAACCTCACATTTCAGTTCTGTTCATTTATATTTTAATGCAGTTCGTGTACTGGTATTAAAGTAGCATATGGCAGCGTGTATTTTTTTAAATTGGAAGAGCTTCAAGGAAGAAAAGCAGTATCATTCTAAAAAAATTGCTTACATACTAAAGCAAGCTTTTTTCCAAGTGAGTTACACCTAAGTCTTTAGGATGCTAATCCTCTTCTACCAACACAAATAGCCCTCCACATCGAGCACAAAGTTTCCTTTGCACAATTATCTTTAGACTGCTTTTTATGGCAGAACATCAAGAAATAACAACTACGAAGGAAGCCTAAGTTCCCTGTTTAGAACAACGATGATAAAAAGAAGCGTAGATCTTACTACTTGCCATTTAGAATTATTCCAGCAATTAGAGACGCTAGATAAATCTCATCTCACTTTAGCTCTCCAAAAATCAGATATCCAGATAAGATTAATCATAATCCACTTGGACTAGATGGGTGCCACCTTTCACAATGCAGGTCAGGTGAGTTGAAACCCTCAACTCCAGGGGAATCAGAGCTCTGAAGATCTGCGGAGATGATATTTGCATCACAAATCTGAAAAGGAGTTACTGTAAACAAGACACATTGTTGTCACTGCCAACACCTCAGCAGAACTTAAAATCCTGCATCAAGTGTTTAGAAGGAAAAAATACTAGAAACATCGCTCCTGAAATATCCATAGGACCCTACAAAAGGTGAAAATAGGCAATTTGAAGGAAGCAAACTCTCTGAATGAACACAAACTTGATTATTCACTGACTGCTGAGTAGTCCTGCCTCATACTTAAGGCAGAGTAAACCTCTTTTTTTTTTTTTTTTTTTTTTTTTTTTAAATCCTTACCACTGACTTCAGTAACACTTCTGGCTGAATAAGGACTATGGGGTCATTTTCTTGAGAATCCTGAGAAGTGCTCAACAACTGGACTGCAAATTACCATACCCAAAGACGTTGAAACATCCCCCTGCAAATTCTATGTGAACCCTTGTTCCAAAATGGTTAACTCAAGTACTCTGTACAGCCCTCATCTGTGCAACAGACAACTCCGAGCGAGTATTCTCCCAAACCACAAAAATTTTGTGTTAATTTTTCTTACATATTGGCAGGCATTAACTGAAAACACCCCCCATCATCTTGATCCTGACACCATTCTTGAGCATTTGTATTTAATCCAGGCTTATTTGATGGGAACAAATTAACAGCATGCTCTCAGCATCCTTCAGTCCTCCAGAAAATATTATCTTTCCCCATATTAACATAATAACAAGAGAACAGTGAACATCTCTGTTGAAGCAAACACCTGCTTTCAGTCCTAGCCTTGACATGGATTGGTGGGCAGAAGAGCATTTCAAACCTGCTAGAAACTGAGATCAGCTACCATTCAGCTGAAATAAAACCCAGCACTACATTATGTAATCTACATAGTTTTTAGACCAGTCTGTGCTCTCACAGAGCCCAAAACTGAGGAAACTACAGACAGAACAAAAGGGAACAGAAAAAGTTAATTAATCTCAGCCCAAAGGCTGCTTACGAGTCTTTATTTGCACCCTTACGCAGTATTGTCCACTCACCCACACAAACCTGAGCTTGAGCAGGCATTCTCATAATGTTGAAGGTAAAACACCACAAAATTTCCAGCCAGTCAGATCAGTCATTTGGATGAACAATCACTAACAACTAATATGCTAAAACATACACTCAAAAGGGTGGTATGGGTTTTTTTGTTTTGTTTTGCTTTTTTTTTTTTTTTTTTTTCCTGGTAGTGTATGAATAACTCCAGACTGACAGAAATTCATTTTAAAAACTCAAAACAGCTGAACTGATATATTGCACCTGACCATACAGAACAATCAGAAAGTGGTAACACACTAATTAAACCTGACCTTTAAGGATACAGTCATCTCACCCAATTTCTTCTGCTGAAAATGTCAGGGTTTTCCTCATTCATTTAAGTTCTTTCTACAGCCACTGTGGAGATGGGCACTTCCAAAGAACAACTGAGCCTGTTGATCCCATCCTGTCATGGCTATCTTACACCAGTGGAAGAACTGCTCTCTGGCAATACCTGTCTCCACAACTTCAAAGAAAATGTCTGGTTTGTAGAGGGCTATGGTTAAACACTGCAAAAATCACAGTTTACACAAAGCTGGCAGGTCATCAATGGACCTGACAGCTGTGGGCAACAGTGCCATCTCACACCTCAGCCACACAACTCAAACTCAGACGAAGTATCATTATTACTACTTTCTCCAGACCTCCCAGAGACCTTGCAGTGTCAATCCTGAAATGGGATATATATTGCTAGAAATGCAAGCAGTATCTGATTACATCTCTAGGTTGCAGACTTTTCACTTATTTATGAGAGGGAGGAAAAACAGGCAAAACTACCAGCCACCCAAGTCACACCAAGCTGTTCCGTGCAATCAACATTACCTTTACATTTTAAGTTCCACTCTCATTTTACCTTTTAAGTCACCCACAAAACTACAGCTTCATTTCACCCAAACACTACAACCCTCCTCCTTGTTTTTCACTATGCCACAGTGATCCTGATCGTTCTTTCTTAAGCGCCACAATGACTGACAACTCTCTGCAAGTGAAAACACTCTCCAGTTCAGAAGACTGAATTACCTGGGTTGGACTCAATTTCCCCAATTTCAAGTGTCTACTGTGGGTCTGTAAGCATTTTGGGCGTGTAAACCACCCCTCCCTACAGCCACTGGAGAGCTATAGACTCAGAGGGATGCAGACAGCAACTCATCTGGCCACACAGAGGTACTTACAGTAGGGTGAACCAAGCTGCTCTTGCAGCTTCCCTCGCAGAGGCAGCATCCATCGTTAAACGTTAGTCTGGTGCCATTGTGGGTAGTGTCGAATATTCCAGCAGGATGAGAGACACAACCTCCATACGGAGAAATTTTCTGGTAGGACCCGTGTCACACCATCGGATTGACTTGAGTATCTTAAAGCACATGAAGGTTCATGAAGCTCCAACCCTCTTCCTTCCTACCAAAACACAGGAAGTAAGAAAACAAGTTCAGCAGGACAGAGAGGGTTCCCAGTTCCAGCCTGAAGCAGAAGATAGTATAGTCCCATGAAGGTAGCTGACAGTTATCAGTGACAAAACCTGCCTCTTGAGATTAAGGTGGCCAAATTTTAGGATTTCAGAGATGGATAAATTCTCAGTTTTGTCAATGTGATGCAAACACTCTGTTTTTAAGACATCATTAATTACTACTTCTCAAACAACTCTGAAAATCCACAACAGAAGCAAGACTTGACCCGGTCGTGAACTGTGTACAGGATCTTCACTGTTGAAAAACGACGGCATTACTCATTACAATGCATTCAAGTTCAGTATCTGAAAACATTATTTTCTCTATTTTTAGTTATGCAACTAAAAAAAAAAAAAAATCCCTGCTTGAGCAGAGAGGCTCGACCAGATGACCTTTATTTGGTCCCTTCTAACCTCATTCTATGATAAAGAAAAAAGGAAGTTTCTTTAAAGACCAAAAAAAAAAAAAAAAAAAAAAAAAAAAAAAATCACCCAGGCAAAAAGGTAAAGGTTTTTAGGGGCTGACAGCTTGCTGAAAATCCCATATTGCATACAGAAGCACAGGGTAAATGTAACTAAAAAAAGAACAACAACAAAAAAAAACAAACACAAACAACAAAACACATTAAGAAAGCACACAAAAGCTTGCCCTTCAAAAAGTGAAGTCATACTAGGATGACAGGAAAAAATAAAAACTTTAGCAAACTAAATGCAAAATCATTGTATTTCAAGCTAAAAAAATAATGAGAACTGATGTGCTGGGGAGAATTTTATCAAATACACCAGAAGGATAAAGCTTATCAGAAAGTGTGCTGGGCCAGTAAGTGCTAAAAAGGTAAAAGGCATGCTCAAAAAGACAAAGCCATGGTGAGGGGGAAAAACCTCAAAAAAAACTTCGTCACATGAAAACCCAAATAAATTCAACATTCAGTATGTAACAGTTTAGGAAACTTCCAGCACTGGAAACTGCCTGCAGAGCAGACGAGGAAAGAGGATTCTCTCCAGTCAGTTAATTGACAAAACCCACCAGCAATAAAATAGCCAGGAGCATGTGTACTCAGCCAGATTTCTAAGGAAACCCAAATACTAAAAATGGCAACTGATGGACTGCAATATGCAGGTCACACACATGAGGGCTCTGAAGGAGCTCTGATACAATATTGGGAGTCCCCCAAAATAACCAACTTCTCTAAAAGCTCTTAAAGAGAACTCAGCTGTAGTACAGTAAGGAGGAAGGTCTTATTAATCAGCAGTTAATTAACATGCTAAGTACCTATCTGTTTACATACACAGAGAAGTGGACTCCTAGACAGATCTATAGTTAGACCTCTCTCATTTAACTTAACCATAAATTATGCTGAAAAGGATACAATGTGAAGTCACAGGTCTATTAAAGCATTAAGTGCATCGAAGCAGTTATCCTCAGCCCTTTCTTCCAACTGGTTACTACACAGTGTGGCTTAGAGAGAAAACAGCAGATGAAATTCAAGTAGATAAATGCAAGGCCCTGCATCTCAGAAAAATATAACTAACTACACACAGAAAATGATGTGTTCCGAATTAGTTTTTCCTTACTAGGGAAGACCTTGAAGTCACTGTAAATAGCTTTCTGAAAATACAGTTTTCACAAGTGTTGGTAACAGCAGCAGTGAAAAAGCCAACAGAATTTCAGGAGTAACTGGGAAGAGAACAGAGACTGTAACAGGAAGCAGCAGCGTGACACCGTGTTTGTCTGCGGCGTGTTCATACCCTGAACTCTGGACGCTGTTTTGGTCCCATCTTAGAACGGGGGTAACAAACCACTGTGCAGGACAGTCAAGGGGAGATGTAGGGAGCAGCTTGCACAGGAAGAGATTCCTCCACCCGCAAAAGAAAGGACTGCAGAGAGATTGGATTAAGGGTGTACAGAAACCGTGAGAGCAGAAGACAAGGGTATCACACAAATGCTTCGGAAGAAAAAGAAGCCTTTTTCACAAAGTGAACATATAACCTGTGGAATTCACAGCTCTAGGCGATCAGGAGCAACAAAATGGATTCACACTGGACAAATTCATAGAAGCAAACATGGAGCTGTGACACTGCTCACGGCTCAGGAGCCCCGAACGGCGGGTTGCTGGAAGGGTGCGTGACCGTGCCCTGGGAAGCAGAACTACGTTCCCTTTCTTGCACGCTTCCCTAAGCTGCAGTCACAGGTTACCATCAAAAACCAATTTTATGCTACAGGTCCTTTAGATCTGACCCAGTTTTCTTAATACTGCATCAGGTGTTTGCTATATTAGATATATATGCTAGAAAACAAGAAAAAGTAACAGTTCCATTGCTAAGGTGATTTCCTGCACTTAATCATCTAAAACCAGTATATATTTAGGATTGTGGAGATTTTAGATTGCTCGATTTCGTTATTCAACACTATTTTCTGTATGCTGGTAATACAGAGTGACAAACCAGTAAGTTCCAACTAAGTTGTTTTCAAGAATAAAAACTCAGAAAATTAAAAATGCTATACTGTGGACAAAGTAGGTCTGGCCCTTTTTAAGCATTAGGGGAATCATCTTCAATCACCAAAAAAGATGAACCCCTTCCCTGCCATATCTTTTTCAAAGGTGAAATTACAAATATGCAGCTGATGAAGAGTAACACTGTATCTTACATATGAAATCACCCATTCGGACAAGATATTTTACAGTGACTCCATGTTTACAAGTGTACCAAAACAACACAGTAAAATTACTACAAATTCAACTATGCCACGTGCAAAAGCAGGCATACCCACTTCTGCTTTTGGCAGGACTTAGTGCAATTTCAGCTCTTCTTTCCACAGGGATCTGTGCTGGGATCTGTTCCCAGCACTGTTCAATGAATTCATAAATGACATGAAAAGGGCTCAACAGTGAGATGACAACATCTGTTGATGATACCAAGTTATTCACAGTAGCAATGATAGTAAATGAGTAGGAAAAACTGAAAAAGGACTGTGTGCAGATTACTGACTGGACAATAAAATACATCAATGAAATTCAGCAGTGAAATTAACAAATATCTCAATGAAATTAAGTGTGAAGTTGAATAACCAGGGGTAGGGAAAGTGATCCTAACTTCATGTATAGGTCAACAGGCTCTGAACTGACTCTTAACAGTTGGAGCAGTCTGTGGTCTAAAAAACTATGAGTGTCAAGGACATAGTAGATGGGGATGAATTATTTAAGTTTCTTCCAGTACAAGAAGTGGATTTTAGATAGAGTTCAGGTTCAAAACTTAACAAAAGAATGCTATTCCTCACTCAACAGGCTGCCGTGTTAGTTAAGCTGTGGAACCAGAGTATTACACTTCCCAACACTTCTCATGGCTTTGAAAGGAAGATTTAACAATTTCCAAAGACAAATATAGTAAACATCATAAAAAAAAAAAAAAAAAGACATCCAACTCAGCAAATCCCTGCACTGCAGATGTCTGGAGACTGAAAAACATGCAGAAGGAGGATCTTGTGTTCTCAGTCTGTTCCTGTGCTCCTCAGTTACCCACCTTTGGTCACTGCTGAAAAAAACCCTACTGTTCTAGAAGGGTGTATGAGAACAGCTGCTCTTCTAGTCTTATATTCATTATTTCTCTACAACTCATCTTGTCTAGCACAGGTATAATATCCTGAAGAACTGTCCAATGTTAGAACCTCTTATAAATATCCAAGCATTCACTGTGGATAGAAACTTAAGGCCACATTCTACCTCTCTACTAAATATGATTCTGTAATTCTAAAGTCTTTCTTTTAATTTTTAGTAGCAGGAAAAGGAAAATATATACAACTTCACATGAGAAATTCAAATCACAAAGAGGGAGCTGTACACAGATTAATCCAAACCACTCTACTGCTAAAAAAAAAGTATTTTATTAGTTATTTCATTGATTCCAAAGAGAGCTGAACTGGTCCTAGAATGATGATAAAGTAAACTGACCTTTTTATTCTAATCTGGACTTTCTGCATAATTTGTCAGGGAAAGTCCTCCGAACTCTACTGAAAAATCACATCCAAAATGCACAGCAGTAATAGCTGGTGGGGAGAAAGGGATATCGTGACTAAGCATAAGGTCTATCATCTAGGAGATAATTCCATTTGCACAGCCACTAAAATCACAATGCTGATTTGATCCCCATAAACCATTCATCCACCTAAGTACAGCAAATAATTCTCTCCTTTTGAAAGAGCGTTGTGATGGATGTCACTGTAACTGCTCTTAGAGCAGTGGCTAGTCACCCGGAAAGCTATGCACAGTACAGTGGAAAACAATGCATTTTACTGGAGTTTCACATTTTTATAGCGGTACTGATAGCCAAAAGCAGTGTCCTGTACTGCTGTATCTAGAAAACATTCATTATCACTTTTGGACAGGTGATTTTAACTCTCTTCTGATCTCCAACAAGCTAGAGAGCAAGAGATGGTTCCAAAAACCTTGAGATATGCAACTTTACATACTGTCCCCGTGACTGATATTCCCAGAGATTATTCTTGTTCTCTGGGAAAGAGAAAATCTTTTCTACAACATCTTAATGAGATGCTTGATGCATCAGCCCAGTTTGACGTACCCTAAAACTTCCAGACATGTAGGGACCAGGGCTCCAAAATAAAGCCTAGGCAAAAGGGTCCATTCATTATTTGAGTTCCCTCTCCCACTAACTAGAAGGTGACTTGCTGCTTATCGCTCTTTCCCTACATTTTCTCTACATTTTTACTCTAGGCTCCTCTTCCTAGAAGTAAAAAACTCCCTTTCAAAAATCCCAACCTGAAAAACTACCATTTTCAAGCAACAAGAGGAAAGTGTTATCTATTGTAGGAAACAGTCCTATTTACTTAACAAAATCAATGGGTATTTTAATGACACTTTTAGACTACCACACTGTAATTGATTCTTTTGATACCTGATCTGATGGTACAGAAATAGGGGGGAAAATGGAATCACCGAATTAAATAATCTGTAAGAGAATTACTGTATTACTATTTTCCATTTTTTTTCCTTGCAAAAGGACATCAAGTTACTTCAACATGGAGCATAATATAAATTTTCTGTTAGAGAGGAGTACGAAGAAAATTTTAACTTTTTATGGGTGCATATAACACTAATTCTTAATATCCAAGGCTACACAAACAACTTCAACATTGACACATACTGAATCACTTTAAGAAATTACTATTATTGAACAAATCATTACTCCTAAGTTTCTACTCCCCTTCAGTCCTGCAGAACTTTTCAGCAATAAAGACTTCGATAGATACAGAACATTAGAAATGTTATATACAGAACATTAGAAATTAATTATGCCTAGCCACTGTATTTTCTTTCACACAGTCCAGCTGCCTATATTTAGCATGTATGTTTTTATTTCTATTAGAAACTATGTTAACAAACTCCCTGTGGTTCTGCAGTATCCTTGATACTGAACCACAGGCTCATCTATGAAGTCTGGAAAAATTGCCAGGGTCAAATGTCCACGTTGGGGAGAGGAAGATGAGTAAGTGGGTTGTACCAGTAATCAAGTGCAACTCCACTTAGCATGGGAGGCTCTGGATTGGGAAAGATATATGGAGAAAAGAGCATGCATGAGTTTCACATATAAATACATCTAATTATACACTTAAAGTTTCTGAAATGTTAGACATCTAGGCTGAATTAGTGGTCCAGATTGAACCATCAATGGAAAGAGAGAGGTCTCTCTCTAGAGGTACCTTTTTAGAGGCAAGTCATCCCCTTCAAGTGTCTCTGAAACAGGTACCCTCAAGGAGCTGTTCATCCCACCTACTTCAGCAGTACCTGGAAATCTGTTTCATGAGAAGAATCTCACCCACAGTATTTGAGGTGAAACAGAAAAACTGAGGTACACGCATGTGTTAAAGTTTTCTAGGGGTGTCCAAGATGAAAATTCTCCTCTGTGTACACTCTTGGGAATCCTGCACTACTTCATGTGATTGCTACCTACCTATTACATTAGCCTTACACAAACACACACATATGCTCTTTCAGAACTATTCACTTCCATCTTTCTCAGTTAGTTATGCTTCTCGGAAGGCAAAAAAATTTGGATCGACACACACTGACTACCCTTACCCTACTTGCACCATGCCTCAATTTCGTATCATCTTCATCGTGCTTGGTGCAAATACTTTGCCAGCATACTCCTTTCAAATGTGAAAACAGTGTTCGTCTCCAAAACCTTTTCTTCAGCTCCATACTGAAAGGAACTGAACATTCTGAAAAATTACCTCAAAAAGAAAATCAATTTGGCAGTTAAGCCGTGCTGACAATGAACTGGAAATCAAGTATTAGGGTTGAAGTTTGCAGTTGTACTCAATTAGTAACTATAAGCATTAGCTTCTGAAATTCTGCAACAGCTATAAAAAGGTAACAGTGGTTACTGGGTAGGTTCTATTTGTATTCCCTCAAATCACAAAGCTGTCACCATGCAATTCTTATTTCTTCTTGGACCCACCATATCTAAAAAACAATGATCCTCTTGTGCTGTGAAAGGGATGGAATGTGAAATCCCATCCACATCCCAACAGTATCCCACAAACATTTTGGCAGTAAAAATTTATTATGTAAAGCCCAGATGGCATCCCAAATATTTCTCCTTCAAAATTTAGAAATAATTTTTTTGCTTAAAATAAACTACACAAAAGCATCACGCCTAAAATTAACTACACAAAAGCATCAAGCTAGGTAACCAGACTTAACTGAACAGTTATTTGGACTATGGGAAGAACGTGAATGTGGCTTTCTCCATTTAACTTCATTGTCAAAAATGAGTAATATTTTTCTATTCAAATATATTTGAATGACTGGCAGAGAAGGAAGATATAATAAGCAGATTTATCCAGTAACATATTATACTTCAAGAAGAACTTTTCCGGTTATCTAAAGCCCAACAGATTTACCATAAACTTTTATAACAACATTTCAAACTTCCAGAAACAAATTTGCTATTTCTGTTATTCTTTGCTATTTGAACAGAGTTCTTTTGCTTACCTTTTGGTTTCTCCACTATTCAATTTCAGCTGTGAATCTGGGAATGTGGTCTTCGAAATGCTTTTAGCTGCTGTTTCACTAAAGCAGCTAAACCTGATTAACAGTTCAGTTTCAACACCGACTAAATCACTGCATACCCTTTAAGCTACGGGATAAAGATCGATCCTTGATTCTGACTGTCATTTTGCAGTGAGCCCACTCCTACATTCCTTTTATATCTATCACTTCACTGAATGCCAAAGAAATCTCAGTGTACTTGGCATGAAGGCTGCACTTCCTATATTTATGCTCCCACTAATGTATGCTCCATTTTAGTCCTTACCAGCTTAAAATCATCCATGAGGAAAGACGGCATATAGTGCAAAACAGTTCATGCAACTGTTTTACTAATACGAAATACTGTTCACCCACACTGCCTTTGCATCAGCATCTTTCTTCTGGATTTTCTGTTTAAATATACCTCAGAAATTAACATAGAAGGATCCATGGTAATTTTCTTAAATGAATAGTATACAGTTCTACTAGGATTGTTGCTCCTATTCAAACTTTCACTACCTCCAGAAAACAAATCAGTACTTTTTAATTGTACTACCTTAACTTTGCTGGCAGAAACACATTTGATTCTTCAAGACAGATGAAAATGAAGTGCTCTCTCTCCAGGCAAGAATTCCTTCTATCTGGCACACTAACACTTCATCCTTTTTAATTATTCCACAGGTGGTTGCCTTGGAAACTGCCAAGTAGCTCTTGGATTTGAGGGATCTAGCATGAGAAAGTAGCAAGCCTTTGTAGCCACGGCATTCGGATCCACGCTGGCTGCAGCAGCAGGGTAACAGAACGGTCGTGAAAACCCAAAGGAGACGGTTAAAATTAACAGAGATGAATTCTACTGCTCAATTCTTCAAAAATAAAATACAATGAATGTTGATAGCCCCTTAGCAGTGGATACAAACTAGGCTTCAGAGAAACACTGCTTATGCAGCTTTCCAGCACAGCACTGAATTTCACCTTCAAGAGGACAGCACTAAAATGTTGATGCCGAAGGAGCTCACAAGTTCAGCTTTCAAGATCAAGCAATATGAGATTTTCCTTAGCTTCAATAGAGAACTTCCTAAGTGTCTGGTCAAACTGCCTGAAATTCAGTGCTATTGTTTTTCTTTGAATAAAAATAGAGTAACTATAAATAGCTCTCATCACGAATGCTGAATCACTGTATTTTGTATCATGCAGCAAATTGCTTCTAATTTCATTTAGCCTTTAAAGCTAGGAAAGTTTTGTTTGCTTAAAACACAATTTAAAGCCTAGCAAAGCATCTGATTCTGCATTCATGCAGCTTGTCTAAAAGTACAGAAAATTTTCCTTTCTCTCTACGATTTTTCATTATTTCAAGATCTGACCATTTGCACTTTAAAAAAAACAAACCAACAAAACTCAAAATCAACAAAGAGCCCCCTGTGCCCTCCCGCAAAAAAAAAAAAAAACCACACCAGCAAACCAAATCAGATCGAGAAGATCTATTAATATATCCAAGCTAACCATGATTTCTGAAGACATCACCTATATGTAAGCATTTATTTGCGGTATTAACAAATTGCCTGGCAGGACCTCAAGTAAGACAGTACCATGGAGGTGGATTTGCCTGCACCCTTCCATAATGAGACACGCAAAAGCCACAAGAATACATTTGTTAATTCTAGAGCTGAGTTTTACTAGGACGAACTACAGTAAATATATATCTATTTCACAGAAAAAAAAATTACAGTGAAGTAACAGAAGTGACAGGGCTGATGAACAAATCTCCTCAGTGCCCACTCTGTCCTTCCAGGACAGGTCCTCTCCCTCTGGCTTGCTCTCCGCCTAGCAACTCAGTACGTTTCTGTCTTGTAGAAACCACATAGTCTGCTTTGGTTCCAAGGGAAAAATCCTGCTTATGTGCCTATCCCTACCCACTTCGGAGTCCTCCCTCCTTTACCGCTCCCAGTCCTTCCTTCTAGCACTCTGCTCCTGACAGACACTTCCAAAGTCATAGCAAAACTCAGAACCACTTAAAACTCATCTTTCAACTTACTGAATCACCACCAAGTTGTACTGCCGCCTCCCCTCTTTCTTGCCTTCTTGAGTCACTTGCTTCATTGATAATTAGACTAGGAAACAATTTTCCTTCTCTCCCTCATCCAATCCCACCAAGGACAAAGCATGTTTAAGTAGTCCTACACAGGTTGCCTCCTTCCTGGCAGGTTCCATAGTTTCTCCTTGCTTCCTCCTGTACATTCCTTTCAACCACATAACTCACCCCTTTATGAGTAAGGTTTCTGTAAGATGAACTGACAGGAACAAGCGTTTTCTTTCCCTAATTTCCCCGTAGTTCCAGAAGTGAAACCTGTTTAATCCTTTCAAGCTGCAATTTAAGATGAACATGAGTTCTCTCAACTCTCTTGTCCCATCAGCCCAGGGTACACTTGTCATCTACCTCCAACCTCTGGGAGAGACAACCTGCCTCCCTTTCAGTCCATCAGGTTTCATTGGGTTTGAAACTCTATAGGGATTCTCCCTGCAGAAGGAACATGCCAAAACACAGTAGAGTATTAAGAATATTTTCTGTATTATAAGAAACTATAATACATTATAAGAATATTTCCTCTTCACAGTTACAGATATAATCTCCTATACGTCCTGTTAATGCAGAAGAAACCCCTTCTCCCTCCCAGTTCTCCTGAGTGACTCTGACAGACTGAGTATCCAAAGTCTCAAAATGACCCTTTTATCACAAATGGCTATGTTTCTTCAGAGGAAAGGTAGATTCTTCTTCCCTACCTCAGGTATCCTGAAACTACTCAAGCACATCTCACTCTGTATTTATGATCTCATTTTGTGGCTTCTCATAAGGCAGACAGAACTACTTAAACACTGTGAGCTGGCATTGTAGATCATCTCTCATTGTTCCAGACCAGATCTGGTCCATGACCAGTTCCCCAGTGCTAGTCTTTTTAACCCACTGAGATGTTCCCAAAAACAGGGCATCCAGTTCTCAACAGCCACTAATGCCTCCCACTTGTATCTGCCTTATTTTCAGAGCAGTTTCATCCTGAGATTATTTCAGGAGTTGTGTTGCAAGGCTTATTCTACCTTGATTTAAATCCCACACCCTTGTAAAGACATCTCTCTGTAAGTTGACTTCTACAGTCTTCACCTGTAGTAGGTTATGGAGCTACCCTATCTTTTCCCCATCCTCATCCTATAGCAAGTAAGTTCAAACGTTGTAAGAGATCTTCCTAGTTTTTTTCTTTGTTATGTATTTTGGAAACCTTTATAAGATGTATTTATGCTAAACATACTCATTGTAACACTTAATCTTCAGACATTCTGTTTCTATGAGCAACCCCACCTGAGCAGTGGCTTGTCTTTGCCATGTTCTTCCTGCTCAAGCTTCTTAATCCCACTTCAGACTCTGCCTATCTAGTGATCTGACTTGGTTCTTGGGCTCCTGGACTGCCTACCTGTTCCCTACAGATAAAAGTCACACACCAGAGACATGAGATGAATCTGATGCCTGACTTCTATTTCTTTTAGGATCTGTAACATCCATCCCTCACAGGTGCTACAAAGACACCTGGATCAACAAGGAGCTTCACTAGCTGAGGTTTTGGGCAACCCTTTGAAGGAATAGAGGTCACACTCTGCCACTCTTTTCTAGACTTGAGGGAATGTTTCTGTGCTGCTGTCTCTTCAAAATATAAATAAAATAAAATCTTCTGCCACAATCTTCAGGGAATAAACGTCTTTGCTCACTTACAGCTTCAGCCCCCAAGCCCAGGGCTGCCTTCAGATTCACATCTTGTCTCTAATTCCACTGTTACAAGATCTGGAATCACCAAGCACTTGGACGAGCTGCCTGCACTCTTCTTCAGAAGGAGCACCATCAGATCACCAAAAACCACTGTAAATTCCAGAGCTGGGTGTCTTAGAGACTGTTTCCTATTCTAATGCTGTAATGTATTTAGAAAAAGACTTAAAACATGGAACTCTTGAACAGTAAACTAAAAGCAAGATGAATAAAAGACTTTTAAGTAACCCCCCTTGTCCACTGTGGGTTTTTTTGTTTGTTTGTTTTTTGGTGTTTTTTTTTTTGTTGTTTTGGTTTGTTTTTTGTTTTGTTTTGTTTTTTTTTTTTTTTCCAGGCTTGTTCTCAATCCATAAACAACTTAGTTTTGCATAATTCCTATGCATCCCTGAGGGAAAGTCTTTGGTTTTGTGTTTGAGCATTTAGTGAGGCTGTTTGTTTTCTCCTCCCCAGTCTCCACTCCTGAGCAGGCTCCTTTCTGACCAGTCTCTTCCCCATCTTCTGAAAAGCTGCCCCCCAGAAATAAACTCAGATACTCTCAGGGAATGCAAAATCTCCCTCCTGCCAGAGACCTGCACCTGAAGGAGACTAGAGCAACCAGGACAGCGCAAAAGGGAACTTTCTTCCCACTGTAGTCAGCAAAGATGTAAGAAATTCAACAGCCATTCATGTTGCATCCTACATGGGGTTTTCAAAAAGGAACAAGGAAAGTCAGACTGCCAAAACCTTAACTAACAAGATCTGAGTTCTTAAATCACTTTTTCCTCTGTGAAAATTCCTGTTTAGTGTACGTCAGTAAGGTACGTTCAAGCTATGACCATGCTTCTTAGTCCAAAGTTTTTTTGCTCTGTTCTTTGTTTCACCCACAGCTGAATTAATAGATTTGTAAAATTTAATGACTATTATTTTTAAATTGTTTCTCTAGCCACAATTTCTTTTCTCTTAAAAAGTCTTCAAAATTTGCTATGCATAAAACTGATACACAGCCACAACCACGTTTCTTAGTGAACTAGAGAGCTGATGTTTTCTTGATAATTGTACTTTTAGCATCTAAAGGAGGCAAACAAACAGCTTTTACCAAGTACGAGGATTCCTTTTAATTTAATGTTTTGAATGTTTTTAAAGTACCTATATTACAGATCATATATACAATAGCAGAGAGGCACTGCAGTGAGAGTAAGACTCACTGCCCTCTTGAGAAAATAAAGTCTCCTACTGACTCCAAAGGCAGCTGAGTAAGGTTCCAGAAGCAATTCAACATTTATGATTCTTTCTAAAAAGAAAAGTTTATTTCACCACTGTTTAATGATTTTCCCTTCTTATATCCTTTATTTTCCACCTGAAAATAAGTCAAATGGTATTTTAGCAAGAGGTGTCAAACATGGATACCTTTTCTGAGAAAGCTTCTCAATAATTTTGTATGTTTTATTATTTGAAATATAGTAAGGGGAAAATAGCAGCAATCTTCTGAAAACTTTTACAGCTAGCACGAACCCCATCTTCTCACACAGCAAGACAAGACCCTACATTGTAAAAAAAATTATTTCTTCTTTACTGTGGTGTTTTTTTAAGGTTTACTTGCAAGTGTGTGGTAAATCGAAAGGCATCTTTCTCTTAAATTATTTTCAAGTGCAAACATTTGAATCAGACTGAAAAGCCTTCTTTAAACTATTCCACCTCCAGTGAAGTTCATCACAACTTTGCTCTTTCACAGCTTTTCTGGGCTAATACATACCTGCACAATGAATACTAAAACAGAAGATGAAAAAGAACAGAAAAGACTCCCTTTTCAGTCTTCAGTAAAAACCTAAAGTGAAAGTTTTAAATGAGAAATATGGGAATTTCCTCTATAAAATCACAGGTGGACAGAAAATTTTCAACAAAGCAACTTTCTCCACAGATTCACCAAAGAAATTATACAAAATAGATGTAAAAAGAACAATCTGGATGTAAGACACTTTGCCTGGGACAGGACTGCTCAAGAACACACTGCAACCAGCAACCGTATGAAGGGAAATGAGAAGCTGGGTAACAAAGCTGGGAGGCTCAGTCCAGCAGAAATGGAGACAACTGAAGGGGTGCAGCAATAGAACATCTCTAGGACAACTACGGCTGGGCAGCTCTGAAAAGCTTCGTTTAAGATAGCCCAAAAATCGGATGGTCACTTTAAAGACATTTGAGTTGAATGTACAGCAGCAATTGGTCAGATGTCAAGTGAAGTCGTTTCCTCACTCGCTGCCTAAGTGGTGGCAACAGCTTTGATGAACTGGGTTGTTAGGAGCTCCTAAGCAAATATGGAAGGATGAAGGAGAGAGTCCTCTTGCAAAACAGGCCTCTAAACTGTGTTTACCAGTTCCCATGTATAAAATGAAATCTGTACCAGCTAGAACCTGAAGATGAATTCTCGACGAAATAATACACAACCAGATTATCCAAAACCAAATCCATCTCAGAAGAAGAGGGTAGACTTTTTAGTCTTAAGTAAATGTCGGGTTTGCATTGTGCTGCCAGAAGGGACATGGAATCAGCACGTTGAAGAGTAAGAAATAATGACTATTTACTTCATCTTTTCAGCACTGTTACCTAAACAATACTGGAATCTTTTGGAAAAAAAAATACAGCACAATTTTATATAACAACTTCCACTGTGGTAAGTCACTGGTAAACTTAAATGAAAACAACAAAAAAATTTACTTTGACAGCACTGCAAAATCAGTCAACACTTTCAGCAGTATCTGGAAGAGATTTTTTTTTTTTTTTTTTTTTCCCTTATACAGAGAACAACATCAGTATGTGATACCCCAGAAGACTGGTACATATTCTGACTTTCTACTTCACAGCTACACATGCACGCACAGGGACAAACTTCACAGTGTTCTGTGGTGACAATGTAGGTTTGAAGCCAATCCCTTGCCCAAACTGGATAATCTTGTCTTGCTGGGCTTGACTTGTCCCTGGGACCTCGCTCTTCAGAGCTCCATCTCTTTCCTTCTGTATCTCAGAAAACTGCACCTCTCCTCAGACTACAGAGGAAGCATAGACAACTAGCATTATGTACATCTCTCAATCTCAGATTTGTAAAGGTTGATGATGCTTTCCTCTTTTTAAGAGGCACGATATAGCATTCAAACCTTGAGAGCTGGCACAAGAATTTCCTACCAAATGCTCTCATAAACATTCAGTAGAGAGAAAAAGCACATTTTATTTGCCATGAAGTTGACCTGGTTTAGTATTAGATACTGTTCAACAGCTAGGTCTTAGGACATCCCATTATCTAATAAATATCGATTTGTGTCTTTGAGTTTATTTTTTGAAAAAGTGTTTTTTTTAAACACAGTCCTCACATACTGGCAATTTCTACCTTCAACCTGCCAACAATGAGACTAATTTGCTTGGTATAAGCCCTCTACTGTAACAGTCCAAAGCCTTTTTCCCTTGAGTATTAGTTGCCAATTACTACAACACAGATACTAAAAATTCATCAACGAAATGAATGTTAGTACCTTGACAAAAATTGCTTCTGAACAGCTTTTGCTATGTCAAATAACTGCATTTTTTATTTCAGTGTTCTGACGTACACCTGGTTGTGTAGTTGTGATATTAACACCATGAGGACTAACCCACAGACACGCTGCTGGTTGCAGAGCGACACAACTCACCATTAGAACACGATTATTTCTAGCAGAAAATGGCCAGGAACCAACAGCTGAAAGTAACTCTGCAGTTCCCCCACCTGCTGTTGGGACAGCCACCTTCACCCGTTTCTCATCCCCAACTGTTCCTTCCCGTCCATGTTCCACCTCCTCATTTGTAACAGCACCCTTCGCGCAGCTGTGCTATGAACTGGATCTTGGTACTGACCCTGGACAAATCTGATTTTGCTGTTGCTGCTGCTGGTTCTGCAGTGGGTTCACTGTACAGCTGAAGAAAGATCAGGCCAGGACCAGGGGCCAGTGCTCCAGTCACGCCAGCTGGCATCAAAGCAAGAACAAGCAACTGGGGGAAGCTGACTGCTTCTTTCAGCAGCTCTGCCAGTTTATGCCAGCTTAAAATTTCCATGAAACTATGGAAAACTAGAAACTAGACATATTCAAGTTAGAAATGCAGTAAAACACAACAAAAAAGAAGAAAGCACAAACTGTTTAACCAATAGAAGAAATTACTAAGAGAGATGTTGAAATCTTCATTTCTAAGTAACTTCAAAGTAAGACAGCCTGCCTTTCTGAAAAAGATTTTCAACAAATGCCTGTTAATTTTTCAGTCAAACATGATCTACTGAAATCAACACAGGGAGTAACAGTTACACGTAATGACCTGCAATACCCTAAACGTCAGACTAAATTATCTAACAGTTCCTTCTGCCTCGTATCTTTGAAATGTATATATATTTTAGTTCTCCCCCTGGTTCTGTCAGATCAGCATGCTTTAACAGTTGGAAGCAACAGAGTCAAATTTAATGATATCCCTGCTTGGAACACGTCCAGGGGTTGAATCCGATTTCTTCATGTAGAAACAAGACGCTCTAACATTTGATCTGGAATTCGTACCTCGTTAGAAGGGAAGCAGCAGAAGTCTCACTTGTTCCTGCTCCCAAGCTGGTGGTGAGGGAGAAGGAGCCATGCTGCGCTAGAACTGGTTACCGACCTCGTCAAAACTCTCAGCTGTGAACGTGGTGAATGATAATTTTGCCTGCCACAAGCAGCCAGCCTCAGTGAGTAGCAATCTTCACATTCAGAAGCACTAAGTAGGAGGGTCAAATTAGAAATCTTGGCTTTCAGCATCTTTCTTCATGCTTCAGTATGTTACGGGTGAAGGAAGATGCTTTCTCTCTGCCTCATAACTGTATAGTATTTCATCCTCTGCAAAAAAAAAAAAAAAAAATTCTATAAATTTACAAGACGTGTAGCACTTGGCAGCATTTCATAACTGCTGAGTGACTAAGATGAGCTCATTTAACACAATTTTGAAATAAATGTATTATTTTATATACCTAAGCCTATACATTTTGCAAGGCAATGAAAGAAGGAAGAGAAAGAGATGATGCAGTGCATGGCCTGAAGAGTGTGGCCTGCTGCCAGGGCCCACACATACTTATTCTCTCTTTTTCAGCCTCTGTCATATACACACACCCCCCCTGGAAAAAAACAATTCGCTCAGGGCAAGTAGGAGAATTTTTCTAGTGCTGCCAACTTCTGCCAACATTCTGTTTTCATTTTTAAATGAAGATTACGCTCATTTAACCACAAGACAGTTAACTTACTTAGCAACATCTGTCACAGGAGTAGAAATGGAACAAGCAGGTACAAGGCAGGGAATCGGGATTCTTTTAAATCCTTTCCTGCTTTCTGTGTGACCAGTGCCTTTCAGCAAAGTGCAATTAATCAACATCTCCAGCAAACTGCACTTTTAAATCCAACATGCAGAGACAGAATATGGATTGGAGAAGTGTGGTCAGGCAGTGGGGAGAACAGTCATCAATATACAGGATGTGAAAGAAGTGCTGGGAGATACAAGATCATCACTTATCACATCTAACTGGTGTTTCGCATTATATACCTTGAAAACCATTTGTAAGCACGTACTGTAAATGAAGACACCACACAAAAACATCTTAACCATGAGGAGTCTTTAAAGTCCTATTACACTTTCTACAAATTCACATCCTCAGTTGTAGGTTTGCTCTTTTAAGTGGCTCAGTTGTGGAACTTCAGACACAAGCTCCTCAGCAGAACGAGATGCATGTAGATTACACTGGAGGTAAACCAGTCCAGGATGAAAATCCAGTGCTACACAAGACTTCTTATCCTATTGTTTATATTGTTCAGTATCATCAACAAGGTTTCACAATGAATAAAAGCTTTTAGTGCCGTTTCTAATAAGCCAAAACAAGAAAAGACATTTCACTCTTTCAGAAAATGGACACCTGAAATTATCAACATCCAGGAAATGTACAGAAAATATTAAGAGACACCAGCAACCAAATATGACAGGAGTAATTTTTCTACTGTTTAGTTCCAACACTGATTGCCAGACAATTTAAGAACAAGATTGAGCTAGCTAGGGGACAAGTGGCAGTCTGCTCATGCAACAGGCAATTCAGCAACGGCTGATTTGTTAGGCTGAGAAACAGGACAAATTAAACCATTTTCAGCTTGGGCTGATTTGGTTATATCAACACAAGCTAAAACTAGCTTGGGAATCAAAGCAGAGTGCTGCAGCAGACATTGCTGTCGCTGCCGAGTAAGTGTATAAAAGAAGCCAGAGACATAAATCAACTTAAATCCAGTAGGGAACTATGTAGATACTAATCACATAGTTTATCCCTAAACATAAATAGACAAGTAAGAAATTTTGTATAAGGATGTATTTTTAAAAAAATCAAAACTTATTCTTCTGTTTTAAAAGCCAGACCAAGTTGTTCACTGTAAAAGGATTCCAGTTTGATCAATGCTGACAGGGTACTGATGATACTGGAATTCTGAACTGCATCCGTCCCTGCACTACCCTGTTTATGATCCAAGTAATGCAAAGGTCAAGAATGAATCTACCCAGAAAACAAAAGACAGCCACTCTTATGCATCAGAGTAATATGTTTACTCAATTAGTCATAAAGAAATTAATTTGTCCCTTTGAATGACTGAAAATACCTTAAATTACTTTTCTTCTCTTTGCTACACAATAATTACAGGCCTGAATCAGTTCCACAAGAGAAACTCACTCCTAACCACAACTGAGGCATGAGTATTACAAGATCCGCTTGTGGAAAAATATGGAATTACATTGCTTTAAATAAAACAGTGAAATTAGTGTTCTTAGAAGTAGCTGTAAGCTCACAGAAATTCACTAGTTAAAGTAAAAGCTATCAGCGTTTTTAAAAATTTCTATAGAAGATCTATGTAAAACCACCCGGAAAAAAAAAAAAAACAAAAAAAAAAAAAAAAAAACAAAAAAAAAAAACAACAAAACAACCCACAAAACAACACACCCTTGTGTAAGCACCAAAAGGAAGGGTACTCAACTATTACAGGCGTATTAAACTAACCCAATTTTCCTTTATATAAGCTGCCAAGAGAATGCTCTTTCTTTTCACCCTTTATGATTTACAGAAAAAATATCTTCAAAAACTGTCTCTGCTAGAATTGAGAGTCTGAAGCATGACCAGTAATTTACAATCAGCAAAGAACATTTTTTATCCCTGAAAATTTAGAGATAAAAATATTTTTAAATGGAAGTACGAAAATTTAAAAAAAAAAAAAAAAAAAAAAAAATCACAGTAGTCATGACAACCCCATTCCGTTTCCTTCTGCTCACCCGTGTCATCAATATGATACCTAAAATAATCCACAGTAATTAAACTATCGGCAAGAGACATCTACTTGTGCAGAAAATAATTCTACAAGATCCAAGACCAATAACCAAGGAGAAGTATCAGCGTGTGGCAGAGATGCACCATCCAGCGAAGAGGCACTTGCTTCTCAGGAAGAACTGAAGCAGACCCTTTGCACGAGTCCCACCACCAAACCAGCACTGCACTGCTTCCGCCGTGAAAAGACCTGAGGAATCTCACCTTGCACCGGAAAGCTGCACCAGCCCCTCCTCATCACCCACCAAAGGTCTTGTGAGTCCAGGGAGGCCCTCGCTGACTACAACCTGGCCAATGTTTTTTTTTCCAAATTACAAGGGAATGAGAGAAAATCCAGGAAACTACAGACCTGTTAGTCTAACTTCAGTTCCTGGAAAAATTATGGAAAGAATTATACTAGGTACTACTGAAAGGCATTTGAAGACCAGTGCAATCATCAGGCATAGTCAACATGGGTTCACGAAGGGAAACTTCCATAACTTCATATCCTTCTATGAGAAAGTCACCCGCTCCGTGGATGAAGGGGATGCAGTGGATGTAGTTTTTCTGGATTTTAGTATGACTTTTGATACTGTTCCTCACAGCATCCTTCTGGCCAAATTGTCCAGCTGTGGGATGAGCAGGTTCACGGTTTGGTAGGTGAAGGGCTGAGCTCACAGGCCTACATCTGGCTGGTGACTGGTCACCCGTGCTGTTCCTCAGGGCTTGACCTTAGGGTCAGTGCTGTACAATACATTTATCAATAATCTGGATGCAAGAGTTGAGTGCACCATTAGCAAGTTTGCTGACAATACAAAACAGAGACGTGCTGCTGACTCTCCTGAGGAACAACAGACTCATCCAGATCCCCCTGCAAGATTGAAGCGCTGGATTATGATTAATGGGATGAAATTTAACAAGACCGAACACCAGACTCTGCACCTAGAAGGGAGTAATGTCGTGCACAGGTATAAATTGGGAGAGGGGTGGTTGGAGAGCACCAACAGAAAGGGATCTGGGGGAGCTGGGGAAAGCTGGCTCAGTGTGAGTCAGCAGCGTGCCCTGGCAGCCGAGAGGGCAAACTGTGTCTTGGGGTGCCTCAAACACAGCATGACCAGCCCAGCAAGAGGTGATCACCCCGCTGCGTTCAGCACTGGCATGGCCTCACCTCGAGCACCGTGTGCAGCTCTGGGCCCCAAACATTTAAGAGATGTGAAGGTCCTTGAATGTGTCCAGAGGAGGTCAACAAAGCTGGCGACAGGGCAGGAAGGAATGTGCTGCGAGGAGCAGCTGAGGACTCTGCATTTGTCTCGTTTGGAGAAAACAAGACTGATGGGCAACCTCCTAGCTCTCTGCAGCTTCCTGAGGAGGGGGAGTGAGGAGGGAGGTGCTGAGCTCCTCTCCTGGGGATCCAGTGATAGGATGCGTGGGAATAGTTCAGAGCTGTGCCAAGGGAGGTTTAGACTGGACATTAGGAAGCATTTCTTTACCGAGAGGATGGTCAATCACTGCAACAGGCTTCTCAGAGGGGTGGTCGATGCCCCAAGCCTGTCAGTGTTTAAGAGGCATTTGTACAACGCCCTTAACATGCTTTAACTTTCCGTCAGCCCTGAATTGGTCAGGCAGTTGGACCAGATGATCAATTGCAGGTCCCTTCCAACTGAAATAGTCTATTAAACGTTTACACCTAGGTGCAAGCACTAAGTGGGAGAGATCCTACCAAATCATTTCAGCAGGGCACTTAAGAGATTTTATAGGAGGGTTTAGACATGCACTAATTTCACCAGTATGACTAAATTGTAACTTTTTTCCCATTACCTCAACAGCAGGTGACATTTTCAGAGATGGCCAAGTCATCTGAGTATCTCAAAACACAGCCCTGTAATTCAGCTCTCTAATCAATCCATACCAGTATTTTAAAACTAGCAGTCAACTGCACTGCAGAGTTTGATTACAAGAACAGAATAAAACTCATCAAGATTATCTTTGGGATTTTAACAGCAGAGTGACCAAGGTAGCACTCTGATGTCTATTATCTATTTGGCATTTACAGTACAGACTGATTTTCATCTAGCCCAGAACATTCTGCTCAAACTGCTCAATTCATACAAACCAAGAAAGATTCCAGATCAACACGCATGTATAAAGTGCAGTATTCATAATTCTCCGTTCTGCATATATTGATTTCATTTGAGAAGACAAAAGAGCGTGTATTCTATAGGTTTCTGCAGAAAAACATCACAGCGCACCTGCATAAGCTCAGCTTTCTTACAGGGCACAGTAATCAAATCAAACAACGTTGGGATTGGAATTTACCTCTCTTGACTTCTGTAACAGAGGTGTCCACATCTACACCAGCTATCTAGGTAGCCACTGCAGGCAAAGGAAATTTAGTTAAAATAGTAGAGCCTTTAATATGGTTCCTTCCACTAAATCCAGTCTCTCTATGAGAAATTGAGGAATCACATCCTAAATTTCTTAAGGTAGCCTTCCAATAGACAGTAAGGAATCTAGAGTGGTCTGCTCAGATAGTCATTCACCTACACTGCTGCTCCTGAATGGATCAATCTTGTTGGCAACTGTAAGCTTCTCCAAGGCAAGCTCATGGCATGTTCTTGTCCAAAACATGAAAATCTAGGCAAAAGGAAGATTTGATTTGTACTTCTGGTATCAGAAATTATATATACAAGCCCAGAATTTTAGTTAAAGACACGCTGACCCCACGGTCATCAATCAAGGAAATGACTCTAATGACAATTACATTCTGCCCTCCTAGTCTGACCACAACCTCTCTCTGTTGAAAAGATGGTATTTCATCATTCCATGAGAAAATGAGCTATCACATCTGATATTATTTCCTGAAACTGTCTTTTGTACCTAACCAGGAAATAACAGATAGGCAAGAAACTTATGCAGAAGAAAGAAGCAATGAAATGCAAGTAGAAAAGTACAATTTCTCTTATGCACAATATACAGCAGTCTGCTGCATTTAATCTTTACATCCCTGACAACTCAGCAACCTACAACCAGTAAAATTGTACAGACAGTGTAATGGGATGTCAGGGGTTCAACACCAAGCTATTGCTGACCTCTCACATTAAAGGATAGGTGGGAGGAGAGGAGATCAGCCTAAAGTATTCTGAAATTATAAGGCTCGTCTTTATGAATAGGGAATTATATTCTAGACCACTCTAGTCCAAAATTTTACCTGCTTAGATAATTTTTTGACCTTTTTGTATTTTCTTCTTATAGTTAGGCTATGTTACCCATATAACACAATGTGCAAGATTAAATATTGTAAACATTTTAGTACTCATTATCAATTTCCAAAGATTTTAGATTTTATTCAGCTTTTTTTTAAAAAAACACCACACAAAAAAAAAAAAAACCAAAGCAGTGCTTTCTAGTCAAAAATCCCCAAATGTAAATCCACTCCAAAGTTTTCTTAATCAAACAAATATGAAAATTATGTATTACTGAATATTTGAAACATGAAAATACAGAAGAGATCCTGTGCTGTTTTAACATGCACCTCACTGACTTTGATCTGGTGTCAGCAAAGGGTTTGACTTCTTAAGTATGCACTATCAAGTCTGATCACCACACTCCCTTCAAAACTTCCTAGCTTGTCATTCCTGTTAGTGATTCAACTGCTTCTCAAGTATTCTGCAGAAGAGAAAAATACCTTGAACAATACCAGGAATGATATCCCTCCTTTCCTGTTTGGGTACATTTATGTCAGTCATCGTCATCTTCCTCTTCCAAGAAATTTCAAGACATCTTTTGAAATAAGGAGACATAATTCCATTAAAATTTATCAGTTCTGTAGTTAGAAGCAAGCTGTGCAAGCTTCACCTTTAGTGGCCAACAGCTCTGAGATAACTGATAATAAATGGAGTTTGAAAACTCTCTCTGTACATCAACTTGCACTGTTTTTGTTGGAAAAAACACTTGACCAACCTTCATGCACCAAATAGACTCCAGCCTCAATCTCTGCACATGCATTTATTCTATTTATTTCTAACCAAGCATTCTATTCTATTCACAATATACAGTGATGAGTTCTGTGGTCTTTCCTTCACTCTCTCTCTCTCTTTTCTCCCACTCTCTGTTTCAATTTAAAATTGAGGAAGATGTCAAGACTGTTATCAAGTTCAAGAAACTGATACCAGCTAATGCAAATTAACAGAAACAAATGAAGGCCCTGGAAATGGCTTCCGGAGATAATGACTGCCAAATGTCTACAAACACACTCAAGTACTTTTCCACTGTTTGTTTAAAAGCTGTTCAGATGTGTCACACGAATGTTTAGGAAAGCCTTCTTTAATCCCACGTTGACTGGACTACAGCATCTAACATTTCCCATAAGAAACTTAAAACCCAAGTATAAAACCACTCTTGTGCAACCCAGGGTGCTCTATACAACTTCTGTACCCTGGATCCCTATCAAAATTGAAGATCAGATTGATTCAGGTAAAGCTTGCATCCTAGGGCAGAACATTAATTTTTTTGCTCCAGCTCTCAGAACTATTTATGTAATTATGTAGACATGACAGACACTGTTTGGTGTTGAAATTGCTTTCCTGTTGTAACAAACCCTTTTGGTCAAAGCAAAAGATTATGTAATAACATTGAATACGACACAACATACAGTTAATTGTCATTCCCGAACTCATCCATTCTCCCAATACTGCTACCACTTGTGGCACTTAAAATTGGAAAATCCATTTCAAAACAAAAACCTTTCTTAGTTAAAAAGACTAAAGGGGGCAGGGGTAAGGGAGGGGGGGGAGATAAGAAAGGCTGTAATGTAAAGGAAAAAAAATCATCAACTACTGAGTACAGCAGTACGTAAACAGATTTACTTCTGGAAAACAGCTGAAATAATCTTTAATTAAGTGGTTTTTTATGATTGTAAAATAAACTGCAGGATTTCTGCTTTATCCTTAGAGTCTTTGAAAAAGATAATGAAGACTATTTCTTAGAAATGTTGTTAAAATTATGCAGAACTGGCTTCTTACTTTTAGGATTATATTAGCAAAAACTGTCAGTAAGAGAGAAGCTACATCAAATCCTAAACCACTTCACCATACCACGATCCGATCGCATTTGCCTTTATCACATAAATGATGCTAACTTCGGCAATTCACTGCTGCAAAGACAGTTTTCCGTCAGTGCTGACAGAGTTCTGTAGTTCTACACCAAGGCAAACAAGTACCAAATCTAACTGATTGCTTACTGAAATGACAGCATAAAAAACCTTATATTTGTGGAGACAAAGTCTGACACTGTCTTTTTTTGTTCTTTTTTTTTGGTCTTCTGATTAGAGAAGAATGAATGTTTCATCCTTGGTATGTTCTGAAAATAAACCTGCAACTATTCTGGAGAAGCATTCCAGTTTCAGCAACCAGCAGAGAAAAGCTGATAAATAACGACCTCCTATTTCAGCACATTTAAACTTCCTCAGCCCATGCCTCATTTCAGCCAAGAATCCTTCTCTCCAGTTCATATTATACAGTTCTGAAGCTGACGGAAGGCGGCTGCTTCATACTTGATTTGCTCTTTGTAACACCTCATAGGCTACAAAATGCAAGTCTAGCAAATCTGTTGTAATGGAGTCTAAATGCTGCAAAAATTAGAATTTCACGTATCACTACACTCCTAGTGGTAAACGCATACAGTATCCTAATATGCTACGCTACAAATACTAATACTCACAGTAGTACTGCCATCTGTACTGCTTCCTTTTGAAGTGTCTGCCCATCAGATGGTTGCCTGCTTTAACCTCCCCATCTTCTTCCATCTTCCCCTGCCCCAATCCTTCTTCCAGCTCTGTACCAGCTGTCAGTCTGTGAGTCTCACAGCTGAATTTATGAGACATTATTTAATTAGATTCTACTCACAAAACAAGATCTCTGTATTGATCTGTTTCAGCAGCTCTCTCAAAATCTGAATCATTATCTTAATGTGACACCTTGAATGACTTCCAAAGGACTCACTTTTAGTCAAAAGTTTAAAGTTTCTATATTGTAAAACAAAAAACTAAACTAAATAAATTTGTATAATTCAATGTAACGTAGCAAGCAATTTTCTAATTTAAAGGGTCTGAATAACCAAAAACTTACTTCACAACCAGCACAGCACTGCCTTGAGAACATAGCAAATATTCTGTGATACTATAATTCGGTGTTAATACTCTGATAGTACCACCAACCATTCTCTAGGATGAACAAGAGCTACGTTTCAGCAGTTAGCCATCCTGAGAGGAGCTCGGCTCACTCCATTAGTCCAGTGCAACTCCTCAGTACACAGCATTTAATACAAATTTTGGAAAAAAAAAAAGAAGGGGGGGGGGATAAAAAAAACATTTTGAACACTCCACAATTAAGTGTTGAAGTCTCATTCCCGTTCTCCCCCTTGAAGTAAAAAGGATGGCAGTCTTTTCTCTGGCTAATAATAGGGGGACTCATCTTTACCTTCTATGCTCAAAACTTTTCTAGATTATAACTAGATCACTTAAAAAAACAATGCAGCCCTCTAATGAGATAACAAGTAGTATTATACCGTGTTTCTGCTCATACTTCAATCATTGTTTAGAATATTTTATGCTATTTTGGGGATAAGTGATTAATATGTCTTTTTAAAAAATCATGAAGACAGACTAGGAAGTCTCAGTCACTAAAACTTCTGTAATGAAAGAACTTGAACTGCTTTGCTGAGTCAGGTCCTACTCCAGACTTCTAGAAAGTTCTGCAAAATACAGAAAAATCTCTGCAGAGGCCCTATCAGCAATGCGTCAGAAAAAAAAAAAAAAAAAAAAAAAAGGTTGCCTTGACAAACCTGTAATTCAATTCAAATTGTGAAGAATTAAATGACCCAGAGGGCTAAAGCCTGAAATCTGCAGAATGCTCAGTCTTGTCCCTAGAATCAGCACAGTTACTAGACCGACAGAGTCTGGAATCAGGCTGGGTCCTCGTTTTTCAACACCAAGGACCTCATGCAGAACACCAAGTTTCTGTTATAAAGCAGAGACTGATTCACATGAAAAATAATAATAAAGACAACTAAACTGAGAGAATACAAATGGATAGACTGGAACTATACTCTGCAAGAAAATTAAAAAACAGGTTTTGCTGTAAGGATGAAAGCAACGAAGTGAGTACCAGCAAATGTGTGAAAAATTAAACGTAGATAATGAGGGGAAGATGAACAAGTGTGTTGAAACACACAAGTTTCAATAAAGCAATTATGCAACAATTCCAGACCACAAGTTTTATCAAAGGGATATTCAGCGATTTGTTGTTCAGTCTAATGAAATGAAATTAGAAACAAGCTTCAATACCAAAGAAAATGTCTCCCAGTAAAATAAGTTTATGAATCTAGAGATATAAAGCTGTATGAATTTCACAGATAGTATTTTTGATTAAGGTATCATTCAATCTTCCCCAGATATACCAGGGCAAAACAATTACTAAGTTTTTTTAAAGTCACTTAAAATTGGATTGTGCTCTTTTTTATCATCTCCGGGATCGTTATTCGGGAGGGGTTAGATGATGAATTTTCACTTCTACACAACACAGCAACTCTTAGAGAAGTTGCAATGACTTTTGCACACTGGAAGCCTGTAAGATTGTATTCTATACAACAATAACACATCACACTTAATAATCTGTGTCTTAGTTTCTCTTTCTCTCCATCTGCTATTATTTTCATGCATCGTTCACTAACTTTAAATTTGAAATGATTTTTCATCTTCTCATGTCATTTTATTTAAAACATATGTTTCAGTTATCATCTTTGTCTGCATGTGTGATATCAATAATGATTTTATACAAGAAAGAGTCAGATTCTGAAATCTTTATTAGGTAGCAGCTTGCCTGAGCAACATGGGCAGTCTACAGATTATTTAAATCAATTAGACTAATTTCCATATTACTCAACCCAATACAGACACTGTATATCAGAATCTAAGTAAACATATATAGACAAATAAAAGAAAAGCTATTTTCAAACACCGTAAAAGATCACAAACAGATTAAACATGAATCAAGGTAACAGCAAATGCCACATCAAATCCCAGCCAGTGGTTCCTGCCCAGCAGAAGCCACCATAAACATTTCAGAAAAAGGTGTAAGAAATTCCTGCAACACAAAACTGTAAAATAAACGATTAAAGAAAGGGATTACTTCTATCTAAATGTCATCTATTACTGGCTACAGTACACCCTCGAGAATAAGGATTCTTCTGATTCACTGACAAAGTAATCACCGTGAAGTTTCCAAATGTTATCATACTCATTTTTAATCCATTACACAACTCTCTTTTTTAATTTCAAGTAAAATAAAGTATCTTAATTAAGACATTATTATATGGCAACCTTTCAACACATAATTTTCTAGTATTAAACCAGTTAATACAAAAAGGTAAACAATTAGTTCCTTAATATCATGGTCTATGTGTCCTCCTAGTGATAACTATCTGAAACTGCAGATAGTTATCTACTGTTAAAAAGCTCCTCTTCTTCGTTTTTACTTCATTTTATTTAGGGAAACTGTAGCTGCCAAGTCATATACTGCTCACCTTACTCACATAAATAAAAATCTTCACAAGCTCAACACTAGCTGTGCAGTTGGGAATATAATAAAGATGTAAAGATAACTAACTACTGTACACCAAACATAAAACCAATAAAGCAATTTAACGTTTAAGAAGAGCATACAAAGACTAAATAGCCTTTTGCAAAGTACTTCAAGTTTTAGGCTTTTAAGCGACATAAAAAACTAACAGATTCCAAAACAATTTTCAGTTAACTCTATATGCCAAAGTCTCACCCAAAGACAAGATGCTTTAAATATGAATCAACATGCAGTGTTTTGTCAGTGCAATAGTTACCCAGGAATCATAAACTTCAACCCTAATTCCATTTCTACAAAGCAGCTGTACTACGACTCTGTAGTCCAAAGGCTTTAGGTCACTTAATCTAAATCATTTTGTTTCACAGGTTACTGTATTTCATCTTCATGCTCGTTCAGAAGAACTCTATTTCTTTTTTTTTTTTTTTTTTTAACCTGTCAGGTGACTAGACTGTACACCAGACAAAGACATGGTAAAAACCAATTCAATTAGATATTCCCACATTATCTCAGTTGAACAATACCATGCTACAGGGAAATGCAAAAACCATCAGGGACTCTACCAGACTGAACTAAAAGGCAAGTCCACATGGACCTCAAATGCAACCATCAGTACAACTTTTCAGCCTAAGTAATTCCCTGAAGTACTGTCTTAATATCTACAATTCTTACTACCCTGCTAAAGGCAATGCAAGCTACTGTATTCTCCCCAAGACCTGTGATAAAAGGAAGTAACACAGAGAGCTGTGATTGTGTGTGTCATGTAGTGCCATGACAAGCTACCTTAGTTACCTCTAAACAAGAGGCTCAGATACCAGCGGCACAGTGTGCGATTTAACCCAGTATCTCCAGATTCTCAGAAGTGCACCACCAACATCAGCAAGTGAAGCATTATAGCAAAAAGTGCTACAAAGTTTAGGGTTTTTTCCCTCTGAAGTCCCAAAGCTGACAGCCCTTTAAACTGGTAACTTCTATCAGTTGTTAGTGTTTCAGAACTAACAGATCAAAGCACACACAGTTAAAACAAAATCACATGGTGATAGTCATGGCAACGCAGCAACTGATACTGGGACAAGTACATTAATGCCTCATAATTAAGACATATGAACTGAATGCACTATTGTAAAGTTAGAGCCTGAATCCAAACACAAGCACACTCCCACAGTTCCCAGTAACTTTAGTACGTAGTCTTTATTTTCAGACTTGTAAGAAGAGACAAATTTTTAAATAATAAACACCAGAAGAACACACTGACAAGGATTGTTGGTTCCACAGCCACAAGTTTGAAACTTGGACAAGAAAAATGAGAAGAAGAAAAAATACCAACTGAACATGGGCATCTCAATTAACTTTAAAACCTTTATTCTTCATATAGAGGTGATAAAAGCCACAAAGCTGAGGTGTGAACTGCAGTTTTTTAAATCTGCAAACTGATTGCTTTATGGGCAGAAGAGGTTTGAGACATGTAAGTGTTATAACAGACAAGCTATTGACAAATGCTGCTTATCAATAAAATGGAAATTTATAGGAATGTTGCCAACTATAGGTTGACAGGTAAGCAGGTCTTTCTGGAGACAGAATGACTTTGTAGCTATTATAAAACTGTCTGCAAATTTAAGGACTATCTGTATTTTTTGAAATTCCCCCTTGCAATTATTTCTGTGAAGTTGAGCAAGTTTCAATGTATCTTCCACAAACAAAACAATGTGATTTGAAATCAATGAGTATATTATTAACCCCAAATATTCATGTTTATCTTCAACCTTCAAATTGATACATGATGTTCTAACACTCATTTTCACAGCTGAAGCTCCATATCTTCATACACAGTAAAACTTGAACCATTTAAAAATCAAAGCACTCCTTTACAAAGTTGTGTTAGTTAGTCTTTACTCTGCTAGCCTAGGTATTAGCCTTAATTGGTATTTTAGCCAATTAATGTGAAGGAAAAACAAAACAAAACAAAACAAACTAAAAACATCATACACACATTTTAGGATTATACTATTATTAAAAAAAAAATAAAAAAAAAATACATCTTTCAGTTATTTCAGCACATCCAACCTGGTTAAAAAAAAACCAACCAACTAAACAAAAACAAAAGAAAAAAAAAAAAAAAAGAAACAAACCCACAAACACAAACAGATGTAACTCTTAACTACCTTAGAACTCTAATTTTTCCTTCAGATGTGCTCTTTGTCTCTCCTGGTTCCCAGACAGACTGACCTGCCACAGTTTAATTAATTTATATTGCTTTATTATGACTATATTTCCACATTTTCAAGAACCCTTTCGGTTGAAATAATCTCTTTTACATTATAAATGATGTTATACAAGCAAAAAATATGTTCTATATTAATCAAATTAGTAAAAAAGTACAGCTGCTTATTTCCTTTTTCACACACGCATGTATGCTTGGTTCTTTTCATTGCCAGATCTTTGTTGTCTTACAAAATTTGATGGCTACTTCTAAAACCTACAAGTTTAGAAGCCACTGAACTCTATATTCAGAAAAAAAAATTGATTTTAACAAGCTTTGCAAGAAACTAAGTGCCTTTTACATATTTGGAACTCAACAGGAAAAATAAGAACACAAATTAGTTTTGCTGATGCTGAAACCAGGACACCTCATTATTTTAAACATAATCGGATCATTTGTCAATGTATGACTCACAGTTTACTAAAGCTTGAGACTATCAATACTTTATATGTGTCAGACTGCGTTTAAGTTGTTTCCATGCTACCGCTGGCTGCAGTGAGTTTTGTGAACTACATTTCTCTGTGGTACCTTCTCCAATACAGCTCGTGCCCTCTGCAGCGTTACCCTCCAACACAAGGCACCACTATTCTGCATGGTATATAATTATAAGCTCTGGTACAAACAAAAGTAAGGTGGACAGTCAGAAGGAAGAGAAGAGAAAACAAAACACAGCTGAGTTTTTCTAAGAAATACATTTTTAGATTTACCATGTAAAACAAGGTTTTCAGGAAGTGGCTCATACCGGAAGCCAATGACCTCACAGCTTCTTATAAATACCACACAATTACAAAATGAAAGACAGTAATATTTCTTGCAACTACTTTAACGTTCACACTAACTATTAACTCAGTACTTCCCAATTACGAAAGCCAAACTGTATAAACAAAAGGAATAGGGTTTTTACAGGTTTAAAATCCACATCGATGCAACACTTGTGCCATTCCAAGCAGCAGAACATCCTTAAATCTCTGTGATATCAGAACCCTTCAATGATTTTTTTTTTCTGTACTTTAAATCTTACGTCTATTGTGCAGAGCCCTAACAGAGAGATGATTAATTACCCCTCGCATCCCAGCCAATCATCAAAAACCTTGTATTCCCTAACAACTGTCCCCATCCCTTCCCTTCCATTTCCAAAACTACTTCTCTACTTGTCACTACTTCTTGTCCATCTGATCACTGATGTTACAACTCTTCTTATAAAATATGTTTGTCTTGTACAGCATAACAATGATTTTTCTATGTAGATTCCGAGCAAACACCTTACCAAAGACCAGGGCAATACTGACTTTTGAAAAAACAGGTCTTACCAGAGAAGCTGCCAAGTTACTCTGGCATAATTTACTTTTTATAAGCTAATTGTATTTTATTTTTTCTTTATTATGTACTCAATGTCTCACTCTAAGATGTCAGAAGTCTACTGATACCATATTAAGAGTACTTATCTGTCCAAGTCTTTTTTGGAGCTTATTGGTTCACCTGGACTTCAGTGCTCTTAGCATCACTCACTTTTACCTCTGCCTCAGTTTCTAACCCATCACATCTGTTAATCATCCTCTCTCTTATCCCCACATCCTTACAAAGGATGGAACCAAATGTTCAACTGCTGTCACCTGCAGTGACAGCTCTGCTTCCTCATTCTGCTTTTTATTGGAATGATTGTAGGATCTTTCGATATTTATTTGTCATTGTTTGATATGTCTTAATGTGGCTTGCAGGTTCTGTTTATCTTCCCATCTTTTAAAGCGGGCTCAGGCCTTTCTCCATTCTTTATACTGTTTCTTCTTTAATGTACTTATCCAAACATTTGGATCTGAAGCCCCCACTATTTCTATCCAATTAATACAAAAATCTAACCACTCTCCTATCAGCTCTTCTACCACCGATTGAAAGAAATTCCCACCTTTCTCTACATTCACATCTGCAGGCTCTCCGTCTGGTTTACTTCACTGAGCTCACCAGCTCCAAGGGAGCTGAATTGCCTTCAGAAGAACTGGTCCTCATCATCTGCTTTTTCTAAATCCATCAATATATTCTGGCACATGTTTTAGATCTCAATAAAAGAGAAGACACAAATATCCAACTTTAATACACAAACTGCACTAAGACCTCCACACGTAATTATTCCTGGTCTCTGCTGATGGATAGGTGTAGATGCTTTGAATTATAAATTTATCAGTTAGGTTTGGGGATTAGTTTGGGGTGTTTCTTTTTTTTTTTATTAGTAATCCTGACCTTTGTTGACAGTTTTTGATAAAACAGAGTTAGAAAAGGACAACCAGGATACTGTACAAGAAGAACTGGATAACCTCTTGGACTTGAATAATAGAACTGGGATGAATTTTAACAGCAGAAGGTGCACAGTCATATATCTAGGTGTAACATACATTCCAACCAGGTGTTCAGATGTTTAATTTGGAAACTATAAAGGAGGAAGAAGCCCAGACCATTACAAAGTGACCACAGGTCATCAGAGCAACATACCTGTGAAATAAAGCAACTGTGACCTCAATTTATGGCTGCCTGGAAAATTAATCTAATTATTGCTCATGCCCTGTTCAAGAAAGATGAATTCAGACTTGAGCATGAAAAGAAAGATGCTTTTAGGTAGCAGAAATGGCAACAGATGGTAAACTCTACCTTTCAACTGAGAGGTCAGTGCTTGCCAGAATGCATGGACTTGGTCCACTTCACCATAAGCTTAAAAAGAAATTAAAAAAAAAAAAAAAAAAAAAAAAGAAAAAAGGACATAATCTGATCACTAGCAGTGATCTTAGACCAAGAATTACGATTTCCCAGCTAAGACCAGTGATGGCAGCCAAAGGATTCACTGTAGACCATGAGTAGAAATGAGCAAAAGAGGAGCATCAGTATAAATGGAGGGAAAGTGGTTGCTTGTTCTTGCTGCCTCCCAGCAACGATGGATGCCTGCCTGCATGAGCTCCTGCTTCGTTATTCTCTGCTCCATCAGTGGTTTACATTAAACTGTTAAACTGCAGGAATCAGCTGAATGAAGCTAAGAGAAACAGCACCTGCAGCCTCCACATTGGTCTCAGCTGGGAAATGACACAACAGCACCAGTTCCAAAATGAAAGGCAGGACCATGAAGTTTCTGAGGCAGGAAATGGAGGACGATTCAAGCAGTCATTTCACAGAGTCTCAGCTGTGGAGCAGCAGCTAACAACAGCAAGATGATTAAGAATAGTTTCTTAAACCATGTTTCTGCTTTGATGAACAATTCCAACTGCACTAACACATCAAAGCACAGCAAGCTAACTCACCACAGACTTCTGACATTCTGGAGGATATTAAGAGATGCTAAGGGACACTGTGTCCTATGCTGTTCTAACAGTGTGGGCAGCAGGCAAGCTAAGGTGCAAATCCAGATCAGATCTGAGCCAAGTATGCAGAGAAAGCACAGTTTAGGATGATCAGAAGAATGGAAATAACAATACTGTGAACACAGACTAAAAGTTTTGTTTGCTCACCTGATTGAAGAGGTAGTAAATTCCTAGTCATAAAAGCATTAGAAGAATAAACATAAGCAAAAAGAGAGCTGCATAAGGCAAAACCTGCAATTATCATTAAAAAAAGTGGGTAGGAAATGGCCCTTCAAAACCGAAATCTTCAAACTGTCAGCCTAACAAGACCCTGGATGCTTTGATGATTAGTGTCTTCTAACTCTAATAACGGAAGTACAAAATCCCTGTAATTAAGATATGAGTTTGATTATTTTAAAATACAAATTACATAGTAATTCTACAACATCGGGCTTCCTATACCGACAAGACTGAGAAACCTAAGTAGTAATATTTCCAGTTCAATATTCTTACTAGAGGTTACCGTAATTCTGCAGTAGTATCACAAACAACACCAGCAGTAAGTATCTTAGACCTGGAAATCGAGGTAAGAAAAAGTAACTTACAAATACTGAAGAAATAATGAACAGAACTGACCCAACTGAAAGCTCCACTATCTAAAATGACCCCTTCTGCAATAAAACAATGGATGAAAACTGCAATGTGATCCTTCAGAAAGCACATCACATCTTCTAAACAAAACCAGATCTTTTCAGGTAATTTTCTGATTGTAAAGATATGTCTTACAGAAAACAGAACGTACTTAATAATGCAAGACGAAAGGGAAACGACCACTACCTATTAATGTAATACCTTCTTGACAACGAGCATGCATGGGCAATGATTCTTTGTGATTTTTTCAAGCTATGTGGAGTTTGAATTTTCAGTAAAAAAAGTGGACTACCATAGCAGATGTTATTTCACCAGTCTAAGTACAGATCACTGCTACTAAGCAAGTCAGAGCACCTCCAGCAGCTAGACTCCAAACATATTATAAGCAATACCTCGACACCTGAAATAAGCTTTAAGATTCACACATGCAGTAGGGCAACATAACCTCACTGAAGTCCTAATTTAGACTAATGCAGAAGTAATAAGACGACTGGTAATTTTATGGGCACACAGCCTAAAAGATTTATTTAGAAGCTAGCAGTGCTGGAGGAATTTCTACATTGGTAATAAGTCAAACCTGAATGCCCCAAATCACGATAATTAAAGGGCATAACAAATCCTTTAAGAGAAAATAACCATAGTTACAAATGCATGGTAATGAGTCATGCAAAAAGGAAAACAAAATATTTCCAGTATGCGAGCCAGATGACTGCTGGACCACATCAGTTTATGGTAAAACACAAGAACAGATTTTTAAACATTTGAAGATAAGCTCTTCAAAAGCCAGCATTATCCTGGGCCAACACATTAATCTACTGGTAGCACAATGACATATCGTACCATGAAATCTCAATTTAAGATTCCTGCTTTATTCCTGAACTAACTTCTGCACCAGAGCTTCAGTCATTTGACATCTCTGAAGTTAATTCTTCCATCAATTCAATGGTTCTTTCAAGAAAAGGCACCAACCCTTCTGTATTTACACAATCGGGTCAAACATCAGCGCTTGTAAGAAAGGGCAGTAAGCAAATCATCAGGAAGCATAGCCAACTGTTAGGATTATGGAAGATCCCAGCAGAAATTCAGCATGTAGGAAGATGGGCTAGCAAAGGTGAGAGCTTCAGATACTGCCATCTTGTCATGTAGCTGAGTATGGGATGACACACCTTCCTATGTGGATACACTGCTGTTTTCCCCACCTAAGAAGTAGGTAATATAATAAAGCTTATAAAATTTAATTGATAGGCCTCTTAAGTTAGCAAAAGTACATAGTATCTACTAGGAACATGAATTACTAGTAACTAGATGAAATATAGAGAAGTTCTATGAAATGTTCAAATTGATTATTGTGTTCAGAGGAAACACTCCTGTTTAACTTTTTATATTAAGCTTTGCTAAAAGAGAACCCTGCCTATTCTTGTCTCCCTGTGTTGGTCATCTGTCTTCTTCACAGTCTTTGATTTTTTAATCTTATCTAGTCGACGTTCCTGTGCTGCTGTGCTTTCAGTCCTCTTTCAGGAACCACTGCCCACAGACAGCACCCCGCTCACTCGCCGTCTCCTCTGCCATGCCCTCTTTGCTGGTGACGCTGATCCACATGTAGCAAATACACCAGTAACACAAGCTGGCTGCAGACACATCTCAAGACAGCTCGAGCTAGCTCCTTCCCCTGCAGAGCTGGGGCATCCCAGCCCCTGCTGCGCAGGCTGTTGGCAGACTCCTTCCCTGCAGTCCCAACCTCCATTATTTACAACACTTTCAGGAGATGAAGAACTTAGCAGCAGAATTGCAAATACAAACAACGCAAATCCTGAGCTATCAGTGAAGCTGGTTAACATAATGTAATACTTAAATATGCTCTTATAAACCACAGGAGGGATTCAGCAGTAGATGGTACTATTAATATAAATATTATTTAACAGAACCCTTGAGAGGCACAGAATGTAGAAATAGAGGGGGTCAGCTGAGTACCTATTAGCTGAAAAAACACATCTTTACCATCTTCATCCATTTTAACCTAAAATAACACTAGGAAGGGAAATTAGATTTCAAAGTCAATTCTGCAAGAGTCAGCGCTGCTACAAAGTCAGTCTTAAAAAGCAAGTATCCCAGGAACCTCCACCCGTCTAGTACACACAGCAGAGATGCCAGGGAAACATATATGCTACAACCACAGAATGCAAAGTCACTTACTCACAGGCCCTGGTCTACACTAAAAACAGATAAGACTAACCCAATCCTCACTCAAAAAAATCTTTAATTTATGAACCATACAACTGCAGTCCACAGGAGAATTACTTCAACCGCTACTTAGAACATAAGACAGATTTTGTATTCATCTTCATGCTTTGAATACCTGGTGGCAGTGAGGGGCAGGAAGAGCAGAAAACACGTCAGGACTGAAAACTAATCTTAAGAGTCTGACCATGGCTAAATTTTGTAATACTTACAGAAAAGGACAGCATGTAAGGCCTACCACTCACAGCAAGAAGAGGGCCTACCTACTGTCACCCTTCCTTGCTTGAATTTCTACTCTCTTGTAGATTCTTTCTTTAAATTTCCAGAACCACCAAACCACAAAGATAACCTGGCATTCAGCAAAGAAGCAAACTCTCCTTTTGCTGCAGAAAAGGCAGAAAAACAACTGAACAAAACAGAGGAATCATGAATGCCACCTGCAGGAAGAGGATGGACTTATTCACCCCTATTTTTGTTTCCTGCAGGGCAGCAGCAGACTAAAGACAAGACCTAGTACGCATACTGATAGCAGGCACAGCCACAAAGGAACATTTCAAAAATGGGAATGGAAAAATCCTGATGTGAGACAGAATCACTGCAACCTCTTTCAAAAACTTTCTGGCCACATTACTGAAAAGAACAACAAACAGTTAAAAACATTGGTTAAGGTCTTTGCAAACGTTTACAGCTCAAATATGAAAATTAAATACGCTGAGTATAGATTACCCAGGATAAACTTTGCAGGCAAGAGGAGATGCTGGTTTATATGGTAACATTAGAGGTATACAGTAATTAACGTTGACATAGCTACCAAAGAGACTGCATCTGAAAGTCTCAGAGCTGACTTCCAGTTTTAATCTAGCCAGGAAGATTTTTCTAAAGTAGCTGAATAGGAAAAAATAAATTACAGTCCTTGTCTATTAGGAATTGTATGCACATCACAAATCTGTTCTTCAAAGCAGACCTCATATACTTTGGGTAAATACAATTTTTTCACGGTAACTGCTCTTGTAAGAAACTGCCAGAAGACGCATTACTACTTTATCAGCCCACAGCATCTGGAACAGAATTAAACCTGTTGTTGGTAATAGGAATACTTTGTAATTTCAAAGGAAAACATCAACAGAAGGAATAAATACAACCAGATATACCCTACAGAGACTATGGCCAGGGTAACATTACACATGACAAATTGTAATTATGATATTTACTTGATCCAGCAACTAGGAAAATAATCTCACGTAAACCTTATCAAAAGTAACTTCACCCACAGGAACATGAAGTTTGCTTTACAGGAAAAGACTAGAAGGGCTTGTTTTTTAAACCAGTGGTCTTTAAACTACAGGGGCATGAAATACATCCTGAAAAGGGGGGAAGGGCATGAAGAAGTTAACTGCTGGTTTAGAACAAAATAAGGCTATAAATGAACATAACTGCTATCTGCAGATGCAGCATGTGCAAAACACAAGGGAGAGAAAAGAGGCATTTACACTAAAGGGCACTATTTGTACAACAAATGAATGTAAGCTGCCTGTGAACTACATTTGTGCTAGAACTGAAAGCTAGGTTTCTAAAAAATCAGTACAAAAATCAGTTAACAGACAGTGAAACAGCCTTTTAAGAAGAGCACGGAGGGTTTCAATCCGGAGCCTGAAAACTGTTGCAGGAATCATACCGCACGTCTGCTTGCAGTAGAGGAGGACTAGATCCTGCCATCCCGGCTGCCCCGTGAGAATCTATCTGCCATGCTTCTGTAATTGAAAGAGTGCTCTAAAAGATACTTCTCTCCCACCACAATGCTAGGGGCCTGGGTTAACCAATCAAACATCTCTACCAGCATTTTCTCCCTGCTGTATTACACGATTTTGGTCTCCAGCACAAATTATTGCTGCTTATAGGTGTCAGTCATTCATTACCAAAGTAATACTGCTTTTGAGTAATTCAGCTTTACTCAGTAAATAACATTTCAATACACAATTCATGGTTACGTCTCCCAGCTCACCATTTCTGACTTTTTTTCTCTCCAATATTTAGCAAGGACTTCCTCATGAATGCCAGCAATTCCATTAACAAGGACTGGGAGAACAGAGGTTCCCACTGAACTCCCACTGCAGTAGTACAGCTGAACTCTGCCTCTGTTAACTCCCTTTAACCTCAACACCACTAACATACGAAGACTGCAGTTTCTTGAAAAACAAAAAGAAGGCATTTTCCTAAGCCACCAAAGAAAAACACCCAAAACCAAACCAAACCAAAAAAACAGGACACCCGAATAGTTGTGCTGTACTAGAGGCTTATCAAAACAGCAGATACATTTGGTGTTAGTGAGTCCACATATATTAAGCTGGTCCATCCCCATTCCTGTTCCACAGCGTGAACACTATTCAAATTTAAGTGTCTTTTACATTCGAGATACTGACTGCTAGGTCAATATTGTTTTACAGGTATCCCTAGATCACCAAAAACTGACACAGCTAACAATTCAAAGATTGAAGCTGTTTTATTTCCTTTTTTATGGGAAGGGTGAGCAATTCTCTGTCAAAGCTACCAGAAAGTTAGTTGTGGCTCCAGGACAATAATCTCTGGAGAAGTAGCAGGTCCTGTAATGCTGAATGCACCATTTGGCTTTCTGTTTATCCAACAGAAAGCCCATGGACACAGAGAAGAAGGAAAGAGGAACCTGGCCAGTGCTGCTGCTCTAGAAGACAGCATCTTTGAACTTGAGCTGACAGGGAAGCTGAGAGAGACAGGTGAGGGAGGGGACTCGATCCGAGAGCCCACCGGGCAGTTTTGGTCGCCGCCGCGCTGTACCGCGGATTTCCCCCGGCAGAGGGCAACGGCAGCCGCCCGTCCCCGGAACCAGCCTAATATTTCACACAACCTAAACATCCCCGACATCTGCCTTGGAACACAAGCAGTACTTAATACTGCAGGATTTTAACACTGCTGCTCCGTTTAGGCTTTTCTGATATATACCTTTTCGATGTGTACATCTTGCCAAGAAAAAAAATACCTATTGTTTTTCACAGATGTGTAATCCTGTTCTCTATCAATAGGATAAACGCAAGCCTGATTGCTCCAGAACCCTGGGGCACTGCCACCAAGTCACAGGAATTGGAATATAAAGATCTCCCAAGAACTACAGATGACATAGCAACGTACAGCAGATGTTAACAGATTAACATTTGAAGTTATGTCTTAAAAAAAAAAAAAAGGGGGGGGGGGAGGAGGGAGGGAGGGATGGCACTAAAAATGTCAGACTGCAGAACTCACCATGATACAGCAACTACACCTCGTTAAAAGCATTAACAGTGCTTTCAGTTTACAAAACACATCGAGACAATAGCCAGAAATGCCCTTATTTTCCTCCTGCTAAAAGTAAACACCGTGGCTAGATACATCTTCTCCCTCCCAGGAGACCTCACGGCTCCTTACATTGCTGGGGAGCAAGAAATCTCCCAAATTCCAATAATCAAAAACGAAGATATGTTCGGCTTCAAACACACCTCTTCCAGATGAACTACCACCAACCACCCAGTACCCAGCCACTGGGAAACACCTTACTTCTCTAAAATAAACAGTAATCAAAACTGAGCACATGCTTGTTTCTTTCCAAATAGGCTAAAATTTGAACATCAGCTCGATTCTACCTTATTTCACCTGCACACTGTAATTTATGAAGCCAGTACCTGCCTTCATTTTGCAGCTCTATTTTTGCAGAAGCTCCTACCGTAGCTACTACAGTTATGCTAAAATTCAGTAATAGCACATTTTCTGGATATTCCATACACAATGTTACTAAATAAATACAAAAATCATCTTCCTTTTCTGAAAATGTACGTCCTACCAAAACTGTACCCGATGACAATATAGATGAAAAAGAACTATCCTAGATTCAAGGTATATTTTCCAGAGATCCAAACTTGCTCCGTCTGTATCGGTTGAAGTTCTGTGGACAACACTGAAGCCAAGCTAGTAAGTACTATGAAAAAATAAGAACTACTTCAGGCTCAGCACCACAGTAGCTGCACTCAAATTGCTAAATGCAAGGGAAGGGTAGGAGAGGGCACACAGAAATACAAAAATTATCTTCCTACCTGGGCAACTAACTGCTGCTTCTGACCGTATGTGAGACGGGATCAAGGAGGGAGGGGGGGTGGAGGGGAGACGGGACAGGAATTCAATCTCCATATTACTAGCACATTGACTTCACAAGTTTTCTGTTAAAATAAGACTAACGTGCAGCATTCTCTACATGTAAACACATCACAGGTTTGGTTGCAAGAGAGTTAGAATTTGTAATATAGGACAGAAAAATTATAATGGCTATTTTACTAGCTCTGTATTTACCGACTCTGCTTACTTTCTACATAATTCCAAAAATTCACGTTCTTCAGTAAGACCTACTCCTTCAACAAGACATATTCAGAGGAGTGTTCATAAAAATCATAGCTTACAAATAGTGTTATAAAAGTCCTTTAAACTCTTTATTTCTCAATTTCTTTTGTTTTTAGTTTGGTAACAAGTTTCTAGCCTAGCAAGAATAAAAAAAAAAAAAAACATCAGCAGCAGCAGTGCCTCATTAATGCTTCGTAACATAATAATTATGAAAAAATAATTCTCAAGTAACAGTACACTGAAATTCAGCTTATGGTGCAACACAGTTCGAGAGTAGTAGCATCTCCCCTCATCAACAAAACTTTCCACATGCGTAGACTACAGCGTCCATAAAATAAATCATTGTGAAGAGCAAAACTTCAGTATCCCTCTTGATTAAAACTATTTTAAATAAGCATATTATTACAACTATCACTTTTTTATTGTCCTGCCAAGGACATCACTTTTCTATAAGAAACTTCTAAAATATTTTCAGCTTGCTTGCTTTACTACCACAGTTACTATTTTTGCTATATACGTATCAGTTTTCCAGAGATCTGCAAAATTATGCCTGTGAAGAAGCACCATACTGGGGACATTTAACACATTTGTTCTAGAGCTCAAGGTAGTTCATGAAATTTCATGAATTAGGACCCTCTGTGAGTGTTAAGTGCCCAGATCAGGAATCTACCGAAGGAGGGACAAAAATCTCTGACCTTGGTAAGGGTAAAACCCAGAACAAACAACTCCCATTTCCAGACTTGCTATTAGACAACAATGCTGCACCTGCTGGCTGAGGTGCCACGTCTCGACGGACTGAAAAGGGATAGTGAATTTTATACAGTATTTTCCTGAAATCCAAAGCCAAAAGAAAAATACTGTTTATGCTTAAATTCGTGACAAACAGTTGCAGCCCCATTAATTCCATCTCCAGTCATTCAGAAAGCCACGAGTCAGGATCCAAAATTATCATCAAACTGACTTAAAAAAAAAAAAAAAAAAATCATCTCTCCCCAGCAATTCTTTCAACTTCGTATTTCAGCGTTTGTGCTTGCAAGTACTCTTACTGGTATTTTCAAGCTCATATTCTGGTACTACCAATAATTCCAGGAGCAAGATGTTTATGGAAAAATACCGTGCAAATATGACATGATCAACTACAGCTAGTCCTACTATACACGAGAGAACAAAAAACATAACTCTGTGGTTTTTTTTAGTTTTAAATATAAAAGAAATACAGTAAATGTGTGATTACAGCAATTGAAAAAAACCTAGCCTGGATTAAAGAGATCCTCTTATTTTTAACCATATAACAGGCTAATACTACCATAAACAAACACATTTTTAACATACGTTCACAATTTTCCTTTTTATTAAAACAGGAAAAAAAAGGTTTCACTACTTCCTATCGCAAAACCAATACAAACACTAGACTAGATATTTCCTTTTCAGATGCTTTTTAAGTACTTACAAAGAGTAAAATAGCGACTTTTTGCAACTGAAATCTGGCAAGGAATTAGATCCTAAAATGAAACTTTGAGTACCTCTTAAAGAGGGACAAATCTGTATTGTTTATGTAAAAAGTGGAGAGAACTCGCACAATACCTATTTTTTATAGCCCGTTTTTCATATACATTGTATTCGTCACCAAAACAGCCCTGTAGAACACAGTGTACAGCACACATCGTGCCTTGTCACGAACTGACAGCAATTGAAGGTGAACCAAGTTACAAAATGAAGTATTTTTTCCTCTAGCCATCTGAGAAGATAAATGATCTAAGTTATATTAAAGAGAAACGGGATATGGGATCCAAAGGGCTCATTTTACGTTAACTGCATCTCACCAACAAAAATAGAGAAAGCAATTTCCTGGTGCATCAATTCCACGTACACTCAAAAATCAGAGACGCTGGCACACTCTGTTACTGTGTACCTCCTAGTATTCTCAAATCTCTAACAAACCAACTGTTCCCTATTAATTTCCCATTTTAAGGTAGGGTTTGGGGTTTTTCCCCCCAAAATACAAAGATATGAAGATATGCCCGTACAAACCAAGTATCCTACCCAGGCTGAATAAACATATTCCTGCAGGTAACACCATTTCAAATGACTCCTGTAACCAACACAAAACATCATCTCTCCACAGCATATGCCAAGCACGACCCCCATCATCCCACTGGCCCGCACCCATTTCAGAGCCACTGCCCTTCTTGTTTTAGGGCCAGACTCCCTCTTCATCAATACCAGTCAGCATCTGTAAACTCTCACCATTTCAGATGCAAAAAAACTGCACCGATAAAGTTACGATGGCATAGAAATGAAAGCACATGAAACATCACCAACCATCCCCTACCCATTTACTGGTCAAAACCAGTAACTTTATATATAAACCGGGAATCTTATCTTTCCATCCTCCTTCTCATGTTCTGTATTTATAGGGCATTAAAGTCCTACTACTAACAACAACAGACTCCTTTCTAGTGCAACTCCAAAGCAGTTTTAAGTATCTGTGCACGGTTCTCACCATCAGTTGCAGAACCATCTCTTCCATTCCTGAAGTGTTCTCGTCCCTCTGCTGTTATTTAACTCTTTAAGGCTATTTAAGAGTCATGATGTTATTAATGATCATGCAATTCTTAAAAACATATGGAATTTTAAGTTTTTAAACAATACAATAGGAACATACACAACAGGCAGTTGGCGGCAGGGGGGTGCTCCTACCCCTCCTTCTAATTATTCGAAACCAAAATATCTCAAGTGATCTAGAATAGCAGTCTTGGGTTTTTTTTTGTTTTGTTTTTTTTTTTTGTTTTGTTTTTTTTTTTGTTTTGTTTTGTTTTGTTTTTTCCCAGCTTGTCAGTCCTAGGATCTTCAGCAGTGCAGAAATCTGTATAACGAACATAAGCCTACGGAAAACAGATGTCCTTTCCTCTGCTGCTTCCTACTGACGTGGGTTATTTGCAGATGGCCAGGGTCCGCTTCCTGCAAGCTGAAAGCCACTGATCTAGAACCGAGTATCCTCTTACTGTTTGTTCTGCTATCTGAGAAGTTACATTAAAATGGCATTACGTTCCTCAACTCCAAACTGACTAATCTTTCTCCATACCACCTTCTAACAACCATTCCTCAAGAGCTGTCCATTAAATCCTATTTCCCGAAACAAAGAACTGTCAAAAACAGAACACCATCATGGAAGATACCTCACCTTGCCACAGACCCAGACGCGGCACAAGCTCTTCATGCTAAAGACTCCCCAACCTACCTATAAATAGGCTCAAGACTTCAGGCTCAGGAGACTGATAGCTAAACACGATCCTCGCGGCGTTCCCCTGTGTTACCTACATAACGCAGCACGCCTGAACGAAGCCGGGCTAGGCAGATACGTAGGTGCTATGAATGCAGGATAGCACGGAGGGAGGGGGAAAATAAATAAATAAATAAATAAATAAATAAATAAAACTCGCTGGGCATAAACAGCTCTCTTCCGGAGAGAAAAACCTCCCTCCCCGGAGGCCAGAGCCAGCCACAGATAGGCTGTGTCAGGGATAGACCCGTTCGCCAGGCAAAGGCCCTTCAGGAGGTTTAACGAGGCAGGGCGTTTAACGGCAGCGGTGGGCGAAGCCCCGGGGCGGGAGCAGCAAGAGGGTCCCGGGCAACCTCCCCCTCCGGCGAGAGGGTTTCGGGGCCCACCCAGGCCCGGTCACTCGTCCCACGGGACGGGCCCGCGGGCGCCCTCACCCCGTGGGTTTCCCGCGGCGCTGTGAAAAGGAGGGGGGGGGGGGGGGGGGGGGGAAGGAGGGCGGCGCGAGGCCGAGCCGCGTGACCGCCTGAGCCGGCGGCACGTGGCCCCGACCATAACAAACAGGCGGGTGGGCGGGCGCGGGCCGCGCTCGCGCCCTGCCAAGGGCGGGCGGAGGGAAAGGAGAAGGAGGGGGGGGGGGGGGGGGGGGGGGGGGGGGGGGGGGGGGGGGGGGGGGTGAGGGAGGGAAAGAGGGGGGGGGGGGCGCTAGCGGCGCGGCGATTGGCCGCCCGGCGCGGTGGGCGTGGCCGGCGCTGTTGTTCCCCCCCCCCCCCCCCCCCCCCCCTTTACCGCCGTGGTGCAGTGCTGAGGAGGCGCCAGGCGGGGGCCGCTGCCCGCGCGCTTCCCGCCCTCAGCGAGGCCGCTCGCCCGAAGACCCCCCCCCCCCCCAACCCCAACCCCAACAGCACCCACTTCTCACACACACACACACCCCCCCACCCACGCAGCAACCGTGGGCTCAGGCACCCCCCCACACACACACACACCCCCCCGCGTGAGCCGCCCGCCCTCCCGCAACAAGCCGCGAGTTGCGCCACGCAGCAAGCAGCGCCCCTTCTCCTCCTTCTCCTTCTTCTCCTTCCCCCCCCACCCCACTCCCACTCAGGACTCTTCTTCCCCTTTTCCCCAAGCGACGCGCCGCTTCACCCCCTCCCCTCCCGGCACCCACCTGTGGGGCGGCCGGTGTCCCCCCCCCCCCCCACCTCCATCAACCGGCGACCGGGCGCGGAGCACGCAGAGGTCTGGGGAAGAGCGGGGCGGGGGGGGGGGGGGGGGGAAGTGCTAAATATACCCGCTGCCGGCGGCACCGCCTGTGTCACGGACCCGGGCTGGCGAGCGGGCGGCGCGGCCCGGCCCTCCACCCCCCCCCCCCCCTTTTTTTTTTTTTTTTTTTTTTTTTTTCTCCTTTTCCGCACATCTTGTTTTCTCCATACGCACTTAGAAATGCGGAGCGCCCCCCCCCCCCCCCCCCCCCCCCCGCTCCAGGCGTGTGGGGATTGTTGTTATTTTTGCGCGATTCGGGATACCCACGCAGCGAGGAAAACAACACGGCGCAGTCCCGTCCTCCCCCCACCGCCACGCCGCAGCTCGGCTGTCACTTAGCTCCTTCCCCCACGTCGCGAGAAGCACACACACACACACACACACACACACACCCCTATGTCGCGACAGCGGCCCGCGCACCTGCTGCGCGCCGTACCCCTTCAGCTGCCATCTCCTACCAGGGGTGCGCGGTGTGTGGAAGGTGGCGGGGGGGGGGGGGGGGCACCCCCCGCCTCTCCCCTCCCTCAGCCCACGCGAGGCGCCCGGCCGGGGTCTCGCCGCTGGCAGCCAGGTGCGTGGGGAGGAGGGGGCTGCGCGGGTGGGCAACGGCGGGGAAAAGTGAGGGAGAAGGGTGGGAGCCGGGATGGAGCGAGTCCCCCCCTCCCGCCTTCCCTCACACACAACCCCCCCCACGCACACCACCCCCCCACCCCCCCCCCCCCCTCCGATTAGTGTTTACCTCAAGTTTGAATTTTATCTGCGCAACATGAGCTGGAATGCGGACATGGAGGGCGCGCACACGCCCGCCGCTCCGCGGGGGGGAAAAACACGCGCGGCCCCCACAACACACCCCACGCACCCCCCCCCCCCCCATACACCGCCGCACCAACATGGCGCGATCACCCTCACACACACACACACACCCCCCCACCGCCACCACCACCCCCCGGGGCGGGCAGCCCCTCCAGTCCCGCCGGTAACTTACCTCCCGCAGCGGCCGCTCCTCCGCCGGTTCTCCTGCTCCGCCGGTTCTCCTGGCTCGGCGGGGGAAGGTGCCACCGGGCAGCGGGGTTACCCCCACCCGCCGCCGGGCGCGGAGACAGGTGCAGGCGCGGCGGGAGCGCCCGGGGCAGGGCGGGCCGGCCCCGGGGGGGGGGGGGGGGGGGGCACCGCTGCTGCTGCCTCCTCCTCCTCCTCCTCCTCCTCCTCCCGGGCTCCCCTCAATGCTTCCCTCCCCACAATGTTGTTTCATTATATCATGTCCATCATGTGACACCCGGAGGCCTCTCTATGGAAACTTAAAGGGGACTTTCATGTGACGGCGACAGCGGGACCCCCCGGACGGGCTTGGGGGGGGGGGGGGGGGGGGCTCTGAGACACCCCCCCTTTCCTCCCGGGGGGCTGCGAGCCGCCCTCACTTTTCCGAGTCAAATCAACTTGCTGCGCTTGTTCGTTCTACTGTCCTTATCATTAATAATAGTGTTTGTTTTATTATTTTTTTTTTCTTTTTTTTTTTTTTTTTCCCCTCCCCTCTTCGCACAGCTGATCGCTAAAGGGAAATAACCGCTCGCTGCTCTCCCCCGACCGGCCAAGCGCCTTTTACAGAGCGGGGAGGAACCCTCCCTCCCCGCTCTCCCCCGGAGGATGCGGGACCCGGTGCTCGTCTGCGGGCACGGTGTGCTGAAAAAAAAAAAAAAACAAAAAAAAAAAAAAACAAAAAACCCCCCAACCAAACAAACAAAAAAAAAAGACAACAAACAAAAAAGCAAACCCAAACTTGTTTGTATCAGACTGAGGAGGCTGAAGGTGGGAGCGATGCTGTCGGTGCGGCTGTGCGGTGGTCGTGAACGTGGTTTGGTTTTTTTTTTGTTTTTGTTTGTTTGTTTGTTTTTAACTCTGCCAGTCGGTAGGGAAACGTTTTACCGGTCTAACCTCTAACGCCGTCGGTTTTGCACAGCAGGTTGCCGTACAAGAGATGCTGCGAGGAGCCCCGCTCCTAGGGCTCTGCGCTTGCCGCTGCAATTATACAAGCTGCGCGTACAACCAGCCACCTCTCAGAGAAGAGAAGAGGAAGGATTGAAGACATTCTCCGTCATTTGAGAAAACCACGGCCCCCCCCAGGGCAGCCCGCCGGGGGCGCGGGCAGGGCGGGCGGGCAGCGCCGCGTTTCTCAGGCTGCTGTTCTGCCTTCGGTGCTGAAGTGGGTTATATATATATATTTCTTTTTTTTTTTTTTTTTTTTTTTTTTCCCCAGCTCTCCTCTTACCCCCAAGATTTAGGACGAGGGAGCTAAAACCCACCTGGCTCCATGGTCCCACCGCCGCACTAGGCTGGCGATGCTCGGGGGGGCTCGTGGGGTTTTTCTCCAGGGGAGGTTCCTGGGGGAGCACCCCGAATTCTCCTCCCGAACCAATGGCATCTCCTCAGTACTGGCTGTCCAGTGCAAGGTTCAGAGGGCTGGCTTGGAGGAGGGGATGGATTTGCTGTTAAAAACTAAAGGAGGAAAAGCATGCTGCATTCGTTCCTTCCTTACGTCTGGCAATTGCAGCCCCTCGGCAGGTTAAAGTATGACCCACAGGTGCAATCAATTTTAAATCTGGAATTTAGTTTCTTCAGTGTCCCACTGAGTTTTCTTGAAGGGGGCCATATAAATAACCTTTTTACTGCCTGCGGAGTTTAGCTGATGCCCGTCACAGGTACTGTCAGCCCCGGGAGGGGACCGGAGCTGCCCGAGCAGGCAGCGCAGGCCCAATCCTGCCCACGATGGCAGATCATCTCCCTTCGCCCTCGCGTTCCTGCTTTCGGAGCTGAAGTGCCTGTGCTGCACCCCGCTCATTTCCAAGTGCCCGTGCAATGAGCTGTATATGTTTTACGGATCAGTGTTTCAGACACCTCTACTATTACTTTCCAAATTTTTCGGGAGTTTCATAGAAATTATTAATGACTTTAGCTGAGAAGAGTTAACCAACTGAGGAACAGTTCGTCTTCCTTTCCTTCCTTCTTCTCAGAGTCTTCCCTCTACCCACCCTACACTTCATCTTTGTTTACCTGTCCCTTCCCATCCAATTTTGGGAGGATTTCTATCTCTGGGTTCCTTTCTGCCATTTTATCCAGGTTGTCCCACTGCCGTGGAATCTAGATCCAGCACATCTTGCTTTCTACCTCCTTGGGCCTTATTTCCCTACCTCACTACACCTTTTTTTACTCTATATTTCCTTCTTCAGATCATCCTTAAAGGAGAAAGATGCTGGAGCTGGGATATAAAGTAGTCTTCTAGGAGTGCTGCCAGAACCGATCTGTTTTACTCTGCTGCTGCTGCTGCTGTTGCTGTTCTGCTGTGTCATGGGAAGAGAGTTACCTAGCCACACCAACCCTCGGAAACGGCACCTCAGGCAGAGCCTCTTGCTGCAAACCTGAGCCGTGCTTTACAAAGCTGAAGGGTAAGTTTGTCTGGCGCATGATTTAGTCTGGAAAGAGAAGGCATCTCTCCCTTTCCGGGCTCTGGCGGGGAGATCGGTGCACGATGTTGGGAGATTTGCAGGGGGGCAGAAGTGGCGGCAGCAGCAGTGACAGCGCATCATCACACAGCTTTATTTCATTTTGTCAAGCCAAGACGCTTTGGGTTACAGCCGAGCAGAAAAGCAAAATGATGCCTTTCTGTAAAAAGGGTGCTTTTTCTGAAATTTGCTTTAAATTTATGCAAGGAAGTATTGCGCTAAGAAAGAGCAGGGATTCTACCTCCTCTTAAAAATTGTTAGTTATAAAATCTTTACGATCTTGGCTCCTTCCACCTGAGCCTGTTTCCTTCAAAAACTTACTTTCAAAAATGTGAGGTTTAAAGACAACTCTTCTCTCTCACTCTCCCCTCCCAAGTTTATGTTCCTTGGAAAGGCCTGAAGAAGCCTGAGGCAATGTCTGCCTGTGAATGAAAAAGGTTGGAATAAACACCGACGTGCACATACAAGCGCATATATGTGCGCACGCACAGGATTTAAAGCATCCCATTGAAGTGCATATACAGGAAAATCCTTCATCATGTGAGAGGTTTTAATATCTGCCTTAAAATTAATCCCTAACTGATGCATTCTGTGTTGTAGCAGATCACAGGAGGCTCAATAGCTGAGGTTCCTGTCGCAGGTTTTTAAAACTGCCAAATAAAATCCCCCGTTTGCTGTTGGATTAATTTGTGTTTTCACAGCAGCCACCTGGGAAATGCTCATCTTGTGAAAGCAAATAAGAAAACTTTATAGGGCTCCGGTCCTATTTTTCCACAATAAAAAAAAAAGGTCTTTGTCATGGGGTCAGGGCAAGATCCGATGCTATTCCACAAGGAAATGGTTAAAGGGCCTGTCACAGTTCTTCAGTTCGTCTGCTAAGAGATAACACTCCTGATTTTATTAGAGCTTGAGCTTTGGAGATGGTCCTGCTCACTCGTCAACGTTGTCTTTGCTTCTTTTTTGTTTTTTTTTGTCACTGAAACTGAATCTTCCCTTTTCACTTCTCTTTCTGATTTGTTTCACTCTTCGGTTCCCATGTATTAGAAAGTGCAGTTTCATTTAGACGCTTGACAGAAGAGAAGAAAGCCTGATTCCAGAAAGCAATTTGCACTAATATATTTTCTTTGCCACTCACATGAAAACATCACTCCTCAAACAGATCTAGGTATAAACAATGCTGACAGGCCCTCAAAAACAAAACCAAATTGTGAAATTGAGGCAAATAGCCCAGAGAACCTGAAATGTTCTGGTTTCTAAAACACTGGCTGCTGTCAAAAATAGGGAAAATTAAAGCTGTGTTTACATGTGGAGCAGAGTGTTTGTTGATCGAGTTTCTAAGGTGATGTAGCAGGAAATACTGATCTTAGGAAAAATGACATGAACAAAGCATGAAACTATAATTCATCAGCTATTTGTCAACGGATAATAGAAAAAATAAAAAAGGATATTTAAAAAGCAGTGAGAGGTTTTCACTGAACTTTTTCTCTCCCTTGCTGGCAAACATAAAGGCAGCCTCTTACCTGCTCTGCTCATGAATGTAACTATTTGCAAAAGCAGAGCTAAATCATTTATCAGAAGGAATGTTTCCGTCAGATGCAAATACCTACACTAGCTGCTGTTTCTACGTCATGTCACGGATGAGATTGATGCTTGAACAAGGTTATAATGTACCTGCATTTTCTCCAGATTGGTGCCAAGCTTGCTGAGTCATTTTCCCTGTTCCCATTCTGCAGTCGGCTGCTCGCTCGCTTTTCCCTGTTATTTGTGTGGGTCGTAAGCTCAGCAACAGATGAGAATAAATGCTTGTATTTCTTTAGGCTGCCTCCCTAAGGAAATAAAGGTTCTGCTGTGCTGCTTTTCTGTTCATATCTGTGTCCATCCCCCCTCTCCCAAAAGTTTCTGAACCCATTAATGAATTTTGGATGAATTTGGGAGAATGCAGGTATTTCAAAGGCAGTTACATTCCTGCAAGTTGCACACGGGCAGGAGGGAGAGACCCAGATCAGAAATTGAAGCGGAACTTAGCCAGAACACATCAGGGGTGGCAGCCACCTTCCAGCCACCCAACGCATACGTACCAGCCGATTAATCTATATGTAGCTACGCCTATCCACAGTGCTGCCATATCTTGTCTAGTATAGTTTTCACTGACAGGCAGGGGATATCATGGAGAACCAAAAGAACCAGGGTAGTTCAGGGAGCAAGTTGTTTTCGAAGCAAAATAGTAGCGGAGTTTAAGGAGTATCACCGTATGCAAGGGAACAGTTAGTACCTGGGAATGCCACCACATAGTTTTGGGGAATGATCTAGCTTTTGTGTCACTCCCGAAGCAAACCATGGCAGAGGAGCCAGGCTGGGCTGTTCTTAGAGCTAGCATGGCTTGTCAGTCTAGTGGTCTGTTGGTCTTGGCACTAAAGCTATAGGCAAAGATCCCCCATCCGCACCTCTTCCAAAGGTGGTCAGTAGATGCGTTGCCGCTGAGATGCCTACACCCCCAAGGGAAGAGCAGTCTCAGCCACAGGCTTGAGGCTACTGACTCCTACAGCCCCGCTCGCCCATCTACCTTTCTGGTGTAGCCACGCTGTAGCTGGGGCTCAGAGTTGGCTTATGCTTGAGAAGAGCCAAGCCTGGGGTGTCTCCTCATGAACAGAAAGGAAACGTGGTGAGTTCCTACCTAGGCTGGAGCCTTCCCGACTGCCTAACTGAAATTATGGCATGGGAGAGCTCCAGCCCTGCATCCCCATTTCAAGGTGTGCTGGGAGGCAAGCACAAGGATGATGGTCAGGTCAGGATCAGACCCCTTCTCACCTGAGAGCTCAAAGGCTCAATTTGTATGTCCTTTCTCTACCAGCTGCACCTTGCTTGGACCAGCCTCTGCAGGACAGCTAATCCTAACGCTATGCATAACATACGCTCTCATCTCAATTGCAATTAGTTTGATGCAACAAACGGTTTCAGCATGACAAACTGCAAGCTAAAAAAAGCCGTGCCTTCATATGTATAAACTGGATGCACAAAATATGTATTGTGTGCCACCTCCCTGATGTCCCATATTTGTTCCTGCAGCGGTCCCAAGTGGCATATGCTCCCGCGATACCACATGGTCTGAATGGACTCCTGGAAATATAGGAGTGATCTGGCACTGGTACTCTTTGAAAACAAGGCGTTAGTTGTTCTACCATGAGATGCTGCATATCGACCTCTTCTGGAAGGAAGAAGTTCACATATAAGTTAAGATTCATTAACCTCTGATGATTAATCTATAAAGTTGGAGCCAGCCTCCCTATCAAGAAGCACGTTATTATGTCTGTTACAGCTGCTAGACACCAACCAAGATCGGGGGCCTTGTTTTCTGGATATTATTATATAGTCATACCCTAGGAGATAACCTCTGCCTTGAAGGGCTTACAAAGCAAAAAGACAAAAGAGTGAGCAATATAACTCTCAGGCTGAGCAAACATGGTGACCTTTTGCAAATGTCAAGTTAATACCATGATCTGGAAGTGGAAGGGGTTTATCAGAGGGCGGGTGGGTCAGCAGGGATGGAAGGCACTCAGGTTTCGGGGAGTGAGGTGAAGGAAAAGCCATAGCAGAAGCTGCATGGTATGAGATGGAGAGGAAGTGCACGTAGAACGTTCTATAGTCAATCAGCACATCCAGGAAGACAAACGGGGGGAAAAAGGAGTCTGATGACCCTGTCCACAGCTCACAGCATCACCAGCTCCTACCTGTAGCCTCTTCCCCAAAGCCACACAGCTTGGAGAGAGGAGATGGAGAAGGCAGGGGGTGGACAGCATGGTTCCTCCTACGTGCTGGTTCTGCACAGGCGGCTGGAGGTGTGATAACCCTGTTTTGGGGGTTGTTTCTCTCTGCAGCTCGGCCTCCTGCAGCTGTTTTTGTTGCAGCTGAGCCTCAGGGCTGGAGTGAGACATAGTTCAGCGCTCTAAGTCCAGGGCAGCACATAATTGAATATTAACAGGAACAGCTCCAGGAGCTACTGGGACTCAGGAAGTCACAATTCCTCCTCTTGCTGCTCCTTTGCCTTAGCGGGAGGTGATTGCTGGAGGCCTTAATGGATGTGAGACATAATATACTTCCTCCACATTAGCTCCAGTTTGCAAACTGAGGCTTTAACCACATCCTACCCTCTCTGATCATTTCCTCATGCACCTTTTCAGCAACATGTGAAGTGCACTAGCTACAGCCACCCCAGCGTCCCACAGGCAACCAAGCGGAGAAGTGCAGAGACCATACGAACATTGATTTTACACCTCATTTCTCCAGTGAACAAAGGGGTTCTCACCTTTAAGGCTTAGCAAAATTTGCCAAACATAAATTATTGAACTCTTTGCCTCTGTTTCATCCTTCTGAGAATGGGAAATATTTATTTGCTGATTGGCGATGTTATGAGCACCATACAAGGTCCATAAAGTGATTTTTAAGTTGAAAACCTTTGGTATCATGCCTTTGTTAAATATTTGAGGTAAAATATAGCAAGAAATTAATAGGTACTAGTGACTCTCCATACTGCCTGTCAAGACCATTTAGAGCTGCCCGGTGCTCAGTTGCTCCCTTTCCAAAAGTATGGATAGACATCATTCTCTCCCCAAAACCATGCTGCAGATCTACATGGAGAAGTTCAGTCTACAGTCATGTTACTTGTACAGAATAAATAAAGTGTTTCACAAGAAGAAAGTTGCCCACAGAAACCTGTCCATGCCATCTGATCATTCAAAACCTGGTGCTAGTCTAAGAAGGGAGAAGGTAACACCTCCAGAGCACCAGAAAATTCCCAAAGACCCTAAGGGCTATGCTGAGCAACAGTCAAAATCTTAAATTACTTCATTTTCTCCTTTTTTTTCCCTCTTCTTTCTCACTTTAAAATTCAGTGTCTTTCACCTTGGTGTATCATTTTCCTTCAGGTCCACCAGCACTTGTTCATTGCATGACCCCTTTATTTTTCAAAACACCCCTCCTCAATCTCCTTTTTTCATTAGTTGATGTACAATAGACTCTACCATGAGACTGCTTTTGGTTTTGTTTGATTTCTCTCTTTCTTTATCTCTACCCAGAGACATCCAGCAGATTGTTTCATAATCTTCCCAGAGTTCAGAGAAAGTATATTCCTTCCAGATAGCCTGTGAACTCCCTCATTCCTTTTCCTCCTCACCTGCCTTTCTTGAACAACAGTTCTGGCAAACTTTATCCACATATGATTCCTTATTAGGGAAAAGTAAGAAATGTTCTGTTTCCCAGCCACACAAGGTGTGTTTTTGCACAACTGCTTTGCATGCCAGCGCACTCACTGATTTTTCTAGCCCTTGGAAGTAAGGACCGCAGCACCACATTCATCCCCCATCAACCACACATCGTTTGTGGGAGATCTGCAGAAAAAGAGGCTCTTCGTTCCGCTTATATGGAGCTACATTGGTACATGAAAAAAGAAAATTGGTGAAAGTATGCAACACACAGAAGGAAGGATTGATTTTGTTATTGGTCGGGGAAAGCTCCGTGCTTCAGTTGGTATCACTGACTTCCTCCTGTTGTTGGATAATTAATTAACACCAACTGTGTGTTTGAAGCTATGCTAAAACGCAAACACAAGATTTGCATCAATGTTTTGCATTCTGGGTGGGCACGGGGAAGATGGAAGCATTGGCACACCTAGAGAAGACAGTCATGGAAAAGGAGAACTGGAGAGAGACTGGAGAATCCCCCCTCAGTGCCCTGAGCAGAATCCAACCATCCCCAAGAGAGGCTAATCAACTTCCAGAGAGGAAGACTTAAGAATAAATTCAGAAATTTTAATTCAAAGAAATTTGCTTCAAATTAGAAAGCTTTTAGGTTTGATTTGTGGGGTTTTCTTCTTTCCCAGATACCTAGTAACAACGATTTTTTCAGGAAATCAAGCCAATTTAGTTCTGTTGTACCCAGAACAATTGTCAATATCCTTTTTGTAAGTCTCCTCTGTCTTAGAAGATAGTTTTCATATTCTCATGCATTTTTTTTTCCCTTCTGAAAAAAAGCAAAGAAAATCAAGTTTTTTGAACCATTTATAATACTTGTTGCTCTCTCTACAATTTGTCTCCATCTTTCTTATACTTTCTCCTAGCACAGCATCCAAACCCACACCTGATATTCTGACTGAGCCCTCATTAGAGTGGAATAATTGCTTCTGATGTTTCACCTATTACACTCTTCTTCATATGCCCCAGAATAAGTTTTGTCTTTTTCTGCAACAGCTCTCTACTACTCAGCATCTTGTTCACGGCTCTTTTTCTGTTGAATGGCTGCTTGACCAGTGATTTGCCACTTGACATTGACATATTTGTTGCTTATGACCTTACTGAACCAAATCTGGTTGATTTTATATTACTACTTTAATTTCCCAGCAACATTTTGGAATGCATCCTCCAGAGTAACTGTATATTCTTTATTTCATCATCCAAATAACTAATGAAAATATTAGAATCAAGTCCAGGACCAAACCCTGTGGGAGCCCATTTGGAAATCCCTCTAAATTTGAAGGAAAGGAATTAGTAATTCTTGTGTGAATACAATTTTTTTTCTGTCAAGTACGTCTTAAGATGGTTTCACAGAGATCATAGTTCCTGGTCAGCTTATGGGAACGTTATGTGAAATGGTGTTAAAAACCCTGCTTATTTCAAAATATATGACATATAGTCCTTCTCCCTTATTCTACAACACAGTTGTTGGGTTCAAAGATGGAAATTAGCTGGTTTTAACATCGCTCAGTTATGACAAATCCAATCCGGTTGATTGTATGGTTCTATTTTCAGCTTAATAACTGATTATTTAACAGTTTATTGTATTATTTTTCTGCATTGCATGCTAAACTGACTGCTGTATAATTCCCTAAGTCCTTCTTCCCCCCTCTTTAAAGACAGGGGCTGTGTTTGCCCTTCTCTCCTCCTCTGGGATCTCCCCCGTTATCCATGAGCTCTCCCAGATAATTACTAATGAGTCAGAGATTGCTCTGGCTAGTGCCTGAAGTGCTCTAGGGGGAACTTCATCCAGTCCTGCTGACTTGAATTTGTCTAACTTCTCTGAATGATTTTATCTGTTTCTTTTCCTATCTTGGATTGTCTTACCCCCTTGGCAAAAGTAGTTCTGATAAATATCAGTTTATCATCCTTTTTTTTTTTTTTTTTTTTTTTTCTCCAGGGGTGCATCATAAGAAATAATGAATGGTCCAGTCTTTTTTCTGTTGTTATTTCTGTTGTCTCATTTTCTGTTATTTCAGTTATGTATAATTTCCATTGTCGCCTTCTTATTTCTGTTACTTTTACAGATCATTCTTTTATCACCCTCTGTATCTCTTCCTAATTGAAACTCATTTTGTCCCTGGTCTTTCTCATTTTAGTTCTCCATAGTCACACTTTTCCTTTACAGACATCATTTTCCTAGTCTTGTTTCCAGTCTTTGTACAGCTTAATGTCTTCTCCTTTTTCTGCTTCCCCCACTCTTTCCTTTCTTCAGAGGAAGACACTCCATGATTTTATTATCTCCTTCATTTTAATTAACTTCCACCTTCCTTTTCTCAGCAATCTGCTCCCCATTATTCGTCGGAGTCTAATCTCAGAGAGCTACAACAGTTTCCTCCTCCCACAGGAACTTTGCTCCATCATCTGAACTTTTGCTGCCAGCCTCCCCCAAACATAGTTTAAAGCCCTTCTGCTGGGCTTGCAAGGCAGTTATCGTGCAGTCTCTCTTTGCAGAGCACCCTTGGGTAATTTTCCAGTTAGGAAACCATTATTTATTTTTCTCTATTATTGCAGATCTAATTAATAATCAATTTTTCTCTTAAACCCATCCTCTCTTCTGCAATATGCTAGTCCTTGCCCTGACTTTTATTCCCAGCCAGAAGGATGAAAAAGGATATTTTCCATATCCTCATCTCCTTCCCCCTTGTCCCCAGTGCCTGGATTTAAAGAGTAGATAGGAGGCTTTATTTAAAACACTTTTTAGGGTGGTAGATTAATGTGATGGTTCCTGTAAGCATTACAGAGGTCACCTGCATGCTGAGGCACCCTTCTCCAGCTCGGTGGGAGACCGTAAAGGCATTTAGGAAATACAGTTAAGAGGTCTGAGTGTACTGTGCATTGAAACATGAGATTTAGAACGTCCAGCACACAGATGCTATTTTTTTTCCACCAAAAATTCTGTTGATATCTTTTAGGAAATCAGACAACAAACCCAGACCCGTATGAAATGCATTAAATTAAGCTCCCAGTCCTTTGGGTCACTGTTCTTCATAAACTGATTACATCTCTAAACAAAGAACAACATAAACCTTCAAGGTCGTGTAAGCAGCAGACCTGCAATTCCACCTACGTCCACCTACCTCTTCTTTCTCGTTAACTTGACACAGGTGGCTCTTGCTCAAGGCTTTCCTTAGGCTCTCCAGACTCGCTGAGCAGGTACAAGGACTTAGGTAGCATTTAAGCCAGATGACTATAGCTGTCAATCTGTGTTTCGGCAAAAAACAGTAAATAAGTAGCTCTCGGTATCTGAGCAGTCTGTTCCTCATCACTGGGGCTACTGGTGAAGCTGAGCATTTTGCCACCTCAGAGCCAGCACGTACCTACAGTGCTGAGCCCACGGAGAACACTTGGTGGGACCCAGAAGAGTAGAGGTTATTCAGGCTTAAGATGATAAGGCTTACTGCTGTCTTTAACTACCCACAGGAGATTATTGAAAAGACCACGTCAGATTTTTCTTGAAGGTGGGCAGTGATAGAACAAAAGACAATCAACCCAAGTTGTGGCGGAGGACGTTCCAACCAGATATTAGATGGAAAAATAAATGACAATGAAGGCGATCAACTACTGGAACAGGAGTCCAGAGAGCTTTTGGGATCTCCATCCTTGCAAATCTCAATGGGGCAAGGTTCTGAGAAATCTGACTGCAGGGTGAGGTTAGCCCTGCTGTGGGAGGGGAGTCTGGAGATCCCTGGAGGTCTTTCCCTCGCCAAGTTGTTGGGTGATGCTGGGATCCTGTGCAGATGGGTCTGGGGTGGTTGTATTGCTGTCCTGCTCGTTTGAGATGATGGCCAACACAATTGCTAGACTGCCCGAGTGTGTTGGTTCTGTGCACGTAAATTTGTAAGACTACTCTGTGCTGAATCCAGAAGACTATATTTCATATAATAAGAAAATCCCAGGTAATTATGAATTAATTGGTTTAACACTGATCCCAAACAATAAAAAAAAAAAATCTGATATAGGCTATGGTTAGTAATGAATTAAAGGATGCTAACCTGATTGATATGCCTGAGCAGTTTTATGGAAAGCCTGTCATGTCAAACAAATGGATGTTTTTTTAATGAGAATGTAAGTTTGGTTAATAAAGATAAGGCTGTTATAAATTATTTAGATTTCTGCAAGTTATTGAACAGTTCCTGAACACGTTCCCAATTAAAGGAAAATGGTACAAAACCTAATCTGGTATACTAAATGGATTAAAAACTATTTCAGCAAGAGATCTTATAATGTAGTTTGAAATTCAATTATACTAGAGATATTGAAATCTTCCATTTATTTATTTTGGACCCTGGATTGTTCAGTGTCTTTAGGACTGACCCAGAGGAAATGATAAAAATCACCACCAATAAACTTGCAGATGATGTGAAAGTGAGCTGTACCGGGCCCGTGGTAGGAGAGCAGCAAGGAAATAAGATGAATACAACAAAGTGCAGTGTCACTGTTGTGAAAAATATAGATCATGTTTGCAAGACAGAAGACAATGGCCCAGAATGTGGGAGCAATGAAACAGCCCAAATAGCCCACTAAACGGGAACATGTTGAGAGTGAGAGAATTTTGCAGCATCCCCAACTCAACTAACAGCACTGAAAGCTTTTTTTTTTTTTTTTTTTTGCAAGAAAAAGACTTTGTGATGTTCTTGAAGATGGAGAAGAGATTGATTTGCCACCCAGGATGGCATTCAGTAAGCCATTGCAAGGAGGTACAGATCACCACCATGCGGGGATTTATATCAGTACAAGAGTGGGAGGTTGCTGCTACCCACCTCCTCTGCACTTGCAGGTGCCTGGGACCCCTCTTCCCTGCCACGGCAGGGATCCAGGATGCCGGCCAGCAGCTGGAGAAGGGAGTGAGCCTCCATGGAACGCTTCATATTCCTCTTCCTCATCCCTCTTTCCTCACTCGCTGGCACGAGGCATCAGCTGGTTTGTTGGTACAAGGGAGATTGCAGCCTCCTTCGGCTGTCACGTCCTGAACCCCTGCCAGATTTGTGTTGCAAGAACTGATGCCAGTGTTTTTAACCCAGGGTGTATTTGGCCCCTAGTGTTCTCCATGACATAGAATAAACATTAGGGAGGAGATTCAGGCTTCAATGAGAAATGCTTTCCCATGATACGTTTTCATTTTGGCATGCACACTGTTTATGATGAAAGGATCCTAAAATAATTGTATTAGATGAACCGTCTGTTCTTCTTGCTTTGAGGCCAGTACAGCATGACATTTCAGAGATAAAATGTTGTGGAACAGCCTCTGACTTATAGCCTGATGGAACTTTTCTGAAGCCATTCTTCTTTCTCCTTTTATTTGCTTGAGGTTTATAACCTGAAAACGTCAAGCTTGCATCACAGCATTGCCAAAAGATCATCCTGTGCATTAGCTAAACCTTAAATTGTCAGCAAACTTAATTTTTCTTCAGAAGGCTGATTCACAAGCGGTCAGCTCCTCAGTGGAAGGAACTCCTCCCTCCAATTCAAAGGAATTCCAGGATCCGCAAGAAATACTACATTTCCAGGAGGAGACTCTGTCCTTAGGAGAACTTATTTCTGTGTGCAAGTTCAAGTGAGTCTACAGGACCTTAAATCAACAGAGGCCAATGCCAGATCAGTTGCTGAGTAACTGATACTGATCATCACATCCTGACCAGCTGGATGAATGACAGCAACAATTTCTTGGGATAGCATCTGAAGTCTTCTGCATTTTCCTTCTGTGCAATTAACTCATGACTGTAACCTTAATGAGGGGAAATTAATTTGTGTCACAGATAGACAATTTTGTACTGTGTCCTTTGGACAAAGGTATGTAGTTATAAAAACTCTGAATCATTATGCACATTGCTTAGATTATTGCAATTACAGGAAAGTGAAGCGCGTGCCTTGCCAAATGCTTTGAGAGTCACAGGTGAAAAGGGCTAGCCAAAATCCACATCATTCATGTTGGGCCAGATTCTGCCTGTCTCCTTTGGGAAGTGTTCTGTGTCTCAAAACAAGAAGGCAAAAAGTTTAGTGGGTCCTTGCTGCTCTTCTCCTTTATACACTCTGCGTTGTGGAAAGAGATGGGATCCCATCATGCTGTTTTTGGTGGAAGGACACGATGCACCTTGAAGGAGTTCAAGGCCACATCTCCAACATCACCAGGACACCCAGAAGCAATGCTGAGGGACACAAGCTGACCCTAACATGAAGTATGGCATATGATGTACCTGGCAAAAATCTTCTTTTCATGTCTGTGCAGGTCCTTTTGCTGTAGACAGTGACCACGCAGGGCACAAGCTGAGCCTTCACCATCACAATTATTTATGTTGCACTAACTTGGGATAGTTGCTTCATAGCTGAGATTTTTGAAAGCCACTGAGGACAGTGACAATTGGAGGATGATGGAAGTCTCAGCCTAAGACATGACAAGTCCTGCCCCTAAGACCTTGGGACTGGCACTTCTGTCTGCACCTTAACAAGCAAATGGGACAAACTGAGCAAGTAATTTTTGTTGGATCATTTATTTATTGTTCTGTGCAAAGCACAGGGTGTAACTATCCCCAGTAATTTTTGGCTATTGAGCTAGCATCAGACATCACTGTGTTACTATTACAGCAAAACATATTAGCTAATCGTGAATTTACTTTTAGCCACGGTGACTGCACGGCTTTCCTGTTTTTGCGCAACGCTGCAGGACGTGAGACAGATCCCACAGTCACTAATTTCTCCTGGGTGGAGACTTGCGTATTGCAAACAGCCCCATGGGTGTGGGAATGCGCACAGGGGCATCGCTGGAGGTCGTCTGTTGGACGGGTTGGACCTTGGTCTGTTCCAACAGCAACGTCTACACTAGTGACTAAGTGGGGTCAGGGCACAGGGTCAAGTGTTGCCCACGCTGTGAAATCTTCGATGTGGTCCCTGGTGTAGTTTAGCCAAGGTCAATAAATGCTCTCCCAGAACACGTCTGGGCACAGTCCTGAGCCTAACACTCCTGATGGATGATTTGACTACAAGGTCCCTCTTTGGAGGGTAGAAGGGTTTGTCCTGGTGATCAGGTGCCACCAGTGGGACTCGGCGGGCTGGGGAACACAGTCAGTATGGCTGTTACTCGGTTGTTCTTCCATGGTAGTTGCTGTCAAGAGGCATTACCCAGGTGTATTACAGTCCTTTGATTTGTCACAGATTTTTAATGCAAAGAAGGCTTATATTTCCTAGTGACTTAATGCTTCATAGCTAATCTTCCCCAAAATACATGGAGGTACATCAACCAGTTCTAAAGACCTCTTGTTCTTTTTGTTCTTTAAGTCATCCTTTTTTTTTTTTTTTTTTTTTTAACCAGCCTCTCTTTTTCTGCTTTCATATGACTCCTCTAGATAAACAGGGGTTGCCAGCACTCGGAGAGAGGAGCTAGAAAATACTCCCAAAGCACAGCACCTGGAAACACAGCCAGCATGTATAAGCCATGGCTGAGACACAGTCTGGGCACTTGTCTTCTCTTTTTTGGGGATTGTTGATGTGGTTTGCATGAGAACATCTGTCATGGTTTGAGCCCAGAGGGCAACTGAGCACCACACAGCTGTTTGCTCTCCCCTTCCCCCTATCAGGAATGCGAAGGAGAAAATGAAGCAAAATGGCTCAGGGTTCCAGATAAGGACAGGGAGGGGTGGCTCACCCATTACAGTCAAGGGCAAAAGCGAGGCTTGTTAGGGGAAGGAAAAAAACCCCATCACTAATTCAAATGCTAACAAAGACAACACTTAACAGACAAGGTGGGATGGTAAGAAGAGCCACCACATCTCAAAACACCTTCCCCCCACCCTTCCCTTCTCCCCAAGCTCAGCTCTGCTCCCCATCTCTCTCCCTCCTCCCCCAGCAGCGCAGGGGGCAGGGAATGGGGGTTACAGTCAGCTCACCGCTCCTCCCTTCTCAGGAGTTGGGGTGCACATCCCTCCCCTGCTCCACCTGGCCCCCCTCTCACTGCAGACAGTCCTCCACGAACCTTCTCTGGCGTGTGTCCTTCCTACCTGATGCAGCCGTTCCCGAGCTGCTCCGGCGTGGGTCACCCCCGCGTGTTGCAGCCCTCCCAGCGCCGAACCACAATCATCAGGGGCTGCTTCTCCCCTTGGAGCCTCTGCTTACTTTGAGTGCAGTTGCCTGTCCTGGTGTGGGCTCCTCCACAGGCTTCAGGTCGGTCTCTGCTCCACCACGGACCTCCATGGGTGGCAGGGGGGGTGGTCCTGATGTCCCACCATGTGATACAGGGGTCTCAGCTCTGATGCACCTTCCTTCTTCCTTCCCCTGACCTCAGTGTTCCCATAGGTGTCTTTCTTGGAGTCCCAACCCCCTCTCAGGTTCCCCTTATTAAGCATATTATTGCAGAGTTGCAGCCACCCTTGCTCATTGGCTCATCCCTGGCCAGAGGTGGGTCTGACTTGGAGCCGGGGGAGCTTCGAGAAACTTCTCACTGGGGCCACCTCTGTAGCCCCCTCCCTCGCTACCAAACCCCCCACCACTCCAAGCTAGCACAGCATCCCAAAATGCCCTTTATGTACCAGGCAGGGCTAGGCATTATGGGCATATGCCCTGGAGCTGATGCCTGCTTCTCTCCATCCACCGTATGGAATGAGACTCAGCCTTGGATGCTCCGGTGCCTGAAAAGGACAGTAGCAGTGTCCATACTGAGAAACCAGCTCCCTGGTTCCTAGGTCTGTCCTAAACCTGCACCCAAGAAAGACCAACTTATGCAGCAGCCTGTCCTCTATGCAAAGGGCACCTGAGGCACAGTGTACTCTGTGCTGGAAGAAGACCAGGACCATACCATAGCAAGCCCCACATCGAGAGGACCAGTCATACCCCAGCAAGCCCCATCAGGTGCTCTCACCGCTGGCTCCTCCTGTGACTCCCAGGCTAGCTCCTCGCTCTTCACGTGCCTCTCAGTCAGCCACTACCAAGGGATGTCCTGGATCCCCAACCCTTCTGCAGGGTGGACTCAAAAAGCCACCGATGAGGAAGGAGATGCTCAACCCTGTAGGTCTTCCATGGCCTATCCTGGAAGGCAGGCGTTGTGCAGCCTTGATGGAGATATTACATGTACTCGTCTTTTGTCGACACTTTAGTTTTTGTTAATTTTGGGTAAACAGTCTTCCTCTAGCAGAATAAGCTCTCTTTTGCATTATGCTGACTTTTTGCTGGTATAATACAAAAAGCACATGGGCTTTTGCTGACGCTGTTATTCCAGCAAAATGTTTAAGCACGGGCTTAGCCTAATTCTTTGACAATATTCCCAGATTTATTACATGCAATGAGCAAGCACAGAACAAGTATTTCACTGACAATTTCTGGATTGGAAACAGACACAAAGAAATAATTTCTCTTCTCTGCAACATCCTAATTGCTCCTTTTTCTCTCTGACAAACTGTAAGATTACCAGTTTCCTAGGAGGTTTCCTTACTGTGTCTCATACATTAAAAAATTTCCAATTTGTTTTAATGCCCTTTCCTGTTTGCATTTTGAGTTGTCCCTTAGTTTTCTCAATATCCAGATTATACCAGACCTTCCAAGGTTTAAAGCCTATGGTTTCAAAAGATATTAAGTGATTTTAACAGTGCCTTTCTTTCAAAATGCATCTGTGAATGTTTTATAATATTTTTCTGTCGTGCTACTTATTTTTTAGTACTATTGAGTTGTATATTTTAATGAAGATTAAAACAGCTGAAGGACAGTCCACTTACTTACAAATGAAAATCAACTGCAATTTTAATGTTATGTAATACACCTTTATGGGAAAAATCTCGTAGAACTGGGTAAGGAAAGAAAGCAGTGGGAGTCAATAGATATTTAACTCAGTTTTATGGAAGTTATTTTAAAACACTGTAGAGTTAAACAGAGAATAATTTAATTTTTACGGAGTTTTTAATAACCTCTAAAATTCTATTGCATTGATTTAATATCACCTAAGAGCTCAACAGAAAGGTATAATTTCCTGCTAAATTCTATAGGATCGTACCGTAGATTTGTATCCTAAAAATAATTTTATGCCCAAGAGAACATCTTCTCTGAGCAGGAGTCTGCCTCCCCCCAGCTACATCTCTGTAAGATGCTTTAGCCTGAGTTCCTTTTGCTCACATTTTGTTTCTAATATTTTATCTCTATGGAATAAAAGGGAGGGAAAGAAGAAAGAAGAGGTTGCCTACCTCTTTTTCAGTTACTCCGCTTAATAACTCAATGTCTTTCTCTGTTTGCCCAAATGTCTGCTTTTGGAAGCTCCATATCATGTCATAAATGCTACTTGTTTGAACAAACAGAGATTTATTTACGGTGCTGAAAGGACTTTTTGTGCTCCCTGCCTCATTTGCAACATTATTACTGATTGATTTCTGCTGTACCTATTATTGACTTGCCAGCAATATTCCAAAGTAAGGTTGGGTGTATGTCAGAAAAATTTGTTGCCTTACACTGAGCCTTTTTCGTCACCATTTACTAAATATTGTTCCTCTACCCAGCTACTGCTCCAATAAACCAAAACAGCTAGCTGTTGTCTGAAATGAAGAATAATTGGAAACACCATGCCTGCTTCTTTCAGCGCAAGTAACAATTCAGCCATTTAGGGCTCTTCTAACACTCCTGAACGCTGAACTGCTGAAATTTTGGCTCCTGTTAGGTAGTAATATTCAAATTTACAAACTCCTGGCAGCATTTACCTCCATGCTACACAAAGACGGAGCGGTCAGGCTAAAATAACACGCGGGATCCGAATTACTGCATGCAAAAAGCCAGTGGGTGAAGTTGCAGCATCTTACCTGAGTGTTTCCTAACCAAGGATTTGTTTGCAAGTGGCAATTAATGAAGCTTTAACGATATTCTCTGGGAAATACGTGCAGCGAGACTGCTCGCGGAGCTCTCCGGGGCTGCTTTTTGCTCGCTGCGCTCCTGCAGGCCCGTTGCGACGGCCTCCAGGCTGGCAGCGTGAGCTCCGGCGTGCTGCTCCGTCACGAGTGGAGGATGGGGAGGGACACCCCACGTTTCACCCGGGGTGCCAAAGCTCTCAGAGGGTCGGACGCGGGAGCCCGCAGGACGTGCAGGATGCCAGAGGTAAGGCTGGGAGAGATCCCACCAGGGCTGGATTGCAGCCTCCTGCTCCAAATACTCGAGTCCATACCTACAGAGAGAAGATTTCAGGACCTCACTAGGTGATGATGCCTAGCTAGCTATAAACCCAAGCAACAAAATTCTCTGCTTGAGATACCAAAGAGATGTAGACCCAGCACAAAGCACACTAGTGTTGTCTCCTTTCCCCAGCAGCTGGCTGTGACTCCTCCCTTGGTTCCCCCTCCCAGACATGACTCGTATCTGCAGGGTGGTGCGCCTGGGATGCCACCTCCTTAGCTTTGACCACCCAGTCTGGTGCCCGTGATGCATCCGATGGCAAAAGTCTCTCCCCCGCTCCTGTCTCTGAACTTCGAGCTCTCTCCCGTGGTCCCTGTATCACAGGGACGCTGTGTCATCAGTTCTCTTTCGCTTAGGAAAAGTTATTTCTGGATTTAAGCACAATGGTCTCCTGCCTTTTCAGGAAGACATAGGCATGACGTGCTGTTCAGATGATGGCTCTCCCTTGCTTGTCCAGCTGAGGGGATGCAGGACACCCCCAGAATCCATTTGGGGGAATTTTCAACCACCTTGAGTTTCAATGGGGAACCATCTGGAAATGTTTTTTCAGACACAATTCAGCTCAGCCCATTGGCAGTGAAGATAAATGAAGCTTGCCCATAGAAAGCTCCTCCAGCACCGTCTGATTCCTGGTTTTGTTGCTTTTTCAAGTTTGTAAGCCTAAGGTCCAGGAGGAAGATAGAGCAATAGTGACTCACGTGGTGAAAGGGTCTTAAAAAAAAAAAAAAAAAAAAAAAAGTATACAAAGCATTTATACTTTGGACGAGAAAATGTAGACCAGCAGAACCCATGGTTTGTCCAGAGGGCTAGTGAGTAGGCAGATGGACCATTGTCTGAAAATGGCACAAGGTTGGCACCTCTTCCAGCCCAGGCATCCCCACTGGGCTAGGCTACACCTGAGCCCCAGGCAGGAAAGAAGAAACACCAGAGCCTCCAGGAAAAGCCACCACTGATTTCATTATTGCTAATCTTTGGCTACAGATGATCCTTAGATACCGTAGTGATAGATGAAGCACAAGGATGCAGAGAGAGAGATACAGGACACCATCAACAAAGTGGGATGCCACTCGCAGGGCTCCACGTCTGATGGCACAGCACGGATTGGGAGTGTGCATCTGCTTCTAGCCTTTATAGCACGGGCAGATATTCGGGCAATAAAGACAATAGTGAGTTTATTTTGACTCCTTAAACAGATGATCCCTGTGCACCGTGCAAATATAGGTGAGATGGACTGCCCAAGAGCCCTATGAGTAAAACAGGTGCTTCTGTGTCCTTTTGATGGGTAACATAGAAGGAGAAGTTGGAGACAGACATGCAACCGAGCAGAGCCAGCAGGGATTCTCAGAGGAGACGTCCTGGCTCTGCTGAAATGGATGAAAAACCTGCCACCGGCTTTACTGGGATTTCAGCCCAGGACTTTTGGATGTTTTCTGCACACTTCTCTTGCTGTCTCTGTTATAGTGAAGCTGTAAGAGGCATCAGATTGCATCATTGTTTGGGCATCACATGAAAAAAGCCTTGTGCAATGCTTCTCCTGTGCTACTGGCGTATTTTTGCCATCTCATGTGGCACATCTCTTACTTTGTCTTAAAAGTATAACTGGCTGGCATTAAGGCATTTTAGATTATATTATATTATATTATATTAGTCCCTGGAAGTCCAAAGTGGTACCAGGAGAGCAGTAGGGCCCAGCTGGAAAATGTGTTACAGCCCATAAAACACAATCCTTTGGGTGTGAAAGGTTAGACTGAATTATCCAGCTATCTCTTCATTATTTAGAGTGGTTAATTATGGAATTAGATTGATGCACAGAAGGCCTCCCCTCTCCACCATGTGGGGTCAGGTCTCCAATAAGACAACACACAACCATCCTGTACAGTGCGGGGAGAAAATTCCCTTACCTTCCTCATGGAGGCTGTGGAGAAATTGCACCTGGGTGGCCACGTATGCCTGAAGAAATGAGCAGGTCCAGCCAAGGAGATTTGGAAGAACAGGACTTTCTGCAGTCCATGGCCAGCACATTTCTTTCCTACCTCACCTGTAAGATGCAGCTGTTACATCTAGTGCTGCTTCCTGGGGGTCACTGCTTCTTGGGCTATGGCACTAGATTTTATAGAAAGGGAAACTGAGGCGTGCATAGGGGGACAAGCATACAGATTTGCTACCACCCAACACACTGGACATAGCAGGAAGGGAGTGTGTTCCTTCTATTTGGCCATGACACCTCATGCCATCTCCCTGCCTACCCTTTAAGCTCCCGCTCACACGGAAAGCATCACTTGACAGCTTCTATACAGCACTTCCCAAAGCACCTGCCTTCTCCTAGCAGGTCTCCTTTCCAAGTCGTGAGGAGGCTAAATCCCACTTTGTAAACTGGACTTGGTGATGCCACCATCTTCTGAGCTCTCCAGTTCTTCACGTGGTCAACGAGTCCCTGAGGGAAGGTGATTTTGGGGGCAGATCACTCTGAAGAGCATCCTCCCTCCTCAGCCTGTGCTCAGGGTGGAGGTGGCACGGCTCATCCCCTGCTGAGCTGAGGAGTCATCCGGCTGGCGATGAGGCAGGGGCTGGCAGCACCAGTTGGGGTGATCACTGGTCCAACCATGGGCTGCAAACCCTAAAGTTCACCACTGGTGTGGTCGGCATCCTTCATCCCAACCGCAGCAGCGCAGTACGTTGCCAAACAGCTGTCGGCGTTGAAATGTCGGCAGCAGCCGCTGGCAAAAGCAGCTGGCTGGATTCAGGGAAATATTATGGCTGAAGTCATAGGAGCCAGAGCTGGTGCGAAAAAAAAACCGTCCAAACTCTGAAATCACTAAGCAGTCATTAGATACACATGAGCAACGGGTCAGGGAGGCAGATGGAGTCATGCACACGAGGCGCATCCCTTCGTGAGTCAGGTCCTTGTCAGAAGCGTGTGACCAGGAGCAGGAAAATGCTAAAAAACCCAAAGTACTGGAGCAAATCCCAAAAGTGAGTGGTGCACAGTTGGCTCAGAGGAGGCACTGCTGGCTCTGCGTGGCTGGTTCTGATGACGCAGAGCTCCCCTTCGAGGGGAGACCAGCTTGGCAAGTGCCCTGGCCCAGGGAGGCATGCGGGGAGTTCAAAGTCAGAGTCATACGTGGTGCATGAGATCATCTGGTTGGGCCTTTCCGAGATGACGAGCTGATGTATTTCCCTGGTTCATCCAGCGTGGAGGCTCATAGGGATGCCCAGCAGAAGCACGTGCTCCAGCCCAGAGAAGTATCATGCAGGGAAGGAGCCACCATTCCCTTCGCCACTCGTCCCAGTGGTAGATCAGGTTTCCCACTGAAACTTTTCTCTGATTTGAGCTTGTCTGGCTTCCACTTTGAGTCATCAGTTCTTGCTATGACTGTTTTGATGTTTAAAGAGCCTATGAGAGCCTAGCATGCCACATCATGTGGAAGTACACATGAAGATCAATCATCTTCTGCCTAGCTTTCAACCAGCTAAAAAGCCAGAGCTTTCTTCACCTCTCCCTCCAAATCTTTGCCTCCAGCCCCTGAGTAGCACTAATCATAGAATCGTAGAAACATTTAAGTTGGAAAAGATCTTTAAGATCCTCAAGTCTAACCTAACACTGCCAAGCCCACCAGTAAACCACGTCCCTCAGTGCCACGTCTACATGTCTTTTAAACACCTCCAGGGGTGGTGACTCAACCACTTCCCTGGGCAGCCTGTTCCAAGGTTTGGTAACTCTTTCAGTGAAGAGATTTTTCCTAATATCCAATCTAAACCTCATCTGGTGCAACTTGAGTCCATTTAATCTTGTCCTACTGCTTGTTACCTGGGAAAAGAGACTGACCCCCACCTTGCTACAAGCTCCTTTCAGGAAGTTGTAGAGAGCGATCAGGGCTCCCCTCAGCCTCCTTTTCTCCAGCCTGAACACCCCCAGTTCCCTCAGCCGCTCCTCCTCATAAAACTTGTGCTCCAGACCCTTCACCAGCTTCATTGTTTTCCTCTGGATGTGTTGTTTCTCTTCTGTTCTTTTTACCCCTTTTACAGCATCCTTTCCCAAGCATGAGCTGGGAAGAGCTCCCCTCCATGTGCGGAGAGGAGGACATGCTTCTTACAGAAGGTTTGCATCAGCCATTTTAACCAGTCTCACACTGGGAGATCATATTGAGTTCCTTGTTTCCTGAATGATTTCCATTGTTAATCTTTTCAAAATATAATCCCTCAGTAGATAGGGATGACCTGCCGTCCTTCTCCCTAGGTGGAGAACTTGCCATTGGCAAACAGGATCTCCATGGGGAGCCTAAGTCAGACTATTCATCCACCCATGTGTCATCTGAAAGCGGCACATCACCGGCGGGGTCTTTGTATCTACCATCAGACCTCCTTCTGATCCCTGACACCTCACCTTCAACACTGCATTTGGTGCTAATTCCCAGCTGAGGCTGGTCTTTGGGGTCTGCCAGGCAACCAGTTTTTAATCCATTTTGCAAATGGTTCTTTGATAATTCAGAGTGCTGTTTTTTGAATGGAAATGTATCACCACCAAGTATGTATGGAGTATGGGGGTACGAAGACAAAAGTCTGATCATATTGTACAGTCATAATTGTCTCTGTCAAACAAATCCTCAATCTCATTCAAGGACGATAAACCAGGCTCATTTGAAAATACTGGTTTTCTATCAAAACCAACTTGACTGATGTTGATTATATTCTTGTAATTTAATTCCATATGGATGGTATTGTATCTAGCGCTTCCCCTGTTTAGCATGGGATCTGTTGTCATGCCTATAGTTACCTGTGCTGTCCTCCTTGCCTTTTCATCAATGCATTATCCTTCTCCTGGCCTTCAGGAGCTCCTCCATATGCTAAGGCTTGCAGTAAAATCAACATGAGCAGTCCAGAGGCCCGTGGAGGCAGCTTTTATGGACCCCTCGATGCAAATTTCCTAGCTGACTGATATAAAAATATTTGTCTATAGTAGATATCCAATATCCTCCTTGGTTCTACCAACAGATGAGATTCATCTTACCTAATTTTAGCTGCCGAAAAGTCAGGTGTTCGGTGTGAGCCAAGTCTAGCCTCCCCCTCTCTAGTCAATGGAGGGAAGCGCTTTTAGAAAGCGACTCATCCCACCCATCTCTGGAATGACTGAATCACCCTCCAGAAGAGCTGTCTCTCTCCATCAACTGCTTAGAAAGGCAAAATAGCTATCTGGATCAGACGCTAATGCTTGATGGCCCCCTGTTAGTAATGATTTAACATCTCTATTGCAAGTGCTCCCTTTGTTCCTCATATACCTTAAATACTTCTTATCTTCCTTATCCTCTGCAGCCCAACCACCATCATGTTGCCTCTCACAGCCACAGTTTCCCTAATTATTCGCTACATGATGCCTTTACCTGGTACCTGTATCCCCTCTTTCCTCTGCTTTTTGTTCATTAAATACTGCTTTTCATTTCTTCTTGCTGCTTGCATCTTGCCGTTCACCCAAGATGAGCACCATACTGAACACTGTAGTTTTTTGGACGTCCCCAAAAAACTCTTCTTTGCAACCTTCCCATTTCCATCCAAGGGGTTTCATCTCAATATTTTATCCCATTTCTCTCCACAGCTTTGGGAAACCTACTGTGCCACCAGCTGCTGCATCTCTCTTTGAGTCTGTTCTCTCTTAGCTCATACCAAATGCTGTCACAGGTGACGTTCGCAAGTCTGTGAACAGCCACCAGCTTCCAGTCCAGTGATAAATATAATTTTATCTGTCATAATGAGGTTTGAACCAGTTGGCTCATATTTGGTGCAAGACCATTTGTGTCAGAAATGATCTCCTTTAATTTTTAGAAGACTTGCGGATGTTTTTTCTGCTGGCTGCCTGAAACCTGTCACATACCTGACTCACACTGACATTCTCCTTAACAACAGCTGTATTTTCTAAAATGGATTATGAATATGGACTCACAGAAAAGCTCATTTTGCTCTGTTCTGTAACACCGTGACCCATGTAGATTCTCAGATGCTACAAATACTTGCTCTTGGGCTTGATTAAAATCAGCCTGACTAGTTTTTAAAACTGAGAGGATATAGAAGGTATATGGGCCAGCATGCCTCAAGAGCAAGCCTCTAATCATATTTTACCAATAACTCAAGTAGAAATCTTGAGACAAACCACTTTTTCTCTCTCTGCCTCCCCATCACTATAAAGGAAATAATATCAAAACTGCTTTTCAGAAAGTTCTGAATTTCTTAGATGCAAGAAGTTGCAAAAGTACAGACAGTTACTACTGCAGACTCATGCTCATAGGAGATGTTTTCAGCTTGGAGAACATTCAGATCTAGTTCTCCCTTTAAATAAACTGGCTCACATGATTACCTCTGTAATGAGTTGGGACCCACAAAAAACACACTGTAACAACCAGAGTTCTGAAGAAGTATTAGTACAAGAGAGCTCTTATAAATGGCCCACATCCAGTTTTACAAATAGAGATAAGACAGGGCCTGTAAAAAATCAGACATCAAGTCCAAATCTGAATTCTCCTAGGACTCATATGTATTCATTTCTCCTCCCTCTCCCCCTTTCCTCCTTCCCTGATGCTTTTGCCAAAGTAGATGAGCTGGCTACTGTTAATGGCATCATCCCGAACATTTCTCATGTTGCAGCACCGAGACTTGTTAAAGAAAATCACCGTGTAATGGCATTACTTTGCACTTTTATACAGTACCTTTCAGCTGGGAACTCCAACGCCTTCTGCAAGCACAAATCGATTAAGCCCCACAACGTGCTGCCTGGTAGGAGCTGTCGCCCACCTTTGCCAGCCACCACGCAGAGGCTCGGTCTGCTCGGCTCACCCCATGCTGCAAACCCATGGTGGAGTCAGGACATGAAAGCAGGGACTGATTCTTCTTCTCCTCTGACTCCCTCCATGGCACAACCTGGCCATCAGGTTGGGTTTGTTGTTTTTTTTTTTTTTTTTTTTTTGAGTTCAAAGGTACTGGCAGCTACGAAGTGGGGGAAGATTTGGCATGTTCCCTCCTCCCCTCTCCCCCCAGTTTAGTGCACTGGGCGGAGTAAAAAATGATGGACTATTGGTAGAGAAGAGCTTTCTGCATGTGCATCTCAGTGGTGGGAGGTCAACCATGCAATGGGTTGAGGACTGGGCAGCTCTGGTGAAGGTGAAGGTGCTCAGGCTCCCCTGGGTCCCACCTTGGCACACCAAGCCTGCTGGGATGGGGGAGAAGCATCCTCCCAAGTCCTGACCCCCGAGCTCTTGCTCGGGCCACTGGGCTCCTTCTCTTCCACCAAGCACCGGAGGAAACGCTCGTGCCTCGTGCAGGAAATGGTGCAGCTTAGAAAATCCTCCCCGTCCCTCCCTTAAATTATTTAATGTCCTACAGGAGCAGATGACCCCTGCTAAGCAGACTGTCAGGAGAGCAGCAGCCTTTGATGCAGTAATTGGAAATTTCCATTCTTTGCTTGCAGCCTTGAAAAACAGAAGAGTCTAATATACTGGGAAATCTCCATGCTGAGCTAGGAAATTTCCATGATGGAAATTTTTAATACATTCTCTGGCTTTAAACTATTCAGGTTGATGAGGCTTGGGGTTTTTATTTTGTGTTTCGTGTTGTGTTTGGAGGTTGTGGTTTGGATTGTTTCTGTTTGTTTGTTTGCTTTGCAATTTGCTTAAAAGAATCAATGAATGACTGTGGGAAGGGTTGGAAAAATCAGCCAGACCAAAGGAAAGTAATGCATTTGCAGGAGAAACACGTGCAGGACTAGCAAGGCACCTGTAACACTCCTGGCCAAGCCAGAGATAATGGGAACCTGTATTTTGACAAGACGATAGCTGCCAGCAATGTGGCAGAGGACAGCGATGACTCCGCAAGAAACTCTGCAGCACAGCTTTGAAATGTTGGAGCTTTTGATGCTCTTTCAGTGAAAAGCCCAGGAGCCCAGGGGGTGAATATGCCTTTGCCCACTCACATACTTTTCAGACCACTCAAAATAAAGCAGGTAAATAACAGAGAAACAGTTCTTAAGAGATACCTCTCTGAGCCTTTGGTCTACATACCTGGCAGTTCTTGCTGGTGCTTTGAACAGAGAGTTCTCAGGGACAGAAAATATAGGAGGGAATTGTCAGCTGTGCTGTAAAAATTATGATGAGGAGCTCGTAGGAACGAGGGTGGGAGGACAGCAAAGGAAACACGTTGGAAGCAGAGCTACTGCCTTTCCTGAATGTAATACTGAGATGCTGCACAGGCTCCCAGTTGGCTTCTGCGAACCTGTCCCGGGCTGCAGCCTCTGAGGCTCTGCCAGAATTGTGCCCAGCGCCCTGCACGTGCCTCGTCCTGTCACATACGGACGGTGGGGCTGCTTCTGCCGACGCCTGGCATCAAAATGCAACGTGGCCCTGACATTTCAAAATAACAATGTGAAAAGAAAACCCCAAAAAACTAAAGTCCCTTGGCATCAAAGCCCCCTTCATCCAGTGGGGCAAACCAGCAGAAGGGGTTGGTCTTATCACCCGCTGGACTATTTATTTACATAAGCAGAAATTAGGGACTCGTGGAAACGGAGCAACTTCATTTTGTCAGCCAGCTCCTTGGAAGCAACAGGGATGGGGAGGGAGGGAGACAGCCTGACCCACACCAGCCGCTCTGTCTTTGGTCCAGAGTTTTCTTGTGGGGATGATGCTCGGACACAAGCACCTCCACAAAGCTAGCCTAACCCAAAGACAATGGGAGCTTCTTGTCTGGCTTCTTTCTAATGCCCCAAAAGGTGTTTTCTCCCTTTGGCCACGTGCCCCCAAATGCATTCAAGATGTCCCCACCAGTTCCCAGCGTGCAGGAGCACAAAGGAGACACTGAACTGGGATGAATGGGCAGGGGACCAGCCAGTTCTTCATGTCCAAGCACCACACAAAAACAAAAAACAAACTTGTGACACAGCAGGGAACTTCACCTCTCTTCTAGCTGTTATAGCATGTTGCACCGAACTACTGATGTCCTTATTTACCTGTGCTCCTACAGGGCCTTTTAAGCTAGGAGAAGACACTGGTCAGGTGGCAGAGGGTGAGAAAAGGTAGGACTGGTCCTTCTGAGCACCAGTCCTTTTGCCACTGGGTCAACTCATGAGAGTATCCTGAAGATCCTCTTTGTTTTTGCATCACTTAAGCCCTAAATACAAAAGGACCAAGGCACCAAACCAAGTTATCTCTAATGAGGAAAGAGCTAAATTGTTGAGCATCTGCCTGGGACATGTTGACTATAGTTGACAAAATCAGAACTAAATTCTGTTCTGCATTTGCAGTTAATGCAGAGAAGAACTTACCCCTAGGGCACAATTCATCTCCCCGTAAAGCAGACATCACACTCAACCATAAGTAAAATTACTGAGCTTAGTGTCTGGCTCTACAACACAAGTGGGTGGATCGAAGCCTCACAGACTACAGAAGTGGGTGACTTTGGCTAGACAGATGGCTTTGTCACTGAAATCTCATATTCATTTATCTGTCCTTAAATCTGAGTCCATCTGCTGTCTCCTGGGTTAAACACAAAAGATAAAAACCATTGTTGGGATCAGGTCAGTCCTACCACTCTGGATTTGTACAGCTCCTTGCACAGCCGAGTCCTGGTCCGTACGTACAGTCCCCAGGTACAGGAAGAATATGAACAACGTGCTGCTTGACTCTGGTTTTGATGGTTCAGCCAGGATAGGGACCTTACAAAAAAACCCATAAAAACTCTACTGGGCTTTCACTGTCCTTTACTAATGATAGTGTCTTTTGTATTTTCAAGGATTTCTTTATTATTTCCTCTTTGCTGCTGCTGCCAAAGAGTCACTTGAGTCATTTCCTCCATCCTGGAGGTGAGCCAAGCTCAGGATCAGGTCTCCAAAATCAGGACCATGTCTGAGTGGGAGATAGGGCAGAGCCCAGGACCTGGTGTCCCGGAGCCCCGCGCATGGCTCGGCCACCGCTCTGGGAGGGGGGCACTCCGGGCGGGATTTCAGGCTGCTGCTTGCCATGTTTCTCTGCTTTGCAAACTCAGCTTGACCTTAGAGTTCAATTCACTGCTGGCCAGCTTAACCCAAGCCAGGTTTCCTACGAAACCGGGCTCACACCTGAACTTTGTGGGCTCGGGGTGTCGTTCAGCCCAAGCAGGGAGTACTCTCCCAGGTTGGCTAATTGCTACTTCTTGCATGCTGCAGATGGAGAGGGCAGAGGGAGGGCAGATCGCTGCTATACGTGATGGCATAGCAAGCAGTCTGACTTTTGGACCTCTTTCTCAGTGGTTTTATTCCTGAGAATGATTTAGTAGGATGATCTATTTGATTTAATACACGATGGAAATGCTCTACAGGTCACAAAAGTAAAAGCTGATGAAGGACCTTCAGCAAATGCTGCCAACAGTATTTTTCCCATATTTCCTTCCATGTTCCGAGAGATTTGCTAGATTTGTGTTTGGGTGGGTGGGGTATTTTTAGCTCATTAAGGGTTTTACTGGTCTAGGTCAAGTTTTACTGGCATATAGAAACGGTATGTCAAATTTACAACCAGAATATTCACAGCCGAGGGATTTATATCGAGGCTGAAGCTGTTTAAATAATCAGTCAGTCAAGGAGCAGCCATACTTTCTGGCCAGCCAAAATGAACCCATCCAAATGGGATCAGCTCCAGAGCGGCGCCGGTGCCTGGTCCGTGCAGAGTTAAACAGTTGAACTGAGCGATTGCGAATGCTGAACACCATCAGAAATTGTGATTTCTCCATGCATATTTCATGAGCATAATAAGGAGCCACATTTGTTAAAGAAGCCGGTGCTTATGAATGATGTACTTGATCACTCTGCTCTGGTTATCTTAGCACTTCTCCCAGCCGCTGGAAGATTACCCTCATTATACATTCGACAGGATTTGTTCCAGCTATTTTCCAAAGTGAATTTTCACTGTTCCCTGTTAGCTTGGCTTCCCAAGGAAGCAAGGCTTACGCGTTCGAGCACTGTGCATTTGGATTCATCCTTATCTACCTGTCTCTCCAGCAGCTCTCGTAGCTGGTGAACCTGTTGGGCATCTTCAGCTGAATTTGACAGAGAAATGGAGAACTCAGAGGAGGAAAATTTCTGGAATTTTAATGAAAACAAGCAGGCAAAGGGGGGCAGCAAGGAAGAGAAAGACTGCAGACTGATTTCAACTCCCCTGGGAATCCAGATAGATAGCAATGAAGTCTTGCAAGACCTTCACCTGCAAACAAGGTGAGCCTGAGCCTCCACCTTATGAGTCACCAGAGAATCCACACACAAAATGCATCCTTATTGGGGACCTTGTTTGTTGCTATTAGAACTACTGGGCTTTTTTATTTAGAAGTTGTTATTTTCAAGGAGTAGTTATCTTGTTGTCATGGTTCAACCCCAGCTGGCAACTAAGCACCATGCAGCCGCTCGCTCACTCCTCCCCCTGTCCCGGTGGAACAGGGAGGAGAATTGGAAAAAAAAAGTAAAACTCATGGGTTGAGATAAGAACAGTTTAATGACTGAAATAAAATATTATAATATTAACCTTATTGTTATTATTAATAATAATAATGAATAATGATGAAAATTAAGATAACAATAAGAGGGAAATAAAACTCAAGAAAAGACAAGTGATGCACAGTGTAATGCTTCACTGACTGATGCCCGAGCAGCGATCCACCCCCCCGCCAACTCCCCCAAGTTTCTATACTGAGCATCATGTCCCATGGTATGGAACACCCCTTTGGTTAGTTTGGGTCAGCTCTCCTGGCCATGCTCCCTCCCAGCTTCTTGTGCACCTCCTCGCTGGCACAGCATGGGAAACTGAAAAATCCTTGACTTAGGATAAGCACTACTTAGCAACAACTAAAACATGAGTGTGTTATCAACATTATTCTCACACTGAATCCAAAACACAGCACTGTATCAGCTAGTAAGTAGAAAATTAACTCTATCCCAGACAACACCAGGACACTTGTGGTGCAGCATCAGAAGGAAAACACAGCGAGAGACACCATTACCAGGTGGAGCTGAGGAGAAAGCAGCGCCTCCCATTGTGATGCTCTGTGGTACTGAGCAACGGAGAAAGAAAATATTAAACAGAAACAGGCTGGGATATTGGCTCATGGCCTGAGCACAGGCCTGAGGGTTTGGAAATCCCAGGATCAAATCATGTCCCTGATAACAACTCCTTTTATTGCCTACAAGCACTTGGGTTTTTGGCCACCTTAGTTAAAAGAAGTGGGCATAATAGAGCCTGTCTCACAGGATTGTTCCTGTCCAGCAATATATAATCACTTGATATGCTCAGAGGATGAAATGTACCCCGCAGTGAAATAAAAGGCACCAGCCATCACTCCTGTAGGCATTCAAAGCTTCTCCCTACCTTTGACAGCTGCCGTGCTATGGCAGAGATTGTTCTGCTCAGCCCCAGCCTCAGAATCCAAATTTAGAATGTGTCCTATGACAGGAATCATTTACATGACAAAATCTGCCTTTCTCCAGATTCCTCTAATTAAGTCCTGCCTCCCTCGCAGGCGAAGCAGTTATCGCGTTGGTGGAACATTGGAGGAAACCTACCATGGGAAAAGCAGCGTGTCCGTCTGTGGGATGCTCTCCTGAGCCCATCAGGATGTAGTTGGGTGCTGGACATCAGTGTGCAGGATCCTCTTCTGATCCTGGCAGGTTGTATTTGGGTGCTGGACATCTCAGGGTCAGCCCAGACAGTCAGGAAGGGGGGTGAGGGCTCCTCATCCACCATCGAGCTGCAGGTGTGGCTGGAGCTCAGGGGCCGGGGGGGAAGGCTGCCCTTGGGACAATTTTTAGGGCAGATGAGGATGTTGTTGTAAAGCTGCGTGGTCGTGGGTGCCTGAACAAGGATGGATGTTGGTAAATTTTCGGCATCTCCTGTGTCTCCACCGAGTATCTGGGGAAGAAAGGCCCCAAGTGCTCAGCAGCAATTGCTGTCCTCCGATGGGTGTGCTGAGCAGCTAACGTGCCTGGCAGCTCCAAAATCAAAGCTACGTGGTCACGCAAATGAATATGAATATGTCCCTTGCTGATGATTTTAGAAAATGCCACGTATCCTTCAGCCTATTCTAGGAAAAAACCCTCCTTACATATTCGTCCTGAGGTCACAGGGTGCCTGAGTTACTTGCAGCAGAGTACAGTTTCAAAGGCTTCCTTCTTGAATAGCTGCTGTCTTCCCTGCTGGGAAGATCTGTATGTATAACTGGCAGAGGAGCTTCTTCCTCCCACGGGAGGGATGTGCGTGGAGTCTTTGTGGTACTCCTTACCTTTGCAGCTCCTAGGAGGATCAGACTTCACTTCAGATCTTCCACCCTGCAAAGATCCCTGTGCTGGGGCACCCAGTGCTCTCCCAAAGCAGACTCTACACGGCTTGGACAGCACGCTCTGCATGCTGAGACACGGCTCGGTTACACGTCAGGGATCAAAGGGTTCGGCGTGCCATCGAGACTTGGAGCACAGGGAGAGGGTGGCCACGGTCATCAGTAAAACACAAAAGGAAGGAAGGGCGGCACTGGGAGCTTCAAGTGCCAGTTTGTCTGGCTCCAGACAGTGTCAGTGAGATGGGTCAGTATTTGTTATCCGCTGGTGGCACACCGCCATCCCTGCTAGGTCTGGGTGTGATTCGATATTGCCCATATTTCTCCAGACAGGGGCACAGAAGCAGCTGGAGCAAGAACAGCAAGGGAGCTCCAGGAACCACAAGACCGTTTGCCAGTGATGCAGTTGGAGATGCTCTTCCCAGGGAGCAGCTCCTTCTCCACCCTCCACATGCCAGGAGAGATCGTCTTTCAGATGAGTCACAAACTCCCCATCCCCAGACCCATCACCAGCTCCAGGAGTGACGTTCCCATGCTCCTCGTGAGGACAGTGTGTTCATCCCCGTCAACCATCCAGGTGATGCCCTGAGTCCTTTGCCCTCCTCTTCACCCATCCCTCCATCAGCTTCGTGCTGAGAGCCATGCACAGTGCTGCAGTGGGGAGAGGACACAAGGGATGTGGTGGCCAGCAGCAACGTCTGGGGCACGATGGGTGGACACAGGGACTCCAGTGTGCTTATCCCCTTGATAAATGAGGTGCTGGACCCTGGGAAGCTCAGCCACTCTACCCACTGGTGGCATGAGGGCTCTCCGTGTATTTATCTACTGGGAAATGCCCTTGAACATCCTTCCCATGAACCTGCTAACCCCCCAGCAGCACCTCTTCATGGTTCAAGCAAGTCTCGCCTGCCCATCAGCCACAGCGTAGCACTTTGGGGAGCTGCCTGCTCTTCCATCGACACGAAGCTCTTACCAAAGGCAACCTGTTATCCCAACTAGGAGCACATTGGTTTCATGCTCTCAGACTCTGTGCAGGAAAACGGGTCATTTCACTCAGCTATTTCTGCCGGTTTCCACCAAAGCGATCACAATTCAGGGTCTGTTTCTGTGTTGGATGCCAATCACATAACACTCTTAATCTTGGTCACTGTAGTTCATCAAGGTTCTTGGAAACTGTCAAAATGGCTTTCAGAGGAATAAAAAAAAAAAAATAAAATCCCAAACTCCAAATCAGCGAGGAAATTCCCTCAGTGGATCATGACTGAAAACAAACATGTTTTTGTGCTTCCAGAAAATCAGCAAGACTAATGGTGCCATTGTTTGTGTAAGGGGGATTTCCACATTTCAGGGAACAGCTTGGAAGCCGTCACAGTAGCTGTCCTCAGGAGAGCAGGAGATGTGAACCAGCATCAGGAAAAATCACAGCAGGTTAAAAATCATGGGATTTTATAAAGTGATCATACAGATTTGGGTTGTGACTTGGCTTTATTTATTTCTGTGCCTGCTTTCTGAACCTTTAGGGGGCATATTTTCCTGTTTTCCTCATAGCGTGAGGACCACAAATATACCAGTCTATTTTTGCCCCTAATAAAAGCTCCTTGTCACAGACCCACGTGACTCCGGGCACCCTTGCGTCAAAGATGGCATGAAATATCACAAGATTTATAATAAAATTACTCGAGTCAGCAACGGTGAAACCTGCCGTGAGAAACGAGTACGCTGCCCAGAGAGAAAAACAAGCCTGGTTTTTAAAAGCTGTGCTGGGCTTTTAAAAAGCAATTTTGTTCTGCTGTGCACTGGAAGCAAAGGGGTTCATCTGCAATATGTCTGCTCTCTCCATCCTTCCCACCTGAGCAAAGGGGGTCCATGCCAGGGCAGCTTGGTGGGGTGCAGCCCATGTCCTCTTCTCCATCCAGCTGTTGCTTTGGAGGGGGCTGGTCTGCCAGCGGTGTGGATGGGTCCTGCCTCACCACAGCTGGATGCTTCGTGGGATCTGCTTTCACCCAAAACATGATCCCACCACCGAGGTCTTCGTGGTGGGACAGTGATCTCTGGTGAAGAGGTGCGGGTGTCTTCTGCATCTCAAGAGAGCATCTACCTCCTAGCTGGGGCTAAAGAAGGTCGAGCAGCCCAGCAAGACCTGCTGATCCCTCTGGTCTCTTGGCAGGAGTTGTGGGATGAATTTGTGCTCTCCCAGTTCCTTCATGTTGCCTCCAAACTTGCTACCTAAGATTGCAGTCCTTTTCCAGATGAAGGACCCCATGGAGACCACCTGTATGATGTATCACCCTGGAAGGGCCAGCAGAGAGCACCAGGCTGATCCCAAAAACTCTGAGTATTCTAAAAGCAAGGATCCTCCATGTGCTGCTCTTGGTCTGGGAGACAGGGACCGCATCAAGCCCAGGCCTGGTTAAGGCAAACCCAAAGCTTTCTCTGATGGCTGGTCAATATTTTATTCTTTTCAAATATCACAAGACCAAAAATCATCCAACGAGGGACTCAGCATTTCTTCAGGTCCTCGGGAGTGGGGGGAGCTCAAGAGGGACTTGCTGCCTTGCAGGACTCTGCCCAGGGCAGGGACCAAAGACCAGGCAGGGATAAAACCCATCGCCAAGGACAGAGCCACGGAGATGGCAGACAGGAAACGAGGGAAGGTGAGAGGGAGAGTGGGTGAAATCTCTGTCTTGTCTTGCTGGCCTTCATCTCTCCATGCAGATGGATGCTAACACCCTAAACGTTGCAGTGAGATATTCCAGCCTCAGCTGATTGCCCTGTCTGATATCATTTGGGACATTACTATATCCCTTAGCTGGGCTGCCTGCCAGGAAAACATGACTGAGAGGGAGATAAGAAGGGTGCTTTGCGGGGAAGGCGATGGTGTCACTGCTGACAGGGATGTTACCTCGTCATCCCCTCTCAGTAAGCGCTGTGTGGCCACCCTGAAACCGGAGCAGTGGCTTGCCATGGGGTGACACAGCGGGTCCCAGGGAGTGAGAGCAAGGTCACATTAGTCCTGCCACCATGGATGAACCTGTGACAAATATTTGGTGGGATGGGGCCGGTGCTGCTGGGTCATTTGCTCTGTCTTGCTGCAGACTGGGAGTGAGGAGTGTGGTTATTCTTGGGTTGACAGCACAAAACCTCCAGGCTGCCATGCTTTGTGCAGTGTGTCTGGGTGACTCAAGGTCATTTTGGGGCATGGGGAATAAGAAATCACTGCTGTTTATACCAATTAACAGATGCCTATATTCCCTTAATTTTAGTGTTTTCTTCAAAAGTGATATGAAAAACTCAGCAGATAAACTCAGAATCGTGTACCCAGGCATGTTTGCGATGGAGCACCCTAACCAAGGAAGGATGAGCAGACACAAGGCGGGAAGGCCCTGGCTTAAAAATATCTGTGCAACCTGCAACGATGCATCTTGTGTGGGTGAGTCCTGGTAGCCCTTAATTACGCACTCCCATGCTATTTTTTGCACTGAGCTGCTGCCTCGTTCAGTGCTCAGGATGTGCTGTGCTCAGTTAATGAGCAGCTAATCAGTGTCGTTCTTTGGCTGCTTGCTGCTGAACCCCGCAGAGCCAGCCGATGGACCTGACAGCCCTGGCAGTACAGGGATAGTCCTGCTCTGTCTCCAGGTGGAGGGAGGGCACCCGATGTTCTCTGAGTCTTCTGGGGGTTCAGTTGCTCTCATCAAAGAGCCTTTTTTTTTTTTTTTTTTTTTTTTTTTTGGATTGCATTCAAGCAGATATTCACAGGAATCCAAAGGACGGTCCCACTCCAAAGCTCAAATCCACAATTATCTTGTTAAAAGAGAGAAACATCTTACATTTCCTTAAACGGCTGAATGATTTTGGCTGAAGGTTAAGCAGAAGTAGTACACAACAGTGTAAAAAAATTTTACCTGAATTTTTCAGAGTTCACAACATTAAAGGCAAGATGATGTATCTTGTAATGGGAAACTTGGGGTGATTTACTAACCTATCCTGAAGTTCTACATAGAAGTTAAAAATCATACTTCCCCATCACTCAACAGCAATAACTGCTCCAAAGGAGAGAGTAGCTTAGCTCAGCTTGCTGCCAAACAGAAACGGGAACACTTCAAAAGATCCAATTTCCAGATTAGACTCAGGGATGTTTCCCTTGTTCTTCCCCAAAAGCTTTTTTAAACAAACAGCCCATCAAAGATACCAGAAAATCATTGCATTTGGGTTTTTTAGGGTCTCTGAAGAGTTCGAGATATGAAAATAACTACAGAAATACCGATAAATCATGACCTCAGCCTTATGAGATGAAGGAGAGCGAGGAAATACTGAAATTAGAAATATCTACTATAAGTACAGGAATCCTTTGTGTCTTTCCATAACCTTTATGATGCAGGGTCTTAGCTCAGAGGGCAAGGCTTTCATCAGGACATTAGCTAAGTAGAAGAAAACTGAATGAAAAGGGTAACTGATGTATTATATTTTATCTGAATAAAGTCATTAGATCCTGCCATGTTATCGATGACTCTAAAACTTGATAATACAAACTATTGTCTTTGCACGCTTCCCATCCCATCAGATGTGGTCCATGAGAGTCCTCCTGGGGTCCCTCATTCAACACAACCCCGTTCCTCCTCCATGTGATGTGGAACTGCAGAGCTAACATCACTGAAATCCAGAATATGCCTTGTCCAGCTTTGAGGGATGCCAGTAGAACATCGGCCAATAAAACCATCCTTTTTGTGATCCGCCACTGCACAGTGGAGGTTGACCAACATTATGTCCACTGTGCCAGAGGCAAAAACCAAAGCTTTGAAGGATATTCAAGATCCTTAAGAAATGTTTGGGACAAAACACAAATGAAGCCATGAGCCTTGCTTTGCACAGAGCAGCGTGGTGAGCCAGGGTAGAACTGGCTCGTGGACTTTCTGTTTTATAGTACCATACCAACAGATTTTTGAACTGGCCGTTGTCATAATATATAGGTGGACGTACTTCCCCCAGCAATGAAAAGGTGTTGTAGAGATTACCTTGGTACTATCCCCTGATCTCAACAGGCACATGGCATCCCTTGAATGGGTGCCAGGCTTTGACAAATTAAGGGACCTGGATATGTTTATAGGACAAGTAGGACCATTTATGCAAAAGGTCAGGTTCCACGGGAGTCTCTCACTGAAGCACCTTCATAATTCACAAGAAACAAAGATCGTAGCATTATAAATGCCAATTGCAGTAGCAGGGCTTGATTTGCTTCATTTTAAGGTTGGCATCAAAAATGACAGACCAATCTCCAGGTGCACCTGCGCCTCTCGGTTAGCGGGTGGCTAAAAGGAGCTGAGGGTGACGAGTGCAGTAGATGCCTGCTGTTAACAGCAAAGTTAGGGGAGATGGGTGCTGGCCCTTTGCCTGGGGCCTGGCACAGTCCTCCTAGGGTGGAAGAAGGACATCGCTTCCTCATTCCGCAAAGGAAGAGGTCAACCCTCAGGCTGTAGTGGATGCTGACCAACCGCGTCACCGGCTGCTCCTGCTCCAGGCATCGCCCCCATTGTCTTTGCCAAAACTCACCCGCTGCTGACTTGCAAAGCTGGCCCAGAACATCTCTGTTTCATTGCCAGTCAGTCACGTCTGGACACTGAACCTTGTCCTGGACTGGTTGCAGAGAGGGGGCAGGCATAAATTCCTCCCCCCTTGGTGTGACTCCATCACCTTGGGATCTCACCAAGAAGTTGCCTTCACGCGACGACAAGGGAAGAGGCCACGGAGGGCAAGGGGCAAGTGGCTCCGCAATAGAGCAGGCGCCTGGAAAACTGGCATCCCCCCCCCGTGCCGCCGTGCTGTGCCGTTGGCTCGGGAAGAGCTGACGCAGCATTCAGGAGTCGCTGTCGGCGGCAGAGCGACCTTCGCCGACCTTGGCTCTGCGGATGATGTGGCTCCCGCCGGTTAGTCAGCACACCTGGAATCTGCGCTTGGACGCTTTGAGGCAAAAGCCGCTAAACTCGGTCTCTGTTTCTCCTGGATGGAGACCAAAGCTCAAAATCTGGCAGCAGGACAAGTCATGCAGAACATCCAAGTGAATAGCTGCTCTGTTGAGGGAGTTGAAGAATGTATTTATCGCAGCTTGGAGCAGAGCTCTCCAGGCAGGTGTTTGCTGGATGTGCTGTAGAGCAATGTCCTTGATGGGCTTGCTGAGGGGGGTATGGAGATAATACAAGCTGTAACTTGACATGGAGTCCAGCAGCAATAGACCTGCATCCAACTGTGCTACCACATATCTCCAAGAGGGAGGTGCTACCGAAGTGACTCACAGGTGCTCAAGGTATTTCATGTAAATGGTCAATATTATTTTTCTGCTGTGCTAGAATAGGATCGGTTAACTGTGTGAAGTCAGGCACATATCAGGATTTGGAAGAAGGGAGCATTACGCAGGAGTTGGGAGCAATGATTCACACTCTTGTACATGTGGCATGTTTGAGTGAACCCACACAGTAGACAACACCCTAAAATTCACTGCTGGCACCTGGCCAGGCTAGACCCAGCCTAGTCAAGAAACTGTGCTCAACCTTGTATGTGCCAGATTCACAAAAGGGGAAGTCACCAAGGCATCACCTCCTCCCGTCAGAGATCTGAAACAAGGCCATTCATGGAGACTGCATCATGGCCCCATGGATCTGCCACCACAGCCAGATCTCAGCGATGGGAGGGCACATGGCACAGTTAACTGACAAATAAAGAACCTGAGCTGGAGACCATTTAAGCAACAAGCCCTGAAACTACCTTCTGCTGGGGTTATGGGCTAGGTAGGTTCAGGGCTAAGTCACGATCAGAGGGAGGCTGCTCGTCCGGTGGTTGGCATGTGTGGACACACTTTGAGAACAGGCAGGTTCAGTTCCCTCCTCTGTTACTGGCTGCGTGGGTGCCCTCTGGGAAGCAGTCCTGTGAAGTCAAGCTTCATCATGGCTCCTGGGTCCACAGTAGGTCCTCCAAGTCTGCCAAATATGCTTTGGAGCCTGCTGTGATAAGGGAGAAGAAGAAAGTATCTCAGAAGGGTCCAAGCAGATAGCTTGAAGGAGGAGCTCTTTGGGCTTCACTCAATCCATGTTCACAGCTCCAACCTTCCTGCAGAGTTAGGTGCCCTCATGCTTTGCCTTTATAATTCACCAGGGTACCTTGTTTTCTATTCCAAGGATGGTTGGGGGTGTAACACCCTCCTCTACATGCCTCTCCTCCTTGCTACACAGTGATCCAGCACCTCCCTCAGGTTGGCCGCAGTGGGTGACATCCTCTCCCCACTTTCCCCACGTCCCAGGGATGTGGAACTTTTTCGACCATTTTTCTGGAGGGTAAACTGTATCTCACTCAACGGTGAAGCAGTCCTACCTTGCAAGTTGTGGTTAAGGCCCTTAGTCTCTCATTGCCTCAGTTTCTCATGTGCAAAACAGGTCTTGGTATTTCACTACCTCTGCAGAGCAGTCTGAGGGTAAGTACATTAAAAGATTGGATGTCTTTCAGGTCCTAGAGTACTGGGAGCTATAGAAGTGACTTCAATAGATGGTTTAAAGCCAATTAAAGGAAAATCTTTGCTCTGAATGTAGAGATAGAAAAGATATAGCAGGTCACCCAGCCCCAGTCCCTGCCAGCGTAGGGTTGCTCTGTGTATTTACTGGTCTTCAACCTTGTCAAAGCATCCCTGCTGCGAGCAACTTCCAGTACTTCCACCAGGAGAAAATTCAGCATTTAACCTAAACACTTGCTCTCTTCATTTCACCCTTTTATTCCCATTTATCCCCTTGGCAATCCATCATAAAGCTTATTTCCAAACTAATAACAGTCGAGTTACAGCAGCAATGAGATAGCGTCACATTAAAGGGATGACTGTGCTAATACCTCCGTTTGGCCTCTGTTTGCTAATACCTCTGTTTACCCGTCGCCTGGGTAAATTAAATGCTCCCAGGTGCCTGAGCTGATGCAGAATGGATTCCCTGCATGAGGTCCCCTCCTTCTTCATGCCTCTCTGCTCGGCCAGGGCATGCATGTAGGGTTTTCATCCATCCCTGGGTGAGGCCAGTCTCCTCTGTGTTACGCTTCAAGGTGGAAAAAGTGTGATAAAGGCACACAAAAGCTAAATGCTTGTTGAGATGCTCGCTGCCTGGAAGCCCATGGTGAAAACGCAGTGCTGACTTCTCAAAGTCAAGCCCTCGCCTCGGTGGCCGAGTCCCTTGGGTGTAAATCGCTCTTAAAATCAACCTGTTTATTCTCATTTGCCTTCTCATCTGATTTTTATTCCAGCCGTACAGACACAAATCTATTTGTATTTCACGTCTTAACAAGTGGTGTTTTATTTAAAGCTTTCATAAGGTGTTTTTTGTTCATGGTGTCCCTGGGGGCTTCTGGCTTCGACAGCTGAGGTGATGCTCTTCCAGCACCATGAGCTGCCGAGGACTTCAATGCATTGCTTTTTTGCAAAGGATCCTTTGCTTTCACTCTAGTGATGTGCATCTTGGGCCAACAGATGAAAGCAAATAGGATATTTTGGTAGCTTTTCACTCTTGTAAAATTAATAAGCTCGTCAGCACCACCCTGGGAAAGCATTAGCTCAAAATGCACAAGAATATATGCACAGACAAAACTTTTTGTTGCAAAGAAACCTTTCTCCAAGCCCCATCTGCACATGTATTTCTGCCAATTACTACTTTGTTTAAGCCCTGGGTAGGACTGCTAGCAAAATAGTCAAATCACTGCAATCTGAAGTTGTTAGATGGGCTTTGATCATAGTTACGGGGGGCACAGGACCAGAGGTGGGGGCAGGATCTGAGCCTGGTGTAATATTGCTCCATGCTGTAGGCTGGATTCCCCTGGGTGCCGCTTGGCGCTGTTGAAGAGGTGAATATGCTCTGAGGATTTTTTGTTCGAGGAACCTAATTCTGTTTCTGCTGCTCCCTTTTAGCCACGCGTCTATTTTGTAAACATCAATCAGTCATGACGTTGTTTTATTTTAGTCAAAATCTTTTCATGGCAGGCTGGACCTCTTTGTGCAGCCTTAGAGATGCCGACGCTTTTATTACCAGAAAGCATCATTTTGAGTCACTCTCCTTCAGCAGGGCTCTTGAGAGAAAGCAGTTTTCAACTGCTAAAATGGAAATAATTTTTAAAACCAATTTGACTTGTCACCATTTTCTTTGAACTCACTGATGACTCGATCCTTTCGCCTCTATTCGACCCACCCATTCCCTCTCATCTTGCGAGGCATTTCCATCAGCTCTGGTGACAACAGCAGGTCCAGCTCCTGGAAATGACAGCATCTGGGGCTGGGTGAGGCCATAGACTTCTTTGAGTTGGCGTTTCTAACACTGCCAACACAGGTACTGCCTGTTAGGAAGCCCAGCTCATTCCCCAGTTGCACATTTATCTTGGAAATTATATTCTTCGGCCAAGCTCTAAATTCAGTTCAACCGTGAAACTCCTCCTGCCTTCACTGAAAACTGCCCTTTTGCAATTCCAAGTTGATTTTGGCCCTTGCCTGTGGCCACACAAGCCGAGTAGAAAGACATCTCATGGATCAGCATGGCTGTTTGCTCTGTTCCTCTGTCCGTTGGCCGATCTGAGGGTGACTGCTGCTATTTCAGGTTGCCTCATTGAACCCAGGCTGGGTTTCTTCGCTGGGTAATTTTTGCCGTTGGGTGCTGTTGAAGAGCACCTGCTCTTGCATTGATTGGTCCTGCGCACTGAACGCAAAGGGCAAGAGGGATCCAGGAGTCCTGCTAATGCTCCAGCTCCGAGCATCGGCAATTAGCAGTACAGCAGCCCAACTCAAAGAAGAAGAAGACAGGCTTGGAAATCTCCTCTGTCATCCAAAGCCTCCCTTGATATCCCGCGTGCCATTTTATTCTGGTTTATGATTTGTAAAGAGGCAGCACACTAAAGAACAAGAGCCCCGTGGTGCTGCACAAAAGCAGGACGAGGCAATGTCCCTTGTCGCAAGCACTCAGGACCCTTCTGGATCACATCCTGTCCTCAGAGTCTGGTCTTAGCTGACCACTGCCCAGGATGAAGGATTTGCATGCACATCCTGCTGTTCATAGCCTGTCCTACAAGTCTCAGCGGGCCAGTGGGCTGGCAGAGCTACCTGTAACAGCAGAGCCGGTGTGAATGTGAAAAACTAGCATTTGATTAATTAAGGCTTAGAAAGCATGTCAAAGACCATAAAAGTCTGCAAGTGTAGGCAATTTAATATTTGCATGACATCCTGCTTCCCTTGGGATAATCCTCGTCCCACATTGCAATAAACTACAAGCAACCTCACGCTTTTAGGAACTGGCTTGTTGCCTTATCCCCTTGGGGACGGTGACATTATCACCCAAGCACAGAGCAGGCACACAGGGTCCAGGTGTGGGACCCAACACATCCTGCCCACTGTGGAAAGATCGTTTCTTGGATGCTGTACCCGAGCTCCTGAACTCCAGGGATTTGGTGCAACCAGCTTGGGAAAGCCTGGGCTGTGCCATGCCTCCCCTGGGAGGAGAGGAGCTGGAGCTGGTTGGGATCTGCTGCATCTCTCACTTCCCTCCTGTGCTGTTAATTTTCCAGTGCAGCTTCCAAAAAAAAAAAAAAAAAAATAGGATAGCATGAGGATTTGGGGGACTGTATCCAGGCCTGCTTCCCAACACCGAGATGCAAGTGTTGATATAGGAAAGGAGCAAACAAATAGCCTTGCTGTCCTCTGTCAGTATCTCTAGATGATCATGCTGCCTTTGGTTTTCTTCCCTTTACCTCTGCCTGCAGAGCCAACCCTCAGTGTGGAAATTAAAGGCAGTTGGAGGGAAAGAAGCAGGCTGTGGGAGAGGGTGAGCATCCTGCCCACTGCTCCCTTGAGCTGAGCTCCTTCTTCCCTGTGCCGTTCTCAAAAGCAAAGCTCCAGCTTCCCAGCAGGTCTCCCAGCACCAACAGACCTTCCTGCTTGTAAAGCTGCAACGGAGGAGACTATGAAGGTGGGAAAAAATATGTGTCTGAGAAAAACAGTGCAGATGGTTTCTGTCCTTCAGTCCCACATCTCCACCTCTTCCTCACTTCTCCCTTGCATCCATGACCCTGCTTTGTATGGTCTCACCATCACCCACAAGCATCCAGTGCTGCAGAGCATCTCCACCCTGTATGGAACAAAACTGCTAAAACCCTGGCCTGAGCATGGGTGATGAGACGTCATCTGCTCTTCTATAGCTTCATCCCTCCCCAACGCTGGTTTTCTCAGCTTCTTAGGGAGGAAGGGAATGTGTTTTTTTTTCAGTTTAGCAGTTCAGGTGGCATCTCGGCTGGCCCGGGCTGAACTCAGTAGTAAACGAAATAAAAGCACATCCAAAAAATAACTCCCAAGATGGCTAGAAAAGCCCCTAACAGCACTGCACCTGCTCCATGCCACACATGCCCATGCTGTGCTGTCTATAGGCTCTCAGGCTGCAGCTCCTTGTTTTTTGGACTATAAAGACCAGGGGGAGAGAAGATCTTTGCTCAGCGTTGACACAGGTGTGCTTTAACAGAGGTTTTGGGTACTCCCAAGGAGCCAGCATCCCCAGTGAGCAGGAAGGTGCTGGTTTTCCAGCCCTCATTTTCAAGGATGCTTTGCAGCAGGTCCCACATTTACTGCAGTATTTCTCTTCCCCGGGGCACAGTGGTAACAATGAGAGCGTTGGAAGTAGGCTGATGCTTCCTAGTGACTAATTAGTGTGTTTTTTGAGGTCTGACCATCCTCTGTCCCTTCTCAGCAGCGCTGGTTGGTGAAGGAGGTGAAGGAAGGGCTGTTGTTCTTCGTTTGCAAGCGGCATCTCCTTGGGCTGCCCGATAAAAGTGCTTTACCTGGGAGAGGGGCTGTGAGGGCCGAGGAAGGGGGCAGGCAGGTACCGCTCCCACGTGCTCGAACATCCACAGCTGCCATTGCAACCCCTGTGTGCCCAGCTCGGGGCAAATCTGGGACAAACCAGGGGTCACATCCCTTGCCTAGCCCCTCTGCCCCTAACAACACCGGCTGCCTTCGCTTACGCCTCATCCTCTGCCTTTTGCATCCCCCACCAACCCCGCTCCTTGCAGTGAGGATTTTTATTTTCCAGCCTAACCTTTGTCTCGTTGAGCCAGTGAGTCATCTCGCTCATTAGCTGAACTTTGAATATCTCTTTATCCGCTGGATCCCTTTCAAACTCGTTCCCTGGCAGCGGAAGCGCCTGCTTGCCTTCGCTCTGCTCTGGATTGCAGAAGAACCGCCTGCATTGCTCTTGCAGCGGCATCTGGCTCCCCGGCTAAGGCACGCTAATAAAATCAGAGGGGAGCGGGGATGGTTTTCAGCCCGTGCATGCCTTCCCGTGCCCCGGGGGGGGGGGGTTAATTGCTAGGAGGCAGCCCTGACCATTTAGGAAGCCCCCCAGGTTGGCCACCCCCCCCCACCCCCCGGTTCTTCCACCCACTGCCTCTGGTATTGCTGCAGTTTGCGTTTGCAAAGCGACAAGGAAGTTCCGCAGCCGCTCTCGAAGCAGGTTGTGTTCGTAGCTGGCCCGACAGCAGCTGCCCCGAGGGCTGCTCCCCTTGCAGTCTGCTCCAGAGGGTCCAAATCCTTCTTTAGTTGCCTTCTCTGCTTTTCCCCCTCCTCTCTCCGTGCACAGACCTCCCAGTGAGAGCGGGGATGGCCACGGGGCGAGGAGAGGAAATTTCAGCTCTTGTGGCTGAACGAACAATCTCAGGGGAAGAGCGGGAGAGGGTGTGGGTCAGGTTCAAAAGGGCATGGATGATTTAAAAGGTTTTAAAGCAGGTTAGAGAGATGTAGGCGACCTCAAATCACTGCTCCTGGAGTGCTCCTGGCTGCTTCAGTGTGGATGAAGACTTGAGGAGCCTCTCGCCTTATCAAATAAGAGGGAGGGTGCTCGGTCAGAGGGAGAAACCCCTTCCCTGCTTCTCCCCTGAAGGTGAACAGGAGATGACTTTATCTCCTGGAGAAGGCCAGCAGCTTCCTCTGTGACCCTGCTGCCTCTCAGCCAGGTCATGTTGCCACTGAATTTTTTTTTTATTTTTTTTTTTTCTGTTCTCATCATTTAGCAGCGCTAATTGCCTTTCCAAATTGCTGGGCATGTGACCGAGAGCATCTCCTTTGGCATCTCAGCTCTCCTGTGCCTGCTTACGTGCACACCAGTAATTTGTGTCTCTCCAAGCTGGGGAGCTGGAGAGCTCTTCCCCACGAGGAGCTGATGATTCACATCCCCAGAAAAGGGAATCAATAAAGCATGACTAAGGCAGCCCTACATCAGGATGGTGATTAGAGACTGCCTCTGCATCTTTGTCCGGAGTGGCAATTTGCTGATTGTCTTTACGATTTTTATCTTGCAGGGTCTTTGCCAGGCTTCCAGCATCCCTTTTTATTTATTCATTTATTTTTGACTCCATTTTTTCGCAGGGTTTGGATTTGCTGCCTTGTGCTTTCTGGGGATGGGAAGTTGTGCCGACCTACAAATTTCTCGGTGATCCATCGAGAACGGCAATTCACGTTGCCCTAAACCAGCCCCAAACAGAGAGGCGGGTGTTATTAATCACTGCTATGGGGACACTTGGGGATTGCTTGCCCACGAAAACGCTTTGGGGCAGAAGATTTCTTGAGAGCTTTTGATTTATGAACTCACCACAAAATGTGCCGAACACACAGGCAAGGTAAGTGCACACTGGACATGAAAATAATTATATACTATCTGCAGCCAGCCATTCATGAGAAAGTAAATTAATGCTTGGCCATGAGACAGAGGATACTTTACACCTTTTGCAGGCGAGCTCCCAAGAGTACACGTACACACAGGTACTCCACGGCCTGGAGATTGGCTCTTCTGTGGTTTAATGCTATTCCTCAGTGCTCCTCCAATTCACCGCGTGTGGAAGCCTTCTGGGAGCAACGTGTGGTTGCAGGGATGTGCCTGGTCATCCAACCAGCCCCACTGGTAACGGTTCCAGGAGCATTTCTCCAGCAGCTGTGACATCTGACCGTGGCCTGGGGAGGGTTTTTCTTTGCAAGGTGATTTCGTGCTGCCTCAGTTCCACAGCTCAGGTGATTGCACAGCCCCATGGCAGTGAGGCAAGGGATTTGGGGGCTGTGGGGCTGTTAGATAGGAAATGGCAGCCTTAGTGACCGGTAATGTGAGGATGGGGATTGGGGCCACTGGATGGTGCAGGAGACATCAGGGAAAGTCTTCTTGTGAGGAGGATCTGCTTGGAAGACCTTCCATAGAGCTCCAGGACTGGGGGGCACAGGGATGGCACTCATCACCTGATGGCATTTTGTGGGCATCTGGGCTCCAGAGAAGCCACGGGGAGTGCAGACCCTGTCTTGGAGCAGTCCTCAAAGCCTGCAGAGGTGATGACAGGGAAAAGGAAAGCCAGGAAGGAAGAGGCACTTCCCTGCACCCATGCCAGGAAGATGCAGCACATAATTCCTGGCACAGAGGTTACAGTTTCCACGGCAGTTCCCAAGGCTCAGCCTGACCTCCTTAACCACAGGAAACTGAAATACCTCTCTAATCTATCTGCTCATGAAGCCCATTATCCTTGTGGTACCCAAGTGATGCCTAATGGGAGAAAGGGCTCTTTGAACAAGCACAGGGGGACTGGGACATGCTTTAGCTTAGATGCTGGATTTAGGCTCTAACTTATCCCATCCTCAGTCCAGCATGGTCCCACCTACCCAAAAGAGCTGCTTCAGCATCCCAGAAGGGCAGATTTCCCCCTGCAGCCCTTCAGACGTGCTTAAACTTCTCCATCGGCTCATCCTCACGCTTGTTAGTACCAGCTTTGTTTTTATTACCTCCATCAATGGTGTATGGGGCTGCCTCCAGGGGGCAAGCCAGGATGCCTAAATCAGCTATAGGGAACCTGTGTAGGTCACTTCAGTCTGTCCAGGACCCGCGAGGGATCCCCAGCAGAGATGGAGTGTCTCTGCTCTGCTCAGCCCGCCGGAGCCCCTGGCTCTATGGGATGCCCTGGGTGAAAGCATCTCTCTACCTGGGCATCTCCTGCTGGGTAAATAAGCAACTAGAGGAGGTAACAGCAGTGCTGCAGCACATTGCTGATGGGCACCTGGGGGTTTGGTGGCCTCAATCCAACCCCCTCCCAGTTTCATGGGATTGTCTTCCAGCAAAAAGGAAACTAAAAGCCAGATCCCAGCCATGCATCACAAGTGTGGGAGCGCTGCTGCACCCAGCATTTGGGGACGCGTTCTGGCTTAGTCCCCCCTGGTCCTGGCTCAGCCCACCCTGGTCCTGGCTCCCGGTTCCGCTGGGGATGGTGATGCCACAGGCAAGGGTCTCGCTGGGGATGGTGATACTGAGGGTGAGAGTCCTGCTGGGGATGGTGATGCTGTGGGCGAGGGTCCTGCTGGGGATGGTGATGCCGTGGGCAAGGGTCCCACTGGGGATGGTGATGCCGTGGGCAAAGGTCCCACTGGGGACCCTCTGGCCCTGGCGATGCTGCTTGCTGCTCGGACGCAGGTCCTCATCTCCGCCTGCCTGCGAGGCTCCCGTTCCTGGTTGCTTCCCAAGACCCAGTCAGATGACAGGGTTATTTACTAAGGCTGGCAGGAAGGAAAGGCCATAAATTCCCCAGATATAACGGCTGAGTCAGAGAACGAGGCGGCCGCAGCCAATTCCAGCGTGGCCTGAAAGAGTGGCTTAAAGGGAGGGGACAGGGTCAGCTGTGGCTCGTGCTGTGCCCCCCTAACCCGGGAGGCGAGTAGGGATGAGGAGGTATCAGACAGCAGGTCCCACCAGCTCCCGGCGGTCCCAGAGCTGCTTTCCCTGCACAGGCCACCCTGCACTTGCTTCCTGTGCTGGGAGGCAGCAGTTTTCTTTGGTCTCCTGCCCTGCTCGAGGATCATGGTTTGGTTGAAAGGCCTTGCAGACAGCCTGTCCTTCTACCCCGGGGATCACTGCTTCTCTGGCAGGAAAGTAGAAGGTTCAGCCTTCAGGGCTGAAGACCACATATTATCTTCTGCAGGGTTTTTGCAACCCCTTGTTCTGTTGATTTTTTTTTTTTTTGTTTCTTTTTTTTTTTTAAGAAAATAATTGCACATTCCTAAAATTAGCCCTGACGTGCTGCAAAAGAAAAATCAACACATTTCATTAAGAAAAAAAATAACCACCATAAGGAGACATTTGGATCCATTCACATGCATTTCTTTTTCCTCTGTTTGTTTGGTTGTTTGAGAGCAAATTCTCCAGCAGACTTCAAGCAGCCACAAACCAAACCGGATAAATATTGTCTCTCCAGAAAGCTTTACCCCGTGCCGCCTGCTCCTGCCCCTTGCAGCGTACGGCCTCCACAGCTGACCCACCCAGACACCATCCCTGGTAATTTTGCTCCTGGTCCCTTCATCAGTCATTGCATCCATTATTTCTGCTCTCTCCACGGGCACTCATCTCAGGGGCACTCTAGACCTCCTGGGAAGGATTTCCAGTGGGTGATGATGGAGAGTCCTGCGGTTTCCAATGCCCACCTGCCATTTAAGGCTTTATAAAAATACTGGTGATTGCTAAATGTGCTGCTTGAGGACCGGATCCCACCATATCTCCGGACCTGCTGGGTGTCACTGTTGTGTTTACCCCTCCTCTTCAGACCTCCTGTTCCCGTCTCAGACACCAGCATCACGGTGTTGCAGCCCTAGGGACAACTGGTGACGCTCCCAACCAGGGCATCTGCTACAGGCAGACACAGCCAGGAGAGAACGTGGGGTGCTGGGGCCTGCCGTAGAAACCTCAGGGGAAAACAACCCATCTCCCTCTAACTCCATCTCTTCCTCCTCTCCCTTCACCCTCCATCCCCAGCAGATCTTGAGAAGGTTGACAGATGAAGGTCTTCCCATCGTGGCTCCTGGCTCCCTCGCTGAGGGTAACATCCTTCCCATCGCCAGCCCGATTTCCCTGCACCGTTGAGCTTTGTCAGCGAGGAAAGACAAAAAGGTCATGGAATCAGCCCCCGCAACAGCCTGTGTCCTTCTAGCCTGGTTAGAGAAGACACAAATGCTCCCAGGTCTCTGTCCTCCACTGCCCCTTCTCTCCTGAAGGCCAGGAGAGCTCGGCTCAGTGCTCCAGGGACGCGGCTTATGCTACTTGAGTGATTCACGGCTGTTGCTCAAGACTTCACGGATGGAAAGGTCTTGAGCAACAGCCGTGAATCGCCCAAGTAGTGTAAAGAGAAGGCGGTCAGGGAGCATTTTAGGTGCCAGGGGAGCGTGTAGGCAAGCACAGACCTGGGAGGTTGCTGGTGGAGCCAGTTTAAGCCGCGCGGGCGGGTCGGAGAGCTGAAGGTGACGTAGAGATGGGACACACAGTTGAAGGCACAATGCTGTTCTTGGATGGGCTGCTGGGCTGCTCATCACCAGCCTTTCGAGTGGTTTTCATTGCAGGTGGGGAAAGGAGGAAGGTAGTAAACCTGGAGAAGGTGGCTGTGTGCACCCGGACACACAGCTGCCCTGTTTGCTCCAGAACTGTTTCTCTAAATATCCAACCAGCTAAGGATGAGGAGGGTTAGGTCTGCAGAAAGACCTGTAAAAGACACCCATTAGTATATTCGGAGGGTTAAAAAGAGACTGAGTGGGCTAGGCGGTGAGTAATGAAAATGTCACTCAACAAGAAGAGATGTTTCAGTGTATTCAGAACTGCTTTGTATTGGATGGAAATTTCCAGGTGTTTGGAACAAAACCAGAGAAAACTCTTTATTATTTACCAAACTACTTTAAATTTACTATCCTCTGCGTATCTCATTTTATACAGGAAGACATCGTCCTTCCAGATCATTAGCAAAGATGTTAATGAAACTTGATCTTTAGCCCTGACTCTTGTACTACCCTGATAAATGTGCCTTGCTCAATGTAGCACACCCTTGTTTAGGATTACTTACTGCATCTCAATGTGTTTTCAGTTTGTACAAACCACATTTCAGACCAATGCATTTCTTTCTAATTTTTTTATTTCCTAAGACAAAGAAGCAAAATACATTAGTCAAAATAAAAACACATGTTCATAAAGGCTGTGCTGTCTTTATCCTCTAGCTGTGCCATTCTCTAACAGCATTCCTCTTTGCACCAAAAAGAGCTGGAAAAGAAGGAAACCTGGCAGTTTTCTGTGCCCATCACCCTTGAGTCTTGTCTCATGGTAATTTTATTCTGCATCTGGCTTCCCTCCATGGACACTATTGTGTGGACAGAACCAAGCTCTAAATATTTCATCATCATATTTTCTTAAATATTCATTCTATTATTTTTATAGGCTGGTGATTGCCAGAATTATATTCTCCCCCCCTTTTTTTAAATAACCACTGCATTTCCTTTCTTCTGACTCTTAGGATCATATTGTCCCAGATTTTAAAATATAGCCATCCAAGGATCAATATGCTCATTAACAAATCCCGTTATTAGCACATGAGAATGAATACCAGATGATGTCTGCAACATACAGATTGATTTCTTAAATATAAAATTTTTCAAGAGCCCATTTTTCCTCCTTATCATTCACATTTCCTTTCTCCCAGCACTCGGAGGGCAAGATTTTAAGGCGCGCTCAGACTATTGGTCCTCTTGGCCTGTTTTCCTCCTCACTCACCTCCCTGCTACATTTTTTGGGTGAAAAATCCCTTCTTAATACTTCAGTGAAGTTCAACTAGTTTTGCTGCCTGGCTCACAGTCCTCCTCCCAGCAATCCTTAACTGTCTCAAAAGGCTCCCGCTTGGTTAACTCCCTCTATTCTCCAGCCGTGGGCAGATGTTCACCACGCAGAGGGCTGTGCCAGCTGGAAATGTCACCGTGCCCCAGCTAATTGTTGCCATCCTCAGCTGGAAGGGACAGTTTGCACCGCTCTGTCAATGGCAAGCATCATTCTGACCCCAAATCCACCGCATCGGCTCCAACGAGCGACGCGGCTTCATGTTGAGCGGGCTGGAGCAGCTGGAGGGTGGGGAGGGGCAGCTGGAGGGGGGAGCACATCCAGTGGCACAGCTGGATCCAGGAGTGCACATCTGTCCACAGCTCCCCATCCTTGAGCCTCTTGAGATTCAGCCTTGGCCAGCTTTTACATTGGACAACCTTCTGGCCTTCAGCCCTGCGTAGAGCCTTGCTTGGGATTTTCCAGCTCTCTCCCTCACTACTGTGGCTTTTACTGTTGCTTCAAGCACAGATTTAAAAACCTGCAAATCCCTGCTTTGCTTTTTAGTCCTATACATTCCTCTCCGTGGAACTGCTGAACTCCATTCACAAGTCCAAGGTTCCCCATCCAACCCCAGCCTGCAAGGAGCAGATTTAGGAAGGTCTTCCAAAGCATAACCCATCACATGAGCGCATGCGGCAGACTCCTGCATCGAGATGAGCAGCTGAGTTGGAAACAAGTGGAGAGGGGGTGGAGGATTGGCTGGAAAAATATGAAAGGCTCAGTGCGGTCTCGAAGCAGCAAGACAGCGTGACCCAGTAGTTTTAGGGAGGCTGGGGTGGTCCTTCAGGCTTGCAGCGGGGGCTGCCTAGCGCCGACGCTGCAGCGGACGGTGCCGATTAGCCACGGGTTCCTTCTCAAAGCATCATGCCACCCTCCCTCTCCAAGGAGCCGGCGACTCAACCTCACGCCGCGCAGCTGTAACCAGCTGTGACAGCTTTGATTTCGCCTGCGCTCGCCTTGCTGCCTCCAGGCTCTGCTACATCACCCGGAGGAATCGGCCCTTGCTGACAGCTTCGTCACCTTGGGCTGCCTGCAGCTCGGTGCCCCGATGAGAGACGCTGGCAAGGGCTGCTCCCAAAATAGCAGGGAGGCTTCCTGGCTTTGGGTCAGATGTCCCCTGTGCTGGCCTTGTCGTGGGGGAGGCACTTTGCGCCAGCGTTTCTGCGCTCACCATCCAGATGTGCGTCTGTGGAAAGGGAAAAGGAGGAGAGCTTCAAGTGCAGAAGCATTGCAGGGGTTCCCATTCATGCCCAAAGCACCACCCCCATTACACAGAAAACACAAAAAAAAGGAATAGCTATCCCACTCCAATCACTATCGCGATTAATCCCAGAACCCAGGGTGGTTTAGTAGCAGATTGCAGCCCTGTGGTGGGGAATAAAAGCTAAATCACACAGGCTCAATGGTCATCACCTCGCAAGGCAAACAGGAGCGACGATGTCAGCCTGCAAGCCTGTGTTCCCCTATAGGTTGGCTCTCGTGTGTTTTAGCTTTCAGGTCTGTCTTTTTCCTCAGCACCAGGCTCTGAACGGATTTCTCCAAAAGCAACTCAGAAACGGGGTGTAATATTGACTGCGTGCACCCAGCAGATCCTGGTGCACGACGTGCACGAGCTAATGCAAAGCCCTTGAAGGTCTTACTATTTTATCTGCTTATTATGCAGCTAGATGAGACTAAGCAGTGAGGGAAGGTCACAGGCTTAGGGGATCCTGGGGCTGGCAGGGACAAACCTGGAGGTTCGCTCACCCAAGCTCTGCAGAAGCCACCCCTGGGAGGAACCACCAGAAATCACCCAAGGCAGCTTTTTTCTCCTGAACAAAGGAGTCGTTTCCCATGGAAATACCCCAGACAAACCCCAAACACCTCATCCCTTCTCCTTACAAACTCAGCCGGGGCAGGGTTGCTCTATTATCTTTCAAATCACAACGATTTGCCTTTCCTCTCCCAACTCCATAACAATAGTTGGTGTTTAGAGGGCATTATCCCTACACTTACCCCATGCCAGGGAGTTCAGTTTCTAGTGGTTTATACAGAGGGAAACTGAAGCAGAGAGACAAGGTAAATGCATTTGTCAGTGCTAGAGCTCTCAGGAGTTGTGGCTCCTCTGGACCTTCTCCCCTGCCAGCCTGCCAGGGCTGAAATCGCTGGGAAACAGAGATATTTGGGCAGAACTTTACTCAAACAAGAGTTAAATCTTCATCCTACCCCCAAAGCCTTTCCCCCGATGCCCTGGACAAGTCACCGAGTTTATTTGTGAGTCAGAAATAATGACATCTCTTCACTTAGCAGTGTGAGGGTGCAGAAAGGAGAATATTGCTTAGCAGTGCTAAAACCCTACCACGCTCCTAGGAACCACGGGCTTCCGAACCTGCTTCTCCTTCTTGCCCTTTATCAACATGCTCCCAGTCACTGTTTATCTGGTAGAATTATTTAGCAGCAAAAGCTATCCTAGAGGCGTTTTGACATCTGCCTCTTCTCCAAGAGGTATGCATCTGAGATGCAGATGTGCCGGCTACCAGAATTGTCGAAGGAGGTTCAGACGAAAGGGTTTTGATATGTAGAGCCCTGAGGCCTAATGTACCCCACCTGTATTCTCCAGGCTGTAACAACACTGATATTTGTACTGAAATCAGTGGTAAAGTTTTCATCGACTCTCACTATGCTGAATCAAGGCCTACAGATGGCACCGAGCCGAAATATGATTGATGATTTTGCAAGCACAAGCCAAAGGTGGGTGGAAAATGCATCTTGGAAACCAGCTTGGTAGCACTTTGATGCCTTCTGAAGTCTTACCAGAATGTGAAAATGTACCTGGCATTTTGCAGCTGTAAATATGGTCTTCACAGCCACATACAGCACTTCCAGCTGCACAGATGCTACTTATCTTTGTGTTCTCCTGGAACAAAACCTTGCTTTATTTTTCTCACTTCCAAAATAAACTTCCTTTTCTGCACTCCCACAGAGAATCGCCACCGGGAAGAAAAGCTGTGCAGAGTTTTCTATCCAGCAGATTGCCTCTCTGTTCCCTCTACCCCGAGAACCTGAAAGCAGAGCAGGGCTACTGTTTACAGAAAACCAAAGAGCATTTAAAGATGTCTTGTTTCTAAATACATCCATTTCTGATTGAAAGAAGCTGAGCTAGTCACATTGAAGGAGCTAATTAAAATGTAAACAGCGTTGCTTTTAATTGCTAGCGCTAAAAATTGTCATTATTTATTTTAAAAGTCAAGGTGCATAAGAATATGTGTTTAATTGCAAAAAGAAGGAGGAGGTGAATTTTAATCGTACTTTGGAGATGCTGCAGTCTGAGCTCTGGCTGGTTGTTTCCAGGAGAAAATGCAGTGGGATTTTTCACCCTGCAAGTCCTTTGGTGCAGACACACGGTTTGAATTTATTTTTTATTTTTTTTTTTTTCCCCCTCTTTTCATGCATCTGTTTGTTTGTTTGGCCTTTCTTTTTCAAAATCCTATTTCCCATCCTCTGCAATTCTCGCTCTTGGAGGAGTCTGGAAATCAGTCCAGCGCTTCCAGATCAGTCATTATTGGATGTTTTTTCTGTTCACGCTGGTAAATGGCTCGATTGTGTGTAATTAGTTAAAGATGTGAAGTGCCGACTAAGTGCTAAGCAATGTTACATAAGTGTAATGTATGGCGGATACGCTGTGCCACAAAAAAAGCATAATACTATTTTGCACTTAACTAGCACCTTTTACTCCAGGTTGGCAGAGCTCCTCGCTACCGCTGCTGGAGGTTGTCAGCACCCCAACAAATTAGGTTATTGTTTTAATATGTGTTTACAGATGAGACGACTGAGGTACAGAGCAGTTAAGTGCCTTGTCCCCATTCCCCTGGTGACTCAGCAGCTGAGCAGCATCCCACGTCCCACCGCTGGCTCCGGTTAGGGGTGACGCTCTGTAACGCCTGGCTGCACGGCTGCTGCCACGCTCACTCGCCAGCAAAAACCCTGGGGGTCACAGCCCGGGGACAAGCTGGGAGCAGAGCGGGAGGGTGTTTTGCTCTGCAGACGTTTGCAGCCTGCCAGTGCGTGGGGAAAGGACCACTGGGTCGGGGCGTGGAGGCGGGGGCTGGCTGTAGGGTGTGCTGAGGCAAGCGGCTTGCGTCCTCAGAAAGGCTCCCATCCTAGTGAAGGATGGAGACCCCACCTCTTCCCTCCCCACGGTCAGAAAGATCCATTTCCTCTGAAGGTGGCGTTCCAGCAATGCGTTTTTGTAGGGCTTGCTACATGGAAGAGAGAGAGGAAAAGCAGCTTCATCTCTTGCTGCTGGGCTCACATCATTTCCCAGCTCGTGCCCACTCCACGGATCCATGCTTGACCAAGCTACTTGTTAACTCCAGGGCTTTCCACCTGGAATATGCAAGCAGCCATGCCACTGCTCTGTGCCTAAAGTCACCGGTCAGGACCTGGGACTTGCCACCTCGATGGGATGCTGGTCCAGATCCAGACAGATTGGCTTTGGAGGGCTTGGGGCGGGATGGGCATCGTCCCTGCTGCTGGGGATCCCTGCTCTGTCCCCTTTCTGCAGCATCGCTATGTTCTCCCCCTTCCTTTTTCTGGTGAGCAGAGCCCTGGCGTCCTCTCCTCCCTCCCCAAAGCGTGTTCTTCAGGCCTCCAATTGCTTTTACAACCGTGCCCTCTTTGGATTCTCAACATCCTCTGGAGAATTTGATTTCACATCGTATTTTTATGTTTAACAAAAATAATTCCAAACACCAAAAACAAGCCGTGCCCTGACTGGCATTACGCAGCATTTGTGATAATTGGATTCTCGGAAAGCCAAGCACTTTCTGGGTTTTAATGAGATTCAAACTTTAATTACTGCGTCCCTTTCCCAGGCATGCAGTGGGAGCAGGGAGGAAAATGACCATAATCAGGTCTTCGGCATGTTGCAAGAGGCGGCCTCGATGGATCGCGTTTTGGTTCCTTAATGAGGGGCCATTCTTGCCACGCACAGTTGGAAAGCCAGTTCCTCTTGTATCGTGGCCTACATTTATATCCCTTAGGATTCTGGCCACAAACCACTGCTGCATCCTCGCAGATGAAGGCACTTCTCCACAGATGGAAAGCCAGCAGAGATGGACTTTCAGGACAAGAGAGGGAGACAAGGACACGTTGGGGGCTGGTGAAGACTTTCATTGAGGTCTTGATAACGAGTGATGTAACCACAGGGTGGTCCTTGGGCAGGGCCCAGGGTCCCAGCAGGACCAGCATCACCTTTCTGCAAGCCCCTTGCACGGTTCTTCTCCTCCTGCACCGCGCAGATCCCAGGCAAATCTTGCCTGGAAGGCTGGGATGACTCATTTGCTGGCTTTCTCACTTCCCCGCCTCCATCCTTGAGGATGCGGTGTTTTGCCGAGTCTTATCTGCACTGAGGTTGGAAGAGGCAGATGAATGCAGTGGTTTCATGTCTGCAGAGAGATGGGCTCATTAACAGAAACACTTAAACTTTATCTGGGACAAATCAAGATACCGCGTGGTCATCTGAGAGGACCTTTAAATTGCAATGTTCATCCTGTGTGACGATGTTCAGGTCCAAGCCAAGAGAAATTAATTACATAAAAAAAAAAGGGCTTTGTTAGATACTGCATCAAATGCTTCACAAATGAGTTGATATGTTGCCTTAAGGTGTTCCCACATCCACTCATTTTGTGGACTGATAAGAAATCTCTCCATCTACGTGTTCTTAGTAGCCCCACAGCTTAACTTTTTTTATTCCATGATCCTTTAGACGGTCAAAGATTTATGTCACGCCCTGCCTTTCCCCTTGCTGTATTCAGACTGAAGTCAGAAGTGCCAGGTAAAAACTTCCAAGATTGCTCTTCTTTCTCTTTCCTGACCTCTTTTCCAAGCTCCCAGCTATCTCCCTGGTTTTCCATCACTTCAGAAAGGTCACCGCTGTTGCTTCTTTTCCTCCCTCAGCAGTCTGAGTACATGCTGTCCTTGCCTAATACATGCAAGCATTTTCTTGGAATTACCTTTTTAATCACTAGCTGGTTTCGCATTCAGTCGTGTACTCGAGATGCCTACACAGCGAGACGTGACTGCTTCTTGCTGGCAGCAAGGGAAGCCAAGGTCTAAGCGGGCAGGAGCAGTGGGTGGCTTGAATCACTCTTGACACGAGACACCCCAGCAGTCACTGTGGGCAGGTTTGGCACCTCCAGACTGTCCGTGGCCGTGATCTCCACCATTTCCTGACATTACCCATCACTGTTTTCTCCGTTGGCTGGACGTCGGCAACTCAGGCAGTTTAGGAGGAGGCAACTCTTCTTCATGGCCGTGGGGTCAACAGCAAAGGGGCCGCATGGGGAGCTGGGGCTGGTACTTGGGGTGGAAGAGCTCAGCGGGGCTGGTGCTGCGAGGGGAAAGCCTTGCATGTGGCTCAGAGCACCCCTGGCGATGTGCTTTTTGTGGTCACCGCCTCCAGCACTGCCCAGGCGATGTCAGGCAGAGCAGGTATACATCTTCTAATGCTCGTCCTCCAGAGATAGACCTGTCTCTCTAGTACTTCTTGGGCTGGCATTTTTGCAAGCCTTTCACTCCCCTCTAACCGTTCTGTAGCATCAATCCTCTGGCTCGGTATTTTGTTGTTGCTCTTCCCTCCACCTTCCCTCTTCCCGCGCAAACTTGCTTTCTTCTTTGCCTGCTTTGTCCTTTTCCATTTCCCGAACAAGTTATTTTCAGCCTCAGAGCTGTGTATTCTTGGGGGGAGCTACGTCTGTGGCTGCTGTCCTGCCGGGGGAGGGCCTGGGTTCATTTTTAGGGCTCTGTAGCAGGCGTGGGTGGTAGGTGCTCCCCTGACATCCAGGGCAAGCAGGGAGTTGGGAACTGCGAGCAAACCTGAGGCTTTGGGGTACACGTAGGGACATATTTGGTGAGGTTACGGCACACCCTTGAGCTTCTCCCAGTTTTGCATGGAGCCAGATTCCCCATTTTTGACAAAGATGACTGGAGTCATAGCAAAGAGCAGAAATAAGGGTCTTGGAAAAGATAAGAGGGTGAACAGAAGGGCTCCCATGGGCTCAGAGCCTCACCTTGCAGAAGGGCACAGGCAGCCTTAGGCCCCATTGAGACAAATCCCAGGAACAAAGTGCCCGCATAAAGGCTCTTACCCTGGGGCTTATGCAAAGCAAACACCTTCTCCCTCTGCAGTGACCAAGGACCTTGAATTTCCTGCACATAAGTCTGGACGAACATGAATACATCAGCAGGTAATGCAGGATGACCTGTGCAGGAAGCAAAGCCCCTTGCTAGGCGGCCAGCGTGGAGAAAGGCAAAATGCCTTTTGCAGGTGTCCATCCTGTTACACCCAGGACCAGGAGAAACTGGGATCTGCTTGGCTTGTGGCAGGCAGCACCGCTTCAGGACACAATTTGAATGTTGCCCTGTCTTCCAGTCCAAACTGGCAAGGGAAAACCCCATGCTGGATGGGGTTAGGAGGGAGCTTGTTTTATTCCAGAATGTGTTGGGCTGATAATCTTTGGACCGTGCTTTTCCAGGTGCCCGTGTTGAAGGACATGGTGACTTGGGTCATTCTCTGGCTTTGGGTAGGGTATTCTTCTTTCCTCTGGCACATGTGGAGCAGTACTTCTCATACTCAGCTACGTGGCAGGCCCCTGAGCCCCACAGCCAATCCGTCCATGTGGGAGCAGGTTGGGAAAGCAGCACGGATGGCACTTAAGCAGCCCACAAACCTCTGAGCTCTGGCTGCCAAGCCCACACAGATGACTGCCCGTAAGCACGAGTCCATCCCAAGCCTTCAGCAGTCACAGGACTGTTGTCTCCCTCCTCTTCCCAGGAAGCAGATTGCAAAACCGTGTAACCGCAGAGCCTAGCAGTGTCTGAACGGGCTCAGGCACCAGTCCATGCCCATCTGTGGCTCCTGGGAAATTGCTTCCTACGGGGTGGGAGAAGCTGAGCTTGGTGAGAAACAAAGCTGTCTGTCGGGTACATGGCTCTCTTGTGTGCCCAGAAAATGAAAACACTGTCCTGCAATGGACTTCAAACCTCTGGATCTATAGGAAAAACCAGCCCCGTCCTATGTGTCACCCCAACCCCCCCCAAAACAGCCTTTTGGTGAGGGCAGCCCTTAGAGTCAGGTTCTGGAGAGTACAGAGGAGGCTGTTGGGGTGGATTTTCTACTGGGGCAACCTCGGGAGAAAAAAATACAACTTGAGATCCCCTGAATAACTTGCACTGAGAGAAGATGATTATTCCTTCACATAATACTATTTACCTCTTTAGTGGAAGGAAAATTCATCCTTTTTCATGGGAGCAGTGTGTTCCCCTTATTTTCCACTTGAGACTGAGTGCTGAAGAGGGTCTTAAGTGGAGCATCTATCCACGGCCTGGAGGGTGATCTTGATGAATAGGTATATCCCTCCCCCAGCCCTACCTTTCCCAGAACTGCTGCCAGTATTTCCACCTACTTAGTCCAAAACCAGGAATAGACACAACAGGAAGCGATTCTCTAGAATAAAGCCGCCTTTCTGAGACTTCAGAGATTGGGCACGACCTCTCCCCGGGGAGCACTGGGATGGGGCAGTGGGTTTGGCACAGTCTGTCTTACAGAGGGCAATGCACCACGACAGCACGTCCACAGATTTTTCATTTCATCAGGCCCGGCGAGTGAAAGGATGCTCTCCTTCTCCGGAGGTCAGGCAGCACTCCTCCTTACGGACCTCTCTGCAGAGATGGGGGAATTCAAGTTGTGGAGAGGATCAGTTCCAGGTTATCTGTGGTTTCTCCTCTCCCTGCTCCTCGCCGCGGAGATGCCAAGTGAGATATCCGTACAGGGTGCACAGCAGTTGGCAGAAGCTGCTGAGACAGTTTGCGGCTGGCTAACCACCGCCGGGGAAAAGAGAAGGGAGTCGGCATCATCTCCACCTGGCCTGTGGCTGGACACTCAGCAGGAAACGGAGAGCCCAGCAACTTCACTGGAAAAGTCATCTTTTGCACGGATCAAAGCATGAGACTGTTTCCAGGAGGAGAAAATAAATAGCGTGAGAAATGGCGCCTCGTTTAGAAAAGAGGCAGAGGGAGGATGTGCTTCCCTGGCTTGGTAGGAAGGCAAAGGACCCAGGCTTGCAGAGGTGGAACACCAGACCCCAGCAGCGCTATCAGGAGGGCACTGGGACAGCACTGACGGTTTAACAGTTTTCATATGCAACAAGAAGAGGTTAAAAATATTTGTTTGCAAACCCAGAGCATAATTAGTAGTGAGTCATGGAAAGTGTTGTTCTAGCTACTGTAAAAACAAGGCAGCGCTGAAGGGTCTGCTGGTCATTTGAAAGCGTCGAGAGCTTCAGCCCAAGATTCCTTCCTTAATTGCACCACTCTTGGCCACTCGCTCTAAATTAAGCAGACAGGAGCGCAAGCGAGCTATGCAGTGCTCTGAAAGGCAAACTATTAACCAAAGTGTCTCTCAGATGTTTAACTTCAAGGAAGCATGATTGAAATCTCATCAATTATGATCAGCGGACATGAGAAGGTCTTGAAGTTCACCCACAACGTAATTTGCAGAATAATAAAAATTAAAGCTGTGAAATCTCTTTTAGGTTGAGTCTACTTCTCTCCCCGGGGTGAGTTAGGTGGGTCTCTGTCATGCTTTCCGCTGTGCTGCATGCATGCCATAAATGCAGTGCAAGAAAAGTTTCCCTGATGCACTTTTGCTACTCAGAGGATGTTGCTATCGAATATTTACACTGCAGTTACAGATGTAAGCACTTTCTATGCAGTTCCAGGCATATTCCCTGCTTTTGTCTTCATTGGCAGTTTTCCCTTTCCAAAATCCACCCAGCTATTCTCACAGCTCTTCTCCTGGACTGCAAACGGTTTTCCACTGTCCCTGGCATCCTCTTCCTTTAAACACTTTGCACAAGTCCCTTGCCCTCAGCAGACTAGTCAATGGGAACAATGAATTTAGGGGAGACCGTGACATTCCTGATTGAAAAACAAGATTGAGTCCTTCACTTCCCACTGTGCTGCTGACAGCAATACTACTTAGCACTCCTACCCTATGACGCATTACCCAAACATTAGCTAATTATCCTGCCTGACTCCTTAGAAAGTAGGCAATTAAGTATTTAGCTCCATTCTCCAGATGGGGAAATGTGAGCACAAAAAGAGGTTAATAGGGGAAAGGCCAATCCTACTGTGTAGGGTGGAGAGCATCCCTGCCCTTCGGAGGAGCAATGCTGAGCATGGGGCTTGCCTTGCCCATCTCAGGTGTCTATACTACAGCTGAGCTTCTCCTAGAGTTGGCCCAAAAGACCAGCACTTTGGGAGAGCGATTCATCCTCGCCCAAGACGTGTCCCACTGAGGTGGGCTGAACCATCCTCTAGGAAGAGCACCCAAGGAATCCGTCTTCTCCCTGTTGCCCAGGGGAAGAGGAGCAGCGTCTGGGAAGGTGCGGATGGCCCAAGCAGACAGTGCAAGGTGTCTCCAAATAGCAGACAGCAGTGTTGCCAGGATCAGTGCTCAAGAGCTCCTGGATCCTGGGAGATGTTTTGCTGCTGTCCTTAAAGTCAACCTTGATATGCCTCTTGGAGCACCAGGACAGAAAGCAGGCTGCAAGCTCCATCCTTCCTACTATCAATTTGGTGACCAGTGCTCTATCGCAACCACAAATCGGGACTATCTTTGGAGGGAGCAAATTCTGAAATAAACTATTTTTAATGCAGACAGAAAGTGTTTAGCAGGAAGGTCTTTAAAATAAAGCAGCAGAAGGAGTCCAAGCCTAATAACCAGAGCTCTAGCTATTGTGACTAAGTGCTTCATAAAATGTGTAATTATGGCACTATAGCAACTATTGAATTCCAAGGCACATTTTGCATCTGAAACACAGGACGGAGCATCCTCTTTGGGTGATTCAGTGACATAATCACAACACCCGAGCGCTCCACGCAGAGAAGGGAGAAGTGCTGAACTGCAGCCTGCCACCAGCAGCGTGCGCCCGGTGTGCAAGCGCCATCCCCGTGGGAGCAGCCCTGCCCGGGATGAGCGCACCTGCCTGGGGGCTGGGGGGCAGGGGGGGTGGGATTTGGAGACGAGATGAGCAAATATTTCCAGCCCGCGGCGCAGCCGCGAGCATCCCGCCTGCTCGCTGTGGCGCGGAGCGGAGCCGAGCGCGGGGGCGTGTGACACTGGTGGGCACGGAGAGGGTGGCATGGGGGTGACGTCGGAAAAGTGACTTTTACCAAAGGGCAGAGAGCGCGAGCACGGTTTGTGCCGCTGTTCCCACCTCACCAGCTTTCCCTGCCCTCGGGTGCCCCATTTCAGTTCAGATGGGGCCGAGCACGCAAGGGTACCAAGGAGATCTTCTTTCCTTGGTGTGGCTCGGAGCCACTCGCATCCCTTAAAAGGCATCTTCTGACTCAGATACACTCTCCTCCATTGTCTGGGGCATGTTGTTTTGCAGCTGGAGACTGGTGAATGAAGCTGAGTTACTGACCTTGATTCGAAAAAAATGCACGCTTGTGCTTTGTAAAACAGGCCTTTTAAAGCTGTTTTTTATGCGAAGAATTATGCCAATGCACGTATGGAGGCACTGGTATTTCAGGCCCCTTTCAGTCTCCTGGATTGCCAGTCAGCTCTTTCACTGATTTAAGGCTTTAACCAAAGGACGGATGCTGCAAGAGGTGGTGAAGAGGACTCAAGCAGGTATTTGAGTGCATGGCCCAGGAGCAGATGCCTGGATCAGGGCCTAGATCATAAGAGGTATTTCACTGCGCTGAAGGAGGTATTGTTTTACTATGCTGTAAGGAGGCACAGATGATCCCTCTCCCTAAATGGGAGAAAAAACAAAATAACCTGTCTTTGAGGCTTGCTCTCACCCCTTTTCGGTGTGGATGTGCATTGCAGCCCCGCAGAAAAGGAGTCTCACTCAGCTTTGACACTTTTTTTTCCCATCCTGGCATCAAAATGAGAGTCGATGATGAGTGAAGCCAGCTTGGGGAGTTTTTTGGAACTGCCCTCGGTCCCGCTCCAGCCTTGCCCAGAGGTCAGAGGTATTTTATTTAAAGGATGCTATGGGAGGCAGCACGTGCTTGGCTTGGGAGGATGCTCCTCAGACTGGGTCCAGCACAGGCAGGCGAGTTTATTCCCCTTTGCACACCACACTGAGTTAAAATGAAGCCCTGGCTTTGCAGAGGGAGCTCGGTTAGGTGAGCATCGCCAAAATCTGGTACGACAATACCCCGTCAGGCCAGCGCTCTGCTTCCGCTCAGAAAACAATAGGAGTTTACACAACTGCAGCCCACTTGAGGTTTTTGCCTTACTTCACGGCTGAGCAACGAGACCCCAAATGTTACAGCTCTGCCTAATGTCCTTGGCTCTGTCCTGCTTTGGAAGGAAACGTACTGTGGCTTGTGCTGCCAATGCTATTTCCTCTCTCTTGTCTTTAAAGGTCTCTTTTTCCAACAGCTGATCGGCTCTGCAGCTCCGGGGAGTACATGAGATCCGGCTGGCCCACGATCTAGCTGGTATGGCCGGGTGCCATGTTGTTGTTTGTATTGCTTTCATTTTTTTGGCGTTACTTGGCTCTTCCCCGCAACTTGTTTTCATCCTGAACTATGTGCTCATTACATATCCAAACACCCACGCAGGTTTTGTATGAGGAAACTCGAAACACACGCGCAGTAGAGGAGCAAGTTTGTGACGGGGCGGGGGGAAAAAAGAGGTATTTGTGTCGAGGCAGACACAAACAATTGTCAAATCCCCGAGCTGCCCATGGTTGGATTGCAAGCTTACTGACAACAAGCACACGAACGCCGTGTGTGCATCCTTTTGGCAAAGAGATGTGGGGGGACATCTCTTGCGGTCACCCTGGCCTCTCCCCAAAGCTCCAGCTACTGTCCAAGGCACCCGTCCAGGGACCTCCTGGCTCTCTGACAGGCTGTGCCCTGAACACCAAAGGGACCCATTTTTGCTGCTAGGAAACTCTCAGTTCCCCTCCGCGGCCCTGTCCTCGCCGGGCAGCACAAATCTACCTGGCCAGCTCAGGTCCGGCAGGCACGTCGTCGTGCTAGACGGTTTTCTGCAAGATCCCAAGTGAGGGGGTGAGAAATAGGAATGTTCTGCAGGGTGTTTGTTTTCTAAGTGCTCTCTTCGGGGTTTTTCCCTAAAGCATCGGGTCTGAGATGCTGCCAGAGGCAACATGGGCAGTGTTGGTGCCATCGGGCTGCCCCCCCGGTTGCACGGATCTGTCACTGCATGAGTGCAGCGAACGCAGCACAGCCCTGGACTAGCAGCGTGGGGTTCAGACACTCATGTTTTCCGAGTCTCTCCCATTTTTACGGCCTTACCACCGCCGCAGTTGAGCTCCAGCAGCCGCCCTGATCGGGATGTGGAGAGCTCAGCTGGAGTCTCCGGGCTGTCCAAATCTGCAGCATGCCGCTCCCCTGCACATCTCGCTCCTCCCCACCGTGCTGGGTCCACTCAGAACATGGAAAAACCCCCTCCCAGTGACTACCGGTAACCGCACAACGCTGGGCAGGCTGAGCCCGAGGAACTGGGGGAACTCGGTTTGCAGCTCGGAATTGCTTTGCTTCCTCACAACCTTCCCTGCTGCCCATGCGGCAGGAAAAGAAAGATTTTCCAGGGCTGTCAGTACTGCGTATTTCACCAGCATTCACTTCACTTTAAGTCCAAAATGTACTAAAAATAATCTGCCTCGGCATCCAGGTCTTGATTCAAGTGGTAACAGAGTACCAAGCAGACAGACTCCTGGGGTCGTTTGCAGTGTGCAGCAGTAAGCAGGGGGCTGCTGGCTCTCCCTCCTCCTCCTCCTCCTCCTCCTCCTCCTCCTCATCCCGGCTGCTGTGGGGCTGTTGCCCACCACTCACTCACAATCCCCTAAATTTCATAGTCGGAGGTCACAGGTTTTACATGTCACCTCTCCTCTTGGGCTGGTTGTTAGCGAGGCTCCGAATGCTGCGATAGCATCTCTTCCTCTGGAGCTGGGAGTATATTATTAGTGAGATCCTTAGTAAACTATTTATTTTAATATTCCTGCTGCAATTTGGGGAGGGGGGATGCCTGCAGGCAGAAGTTCGGATAAGCGAAGTCTGAAATGCCACGGGAAGGCCACAAACTTGGAGAAGCCTCATTAGTGCAGCAGCGGAGGGAGGTGTGGATGTTTGTGCCTTGTGCATGGGCTGTGCTGCGCTGTAGCAGAGCTGCGTGGCTTTGATATCACTGAAAACTCTGTGAACCCCCCTCCTGGGAAGGGGTCTTGAGATGAAGTACTTGCCGCTCCCCCCTCGCTTTTAAAACACCCAGTTGATGTTCAGCCTTCAAGGCTGCTGAACAAGTTTTTCATCCGCAGGCAGATTTTGCTGCCACATTCTCACTCGTTTTCCTAAAATAAAGGGGAAAAAAAATAAAAAAAAAAAAATCCTTGTTCTAATTTAATCTAGCCAGGCATCTTGCTGTCCTGCCTGATAATATCTCTCCAATCTGTCATTTCCAACAGACAGCTGTTTATTTCTTTGGCTTTTTTTCTTTTTTTTTTTTTTTTTTTTTTTTTCCCCTGGTCTTGAAATATCTCTTCTGCTTTCTCAAGCAGCCCAGAGCTGCCCCAGGGATGTCCCAAGCCTCCACCTTGCTTTGGTGAAGGCTCTGGGTGAAAACGTCTCCGTTCTCCAGGAAAAACCTTACAACAACCTCAGATAGAGAAATGTGTCAAAGAATACACATCTTAGGTGCTGGTCCCGTAGGTGTTTGGGGTTTCAGAGCCAGCCTCCTAGCCCGCAGCCATGCAGTGGGACAAAGCACTGTAAAACAACTTGGTGCAAGTCCAGAGATCCCCACAGGAGCTTTCCTGCAAACACAGCACAACACTGCAGACCCAGAGAGGTACCAGCGCTGCCGGCGAATTATTCAGTGGCATCCACTGCAAAGGAAGAAATTATTAATACTTTAATATCTGTTTAATACCTTCTTAAGTGATCTGGATGATGGGATCAAGTGTACCTTCGTGAAGTTTGCTGATGACACCGGAGTGGGGAAGCAGACACCTCGGAAGGGAGAGCCACCCCGCAGGAAGACGTGGCTAGGCTGGAAGAGTGGGCTAACGAGAACCTTATGAAGTTCAGCAAGGACAAGTGTAAAGTCTTGCACCTGGGAAAACATCATCCAGGAGCGCAGCACAGGCTGGGATCTACCCGGCTGGGGAGCAGCCCTGTGGAAAGGGACCTGGGGGTCCTGGGGGCAACGAGCTCGATGTGGGTGAACAGTGGGCTGCAGCGGCAAAGAAAATCAACAGGGTGCTGGGCTGCATCAACAAGGGCATCACCAGAGATAACGAAGTCATTATCCCACTACGCAGCGCTTGTCAGGCCACACCTGGAATACCGTGTTCAGTTTTGGTCCCCGCTGTACAAAAAAGCTGGGGACAGGCTGGGGAGGGCCCAGAGAAGGGCCACGAAGATGATCAAGGGATTGGGCAGCCTGTCCTGTGAGGAAAGGCTGATACAGTTGGGTTTGTTCAGCCTTGAGAAGAGGAGGCTTAGGGAGACCTTGTCACCATTTACAGGGTGGCTGCTAGGAAGATGGAGACTCCATTTTTACAAGGAAAAGACGAGGGCTCATGGTTACAAGTTTCTCCTGGGGACATTCTGATTGGACACAAGAAGAAAAATTTTCGCAGTAAGAATGATCAGCTACTGGAATAATCTCCCCAGGGAAGTGGTAGATACCCCGACACTGGATGCTTTTAAGATTCAGCTGGACAGGGTGCTGGGCCATCTCGTCTAAACCATGCTTTTGTCAAGGAAGGTTGGACCACGTGATCTTTGAGGTCCCTTCCAACCTGGTATTCTAGGATTAAATACCAGTTTTTTTCCTAAAATCCACAGTAAAAGCTAAACAAGTTATTAAATACCACAGAGTGCAAGATGTGAAAAACCACTTGGGTTCCTTCCCGCAGCCTGGACCGCCAGGTTGCCTCTCCACAAAGCACATAGATTAGCTGTTGTATGGACTTAAAAAATGACCCAAGGAAAAAAACCCTGATTACTTCTGGCACCCAGCACTCAATTTGCAACTGCTTTCAAATGCAACTGTTGGTCAAATGCTACATCTGGGCACTACTTGATTCTCCGCATTTTCATTTTACTTGTTATTTACTTTTATTTATCTATTTACTGTTATTTATGGTGACTCTAATAGCTTTAACTCCTTCTTGGGAAAAAAAAAAAAACAAACCACCAAACAAACCAACTAGCATTTTAAAATTGGCAGAAGTGTCAAAACAAACTTCTGGGGAAGTGGAAGAATACACGGCCAAAATATTCAGCTGATAAAATGGAGCAAGGGAGGATAACTGCGCCACGCATGACAAGGATTGGTGTGGGATCAAATCCCACTGGGTTTTCTAGACCCCCTTCCAAGGACCCACCCGTGGCCGCGGCTGCCATGGGGCTGGGAAAGGAGATGTCCCCTTTGGCAACTAACGCCCCACTCCAGTCCCACGGGGCATCCCCCTGAACCCCACAGCCCAATGCAGCCCCCCACGGGATCCCCCTGAGCCCCATGGAACACCTCCCTGAGCCCCACAGCCCAATCCAGCCCCACGGGGCATCCCCCTGAATCCCACAACCCACCTCATGCCCCACGGGTCACGCCCCTGAGCCCCACGGGACACCCTGCTGAACTCCACAGCCCAATGCAGCCCCACGAGGCGTCTCCTTGAGCCCCACGGAACATCCCCCTGAGCCCCACAACCCACCTCAGCCCCATGGGGCACCTCCCTGAGCCCCACAGCCCAATGCAGCCCCACGGAACATATCCCTGAGCCCCACAGCCCAATGCAGCCCCACGGGGCACCCCCCTGAGCCCCACAGGACATCCCCCTGAGCCCCATGGAACATCTCCCTGAGCCCCACAGCCCAATGCAGCCCCACGGAACATATCCCTGAGCCCCACAGCCCAATGCAGCCCCACGGGGCACCCCCCTGAGCCCCACAGGACATCCCCCTGAGCCCCATGGAACATCTCCCTGAGCCCCACAGCCCACCTCAGTCCCACGAGGGGTCCCCCTGAGCCCCACGGAACATCTCCCTGAGCCCCACAGCCCAATGCAGCCCCACGGAACATATCCCTGAGCCCCACAGCCCAATTCAGCCCCACGGGGCCCCCCCCTGAGCCCCACAGGACATCCCCCTGAGCCCCATGGAACATCTCCCTGAGCCCCACAGCCCACCTCAGTCCCACGAGGGGTCCCCCTGAGCCCCACGGAACATCTCCCTGAGCCCCACAGCCCAATGCAGCCCCACGGAACATATCCCTGAGCCCCACAGCCCAATGCAGCCCCACGGGGCACCCCCCTGAGCCCCACAGGACATCCCCCCTGAGCCCCATGGAACATCTCCCTGAGCCCCACAGCCCACCTCAGTCCCACGAGGGGTCCCCCTGAGCCCCACGGAACATCTCCCTGAGCCCCACAGCCCAATGCAGCCCCACGGAACATCTCCCTGAGCCCCACAGCCCAATTCAGCCCCACGGGGCACCCCCCTGAGCCCCCCCGAACATCTCCCTGAGCCCCCCCCCCCCTCAACCCCACGGGGCACCCCCCTGAGCCCCACAGCCCAGCGCAGCCCCACAGACGCCCCTCTAGCTGCAGGGGGTCATCACCCTCCGGCCCCCCCCCCCCCCCCCCCCCACGCCCCACCGGAACCCCACGCCCCCACGCCCCACCTCAGAAACACCTCACGGCCGCGCGGCCCCTTTAAGAGCTCGGCCCCGCCCCCCGCGGTCGCTGCCGGGGCCGCGGCTGCCGCTGCTGACAACAAGATGGCGGCGGCGGGGCCGGCGGGCCCCGAGAGCCGGGTGCTGGGCTACACCCTGCACCGCTGGAGCAGCTTCTCCTCCACCTACCTGCCCGAGTGAGTCCCGCCCGCCCCGCCCCGCGCCGCGCCGGGCCGGGCCGGGCCGGGCCTGGGCTGCGGCCTGGGCTGCGGCCTGCGCGGGGGATGTGGGCCTGGACGGTGGGGGGGGCGGTGTGTGTGGGAGTGATCGTCAGGATTTTGGGGGGGAGGTCAGCAGTGTTTTTTTGGGGGGGGGGGGGGCTGTGTGGGGGTGCTGGGCTGATTTGGGAGCCCGAGGTTGGGGAGGGGAGGGCGGGCCGTAAGGTGAGGGGGGCGATGTGGGGCGGGGAGAGGTTGGGCAGCAGAATGGGGCGGGGGGGGGGGGGGCGATGGAGGTCAGCAGTGGTTTTTGGGGGGGGGGGGGGGGCTGTGTGTGGGGGAGTGATCGTCAGGATTTTGGGGGGGGGGGCTGTGTGTGGGGGAGTGACCGTCAGGATTTGGGGGGGGGGGCTGGGTGGGAGGGAGTGATCGTCAGGATTTTGGGGGGGAGGTCAGCAGTGTTTTTTTGGGGGGGGGGCGGTGTGTGTGTGTGGGGGTGCTGGGCTGATTTGGGAGCCCGAGGTTGGGGAGGGGAGGGTGGGCCGTAAGGTGAGGGGGGCGATGTGGGGCGGGGAGAGGTTGGGCAGCAGAATGGGGCGGGGGGGGGGGGGGCGATGGAGGTCAGCAGTGGTTTTTGGGGGGGGGGGGGGGCTGTGTGGGGGGGAGTGATCGTCAGGATTTTGGGGGGGGGGCTGGGTGGGAGGGGGTGATCGTCAGGATTTTGGGGGGGGGGGAGGTCAGCAGTGTTTTTTGGGGGGGGGGGGCTGTGTGTGGGAGGGGGTGATCGTCAGGATTTTGGGGGGGGGGGAGGTCATCAGTGTTTTTTGGGGGGGGGGGCTGTGTGGGAGGGAGTGATCGTCAGGATTTTGGGGGGGGGGGGCTGTGTGTGGGGGAGTGATCGTCAGGATTTTGGGGGGGAGGTCAGCAGTGTTTTTTGGGGGGGGGGGCTGTGTGTGGGGGTGCTGGGCTGATTTGAGAGCCCGAGGTTGGGGAGGGGAGGGTGGGCCGTAAGGTGAGGGGGGCGATGGAGGTCAGCAGTGGTTTGGGGGGGGGGCTGTGTGGGAGGGAGTGACCGTCAGGATTTTGGGGGGGGGGGGCTGTGTGGGAGGGAGTGATCGTCAGGATTTTGAGGGGGGGGCTGGGTGGGAGGGGGTGATCGTCAGGATTTTGGGGGGGGGGGCTGTGTGTGGGGGAGTGATCGTCAGGATTTTGGGGGGGGGGAGGTCAGCAGTGTTTTTTGGGGGGGGGGCTGTGTGGGAGGGAGCGATCGTCAGGATTTTGAGGGGGGGGCTGGGTGGGAGGGGGTGATCGTCAGGATTTTGGGGGGGGGGGAGGTCAGCAGTATTTTTTTTGGGGGGGGGGGCTGTGTGGGAGGGAGTGATCGTCAGGATTTTGGGGGGGGGGCTGGGTGGGAGGGAGTGATCGTCAGGATTTGGGGGGGGGGAGGGGGCTGTGTGTGGGGGAGGAGGTGGCCAGCAGAGTTTGGGGGGGGGTTGTGTGGGGGACGGGGTGATTAGGGTTTGGAGGAGGCTGGGTTGGGGGGAGAGGGCGATCAGAAGGATTTTGAGGGGGCTGTGTTCGGGGGAGGGGGGTGGACGGCAGGATTTTGGGGGGGGTTGTGTTGGGGGAGAGGGGGTGGACAGCAGGGTTTTGGGGGGGCTATGGGAGAGAAGGAAGTGATCAGGATTTTGGGGAGGCTGTGTGTGAGGGAGGGGGTGGTCAGCAGGGTTTTAGGGGGGGGTGTGGGGGGGTGGGTTTGTACAGCAGGATTTTGGGGGGGCTGTGTGTGGGGGTGGGTTTGTACAGCAGGGTTTGGGGAGGGGGGTTGAGCACCAGCGCTACACGGGAGGGTGTGTGTGTGTGTGTGTGTTTGGGGGAGTGGTTGATGAACAGATTTTGGGGGGGTAGGACTTTGTGTGGGGTAGAGTGTCTGGGCTGCAGGTTTGGGGGAGCGAGCACCAGGGTTGAGGGAGAAGGGCAGTGTGTGTGTGTACGGGGGGGGGGACACGGACATGATGATCCCCAGGTATGGGACAGAGGAGAAGCTGGCCCCAGGGTTGGGGGAAAAACGGGCACTCTGAGAGGCTGGCCACCAGGTTAAGTGGGGAGAAGAGTAAGTAAACCTTCCCCCCCCCCCCCCCCCCCCCAGAAGTTTGGGTATGTCAGGTGCCTGTGGGCGCTGTGGTTTTTGGCAGCTGGGCTGCTTCTCCTGCCGCTGACCTCTGAAACGCTGGGCCACCTTAAAGGCCACTGTCACCTGCTGTGTGCAGGGTTTTGGGGAGGGGGGGGGAGTGTCACTTGCTGCCCTCCCGCTGTGCTCTCAGGGGTTTGGGGTCTGGCGAAAGGAGAGTGGAGTTGTGTTTTACAGTCATCAGTTTTCCCTGCTGTGCTAATGCGAAGCTGTCCTGGACGGGAGGCTTGGCTGTGTGGCAGTCCAGAGGCTGCCTCTTAAATTCCTCCTCCACAGTAAAACTTGGAGTGACTCTAATGTGGTCTAGGTCTGCTATTTTCAGTCCACCTTTTTGATAAGTTAGCTTCAGTGTTGGAGGTCGGAAGGACTATTGGGATTACAGTGTTTGGACACCTTAGTCATAGCTAGCTGTAGAGTCTCGTCTAATCATTGGTTGTGCTGAATTTAATAACCTTTGGTTGAAAGATCTTTAAATCACCCATTATCAAAAAGTGACAGGGCTGCCTTATTTGTTAATTATTAATGCAGTGAATTATCTCCACTTTCCAAAATGAAGTGAACCTTTTAAAAAAAGTTTTTCTGACAAAACTGCTAGTCGTTGTATCTTTCTGTATATTTGATTTGTTAGATGTTAAAAAGAACTGGGTTCTTTTCTAACTGATAATCTTTGGTGATTATTAAGTAATCCGTTTACCTTTCTTGTTAAAAGACTTGACTTTAAGGTGTTTCTTTCAGGTCTGTGGTCATGCTTGTAGTTAGTTTTGCCAGCATTTCTGCCTTTCAACATCATATTAAAATACTGGTCCCTGAATAGAAGGGTGACAGTCCGTTATTGATCTCACCAGTGTGGTATAAAAAGATAATACCGTCTTTCTCCTTGATATTCCTTTCCAAGGCTCCTGTTAGCCCTTTTCGCTACAAACTCGTGTCAGGAATTAATGTTCACGTGGTACCTGCAGTGCTGCCCAAAGTCCTTAATGTCATTGGCTGCTGTGATACAATTCCCTTTTCCTACAGTAGGGCTGGTGTTTTACAAATTCCTGACCTTGTATTCAGCTGCTTTTTAAGATGTTGTTTAAATGGGCTTACAATCAGTAAAAACAATTTTAACAGCTTCTAAGCAGTGTTCAGTAATCCCAGTGATGGGGTTATTGTCCGTCATGCTGACCTTGCTCTGAAGGATGCTGATCCTAATGCTTATGTGTTGTCTTCTATGAAAGCTTTGGTTTTTGCTTTCTGTCTGATAACTTTTGATTCCCATGTTCTGGAGGAGAAGGAAAATGAGAGCTGAAAAGGGAAGGGGAGACTTTGACCTGTGATTCAAGATTAAATTATTGAAAGAGGAAAATTTTTAGAGAAACATATGGGAGGTTGGATTTTTTTGGGATGGAATAAAGATGGAAAACTAAAATTGCTGGGACAGGAACATAACATACTGCGGGATGAACGTGCAGACAGAGCTAAAAGTTGTCTTAGTATTTAATGTGTGGAGCACAATGATGCTTTTCTGGGAGGATATCAGAAATTCTGGTTATACTATTCTGGTTATACTACAGTTTAAAGAAGTTTGCTAGGGTAACTAGGAAGAAACCACTTTAACGTTGATGTAGGAGAGGGACACTGCCATAATGTATGTAGGAATACACTGCTTATTTAATAACGTTGCTCGTTGTTGGGAGCTGTGGTATTGAAAGCAAAGTGCTTGTGGAAGAGGAACATAGTAGAATACCCGTGTTCTTGATCAGCTGAGTGTGATTTAAACACACTGCTTAAGTAGTTGTGTGGTTTTAAATGTAAAACAAATCTATGAAATATAAAACTTTCATCACCGCTGTCCAGGGAAGAAATTGAATGTCTAGTAACTTATATTGCATCTGCTTAGGTGATGCTGAACTGATACTGAAACTTTTCAGAACGCTGAAATCACCTGATAACTGCTCTTTCTAATTAAAAAAAAAAAAAAGTTTTTTTTCAAAGACCTTTCTGGTCATGTTCTAGTTTAGGATCAGTAGTCCATTGAAAAACACCAGTTTTCTTGCAATGACACAGAAGTATCTTCTGTTGAGTGCCAGTGTCTTTAGTGCTGTGTTTGGTGGCGGTACTAGGGGATTAATTAGTGCTGGATCCAATTTCTGGCTGTTTTACTATTGCTGCAGCTACCTGCATCTTTGCAAAGACCTTTCCAAATATTAAATGAAGATTGTCCTCGAGTCTGCCAAAGAATAGTTCTACTGTTTTTCAAACTGCTGGAGTTGTCCTGTTGGCTTGTAGCTACCAGCAGGAAGACTGACTTGGATATTTGTTTTAAAAACTCTGTGAGTAGAAGTGAGAGAGTTGGTCTAGTAATAGTGTCTAGTTCAGTCTGCGTTGCAGGGAAGGTTGTACCTCTGGGAAGGAAATTGATCCAAAAGGAAGTTTGTTCTTGAAACATCTGGAGTTTCCAGAGACACTCTGCCTGTGCAGAAGCAACAAGGCACTGAGAGGCTTCAGCTAGTCCAGTTTGGAAAATGCTCAACCCAGAGCGTTGCCTGAGATTCCTCCTCTGGATCCCTTCCTTGCGTCTCTGCAGTTCTTCCCCAAAGTTTTGGAGCCTGGTGGGAGGCTGCTCCTGATGTCTCACAAGGGACCAGCCTAGGGATTTCCCCACAATCGCCAGTCACTTCACATGAGCTACACAAAAGAGCATTGGTGTCTTTTGACATATGCTGAGGGAGAGAGCTGGGTTTAATTCCCCTCTCTCCTCTGGTCTTCTGCAGGAAGTGATGAGATGAGCCACTGCTTTTTTTTTTTTTTTTTTTTTTTTTTTTTTTCTGGACAAGTAAGGAATAAACAATTTATAGAATGTAAAGTAACCCTTGTTCAAACTTAGTTTCTTTGGTAAGAATGAGAACCAAAAGTTATGGCTCTGCATTCTGGGAGATGCACTTCATATCCTGATTTTTCTAATAGCCTGTTTTTGTACCTGCTCTAGTTTGAACTGCCTGCTGAGGTGACTAAGAGGTGATGTATGGTGCTGGGTGTGATGGCAGTCATGTATCCTCTTCTATTGCCAAATGCTAAATTACTGTATCCTAGGACCATGATTTTTAGTGGTTGCATCAGACTCATGACTGATGATATCTTGTAGTTGGCTAATGCACTCAGATCCTTCTGTCACTGTTTTTTTTTTTTTTTTTTTATGGCTGAAATCTCACTTCAGAGAGTAACAAGAGCTTTTTACTGTTATGCTAGTCGTGTACCTCTGTGAGGAAGTTTCAGCCCATTTCTATTGCTTAGATCTTCAGAGTCATTCAGATTTTGCTGTATGGTATCTCCGTAGAGGAAGATCAGTGTATTTCCTAGGTTTGACTTTAGGATTTTTATTGGTAATATTTTAAATTATTTCTTGTGCTAAGGTTGTTGTTAAGAATATAAAATAAGGTTGATTTATTAGCTGACAAATGCCATTAGCAACCCCCTGCTAATTGGTTGCCACATTTTCATTGCAACCCATTTTTATCTATTTCACTTTGGACTTCAGTTACTCCGATAATTCCAGTCTTTTCCACTTTGACACCTTGTGTGGTACTGCATTGAATGCTGAAGGCTGGATGGCTCTGTTGTCTCTTTTTTGTAAAGCATAGTGGAACAGAGAAAGATCCAGCTGATTTGTTACAATACACATAAAGTATTTGTGTGTGTTTTTGCTGATCTTCTGTATTTCCATCAAACTAGGGGAAGTAAACTAAGTAAAAGATACTTTGGTAGTAAAGTATGAGTGACTTGTAGGCTTCCAGAGTGAGAAAGCAATTTTTTTTTTTTCTTTTTAGTTAAGAGGATGTGGCAGCAAGTTCCTGCCCAGTCTAACCAAACATCTACTGCTATATTGTGTTTACTTTGAAACAGAGGTGTACTCCCATGTGTTTTCAAATCTAAGATACTGTGAAGCATTAGTAAGAAGGCACTGAGAACATGTGTAACAACCTTTTTGAGGTAAAGTCCATAAGGATAAAAAAAACAAAACAAAAACAAAAACCAAAAAGATGCTGGAAAATAACTTGAATTCTAGCTACCCTGTTCTCTGAGATTTCTGTAACAGGAAAAAACATGTATTTGTGACTAGTGAAATGTGATTCTCAGTTTCTGTTCCTACCACGTGAAACCGATGATTCAGATCTGTACCTTATAGGTTCATAAATCTTGTTCTAGATGCATCCAGGTCTTGAAGAATCTCATGTTCAATTTGAGATCAGTCATGACTAATGAAAAGGTTTGTTTTTTCTGTTCTGTTTTCTGTTACTGAGCTGTTTTCTTGACAATGTGAAGATATCTTCTGCTGAGGTCCCAGCAGTTTAATGCTACCTAAAGCAGACCAAAATGCTGGACTAGCAAAGCTTCAGAGCTTTTCTGGCAGGTTGAACTGTCTCATCATCCATACGCTGGTATCGTAGAATACCACAGAATTATAGTTTGCATTAGAAGGGACCTTAAAGATCATCTAGTTCCAAACCCGCTGCCGTGGAGTCTTAATCATACTGCTTATGTTTCATGGTTTCTTAAATAACTTCAGTTACATAGCAGTGATTATTTCCATTCTAGTTGTAGAACTGTGACTTTGTTTTTTTTTTTTTTTTTGCAAATACAAGCACGAACATAGTTTTTTCAACTGAAATTGTCAGCATTTATAGCTTTGCTTGAGTATTTTAATGTAGCCAATTCACTTTCCTTGTTCGAATTGCTTTGCCTTTAGATATGGGAAGATGAACCGGCACACCTGCTGGCTATCTGTAATTACGTGCTTGTGATGTCTTTGCAGTATTGATCAATACTTTTACTAAAATGAGCAGGGAATGCAAACACTGGCTAATGGAGCGAGCTGACGGACTGTTCCCCTCCTGTGAACCCTGTGCATAGAAATGGTCTCAGTTCTGCTTCTCGTCCTTTTCGGTGTCCAGTGGAAAATATTTTTTCCCCACTTGTTTGTGTGGATTTTCTGGATGTTTCTAGACAATCTGATGTTCTGACAGGCATTTTCCCCCTTGATTACATCACTTCTCTAGACTAGGATTTTTCTCTGAAAGCTGGAATTCAGTATTCAAAAGGCAAAATATTTCTGTAGAAACCAGTTATCTACAGATGGAATACATAAGTATTAGGTGCTTCTCTAGTGTCAGATAAGGTGATGTGGTGACAAAGAAAAAAGTCAGAGAGGTTGGAGGTAGTGGAAAAAAATCATAAAATTCGGAAGTTATTTATTCCTTACATTGGCATCAGAAGTCTGATAGCTCGTGCTTCCCAGGTAAAAGCACAGTGCTGTAGTATGAGAAGAAATGTCTTTAAGCTCCAATTAAAATAAAGCCATTATTTAAGAGGTGAGACAGAGTTTATTCGCTGGCAGAAGGATGAAGGTGAAATGCTAATTGCTCTGGTTCCCTGATGTGACTAACCTGGCAGAACCTGTATTACTCCGATGTTCAACCTTTTCTGGGATGGCATTTTTGGGGAACGTTAAGAGTGTAGAATTTTCATAGGAGATGTTAACATCATCAGATTATGGATCATTTGTTCTGTATGTGGCTTTATATTGTGCAAGCTTAATAACTGTTTTCTAGCTCCTGATTAGTAACTACTTGCTTAAAGACTAAAACACTGGTTCAAACAGAGCACGCTTTCCTTGGGATAGCTGCTGTTACTGCTCAGACAGCATGTACAGTGTTCGATTTATTTATTTTTTTTTTTTTTTTTTTTTTTTTTTCATGGCAGAGAATATAGTTTCTTGTTCTGGACATTCATCATCTTTTTAGCAGATTACTGTTAGAATGCACAGTTAGGTTTATTGCTACCATTGATTTTTATGATGTGATCATGATTTTTCTGTTGAGGTTAAGTGGTGTGTGCAGCATGGATTCAGTCAGCTAACTCCAGGTCAGCATGTTCCAAACTTCCAAAGCAAGCCAGTGCTTGACTTACTTTAATTGCATATTAATATAACATTCTAAAACCAAGTGTAGCTTTGCTTTGTTGACTACGGCTTGTTGAATTTTGTAGGAACAGTGGACTGTAAGTTCATTTGGGTCTGAATTCAGTAATATACTAGTTACTGGAAGGGGAGGAGGGAGTGCTGGAGATGTAGCGTGGCTTGTAACCTTAGGTAGTTGCTATTTTAGTCACTACTTGAAACTCAGTATGCATAATCTTTGAGAAATTATTTCCTGGATCAATTTAAATCAAGGAGCACAACCATATATTTAAGTTGAGGATGGCAGCCTGCATGTCTGAATTTAAACTGCAAAAGCAAACTGGTTAACAGCGCTTGCTCCTCCCCTGCTGGTGTTCTCTGCAGTTCCTGGAAAATGACATGATCTTGATAATGGAGAAGAATCGTGCACTGGTCATTTTGAATTTGGTGGTGTTTTCCTCAGTCCTCTCTCCCTTTTTCTCCCCAGACTGACTGCTGGGTTCATAATGTCACTCTCAAGCTCTGGGAAGGTACCTGAAAAAAAACTTAAAACTCTGCTTAGGACATTACCTGTATTTTTCTTGAATGCTCGTCTGAAGATGCATACTCTAAGCAGCATTTGGCTCTTAAGATAACTATTTAAATACTAATTTGCTAGCCTATGCTACATCTGAAAATTGTATTAGTAAAAAGGTGCTCTTAATACAGAGTGTTAAAATGGAAGAAAAAAGATTAGATTAGGTAAATTGACCTATGAGTAAGGAATTGCTGACTGAGTTTCCACTTTCCTCTTTCACCACGGTGTGCTATTGCTAACTTTTACGTCTTGTCTCCTAAAAAACTTGCTTTCTGTTACAGGGTTTGGAAACTGCCAGATATCTAAGTATTGTTGGCTTGGGAACTGGTGTATCCTTTAGCATGAATTATTGCCCCAAAATAAGGAAATATTCCATAATGTAGCTCTGGGGGCAAATGTTTCTGACTTGTAAGGCAATTCCCCAGATAACCACTACTTAACGACGGGCTGATATGTCTTTATTTTCCCAGGTCACTATTTCGTCTTCTGGGTTCCCTGAGCAGAGTTACAGTGTTACTGAGAGAACCTTAATTTTGAAAGGAAAGCTAATACAGTGAAGGTGGTCTCACCTGGAAACATCTTCTGACGGGTTTTGGTGAAAAAGCTCCATACCTGATGATACTTTGGGCATGAGGGGGCTTCAGTCTGTTTTTTTGAACGTGGTCTGCTTTTAATTCTTTTACAAGCATCAGTGTTTTGGGTGAACATTTTACAAAGTGTGAAGTTACAGTGCTGATGAATAGTAAAGACGTGTTTATGACTTATGCTAGGAATTTATATCTTTACATGTAATGATTTAGTCTGCTTTTATGGATTCCTTTGTTGAGTGGAAATATTAGTAATATTGTGGCATGTAAGAGCATTGTTGCAATGCTGTCAAATGGTGAAAGACCTTAATCTATTTTCTAGCCTTTGTAAAATTTTTCCATTTGTGCGTTTGTCAAACAAAAATACTCCACCAAGTTTGTGATGCTTCCAAAATACAGCATAAGGAACTGACTTAGAAGCGTGCTAGACACTGCTTTCCACTAATCTTCTTGTAAAGGGTCTGCCCTGTTCCAAGCAGATACTTTTGGAAGTGAGAGCAGTGCAGTACTGAGGTGTGCTACACCACCAGCATTGTGGAAGATTTGGGAGGTCAAGTTCAGTGGCTTTTCTCGTGATTGCTGGGAGCAGAAATCCCTACGTTCACACACTGTCTAAACTATTTTCCCAGCATGAAGTGAGGTGTGTTTTTTTTTTTTTTTTTTCAAATGAAACCTGAAATTTGTTATAAAGTGGTCACGGCTGGTGATGTTTTAAGCTCTAGCAAATCTTACTACAATATTTTATTTATAGGCTACAAATCCAGTGAGCTGAAGAATCTAGTATCCTGTCTTTTTCCTTGAGTATTGAAGGGTAGAATTCATCCTATTCTTGGTCTTTTTATCAAGCCAGGGATTTATTTCTGTTTAGGGAACCTTCTGGAATCTCACATAGGCTAGGTGGCATGCATGCCTTGTTGCTTGAATTAGTCCTTTGTGGATCACTTAAGGCTGGATTTCAAATATCCTTGTGGCCTAGATGTGTAGAAATGAACACTGAGTATGAAAAGAAATGGGCAAAAGAAAAGGTTCCAGATAATCTTATATTCACTAATACCAGTTCACTAAGATGATGAGGTGAAGCAGTCTTTATAATTGCTGATTTCGTCAGCATTTTAAGTTATTTTCGTTTGAAAAGTATATGGACTTTAAGTACGTGGAAAAGATCTGTTGCTTCAGTAATCTAACAATTTTTAAATTTAAAAACCAAAACTAGTGAGGGGAGAGAACAAACTTAGGTAATTAAGTTTAGAGGTTCAGCATCACTTTCCAGTTAAATTGGGTCTAAACTAAAATCCCTAAATGTTGGGATAATTAGGCTGGTAATCATCTGCAATGTGTGCAGTTACTAAGTGGTATATGTTACCAACATATACTTGACTTTTTTTTTTTTCTCCAATTGTTTTTTTCTGCTGTGCTAATACTGATATTACCAACCTGGAGCTGCGAGCTCTTGTCACTAAGGATTTGGGTTTCTCAGTGCCGTGATACAGTCAAAAGTTTAATCTGTGATTTAGGGTTGTTGAGTGTCGCTGGAATAGAAGTTATTTACCAGGCTCTGATAACTTGCTGGGAATTCACTTTACTGCTGCAGTTTCAGTCGCTATTGGTAACGTTTAATTCCTGGCATGTCAGGAAGAAGCACTGATGAATCAAAAATTTCTTGTTTAAAGAAGTCTTAACTAGACGAGGGGAGTGGAGTGTAATGTGTGTTACTGGATATGTCTGCAACAGTGTCATGTTTAAGGAGCAATTTGTTTTTTGGTAAAGTCCCTTGCATATCGTTGGGCTGGCAGTGATGAGAGGCAGCTTAAAGTAAGCTATTTCATTGAAAAAAAATAATTGAGAAACTAGTTTTAATGGAACTAGTTCTAGGCCAGAGCTAAGTGATACCTGTTTTATTGTCCCAAAAAGTCAGGTGTGATCTGATAATTATACTTCTGTAAGGTGATTTCTAAATTAATCAGTTCAGTTTTGAATGTTGTACTTGTTTAGCTATTTTACTTTTGATAGAAGTGAATTTATAATATATTGGATGATTGTGTGAAACTGCTGTCGAGGAGATGGAAGCAAATTAGAGCAGTAAGTTGGCAAATCTCATGACAGTATAGTATTTCAAATTGCACGCTTGTGTTTGTGTTTAACTCAAACTGTTTCACTATTTAAGAGGTCCTCTTGTACTTTTTAGCAGTGGGGTTAAGAAGTCCTGTGTTTTAAAGAGTGCAAATGCAAAAAATGACACTCAAACCCCAAAACCCACTTGTTTCCTGAATGTATCTGTGTACTGCGTAATAATTTTTCATGTTTTACTGTATTTCAGCCAGGAAGTTTTCACGTCTTCATGTCCTCCTGCCATTTTAAGCAGAGAACTTTTCCGATAGAGAAGAGAAACTTTATAACAAAATCTAAGAAGCTTTTTTTTTTTTTTTTTTTATTAACTACTTTAGGGGAGAGCCATAGCTACATAAAGCTTTTTAAACATCGCAGCTGGGCGGTTTGAAATCAGCATTAGCTGCACTGAGTTTTTGTGAGTTGCAGGAGAAAATCTTCTCTAGTTCTTTCCAAATCCATAGAATAGGGTTTTTTGGTGTGTTTTTTTTTTTTTTTTTTTTTCTCATTCCTCCTCCACCCCCCTTTGTTTTTCTTGGTTAAGACTGTGTGTACATTCCAGTGTCTAGGCTGGGCAAGAGTACCTCTGTTGATGCTTTGCGCTGGCTGACGTGATGGTTCCACGTGTTTTGAAATAGTTGGCCCACCTCATTTTACAGTCTTTCCTAAAGTGGACTTCGTGGAAATTTTAGTCCATGGATTCTGGTGGCTGTATTATAGCCTAGTCTGTTTTGGGATGGTTGTAGGAAAAAAATGAAAGAAAAAAAGTCACATGGGCAAACCTGAAGAAAGAGCTTTGTCCATTTTCAGTCAGGCGGTGTTTGCATAGCACTCCAAGTGCGTTTTTTCAGCATAAAGGCATGGTACCTTGGTGGTTTTCTAGAAGAGCAGGCAGCGTTTGAGTTCCAAGTCGTCTTGGAGATGCATGTGCCCTTTTCTGCACAGCTGCTCTCTGAGGAGCAATTTGAATGTGCTAAACAAAGCTAGTGTTTTGGATTTGTTTATTCTTAAGGACTTGCTCCTAAAGTCATGGATTTCTTTAGTAGCAGCTTCATGAAAATATTTAGGTTAGATGCAAATTATAGCAGCCTTAAACGTAATTTGCAGTATATTCTGCAAAGTCATCTTATTTTTCCCTTCCTCCTCCCTGAAGCAAAGAAAAACTTTCCCTTAGTGATTGTCATGCTTGAAACCACAGAGCTTTTTGCACAGAGAAGTCCTCTGGTAATACCAACTATGGGGACATCTCTTTAATTCCAGCAGAGATCAGCCAGCAGTTGGTACAACGGATATGACGGTTTCTGGGTTGGTGAAAGGAAAAATTATCTACTTCCAGCAGTTGCAAGACCAGCATCTGCACGGGTAATAAAAAGAAACTTCCACTGTGTTCTGCCAAGAAAGCTTTCTACATAGAGCAGCCAGAACGACCCACTTCTCTTATTTAGTGATGGGAACGCTTACAATAAAGGCTTAGACCCTAATAGCTGTGAAGGAAGCTAGCTTATGAATTTAAGGCACACCAGTACCACCTCTGGACATGTTTGTGGTGCAAATAAAGTTGCTCCTTCTGCTTAGTTTTTAGTGTGGGGTGGGATTGCTCACAGAGCAGCAGAGGTACCAGGACATCTAATTTTTGAGTAGACATGCCAGTGGGATAGTGATATTAGGAGTTCACTGGAGTATGAACGCCTAGTCTAGATCCAGCTGCTTATCTTTTTTTTTTCTCCTTTTGTGCTGGCACTAGTAGTAAGCTGAACTGGAGAACCGATCTGACTAAAGAAGTTAGTTATGCTAATCTTTATTATAGCTGCTGGTGCAGAGAGGGGGAGGATCAAGCACGAGTGGGTGGAATGGTCCCGTTTGGCAGTGGTGTAGATTTATGCTAGACTAGATCTTGTATCTGCAGTTTATGATTATGAGTTATCTCAAACAGCATTTAATGGGTTGCCCTTTTTTCACAGGAAAAGGTTGCGTAAATCTATGTGGTACTTGTGGTAGCTCAAGGGCATGCAAATACTTTTTTTTTTTAATGCCTTGTGAGAATTACATGGAAAGTCATTGAGTTAATGGAATTTTCACTTGTAAAGTTTCTCAGAGGTTTTGATCTAGGAGTCATATCTGAAAAGCCTGCCTCCAGGTACTGTGTAAAAGTGGTGTGATGTCCACAAAAAGGACTTTATGTATAAAAAGGCATCTATCATTAGGGTGTGCATTTGTTTGTTTCTTACTGCCCCGTGACTGTTGCAATACTTGAATTCTTCCAAGTTTTTGAGCCCATAAATTTTCATAAACCACTATGGTAAATTGACTTTGTACATATGGACTTCTATCTTCAATGTTTGTTTAATCTTAATAAATTAATAACCCATGTATTTTTAAACATATTTATAACTGTATGGACACTGTTATCTTCTTCTATTTTAAATTTCTTTTTAGCCTTAATTTTGTGTGAGCTGCCCATCCCTTTTCTCCGTCTCTGCAGAAGGATTTTAATCTTCTCTAGCTGTACTGATTAAGGTCGTCTTTGGTTGTGGCAAACTGATCTTTGACCTGGAGAGGCAAACAAATCCATTTCTAAAAATATGATCTTTGGGATTTGTCCCAGGTACAAAATGCCTCTTTCCAGCAGGGTATTATCTGACCGTGTAACAGTGCCAATTCCTGCAAATATTGCTCAATGTATGAAGGGCTTATCATCTAATGTTTAAACAAATGTAATAGCATCATAAATAAAATCTATTTTGTAGGGTGAATTGTCTTCTTTGCATGCTGGGATAAAGTTTCATAAAGGAGGAAAACCATTCAGTGTTATCTGGTTTTATCTGCCTTCGCGTCCCTTAAGTATCTAGTATAAGATACATATTTCCTTCAAGTTTAGAAGCTTTTTCTCTCTTCAGCTATGAGAAGGTATTAAGAAATTCATAACTATCCTTCTGCCTTGCCTGTGGCACGGCATCGGAGACTGCAGGTATGATTCTTCTCAAAACAAGTGTGTTTTGGTTTCTAGTGGTGTCTTAGCTTTGAGACTAGAGACTTCTATTAGAAATCTGTCTCATCAGTTCCCAAATTCTCCCTTTTGGTTCAGTTGGTTCATTTTGTCCCTCTTATAATTAAAGACAGGGGGCAGGTTTTCTCTTGGAGTTGAGCCTCTTCGTTCTGCAAACTAAATGTACTTAGTTGGATGTTGAATTGTGCAGACCAGTGGCTTGATGTTTCCTACTCTGATGGGGCTGGAGCAGGAGGGCAGCGCATGTCCATATGCTGTTCAAACACATTTTCCCCACTGGGGACGTGTGAATAAACCAGCTGCAGGCCTGGGCCAGCGCTGGCATTGCTGTGCGAATAAATGCCATGCTATGATGGATGCTAGCAAAAGGGATAGGGAACTTGACTTATGTTTCTGTGCAGGGTAAAAATCATGATGTGTCTCATATAAAGCCTGCAGATAGACAGCCTCTAGGCCAGCTGTCTAAAATGTACGTATTTTAAGGGGCCACCCTGGTCTAGCTCCTTGCTGTCTCCCTTGTCACGACGTGGGACTGCTTGGATACCGTTGCTAGTGTGGTGATTTTAGTCTGCCCAATGTGGAAAGAGTGAGCTAATTTCTCTGTCTGTTAATGCTCAACCTCTGACTTAACCTTTTTCCCTTCTGAGCTTTTATATGAGTGCTTTTTCCTCTAGTCCTTTGTAGTAATCCAGATGCTTGGGTCCTTTTCCTCCTACACAGCAGATGGAGATGGCATAAGCCTTTTGATGACTGCTTCCTTCTTTTTACATAAGTTTTACGAGCTGACGAGTTGATTTGTTGGATGTCATAGAGCTCATAAGCCCTGTCCAGCAGGTGGTGCATCATTACCTCGCCAATAATTATATATATTCTCAGGATTTTTTTATTTTTTAGTTTTTAATCTGACAGGTGAGTTTTTACCACATGGTTACAGGAGAGGGGAAGGCAGGTTCCTCATATGACTATCATGATGAATCTGTTTCATTCTAGTGAAAAAAAACATTCTGAATTTATGTTAATTACTTTGATGCTGTGCTATTCCAAACTGTAAGAACAACTTGGAGGTAATTTTGCTGGTTGAAGAGTTGAACTTCTGTGGTCTTGTGTGTTGTTCTAGGCTTGTAGCTCATGAAAAATACTTGCTAAAATTTGTCATGAGTTAGATGGTCATCTTCCATACTTCCAGAAAGCTTAAGTAGGTTAGCAGCTTGCTCTCTCCGTTCCAGTATCGTCTGACTAGTAAAGGATAGTTTTTTTGGCCAGTGAAACATTTTACTGCTCATCCTTTTAACGGTATTGAAAAGCTCTTACCCCATTGAGGTGAATGAGACCATTTTTTCCACTTCATTGAGGACTTAGGCCTACGTAAATTCATCTGGTTTACATTTATTTCACAATTTGAATTTTTTTTATTTCGCAATTTGGAGCTCCATTTCACAACCACAAGGCTCGGCGGCTTATATTGATGGGTCCTTTAAAATAGCGATGTAGAAAATTTTTAATAAAAGAGGGGGGGAGAAGCTTAGTTTCTGCCTAGGTATTTAGGTAGCTGTATGAGAAAGTTACTGTTCTGCACGTATGACAGATCTTATTGGAGATATAAAATACAATGTGGCTGTTGTTTGAATTACTTCTGGCTTCTCATTTTTTAGGAATATCTTGGTGGATAAGCCCAATGATCAATCCTCAAGATGGTCTTCAGAAAGCAATTATCCTCCCCAGGTAAGTGTCTGAATCTCTGTGACTGCATAGCTGTGTTGTACAACTTAATATATACTGGAGTTTTAATTTTAAATGTAGGCTGCTATTTGTACTGAGAGCCTTTATAGGCTACCTTCTCTCAGTAAAATGCAGGTTGTTGGTACATCAGGTATTTGCATTTCCAACAGTTTATTTGTGGTTTTTCAATAAATGCTTTTTCGCGGGGGAAGTTTCATGTTTCATCCTTGACAATCACAGTCGTACTGGAAATAATCTAACCTTATGGTTAGATTAAGCTGCTAATGAGGCATGCAGGTCTCCCTTTGTCAGCACTACTGGAAGCTGTTGTAGATTGCTGGCCTTGAGTCCTAGATCTAAGGAGGTTGTATTTGTTTCCCCTAATAGCGCATTTAGAAATGTAGACTGTTTGAAGAGACATGAATGTCACCTCTTCTGCTGATTAAGCAGCTTATTAAAATAAGATTTGTATTGATTTTAGCATCTCATTTGCTTTTTCAGTATTAATTAGATTATCCAGAAAAATTATGCTTATCCTTTTGCTTAATTTTTTTTTCTCCAATAAATGCATTATCCTTCTCTTTATGCTAGATCTATACCTTTATACTCTGGTGTAGTTTGATCAGATTCTATATCTCTTATACTGGTCATTTTAAATTCTTTTGCTTAGAACACTGATGCAAAGCAGAGTGTGTTGTACAGTGTATCTCTCATGCAAAGTTCTTCTGCTTATCTACTTATTTAATCCAAGTACTCCTCATGAGTTAAATCTCACAGAATTTTTGTCCAGGTAAATCTTACTATACTGTGAAGGTGTGTTAAAAATCTGTAGTTTAGGCTGATGGGTCCCTGTAGCAGCAGGTCATCTGGTCCGGCTGAAAAGCTTTCATTTTGATTTTCATGATGAAGTCTTCTGTATTGTTGTGTCTGTAAAAGTGTTTCTTTTTTTAGGAGGAGAGGGAAAGCTATCCCGTTTATTCCATTAATGTGTTTCATGAACCTGCTTGTGAAGACTAATAATTTTTATCCTTTTGATGCCTCTGTGCATCTACTGCTCTCCTGATTTTTTTTTTTTTTTTTTAAATATATATTTTTTGATAAACAGCATAGGAATTTCATCCATAGCCTGAAGCACTTTTAGTCTATCTAGGAACTATTGATTGCAGGGTAATGGGTATTGAGCATGTATCGTATCCCAGTCTGTGGCATCCTTTACTTCCTTTCATGCAAGAAGCATGTGTTTTTCTTAGGACTACCTTGTTCACAAGACAAAGTTGGCTTGTGGTGTGGTTCTGGATTCTGTTTTTCACCTGTGGTCATCTGAGTTGTTGCTGAAAGTTGCTCTTTCATATTCTGAGCCATCATGAATATTGTGTGCTTTTAAAAACCTGATACTGGAATGGGAATGCATCTCTTGGAATAAGATGCTTTGGAATATTTCCAACCAATGCTTAAAGCTGACAAGCAGTGATGCAAGCTACAGTCAGGCATGTAGATTAAGCAGGGAGTAATTAGAGTGGTAGACTTCTGTACAAACCACATGAGCTTGTTAAAGAGGTGTCTTGCAACAATTTTATGTGTACTGACCGTGACCTGAATGAAGATGCTGTTGCAGAACTACTGAGTCCAACCCTGGAGAACTGGACACTATCCTGCAAGCTAAGCAAGTAACTGAAACCAAACTTTCTGGATAAGAGAGAGATGAATTAACATTGTCATATATATTCACCTACCTATCTCATAGATATCTAGAGATACCGGTCAGTTGACCTGTATGGTACACATCTAGAGATATGTGAAGTATCCAGATTTGAGGTCTTTGATCTGACATGCAAAAAGTTAGTCTTTGTGATGGCAGCTGGCATTGGCACAGTATTTGAGTTTTATTCTGTGTTATTTAAAGACAAAACCAACAGAAAATCTGGCCACCTAAGTGGAAAAGGCCATCCTGCTGGATTCCTCTTACTTGAATCTCTGTATCCAGTAGTGAGAATATAAAATGCTGTGTGGTGGTTCATGTATTCAGCAAGGCCAATCCTGAGTGCTGAGTGAGAGAGATGATGTATTTGCAGAGTCTCTAACATGTACTTTAGCTAATTCTGATCCTTCTGACTTGAGTGTTTAATTATTCATGTAAAGCATTTTTCACAGTGTAACTTCTCTTGAAAAATTAACTGGAAGGACAGAATGGGGAATTAAAATTTGCAGAAGAGGCCTGTGTGCAAAGAACGCAGTTCTTGTTATTTCAGTGTCTATAGAGAGAAACGGTTCCAAATTGTGTTGTCTCATACTTGACAAAGGGCTTCAGATTTGGTTGCATTTCGCTCAGAATACCTAGTTCTTGCACCTTGCCCATTGAAATTCTGCCACAAGACTACTGTTAAAGCTTTTATGCAGGTTTTATGCTTTCTCATTCTTGCAGATGGCTGAAGTTATTCAGGTGAATTCTTAGCTTGGAAAAGTTCAGTTGAAATAGTGGGTGACCAAGTTAGAAGTGTGGTGAGGAGAGAAGTTGGGGGAAATTAGTTGCTTTATGTTAGAAGTTGTGCATTTCATATTCCGAAAAATGATGATATATACACATGATTCTTAATCCCCAGGATAAACATTGTGTATACTATGGAAAATGAAGTTGCAAAGCATTTTATGGCTTGTGTGTTGGCATTACTTCATTTAAAAATTGGTTGCTTTTGTGGTGACGCACATGTTAAAATGTGTGGGCAGCCATAATAATCTGAGACAGGAAGTGAACTAAAACTCGGTAAAATAAAGCTTTCCTTGTTTCCAACTTTGTTAGCTGAAACTAGGGCTAATACACAACACAAGGACTAATGTCAGTCATGCTCACTGGAACATGCCATGAGATATTTTAATAAGCTCTGCAGCCTTAATTGCTGGTGTTTGTCTCATCAGAGCGTCTCACCTTAACGTAAGGGTTTAGGAATTCCCTGCTGAGGTGATGGTGCTGTGCTGGCTTAGAGGTAAAAATACGAGTGAGTCCCTAAACATTGAATTATTCCCTTTCCTTGTTGATGGAAACAAAAACCCTCTCCAGACGCCTTTTTCTTTCAGAGCGTTTCTCTTGCTAGGAGCATGAATCAGAAGAACAGGAAAAAATCTGAGACTATGTTCAGTAGCTCAACGAAGATCTGTGCTTTGTAGCAAATGTGTCAGAGTCTCTATTAAACCTTTCTGAAAAGGGAAAGAAAATGAAAGTGGAAGTCTAGACACTTGAAATGCTGCCACGTGACTATATTTAGTAAAGGGTTTTCCTAGCTTCAAGGGTATGGTAGAGTTAAATAATTCTTGTGGCTGTGAAAGCTACCAGTTGGTTATGAATGAGTGCCAGAGAAAGGAAATACATATGACAGCTGTTTTTTCTGTTTATTAAACTACGTATCTTTCTTGAGTCTTGAAATAGAATGACCCAGAAATTATATATTCAATAACAAACCTGTTATGTAGTAACCTATTCAGGCAGAAGAGGGCTGATTATTCTATTTTTAAACTAGTTCTAGTCTTACATAGGAAGTGTGAAGCAATAAGGCTGGTAATGCTGAAGACCACAGCCCTGTCATTAATGCTCATCCCGATGGCTCCAGCAGTGGTCTGACTTGGAAGACTGTGTACAGAAGAACATTTAATTCCCCTGAAAGGCTTGATTAATAATGTGTAGAACAAAAGGATAAATACTTACCTAGCCACAAACTGAATTGCAAGTGATGGGTAGCCCCTGTTATATTGTTACTTTGTGCTTTTATTTTCACATGGAATACAAGTTTCTCCCTAATAAAAAATGCTTGAGCATAAATGGTTAAAGAGAAAGAAATTAATAAAATACAATGTGACTCTTAATTGCACAGGCAGCTTGAATAGTGCAGTTTGGAATTTGGTCCAGTGTATTTGACATGGAGATGTAAACTTTGAACAGTTAAAAAGCATATGTATAAAGTTAGTGTCACTGTCCAAACAATTAGTTTCAGTTTTGCATCTGAGAAGACCAGTTTTCCTCTCTTGATTTCCATCCTGCTGTGTAGATTGTATCAGGAACTAATTTAAAGTACATTAATAAAATTTACACTCAGTTGTGTGATGCAGAAGCAAGCATATGGTTGTCATCAAATGGTAGCACAGACCAGAGCTTCAAAAAAATTTGGAATCTACTGTGGCTCACAGTATAACAGGGCTGGATTTCTTTTTTTTTTTTTTTTTTGGGTATACCATAAAAAGCTGTTGAGGTGCTGAAGTGCCATACATGACTTACTCTACTCTGTGCATCTTTACTTAGAAATGTGTTTGATCATAAACCAGAAGTAAGTTTTACTCTTCTGATGTTTTGTAGCATCTTTTTTGTAAGTGTTGTAATTTGAGGCTTAACAATTTGGCTGAGGTTTTTGCGCAGTTACACCAATTACTGTCTGTGCACCATGCTTCTAATGAACAAACACTTCAGTTTATAATTTGGCTTCTTGGAATACTTCACGAGTACTTGGGTATTAAACGTTATGATGTTGCTTATAGCAATAGGATGGAAAAGTTTCAAATGTCTTGGTATATGTATTTGTCTGAAATCTCCTAGACTTGTTCTCTCCAGGTTGAATAAATCACTTGATCTTACGTACACTTCTATCACATCTTTCAAAGCTATGGAGAATAGTGTGTCACATCTAAAATTCTGGGAGCAGTCCAAAAATATCCATGCAGCCAGCTGTTTGCAACTCTCGAGGCAATATATTTTTTCAACATCAGTGAGATTTGTAGACAGTATCCACAGTGACAGCAGAATGCGTGTTTGTATACAAAAACAGGAAGTACATCTCTCAATTCCTTTTTATATATGTGTGTGTGTATGTATTAAAAAAATACAAATATGCATGCATAGGTACAGGTATTGGGCCACAGGTTTTAAAGCAAACCTGTCTTTTGCTTCCGTATCAGGCAGCAGATGAATTCAGATAAGGTTGTGTTTTTAGCTTTCATGTTTATATTTTTCTGTAACGACTCAGCAGGTGATGGGATGTGTGGAAGCAGGAAGGAGAGCTGCAGTTCCTTTTCTATCTGTCGGTTTAAGAAATTGCTGCTAGCCATGTGGAGTAATTGCTATGCCTTGCTCCCTTCCAGGCGTGTATGCCAAGATAAAGGATTTAACTGCAGTCCTGGTTTTCACTCCCTTAATTTAGGGTAAGAATTGAATAATGCAGGATGACGTTTGTGCCAAGCTTTTGCAAATCTTGTGTGGTACTTGAGAAAAGTATGTCTTCATGACCCAAGCATTAGGTTTGTGATTCCAGCAAGATTAAGAATTGCAGTTGCCGATGCTGGTAATGCTAGCTTTACTTTTTCAGCTTCGGGAGAAATCTGCAGGGAAGATATGATGGTGTAGTAGGAGTTCTTAGCTGTTGTTGTGCACTGTCTGTTCTGCATAGGAATTTTGGCAGTGGGCTGTGCCATGTATCAAGTACTGCCTTGCTCGGTAGAGGACCATCGTTTTGCTCATCCTTTTTTCTGAAGTTTGGGAAGTACTTTAAGGCAACAGCATCGCTTACTGCTAGTTAAACTAACAGTGGGTTCTGAAACTTAGGTGGATGGTGTTCTTCACAAAACTAGATATTTTTTATTAAAAAAAATAATCTGGAAAAGCACCAAAGCATTCTTCTGTTGTACCCTAGCAATGCTGATTGTGGTTTATTTTCTTCATTTTGAAAAATTCTGACTTACTGGAAACAACTTTGGCAGTAAGTTTTCCTTATTCTCTTAGGTACCTATCCAGTCTGCATTATCATCTGTAACTGCTATATGTACAAGTATTTCTTTTAAGCTAAGCTTTTTGTACATCTAGTGGGATCCAGCCATTGAGATCACATGTTTAGCCTGATGCTCTCTAGAACAATGCCGGTACTGCTTCTGGACTGAGAATTAGTTGTTTTCTAGGGTCGTGGCAGAAAGACTGATAACTAAGTGGATGGGAAAATTTGTTCAGCTTCTCACCCAAAAGATAAATTTCTAGGTTTGGATTTAAGCACAAGCAGAGTGATGCCTGTGGCGCTTTATGGGGAGATGCTCGGCTCTACTCAGGAACCATGGGAAGCGGCTGCACACATGCAAATACTTGATGTTGATGAAAGACTCAAAATACTGTGTCCTGCCTGGTTTGGCAGTGCTGCTTCTTGGAGGAGAGGGCCACCGGCAGCGCCTGCAGTGGGAGGTGTCCTACAACGCCTTACTGATCTGCTTGTGCTGTAGCCTCAATTGCAGGGTTTTGTAACCAAATCCAGCATGATGAGTAATTGTGATTTTGCACTTTGTCTCATGGTTTTTTTTTGTTTATTTGTTTTGTACTGCTTATTTCTGAGAAGTTAGGGAAGAGAATGAGACAGAATATTTTCAGGTATAAAACTCAATGTATTCTGCAAAACAGGATGTCCCCAGACTCCCTCGGAGACCTATTTTGTAGGGGAAGGTTAAATAAACTTGGTGCTCGATCATCTCTGATGAATGGTGCAAGCACTTCTCTGCATTTACGTTTCCAGTGGAATAGATCTTTTCTTCCAGCAGTGCTGGTGAAGCTGGTGGCTACGGCCTGAATATAAACAATCTGACTATTCATACACTGTAAGGGGGGGACCAAATGTTCACAAGGGAGAACATTTTCATTGTTTTATGCTGCTTTATTGTCAGTTAAGTGGCTTGGGTTTATTTGATATGGTTAATAAGCAGTTGGTTCCTATGTTAGCCACACATCAAACTTAGTCTGTGTTCAGTGGTTAAATAGTGTTAGCCCAGAGAGGAAAAGTAATTTGGTGTTCTCTTAGCATGTGGAACATACTGTATTTATCTAACTGTGTATTCAGTTTAGGTTTCATTTCAGGCTGTAGTGGGCGTTTGAATCGTCACTCTCCGTAGTTTGATCCTATTTGCCAGATTTCAGGAAGTCTTGCATCCAACTTGAAGGAATGTATGTAAACCCTGAATAGAAATGCTAGGAGTAGGAAGTTCAACCAAATCTTTTTCCTGGATGAACTGCTTTGAAAGTAATATTCCTAAAAAAACTTTTCTTCATTCCAGAAACAAAGAAGAAAATACAGTAATGCGGAGGGATCATCTTAGCTTCCATTCTCTGGCTTGTAAACTGGATTTTCTAAGGCTGTAATGCTTATCCCTTAGTGTGTTGTGCAGCCTTGGCTTTAATATTAAAATTAATTGTTCTCTCTTCCACAGTATTTGATTCTGAAACTTGAAAGACCTGCCATAGTCCAGAGTATCACATTTGGCAAATATGAGAAAACACATGTCTGCAATTTAAAGAAGTTTAAAGTCTTTGGTGGGATGAATGAGGAAAACATGACAGATCTCTTATCCAGGTAAGATGTGGTTTCATCAGCTATGGTAGTCATAAAGGCTGGACCAAAATGTACTTCCCCTTCGCTCCCAAGCAGACACATGGCTAACAGTGTAAAAGAGCTGTGGTTGTGATCCTGTAATTAGCTGCCCTTGTGTTTATGGTCAGGTCAGACAGCAGCAATCCCAACAGTCGCTCCAGGAAGCCTTCCTTACTCTGCTCTAACCACAGAGGATTCGTGGAGAGCAACCTCTTGGAGATTTGGAGGAGCTGAGAGCAGGGCGCAATGTTGCTGGATTGCGATTGCTTTTTTTCTGTGTGCTCGAGGCACAAGAGAAATTATTTTCCCATGTCTAGATAACTTAAAGTAGCTTTTAAAAGCCCAAGTAACCTTCCCACATCAAGAACTTTGTTGCAGCTGTAAAGGTCTGAACTAGTCAGCTGCTCTGCCTTTCTTCGAATGGGTAAATAAATCCAATAAGCAAATGCAAAACCTGTGTTTTCCTTTGTTTAGTTTGATTTGGTAGTTGTACTGATAGGGACTAAAGAAAGAACCTTTCGACTATTTAGGTTATCCAGAGCTTCCGAGTAGTTGCTAACGTAAATTTGCAAGGGCCTTTTAAGGAGTCTTTTGTTTCAGAAAGGGAAATGATATTTAAATACCTAGGAGTACAAGAGAAATGAGTAGCAAGAGCTAGTCTATTTTTGGAGGCCTACAGAAGGAAAGTCCACCTCTGGGGAATATATGGGTGTACATCATCTGTAGTTGAGCAGAATAGCCATGGAGAAACACAGGAAGATCATTGTTGCAGGTATCCTTCAAGACCATAGAGAAACTATCCACAACCATTCCCAACCTTTTGCCCTCTTTAGATAGACCAGTCTTGCAATTTGACTTTATTGCTGCTAGAATTACAGGAGAAAGGTCTTACCAGCATAGCAATTACTGATACCTAATGTAATTTCATTTACACTGAAGTTTATTGAAGATCCATATTTTGGGACCTGCACTTGCATCTTCAGTAAAAACAGACTTCAGATTTTTGATGAATTATATTAAATATTTGATATTCTTATAAAGCAATGCCCATAAATGGATCACAAAGCACTTTAGCAGCGTGATAATTCTGAGAGCTGGTCCATCTCCCTCTTGAAAACGGAAAAGTGCGGTTCAGGCAGATCTCTTGCTGAAGAAACAGGGTTACAGGCTCAGAGGAGCAGCATTGATCTGATGTCAGTTCCCTCCTGAAACCACTAGCCAGTGCTGCCTCCCAGGGTGATACAAGATGGTGGATAGCAGTCCAGGCATTGGTCCAGCACGCGTACTTATGATTCATAGTAATATGAAACAAGCTTCGCATTTCAGGCATGACCTAGATTGCGTTTATTAGCTAGTCCTAAAATACAAGGTAAGATTTAGTAACCTTATTTATTTTTTCCCACAGTGGCTTAAAGAATGATTATAACAAAGAAACATTCACCTTGAAGCATAAAATTGATGAACAGATGTTCCCCTGTCGATTCATTAAGATAGGTAAATGCATTTTTTCAGCATTCTGAGTAGAAAATAATCTCTTCTTATACTTGTGCCAGTCTTGGCACTTGTGACTTCATTGTACTTAGGCAAAGTATCCACAGTAGCTATTCCATTTCATGATCTTTTAGGCTGGTTAGATTGGAACACAGTGAAGTCCTGTTACTAAGAAATAATAGCTTCATAATTTAAATCCTGGGGAATGAAAGTGCAATACAGTAATTTTCAGAAATACAGTTGTTGAGTCAACTAATTGCTGGAGAAGCTGCTTACTGTCCTACTATAAATTGCTATACAGAGCTCTAGAAAAGTCATTCATCTAAATACTGGTAAAAGTTCCAGCACTGACAACCCTAGAGTTTGAAAAAGGTTGAAGTATTTTTTGTTCTCAAACATGCTTGCAACACATAGAGCAACAGCAGAAGCTTTTTTAGATTCTTTTCCTGATGCTCTAATCGTTATGTCTGGAGCACCAACCCTATGAGGCCGGGCTGAGAGAGTTGGGGGGGTTCAGCCTGGAGAAGAGAAGGCTCCAGGGAGACCTTCGAGCGGCCTCCCAGGGCTTAAAGGGAGTAGAGGAAGGGTGGGGAGGGACTCTGGATCAGGGAGGTGGGGATAGGATGAGGGCCAACAGTTTTAAACTGGAAGAGGGCAAATTTAAATTAGAGATAAAGAAGAAATTCTTCCCTGTGCGGGGGTGAGGCGCTGGCCCAGGGTGCCCAGAGCAGCTGTGGCTGCCCCCTCCCTGGAAGGGTTCAAGGCCAGGTTGGACGGGGCTGGGAGCCCCCTGGGCTGGGGGAAGGGGGCCCTGCCCGGGTCAGGGGGGTGGGACTGGATGGTATTTAAGGTCCCTTCCAACCCGAACCATTCTGTGATTCTATGATCTCTGGCTAAAGATGGCATCCAGAGGCAAAGAGGAGTTATACCCTGAGATGTCTAGTCCAGTTTCTCTGGTGAAGCTTGCTAAAGAGGGTGCTAACGAAGGCTGGTTACTGTGACTTGTGGTGGGAACAGGTGAGGATTTCTCTTCCTTGCTTCATACAGGCCAGGGAGAACAAGTGTCTTACACTGGCCATCAGTGATACTGATTGCATTTAAGGATTTAATCCAAGAATTTAGAGCCGTTCAGCTCTTTGTAGCTCAGTGAATTTATCTTCCCCTTCGTATCTACTGAGATAGTGAATGAGTGACTGGTTTTAAACTAGCTGGTTAAGGTTAAAAATAGAACAAGGAGGTAGTTGCAGAAAATTGAGGTAAGAGCCTGTTGACTAATTTAGATGAATTTAGGAGTGTTTTGAAGTGTTGGGTAAGTCCTTTGCCAAGACTTGGATGATAGTGGCTGTGTAGTGGCTCCCCTCAGAGCCCTTTGCTCTTGTCTTCTATGCAGCTTTCTGAATCTCCTTTCATGTTTACCTGAGGAATTGGAAGCTTCAGGCTGGGAACCAAGTAATCATTTGTGTGCTATAAATTGTGGTGTTTCCCATACTTGGAGAAGTAGAGAAATTGGTTGTTCATTGGTTTTGTTTTTGGCTACATCTTTTGGAAGCATCTGTAACATTTGACTTTAAGAACCCTCAAGAGGAGCAGAGGAATAGTTAAAGGTTGACTACATCAGGAAAGCCAAATTGATTTTTTTGACTTTTTTTTTTTAAAAAAAAAAAAAACAAACGTATTCTGAAGCTCCCTACGTTAGGCTTTTGGGAGATACTATTTTTCAGTGTCTAAAAACTAGCAAATAGTTACTGTAGGGCTAGAGGGGTGAATGGGAAGATTACAAGCTACTTCTCTGGATGTGTAAATAGTATTCCAGCAAAATGTGTTCTGATGTTATGAAGTGTAACAGTAAGTTGAAACTTTCCTAGCAAAGTGAAATGCTGATTAATTTCGACTACCAGGATTTTTATTTCTCTGATATGACACGAGTAGAATTAATTAACAAAATATGACGTGTTTTGTTGGGGTGGGTTCCTCATGTAGCAATAAGCATTCTGTGTTATTAGATTTGTATTTAACGGTCACTTGCTCCCTAGTTATGATTTGAGATGGGTTCTCCTTTTTAGCTGTATCTATAGCCTTTTGTTTCTTGAAGCTGTCTTCTATGAAGAAATTCCTATGCTAGTACAGAAATTAAAATGATATTTTCAACAAAAGTTATTAAAACTTCTAGTTGATGGCTAGCGTAATTTTGTTTATGAAGTTGTGAGAGTGTTTTTTTGCTGTGACACAACTGCAAAACGATGTTACGAAATTCTGTTATTTTTCAGGCTCACAGCTTGAATATGTTTTCAGTTTGTTAAAATTTCCAAACTGCTAGCCAAAGTAACTCAAAATTTGAAGTACCGTGTTGTGTTCCTTGTAATGCTGCCAGCAAACATGAGGCCAAAAATCTGCCCTTTTGGACTCTTAGAGACTGACACCACTAAAGTTGCTGCTATCGGTGAGGTCCGTGTAGTTGGGGAAGGTATTAGTTCGGCAGCGACTTGCATCAGGCATTTGCTTTATAAATCTGCAGATAAGTGTACTGATCTATACACCACTGCTAATAACACAACGGTGAGGCTTATATGTCAGGACAGGGCAGGAGGAACATGACATGGGTAGATCTGTGAGAAGATAAAATGCTTCCTACAGCTTCCATTGCTCACGCATTAGAAGTTTCAGACTCATAGAAATGACAAAAAATAACTTCACTTTTATCAAGAAAACACTTGTACTTTTAATTTAATTAGTTCAACTTAATATCCTTAGCACTGAAATGCCCAGTTGTGCAGGCTTTTGACCTACTTGACAACTAATTTTTACATCTCATGTAGCACCTCATTAAAGAACTTGGGAGGAGAAGGTAGATATTTATCTGGACAAAATATTAAAGAATTGTCTAAGTTCTGTGAGCTTTGTTTCTGGCTCTGTTTTTGTGGTTACTCTAAACAGACATTTTTCTTTGTACTGTATCCTTGAAAGCAGAAGGTGTTATAAAGACTGATTGCCATGAAAGAGCTTGAAGAAGTGCTGGGTATAATTCTCATGCCAGTTTGTTATTGTCATGGGGGTTACTAACTAGTCTTCAAGATTTTTTTTTAAGCTTTGGTGCAATAGCAAGGAGCAATGCTTTCTTTATGGATGTTTCTTGCATTTTTACAAACATACACTGTTGGTGTGTCTACTGCCAGTCCATGAGGGATGCAGAAGTCAGCAATTACTTCACTGTGTTTAATGCCCCTGCTACTGTCCTCTCTAGCATACAGGGTTGCAGTCCTTGTCTGGGCGTAGTTTATAGCTTCTGATCATTGAGAAATAACCCCTAACACCATCCTTGTCTGGGTAAAGAACTGTTCAAGTCACCTAAATACCTTCTGCTTCTGTTAAAAGGATATTGATTTTTATTTTCTTCTTATTATTTTTTTCATCTGCTGGGCACCTGGAGTGATAGTTCAACTGGTCTGCACAGTTATATGTGTTTCAGGATGGATTGCTGTAGTCCATGCAGCAAAAAGCTGTACTGAGGTGGTTTTATGGTAAAAACCGGAGGAATACGGTAGCTTTAGGCTTCAGATTCAACACCTTTAATCTTAGTGTATTTCCACCTCAAAGATGCATGTGTGGGGGGAAAAAAGCAGCATAGGAAAGAGTGGATAGCATAAGGTGTGGCCCCTGTAGCTGCACTGCAGGACTCGTTATTCACTGATTTTTGAAGGGGGACATATCTTAGCTCTTGCAGAGCCTGTAGTAGGTTTGTGTCTACCGAGGCTGTAGTGTGAAATCTAAAGTGGGTGAAGGGGAGTACAAATTAAAACCAGCTGTTGGGAGATGTGAGAAAAGGAAGAGTTGCACCCAGGATCCTAGGCAGCTGTTACCATCAAAATTTTGGGCAAAATAAAAATGAGATTTGTGTGTCGCACTGATAAGAAAGGCTTATCGCTGTTTGTGTGACTGACGCTACTTCCATGCTGCACTTAGTGTCTCCTCGTTCCAGGGCTAGGTTAGATTGTGGCTGCCCTGAAATGAGGTTTGTCTAAAGAGATAAGCACACCTGTGGAGGCTTCAAAAAGGAGAGGGCAGCAGAAAGAATGAGAGGCATCTCCTTAGTGTAGCCTGGGAGCGGGGAAGAGGTTCAAAAATGGGGAAGTGATCCAGCAGAAAGCTTGGTCTTTGCCAAGGGAATAAAAATCACATTACAGTTTCAACTCTTCTGCTTTGTTTCTTTTCCTAGTTCTGTATAATAGTTGAAAAAGATGAAATTCAGTATTCTCTGCCTGTGCAGCACTGTGTTCCCCATACAACGTAACGTCTGTGTTTTCCTTAAAGTAGATGATTGCACCAGGAAAATCTCGATGTTAAATCACCATTTCTGGCATTATGTTTTCCTCTTGAAAGCAAGACTGTTAAAAGCTCTGAGTTAACTTGGGCGGGGGGGAGGGAAGTGTTAGCAAGTTGATGGCTTTGCATTTTTTTGTGGTGATAGCTACCCAGATTCTTATACACATCCTGATGTGTCTTTCAGACTGTAGTTGGCTACCAAGATAAGAGGGTGAATTGTTAAATTTTTCCAGAAGAAGTTGGTATCAGTTCTGAGAAGAACTGCTGAAAGGAAATAGAGGTGGACACCTCTGTTTTCTGCAATGAAATGGGATGGTGGTAATACTTTAGGTTTGTTTTTTCACCCAGTAATCTCGGTGTTAAGAAATGGGCCATAGGTTTATCATCAGGAAACTTATGGTCTTGGTCCATTTGGGATGGTCTGTGGTTTGGTTCAGTGTTCCAGTGCAATAAGCTGATGGATAGACTTGGATTCTTTATAGCTGAGAAAATACCGAATTTAACTTTAGTTTGGTCTTGATTTGTGTGTTCAGGTCTGAAGACTGATCAAAACTGTTACTGATACATGTGGTACTTTGTCAGTCTGCTACCTTAATGTGTGTGATATCTGGGATTAAATTTACCTGTGTACCTGGATTTAAAAGCAGTAGTGATCTATGGTATTAAGGTACCATATTGGCAGCACTCATGTTGTGCAGAGGGCAGAACTAAGCAAGAAGCTTCTTGGGCAGAGCGTATGCAGTGTGGATGAAAGACAGGTGACTCATGGTTTTTCTGTGCAGTTCACTTCTCTCCTGTCTCCACAAACATGCACCTACTAGGAACTGCTTTTTAAGCATCTTGCTTTGTATGCTGAACAGCCAAGTAGAAAGAAACTGTTTGAAGAGGATGATTAGAGAGATGTAACATGTGAAGTACCTACTTATGGATATTAAAATCAGTCAAGAATTGCATATTCAGAGTCTCTTTGGATCTTTTCTAAAAATCACTTCATGACTGTTCCCAGAAGTTGTCACGAGTCTTTAGCAATAGGTTTGTAGAAACATCCTTTAAAATTTAGAAAATCGTGTGTTTGAACATATGCTTTGTGCCCAAACATGTTGCAGAAAATAATAGATCTAGCTTTTTTGAAGTATAAATACTTAAGAACCTTTAAGAGCTCAGGAACAGCTTTAAGACAAATTTGGGTTTTTACTTCCTCAAGGAGTGGGTCAGAAAACCCTTAGTTCAAGTTAATCTCAGTGGTATTTCATAGTGGTTTGAAAGACAACAAACAATTTCTCTGTGGCAAAAATAGTTTCTGTGGAAAGGGGGAAGTAGTGGACTCCATGCTGTTGCTGGTAACTACTCATTCATCTCTAATACTGTCTTCCTGTTTATCACTTACGGTCAAATTAAAAGGAAACAAAAGTATTTGTAAAGAAACCACTTGATTTCACTGCAGTTTTAAGGAGTCAGAGCTCACACAAATTTTCTGGGAGTTGGAGTTGCTTCAAAAAACAGAACTAAGTCTTAACCTGCAGGTTAACCAGTAGATCGGTGCAAGAGCGTAGATGTTAACACAGCGTGGTAGAGAAGCCTTAGGTGAGAGGCTGCAGTGGGTTTCATGGGTCATTTGGCACTTTAAGGATGTTTGTTCCAATACACAGTAAAAACAGTATTAGCCAAAAAGCTACACAGATTTAAGCTTTTGGGAAGAAAAAAAAAAAGAAAAAAAAAAGAAAAAACAACAGTTTTGAAATTGGAAACTGACAGTTTTCCCTCCCTCCCTCCTCCACTACTTGCAGACGTTACTAATTTTGTTAAATGTAAAATACCCAAGCTTCTTGTCTTCACCATTAGGGAAAATAGTTGTTGCTGACAAATGTGGAAATAAATGTACTATGAGGAGCAAATACTGTCGCTAGTATGCTCGTGATTCCCTTCCATGTCAAAGCGTGTTGCCTCTTTGAGCTGTTTTAACTGATAGTATTTTTGTTCTTTTGCTGAAAGCAAGCTTCTTTGTAATGATCTACTGTGTTAATGTTGCTCAGCACAGGTTGCTTTAAATGATAACTTTAACGTGACGTATTTGGTAATTTTCCTAGGCTTATTTAAACAAACTAGAACTCATGTCAAGTCAGAGATACTGTATTTTATGTGACCTTTAAAAGCATTCTGTTGAAATAGTACTGTTTATAGCCTGATGAGACTAATATAGTACTTGGTTGATGTTTATGCATCCTTTTTCTCCTTTTCCTTTCTTCTCCAGTTCCACTCTTATCCTGGGGACCTAGCTTCAATTTTAGTATCTGGTATGTTGAACTTAATGGCATTGATGATCCAGATGTGGTCCAACCGTGCCTCAACTGGTACAGCAAGGTAGGCCTGCATTTTAGATGCCTGTTTGTCTGAAGATTCGCAGTTTCAGAATCTTGTGAAACTTCTCTTACTGGAATTACGTGACCTTTTCATTCCTTGAATATCAGCTATTAAAACAACAAACACGCATAGTTAAAACTCAAACCACATGGCTGACTTTTACTCTTAAGTGAATCTTTTTGAATTGTGTCTGCTTGTTCTCTTGGAAAAAAAAACAAAACAACAAAAACAACAACAAAACACCACCAAGAAACCTATAACCGCCACCTCCAAAAAAAAAAAATCCCAACCTGCTCAGTAGACATCACAAGAAAAACATAAAGGAAAAGCACACTGAGTCAAAGGGGACAATATTAGTACAGTAGTCTTTGTATTGGAAAGGAAATTAATCTTAACAAAACCAGATTCCATTTCTCCTTCCTCTTGCCTATTGATTAGTCATTCTTTTACCACACCAGTCCTGTAGGAGCTGTATGTGAGCCTAGAGCCATTTGGGTTACGTACGCAGCTTCTGTTACAAGGTGTAAAAATGATCTTGTTTTAAAGAGAATCCATGTTGGTGTCTTTCCTGTTGCAGCTCTTTGCACTTCTGATCTTTCCTTCTTAGTGTCTGTTTGCTGAATACTTTAGAGCAGAGGGGAGATGATGGCACTGGGCTGTGAGATGAGATGATTTATGCCATTTGTCACTTTGATAGGCAGAAAGTTCAAAGAATTCTAACCATTATTTGTATAAACTGTATTTGAGTGCAACAGATGCCTTTCCTGTGGGAAGGAAGTGCATACTGACAACCAGAATTCATTTTGTTGCTGCTTTTGATGCATAGATCTTCTGGAACAATTAATGAAATTCATATTGTGTTTCCTTCCCAGCTGAATAAGACTGAGTAGTGGAGCAACATATCTCTGCTTCCAGAAGGAAAAATTTAGAAGAGGGTAAAGATTGTGAGTGGTAGTACTAAGACTCCCTCACCAGTTTATGGTTCTGCCAGTATGGCAAAGAAAACTCGTGGCCATGCTATCTGTCTCATATGCGTTTATACCAATATCACACACTTCTTCACAGAGGATTTAAACCCAGCACTAACAGTCACAGTTGAAGTTGTCTGTAGCTACTTCATGATTAAAGTGGTATTGTGGACATTAGTCTTGCTGATTACTGATGTCCAGTTCTGAAAAGTACAGTTGACAAAAGCTGCTGGTTGTTTTCTGTGCTTCTTTCTGCTGCCTCTGCACATGGTGGTGTGTGGCATTTTTGACCAGTTACTCCAACCAGGAAGCTCTGATTTTTATTTTTTTTTGGTCAGAAGCCATCTGATGATGATGTCAGCATCTGTTTTGTTCCATCTTTATCCCATGGAATCGACACTTTTAGTGGTCAGCATGTATGGAGTGACAGCTTCTTCAAGGGGTGCCAGCATTGTTCTTCTAAAGCTTAGAGCCCTAAAGCAGCAATGCAGAGACTTAGTCATGATTGTTTGGGCTTTACTAGGATCAGTTGCCAAGTTTTTGGTGATGAGTGTATGTCTCACTGGTGGTGTTCTCTCTCACAGTCCTGAGAGGTCACTGTTGCTGGATCCGTGTAGGAGGATGTGTTGACCAATCTCAGGGGAAAGGCAGAAAGGTTGACCTGTTGCTTCCAGTTCTTTTAAGATGGGGTGAATATTTTCATGTATGTTCTTAGAAGTCTCAAAGGCTTTGAAACCTACTAATTATTTACTGCCTGAGACATCAGATGAGAAGAAGGTTCTACACAAAGTTGCCCATCCTTTTTGTTGCGTGTGCTTCAACTAACAAAACCTCCCTTCCCTGAAGGGAGTGGAGTTGGGGGTAATGAATAAAGACTCAAAGCAGCAAACATGCTCCTCAGTTCTGTTCCTTCTGCTTTTTCCTTGCTGTCCAGCTCAGCCTACTGCCTCCTGAAAGCCTTGCCACTTTGCTTTTACTGAACAGTGGGCATGTTTTAGCAATGAAGAAATGGCATTTTACCGACAGCTGTCACTTTCGGTTTTGATAATGAACACTTAAATATTTTTAATTCATCTAGTGTATTTGACAGCGTTAATACCTTAGTCTCATGCTCTTGTTATGTTTTTAACCATAGGAATTATTTACAGCTTCAGATCAAATCTTATTATTTGGGTTGTCATCTCTTTAAACCTGTATGACAGCATTTAAAAAGGAGCCTTTTATATGCTTCTTATACACCTTTTTACATAAAAAAAAATTTCTACATTTTACTTCTGAAGTACCACTGTGGTGTCACTTAAATACAAACTTTTATACTTCGAGTGGCCAACCTGCATCCAAGAGTCATTTCATGTTTTTTATAAGCCAACTCTCAGTCATGAGAGGTTCAATGGAAATATGCTGTCTGAATTCTCTCTGATGCCTAAACTAGAGGAATGGAAAGTGCAGAAGCTCGTTGTTACTGGTGTGCAGCTATCCTTTTGCTTGCCATCCCTTTGAGCAACAAAGAATCTAATGTAGTTTTGGCCTTGACTGATGTAAGTGAATGTTTGCTTAAAGACATTGGCTTAGGTATCTCTTAGAAAGAAAAAAAAAAAAAAAATTCCCAATTGCGCTGTAAAACTCTGTTTTAGCTTTAGTATTCCTTTGCCACAGTCTTGCATTTTTATCGGTACATGTCCTTGGCCTTTTTCATGTGGGCTGGGAACTGATTTTCTAAAAATGCATAGTTCTGGCTATTTGCAGCTGTGAAATACTGATGGATTAAGAACTAAAAATATAGCACATGGCCGTGTTTCTTTTTAGCTGCTTCAGTTTGAGATTCTTGCTATAGAGCCATTATTTCAAGAGCACTAATTTCTGTTGAATGTCAGTGTTAGTTCCAGGTTTTCAGAAAAATTCTGTTCGTTTGAACACCATAAACTTCACTTTTAGCATTGGTGTACATTTAGAAGTAAAATCTTTTGTCTGCAAATTGATCAGTCTTATAGATGCTTAAAGTTACATTTGTTTTTTACCACAGTGGGTTTGTGTTGAAGATGAAAATTGAGATTTTTTTTTTTTTTTGCTTTAATGCCTTAGAATTTAGGTTTGAAGAGTCTATTTAAAATAAGTAGTTCTGCTACTTACCAACTTAGAAATCTGTGTTACTTAGACATATTGTTAGCGGCTTTGAAAATGATTTGGTAGGTTAACAGCACGCGCTGTAGCTCTTACGCAGAGTTTACAATTCCCTCACATTTCTGTGCCTGGATGTTTGATCCAGTGTGGGTTTCTCTAGTCTTCCTCAACCCTTCCCACAGCTGAGTGGGAAATGGGCAGCTTTGGCTCACCTGAGCAGGGGTTCTGCTTCAAAATGCTTGAGAATTTTTTGAAGGGAAGACTCTGGTGCGCGTGTAAATCCTTGCTGGCGTTGATCCGAAACACTCGCGAACCCACAGGATTTGGGGTCAGCCCTGCCTTCTGCTTTTCCGTTGCAGGAACAGTAGTCATATTGCAAGTATTCCTATTCTTATGTTTTGGTGTTTTTTTGGTTTGTGTTTGTTTTTTGGTTTTGTTTTTTTTTTTTTTTTCCTTCTGCTTCTAGAAAAGCTGTGACCTACTTACTCTTCTAAATTATTTTGTTATGTAAGAGTCATACAATCAAATTATGTAACGCTGATAGCGAAGGCTTTTTCCTGCACTGTACTTCGTGTAGGCCTCCCAATAGCAGGGCCAAGCAGATGGGGGGGAAATAATGGTCACTCTGGAGATCTGGGACATTGTGCACTCCCTTCTTGTACGCTTATTAAATTGTATAATACAGAGTTGTACAATTTCTATACTGTTGGAAAGTAAATGCGTGCCCAGCTTGTAATGTTTTTCATATAGTGTTCCTCTGTAAGCTAGTGAGCAATTTGTGCAGTGTATATAAGGGTTCCTGCTTCTGTCTCCAGGCAGGTTCACAGGTAGTTCCCAGCAATGCTGGTAAAAGAAAAATCTACATGTCTCATAGGTTTTCTTGTGTTCCAGTAGTACCGTGAACAGGAAGCCATTCGCCTTTGCCTAAAGCATTTTCGTCAGCACAACTACACTGAAGCTTTTGAGTCGCTGCAGAAGAAAACAAAGATTGCTCTGGAGCACCCAATGTTGACAGACCTGCACGACAAACTGGTATTGAAGGGAGACTTCGATGCTTGTGAAGAACTGATAGAAAAAGCTGTGAATGGTAAGAGAATCAGAGGGGTCTGATGTATTAATTGGAAAAAAAAAAAAACCCAAAACCCACATCAAAATGTTACTTTTTTAAATGTTAATGTACTTAGTAGTAGAATTAGCTAGTCCATGTGCTATTTCATATTTAGTGTGGTGTACTGTCAGCTTTTGGACTTGTGACTATGTGTGTGATGAAGGCTGAAAATTCAGTTATGGAATATGTTATCACTGCTTCTTTTGGAGTCTATGACTACGTGGTGCACTTGAGTGGATAACGATAAGTTCTTGTAAGTGGCTGGCAAGCTGAAGGTGGGCTTAACTATCAGAAAAGTCACTGGAGCGGTGAGCAGGGAAGCATAAAACTTGAGTTCTTGGTGGTGATCTGTATCATGGTTTCTGGTTAGAGCTGACCACCTCGTTGGAATTTCAGCAGTTTTCAGCTGTTTTTGAATGAGAATGCCATCGTTGCTTATGGGGCGAATAGTCCTTGGAGAATGGTGTAGAAGTCACAGTGACTGGAGGCAGAGCCTGTTTTCCCTTGCAGAGCAGGATGTTGGCAGCTGGTTTCATTGTAACTACTATTAATTTTTTACTTGGAAACTTTCAACTTACTCCTGTGTGTAAACAGCTCTCAGCTCCTAAAACTGCGGATATGTACTTGCTGTTGATAGAATGAGATACAAAAAGAATTGGACTATGACACTGAAGTGTCTTCCCAGACCTGTAGAGTGGTTTTGGATCACAGTCTGATAAAACCGAGGTGCTCTTGACTGTGACAGTTGCTTTTTATGGGGGTACTTCTACTGGCATAAGAAGAGAACCTTGTGTCTAATGCCAGTAGAATTAGGGGCTTAGTAGATCAATTTCATGGGTGTCTGGCACCAGAGATGCTTTTTCTAATTCTGGGCTAATCAGTCATTTTGTAATACCTTTTGAATAGATGCCAGCATACCTGCTTGGCTACATCAGTGTGGTTTGTACCACTCAAGTCGAAAGTGGTTCTCAGGATATGATAGCTTTAAAATCAAGGTTTGCCTTCCATGAAAATCCATCTTTTTGTGAATAAGCTGTTCAACTACGCACAATGTTAGGGAGCTTATTGCAACAGGTTGTTTAAAAACTGCAGCGAATTGTTTTCTACGGGTTTTGGCTCAAGGTTTCTTGACTATATAGATAGAACAGCTGAGCTCTGCCTTGTGCTGAGCTCTCTGAGCAGCTACGAGCATGGAGACTGAGTTGCCAGTGTTCATCCTCACCCTCCTGAGTGTTGCCTGCCCTCCTGAGACAGTGTAGTGTTGTTGGCCGAGATGGGAGTGTGAACAGCTTCCTGCAATGCAGGGGCATTTTGCAACTGGCAGCTTCCTCCTGAATCTTAAGGGCAAAGGAGGGTTGCAGGATGAGAAAGCAGCAGGGAGCTGTGGCTGGCTGTTACTGTCTTTGCAGTGTTTCTCAAAGACACGAGTGCCTGGTGGGAGCTGATGAGCCCATCGATATGAGGCAGGATCTGCTGAAAGCCAGAGGAGTACTATATGCTGATGGTGATGATTTTATCAGTGCATCGTTGTGCTGCCTTGGCTGTGGCTTAATCTCCTCAGTGCCTAGAGGCTGTCCTCTTTCCACTTCATCGCAGGCTGTAGTAGAAACTATTTCTTGAATGGAATTTCACTAGAAGTTTAGAACATGCTGAAAAAGTTCCCTCAGAAATGGACCTTTTTTTTTTTTTTCTTGGGTACTAATGAAATGTTTAGCCTAATTTTTTGACCTGTTCTATGTTGATTTCTCTTATTACTTAATAATTAACATACTGCTTTTATTCTATCTGCCAATTTTCGCCTAGGACTTGAGCAGAGGTGGTGTTTCTGTTTCCCCTTGTATGTTGAGAGTGGGGTTGCTGTCTGCAGTGCTCAGCATTTCCAGATGTGGAAGTACTGACAAAGGACTTGACTGGTAGAAAACTCTAGGTCTTGTGTTGTACTGTCTGACAAATGGGTACTTGCTTCTTGTCAGATTTGATGTGAATAATCCTGCTTCCCTGGTTCTTGTAATCATGTCCCTTTTTGGAGGCTGAGGAACTCAGTGTCACTTAAGCAAACTAGAGAAATACGCTGTAGCTTGTTTTATCAGCCCTTCTTTTTTGTTCCAGGAACTACAGAAGCAAGTATTTCTAGTAACAGATTGTGGATAACTTAGCAGGAGAGTCTTCAAGCAGCATCATTAAGTTTTGTCACTGCTTCTGAGGGACAAAACAGTATGCATGAGCATGTTTATATTGCTTCCTTTTAATCCGACACCTGATTAGCTGAAGTTAAATGTCACTGTACACATCTTCTATTGCTCTGGTGCTCATCTTTAATGGTTTTGCTTGTTTTTGAATACATTAACCTTCCCTCCATCCTTCTGCAGTTCTTTATGCTGTCTTCAGCTTTTGTACCCATTTAAAGCTGTTGCCTCCCAGCACCCCTCAGAGAGAAGTGCTATCTATCCCGACACACTGAGGCTGTATCCCATATTTGCTTTAAGCTGACACAACTGCGGGTTTTTACTAACTGGGTCAATCCTGTCCTTACTCGGGACAGTGTGTCCCCTGGCCCCTCACTTGCTGGCACTGGTGCTTGTGCTGCTACAAGGCAAACCAGGTCAGGGAGCTGATTGGGCTACGATGGGGGAGAGGATAGGACAGACCTCTTCTGATACCCACAGAAACCTGCAACTGCATCTGGAATAGTTTGTCTGGACTCGTACAAGATGAGTCAAGTCAAGGTGTTGAATGTAGCTGGTATTTAACAGCTTGATCCTTCTTGGTAGGATGGGAATGGATGTTTTCAGCCTTCCACACATTTTCCTATAGTACTGCTACCATCTGCTCCCTATAGTCCTGTATAGTTACCTGTCCTGATTCAGTTCTGCATCTCTCTTGAGCTCTTCTGTATGAAAGATGTTCATTAGCACCCAGCATCTTTCCATTTTACTTTCTTAGCAGCTTTGTTGTGAAGTCTCCATAGCTTCCTGCTTAGTCTCTAAGGTGTGGGTGTTTTTACGACCGAACTCCTCTCTGATAAGTTGTTTTTCCAAATAAAAGCAGATTAACATTAGTCCTGGGTAATGGCCCCTGTAGTGTAGTTGAAGTGTAGAGTTAATTGAGATACACAGATCCTTAAATTATCCCTGAAATTGTTCAAAGAGCGAACTGTTCTTTAACAGACTGGACATGAATATATGAACTTCTGACCTCTTGCTGATCTGAGAGTTCATTGCCTTAAAGGAACAAACAGAAGTGCAATGAGGTTGACAGAGGTATTGCACACTCAGTTCAGCCTAAAATGTCTTCTGTAGAGGCTAATATTTGCAGTGGTAGGTATTTAAGGAGTGAAATACGATGCATCTCTTGCAGGCTATTTCCATAGACTTAGTCATGTAGAAAAAGAGTAGGTGGTCAAGAATTAGTGCTAGCAGAGCTAACTCTTGTTCTTTTGCATTGCTAATGATGAACGCTGTCTTCCACCTCACATCACCAGATGATTTCTTTTGAGAGCTCAGTGGCAGGCAGCCATACTTTTCCCGCAGATTCTTTTGACTTGTGCATTACACTAAGAAAATGGGCAAATGGAAACTCTGGCAGCTGCCTGACTTCCTCTCAAAAATAAAAGGTTCCCTAAATCTCAGCTGGTTCACAGACTTGGTTCAAACACTTCACATTTGGATTCATTCCTATAGCTTTCAGACGGCCTATATTATTGAAGAAAAATCTGCTTAATATTCCTACAGAGAGTATGCAGAGTGCAAATTACTTAGTTGAACTGTTTGCAGCTACTGTAGACATAAAGCTGCTTGAAATGGATTGAAGATCTGCTAGTGTCATATTAGTATTCCGGGGACCGAGGTGCTCCTTTGGCAGTTCTTGTGTCAGTATGTGATACGTGTTTATCTGTTGACGAGTTGGCCCTGTTTGACAAACAAGTTGTTGTGATGCACCGACTGCGGTCTCAAATGGCTCCCAAAACTCGGGATGCAGGGGAGCAGTTGTATTCTTCTGGAAGCTCTAGGCAGACATGTATACTGTAATTTTGCGTTTGGATTCGGTTCTGAGAAAGTATGGATGCTGGTTTGCTGCTCTGTAGTACCGGGATATGTGGAGGGGAAAGGCTTGCTAGGGATCCAAAGGCTGTGGTAAGTACCTGGTAGGGTTTGTGTAGAAGCAGTGTATCTTTTAGGGATTTGAAAGCAAACCTTGTTTCATTTTTATTAAGAAGTGCAAGAGAATATTACAGCTTTGAGGCTGGAAAGGATTTATGTGTGTTTCCCTGTTGCTCCCATGTCTTGAGGAAATTGTTGAGTAATGGCTGGATTTTAATCTGGTGTTATCTTTGTTTTCCGCTTCAGTTTTTCTTTAGAAGGATTTTTGTGTCTACAAAAATGTCAGTCTGTTTAGGTGTTGAGAGTATTTTTCTTTGGTTCAGGAAAAATCTTAAAAAAACCAAACCCTGACACCCAGAAATTACGGGCTAAATGCCAACTGAAGATTTTTCAGCCATTGGCAGTGAAGTGAATAGATTTTAATAATTCTATCTAGATAAGTGTGTTGTCTAAAAAGAAACTCTAATACAACTTCTACTTGTTCCTGATTGACTTCAGCCGGTTAAATGTTTTTGTCCGCTATGTTTGTCCTAATCCTTTCTAGGTAACCTGTAATTGGCTGACAAAATAAAGGCTTCAGTTATCAGGGAGGTAGAATTTACTAAGCTTTACCACTGTGAACTTCATGTTGTTACATCCAAAATGCGTCACAACTTGCTGTGAAGGGCTTGAAAATAGTACAAAATAAAAGTACTGGTTTTGGCCGTAATTTCAGGGAGTAAACATGGACATTGAAATGAGAGGCCTCTGGAGCAGAGGAAAAGACTTCTGTTAAAAACTTGCACTTAACACTTTTTTTTCCTACAGGAGTCTTGAAATTTATTTTAAACTACTGATTCATTGGAAGCAGCTGACAAACCTGAACAGGCCTAGACTTGGTCCTCAGTGCCTCACAGAAGCTTTGGAGACCTTTTGGTCAGCAGTGCTATTCTGGCAAGAAACATAAGGAGTGCTCTAGAATAGGTTTGGCATCGGATACAGAATCCGCCTAGAAATCCTCCTTTTTTTTCCCTGGTGGTGTCAGACAGGTGGTGATTCAGCTTCCAAAACAAGCTGCTGCTGGTTTGCAGTGCAAGTAGAATGAATGTGGAACTGCTCCCAGCAGAAAGAAACATTTCTGGGAAGCAAGCTGGAATATTTCCAAACCAATGTCCCATGGAAGACAAGAAGCATTATTAAAAGAGGCTGAAGGCACAGTAGGGGAGAAGTGTCATATCTTGACAAGTGCAGCCTGTGGGTGTTGAGCATGGGAGAGAGGTTAAATCACCCTTTCAGATCGTATGTGGTGTAATTCATCCTCTTGGGCTATTTATGTCCAATTATCTATTGGCTGCCATAGGGATAAATACGGTTTTGCGTTCTGTCTTCAAGACCGAACACTCTAATGATAACCAAAAGGCTGGATTTCTGTCTAGGTTTGTGGCTAGAAAAATCTGCCTGAGTCAGTATGGGATTTCTTGCAGCGCATGTATTTGTTCTCTTGGAAGTTGGCTTTTCTGAATCAGAATTCATGAAGTCTCAAGCTTAAAACCTCTCGTGTCTTGTCCCAAATTCGTATATGCTACAGAATTGGAAGTTAAGAACCCTACTCTTAAAACCAAAATAAACCACTTTCCTGCATACGTTGAGCAAACTTTTGGCTTTCCTCAATTACCTAATGCTAAGGGAGAGCTGATGTGTTTGGCTCTAAGACAGGTGAAAGTAAATCTGCCCTGCTTTCACAGAATATTTCATTTGAAAAGCTTGCAGAGCTCAGTTTATGAAAGTTGAAAGCAGTTTTGTATTTTAAGACTGAATTCAGCACCTTTCAGGAGCTCTTGAGTGCCCTTATTTTCCTATTAGATGGTCTCTAAATAGAGTATTCATCCTCTCCCAGGAAGTACTTGCTGGCTTGGGTTTTAATTAAAACCTGGATTTCAGTCACGACAAACTACAGGATGCCAGGAAACACTTTAAAATATTGTCTGAACCTTGTGTCATGCTTAACAAAGATTTTTACCTTTTTGTAAATAAATAGGGATGTATGCAGTAAGGATTATTCTTTTTTTGTCTGTATGCCTACCAAGGGATTTTCTATAAATAAATGGAGGCATTCATAGTCTGTTAAATTCTTACCTCTAAGCCACAATTACCGGGGTTGGAAGAATGAAAAAGTATTAGATGCAACTTAGTAATTTTGTTTTCCTTTCTCTGCTGGGGAATGTAAAACTTGCTTCCTGAGCAAGTTTGCGGGGTGCCATTCTACCAGAGAGCATAGCTTTTGGATATTACATGATTGAGGACCCCCAAATGCATCCCACATCTGAGCGGTGTACGCGCAACGTGGCGTTTCAGTACAAAACCGTGTAAATTTAACATTCAGGTCCTGAGTCTGCCTGTGGTAGTTAGCACAGTACTAGTGATGTAAACTGGGTGTCTGAACTCCCGTTTTTTTTTTTTTTTTCTGGTAATGCATAAATGCGGAAAAAACACTTGTCATGAAGAGTTTGTGTCTTGAGAGGATGGGGTGATGGGGGGGATGTAGCGAGGTTAGCAGTGGTCAAGGTGCTGGACATTGGCGGTCGAATAGTTGGTTGTGCCTGCAGGAGGTGAGGTAGGTTTTTTAGAGGAGACATTTGAAGAGCAGTTAGCAACAAGTTCCCCAAATGCTTGCTAAGCCCTTCGCAGACTGAAGAGCAATCCCAAAGAGTGTGGGTGTTATGAATCTTCTTTTTAAAAAATTAACGTTTACGTGGTAGACTGATGACATGTAACCAGAATTAGGAACTGACCTCTCGACGCTGAAGAGATGAAATGTGTTAGGTGTACAGAGGGAGAGAGGGAGGCACAGGGGGAGCTTGGAGAGTGCTGGAGTTAATACTTCTTACAGAAATGCTGCACTTGGCATATCTGGCCAGTGACCTAATGCGTCTTCTGTTTCTCTTCTTGCTTAACTCTCTGAAGAGAATGTAAACTATTATTTTGTTTTTCATCCAGTCCTTGGTTGTCCCATATCATAGTATTTAAACAATCTGCTTTTCTTCCCTCTTCTTCTTAAGTGAAGCTCCAGAGATGTTGCCTGACCTAGTTTTTACTAACCGTATACTAAAATGGTTGAATTTTACATGCACTGGCAGCTTTCCTTTTGCTTAAATAAGGGGGAGGGTTTCGTTTCTTAATTAAATACACCACACTGGAGATTTATAGACAGTTGGCATGACCTGGCAGGAAAACTGGGTAATTCTTGATTGATCTAGTAAAGAGTATTCTTCTTATTTTAGTGCTTACACAGTTAGTTCATTAAGAAGTTTAACAAACTAACTGACATATATAAAGAATTTACTTAAAATGAAGGCTTTGGAGTAGCATACTGGATTGAGTTAGGCTGAAGTTACCTGCATTAAAAGTGGTTTTGCAATAGTAGAAATATAAGTGTTTCATACAGCAAAATTTTTGTTTTACAGATGGCTTATTCAATCAGTATATCAGTCAACAAGAATACAAACCTCGCTGGGGACAGATCATCCCCAAAAGCACCAAAGGTAAGGACATTTCTTAAGATATAACTCATGTACTGCCAGTTCTATCTTGTTCCTTTGAGGATTTTGAGCAAGAAAATAATGCAAGAAAGCCTCCTCTGGGACAGTTGTTCTAGGGAATGGTTTAATCTATGAAAAATTTGTATTTGTCTGCGAAGTTAGTTGCAAACTGGTTCCCGGTTGAGTAAGGAACACTACAGGAGCACTAGCTGTAACTTCAAGGATGGCTTATCAGTTCAGAAACAAATCTCAGAATATAGGTTGCATCTGTGACTGAATTTAACACCTGGAGTCAATTTAAACGTACAGCAAAGAGTGGCAAATGAGTATCTTATCTTAACAGGAAGTATTTAAAATTTAAGATGCGTTTTTTGAAGTCTTGGTCTGTTATACAGTAAGTGTAAGCTTCAGAATCTTTTTTCATTGCTTTCTGCCTTGAGAGAAGACTTATAGCAGCAGCCTTGACTGCAAAATACAAAAGTCACTGTCATACAGCAAATGTAGGATTCAAGGTGATAATTGCCAAACGTGGAGCACTGTACCCAACCTCTTGAGAAGGGTTATCTATGAATATAAACAGATTTCTCTTCCAGCACAATGAAGGTTATCTTTTTAATGTTGGTTTCCATAGATGACAAGTCCTTAATATTTAAGGTACCTAAAGTGGTTGGAAAGCTGCTTTAATTGGACAGTTAGAATTCCCTTACACGTGAGAATAAGTAATTATTGCAGACATGGCTATGCTATATCTATACATCTTTTCTTCCACCCCATGGATACATTGCTGTGTTGTCTGAGTATCTGTTCTCCCTGCTCAGTCTTCAGGCAGCTCTGGGGTGGGGAGAGATGGAAGGGGGAGCAAAAGGTTGTCTGTGTCCTCACTGCTGGAGAGCTGCAAAGATAGCTCAGACCTCATTTGTGCAGACTGGCATGCTTCAGGAACTCTCTAGCTCCTTTCCAAGGCTCTCAGAAGTGCAGTAGAGTACTGTATTCACTGTAACTATCTGTACTATCAGCCACTAGATAATTCAATATAAAACTCTGCACAGTTTTGTAATTCACAGAAGAGTACTACCTGGAGGAAGTGTTGTGCTAATGTTTAAAGAACGGTGAGTTACGAAGTTGCTCTGCTTCCCCATGGTATTTAGGCTATATGTGAGGTTGTATCTTTTTTTGATTTAAAAATCTTACAATGGAAAACTCTCCCCTCCCTCTTTTTTAAAGGTGATGGAGAAGATAGCCGACCAGGAATGAGAGGTGGCCATCAGATGGTTATAGATGTTCAGACAGGTGAGTAGTTGCAAAATTTCTTAACTCAAATATTTAATAAGAGATTTTTCAGATAAATATGCAAATATGTTTTTCTTCAGAGACTGTCTTAAGTTCAGGTTTTGAGGAGAAAATGGTGCTTTCTAATAGTTTGGTTAAATACTTTGCTTTCTTTCTGGAGCTAGACTCCAACTCACTTTCCCACCCCTCCCTTCTTCCCTATTAATTCTCTGTTATGCCTTAGTTGTGGTCTTGTCTTAACTAAGAAATCAAGAACAATCGGTTTTAATTTTTTGTCCCTCCTACTCTCTTTGGGCAGGATCTTAAACAAGCGAAGAGAAATTAGGGTTGATAATTTCCCTTATCTGCTACTTACTATGCTCTTTGGAATACTTCTCAAGCAATAGATCTGATGTGTTGGAACATTCCCTGTATTTTGGTTGGAGTGACTTCTAATTTCCACAGTGTGCAAAAAACTCCTGTTAAATACAATTTGTTAGATGTTTTTTACAAAGATCTTTCCAACAGCAGTTTAAAGAATGGTTCAGCCTCTGCTTCAAAGAGCTTGCAGAGAAAAGTAAGTGCGAGAGGGGTGTAAGTAACAGTTCTGGTGATGGTTGCTCTCCATAATTTTCTATCTCTTTTTGTTGCTTTTATTTAGTCAGATTTCTGTGGTGTGTCATTCCTTACTAAAAAGAGGAATGCATCTGCCTGCATCTTTGCGAAGTAAACGATTTGTATGAGTAAAGGGATTGTTTTTAGGAAAGGAGAAACAGGATTTGGGGTGAGAGTAGCAGAGAGAAATGGAGGGTGGCATTGAGGGAGTTGGCAAAACATTACTATGACTGTATCTGTTGTGGTCATATGGAGGGGACTGAAGCATGTGACAGGATAGTACCTTCAAGAGTAATTTGCTAAGTCATAGTGAACAAGCAAAAATGCAGCAGTAGCTGCAGTCTTTGGCTTTTACTCAGAGTGTAGTTACTGCTCTAGAGAAAGCACTCGAGTTATTTTGTATATGAAAGCAAACTTTTTTTTTTTTTGGTGGAAGAGGTTTGAGAATCAGGAGCATGAAGTGCTGCTGGAGGGTTGCTGGGGTTTGCCTGCAAAAGCAGCGGTGGACGCTCTCTAGTGGCCTTGGTGAATAAGTAGCCAGGGACCGTGTCCCGGGCGTGACGAAGAAACATGAAGCTCGTCAACTTGGAAACGATAGTCCTTTAGACCTCCTGCAAATTGCACAGTCAGGGTAGTGTGGGTCTTTGTTTCCATTCCTGTTGGTTTTCTTAAGTCCTAGTAAGCTTATTATCTATTATCTCTGCCTTTGACACAAGTTTTCACTCTGCTTTAACAAGGCAATGAAAAGCATCGATATTTTTTTTTTTTTCACTTGCACAAACTGGCTGGAGAGCACCTACAGAGGTAGAGTCCCAGTGTGGGAGAACTGGATTCTCCCTGTGTCATGCTAGTCCTTTTCTTGCTGCAGCTCTAGCCAGTGGTGGTGGGATACCTTCAGAAAGTTTCTCTGTTGGCTATTTCGTACATTGATCTTAGTTTTGCTTCCAGGCCCACTGAGGCTTGTAAAAGCCTAAATGTTTTTGAGATGATCAGTTTTGCCATTTGATTTGGCAAAAAATCAAATCGCCCTGGCTCATAAACAGACATGGGGAAGTTCTTGGTGCTGTTACTCTTAAAACCAGCTGTTGCTAATTGCTGGAGTTTTCCTTTTGAATATACTTAGTGTTTAATGAGAGTGTGGGAATTTAGCCAGTTGTGTCAGGATGTGTTTTACAGACTGTAAAGCTCCCTGGCTAACCTTGAGCAAATCTAGTGTTGATGGAAAAAGGAGCAGCGGCACTCTTTCCTCCAAAGACATCTTCCATCTTCCCTTCCTTACCCACACACTGTTTTTTTTTTTCAGAAGTCTTTGGCAACTGAAGAAAAATAAGTTCACTTTGCACTTGTTAAAGGGGTGAGATCCTTTTCAAAAATGAGTATTTTCTTCAACTTTAATCTTTAGAAATGAGGTGAAACACCAAAATCATACATAGGAGTCTTTTGAAGTTTCCTATTACATAGAATAGGTGTTGGAAGCAAATTTTAATCTCTGATGTCCAGACCTGCTGTAGCTATAACTGAACTATAAATGGATCTGTTTCTTGATTAACCTCAAGGAAATAATAACCAGTTATTATTGACTACGAAAATATAAGTTAGATTTTAATAAACTTTGTCATAGTACCGAGCCTGCTGGATGCTCATGTGTTAGTGTTAGGCTAGAGGATACAGGTCAGTAAGCAGTTGAAATAGATCTCAAGTTACTGATAGTGCGTTGAGTCCCTGAGACTCTGTTTATGCTCTGAATTTCAGGTAGAATATAGTTTAACATGGTCTAAGCTGCCTTTTAGCATGTTTTATCTTCCGGTGTGGGTAGGCTGAAAGTAACTGAAAGAGCAATTCTGGCATCTCTGCTGGCAGCCAGCAACTTGTGCTGTAGCTCATTTCCATCTGATGTTCATGCTCTTAATACCTGCTGTAGCTGTCTTAGAATTAAATGTAGTGTTCTTTGTGCTTTGAAAAAATCTCTTAAAGCAGTTGGAAGTGGAAGTGTAGGCATTTTGGGATACAGAACTTAGAATGCAGCCTGGTATCTTCCTATATTAAAAAAAAAAAAAAAAAATTGGGAGTTACTGATTCTCACAATGTCTTCCATGCTTTTGATCATATTAACACTCGGACTGGAATGACTGTGGATGGCAGAATTAGCAAGTTGGTTTTGATGTGCATGTGTAGAAACATTTACTAAGAGGCATTCCTGGTTATAGCTGGAAACCACTGTTCATGTAGTTTTCCATTTGAGAGGTTGGAGAGTTTTCCGCGCTTTCCTACAAGGAAGGGGAAGTATTTGAGTAGGCATAACCCAGGTGCATAGATTAAAGCCAAAGTATCCCCAAGACACCAAAAGTGAAAACAACCCCAAAACTACCCAAGAACATGCTGTACTAGGTGTGCTGAATGTCAGTCATGAAAAGCTGTGCAGCTATTTATGGAGGCCTTGGTGAAATATTCAAGCCATAAAATGCAGACTTATATATAGTATTGTGTTCCCAGATGCATTAAGCCCTAATGCAGTTTTGGACAAGGATGTAGGCATCTTGCACTTGTACCTTGATTAACATACCTTTGATTATGCCCTCTCAGGCCTTTTTACAATTCAGGTATGGCATGCATTTTGAAATACCAATGCTTATTCTGGAATACAGTGGAAATGGCTAAGTGGATTGCCAAATTCAACTTTTAAGGAATAACATTGATACTTTAGAGGAATATGTGTAGTGTGTTTTGGACATTTGGTTTATAATTCCATAGTTAAGGTGGAATTGGTCTCTTTCCCTCTTACAGGGCAGACAGAATTTTATATGAACGACTGTGTAGTCCATAAAGCCATATGATTTATTTTGGTAACAGGATTACAGACTATAGAAATCATTCTATTAAGAAGAAAAAAAACAAAACAAACCCACAAACTAACAAGAATGTTTTGTGACATATTCTGTTTGTTTTAAATGTTCATCTTTTATTTCATTTCGATAAAGCTGTCTAAAGCTTGCTGATGAGCCTGTTTTAGAAATAATAGCTAAGCAACAAGGATGATTTTTTTTTTTTTGTCTGCATTTCTCTCTTCTTTGGCAAGTGAAACATTTTTTTGAGGAAAAATATTAGTGAAATCTCCTTTATGGATGCTACCTCTATTCACTCACTGAGGTGAAGCTACTCTGTTATTTTGGTTGTACATTATTTTGCCTTTTCTTTTATAGGAAGGAGTTCTGCTTACTTCATTCCATTAGATAAGTGAGAACAAATCTGTAGGTTGGGAACAGTGGGAGATTCAGAGCAGTGGGCGCAGTGTGCCCATAGTATATGTGGGCAACGCAGTGGAAGTGATGAGGCTGGTTCAAAAGCAGCATGGAAAGATGAAGTGAGAGCAGCAGACATGAAGAAGGGTGCTGTTTTGCCTGAGGAGAACACTGCTATCCATAAGATATTTAAAGATGGGACTTGTGTACAAGATGAAGCGATCTCTGAAACAAAACACAGATGGCTTCTGCGCTCCGAAACACAAACAGCTGCTGAATCCTGGAGGTTACACAACTTTGTGGGGCTTTCACATTTGAGAGAAAGACTGCATGCCTACCCAGACCAGCCCTAGCCTGAAAAAACTTATATCCAGCCACTGTCTACACTGAACTATGATTCACAAGCTGGGTGATGTGGTGCTTCAAGAAAATTTAAGGTCTGGCTTTGTAATTGTGCTCTAAGTGCTCCTTACAAAGTGGCCAATGCTGCTTGCAGATAACTAAATCTGTGGTTACCACCTAGGCACGTAACATCCTTTTGTAGAAGATTTTTGAGATATCTTACACCTAGGCTTTTCAATTCTGAGCTGAGTCCTTCTTAGTTCTAGGGACACTGCTTCTCAAATACACCTTCAGCAAGTTTGGGGTGGTGGCAAGTTGGGAGGGCAGTGACTGATTACCTGGAGAACAGGGCTGGGAGTCAAAGGGACCCTGACGGGCTGCTGGCAGAGCTTTGTGAGGTTCAGCCAAGACAAAGGCAGAGTCCTGAACCTCGGATGTAACAGCTCTGTGCAGTAGTATAGGCTGGTGACTGACTGCATGGAAAGAAGATTTGAAAGGTGGTAGACAGCTGAATGTGCGTCAGCAGTGTGTGTCCTTGTGGTGATGAAAGCCAACCTCCTGCTAGGCCGTATTAGCAGAAGTACAGTCAGCAGGCTAAGGGGAGGGATGATGTTCTTCTGTTTGGTATTTGAGGCTGCATCTGGGGTACTGTGCCCAGTTTGGGCTCTCTGGTACAATAAGGATGGTGACAACCTGCAAGTGAGCCCAGTGAAGGGCCACCAAGGTGATCAGGAGCACATGATATATGAGGACGTGGCTCAGGGAGCTGGTTTTGTTCAGCTTGCAGAAGAGAAGGCTCATCGGAGGATCTTGGAGCTGTCTTCAACTTGCTGGTGGGAGAGCATGGGGAAGGTCACTAGACTAATTTTGAGGGGTAGGATGAAGGGCAATGGATGCATTGCGGCAAGGGAAATTCCAGTTAGATATTAGGGGAAAAAAAAAAATTGTAAGGAAGATGATCAGTCATTGGAGCAGGGGTCCAGACCGTCTGAAATACCCATCTTTGGAGATATTCAAAGTGTAACTGAATACTTCCTTGTGCAACCTGGTCTGATGCTGAAATTAGCCCTACTGTGAGGGAATTGGGAGATGACTGATGGACCGGGTGACTTGCAGAGGTGGGTTAGGTCCCTAATTCTTTCATATTCTATGGAGAGCTGTTCCAGCAGAGACATGGAAGTACCATTTGACCAAAGTATTTAGTTAAATGTGTCACCAGGATTGGAATGTATTCCTTGTGCCTGTTTATTAGAAGTTAAAAAGAGGGATGCTCAGGCATACCAATCATCTTTTATCATCCTGGCTTTAGCAGTTTGCCACGTAACATCCTGATCAGATGAGGAACACCTACTGTACCAGAATCCCACGAAGGATTTCACCACACAGAGAAGATGGAATAAAAAGAAGTTAAAAAAGCTGACTTGGAGAACATATGTGAACCTAGACTGAAACCCCCAGGATTTTAGGAATTTAACAGGGTTTAGAGAAGTCTGCTTTGCATATACTTCTGAAAAATGGAAATTAAGGAGCGATTGACAGGAAATTTGTTAATTTTTGGGAACATGCATTCTCTAATAATTTGAGGAGTGTGCTTGCACCTTCTAGTCTTCCAGAGAGTAAGGGAAGAAAAGAATTCAGACATTTTAGAAACATTTTTGACTAAGCAATCAGTTCAGAAATATTCACAGAACATATTTAATTCAAAGTGTTGAATTTGTATTCAAAAATAAATGTGGAGGAGATAAGGTTAAGATGCTGGAGGAGAAGTTTGACTTCCTAAATGTAGCTGGTAAAAGCTGTGGATAAATATAACCACTTTCATGTTTTTCTTCTTGCCTTGCAGGTAGGTTTGAAAATTCTTCTGCTCTGTCCCTAAAGCAGAATAGAGGCTTGCTTTAATAAAGCAACATCAATATTGCCCTGTTACATATTGCTTGGATACAAAGGAAGAATCCTTCCCTCTGCCAGAGCAAGATGCACTGCTTGCATCTTGAGTTCCCTAGTGCTCCTAAAGTAGTAGTAGTTATATTGATGTGAGACTGCTGTGCTCCCCTCAAGCTTCCCCACTCCTGCTGCTTGGAAGTTTGTGGTCTCTTCCCTGTGTCTGCTGTTGTCTTTGAGTATTTGCTGGTATGTTGTTTAGGTGGCAATGCCTGGGAGTGCTGGGCATTCATGCTGGGTCTGTCCTGGTTGGATCTCTGCATACAGGCTGAAAACATAACCCATAACACGTGATCTGAATTGACAAATAGAGCAGAAGGTGTGACACTGGTTGGGGAACAGACTGAAGTTTGACTTGGGAAAAAAAAAAAAAAACAAAAAAAAAAAAAACAGAATCAAAAAACCCAACCAAACAAAAATCCCCACAAAACAATGATTTTTTCCTTATATTTGGGAGAACAATCACAAACTTGAGAAGAACAGTGAAGTATTTTCTTGACATTACCAGCAATGGATGCATTTATGCATTAAGAAATGTTCCTTTTAAAGTACAGAAACTTCCTATAAAAATAAGTATGTAGTTCTGTAATGTCATAAGACTAAAAAATAATAGTCATTCTGAGTCTAGATAGTGATGGAGCCTTTCTTTGATTTGAGCTAGGGTTTTACGTCCAGACAAAAAGTAAGTTTGGTACACTGTTCATGTGCACTTCTGTTATCAGTGCTGCTCTCAGACTCTGGGGATGCTCACAGTTTGCACTGGCCGTATGATTGTACTCCTCTTTCAGGGCTTACATGCCGTTTAATTCTGTCAGCTTGATTTAGTTAACTTTCAAAATCTGAGTTTTCATCAGATTCATTCAGGTTTGCTATTAAATTTCATCTGAGACAACAAAGCCTTTGCAGGCAGGCATGACGTTTTGGCAAGGCCCCAATAGGATACTTAGCTGGTGCCAAATCTTTTATTTTTCTCGGCTATCAATGAAGCTGTTGTGGTAATGTGGGTTTTGTGAGCTGTGAGAATTTATGTGCACAAAGGGACCTGCTCTTTGCAGGGAACACTGGGAGCCCTGAGTCCAGGAGGAAGGGTAATTAAAGTTAATGAACCAGGGTAACCTTTCCATGGTGATGACCACTATCCTGATGGTAGGTAAGGGTCAGGGACTAGTCCCATTTTATAATCGCGCTTCTAACCCTGCTCTTTAATTGGTGTTGGATTAAAAATTGGCCGTTACTTCCATAATAGAACTGGTTTGTGGATTTTAAAGGAGCTTTTCAATGCTCTGCAAGTCTTCAGTGGCTTGTTCTTCTTGGACTTGGCTTTCTCTTGTGTTCTAATGCAGGCTAAAAATGAAGTATTTTTAGCATTTGAGACCAGATAGTGATGTTTCTATAATGGGAGCAGTTTAGTTACCTCTCCATGTCAGAACAGAGACTTCTTCCTTAAATGCTTCCAATGTTCAGAGGCTTCATCTAGTTTTATCAGTGAGTCTGAGAATCCTTCGAACTTGCAGTACGTGGAGTGGTTGTGGTGTTATGGTGTCAGGCGCTGAAGATAGGCCTGAAATACTGAATTAAATCCGTTATTTGTCTACTTGCTTTTGTGACATCGGGTAGGTTACTTCATGTAAGGCATTTCCCTTGAAGAGGATTTCATAGTTGAAGTAAATTTTTCTTTAAGGGATGGACTAAACGGAAAAACTTTGCTGCTGCTGTCTCAAAAGTCTTTCTAATGTATAGATCTTGCACCAAACAGGCTACAAGCTGAGATGTCATTGATAGGCTAAAATGCACAGTATCCAAAATGTTCAACATTTTTCATTTGTCTGTCTTGAATTTTAATCTGAAGGCTGTGGATTTGATTGCCTCTTATGTAAATGTAGAAATAGAAAATGATTTCTTGAGAATTGTCTGTCTGTCAATCCTAAAAACTTCCATTACTGAACCAAACTGTGTTTCTTTGTCTTGGTGACTGGTTCTGTTCAAAGGGGAGTGGTGCTTTAAGTAAAAATTGGTTTCAGTTTCTCTTCTGGTAGTCTGTCTGTCCCAGATGTTTCGTAGGTACTAGCCTGTTTAAAGGCATTTTGTTTTTAAAATAAAATTAACATGTTCTTTCTTTTTTTTAATAGAAACTGTTTATTTGTTTGGTGGCTGGGATGGAACTCAGGATTTGGCTGACTTCTGGGCATACAGTGTGAAGGAAAACCAGTGGACCTGTATATCCAGGGATACCGAGAAAGAGGCAAGTTCTGCAGATGTCTGTATTGTTAATAATATATGAATTGTTGCACAGAAAAATGCCATTCTTCTGAAGTGCTTGTTTGATGTATAGCGTGCTGTGAGAGCCCTAAAATTCAGATCTTCAAGTTATGAAGACTTTTGTAATGTTTACGTTGGGAAAACGTGAGATGGATGTGTACTTGAAGTGTTAAGATTACTGGAGGAGAAGGGTTTATTTTTCAAGATCAGACTGATTGACCAAAAATCAGTTCAGTGAGTAGAACATGAGTTAAGTAATTTGAAAGGACTGAACAACCAGACTTGCTAATAAACATTTCAGACCTGATGCTGGTGTTGAGCTTCAGAAACAAATTGTTTATTTTCTTTAGTTTTTGTCAAAAATTAGTAGAAATAGACAGCTAACAAACAGAAATCTAGAGGACGGGGATAACTGCCAGAGGCCACACAATCCCAAGAGCTTTCGTGGTATTCATTTGAGCCATTTTCCTTGGCCTGTTTTGCTCGCTATTTGACACATGAAACCTCTGAAATGAATGTAGTTTGGGTTATAGGAGGTAACAGAAAAGTCTAAGACTTTTGGTTTGTGTAACTCATTTTACTGTATACTGTGAAATGTTAAAATTCTGTGTGGCTATTGTATTTTGAGTTCATTGCATGTTTGTCATAGCATAACGTCAAGAAATTCATGCAGCATCGTCTTGAAGATATGAAAGGTCTGAGGTTGCAACACTTTTTGACAAATTCAGGAGTTGGCTTCCTCAACTCATTGAAAAAAGTATAAAAACATCTTATTTCCCATTTGTATTTTTCCAGTTTCTTGTCATAGCTTGTTTTGTGAGCTTCTGTACCAGATTAAACAACAATTTAATGTTGCCATTTTTTCCTGGGAAAGGTGTTTAGAGGTTGTAATCAAGTAGGACAAATATCCTGAGCTGAAAAAAAAAAAAATCTCACAGTACAGCACTTCCCGCAGCCTTCAAATCTCTGTGTCATGCACTTACTGCTGCTAACATCCTTTACAAAATGGGCAATAACAAACTGAACGTGATATTCCATTTTCTATCATGATAGAGCTTGTATAAAGGTGAAATTGTCCTTTTTTTTTTTTTTTACTTGTAAGGTTTTTTTTTATACTTTTAGTGTAAGTTGTTTGTTTTTTTTTTTTTTTTTTCCTCTTATTACTTTCATCACTGCTCATGGCTACTTGTATGTTTACTGATATGATGCATAAGCTGGATTTAGTCTACCAGGGTCCTGTCCTGTAGGCTGGGCTTGTGTTGCTTGTCTTTTGTCTTGAACCATGGGTTTTACTGTTTTTTCTCACTGTTTACCTGTCAGGTAACCTCCGTAAGATAAGGAGGAATGTGTGTGTGACATAGCACAAAGGGGAAATTTGGACTCATCTCTTTTATTGACTGTATGGTAAAGATAAACAGCTAGATCTGCCTTTCCTTTGTCTCTCTTTATAAGCACTTTTCTTAATTTCTAGCCACTTAGTGCGTGCATTTGTCTAGCTTGGGGTACAGTGAAATACGGCCTTTCTGTCAAAGAAGGGTTACCGTATTTTCTTCCTGCACACACCAGTGTGGGTTGTTCTGGTGTTTTAAGGATTCATTTCCTTTCTTGCTGAGATTCTGCTGCATCCAGTTGAGTTGTGTAAAGCTTGGGAGGCCTGGCTGGGATGCACAGCGTCAGCAGTGCCAGGAGCAGCGTGTGTTTTCTCTTCAAGTTCCTCATGCCTGCCTCTAGCAGGGTAACACTGGGATGGGAGAAAGATGAGATATGCAAAGGAGTGTTGTGGAGGAGACACAGTAGAAGAGTTGTGAGTTGATGAAGTGTCTATAAAGGGATCCTGGAGGAAAAAAAATTACGAGTGCAATGGAAATTCAGGAAATTCAAATGGAAGGTGGGAAGGGACTGAGAAGAAGCAAGATAGGGGAATTTAAAAAAAAAAAAAGGGGATAATGGGTTGAACGTATGGGGAATTTTGAAGAAGAGGTGTATTTAATAGAGAAAAATGCAAAGAAATGTGTGTGTGTTTTCAAAATGGAGTTCTAGAAGGACTCTCTGCCTGGATATAGTCAGCAATGGAGTTCAGAAGAGAACCTGCCAAGGCATAGTCCATGGTTTTAGGGGGGGTACAGTGAACGGGGGCAGCTGCTGCACTTGCAAACCAGCAGTGTGTGTTGTTTTTTTTTTTTTTTTCCTCCTAAAGAGATCTGGATAAAACCTGATTTAGAAATTAAAAGGTCAATCTCAAATGTTGAGAAGTAAATTCAAAAACAAAGACTCCAGATGTTTCTCTAATAGGAACATCAACTGTTCACAAACAATTTGCTCAAAGGAAATGTCTGTTGACATGGAATTTTAAAAAATATTCAGGGTAGATTACAGTTGAATTTAGTCTTGTTTTTGTTTTGTATTGTGCTGGTTCTGCTTTTAGCTCTTTTGTTCTAATTAATCGGTGACAGTGGTTAAATTAGCCACTCAATAATTTAGCTTGGACAAGAACAGAACATGGTAAAATTTGCATTTTATCCAGTGTTATCGTTGGGGTAACACACAGCAATGCTTTTGGGATAAAGTACTTGTAGCTTCTGTTGCACTGTGTTTTAAGGTGGTGTGACCTTTTCAGTAAACTCGGTTGCTGCTGTTTTTCAGAATTTGCCTGTGAGCTGAAGAAATGTCTCTTTGTCACTTGAAGTTGCCTTTGTGATTTTGAACTTTTAGACTGTCAAAGCTAACTTTCCATAGCCCTTTTTCCATCAGGAAAAAATGGTCACAGCACTGCTGGAGTAGCTGATCGCTTAGAGTCTTAAAAAGGAGGCTCTAGAGGACCTGCATGCAGTGTTGGGCTGAACCTCCAGCATATGTATCACAGCTGCCGATGGACAAACAGACCTAAATTAAACATCCCCACCTTCCCTTCAGTGTATGGATCTGGCAAGGCTCCTGCAGTCCTTGTCAACCCATCCTCCTCCGAGCCTGTATCCTTCCAAGGAGATGCACCATGGAGCCGCTCACGAGCTCTCAACTGTATCCACAACTTCTGCCCTTCTGTCTCCTCGGTGGAGTGCTCGAGTATGCAACAGCTCTATGAACCCAGTGGTGTGAGGCACAGCCAAAACATGTTTAGTCTAAAAGCCTCTACGGATTTTTTACCCTGACCAGAGTGGAATATTCTGACAAATGCCATTGTCTCCAGACAATTTATTAGCGGTTGTAGAGCACTAGACCTTTCCAGGATATGGGAATAAATAGTTTTGAAAAAACAAACCTTGTCATTCCTTGGGCATTTTGATTTTAGGCCAGTGTCAATTAATGGAGAAATGTAATGTGTGTATGTTGATGTCTAACATTTCTAGTTTCCAGGCAGCAACTTGCTCTTTCGAAGGCGAATTTTGTGAAATTTAGTACAGGAGGACAGTTTAAGTCAACTGTAGGGAAGACTTTACTTGGTGTAATTTGATAGCTATGTGGAATTTTAAATAGGATCAAAATGCTGAGGGATGTTGATGCCTCTGGACATTTGATAAATGAGAAAAAAGAAGTGTGATAGTTGGCATGTTTTGTATGTTACTAGTATTTCTGTACCTTGTTTCAGTATTTTCTAGAGACATGAGATGCAGGATCTCCCTTCAAACAGTGTGTTACTGCACAAACTAGTAACTTCTGCGGTACAGATAAGTAAATATGCTATGTTGACTCATTCTCATCCTGGCTTTGTTAGAGGAAAATCCTGCTCACAAATCGGCTCTGTGAAGTATGTGGAACTTGTGTAAATGAGTTAGGTTTAGGTGACACTGTTTCTCAAAAACTTAAGTGTTTCTTGCCAAAGGTAGAAGTGAAGGTCTTGTCATGGGTTAACTGGTTGGGAGAATAAGTCTTTTCTCACAGTGGAGAAAAGTGTAGGTCAACAAGTGCCTACCGTTCAGTATGTTCAAAATGTTTGAGAAAATCGGTGTATTGTAAGGTGGCAGTTTGCTGCTAAGACCAAGTGCTTTTCCAGGATACTAAAAGTAAAAGCTGACAAGTGTAGAAAGATCTTATAATAGTGAGAGCCAGGGTGAATTTCATCTGCTACTGTATTTACAGTTGAACTTTCTGCGGTGTCTGCATGCATTTCTTTGTTTGTTGACATGGATGAATTTATCCAAAGCTTTCAATGTCATATTACCACACAAGCATTTTATGCATTTGTAAGCGCTTGTGATGCCTATGACTGTTTGTTTTTTTTTTTTTTTTTTTTTTTTTGTTTTGGGGTGTGATGCAGAAGTATGTAAGCTTATCTATGTAAAGCTTTTACCCTGTGCTGTTTCAAGTGTAGGAACTGAACTAGTCTCAAATATTGACTTCTTCCCACAGATGGTGATACAGTTTGGAAGACACTTTAAGTCACTTGAGGGTTTTTTGTTTCAAATACTGTGATGTTTATGGACTTGAGATCTAATATACTGAATCTGCCATGTCCTACTTGTGAGTAGTTTCAGTTGTACAGATGCTCAGTTGTATGAGATGCCTGGTGCCACAAAAGCACATAGGGAGAAAGCAGCTGTCCCCAAAAGCCTGCAATAGAAACTTGGATACTGCAGATACACCTCTGAGCCAACTTCCTAAATAGTGTAAATGCCTGCAAAAGTAGGGACAAAGGCGGCAGATGCTGAAGTTAACCAAATGAAAAGTATTCTAGGCTGATCCTAAATATTGCATGCTAATGGTTTATTTTCCTCCCTGCTTAGTAGCATAATGGTTTTAACATGTTCTAGCCAGTATTCTTTCTCCAAAATGTTAGAGACTTTCAGATATGCCTGACCAACTTCTCCAATGACTTCCACATAGGCAGCCTAAAACAAAAAGACCCTGTTGAGGGAGGGAGTACCTCTTATTTTTTTAAAAATTTAATTTATTTAATATAAACATTTTTGAAAAGGTATTCAGCTTTTAAAGGTAACTTCTTGTTTGCTTATGGTACCATGTGTGCCTAAGGAGCTCTGTCCTCTTAACTCTTGTTTATTTGTCTTTAACTTTGACATTTTTTTAAAGAAAAGATCATTCATGTTTTAAAACAGCTCTGGGTCTTAAGTTATTCGGTTGCATCACTAGGAGCCTGGAGTTCTTTCTTCCAGCATGAAAAAAGTGCAGAAGGCCAGCCAAACTTAAGTTATTTCTAACACCAGATGTTTCAGTGTGTGTAGGTCCATTTCTTTCACATATTGATACTGAAGTCAGGCTCATAGAGAAGAGAGTGCTTAAATAAATGCGTTATGCACGGTGTTTTGAAGGCTGCAGAACTTTGGCAGTCCTGAAGCTTGTGTGTGCCAGCCTTCAGATTATACGTGGATTTCCAAACCATCATAAAACCTTCAGCTGCAAAGGGTACAGCCTGTAAACTACTTTTACACCTTGAAGTAATGCATCATGCATAGTTGATTTGTGGTGTTCATGTTCCGATAAAAATCACCATTTTAGCTCTAGATTATGATGAGTTTACTGCTCTGATCTCTGATCTGGAATGCAGCTTTATTTTACTTAAATGACTTTATTAGGAAGTTGTTGCATCATCCGGTTCCCTGTAAATTGCAGATGAGGCAGTACACAGAGACACGCTAGGGTGGTTGTGAATACATCTCGGGGAAGATGACACATTGTTCAACTGCTTAAAGTATTACAGAATTTTCAGGTAAGGATTTAGTGACATAATGGATATTGGTGTAAGGAATGCTGATTTATATCCCTTTGGGTTTTAAAGGCACAGAAATATGTACCTGTAAGTCAAGAGCCAGCTGGAATCCCTGGAACCCTGCATTTCACGCTGAATAATGGGGAAAAGGATGTTAAAGTGACAGGAGAGTATGTGGGGGTAGAAGGTGGGACGAAAGCTTGTTCTCGTGCCAGCAAGGTGAAAGCAACTTCACACATCAGTCAGGTTTGCTTTGGGAGGAGTCTTTTATTTCAGATAGACTGTGAAAGACTTCCTTTACATTAACACTCTTCAAGCTATACAAATACAAAAATCCCTAAAGAAATATCAGTTATCCCAATATGGTATTATACGGGAGGCAACCTCAAGTAGTATCATAGGCCAATCCTTAGCTAAATTGTCTGGGTAATTACATCCTTGAAAATATAGTAAGTATTTGTGGACTTTGCTGCTAAGAATGTGTTTCTGCCACTGGGTTTTGGAGGTTTCTGGACTGTCTCAAGAGCATATACTGGCAAGACGGATAGTGCGTTGATATGTTGAGTTCTTGGACCTGGAAAGAAGTATGTTTAATAGGAATTAATCCATGAATTTTTCCAGGGTATGTATGTGTTAGATTTTATTGATAGTGGGATTCAGGAACTGTTGGGTTTTAGTCCTTGCATTGCCCCATTCATGCTTTGTCTTCAGTGCTCTGTTTTTAAAAGCTGCTCCGCACGTGCTTGCTGCCATGTGTTATGCTTATTCTTACTGTATGGAAGAGAATGGTCTAGCATGGTGTGTCACAGACCTCCCACGAAAGTACTTGCACTGTTTCCTGGCTGATTTTCCTCTGTGTAGATGATTGCAAAATCGAAGATGGCTTGTTGGTGAAACTATGACACAGCAGAGAGTAGCTGTGTGCTGGCGCTTCCAGTGGTAATTGATGCGGTTTCTGCAGCTGGATAACTAAATTATGCTCTCAGAATAGCTGAAAGGTGATATAAACAGAAATTTTGGAAGCTATGTCTTTCCTAATCTGTCACTCTAGTTCAAAAGAAAGCATGTCTTCACAGTTCTGTTTTTTTTTTAATGCTGAAAATATACCCTTCTGAAATATATATATATTTTTTTTCCTCTTGTCATGTTGCTATAATAGCTAACTGAGGAAGCCTGCGTTAAACTGTACTTAGTATCTGTATCCTTGAGATACAGAATAGCCATGGGTTAGCCTAAGGGAGGAAATTCTGCATCCACTTCTGTGACTTTCTAACACCTCTGGGTACAAACTACTCCTTTGTCATCAGTGTAAGACTGTCTTCACTTCTTCAGAAACATCTGAGAGCCTGTGGCTGTCAAAGTATTTAGGCTTATTTCATGTTTATCTATTGCCAGCTTTTCAAGGACAATTAATTAAAAAAAAAAAAATCAAAGCAACTTAAAAAAATTATAGCCTTGCTATATCCTCATCTTCGTGGCTAAACAGTCCGTAAATGACTAGTTAAATATTTTTTTCAGTCTGCTAGCCTGTTGGCCTGCAAGTGTGACTGTAGCTAAGCTGAATAGTTGGCATCTATGGAAAAATCTCTCTTGGCTGGACCTTTGCTAGCCATTGTTACTGCTAATGAGAGGACAGCATGAACTTATGATGCATGCAAAAATGACCTCATTCAACATCCTGCAATTGTTAATGGGGTTAGTTAAATTCGGCACACGAGGGATGTTGTCCTGAGGGCCCATCTCTCAGAGCTGGTGAAAGCTCTGGTTCTGTGGTGGGTCGTCTGTTATATTTCATCAGTGTTACTGAAAGCAAAGATGAGCAGTTGATGTGTAACAAAGCAACAGTTTACTTGTTAAAATTTAAGAAGCTACAATTTTATTCACACTTCATCAATGTAAGTAGCGCTTGGTTTGCAGGTAAATTATGCTTTTTGTTAGAAATAGCACAGTACTGATGTTCTTTTGCCGCAAGGTTGTCTTGTACTAGGGTATTGTCTCAGTGCTTCTCTTGTTTGCATTTGTAAGCTGAATCATGTAGGCTGGATGACTTATTTTTGACTGTAAACTAAAGCCTAGACAGGACCTTCATATGCATTCCTGCAACGTGCTTCACATAAATGAAAGAACTATTTCATGCTGTTTGCATGCTTGGAGCTCTGGGAGTTTTTTCCCCTTTCCACTATTCCACTTACTTGCCTAGAAATTCCCTTGATCACAGGATGCCTTGGCTTATTGCAACGTGAGAGCCACGGTGTTACGCATTGCTGGAAGGCCTTGATGATAGCTTGGTGTGAGAGCAAGCCAAGTGAGAGCACATAGCTCAGCAGTGACCCAGGGATGTGGCTCCCTGCACTGGCAGTAACGCAGGCATCAGTTGCCAAAGTTGTTTCTGCTCTGTAGGTAAACTCATGCATCGCAGCTCTCAAAAGCAGAATATTGGTGCGTTGGAAAGTTCCCGGGTCCATTCATAAGGCGCACTTTATAGAGCTGTGTTCATCAGGAGCCAGTAGATCATCTTCTAATTGATTGTTTTACGGAAATACTGTGGAATTAGTTGTTTCTGCAAGCAGGCGTGCTGGGATGCTCAGTAGGTAATGTCACGAGAATAGAACGTGAAGCATCAATTCATTTTCATAGCAGTGTTCATGTGCTGCTCTGAGTCTGTGCTTGTCTGTGCTGCGATGAACCTGCACTGATCCCTGAAGGATGGAGCAAACAGTCTGACGTAGGACTGGAAGGGATGGGCCCCGCACAGGTCATCAAATCCAGCCCACTGCTATCATAAGGATCATGTCGTATGATCTCTGAGCTTAATCATTTGACTTATAAGCTCATTGAACAGTCTGTCAAAAATAGAACACCGGGCCATTTATTTTTTACTTCTAGTCTAAGCAGCAAAAGTCTCTTTGTGGAAGGCTCAGCCTGAGGCTGTGAAGTGTCAACAGTGAGAAATTAGGACTATTCCAAATGTGTGCATGCTTTTAGGAAGGGAGGGGAAAAAAAAAAGACCTTCATCCTGTTTTTTTTTTTTTGCTTTCCCACCTTAAAGAGATGAATCAAAACTGTGCTAAAAGCTGCCTCTGACTTTAATCTGCTCCATCATGTCTGAGTCAGATGCCCAGAAAGGACTTTGCAACTAAATCTCTTTAGTTGCACTCCTGTAGGAGGGTACCTGTAAGCAGATTAGCCATAGCTCAGATACTCTGTCAACTGCCTGACCGAAGGGCATCTTCCTTGTCTTAGCTGTGGCTAGACTTATTAATAGTTAATTATTTGCAAATACTTGTCAGAAATGTTTGGATATCCAAACGTAATATTTGTCGTAAGTTATTTAACTGCTTTGTGTGAAAAATTGTGTAGACCCATGGCTTTCCAGGGCTGGTCCTGGGGAGTTTTAAGTATCATGATTCTTAGCCAGGTTCTGATCTATTTAATAGGCTTCCCAAAATATTTATTGGCAGAACATATTTAACTTGCACGTTCTCAAAGAATATTCTTTATAGCTGGTACAGCAGCTGTAAAAGTAAGTTGGAATATCTGTTATCTTTCATAAATAGAGTCAAGAATATCTTTGAGTGGAAACGTGTGGCTGACCTAGTGTAACTGTTAAACTTCATATGCTGCTTTAAGCTTTTACTTAAGGCAAACTTGCAGAGTGCTTGAATGAATGGAGTGTACATTGAGCATCCAGAATCTGTTTTTTTTGAAGCTAGACTCCGATCTCGTGCTCTTAGAAACATTTGAGACACCAGTTTAATCCTTTGCTGTGTCTACCCTGTGTGACATTCAAAGGTTTAAGTCTAGTGCGAGAGTTCTCAAGTCTTGGACATCAGATGACCCGTGTAGTACAGATTTCTGCCATCATACAGAGTAGGAGAAAGTAGCTGGGATATGCTGTTTATGGGAGGGTCTCGTACGCTAGCCGTGTGCCCATGCTGGGCTGCTCTAGCTGCCAGCGCTGTCGTGATGCTCCTGTCGTGTGACTGAATGTGCAAGACCCCACTCCCTCTCGTGACTTGGTTCCCCTGGCATGTGGTGGGTGATCCCGTGGGCGTTAGAAGCAATACATCAGCCTCTGCTCATTTTCTTTGTGTTTTGGGCTGATGGGCAATAAAATGCCCTATGTTACTGTAAAAAACCAATAGATTAAATTATTTTGTTAGGTTTCTGCCACCTCTAGGTTATGAGAAACTTAAGATGCCTTCTGTGAGCAACTCGTATGGGATGAAAGTGTTTTATCTTGTGTATGGCTGTAGCTTCTCTCACTGAATTTAGTACTTGTCTAGAACAAAGCGAATCGTTGTGAGCTACACCTTGGATTAAACATTTTGGGAATACGCATTAGCTGAAGATGCATTGATAAATCACTAATGAGTTCTAATCTCAAAAAGTGTGTAGACTTGAACGAACGCCAAGAATAATATGTGTTTCCTTGCATTTTCAAGATTGTGGAGAACTTTCCCTTATTTTTTTAGGGGGGGAGAGGGAGGAACGGGAAGGAGGAAATAAATTATACTCTGAAACTGGGAAATGAGAGCAATTAATCTCTTCAGTTGTGTGTAGGCAGGAGGGACTATTTGTTGTATGACAGCTTGCACTCAGAACTGGAAACAAAGTAGGTTGTTTGTGTCTTTTTATGTCCTCGTCCTAGTTTGCTTTAGGACAAGAGCATTTACCTCATGACGCTTATTTTTGAACTTTATACTTGAGGCAGTGTTCACATTCCATTCAGTCTTTTACAGCACCAAGAAGGGAGAATTAGTCAGCTGTTCTTTGTTTTTATTTCCCTGACTCTTGAGCAGGGTCCAGGCTTGCTCCTGAGGTTTTTCATCTGGATCAGTCTGAATAAAACAGATTTTCTTGCAACTGAAAACCCTTTATTTGCAAAAGGTTATGATAACCAAACGAAGCCAAGCTCCCCTAGTTTTTGTTTCGGGGGTGGGATGGGGAGTGGAACTGGCTTCTTGCAGCCCTGTTCGCATTAAAGTGGGTTCATAGCACATTTATTTAAAAGCAAAACAAAAAATGAAGGCTATCATGTTTGTGCCTTAGCGGAGCATGCCAGGATGCTGTTGCTAAGATGATGCATGCTGATTCTGGCATAAATAGTTATTTGAGCAGACCCTACCCTAAGGAGTTGAGTCCCAATCCTTTCTCTCCTGTATAGGAACAAATCAATTATTCTAAGGAGGCAGTGTTGTCTCTCAGTGCTGTTGTGTTGCTTTTTGAAAACGTTTTGTAAGTTAGTCCTTAAGTGGGATAATTGCTTTCAGCATTTGCAAGTTAAATGAAGAAAGCTCTAATTAGATTTTACAAAGTGGCTTAGCATGTTGAGAAGGCTTTTCATAAAGTATACTGTGTATTCACTTGGCGTTGCACAATTGGATTTCGTGTAGCACTGACGAAACCAAAAAATCCTATTTGGCCTTGGTTGCTCCTGGGTGCTTAAAAGATTGAAAGCCTGTCTTGGGTACTCCTAGCTATACATATTCTTCCTTTCCCCATCGTCCCACCCGCATTTATCTGTATTTTAGAGACAGAAGGAGACCAACCTGTTTGAGGAAGGATATTAGAGCAGAGCATAGAAGCTGGGTATTTTGTAGCGCTTCAAAATGGGGCCATGGCACATACTGTTTAATCAGTCTTAGCCGTTATTATGCTGTGCTAATTGTACGGTGGTGCTGGGTGGCAGAGAGCCATTTTGTTCAGGTTAGTCTTAGCTCTGTGTGGGCACTTATTGAGTTCCACAGAAACCGAACAGTGCCCATGCTTAGTAATTTTTGGTATTGTTTGGTGTCCTGTAGGTTAGAAATGTGATATGCTAATGCTTTGCTATTGCCATCACAGCCTTGGCATAAGTGGAGGGACTGGCCAAAGCAGCGTAACACACTTCTTGCCATCTGAATAAGGACTTAGCCTAGTCACAAGCTGCTTTCACGTGTGGTTTCTGCAGCGTGTGTGCCAGGAGCTTCCTGATGAGAATTGGAAAGAGTCCCCAAAGCCAGTGTTTGTTCAGATCATTTAGGCGCTGTCGTTGGTATGACTTACTAGAATCTGTTTTAACTAAGATGTTCTCTGTTTGGGAGGTAATGCCTTTACTAAATCAGTCAGTTTTTGAAGATTCGTCTGCAAAAAATGCCGATCGCAGGTGCGAACAACTTTGAAGACAGTTCAATGAAACTGTATCTAAAGTACAAGTGCTTAATGAGAAGTCTTGCACTGATTTGTTATGAGTTCAGATAACCACAGGAGCAGATAAAGGGAAACTAGTCAGAACTGTTATTTGCCTTCTGTTTTGCTAGAAAAGACTTGGGCTTACTGAATCTTCTCTTATGGTTATCAGTGTGCAGGTGAAAATGTCCTAATTAGCTGCAGATATGTTTGGGAATGGCAGTTAGCATGTTTAGAGGAGCAGCAAGATACTTTTTATGTGTCTGCAGTTTATCTTTGGTGATAAGGCCCAAATCTGAGTAACGGTGTAGAGAGAGATCTCTAGTAAAGCCCCCTCACCTTGGGAGGTTAACTCACGACACATCAACCAGCCTACAACCTGGCAGGATGGGACAAAAGGTCACTCTCCTGCTCTAACCATACTTGATCTCTTCAGCTGTAGGTTTCAGAGAGTCAGGTCTATCATGGTCAATTTTTCTCACTTGTTGCTTGTAAGGGGTCGAGTTACTTGAATGCTGCTGGAATCAACAAACTCTTTCCCATTTGAATTTGGTGGGTCACTTTCTCCATGACAAGTTGTGGCCGTGCATTCTTCCTCTAAACAACAGGCTTGCTATTGTAACCACATGAAGTACACATCTTTGGATGAACATTCGCAACCGCCCACGGGCTCTTGATTCACTTAACCACATGTGCCTTCCACTGTTTTATTCCTTTTCAGTGTCTGCCTGTATCTGTCTTTGTAAATGGACTTTCTGTCCCCCTTCAAAGTATATCCATACTGTAGGGACGTCCATGGTCAAACTGAACAGCTCTTAAGTGAGCACAGATTTAGACCTTTCCCCTTTTCTGCCTTAAATGGCAAACCAGTGTGTACTACTGTTTAATGGGGTTATGTACTCATTGGTAAACACGTAGACTAAATTGGAAACTTTTGCCAGCTCCCATGTGATCTTGTGATATGCAGGAATAACTCCAATTCTCTTTGAGAAAAGGTTATGAATTGGGTGAAGTTTTCTTTATTACAAGAGGTAGTTCAGGCTATGGTAGGCTCTGCAAGTTGGTGAAAATCAAGTTCTTAAGTGAACTTGAGGTGATGAAGTTTCTATGTCGGTATAGGTGAAATGGTCAAACTTAAAACCATTAGTAGCTCTTTAAAAAGGCAGATATTACTGTGTGAGATGTGACCAATACATAGCTCAAGAGATACTATTTTCCTGAATTCTTTTTTTCATTTCTTAGGAGTTGAAATTTGTATGTTGTATACTTAGCCAGTGTAGTACCCGTGCTCTTGATGCCAATGGCTTGAAACTGATACTGTAGTTGCAAAGTGTTTTACTGGTGTCTATACTTAGACAAATTTCAGTTGAAGATACAGTTTTTCTTCAAGACAAGGCAGGTCTGGAAATTGATAAATTGGAGATTTATTCCTGAAAGTGCCAGAGATGTTACTTGAGCAATTTTAATAGGATTTACTTTAGCCCATAGAGCATATAGAGGTGAGGCAGTAGGGGAAGATACTTAAATCAGCAGGTTCAATTAAAAAACTGCAATGACCTGACAGAGAGGGGAGAGCCAGGAAGCATAGGTAGGTCTTACCCTTTTATCTACAAGGTAGTTGTGCCAAGGAAAATATGTGCTCTTTGGCAGGGGAACAATGGCATATCCTTAGCTGTCCCAGCTGCATAACTAGAGATGGATTCTGTCTACTGGGGTTACTTTCTTATGAATCAGGGGCAACCTTTGTGAATACTCAGATCAGTACTTTTCATGCAAAGAAATTACCCTTTGTGTTTGGAACAGAGTCTTTTGGAAGATACTGATTTGTATTTTTTAGGAATAAGATAAAGTATATTGCTGCCTTCTCTGTCAACATCTTCCATGTGACCAAAGGCAGTGAATGAAATTTTGCTGCATTTCAGGATTTTATGCTAATGTTTCTCTTCTATCAGTATTTTTCTCATGAAAGAAAATGAGCTTAATTACCATGAAGTAACTAATCCTCAAGGCTGTAATCTTTGCTGACATAATGCTTCATGTTTACAAAATATGAACTATTCAGTTCACCTCTTCAGATTATTGTCAGAGTTACTGTAAACAGTTTCCTGTAACTGTTGTTTAATCAAGAAATTGAATTCTGTAACATGAGTGATAAAGTTTTGGCTACAAAAACGTAACGTTTCCTTTTGTATTTTATCCAACTTACTGGAATGTGTTCCATCAGTGTATTTTAAGTATCAGTAATTCCACTATAATTTTTTACATGAAATGGTATAATTCTGAAGAATGGTTTTCTGTAAAGGCAGTATTTGGTAGCACGTGGAGCAAATATTGTGCTGGTGTGGAGTGACTACTCTTTTTTAACTGTAAGTCTTGTAATAAATGGTGATTTATGTTGCATCTTTGCCTAATTGCATAAACTTTATTTCTGAATAGGTTTTAATAGATTTTTTTTTTTTCTTTCTTTCACACCTCAGACTTCTGCGCATCTTACCTTTTTTGGTCACTTGAAATCTTACTAGTTTTCATGCTGGCTTCCAGGCACTCAGAGTTAGCTAGCCAGCCTTGTTCTGGCATCCTCATTTATAAGGTGCCAAAATTATACAAAGGCCAAATAAGCTATAGAATTTATCTGTAAGCATGATGCCAGATTTTTGTTTTTCGTTTGTCTGATCCTTTGAAAATAAGGCTTTGTACCTCTTGATTTCTAGTATTTTGGAATACGGGAATATCACTCATGCTTCAATGCGAGTATATGATGGCTCTCAAAATTAGATTTGGGAAGCAGAAAGGGTGCTGCCCAGTAACACGTAGCATCGTTGTAAAGTCACTGAATAAATTACTCTGACTTAAGCTGAGCACTCCTGGATGGATAAGCACGTCGTCATTTGACAGGGACCCTCTGTGTTTGTCTTGAAGATCATAACTCATGGCAGTTTTAGATACTGTGGGGAAACTTATTTGTAGATGGAGGCTGGAATGGCTATAGCTGTTTGTGAAGGACAGGGAGTGCTTTTGTTAACTTCAAAGACCCATTACGGGGTATGATAGCTTGTGGGAGTGTCTCATTATGATCTGTTAGAAAACAGTCTATTAATAAAACAGAGGCTCTTGTAATAGAGTACTTCTTAATCTGCTTCCTATGTAGTTATTTATAGGCTGTGACATCTTAATTTGCCTCTTGTGCATCAACTTCTGTTATTTTAAAAGATCAATTAGCTTTCACACACCTCTGAGAATCACTTCTAGAGGGGAAACAGTCTGTTTACTAAGGAATCTTACAAAAAGGCTTCAGGTCAAGTTTGTGGTAAAAAATGTGATGAGGTTTTTGCTTGATGTCTTTCTAAAGGACAAAACTTACAGGATGTCCCTGTTATATAGATACTTATCTGTTAATCCTGTATTTGTCTTATTACAAGCATATTTTCTTGAATACTAACAGGATTTCCAGTTTCTGATAGTAATTATTTGCAATTAGTGAGTGTGTAGTGACCTACCTGGAGCAATATTAAATATATTATCCTCTTTATTTTTGTGGTCTTTTTCTTTATTAGAGTGGTCCCAGCGCCAGATCTTGTCACAAGATGTGCATTGACATTCAACGAAGGCAGATCTACACGCTGGGACGCTATCTGGATTCCTCCGTGAGGAACAGCAAATCTCTGAAAAGCGACTTCTATCGCTATGACATCGACACAAACACATGGATGTTACTAAGTGAAGACACTGCAGCGGATGGAGGTCCAAAGCTGGTGTTTGACCATCAGGTCAGCTACACTGATACTCTCAGTGCAAGTTTTCAGTGTTTGCACATCAATTTTGATCGTAGCCTCCTGTGATTTAGAAACGCTGTACCATGTTACGCAGCCACGATGAGGAAGGCTGTGATCAAAACTCAGTTCTAATAGCATTGTTGTCTAATGCCACTGACTACTGGTATTCTAATCAAATCAAGTCAGAAGAATCATAAAAACCTTTGCAAACAAATTCATTTTATTAAGACACATTTTATTAAAGCTCAAATCACAGTTCATCTGGTCTTAATCAGTCTTACTGAGCTGGGTTTGCAGATCTGCCTACTCAGAGGGCGTTGGGGAACAACTTGGAAAGCTGTGCATGGTACCTTTGGAAGAACACTGTAAAGCTGCTGAAATGAGGCCAACAGGATCAGGATTCTTTCAAAATTGGTTATTGAAAATTTGTACAATGAGCTTGCTTTGTAGAGGTTGAAACACCTTAGAGGAGTGGGTACTTACCTTTTAAAAAGGCACACCTGTCCATGTGTTCAAACTCAATACTTTTTTTTTTTTTTACTTATGTTGTGTGTTTAGTGGTGTTTGTGTACTTGAAAAAGGTATTTTATTCTTAATTGATTTTTATGAAGCATGGCCAAAAACCAGTGCATCAGTACTCATTTTTAAAGCAGCTCAAGAACTTCTTTTATTGGTGCTAGCTGTTTTGTAACTAAAGCTGTTGTTTGCCAGCACAATATTTGTTTCTGCTGACACTGAAAATTAAAGATATGTGTTGTCTGCAGAACAAAAGCCAATCAGTCTTTCTGTTCTATTAATAACAAATACCAGTCTCCCAGGTGTTGGCGAAAAGGTAAAAGTAAATTGTCAGCTGGCAAGGCTACTCTGGGTACCTTGTTTGCCGGCTTCTGAAATTGTTTCTTTTTTTCCCTGCTGTCTCTTAGGAAAGAGTGTCCTCCCTCAGTTCTTTATCAATCTGCAGCTGCTCTTCTTCTCTCCCTCAGTACCTACTGTGATAGCGGTTTTTGTTTAACCTTCACAAAAATGTGCTGCACCAGAAGTGTTTTGTGTAGGCTTTGCTGAGTAGCATCTCTATCTTACTGTTATCTTGTTTGTTTTGGTTTGGGGTTTTTGTGTGTGTGGTGGTTTTTTTTTTGTTTTTTTTTGTTTTTTTTTTTTTTTTCCCCCCCTTCTCCCCTGGTGTTTTGTAATGTTCTGCATTATACTATGTCTGAAAACATCACCCGGAGTCAGGGAATTTTGTTTGATATACACTGCAGTGCATCTCTTGTGTGCCATAACCTGAGTTGAGGTTTTGAGAATAAATGTATTTCTGCTGCAGTATCCTCAAATCTCCCTGGCCAGGTTATGCCCCTACTTTATGTTGAAATAATGGGGGTAACAGTAAATGCATGCTTGGGATGGAATCTGAGTAGGAAATCACAGGCTGGTTTTTGAATTGAGTGGTGGTCAGTAAATTAGAAGTGATTTTGAATTTTTCCCCTTCTGTAGCCATTGTCAAAGGTGATACTCCGTTAACTTTCTGGCAGAATTAGCTACAGATCCTGATGAAAGACTCTAAAATATTTTTCCCTGAAATCAGCAGCTAGAGGCAAGCTTTTTAGGTGATGAAGTGTACATCTTTTTTTTTTTTTTTTTTTTTTTTTTTTTGCTTATTAAATAGTAAGCTGAAATAAGACTTGCACTATAATTTTATGAGGTTAATACCCGTCAGCTGTGAAGACACGCGTTCTTTTCTATTTGTTAGAGGTTCAGGAGATGTGCAGAGTACTGTCTAACTTACTAGGTATCACTTGCGGGGGAGGGATGTTTAATTTTAAAACTTAATTTTTAAGTCTTAACGTGCTGTCTTAAAACTACTTCTGTCATTCTTACAGATGTGTATGGATTCTGAAAAACACATGATATATACTTTTGGAGGCCGAATTCTGACCTGCAACGGCAGCGTTGATGACAGCAGAGCCAGTGAACCACAGTTCAGTGGACTGTTTGCTTTTGACTGCCAGTGTCAGACATGGAAACTTTTGAGAGAGGATTCCTGTAATGCTGGACCCGAGGATATCCAATCCCGAATAGGACACTGTATGTTGTTCCATTCTGTAAGTATCCACACCATACTTTGATTTATGAAGCCTGACTAGGAGGAGAACATCTGGTTTTGATTTTCCTTGCAAGTTTGAAGCTCTTTAATTTCCCGAGTGGTGTGTTGTCTCACTTGATTTTGTTCACTGACATTCTGATGCTTCTTTGGTAAGTGCATGTGGTATTAATTCAAGTCTTGGCGCTTTCATGACTTCAGCTGAATAAAATTTCAAGTAAAAAAGCAAGGTGAATGTTAAATAGTTGATTTCAATTGAATAATGGTAAATAGACCCAAAGGCTATGGTTCAATTTGATCTAAAGAGTTTTTCTCTTAAAGTTGGTAGAGCAAGTTAGAAGCTTTTGGTTTAGTAGATATCCTGTGTAGTTACTGGAATGGTTAACTTGACTAGTGCAGGGTTTACTGGGTGTGTGTTGAGATGCACAGGCCTCCTTCATTTGTGCTGAGCACCCAGCTGCTGCTTGTTGTCCTGAGCAGCTGTTAACAGCTGGCACAGACAGCATCATGGGCACTCCATCCCGAGCCTGATGGGGAGCAGGGTGTGTATAGCATTTTATTTGGTATTAAAAAAATCACCTTCCCTTGCATTTCCAGTTGTGCATGTCAACTACGTGTTGGCTTAAGTGCGGAAGGTGGGAGCTGCAGGGTGAGGGTGGCAAAGGGAGGGTGGTTAGTGTCATTAGATGTCCTGGGCTCGGTTTCCATGTAGGTGTTTTCAGTGGAATAGCACAATGGAGGGGGGATTAGCATCAAGCAGGAATGTTTGGTTTGGTAGATGTGGTGCAGTGGCAGTTCTGCCCTGAATTTACATGGCAGCTCCTCAGTTTTGTTGACATTAAACTTTGACTTGGGGGTGGGGAGGAAGAGAATTAAAATTAATATTGTGGCCTTCAGGTGTATACTGGTACCACCAATGCAAAACTGACCAGTTTGAACAATTTACTGAGCTGATTTCTCTTTTCCTTTCAAATGAGAGATCAGAGTTTTTGTAGTGAATATTGTGCTTTCACAGCTTTCAATTTTATTTTTGTTTTAAACGGCTCTCTAAAATCTGGTGAAAAACATATTGCCACACAAAATCTTGCACAGGTGCCTGAGGATTTTTCAAGTATGCATCTGTGGTAAATGTAAGAATACAGGTTTCTGTAAGCACAGGTCATAAAAGTTTAGGTCCTCTGCTGTCTTCTCAGCCATCTGAAAGAAAAATAATCTGCCTCTTACGGACTTCCCAGTTGGCAAACTTGAAGTAACAAACCTGTTATGCTTGGCTTGCTGCTTGCCATTTGCCTGTTCTGAGTTTAGTGATGTGCTGGTACCTGAATGGTTTCTCCTACAGTCTGTCTTCTGTTCTTAGTTTTGGTGTGTTTTTTTTTTTATTTTTTTAAAAAAACAGTGAAGTTACCTAATGGATTTTAGACATGAAGACTGTTAGTTCTTTAATATGAAGCTTGAAAAATGCATTGCTGTTTTAATGTTCTGAAGTTATAGCTTGATCAGACAGGGCTACAATACTGACCTATGTACAATCTTCATAGTTGCTCTGGAGCTGATATTCTGTTGGATCCAGGTGTTGTGGTCTCACAGATCATGAAAAGGAAGTCTTTAAAAATGTATTTGTAAGAGGCTTTTTGGGGCAGAGAAGTTGTGAGCCCTTAATGGTTTAGCTCTTAAGACTGAGAAATCATATATTCAAGAATCAAGAAGATCAAGAATCCAACCGAGAATTCTTAAGTTTTTACTGAGTTTGAGAATAATACACAGTTCTGCATAATTGCTCCCCGTGAATCTTTGTGGAGATGACAGTAAAAGGTACTTACCAAATTAAGACTGGTGGACCTGATGGTTAAGGCATGATTTTAAACTTGTAACAAACATACCTCTTACTCTTTGATTCATTAATGTTGCTGTTAACAGTCACAGCTGGCCAAAATACTTTCCTGAGCTTTATAAAGGCATATATTTTTCTTTTTTTTCCATTCCAGAAAAATCGCTGCTTATATGTATTTGGTGGCCAGAGATCGAAGACTTATTTGAATGACTTCTTCAGTTATGATGTAGACAGCGATCATGTGGATATCATATCAGACGGCACGAAGAAAGATTCAGGGATGGGTAAGAGTATAACTACATATTATTTTCTTTCCGTTGGTACAAATGAGAAATATATTAAGTAGGTGAAAGGCCAGCTTCAGTGTCTTGTGGTGTCAGGTTAGCATCCCTAACTGGCCCCACATACCCAAGTAAACTCCACAGTATATAGGTTAAACTTATGCCAGCTCTGTTGTCCTTCGTGTCATTTGAAACTCACCATCTTCAACACAATACAAATAATTGATGTGTGAAACCACATAGCACCTCAAAAGAAAAAAAAAAAAATAAGCAAAACAAGAACTAAAAATGACTCCTTTGAAACTTCAGCAAAGACAAAGGAAAAAAAAGCAGAAAAAAAAAATTTCTTTAAACCAGGACAGAAGAATGCACTTTTTTTTTTTTTCCTGGTTTTTAACAAGTAAAAGATGCCATAAAATAGAAATAATCTGCTTGGTTTGAGATGCGGAAAGGAAGGTGGGATGCTCATAAAGAATTGGAGTAGAGGGACAGAGGTTATTTTGCCTGGCAGGAGCTGACTAGAAAGATGAGACTTGTCCTGTTATTCTTGTACTAAATTATCAGGTAGGAGCAAAAAAAGGTAGGAGGAGGGAGCAAGGCTTCAGTCCTGTTTGGTTCATACCACTGGAGCTATAAACACCAGGTGTAGTTCTGTATGCCAGAAACTTTAAAACCACCCAAAAGGCATTCTAACATAATCATGAACTGATTTCATACCTTTTCTCCTCAAACGACATGAAGAATGTTCTTTTTTTCCAGAAAGGATTTCTACATGTATAAGCACATCATTTTCCTGTTTCAAATATCCTGATTTTCAGCATACAGCCAAGAAGTTGAATTTATTTTGCACCGTGTACTACTATAGGACAGAAGTTATGAATATTTGTCATATTATTTATATCTAGTCCTGATCTTGTTTTCTCTTCTTCCAGTTACCAAAATCCCAGGAAGCTAATTTATCTTGAACTGAGGCTGCCCACCTTATTTTGATTGGTCCTAATTTTTAGCAAGTAATTTTGCTGAAATTTTGAAGTGAATTATTGATGGTTATGAGTTATTGTCTGCTAATTAATTTAGTTATGCCGATGTGGGAAAAGAGTACCCAAGCTCTTATTCTCTGGAGTCATTTATTTACTTGAGTGCTTCCAAGAAAGAACCAGCTTGTTATTGTTGACAATCTCCTTTATTAAGGTGCCTGCATGCTGCCTGATGTGCTCTACACACACCCACGCACCGTTTGTTGTCCTTAGAGCTTTTCAAGAATAGACTTTTTTTTTTCCATGAAATTGCTAGCATTCTGCCATATTGCTTTTTAAAAACTACATTTCTGTATAGCCAGAAGCTTTAAAACATGTGGCTTTAAGCTGACACCTGTGTCTACTTCAGATTTAAAGACACTGAGCTTGCTTTATGACTGGAGAAGACACTGAGCTCTGCTTCCCAGCAAGTGCATGAGCTGCAAGGTTTGGTTAAGCAAATGAGACTAATATTTAGCCCTCTTCCCCATTCCCCCAGGCCCTGAAGTGGTGAATAGTAGACTGTGTAAGAAAATGACTCACTGAAACTAATTCACGAGTAGATTTTCAGTTTACTGTTCTCCTGTGTGTAGAAAGTAAACAGATATGAACGTTTCCCTTGCTTTTGAAAGAAAATGCTAGAATTATTTGCACTTTAACAGGAAAGGAACAAAATGCTTGTTACATTCAGACAGCAAATGCTGACAGCACTGTTTCACCCCCAAAAGCAAGTCTTTATTGTGCTCTTGTTAGGTAGTGATATACCATTTTGATCTGTAGGAACAAAGTAGTTCCCTGACTGGTTGGTCTCTGTGAAGTTTTAAGTGGCTCGGTGTGATGAGTCAAGTTGAGGATGCCTGACCTAAATGTTCCTATAAAGTCCCATGATTACATTTTGTTCCTGGCTCGCATGTGGCATTCAGTTCTATTCTTAGTTGAGCTATTTTGATTTTTACCCTTTCTAAAAGAACTTAATTGTGCATTTGTTTAAAATTTCCATTAGAGTAATGAGAAGATTTTTTTTTAAAAAAGTAGTAAAATGCATAGCTTAAGGATTATCAGTAATACGGAGTTATTGCAATGCTAGAAAACTACAGCAATGATATGTTGGTTTTGCTTCTCTCATCTTCTGGATGAGATACTTAATGCTGTTCAGTGTTTCTTTGCTCTCAGTTGTGCCTTTGATATTGATGCTGGAACCAGTTCCTTGTATAGGATACGTGTTTGAGAATATTAGGTGATAACTGTCACTTCCATTTTCTTAATTTGGAGTAAAGAACAGTAATTACAGCATGTGTAGATGTGGGGTTTTTTCATTCCTGGGAAAAGTTCAAATGTCATCAAGGTGCAATTTGTAAAGATGAGTTTGCACACAGCTTTGCCTACTAAAAATGTCTTCTGACCTGATTGTCTTTGAAACATAGGTAAACCTTGCAGCTCTTTGTCTGGAAAATGCTATTTGCCAGTGATCATGAGTGCTTTCTCCAGCTCATTGCATCAAAACCCGTGGTGTTTTCTCTTTTTTTGTCAAAGGGAGGGCACTACGGTGAAATTAAGCGTTTAAGGATGGCAATCTTTCTGATGCATCGTAACTGTTGGGAGCAAGAAATTTATTAGTTCAGCTAGAGAATGGACAAAATGAGACTGAGGAAAAGAGAATGCAACTGTGATAATGAGTTGGGTGTGAAGACAGACAGTAGTGGTACAAACTGGGGGAAGTGTGGTCCAGCTTAATAGAGCCTGTGGTGGGAGAGGCAGAAATGTGTATGTTGATGGGTGTACCCTTTTAGAACAGTTGTATACATCTAATTACTTGAAACCAAACCCAAACAACAACAAAAAAAAACAAACCCCAAACCTAACGTGTGTATGCCAGGGTGTGTATCTGAAGTATACATGTGGTCTTGATACAGGGAACTAACTGCTTTGCAATTTCTTAAAGATGCCATCAGTATCGGATGTCTTCAGAAGGATATATACTGACAGGTTGCCTGACTTGCTTAGCACACAATCCATGACTAATCACGGGCAGTCATTTCAGATCTACAGGGGCTAATGGGTACACTCGTGGTCAAGGTTCCTGTGATAATCCTTTTTGGCCTTGACCCCGGTGGTGTCAGAGGGAGAAATTCCTTCTGCAAGAGAATCAAGATCATCTTATATTCCCTGGCATCAAGTAACATCCAAATTCATGAGAACAAACCTTAAAAGTTCTTGTGGCTCCTTTTAATGGTGAAGTAGTTCTTACGGGCAAACTGCAAGTATTTTTTTAGCTATCAGTGAAGATCCCATATCTCTTGCTGGGGCAGATGCTCATTCCAGATATGGAACTCTGCACCTGACAGACTGGGGGTTTCATGGATAAGCACCACGGACAGAGGCGACACGGCCCCATCCAGGAAATCCTGGTTTAAAACAAGACAAAGTCAGAAAAACATTATCCAAATAGTTAGCACAGCTAGCTCAACATGGCCAGGATCCAACTCAGACAAGCAGTCTGAATATCCCATTTTGATAAGCTGTTTGTGACACCTGACGTGTTTTGCCCTTGGTCAGTTTAAGGTCTACCTTGCCAGTGCGCAGTGTGTGTCTTGTCATGGAAGCACTTTATTTTGTGAGGGACCTCACATGCTCTTTATCTTGTGGGGTGCTTCTCTGAACCAGTCTCAAAATACTTTCCCCTGACTGTGAAGGTGAGGAGGAGAGCAGGCAGGCACTAAATCCCAAGGATGCTTTAGAGAGATGGCATAGCAGCAGAAATTCCATTCAGGTTTACCAACTGACCTGTTTTTCCAAAGGCTCATGTCTCTTGGGAGAGAACTGAGCACTGGACATTGGGTTGTTGCTTTTTCAACATGACAACCACACTGTTCAAATGGTCTCCTTAGCTGCTCCCTGGCTGACTGCCAAACACAGTCTCATCATGAAAAATCCAAGAGGATAATCATTATCTTGCTGTGTCAACAGCTGGCCTGTATGCTATCTCTATCACTCATCAAGGTTTGCTCCATTAAAGTTCAGGGGAGGTGCCGCTTCAGTTTTATATGGATTACAAGTAGCGGTATGGAGTAATTTGCTGACCTACTGCTTTTTTAAAATTAATATGTCAGGGAGGTGCCAGGTTCTGGTGAACAGCAATATCCATGTGATGTAGCTTTCTCCAATTTTTTAATCATGAGGCATCACAAGGAGGGAGGATACTTGTAAGTCACTTGTAGTGGGATTAGCAGTAACGTGTTCTGAGGGTTTCATAATTTAGGTGTCACTAAAAGATTGTCAATTAACTTGCTTCCCTTAATTATCCTTTGCAAATCCTTCAGAAGTGGTCTGTAGACTACAAGTTTTACATCATTGTTTTGCCAATGCTGTGTTTCAAAGCATGTTTAAAAACATGCTATGCTATCACCTCAAATGTAAGAGATGAGATTTAATTTCCAGACTTCGTCTAGTACTGTGAGAACCACATCTGTGTACTCGGATATACTGCTTTGCAAACTCTGCCTCTGTGTAAAAGCTCTGTTTTCTTGCTTAGATTCTGACAGCAGCCAGCATTGTGCTTGAAACACCTGTAGTTGTTTGCACATACAAGCTGAAAAATATTTAGCTTGCTGAAATGATCACTATGACCAAATAAACACCTGTAAGTGAGGACTTTAGTAGTGGGAACACACCTATTTCATGATTAAGTGTCACTTTTGTAGAAAAGCTTTTCCCATGAGTTACTTTTAAATGGAAATTATATTGTACAGGGTTACACAGCATCTTATCGAGGCTTTCTCAGGAATTACTACTTGTTTATGTAACTGGCTGCTAACTCAAGGCCTGTGTGGCTGAAAATGGTTTTCAGATATTGAGGCCTTGAGCTTTTCATTTTTGCTATATAAAAATAAATGAAGATGTTAAGTTCTGGAGAGAGGATTCAAACCTGTTATTTTCAATTAATTACTGCCCTTCTACCCTGGACTGGTTAATGACATTGGGGGGGGGGGGGAAATACAGTAGCACAAGAAAAACATTCACCATCTACTAGACATTTTGGGATTGTATTGTGTTTAGTAATATCTCTCGACAGCTTTTCCTCTTCAGTCGCTGATAGATTGTCATAGGAGCCAAATTAATGTCGCAGAGCGTCAGGCCAGTGCCTTGTTCAAAGCAACCAGGGCGAAGTTTTCAGTTGCTGCTTTATTTCCTTGGAGCTGTCTGCCCACGGCTGACCTGAGTGGCCGCTGGGCCTGCGGGGCACGCGGAGAGGTGTCAAGTCGGTGGAAATTTGCTCCAAAGCTGTTTTACATCTTCAGTTACGTGAAGAAGCAGAAGAGGGAGGGAAGTTCCACGGAGCCATTCTTACCACTTTACGCACTCCTTGGATCTAGTGCACTGCAAATAATAGTTCTTGCCGTGCACTGGCATTACCGTGTCTGCTTCTCACCCCTTGTTGTTTATGACTTTTTACTCTGAGTCTCAAATTTTAACAAAATATATCCTAAGCAATCAGTTACCGTCACAGGTTTTTGTCTTCCATGCAGAATTAAATTTCCTTCCCGATGCACATTTTGTTAGCTAAATATCACAAGTATTTTTCACAAGTTTACAGGCCGTGTCCCTCTCTAATGTGCTGACTGCAATCATTTGAATTATATCCAGCATTTACTGCAAGTCTGCTGCACTTGCAGATTATGAAGCTCTCTTACCCCCTAGTGGAAGTGTTTGTCAGTCCTGCGGATTTTATGTAGCCCTTCTGCTCTGTCAAGGATCAGACTTCCTTAGCAAACATCTTTTTGATGTTTCTGTTGTGTTTAAAATATCTGAGCATCTCCCTCTTCCTGTGTAGTAGCTTGCCTTATTTTCTACTTATTTGCAGGGACTTGTTTACTAAATTTCTTGTCTTGTGGTTTTTTTTTTTAATCCTATTAAATCTGATTTTCTAGTTCGGTCCTCCTCTACAAAATACTAGATGTCAACTTTGTCTAGCCTGAGACACTACTTAAATATGTTTTTTACCCAGTTGCTTAGATAGGCCAAAGAGTTTATGTAAGTTGCTCCTCATCTTAGGCCCTTACTAAATATAGGGATGTATATATATATTTTAATATATTTTTCTAGACATTCTGCATTGCAAATACTCTCCAGAAGAGATTGATTTACAGCTGAGGGAAGGCTGAAATCACTTGACTTGAGTTTGGTTTTGATTGCAGCTTCTGCAGCTAAATCCTATTCTTACTACCAAGAGTAAAAAAAAAACCAGAGGCACTGAACTTTGGCAGCTTTTACCTCCTTCATTATTTAAATAATAATTTCAGCTCCAGGAAATTGACCATAAAGTAGATAAAAAATTCATCTATTTAGCACCATTCCAGGAGGAGGGATGGGGCTTCTATAGACAAGTTTCATATGCTTTCTGTATCAATAGTAATATAGCAACTGTATTCCTCATGATTATAATTTTCATTTCCGTGAGCCTGAGGTATTAATGCTCTGAAGATTTGCATGCTTTTTTTCTGAAAACCCGGCATGGTCTTGAATGTTCAAAGCAGCAGATAAGATTGCAAAGACATTTTCCATGTACATTAGCATTGCTGATCAAATTTAGATGGTTCTCCTGCCAGAAATGTCTCAAATATGCCTTGAATTTAATCCTTTTGGGTCAATGATTTAGTCCCTGACTTTGCAAGCAAACACATTACATGATACTTTTCAAAAATTGATTATATTTAGCCTATAATTGTGTTTTTTGTTACCAATTTCCTTATTGGGTGACTTTCACAGTACTCATTAGACTTATTTAAAAACTTCCTTGTGGTTTACAGCTAAAACAAGGTATGTACTTGTTGTTGTGCCAGCATTGTTCCCTGCTTTTTTTCCTCTGCTCTGCTACCCATTTGCTTATAAACTAGATTAATTTTCCTTCGAAACCTCATGGCAAAACCAGAGGTGAAAGTAGGGAGGCTTACGGTGGTGAGGACTCCAAAGACTCTGCCTCCTGCTTTTCTGTAAAACCATAAGCAAGGATTTTGTTGACAGGACTCTGAGAATGAATTATCTGATTATAATTCAGTTTCTACTTAAGTTTACATAAGAATTAAGCATTTTTTTTTTCTTTTAAGAATTGTTTGTGTTTTTTGGCTTTGCTAAATATTTTGTTCAGTAGGGGCTTATGCTGTAAAAAACCAAATGCTGCTCAGAAATTTTTAGTCGATGTTTATTACTTTCCTGGCCTACCAAATGAGAAGAATGAAGTACGAGACCAAAACCTCTTGCAGAATGGGCTTGCAAAATACCGTTTTGTGTGTTCTTAAACACCCATATTAAATGGTTTATTAGTGTAGGGCTTGTTTTCTAGGCTGTGTGTGCAGTTCACTGTTAATTGCAGGGAAGAATTTGCAAAATACAAGAGTTCTGAGAATTTTTCATGCCAAAATCTTGATCGAAGGCCAGGAACCTTTACCAGCCTTTGTAAACTGACCCAGAAAGAAAAATGAGACAAACAGGATCTGTAAACAAAGATCACGTGCCCTTCACAAATACATTTTGGAAGGATGGTTGCCTAGGGAAACAGGAAATGGAGAATTATACAACAAACAAGAAGGACTGCCAAACAAATTTGCTGACCTTTTTTCGGGGAATTATGATGAAAACTCTGGAATCCTTAGTATTTCACCATATTTCTAAATTTGACAGTGGAACAGAAGAATAGCTTGGTAATTACACCACAACTATTTAGAAAATACAAGAAACTTCCTTGACACCTTTGTCCTAAAGGAAGCAATGCAGGGTTGTGCGCTATGTAATCTCAAGTTCATCCTGAATTTTTCTGAATTTCCTAGCTCTTGCAATTAAGATTTTTTTGAATTAATGCTTCTTTTACAGATGAGATGATAACAAAATCACTCCATATCTGCAAGGGCCACCTAACTCTATCTTTACGGAGTTTACTCCTCGTTTCTGAGTTGGTAGTTTCCCCAAATACCTCTGTCCATACCTTTCCCTAGGAAGCAGCAGCACTCAGAATGGTTTTTGTGCTTCTATAAGTCACAAATAGGAAAGCAAGAAGAGAATTTGCATTGGACTTGTCCTTAGCAGGGAAGAAGTCAGCCTCTGATGTTTGTTCCTCTTCTCCCTCTCACCCTGCTTTGGAGGGCATGTTTGAGAAGCAAGTTGTTTGCCTGACGACTTGTGCATCCCTTCTGTTTTGAGATGTGCCATTTCAGTTTTAAATTATGGTAAATAACGAGATCATTGTGCAGGAAAGGTTGTATTAAAAAACGGCTTGGGGTCACACAGTCCATTGGGTGTGTTTTTATATGAAAGATGAAGAGATGCAAGTAATTAAAAAGAATGAAATGGGGAAGCTAGGTTGTGAGTTTAAACTTAAGATGGTCTTTATCCCAGAATACTGAAGAGGTAGTAATGTGAATTCTCATGCTTGCATCATAGATATTAGAAAATCTGTTGAATTACAGGGGGAGGGAAATGCTTTTTTATCTGCTTGGATCCCTTCCTGTATCCTCCATTGTTTTCAGTGTGTAATATTTTTTTTTTTTTGTCAGTTCCGATGACAGGTTTCACTCAAAGGGCTACTATTGATCCAGAACTGAATGAAATCCATGTCTTGTCAGGGCTCAGTAAAGATAAGGAGAAACGGGAAGAGAATGTAAGGAATTCCTTCTGGATTTATGACATTGTGAGGAACAGCTGGTAAGTCGATGAAAGGGGTGCTATTTCTGACATCTAGACTGACTTTCTTTAGAAGGCAATCCTACACGATCCTGTCTCCCAGGTAACTGTATAACCTCTTATAACCATGGAATGGTAATGTTGAAGACAACTGAGTTCCCTTGAAGTTCCCTTCTCTTTTACCCATAGTCTTCAGAGACACCCTGGCAGTAAGCCAAATGAGGGAGAGAAATTATGGGAACTTCTTTATTGGAGGGAGGTGGAGGGGGTGAGGGGAAGTAAGCCATTATAAGAAGTCTTTCCTGTAGGAAATGTTCAGGGCCAGGATTCATCATCAGTGTAGCAGATTCAGTCAAATGTAAGTTAATAGCAGTGTACGTGGTATTAGTTATTAGAAATTAAGGAAACTGGTCTGCTGTATGAATGGTGATGGCGAAGTCTTCATGCTAGATCTGTCAGCTCTTTCCAGGCTGCATGCAGTGGTACTTCAGGTAGCTGCTACATCCAGTATTCTGAGAAAACACCTCCTCATCTATTCACTGTATTGTATTTGGTAGCTGGTTACCACTGTCCCTTCCCAGAGCTGGCAGCATTTTGTGTTCAAGGTCTGTCCTGATGTGGGGCCAATCACTCTGAAAGATGTGAATGTTGTTTATTAAAAATTCATTTCAGTTACAACTTAAGTCTGCTTGGAAATCAGTGATTGAAATATTAGCTTTGCTGTAGTCTGTGGCCTGTAGCTCTACTGTGTCCAAGATGGTGTTCTCCATAACGAGACGTATTTAATGCTGACAATTCTGGTAGCAAATAATGCAACATCTAAAGATACCTCCAAAGCTCATGACATAAAATTTTCTGGATTTTTTTCCTGTTTGGCTTGTGATTGAGGACTGTGTTCAGCCAAAATGACCTTCTCTGATTGTTGGATGGGCTTCTTTGTAGAGCTAAGAATAGGCATGGGATAATAGAAGGCAATATATAGAGAAGCAAGAAAGTCTTTGGTGTTATATGCCAAGCAGTTCAAATTGACATCATTTGTACCTTTTATAGCCTTTCAGTACCTTCTACTTCCAGTAGATACTACTGATCATTACTTACTGCCTTGTATTTCAGGTCTTGTGTCTATAAGAATGACCAAGCAGCAAAAGAGAATCCAGGTAAAAGCCTTCAGGAAGAGGAGCCCTGCCCAAGGTTTGCCCATCAGCTGGTGTACGATGAGTTGCACAAGGTATGAGGGTCCAGATACATAGATGGTGATTTTTTTTTTTTTTTTTTTTTTTTAAGTCTTACTGCTCTTAAGGTATAGTTGCTTCTTCAAAGATGGTACAACGAAGATAGGTTTTTGTACAGTGTTAATGCTTGGGTTAACATGGTGGGTAAATTTCATTTAACTAATTACTGCCTTTCTTCAAAAGGTGCTGAGCTAATCTTATGTCAGTGTGAAGTAGACATGATAGCTCCTAGATGAAATCAAAATGCAGACTATGGGATATACTAAACCTCTACAAAGTTGTCAAGCGTCTAGTTGTTCTCATACTTGAGAACACTTGAAGCATTGTTCATTATCCTCAGGGACTTAATCTTACAACCTCTCAGTGACTAAATGATTATAGATAGTTACCAACATTTCTAGGACAAAATGTCTTTGAACTAATCACTGCTGAGAATCTGATCTAACAGAGGTGCCTTGCTTTGCCCTGCATGTCAGAAGCAACTGTCATTCTTTAGCACTATCTGACTTTAATGGACATGTTCATGCTTAAAGAGAATTAAAATTGTTTGTAGTGTACATGACTGCTCAGTAAACTTAAGGCTTTGTGCATATTAACCAGTAAAGCAGAAACCTACAGATTAGGTTACCATAACTTAACCTGTGAATCTGAATTACTGTGACACACTTAACCTTTCACGGATATTTAGCAATTAAAATAAACGTTTTCTAAATTTTTTTTTTTTAGTCTGAAACAGTCTGAATGGAAAAAGGCAAATATGCTTTAGTCTTACCACTCCACAGGATGTTAATCATTTTTGGGAAACCCAACTAGCCCAAAAGTTTGGGAATAAAGAGGATTTTAAGGAGAAATAGTTGCAACTTCTGTATGGAGAACTTGTTTGTTGTCTTCACAGGCTTTAATGATAGACAGTAAATACTGTTCTGCCTTTAATGGCTTACTTCTAAGTGCAAGGTACCATGAGATTGAGTGTAGTATTTTATGAGTTATTGTGAAGGTTGCTAAATCATGGCAGTTGCCCAGCTTTATCTGAAGAGCTATTTGATGTGCTTGTTTTGAAGAGACTTATTTTTAGAAACCTCTGTTCAAATGACCTTTCTAAACTCCTCTGATATAAATAAGGAGAGCCTACACCAGTGGGATGTGGAATATATTGTTTTGAGTGATTATTTTTAAAGCTGTGGAGAAAGGTAGCCTGTTGGATTTCTTGAACCTGAGTATTTGAAGACCCTTTGTGGCATGTTTAATATCAACAGTTCAGAGTCAGAAATACCAAATGATGTGAAGAAAAAAAAGTGAAGAAATAAACAGTCCTTTTTTTAACACTTCCACTTTTCTTGAGATTTGCTTCTGTCCATAAGTCTAGTCTTGCATTTCAAATGTGTTATATCCTGAACCTATCAGAATGGCTGTTAGACTACTTCATTTGAGCTACTGTGAACAAAAGAAATGAATTTTGCATACAGGTATATTTAATATTTCCGTGATTGGCATCTCAGGATTGCTGGAATATTTTCTGAAGACAATCACAGTAACGATTGTGACTTCTGATTCTAGATAAGGTTGTTTTCTTCCTCAGTTCTTCTCAACATTACAGTTCTGGCTTTCTGTTTTACTCTGTGTTCAGTTAGCTCTTTCCTGTGTGCCCAGGCAGTGTATTGAATGTCTTGCAGCTAGGCTGCTGCATTGAGGTGAAACAAATCTGTCCTTCCAGCGATCCGTGGAAATACTTTTCTCTGCAAATCAAATTCAGGCTCTGTAGAGTTTATGGGACATGTGGGGACACAGGCCTGTTGGTCATCTCCCAAGATTATGCTGGACTGGATTTATTGTCACTTTGAGCATCTTTAGGACTTCCCCCTCACTTTCCCAGTGGCCCTTGCCATTGGGGAAGGTAACGGTCTTTGCTGACTCAAGGAAAAGGCAGCTCATCTGGACTGTGGTGCTTTAGTAGTGTAGCTTCACCAACAGTGCTCTGACCGGAGCTGGAGCGTTAGTCTACAAAGTCCCTTTTTTCTGAGTCTTCCTAATAAACATAAATGTTTCTTCTCCAGAGGAAATGCGTGATTGCTAGAGTCCTCTCTCAATTATATTGGTGTAATCCTCTTATCCCTAAATTACAGAAGGCCTTAATACAGCTTCCTTAATTTAGACTTTCTCATGACAAAGAGAATTTGGAGTCTTTGAGTACAAGATTGGAGAAAAGGTTGGTAATCCATCAGTTTGTCTATTGTTTGCATCAGGTATTTTGAACAAGGCAAAAAGAGTTGGCTCAGATCCTTTTTTTTCTGCTCATAGCTTAAGGGTTTATCATGCTCGTAGGTTTTTCCTGAAGAAAGAGATGTTGTGGTTTGTGGATGTTTGTTTATAAATATCTTGGGAATCTGCTAGAGGGAGGTTCTAACAGTGCAGCTTTTCTTATTATCTTAAAATGTAAGCAGTTTAAGAGAACTTTCTTCATCTCCTAGGGGACAAAGTAAGGCTAATAATAAGATGGAGCAGCTTGTCTAAAAGGCAGAGTTTTCTCCCTCCAGAATAAGCTTCTCTGAAGATGCTGACATAGTAAATAGTCTTTGTTTAACGGATGTACACAGTCAACTTTTTGATCTGCCTCTCATTTGCTTAGGTTCACTACTTATTTGGAGGGAATCCTGGTAAGTCCTGCTCTCCAAAGATGAGATTAGATGATTTCTGGTCTCTGAAGCTCTGTCGACCTTCAAAGGAATACCTGCTAAGACACTGCAAATACCTCATAAGAAAGCACAGGTATAGAAACAAAAAGTGTTTTGCAATTTTCTTTTCCAAGGTGTCTTTTTTAAGTTGCTAAAACTTGACTATGTAATAAACGGTTTTGGGAAATGTCACTTCGTTGGTTTTATGACGGTCTGTAGGCTTCTTGCTTATTTTTAATTTTTTAAAAATTATTTTAATAATAAAAATCAGTGGTGCAGGACTAAACTACAAAATTAACTTAATTCTGGTTTTACTAAGTTACTCTAAAACTAGAAAAATCTGGCTATTGTGTGGGGAGCCATGGGGAATTTTTAGATTCCCTTTTCACTCTGCTGCTCATCAACATGTGTTTTGGTACTGTCACCTCCCAAGGAAACGGAGTATGTTTCTGAAACTGTGCTAGGAGATAGTAACAGCTCACAAGGATGCTAATGAAGTCTGGGGGCTGGATGCCTTTGCACATCTGAGACTCAACTGTGGTGAGGTCATCAGTTTCTCATTCTGAATCGCTTGAAAGATCTCACTTATGCAGAATTCAGCTACGCTGTGGTGCTTCTTGCACTCTGGATGTTTCAGAGATGCCTTATATTTGCTATTTAGGGCAACAGCTTTTCAAAATCAAGCTCATGATGTTGCCTTAGGCAAGAAATTGCAGCAGCGAGACAGCCTTTCAAGACCCAGCAAATTATTTGAAGCCAATAAATAGCTCTTTCTGCATTCTTGGTGAGCATACTTTGTTATCAGGTTCTGCCAAGAGTTTGAGGTCAGTTTTTACTGATGTTACTTTACTTCTGAGGCAGCACGCAAATTGCTATGCTCACAATCACTGTGGCTGGACGAGGCCTTTTGCAGATTAGTCACGCAATAGATGTGAATTACCTACAAGAATGAATAAAAGTCTTGCCCAGTAATCTGGGAGGTTTATTAAACCCACTTATGGTTGTATGCAAATGCAGTTTTACAGCCTCCAGAGATAGCTCTGGATTACTTCTTTTTACTTTGCTTAAATTATGCTCAAAGGAAATGTTGCTGCATATTGTCTGGCAATAATTTGGAGTTTATGCACCATGCTCCTATTTATTGAGGTCCATATGAGGGAGCCAAACGTGACCAGATAGTGACTGGTACGATGGGTGCTTTGCTGGAGACCATGTCGCTCAGGGCTGGAGCTGAGCTGCTGGGGAGTCACTTGGCTGCCCAGTATCTGCATTCCCTCGAGCTTGAGGTGCTGGACCAGGTACTTGGCTTGCATACACTGCAAATCCACTGCATCAGCTGCAGTCCTCTTTGGCCTGTGAACTTGTTTAGGACCAGTCAGCCATAGAGGACCCAGTCTGGCCAGGTGTGGAAGAGCAAGGTGTCAGTAGTTCCACTTATTTAAGGTATTCCAGCTCTCTAGACCAGCGTGATATCATCTGAGAAAATCTATGTGAATGTTTGGAAGAAGTCATGCTTAATTACCAAAATGTCATGTACTGGCTAAATGATTTATATCTTTAGACTATTTAAAAACTTGGGCTACAGATGTCCACTAGAGTATAAATAGCCAAGCAGATGACCCAAATAAAAAAATTACAATACGATCAAATCTGTTCCATGTGATTTCTTTCGGTTTGACAAGCATTACCCTGTTAAAGGTAACTGAAATATATTATTCATAATATATCTTGTGTTCCTGTAAGGCAGTTGATACAAGGCAGTTATTTAACCGAGAACAGGGTTTTTAGGGTCCTCGTCTCTGCAATCCAGAATTGTCTGAGCTGTTTTCCTGGGAAGGCTTAATACTGTGTATTGGTGATTCAGAAGATGGCAGAGAGTGATTCTGCACTTGGCGGATAGGTGATAGGAGAAAAAGATAATTTTAAACCGCATTCTTTCTAGGATTATGCACCCAACTCAGTGCTGCAGGGAAGTAGCTCTGCTCACTGAGGACACTGAGCCCAGAATCATTTTCCGAGGGCTGTATTAAGTTCAGGGAATTCACAGAAGTTACAGTTTCTGCTAATTAAAAGAAAATGAGAAAATAGTGGTGGTGGTGCACGGGATTTTTACGTACATGTGCTCCTTCCCAAGAGGTGCAGTATTCATTGAATACGGGGGGTTCTCACCCCTGTTGTTCTTTTTTCTGTTGTCTGGCAGAAGTGGGGAACTTTCTCCATCCCTGTACTTTCAGTTATGCTTCTGCGCAGTCAGGAATGTAAATATCCTTGGGACTGAAGTGCTCAAGGCTTGCTTGTGTCTGAACTCTGCTCCTCACACCTTACTTTATCTGTGGAAAACAAAATGCACTAAATGTTTTATATTTAAGTATTAAGAAGTTGCTGTACATATGCTTTTGAATATTTTTATTAAGAGCGTAATACTTGTAACTCCCTTACGCCCCTGAAAAGAACCTCTTCCATGTTTCAGTCTGGCTTGAAAGCATCTACTCTAGCAGCTATGAGGCTGAGCTGTCATTAACATTGTTTTCTTTGAAAATATTGGGCTGAAGGTTTTGTTAGATGGGTTTTGCTCTTTGTAGAAGTAGTTAGTTCTGCAGGAAATGGCTGTACTCAAGTTTTCTGTCTTTGCAGATTTGAAGAAAAAGCTCAGACTGACCCTCTTAGTGCACTGAAGTACCTGCAGAATGATTTGTATGTAACTGTGGATCACTCAGACCCCGAGGAGACAAAAGAGGTAGTTATGAATGATTCTTGTCTTAGTGATAAAGAAACCTAAACTGTTCTCGTGAAAGTTTTGAGCCTTTTAAACCTTGTTTTTATTCAGTTTGGAAAAGCTCTACAGGTGCATGACACTACTATATTGTATATTTCTCCATACTGCATTAGAATATCATACTGCATTAGAAACAGTCATGTTACAACTGCAGTTCCAGATAAAATAGCTTTTGTACTCATAATAGTGAAGACTAGATCTTTGTTTTAATTCCAGTGTACTGGTGTGTATTTTGGGAGCTTTAATTGCAATGTAAACTCTCTGAAATGTCACGAGCCTGTAGTTGGTGGTGTGGTAGAAAGTGAATAGAAACTCTTACTCATGCTGCCTTTTGGCTTGTCATTATTAAATAGCCCTGGGGAAGGGAAAGAGGTTGTTCTCTAGATTATAAGTATTTCTAGAAGTAGATTATATATATGTACACACACACACACACACACATATATTGCTTGCTAACCTTAAAATCTTATTTCCTCTGCCTTTTGAATATTATCCAGTAGGCGTGGTCTTTTATTTGTTCCAGGAATTTGTTCCCCTTTCCTGTTTTGATTTCATTAGCGCAGTACGTGTTGCTTTACAAAAAGGATTAAAGAAATGGTGATAGTCAGATAAGGTGGTTGATTTCCACATGGAACTTGGGTCAGCCAGCTAGATGTGCAAGCGTTCAGTTCCTGACAGGTAGATGAGGAGGAGACCGCCATGGTTCTTATCTCTTCTTGGGTTAATGACATTGGAAGTGATTCGACAGCTTCTTTAATAAAATTGCGATAGGAGAATGGGTGCTGTTACTCCATGCTGAGTCTCTGGACTAAATCACTTAATCTGGTGGTTTTAACTTGTTACTTTAGATAAAAAGATCATTACACAGACACTGAAAGCTTTTGGGGGAGGATATGGTTCTTGCATATGCTCAGTGTAGATGTTTAGGGTTCGAAGAATTAAGGAAAACTATTTACTCATAACAGGATCTTGGAACCGATCACATTTGTCATGAATTCTGATTAGCCTCTCTAAACATCTGAAACAATAAAATATTTAAGTGCTGTGCCTGTAAGTTCTTTGTTAGATGGTTTCTCATTTAAATAGTCCCTATCGAGTAGTTTCACATTCTTCTAGCCATTTCTAGCATAGGGAAGACAAATAGCAGATAATCCTGCTTTTCTTCAAGTAGAAAAAGAGATTTTTTTGTTGTTTTGTTTTGTTTTTTTTTTTTTTTCCCCACCATGCAGCATACTTCAGGGAGGCTCACCCCAGTTATGCTCCGTCTTCCCAGTGTGGTAGCACTTTCCTCTTCCTGTTTGAACCTCTAATAACCTATAATATACAACCACTCTGCTGTTTTCTTCTCCCCTTCTTCCCCCTCCTACTCACTACAAGACCATGTTCTGTGTTCTCTGATCTCATTTTTTCTCCATGCCATACGTGTTTGCTGGTAGCCCCCTCACGCCCGTGAAAGCCGTCTCTCTTTTTGGCCTCTTATTCCTAAACAGATCCTGTATCTCATGGCTGGCTGTGCCTTTTTATTGCCTGAACAGAAAACATTTGTTGTGTGATCAGCAAGCGCCTCTCCTTTTAGTTCATGCTGCCTCCTGTCACCAGCAGACCTAAGGAACTGCAGTGACGGCTGCACATTGTGCACATCTGGCACAGGAAATCCTTTCATATTCCACATTTGATTTTTCCCTGTTCAGTGTGTAGTATTTAACTTGTCCACCTTGTAAGAATGAAGAATTTACCTGACTGCATGGGCTTCTCTGAGATACTGGGGAAAAGTAATAGCTTTATCGCACAAGGTAGAAACAGAATAAAAAAAATAATTATCCCTTTTCATAGAGCATAGTGTGTCCTGCACTTTAATGATCTAGCATATGAGCTTAGGTAGCTCAGTCCAGCTGAGTGAATATATTGTGAATCTTTTCTCTGCAGGCCCAATGCCTTATCCAAACTAAATTCAATAGCGTCTGTCTGTCATGCTGGTCCATTGGATCAACTTAATACCATTCAGCCGAATTAAAGCTTCCATTCCAGTGGTCTCCTAAAACCATGTAACAGTTTTTTGGGAGGCTTTTTTATTTGGACTTAGTGTGGTTTTTTTTTTGTTTGTTTGTTTTTTTTTTTTTTTGTGTGTGTGGTTGGTTGGTTTGTTTGTTTGTTTGTTTTTTTTGGTTTGGTTTTTTATTATTTTATTTTTAAATTTTTTTAATAGTGCTGGTCAAAAAGCTTTAACTTCCAAAGCTTTTACACTGGAACATATCTGCCTGGCATATGGCATAGAGCCAGGTACTGAGCTGGTACTGACTGGATGTATTTCCAGTTGACGTCAATTTACCTTCCGGTTATCACATTGAGTTGGCTTTTTGCTCTGGCATGACATCTTCAAATAGCTCTTGTGCTTTCCAAAGGACTGACGCAGGCTTTTTTGGATTCCATATCAAATTTCAAGCAGCAGTTTGATTGTGTATCTCAGCCCAGACACCTACATACTCTGTCTTTATTTGTAGGTAAGATCGTCGTGATTAATATCAAAGGCTATATATCTGATCAGCTTGCTCTGCGCTGGCTACAGCCATTGAATGTCATAAGGCTTCTTAGTGCAACAAATCTTAAGGGAATTGGTTTCTGCCTGTTCTTTTCCTTCTCTCTAGGGCAACTTTAAATTTAGGAAGGACCAAGATGAACAGGTTTATCCCCAATTTTGTGCTACAGCTTTCTTGGAGACAGGTTTTGTGTTTTATGGATTGAGATATGGGTAGTGTTATATAGTATTACAGGCAGAATTTCACTTTGAGGTAAGGTTTACTTGCTTTATAATACAAGTAATCTCTTATAACTTCGTTAGGCAAGTATCTTCAGCTGTTTTGAGTTGGATGCCAAAGAAAATAAACAGACTGTTCTTGAAACTTGCTTTGGCATTAGAAACCAATTTTGTTTAAAGTAGCATGAATGATTGATAGTAGGAACATAGCCCCAGATTTTCATTCCTTTGTTGTGAATTTAAGGGATGTTAATAGGATTATAGTTTTATTTCTTTCTTTTATTACTCTCAAGTGAAGTAGATGCCTGCGAGGAACAGGTACCACATGGGGGCTTGGTTTAGTAGCCACAGGCTGTATGCCAGCTCCTTCTCAGCTATTGCCCACAAACACAGATCCAGTTTTCTTTAACTGATACTGCTGGAAAAGACTTAAACCTCTTCAGTTAGTTCAGTGTTTTCTGATCAGTGAATTTATTTTTTACTGGCTCTGCATCAATAGCTCCAATACTGTATATAAAGGAGGGTAGATCCCCAGAGTGCATGGAGATTTGCCCGTGTGTTCTAGTTCATGGAGAGATTAAAGCTGCATAAAAGACTGGCATTTGTTGGTGTGAAAAATTTCTGGTGGCATGGGTGTTCTTCTATTTCCTGTACACACAGACGTGTATCTGGTGGTAGTTTACAGCTAGAAGCCTTTAAAGATAAAAGGAGAGTCAAAATAGAAAATCAAAATTAATTCCAAGTTTTGTACTTGCGTCAAGGAAAAACAGGTGCTATTTAAGCACCATCAGCAGATCATGTACAAAGCTAAAGGTGTTCCTTGACCACTGGAGTAATAGTACCCAGACCTTTACAGCTTCTTAGTAGGCTATAGAAGAAATCAAGATGATATAAATAACGGCCAGTGCTGTCCAATTAAAGGAGGGTAAGATGATTTTGTACGTTGAGATTGAGATTCAACAACTGGTGAAGTAAAACAGATACAAAGTGCAAGTAAAACTTGCAGTGTGTTTTTCTTGGAGCCTGGTATGAAAAAGAGCAAGGACCTGGAGGCCAGTTTGAGGCCTGACTAGCTTGTAGACTGAGGCTGGAGGCCCCTGTTCAAGGCTGCTTCATACTTTCCATTCTTAAGACCTTGTCTTTAATAAATTTGCCAGATAAAGCCAGCAGGGCCCAAAAGTATTGTTCAAGTCTTCATTAGACTGATATTTCTGGGAAAATTGAAGCCCAAATGGGAAAAGTAGTTCTAGGAAGGAGCTAAGAAAAGCATGCTTCTCTTCTTTGTGTCCTGCTGTGATTCTTTGTAAAGCCTCAGAGTCTGAATGTTGCAGGAGCAGAGGCTTTGGAGCCAAGGAGCCTTTACAGATACAGTGTTCAGCCTTCCCAACTTCAGCTAGTGACGGCTCCGTCCTCAAACAATTAGAGCTTCTCTTTGCTTCTTTGAGCCTACGCTGCGAGGCACCATCCCAACAGAACTGGTCAAAGCTGAGAAACTGTTTTACACTGTGACCTGAGCACTTGTCGAACAGACATTACGGAGGAGGAATGATGTCTGATTCATACAACCTGCCGGGTATCCCAAACAGGAGTTACTCATTCCCCCTTAGTGTTAACCTTTTCATTTGCACAAAAGGCAGAGGCAGGCAGCAAATATACGAAAACTTGCATGGGTTGCCACGTAGCAGAATTGCTTTTTTTGCTGTGGGTAGGAACCCAGATCAAGTGCACACAACTGATAAAAGAACAGTAATATTGGAAACATGAAAGCCACAAGTTGGAAGATGCCAGAATTAATGTTACCCATGTAGTCTTGATTTGGCCTCTCTCTGAATGAGGTTGATCGTATCGGTTAACCTTATATTAGTTAGCCATATATATATAACTAATGCACCAGATATGTAACTCATGTAGCCTTATATTAGCTAACCATATATTTTTATCCCTAAGAAACTCTTGTTTCAGTCCAGAAGGTGGGTTGGATCTCCAAGAGAGAAGTTAATTGTATAATGGAGGGAACTGTTATCTTTTAAACGGAGGCTTAATTTGGAATGGATGAAGCCAGTGAGCCAGAGGGATTGTCAGAAGGAAACGGGTGGTGTTGTCATTAAAGCAGTTGGATGCTTCTGCTGGGTAATTGAATTCTGATCCTGCTTATGTAACAGAGTTGCTATGTGACTTTAAGCAAATAGTTTTTCTTAGATGGTCATTAATTGGGTCTTTCGTTCTGGTGCCTGATGGGAGAGATCCGAGGTGTGATTTGCCTGAGGGCTTTGCTCTTCTGGCTGCAAGTGAATTCGGAAGCTGCTGCGTAATACTGCGTATTTTGAAAAATCAGATTCTGGTAGTTTCAAATAGGGGACCCAAATTTAATCATTTTGAAGTGCTGTCTGTTATGATAACAATTAATACGATAGGAAAACTGATGAAGAAATTAATTCCTCCTTTAGAGCAGAGTTTGAACTTCATGAAGAAAATAGTGCATTGGATATATGCTGTGAACAGTGTGTAGGAGACGTGGTCTTGAGTAAGCAGGATCTGACCTGTGCACTGAGGGGGGGGGAAAAAAAAAAAAAAAAAACAAACAGAAAAAACCAAACAAGTAGGAGTCCTTTGGGAGAACATCATGCTGTTAGCTGGCATTGTAATGCAAATGCAGAGTGAACCAGCTTAGGCTCAAGGCTGTCTGTAACTGATGTTCTTATGTGCTTGACTTTTCTATCAGAAAGTGCTTTTTAAATTAGAGATGATACATAAAGTATAATTTAAAAACAAGCAAACAGCAAACCTCAAGTGTAACTGAAGTGCAGTGTCATCAGTGAAGAAGACAAGATATTCCTTCCCCACGGAGCTGGAAAGGAACTCGTAGCCATGAAAACCCATCATGCCTGGTGCAGATGAGGCTGGAATACTTGGCAGAGGGTCTTTTCAACAGCTTTTTGGTCTCAGTTCAGCAAGCTACTGGCTGGATCCTGCCTATATGGTCTCATAGTTGGGCAGACCGAGACCCAGCCTTGAGCACGGCTTGCTTTCTGTTTGCAGCGGGACGGCTGCCGGCGTTGCTGGGGGAGGCAAGGGAACCCCCTGAAGCATGTGGCACCCGCTTTGTCCCGGCATAGCCGGCTTCATGTGCTACCAGGCAGTTGGCAGCAGGCCCGTAAGGCAATTGTGTGGGAGGGAAAGATGGCCAGGACGTGGCGTTTGCTATCAGAAGCAGCACAGATTTAGCCACTGGTTTTATTGGAACTTTTGGAGCTCTTTATGCTGGGCATCTGTTTAAGTACGTTGCTGATTTGGAGCCAAGCAACTCTTACAAGTTACGCTAGCAGTGAAATACATGGGTAGCATTGCAATCCCTTTTGGTTTCATATAACCAGACCTCGCACTCAAGAGGGTACTTAATCAACCTCTTCCCCCAGTCCTGCAGTTTGCCAATCCTGTATCTTTCTAACCTGTTCTTAAATACCTCCAGAGCTAGCTTCACATGGTGGCCTTCCCAAAATTTATTCAAGTGCACTACGGTCCTTACTTTAGATTTTTTTTTTTCCTTGATATCATGTTAGAACTGATAATGCTGAAGTGTTTTTTTTGTGGCTTATTGAACTTAGTTGTAGATTCACCTTTTTGTAGCAACCTTCTACATTTGTAACTTTTTGCAGTTTCATCCTTGGACATTCTCCTGTGGAGGCTCTGCAACCCTTACTCCTTTGAACTTTCGTGACAGAGCTTGATTTTCAGACCACTTGATTTTTTTTCTAGTGCTTTTCTCATACGTTACTAATTGATACAGAGCATCCAAAAGTGGTTGCCTTATTGTAGATGAGACTAAGGGAGCCTTGATAACACCAGGAGTACTTGATTTATTTGAAGATCCTACTCATTTTCATGCATTTTCTGTGCATTTTAAATTTTTTGCAATAGGATGATGCTGATCTATTATAACTCCTAAATGTGTTTTCAGCCTATGTACCCCAGCCTGTTCTGTATAGCTGATTTTCCTAGTTAGGTTGATTTGCAGATGTGAATTGCACCTTGATCCTTCATTATAAGCTGGATAAAATGGAAAAAACAGTCTGAAACCTGTCTGCTACTGTGCTGGTAGCTTGTCCGAGTGTGGTGTAAGGTCTGTGGACTCAGTGAATGTGTCCTGTTCTGTCAAGCAGGTTATCACTGAAAACGCACAATAATGCAGACTCTGGGGCACAGATGAATCACTTCTGATTCATGGCTCCATTTTGATGTCAGACCATTGATGGCTACCCACAGTAAAGGTATTTGACCTATTTGCCATTCCCTGTTAGCTTAATCTAGGTGATGCCTTGATAATTTGCCTTAAATATCGTATAAAAGGACAAAAAGTCCTATGAAAGTCACAATGGACAATGTCTATTGCCAAGTCCCATCCGTAGGGCCTGCTGCTTCGTAGAAGAAATCAGAGTGATGTGATGCAACTTGTTGCCATTGGCTGCTACTCACCACCTTCTCCACTCCTAGTTGCCTGCAAATTGTCTGTGATCCCATTTTTTAATTGAAATTAAACTAATGGATATGTACTTCCTGGCTGTTCTTCCCACTCCTTCCCTGAACATACTTACTTCTCTTCTGTTTCTTTTTTCTCCCCTTTCCTTTGGGCTGTGTACTGTAAAGACACACAGACAGGAGACAAAAGATTACAAGCCTTTAAGGGATTGGCTAATTCTTTAAGGAAACATGACAAAGCACTAAGCTTTGTTACAGCCTGGGTAACTGAAAACAGCGGCCAGGGGCAGAGGAAGATGCTGTGTTCACTGTCTATCAGGAAGACATTAAGGGAGAATAAAGCCGTGAATGTGTTACTTAAAACGTTTTTACTCATGATTCTGATGTTCCCAAGCAAAGAATTTTATTTTTAGTTAAAAAGGCACTGCTGTAAACTGGTGATATGAGCTCCTCTGGCGGTTCAGGAAGGTTGTTGCCATTTAAAGCTTTCTCTGTGTTCAAGAAGTTCATGCTGCACTGTGGCAGTTACCCTGTTTTTGTGCCATCTAATCCTTGATCAGAGACTGTACCGTGCTCATCCCTGGCAGTGTTGTTGTGCGGAAGAGGCTCTAGTTTACTTCTACACTAGGATATCTGGCAGAGAGGCAAAAAAGCATATATATAAAGTTAGGTTTTAGGGCTCCCAGTCAAGTACCTACCTTTGCATCAATGCTGCTCTAATTCTAGGAAAACCCATCCAGTTTGCTCTGCCAAGGTGACAAATTGTATTGCTCGTATGAAAGTGTCGGCTGCTGTTATTCGTGTGTATGGCACAGTAGTTCTAAAGATTGTGCAAAGAAAACCCAGCAACTCTAAAGCCACTTGGACTATTACGAATCTTTCGTTTTTTTTCCTGTGCAGATAATAACACTTTTTTTTTTTTTTTTTTTTTCTTTGTCCCTCCACCTCCTCTTATGCAGTTTCAGCTTCTTGCCTCAGCGTTATTTAAGTCTGGCTCGGATTTCACCACTCTTGGTGAGTTTTTGTATTAGAATAATTATACTAAGTATGTTCCTTCTGATAAAGATCATTACTATTAGTTTCTACTGGTTTTATATGAAATGTTATAGTTCATATGAATATTGTAGGCCCTTTTCAGTTTGAATATGCAAAATGCCCTTACTTAGACATTTGAGAGATTATTTATAATGACCAGTGTCCCATGCCTGGGTCCGATACTTAAAACATCTGTCACCAGTGGTTTTAAACCCATGCCTACCAGGATCATTTGTTGTCTCTTATTACATCTGATGCTTCACTGTTACCCAAATAAACAGAAGCTTTGGTCAGAATAAAGCACCTCCTGTCATGTCACTTTGGAATCTCACAGCATGGCTACAGCTCTGTTTGCTGTGATATCTGCAATTCCTGGAGTAGTTTGGTTCGCTCTGTTCTTTGCAGAACTAGTTCTTTGGGCAGAATGTCAAGAGCGAATAAAACAGTGGCGTGTAGGGCTGGAAACAGGAGGTCTGAGCCAAAGCCATAATTCGTTTCACTATTCTGTCCAGTTAACTCTTTTAAACAGTTGAGAGATTAATCCTGGGTAAGCTGTAGCTTGGTTATAGGCATAATTTACATTCTTGTAAGGATGTGGTGTCCTCAGGTTACCGAGCTCTCACTAGGAGCGTGGATGACTTCAGTTTTTGACAAACACATGATTCCCAATCTAAGGAACTGAGGAGAGGAAAAAGCCCACTGCACTCTCTGCCCTGCTGGATGAGGAAGCTCTGCTGAGCTTGTGTGATTTGGAAGACTTAGTTAATGCTTTAAGATGAATTTTTTAAAGAAAGAAAACCCAAGTTTCAGAAAATTGTTTTGTTTTGTTTTTTTTTCATACTTTTAAGTGTTCTAAAACATGAATTAGTTCTTAACACAAGCAAATGCTTTATTCGGAGGTTGGTTTTACAGATAGGAGGATGGATACATGAAGTGGGGCTTCTAAAATAAAACAAAAAACCCAAGCCCTCCTTGATCTGATTAACTTGGTTGACCTTGATTAACTGAAGAGTAACTTCACTAAATTATAAAAAGCATTCCTTTGAGATACCAGTGATTGAAGTAATACAAAGCAGGGGAAACCACCGTATGCCCACGCTATTGTTCTTGCTGTCGATGGTTTAAGTATGGGGATTTGGATAAACAATGCAGACTAAACCCTCTCCTGTTGGGAGGCAACAAAACGAGTTTGCACAGCACTCCTGTGCCAAGACGCAACCCGGGTCCGCAGTGCAAGTCCAGTGACTAAATAGCAACGCTGACTTGGGACTCGTACCAGCAGCAGAGCTTGTCTCAAGAAAAGCTGCAAGCAATAGAAGTACCAGTTTTGGTTAAGACAGTAGTGAAGATAATGAGGAAAGCCTGAGGACAGAAGAAATGAGGCACCAAATAAAAATAGCTACACAGATTTTGTTTTCTGGGACATCTGAGCAGTCCCCTGAGGACTCTTGCTTCCCCCATTTCTTCAGGACTGTCAATGAGCTTGGCAGCCGTTTGCTTATTAGTTTTTATGGCATTTTGATTGCAGTGTTGGCTCGGGGTGACATGATCTCTGTGTATACACACATAGCGGTGGGACAGAGCTGGCGGGCTCCGTACTTATTTGAGGCAGAAGCAGCAAACAGTTAACATCTGTCCGAAATGGACAACCGGCATATTCCACAGCTTAACTGAGGGTTTCAAGTAGTGAGCGCTGACTTGCTTTCCCCTTTTCTTCCTTCCCCAGGATTTTCAGATGTTGACCACACGTATGCGCAGAGAACTCAGCTGTTTGATACTCTAGTCAACTTCTTTCCAGACAACATGACCCCTCCTAAAGGCAACCTGGTGGACCTCATCACGCTGTAACGGAGCAATCACTGGACACGTGGAAGAGGGGAAAAGCATCCATTTTCAGTATTTTAATTTTTTTACTGCATTGATTGACTGCTGGGATGAAGTAATATAGTAACCCCTAGGTGTTTGAAAGGGGTTTTATACTTGTATGGTGAATCCCTGAAGCTTTTCCCTTGGAGTAGGTTAATAAAATGTAACTGACATACTTCTGACTAAATATATATATTTTTTCTGACTTTGGATTTTGAGTTGGCAAATGTAAGATGAAAAGGTGGGGGGGGGGGGAAGGGGAAAAAAGAAAAACAAACCCACCAAAACAATCGTGCGGTGATCATTTTTGCCTGTAGGGGAAAATTGAGATTTGTGGGTTGTCTGGCATTAAAGACGATGGGGATTATTTTGGGTTTTTGTGAGAAAAGGGAGGGAGGGGCGGGGGGAGGTTGCTCTTGGCTCATTCGTAGCTAGTCACGGTGTATTGCTTCACCCTACAACTTCATCCTCAGCAGCTGAATAACTTGGCGGCAGGACACTGGCATGCGTTGAGGTAATAGTAATGTATGTGTCTTGAGTTCGTGATCGCATTGTGTCATGTGAAGGGGAGCGCGTGTTACAAATTGCCTGTCTCCTCACCCCAGAATCGGGCTGACAGTAGTGTCAAATTGCACCTGATACCTAATCTAAACCTGAATACCTACATGCCCGTCTTCCGCTCTCTGGAGCCTTCCACTTAAACCCGACAGGCGAGTGGGAGCCTCAGAGGAACTATTGGGAAACGGGAGCGCAGTCGGCATCTGCACGGGCCCCTTTTGGGGGATTATTCTGTTTTCTCTGCTCTTCTGATGAGAAACCGTGCAGGTCCTCGCAGAGCCAGGCACAGCCGCGCCTTCCACCGCCCGCACACCCGAGCTCGGCAACCTGACTCCGGGCTGGGTGTAGGATTTCTGAAGCAGATTGTCCTCGTTTACATGCGCCTATGCTTCTGTGTGCTTTTGTCAATGTGTAAATGTAAAGAGGATTTGCTCCGAACAGCTTGCCTCCTTCCTATGTAGTGCAGCTCATTCACTTTTAAATGCATTTTAGACCTAGATCTGAATGTGAGGGAGGCCTTTTTCGCATAAATCTCTTTGAAAGCAAGCTGATGCATATGTATAGAAAATATATTCTTCCTCCCTGAAAGCCTTCTTTATAAATAAGGTAAGGGCTTGGTGCTGCGCTGTGAAGTGGAATGAAGGATACACATACCCAGCATTAGAAACTTTCTGCATTTGGTGTCAGTGAGCATTCAGTACAAACTGGCAGATGTAAATATTTATACGAGACTGCAAAGCTTTATGTCCAGAAATGTTCATGCCGGTAGGGTTTCATTGCTGCACCCACTGTGGCTGCACGACTCCTGTTGAACTTGATGGAAGTCTTGTGTGTGCAAAGATGATTTGGACTCTTGAAATAAAGAGTTAGTGAAGTGTCTTTTTCAGAGCTCGAGTGTCTGCTTGCTTTGATTGCATTGTATTGCCTCTTTATCATGTTCTTTGTGTGACTTCTGTAGTCTTGGTACGTTAGAAATAAATTTAAAAACTCATACTAATGTTTAATCACTTAGAAAAGAACAATGTGTTAGAGGCTGGGCTTTGCTTTGTCTTCAGGGAGGACTATACAAATACAGTGTTTTTAAGTAACCTGTAACTTGAGACTGTTTTTAGACATTGTATACTTCAGTGGATGGCAAATCAGATGTCTGTGGAAGAATACACTTGGTACATAGTGCAGTAAATGAAATCTGATGAAATTGTTTCTTTGAAACATGGCAGTTTTTTTTTTCCAGTGGCATGGAAAGTTTGATGTCACTGTTAGGCTTTAGGATGGGCTACCTTTGGCGCTTTGTTAATGAGTTAAAGTAGAGTTTACATGGTACAAATGTGGATACCAGCGGTGCTATACTGGGGGAATATTCCAACTGAGGTATTGTTTCCACTGAGATTGAACTGAGCACTTTAAATGCAACCAGCCAAAATGCTGCAGCCCTCTAGTACTTCAAATTTTACGGCTGTTGTGCTCCCTTATCACTGATCTCTTTTCCTGCCTGTTCTCCAACTTCAGTCAGATGATTAATTGCTTTTTGTGACAGTTTTCTAATCAGACAAGCTCTTCAGAAATCTTTATGTGTACACCTTTGACTACGTATGAGGCTGATCCCAAAAGATACAACTAGAGGGAGGAGCCCCCGTGAGCAGGCAGTAGAAGTTTAGGAATGCCAAAAGCTTTGTGAGCGGTGTTGCTGGTGAGCAGTGCATCGTGTCAGGCTTGATTTGTGTTATAGAAATTCGATCAAAACTCATTGTCCTCTGTGTCGGGGGTGCATGCAAAGCCTGACCGCCTGGCTCAGTTTTTTGTAGCACAGTGTGAACGAATGATTTGTCTGAGCAAGGTGAACGTTGCTTCTGCAGGACTGACAATCCCAGCTAATGAGAGCACTTCAGGACGATCAAATATTGACCTACCTTTATCCTGAGCAGATCGATTTCAGCCCGCATGAGTACAGTTTATGGATTACAGCTGGTGATTAACCAGCAGAAACTATTTGCTCAGCTTTGGAGTATTTGTTGAGCAGCAGAGGCACCCTGTGGCCAGAGAGGTTAATCCAAAGTGAAGGTTTCTTGTGCCTTTGCCAAGGGTCTTTCCCGGTTCTGTGTCCTTAAAGCTAGGAGTCAAAATGATTTCTTCGCATTGGTGTATGCTACACTACCTGATTTAAAAACTAATTAAACATTCTAAGCAGTGGAGCATAAATTTCCTTTCAAAATAAGCCAGTTATTGACAAGCAGTTACAGGGAGAGTTTTAATTTAATTACATGCAGATCTTTAAAGATACTGGTGATATTCCAGGAAAGCATTAAATGTGATCATTACAGAAATACTGGAGTACAAACTGAAAAGAAGCCCACTTGATCTGAAAACAGCCAGCTGAAAATTCTTCACAGCACAGTGCATGCAATGTTATGACTATAGAAGCTGTGTGTGAAAAGTCTTCAAACCTCACCCTTACTGCTTGCAGGCTGTAGTAGAGACTGCTTTTTAGCTTAGACAAGACAAACATGCTATATTTGCTTTATATTATAAGGTGACTCTGTATGGATTTAACACTGCGTAATCTTTGCACTAGTTTATTTCTAAATTATGTGTTAACTTGTAAATATGGTATTGCAAAAGAAAACAAAGTTACTCGTCAGAGAGGGACTCACGATGATGGGGGGTCCTTAAAACTAAAGTTACAAGGTTCTGGTATGTTTTATAAAGCTATAGGAAGTCAGGGATGGATAAACTCTATACAGACATCAATACTTCAGTCCCGATTCAGCTGCTTTTTTAAAAAAATCCCTTTGAGATCCATGGGTTTGGCTCTTTACTGACACTGGCTGTCAGCATAGTGCTCTTACGATACTATTCAGTAGATCAATTCTTTGGAAAACACGAAGCTATTCTTTATGCAAAGTTGATCCTATCAAGTGACATATTTTCCTAGATAATTAAAGCCCTTCAGATTTGATTTTTGGTCACTTGGGTTAGGCAGAATTTAGTGAATTTCTTGATGTTTGTCTTATACAACCCCTCCTAGTAGTCATGAGGCAGAAGTCCTTAAGAGTTCTCGCCAAATGACTTCTCCAAGCAGGTGCTGCTATTGCCGTGTGACCCAGCGTGTTTTCATGGGGCAGAAGGACCTTCTTAGATGATGCTGTTAAAAATGAGAAGACTATAGCCACCTTCTTGCCCTTTTTCTTTTTGGAGGATCCCATTAATTAATATTGATCCTAGGGAGAACAGAAGGGTGATGCCAAGTGGTTACTGAAATTAGTTGTAGTTTTCATCTTCTGATTCTTTCAAAGATAACGTTAGTGACTTATTTATTCTTAGGCATCTTTTCCTTTTGCTGAGTATGATGAGAAAGGAGAACTTGGTCTTGGAAAAGTTTAGCTTGCCCTTTCTCTGGACAGCACCTGGTATGTGCAGTTTAGGTAGTCATACCCAGTTGTGTAAATAAATATCTGGGATTTGGTTCTGTTTGCCCAGGATGGCTCTGTGTGCACACAGGTACGTGCTAGCTCAGAGGTCAGGTGGGAGGTTCCTACCAGAACATCAATTAGCAAAATCATACTCCCATTTTGGAAAATCAAATCTGTGAAGACTTCCAATTGGAAAGGCTTTTCTAAGGTATTTGTCTCGTGCAGTGGCAACTGGAGTGAAATTAGGAACTTTCCTGAAGAGCATACTAAATCTTCCCTTTATGCAGATTGTACTGGAGTAAGGATGCAGTGATGAGTTTTAATTAAATTACTGGAACTTTTTGGTCACTGATTATAATAACCTAGCCTGAAAATGTCATGATTGAGGAGTCAGTAAGCAAATTAATTGGACCCACCTATTTGCAAGACGGCAGGCTCTTTGCAGAGGTACGGGGCTAATGGCAAGGGAACGGGATAGCTTCATCTGTGTATTTCTTTAATCAGCAGCCACAAGCGTCAGGGTCTCCATTAGCTGTTTCTTCTTCCAGAAGAGCCTCCTTCCAAAGCCGGGTAATGACTCTGGAAGAGCGTTTTCCACAGTGCTTTGTGGAACAGCTGGTTTCTGAATCATTTCCCTGATGTGTGCAAATTTTTAGAAGGGAGTTTCTCTGTCAAAAAAGTTGTACGTGGATCTTGCTCTGCTGTGCAAACCTGCACCCGTGAGTGCCGCAGACAGCGAGTGATAAATTCAGAGCAGTGTTTGGAGAAACACTTGAAGCCTACTTGCTGCTCTTACTGTAAGAAAGATTAGCATTAATGCTGCTTGTTTCAAATGCAGGAGGGTGGTAGATAGTAACACCAATACTGTTAATTCTTTTGCCTGCCTCCTCTATTCCAGAATTGAGAAGGAAATACTTTTGTAGAGCTTATTACGTGACACTTAGTATGAATTAGCTCTTTGCAACCTTAAACTTGAATGCCTCCACATCTTTGTACATGCAGTAAATCTGTTGATGTAATGCTGTGCTGCTGCTGGGGAAAATGGTGAAAATTACCAGATATATTTCCATTTGGTACCTTTGTTTTTAGAAGTGGAAAAATGTCTTGTGAAACCTTGAGTCCCCATATATGCTTCACATTTTAGCTTATTAGTTGTGGTTGGCTTGGGGTTAAGGAATGTTTGGGTATTGGCAAATGAAGTCCTGACAGTAAAAGCAGTTCATATATGTCTCTGGAAGTGCTTGTGTTGTTTTATAGCCGTAGTTATTACAGAAACAGAGGTGGGCCCAGTTAAAAAAAAAAAATCACAGTTCTGATGAGGGGAAAGATTATAGAAACTCTGAGTTTGGCTAATTTTAATTAAGTAGACATGATAATTTGGAGATGGGCCTTATTTTGTGAAAGAGTTTAAGAACTATATGACTTGTTACAGATTGATAGTAGTATGTAAGCTGTAAATATTGTTGAAATGCAAATGTGCCATCAGAAGCTTGTTAGTGTATCTAAATGCCTGTGGGTATGGTAGACTCGATCAGATCCAGTCATGGAAAAGGTTATGCTGGAAATCATTCAAGTTGTGGTAATGACTTAGAGGCAAAATCTGTTTTACTGAAAGCCTCTATTATAATGAAAAGTTGGAGTGGAAAAAAGTAGGTTTACTGTACTGGAACACTTATAATAGCACATGGCTCAGCGCTTGGATAGATTGACTCCAGATGCTTTTATCTGTAGGCGATAGATCCAACGGCGGTTGGAGAGTGAAGGCCGGTTAATGACCTGCTTATTGCTGCTGGAGAGTCCCACAAGAAAACGTCCCGGTCGATGCCAGCAGGTAGACTTCTGGCGTTCCTGGTGGAGGCCAAAGAACTGGATGGGGTTTGGGGTTACCCGCGTGTGCTTTGGTTATATACATAAACCTCTGAAGAGGACAGTGGTTGCATGGGTTGTATATAATGCCAGCTATGTGTCTTAGATCTGCAAGGCAGCATCTTCCCCTAGCGCAGGTCCTAAGGGTAACATATTGCTGCTGTCTCCTTTGCTTTCGTATACCTGAACTTGATTTGTTGGCGGTGAACTCCGGATACTTACTGTGATCCAAATTCAGTGCTCTGCTTCTGAATCCCTACAACTCCAGACTTGCTTAAGCTGCTGTCAGTGTATCGCTGCTGTACCCTGAAATCTTCATTTATACTTGGTGCAGGCAGAGGTACACGCTGCCTTGGCTTCCAGCTGTTGGCTGCAAGTCAGCGCAGCTTTTACTGACGACCTGCAGACTGTAAGTATTTGAGTGCTGTCAGCAATCAGTTGACTCTGCTCAGCTCTAGCGTGGCGTTGCAGCTCATTCCTGGGAAGAGTGGCGCGAGCGAATAGCTCGAAACCGGCACTGCCAGCAGGTTAGATTTTTGAGTTTGCTGCTAATTTCAAAGTAAAATCTATCACTAGCATATATGCTGTCCAGCATGATGATCAAAGCATGGTCCCTTGGGTATTCCCCCATTTACTCTGAATTTTTCTTTCCCTGTGTTCACTGCTATTAAAATGCTGTGCCTTCAGACTTCTCAAAGTTTAACGGGAGTCCCTGCTGAAGAGTTAAACGTTGGAGTGGTGCGGTGGTTATTGAGGCATCAGTTTCTCCATGTCACGTCATCCCACTCTTGTTGCTTCCTTTGAAAAACTCCTCACTACCTCCGAAATAGGGAGGGATCCTTGTCATTCACATCGTTCTCCCCGGGGGCTGTTCCTCTGTGGGGTCTGGACGGGGAAGCAGAGCTGATTTCCCAGCGGCAGCACGGTGTGCTGTCAGCGTAACGCTGCAGCGTTCACCTATTTACTTGTGCCCCTCTGTGACCCGGTGCCGGGCGCTGCGATAAGCCTTCCCTCCTGTCTCAGCAGGGTTTATTTTGCGTGGCCCCAGGGGTGTGATAGCTCTTTGACAGAAGAAAAAGGTGATGGTACCAACCCTCAAGTTGTCCTAGCTTTCTGGCGCTTGCTTTCATCATCCTAAATCTTTCAGCAGCGGAGGCAAACAGCTAGTAGTTGGGGTGTTGGGTTTATTTCGGCTGTGTGGCAGGGCAGGGGGAATGGAAAGGGAAATGCGAATAATGTAGTGGTGGCTCATGTGAGCATGGTATTAAAATGTGATCTGTTGTTTGTGGAAGGACTTTGAAGACTCCCTTAACAGCTAGGTCTGCTGTTTGGAGCTTAGTTTTTTTTAGGCAAGATGGATTCTCTGGCTCTGTTTCAAACAGAAGTGATGCAGTACCAGGATCTTCTTGTCCTGGAGCTTCACCTTGAGCTTTGGCCCTCTCCACCCCAAAGACACCAGAGAGACTAATACTGGTTGGTTGGTTTGTTTGTTTGTTTTCTTTTTTCTTTTTTCCCCAGTCCCTCTGTAGCGATTGTAAGGAAGCCAGCTGGGCTTAACACCATTCAAACATACTGGAGGTTGTATAGCACAGTCAGGCCAGGTCTGGCAGTTTTAAGAGATTGTCAAAACCTAAAAATATTCTAAGCTTTGCAATGAAAGTTGCCAGTGAAATTAAGGGAGATTAGCTGCTTTGTAATTAATATGATGGTGGGGAGGCTAGACCACAACAGTGGCTCCAGTGGTTGCAGTCTTCTCTACATCCCAAATACCAAAGGACAATTTTTTCTCCCCAGTGAGGAGAAAATAGACTTTAAAATCCCAACTTTGTTACTAGCTGCCCAAGGGATTCGATCAATTACTTCATGTTTCACTGAATAGAAAATTGCTGCAGCGTGTTAACAGGGTCTGTTCATTGAAGCCACTTCGAGGCTGAAAAGTGTTTTTGTTTTTTGTTTTTGTTTTTGGTTTTTTTCTGAGGTTTTGACAAAAAACTTGGCTCTTAAAAGGGGAAAATGACTCTTACCAACCTGTGGTTCCTTAGTCAATGACTTTCCTGCAAATAGTCCCGTCTGAACAGCGGCTGATCCTCCTACCTCTGCTTACCCTGCAGCAACACGTGCTGCTCAGAAGGTGACAGCCTGTTCTCCTTCCCTGGGCGGTGCAGACAACTCTTGTGCTGCAGAAGCCTTTTATCTACCCGTGGAGGAGATCACTTGTGCCACTGGCTTGTCTTCCCCTCTTGCCTGCCGTGGTAATTGGGGAGGCAAACTAGCATTGGAGGCTGAATATTGCCTTCATCTCTCCCTCATCATTCCTATCCTTCCTACCCTCCCTCCCTCCCGTCGATATTTTGATGTGCAAAACACTTTTCACTTCAGAAGCTGCTTGGGCTGGGTAGTGGAAAAGAAAACAAAGCCCTGGTTATTAGTAGCTGTTACTATTTACTGAAGCTGTATTTTCTGCTGTGTCTTCCAGCATACCCTCCTCCACAGCAGGAAATGAGGGGATGGTGGGGAGACCGTAAGCCAGAGAAAAGGAACTTAATTAGTCAAAAAAATGCATTTATGGGAGTCTTGGAGGCCCCGACCTCGCAGACCACTTTGCCTCGGGGCGGAGAATTAAAGCCCGTTGGTTTCATTCTGAGTTAATGGGAGATGACATTCCCATCCTTGTGGGCTTGGTGGCAACGGGCATCTTGTGCGTTTGGATGCTGAGACGCCACGTGCCTCATTTTTAGAAGTGTTGAGCCTCGGTAAACATTTTCCTTTTGAACATTGTACCTTGAAACTGCTGCAGTAAGCCTCTCTCTTAGATGAGTTGATAGCGTGGACAGGATCTGGGTAGCTTGGGGTTAAACGCGGGTAGATAAGCTGGCTGGCTGGACACCATTGCTGGGTTAGGGGTGCTTTTTCAAGCTGTTTCTTTGAGCTGTTGCCTCTTAGTGCGATCCTGTGTGACGGTTTGTTTGTCTGGACCTTCAGTGTTCATTGTCTCATCCTCTGCACCCTTGTGTGGTCCCCAAAAAGCTCATTATCCTTACGCAGTGCTTGGAGTTGCGAGTGTCCACTCCCTGCCCACAATCTGGCCATTTTTTTTTTCCCGTTCTGGCATCCGACCTGAAGCATTTTGCACCTCTACAGCAACCCCGGTGTCTGTCTGAATTCCTTTCGGTGTCTGTCCTGCCGTTGTCGTCTCGGACCCCTGAGCACAGGAGAGCTGAACCAAGGGGTGGGACAGCCCCGGGCTGGGAAGGAGCATCCGTGGGGTGACGGACGCTGTGAACTATGTGTGTGTTTTAATAGGCAAGTCAAATACTGACTAGTCCTATGTTGGAGCCCACGGTCTCTGATGATTCCCCATCCTGCCCTTTTCTTTACAGATAAATGGATGGTCTTTATTCAGCCTGGAGTGTTAATTTTCTTCCTTGGCATAAATCATCTCTGATAATTTCTGGGTTGATATGTAAGCCCCATGCTGTACATAAATGAATGAGTGCTATGAGGAATATCTACAAATGTAGTTATGTTGTATGTAATGTACATAAGGAGAGAATGTATTTTGTTCATTTTTTTTCTTAATAAAAATGTATATGCTAGCAAGGGTGTTTATGTAAGATCTGTTCGTTCTAACATCGCTTGCTTCTGAGAATGGAAGAACGTCTGGTAGTGATGCAGAAATTGTGAAGCCGGCGCTGCTCCTGCCCGAGGAGCCTGCCCTGTCCCTCTGCACTGCACAGCAGCTGAGAAAATAGCCTGTTCCCTGAAATCAGGGCTGGGCTGGGTCGGTATCGCATAGATCCATCGTGTGCTTAGCAGTTGCAAGAACTTTTATTGGGGAGGAACACAGAGGTAAAACATAAGCTGATGTAACCCACCCACTTCTAATATTCGAATCAAACCAAGTCCTTTTTTTTTTGCTCTCTTTTTGCTCTCTTTTTGCTCTCTTTTTGCTCTCTTTTTGCTCTCTTTTTGCTCTCTTTTTGCTCTCTTTTTGCTCTCTTTTTGCTCTCTTTTTGCTCTCTTTTTGCTCTCTTTTTGCTCTCTTTTTGCTCTCTTTTTGCTCTCTTTTTGCTCTCTTTTTGCTCTCTTTTTGCTCTCTTTTTGCTCTCTTTTTGCTCTCTTTTTGCTCTCTTCCTCTTTTTTCCTCTTTTTTCTTTTTACTTTCTCTTTTTTTCTTTTTCTCTTTTTTCTCTTTTTTCCTCTTTTTTCTTTTTTTTTTCTTTTTTTTTCTCTTTTTTTCTCTTTTTTTCTTTTTTTTCTCTTTTTTTTTCTCTTTTTTTCTCTTTTTTTTTCTTTTCTCTTTTTTTTTTTCTCTTTTTTTTTCTCCTTTTTTTTTCTCTTTTTTTTTTTCTCTTTTTTTTTTTTCCTCTTTTTTTTTTTTCTCTTTTTTTTCTCCTTCCCCCCTCCCCCCCCCCTGCCCCTCCTTTGCATAATTGGAAACTTAACCTGGAACACAATGTTTTATTTTGGGCACTTGAAGGGATATGGAGATGCTGAACTGCCCACGCTGCCGCCGCCCCTGCTGTTGCCCTTGCTTGGCAGCCCTCCTTCCTTAGGCTGCTTCAGCTTCGGGGCGTGAGGTTTGATTCCCTCCTCTGCAGCCTGGCCGAAGTGCCAGGGGAGGTCGCAGGCCAGGGCTGGGTTAGGACGAAATTCAGAAATAAGGGCAAGCTCCCTCCCCAGCTCCCTTCCTGCCAACGTCAGCCTGAAGCCACCAACAGTTCAAATTGGTGGGGCTGCTCTTGCCCACATCGACTGAGCATCCCACCACTCTGTTTTGGTTTTTGTTTTTTTGGTTTTTTTTGTTTTTTTTTTTTCGTTTGTTTGTTTTGTATTTTTTTGTTTGTTTGGTTGGTTGTTTTTTTTTTGGTTTTTTTTTTTTTTTGTTGTTGTTGTTGTTGTTGGTTTTTTTTTTTAATTAAGGGAACTTTTTTCACCACTATCCTACTTTTTTTTGCACGGGACAAAGACAAGCTCCTCCCTGGCTGGCTACCTCTGAAAGTCTGAGTTGGATTTACTCCTACTTCTCCAATAATTTTACATGTTCTTGCTAGCAGGCCCATGCAAAGCCCGGGCTGGGTTTCCAAATAAGCCCAAACCATTTATAGTTTTAACATCTACAGAACAGTTGTGGCTCCTGATCACAAGCTCACCCCTTTTCACTCGGCCAAGAAACTACATCTTTTACATAAGAACGTTTATTGACAGAAATACATGATGCTTTCAAAATATATTTGTAGGAAAACGCAAGAATAATCTCTACAATCCAGTTCCTCAGTAAATTCCAGTGTAAATCAGACTCCTGTCCCCGTGAGAGATGCTGCTATACAGTACGTAAGAGCTCTAGTATATGTGCAAGGTTCAGCGGGAAGCCGCCGTGGGGAGTCGGTTCTCCTTCTGCAGTCCCTTATGGATTTATGTTTTCTGCTGTACGTCTTCTGTAGGCAACGGTCACAGTATCCACCTGGGCAGTTGGGTCGTGGCACTGTGAGCGGGAGAGAAATGGTTCTAAAGTATTTACACGTTCCTTGTGAATCTGAAAATAGAAAAGTCTCTTGCAAGGACATCTGAGCTGCTTGTGGAAACTCTCACCAAAAGGTAAGAGCAATAATCTCTTTGTACAACATGTCAGATGTTAAAGCTGGTTTGTGGGGGGAGAAGAGGATGTGCCGGAAAGGGAGGGGGGGTCGGGGAGGGTGGAAATGCCTGGGTAGATTTTTTTTTTTTTTTAAATTGTTTTTTGTCTAACAATTATGGCTACAGTCTATGAAGGGAAGGATTAAGGCCAAAGATGCTCATCACTGCATTTCCTACCTGATTTTTTTTTTTTTTTTTTTTTTTTTTTTTTGCAGAAAGAATGTTCTCAACATAAAAAACGTACTGTTTTTCTCATGGAAATAGTTCTTTAAATAGGGGAAGGAAGATCTACTATAAAATATTAGTGGTTTAAAAATATGGTGTCTGGAAAAATAAATAAATGTACAATTCCTATTCAAATATAAATCACTATAAGCACTTGCTGAGCAGTTAGTATCTTCACTGGTCTCTGCTCGGAAAGATTTAAGGTTGCTTGATCTCAAGCCTTTGTAGGGTTCTCTTGGAAAGTCTTTGGACCTGATTCATTAAAGCACTTTGGCATCTCTTGGCTGGGAAGGGGGATCTTTAGGCACATGCCCAAACCCGACTGTCTGGAGATGCTCTGCCAGGGGTGTCCTTACGGCAACAGCAGCCTCGGCAGCCAAAGCCTCGCTGCTGCCCCGTGTTTTCACAGCATTTATTTTCTGTGGAAAGAAACGGGAGGTCACCGACCTGCTGATCATCTCTCGGGGCAGCTGGGAAGCGAAGGCGCTCACAAAAACAGTTGCAAATGCCGAGACTGGTCCTTTGAGCCTCGCTGCGATGTTAAAGAGCTGAACTTGATGCTGCTGGAGTGGGGACAAAGCCATGGCACGGGGTTATCTGGGCAGGAGGTGTTTTCCTGCTTTGTCTCGAATTTTGATTCCCTACCAGCCTGGCCTTTAGCTTTTTCTTCTCTTTTTTTTTTTTTCTTTTTTTGTTTTGTTTTGTTTTTTTTTTGTTTGTTTGTTTGTTTTTTTTTTTTTGTTTTAAATTCACCCCCCTTCCCCCTTCCAAAATCATTTCCCCATAGTGCAGTGCACAGGTAAGCGAAGTGTGCTGAATACATTGCTAATGAATAGCAGGAATATTTACATACAAAAATATATAGGTTTGAACACTTCAAAATCTGCCCTTTGGTGCAGGAGAGAAGGGAGAAGAGTCAGTCCCTTTGAGATGTATCTTCGGCCAGCTGATGTCCTGGGGCTGAGCAAACCACCCCCCACCCTCTCCTTCGTGCAAACTCCACCAGGACTGACCCGACCTGGGTTTCTCCAAGCTTTCCACTGCTCAGCTCTGCTTCTCCCCTTGTCAAGGGCAGCCGTGGGGAGCGGCTCCCCATCGTGTTGACCCGGTGGCAGAGCCCAAAGGAAATCACCCCACCGTGGGTTGGTGGGTACAGGGTTTATGGCAAGCAGGGGGAGGAGGAAGGGCTGTGCTTGGGCATCGCTCTTCCTCTGCAGCTCCTCTGGCTTGCCGAGGGCTTGGGACCATCCTCTGGTGCTGGGAGATGCACTTGCCCAAGTGACCTTCTGGCCCTCTCCTCTTCCCCACGTGCTGGAGGATGGAGCCCTGCTCTGACCCCCCGCCTCTGCCGGGGCTGAGCTGCTTCACCAAAGCCAGAGCGAAGGTGTGAAACCCTCCCCATCCTTTTGGAGCTGTGATAGGGAGTAGAAAACCAGGAATGGCCTCAGTTCAACCACTTTCTGCTCCTGTATGTTTTTCTTGTCCTCTCTAAAGAGGGAGACCTGGACAAGAGACCAAAGGCTGCAGGACAAAGCTCAGTCCCAGCTTCGCTTCTGAGCTGAAAATTTCTTTGCAGGTCTGTTACTTTACTGGCTTTTGAAGAAGAGCTTGAGAGTGTGGACTGAGCTTATAAACCTCGTGGGGAGGAAACGCCGCGGGCTGTACCGATGGAAAACCCTGAATATCACCAAGCTACCCAGCTCCTGCTTCTGTCCCTCTTTTATCTCTCCTGCTGCTCACACAGGAGAACGTGACCACAAAAATCAGAAACGGTCACGGTGCACGTAACCCATGGTCTCGGGGAAGGATGGATGTAGGCTGTGAGATGCTGCCGCGTAATTACCGAAAGGCAATCAACGCTCCTGTAAAGGAAAAGCAGCAACAGAGCTGGCCTGCGCTGGAGCTGGGTTTCTGCACCACGAAACCCCCCAACCTCGTGTCTGGGCTAGCGACCGGGCATCTCTCCTGGTCTCACTAAACCCTTCCTAGGAGGAATGAGCTCGAGGACCGTGACTCAATTTTCCTCTCCCTCCCCTTCGCATCAGTCCAAGAAGCTGCTGCACCTCTCCCGCTCTCTGACCCGACGGGTCCCGCAGCTGGCAGGGGCGTGGGACTGAGCACCGCTCGGCACTGCTGCATCCGTCCCATCCGGGTCTGGATGCCTCCGTGTGCCTGTGCCACGGCGCGGGGCTCTTGTGCGTTTTAGCCGGCAGTTTGCGGCGAGAGGATGGAGACGGGATTAAAAAAAGGAACAGGCTGTTCCGGCTTTTTTTCTGCTCAATACCTGGGCGTTTCGTGTCAGGGAGGGCAGAGCAATGACTAAACTGTGTGGGCCAGAGGATTTTTCTAGCTCTAATTGCCCGACGCCAGTTTGCTGTTTGGGAGTTGCGCTCCTTCTCCCGTCCTATTTACGTGTATTTCTTTTTAGTTTTCGAGTGGCTCGATAGCTGGAGGATGCGGTTGGCGTGGTCGGCCGCAGGACGGGAGGGGACGCGCTCAGGGGAGACGCCAGCAGCTCTTCTGGAGCTAAAGCCACCCCCTTCACCCACGGTTGGTCAGGCCTGGCGTGGTAGGTCCTGCTGAGAGCCCGCGGGGGATGGAAGATGCTCGTCCAGATGCAGCCACCACGGTGGCTTGTGTTGACGATGCACCCCAGAGGTGTCTTCTCATGTCCCTTCCTCTTCCATCCTGCACCCCACGTGGTGGCATGAAGGGCCATGATTAGTTCATCAAGGGATTTTCCGGGGTTTGTTGGGAATTTTGCCTTGTTTTGGAGTTGTGTGCGCGTGTGTGTGGGGATAATGTGGGTTCTTTTTCAGGGGGTGGTCGTCGTTTTTTTGCTTGATAGTTTTGTATCCTATAAATGCGTGTCCTCCTCTTCCTCCAGGTCCTCCTTCATGAGGGTGTCGAGAGGAACGATCCAGCTGTCCCCCAGCTCACCGTTGAGGTTCACCTTCTTCTCCTGCATTTCAGAGGAGGTCTCCATCACCTCCAGTGTGGGGTTATCGTGGTAGCCATTCTCCATTGTCTGCAGCTCCTCGGTCAGGCGCTGCTGCGAGGGAAGAAAACCCAGAAAGCCCCATGAAAAACAGCCTGGCCGTGCCGTGTGTGACACCTCAGGCCCTTCACCTCCCAGCCAGCTGCGGCCGCTGCCCGCTATAGATGTGTATAACTACACCTAGAGACTTTCACAGTGAGGCTGGGGGCCGCAGACAGCGCCAGCGCCGCGAGGGGATAGCAGGGCAAGAGAGAGACTCTGCTAATGGTGGGAGGGAGGAAAGAGCAGCCAGAGACGTGGAAAACCTCCAGGAGCAGCTGCCAAATTCAGCCTGGCCCTGACTTGGTGTGTCCCCCCGACCCCGGGACCCTGGGAAGAGGCTGAGCATCCCTGCCTCACCTCATCCCTTCCTCCCAGCTCCTGTCTCGTGAACTTGACTCTGTTCTTCCCCTCACCTTTCTGCCCTCCCCGTCCCTTTTAAGCTGCATTATTATTATTATTATTATTATCATTATCATTATTATTATTATTATTATTATTATTATTATTATTATTATTATTATTATTATTATTATTATTATTATTATCATCATCCTTAACCGGTGGGCAGATCCCACCCTGCAGATGCTGCCCTCCCCACCCCACCCCACCCCCACCCCCCCATTTGCTCCTCCATAACCATCATCCCTCCTCATTCTGCAGCTCTTGGTGGAAACCAGGCAAGGAACGGTGAATCGGGCACTGTGTCATCCCTCTCCTTTGGCACACCAGGCTCTCATCCCCTGGCAGACCCCCCAGCCCCTCTTAATTTTGCGTTCACCATTCTGGCTCCTTCATCCCTGTCCTGACCCCGAGGGATTCACCAGGGAGCTGCAGTTTTTGGGGAACGCAGGTCTTGCTGGGCACCTCTATTAAAATCTGCCTGGATTTACAGCTTGATCTACTCTGGCGCTCCTAATAAATGTCAGGAGGCAGGCGTGGGAGGGAATCCACAGAGGAGGAAAGGGATGGAGAAGCAAAAACCGCTAGCAGGGGGGCTGCAAAGGTGCTTCTGGGGGTTCCCTGGGTGGGTGGCACGGGGTGGGGGGGGGGCTGTGGGCAGGGGAGGAGGGATGCTCAAAAGCAGCGGAGGCGCCTGGGCTCTCCCAGGGGCTGTTTCACCCCGGGGGGGGTTGTTGCTGCTACAACCCCCAGACGGATGGATGCTCGGGCAGCGCTTTTTCCCGCTGTGGCAAGGCACCCCCACCCCCCCCCCGCCGTGCAGCAAGGGGAAGAGGTCTTTAAAGCTGGGCTTTAGTAGGCTTTAGTCCTGTTAAAAGCTACTGAACCCTACCAAGCACGGGGGGGGGGGAGTGAGAGCTGGGGGTGTTATGGATGCGGCGCCCGCCCGTCCGATCCCTGGGTTGGAACTCACATTAAAGATCAGGGCCACATGTCCATCATCAAACCCGGGGAGATCAGGGTGGATGTGCTGGTTATTTCCAAGGTAAAACAAGAGCAGGGTTTAAAAGGGGAGAGGGGGGAGGGAAAGTTGGAGAAAAATAAAAATAATAAAAAAAAAAAAAACCAAAACAAAACAAAACAACTTTCAAGTCATTTTTGGAAAAGAAGCAGGAGGAAAACAAACGAAACCACCCAAATGCAAATCCAGAAAGGAGAAATGAGTTTGATTTTTCTAAAACTCTATCGCAACTGCTTGAAAAAAAAGATATTTTTCCATGCTCTGAGCAAGAGCTGTACTGAAGAACTGGCATCCCTTGCTTTGGTTTTGCTGCCTTACCCTGTGGCTGGTGGGTATTTACCTCCAGAGCATCCAGCCAGGGCTGGTACCTCTTCCTCTGCACCATCTTGCTTGAGGGACACGCATTCCCATCACTAAAAATGCCTTATTTCTATCTGTTTTCTGAACAATACAGGGCACAAGTGTTACGCTTCTCCCTGTCCCTGCTGGGATATTTTTCACCCTGACTAGGGAGATTTCAGCTGAGGGATGGCCTGGCTGCTAAACCCTGTAAGCTCCAAGGGGATCAGAGGGGACAAATATCTATCGAGGTCTTGCATCTTCCCCCCCACCTCCTCCACTCCTGAAAAATCAAGCCTTGGTTTGCTCTTCCCTGCCTCCTATGTTTGTCTCTGTTAGACAGCAAACATTTAAAGCAAAGGCTGCTTTATCCCTCACCTTCACGCAGCTCCTGGCCTGCGGGGCAGAGGTTGGGACTCCCCCCCCCCCCCCCCCCCCCAGAAGGGTGAACAGCTTTGGGAGGAAACGATGTGAAGTAGGATGCAGGGGTTTGCTTCTCCATCGAGAGAGTGTTTTACCCTAATTGTGTTATTTATCCTCGTTTTCTTTCTTCCCCCTTTCTATTGCTGTCTCTCCTCTGGAGCTAAGTCCTCAGCAAGAGCAGCAGGGGCTGATGTAAACCTCGGGTACGTGGCAGAGCTCTCCCCATCGGTGCCGCAGGGCGTGGGAACGGCCAGTTCTTGCAGGTGGATGCTACGCTAAAATCACCCAGAATTGCTTCCCGAGATAATTTTTTTTTTTTTTTTTTTTTCCCCCCCAATGCCTGTTCTGCCTTAAATCCTGCTGCTGCTGCTCTGAAATTTGGCCCTGGCCCAGCTCTCCTGAAGGCTGAGCCGTGCGGCGTACGGCATCAGTTCCCTCCTGCAGCTGCTGTCTTCCTGCCCTGTGAGAAGCCGTGGGCTCCCCGCAGCCCCTGGCACCCCCTGGGAAGGCACCGGGGTGATGCTGGGCACCCAACCCTGCTCCCTTACTCATAAAAGTATTTTAAGAAATTTTTTTTTTTTTTGGGGGGGGGGGAAGTGGGGATATAGACGGGTTTCAAAGGGAGTTTTGGGTTGAGAAAGCCTTACTTGTCAAGATCCTGACCCCAGGATGCTGCTCAGCTGCCCCGTGCCCTGGGTGGCAGTGGGGATGGGTGCTGCTTGTCGCTGTACACTCCCCTGCCCACCCCTCATTTCCCTGGTTTTCATCCTGGCTGCCTCCCCCCCCCCCCCCCCCCAACATTCCCAAAGGGCAGCTCCTGCCTCTCCGGAGCATCCGCAACACTTGGGGCACCCCTCGAACGACACTCAAGGGTGGTGCCAGCTGGGCAAGCCAGGATGTCTCCGCCAGCAGAGATGGCAACGGTGCTGATCTTCGTCTCCTGAAGATGCCTCTGGGACAAAAAACTCTCAGGGTACTTGTCCCACCCCCTTCCCACCTTACCTGGTCCTTCTTTTGGGAGAAGCGCTGGTGGCAGCAGCCGTAGATGGCCGTGATCAGCAGCAGGGAGCCGGCCAGGGTGATGATGGTGATGATCAGGGGCGTGCTGAACTCGTCGTTGATTATTATCTCCCTCTTCGTTTCGTTGTAGGTGATGTTGACGATGCCGAGCTGCCACGGAAGGGACGGGTCAGGCCCCGAGGAGGGCTTCCCGTGCCACCCACCTTGGGGGACAGCCACGGGGGAAGCCACACTGTGCTCAGGGACCCGCTTACCTCCTCTAACTTGTCCTTCTGCAGCTTCTCGAGGACTTTTTCAGGGTCCAAAGGGACTGGGGGAAGAAAGAGGATGCGATGAGCACAAGGGTTGGGGGGGCAGGTTGTGCCACCGTCGATGGGGTGACCCCTTTCCTAGACGAGGTGGATGGAGATGTGTGGGCATGAAGCCAACCCTTGGAGGTGCCTCCACAGCCAGACAAGGAGCCGGGACCTCTTCTTCTGGAAAGAGGGGACAGTCCCAGCGACCCCCAGCCCCCACTATCCCCCAGCCCTGGGCTGCGCACACCGTGGTGGGGGTCTTTGCTTCAGTGGGTGATTTACAGGCGATTCAGCCCCTGCCCTGATGATGATGAGGAGGAGGAGGATGGAGCTCAGTCCTTCCTCCCCCTCGTGCTAGGGCAGCGTGAGGTCTCCATCCTCCCTGCACCCTGGTGCTAAAGCAACATTTGGGGAGCCCTGAGCTGAGCTGAATTTCCCCAAAGGGCTCTGACGTGGGCAAGAAACACCCTTCTGTGGTCTCCTGGGGAAAGATTTGAACTGGGCACTGGATTTTAACCACTTGGGAGGAATTTTTCCTCCTGGTGACTGGTCCCTGCCTTGACTCATGGGTGAGAGAAGGATCTGGTGCATTCACTGGGGAGCAAAGGTGATTTCTGGGGTCTTGGTGCCTTTCCTGACCCGCTGAGATGTGGCAGCCCGAGGAAAGGAGCCCCTTGTCCAAGCTTGAGCAGACCTGAGCCAAGCCTCAGGCCGCATCCCTGTGCCAGGGTCCCCAATGCCAGCCCCATCCCAGGCAGGATGGTGGGATCATACTCACGGTGCACAACCACCCACACGGCCCAGCACTGGGAGCGGGGCTCGCAGGAGGTCAGCGTCACCGTGCACGTCTCCCTGCTGGCGTTGAAAGTGTGCTGGCCCGTCGAGCAGAAGCTCTCGAAGAAGGAGACTTTGCTGCTGGCGATCCTCCACTCAGCCTGCAAGGGACAGCAAGGGGTCAGCAGTGTCCCCGCCACCACCCTCTGTTACCTGGGGACTGCCGAGGAGCATCCCGCCCCGTCACCAGGGATGCGGTGGCCGTCCCCCTCCTCCCCCAGCCCTCTGCACCGCCGGCCCTCCCAGGGAACAGGAAAAGTTTAAAAGTAGTTTCTTTATGAGAAGCTGAGCTCTTGGCTGCCGTTCCTCCCCGGCCTTATCTGAGAGCTGCAGCTTTTGGCGTTACGGGAATGGCAGGTCCCAGAGGGAAACTGGGCTGGGGGGAGGCTGAGGGGCCACGGTGGGAGTGGGACAGGGCTGTGCGGCCCCCCTTTGCCCCCACGGGCCTCTGCAGTGCTCCCACCACCCGCATTTCTACCCTCTGCCCCCACCAACACACATCCCTGTTCTCCCGAGAGCTTCCCCAGGGCTCTGGGGCTCTGCAGAAGCAGGAGAAAGTGTTTTGCTTTCGGATAAACTGGAGCATCCCCGGAAGGGTTAGCCTGGACAGCACGGGAGGGATGGTAGAGGGGGGTGGGGGGCGCCCATGTCCCCATTTCCTGAGGCTTTTTCGATTCTGCTCGATGCTTCGTAGCAGCTGGGAGCTCACTAAGGTAGAGCTGCTCACCCTTCTGCATGCACAGGTCCTTTGTGGAAAAGTCCTCCGTGGCAGACTGAAACGAGGTGGCAGGCAGCACGTGCCCTGCCTGGGAAAAGCTCTGCTCCTGCCTCCTCCAACACCCCAAACCTTCCCCTCCCTCTGCAACACCGTCCTCCCCGGGTCCCGCTCACGCCGATGCATCCCGCTTCCTCCACTGCAAGGGCGGGAGCCACCCGGCCGAGGAAGGCACCTAATCTCACCCCATCTTATCTAAATATTTGGGAAGCGGCGGCGGGAGACAGGATGCACTTGCTGGGGCGGAAGACCTGGCCTGGGCACGACGTGAGGGTGAGCTCAGCATCGTGAGGCCCCGGTTGTCCCAGGGAACCGCTGCTGGCCCTCGCCTGTCCTTTCGCTTTGCACGGGGAAGAAACATCCTCCAGGCCCCTCTGTTGAGTCCGCAGCATCCTGGCTGCATCCCCGGGAAAAGGGCTGGATGGGAAACCTCCTCCCAGCCCTGTGCCAGGGCAGCCCAGGGGCAGCAAGGCGAGACCTCGGCAAGGCAGCAGCCTCCAGAAAGCTCATCCCCAGTGGAACAGGGAGGAGAGGGTTACGGCTTGGTCGGGGCGATGTTTTTATCATCTTCGGACGCTGGGTTGTGCTCCTACGCTTTAAATGTCCTGCAGTTTATCAATCCCTGCCTGCGCAGCATTTTCTGATCGTCAGAGGCATGAAAAGCCTCTCTGCTGCCTCCCTGCATCCTCTTCCCCCAGGTTCTGCCGCAGCTCTGCCTTCCCCCAGCCCTCAATAACCCACCTTTCCTCCTACCACCCCATGGGGGGAAAAAAAAAAAAAAAAAAAGACAGACCTTTAAAATGCTTTTTTTTGTGGGGGAGGGAAATTGGACATGAAGCTAAAACGCAGCTGAGCACAGAAGCACTTTGCTGCCGGACGGTGAGCAGTGCCTAAACCCCTTTAGAGGCTGAACTAGAGGGATTTACCCTTCCCAGGGTTGGAGAGGGGCACGGTAAGGCCCGCAGGGATGCCCCGGAGGTGGTGCCACGGCCCCGGCAGCTCTCCCCTCCCGCTGCCGGAGCCGCTCGCATTCCTTGGCTGGAGTTGACAGGCGCTGCCGGGCAGCTCGAATCCGGTTCCCACACTGGCGGGGACCTAAAACTAACATCCCCGAATGAGGTAACAGCACTTGAGTCAACAAACCACCCCCGCCAGCTGGATGAGGCGAGGGGGACCATGACCCTGCTCGGTAAGGGGGACCCTCCGCCTGCTCCAGGGACTGTCCTGCTGTCCCCGGACTGTTGGGTGTCACACAGCAAATTCCCTCGGACACCTGGGTGCTGGCCCGGGTGGTCCAGTTGTTGCTTTTACAGCCTCTGGCTGGAGTGGGTTCTGGTGCTCCCCAGCGTCCTCTGACTCAGCTCGCTGGGCACATCCGCATCCCAGTTAGGGGCACGCTGGAGGATCCCAGGGCTGGACCCGTGGGAGCTGGCCACAGCGTTGTGTGGCTCAACCACAGCTTGGGGGACAACAGCCACCTCTGACTCTGTCAACTCGTGCTTCACCTAATGCATTTTGGGGTTGGGATGAGGATCAGAGCATCCATCCATCCATCCATCCATCCGTCCATCCTTCCATCCATCCATCCATCCATCCATCCATCCATCCATCCATCCATCCATCCATCCATCCATCCATCCATCTGTCCATCATCCATCCATCCATCCATCCGTCCATCCATCCATCCATCCATCCATCCATCCATCCTTCCATCCATCCGTCCATCATCCGTCCATCCGTCCGTCCATCCATCCATCCATCCATCCATCCATCCATCCATCCATCCATCCATCCATCCATCCATCCGTCCGTCCGTCCGTCCATCCGTCCATCCGTCCATCCATCCATCCGTCCATCCGTCCACCCACCCATCCCAAGGCTGGAGCACCCCAGTCAGACAACGAAAACCTAACTGAAGATACACTTGTGAACTGGACCTTAGGAAAGTCATCTTATGGAATACAAGGCATCAAGCTAATAAACCTTGTTAAGAAACTCATTAAGATCCTGCTGTAATCAAAGGAAGGAGAAGGGGCAAAAGGGAGGGTGGGGGAACATGGACAAAACTGTTCAGTGCTGGTTAAAAGCATCACCCGAAGAGGAAGGATGCTGGGAACCAACCAGCCCATACAATACCTTTGATCCACAAAGTGGTACCAACCATTTGGCTTTTCTTTTTAAGATTTACAGTTTGAGGGTTGGGTGGGTTTTTTTGTTGTTTTTTTTGTTTGTTTGTTTGTTTGTGTTTTTTTTTTTTTTTTTTTTAATTTTTAAATTTACTGTAGCTAGCGGAACTGAGGTGCAGCGGGGTGTGGTGCCTGCAATTCCTGGGTTCAGTCCCGACTGTTTTGCTGGGGTCCCTGCATCGCCTGTGCCGCCCCGTAAGCCCAGCTATGCCCGGGGTGGGCTAGTCTGCGTGGCCCTCTCCCCTGCCACGTGTGATCTGGACACGTACCCCACCACCAGGCCCCCATGTTGCCCTTGATGCTTCCCCAGCTTCTCCCTGGAGCTGAGCTTTTAGCACAATGCCCCCCCGACTCCGGCTCGTTCTTGCGGGCCAGGATTGGAGCCGTTTCTGGAACACTTCTCCTTATAGCGCACACTTTCCTGTTTTCCCACGGGTTGCAAAATGCAAAGGATTTTTTAACTTTGCTGTCAAGATTTGGCTAGACACTTGTTTACCGGGCCTACAAAGCAGGGAAACCAGATAGTGCCATTTCTCTGTTATCTGCTCGGCTTGTGAGGCATAAAATTCGTTGCAATTTTCAGGAATATGCTGAGTGGAAAGTTAGCGGCAAGCGAGTGGGAGGTGTCCTTGGCAGCCGAGGCGAGCGATGCTATGGGAGGATGCGCCCTTGCAGCCTTCCTGCAGCTGTTTCGAGGCGTAACTGGCATTTTGTACTAACAATGCTTGGGCTCGTTATTGTGCCCAGAGGAATCTAAGGGGAGCCGGGCGGCAGACTCGCTGGCTCGCCAGCTCCAGCGCGCCATCGCCCAGCGGAGCGGGCAGAGAGGAGCGGTGGAGGATGCCGAGCCGTGATGTCCACCTGCCCCTCAGCTGGCCGGCGCGCCGCCCTGCACCAGCACTTCCCAGTCTTGCCATCCCCGCTGCCAAAAAAGCCTCCTGGCACAACTCCAGCCAAGCCACAGGGAGGGCAGCAGCCCTGCGCAGCTCACGCTTGCGCCCAGGAGGAGGAAAGCATTCAACACCAGCACGGTCATCAGTCGCCCGGGTGTTTTAGGCTCCAAAATTAGATTTTTGTCAATCTGATGAAATGTTTTTATACATTCAATATAAAATTTGACGAGAAGCCTTCCCAGCGTGGCCACGGCGTGTTGCACAAAGCAGGGCAGGGGATGCTCTCAGGAGAGGTTGTCCTCCTGTGGCATCTGGGCCACAGGCATCATGGTAATAGGGTCCCTCCTCGGAGTCATCCTCAGCGCTACGGGCAGCACGGCTAAGAACATCATCATTTCTGCAGGTGTGCGGGCAAGCAGCATTTACACCCAGCAGCAGGCAAACCAGGAAGGTGATGACCATGAGATGTCAGCAGACGGGCGCTTCCCCTTCCTTAGGAGCACTGGGGGTGCTATCGGGAGGTCCAAGCCCTCTCCAGGGCTGCCAGGTAGGGCCACCACCAAGCCACAGGGAATTTAAAGAGCTGCTGTGGTCAGTAGCAACGCTCGTGCTTATCTTAGCGTGCACCTCAAGGGGTTTTACGAGCACAGTGTGGCTTCACTTTGCGTCTCACCACTGCACGGTGAAGTCGGGTCAGTCCATTTTACAAATGGGACAGCAAAGGCTCATCGACCTGGGCAGCTACTTCTGATGTTGTGCAGCGTGAGCTATGAGCAAGTCCCTGAAGTGCTGATTTCCCAATGCTTGCGCTGCCTTGGCAGTGCTGAGATCCAGAAACCAGAGCATTACAATGCCAACCCCCCCCCGCCCCGAGACCTACCCACAGCTCAGATACAATCACTCTGTCAAGATCTCACCAGCCATGTGGTGTTGTCTCTTCCTCTTGGTCATAAACTTAACACTTCAGCCCAATTAGAAGTTAACCAGTATATTGCCTCTTCCCAGTTACAGGAAACTCATAGTTTCCACAGGAATCATTTTGAAGGTGGGTATCCCTCAGAAAAGCCAGCAGACAGTACCCACCCACCAAAAGAAGGGGTCTTGGTGTACAGTCTAAGATTGGACTTGCCTTTCCCCAACCTTGGCACTGCATTTTACTACTCCCTGGTCTCGTAGAGGGTCTGAAACAAATGAAATGGAGTTTTTTGCTCTCGCTTTAGGGTTCTACGAGAGCTGATTCAGCAGCGAGGTGCACAGTGAGTCTCAAACTCCAGGCTGCTGCACTTCCCAGTGGCTCTGCAGGCAGATGCCACCCCACCCCAGCTGTGAGGTTGCAAGTTCTCACCAAGCACCCAACAGCTGTGGAGGAACGCTCGGGTTTTGTGATGAACTTCTGACCCCTCTGCAAAGGCAAGAAGCTTTCCCGTTAGCCTTTGCAGAGGGAAAGTTTTACCCTCTAAAATTTCCCATTGCTCTTTTTCTGAAATCTGGGTGGGCTCAGCTGGTCCTTCTACTTGAAGAAGACCACATGGGCCTCTTCTCCCGCCACATCCCCCACGGGAAGCTACTGCTGAGTGTGGGTTTGCATTTACCATTTTACACCCCAAAAGCGGTTGCATCTTAATTTGATGAAATTACTCTCATCTCTGTAGGCTCACGTGCTCAGAGTACCACAGGTTAAAAGCTGATCTCCAACAGCAACACAGCTGCTAATCCTACATAGAAGTCCAAAACGGTGGTACTTACACAGGTTTTAGCTTCTTTCAGATACATGGTAGGCCATCTATTTTGCTGCTCCTGGTCTTTACAGATGACCTGGAAAGACAGAAGAGAAGCAACTCTCAAATCGTTGATATAGGTTGGAAGGACAGTTGGTCACCAATACAACAAGATCGCCCCAAGCCAGGAGACCCCCCAGCCAAAGCTCTCATCCATTTTATGGAAATGAGACAGGGAGCCCTTCACTCAATCTTCTATATGTGGAAAGGATTTTTCACAGATAACTGACATGGTTGCTAATGCACTTCCCAAACCAGGCTTAGGATTTGCAGTATGGGGTAAAGCAGGAATGGGCTCAGGTAGTAGGAAGATCCATGCCAGTGGGCCACAATGCAGTTCCGCCCTACAAAAGACAAGCAGCTAGAAGCAGAATCCTCTTCCCTCCTTCCTAGCACTGGGATTTTTAGTTATCCTGGCTTGTGTTTTGAGACCTCCTATGCTCCCGAATCATTTTCTGCTAATATCGTCCATGTGCAGCTTATGCTGAATTGTGGTCTTTGCCCTCTCATCAAGTCCAAGTCCACCCCAAGGCAGCTTCTGCTCTCCATAATGCTTCCCTCTCTCTTCCCCAATTTCGCTTCTTCCCTGTTCAGCACCCAGACCATAATGCCCATCACTTCCATCCTCCATGTATCTTCACTGGAAAGCTACAGGAGAAAGGAGTTGGCCTAGTTGACCTTTAAACTAGACGACCTTCTAACCCAAACCATTCTATGATTCTGTGATCTAGAAATATTTTGCTGCCTCATGTTTTCCTAAGGCAGATCCCTCTGACACAAACACGCGCAGGGAGAAGGGCTGCAGACTTTGCACGTACACGGGATGCCAGCTAAAAATTAACAGACACAGCTACGAAGTGCCCACCTTCCCGTGGGTGTCATTACCTCATTTTGGAAAGAAGAGTTAGGGTGCTGGTGGCCAGGACTGCTGCTCACTGTCTGGTCCCCTGGGGCTGGGGCTGATGGCTGTGCACTGGCAGGGCTCTGGTCAGCACTCGCAGGTGTGGTTGACGTAGATCTGGTGTCACAGCTTCTCTGGTCTGGGTCCCCAGTATACACCAAAAAACAAGCAGACAGACACTGATACAATATAGAGGATACAGATGATACAGCTCCGCCCGTGAGCGACTGAAAATAAGTTTTTAGCTCTAACCCTGCCTTGAAGATCATTGCGTCAAAGATTGGAGAGGCTTTTTTTTTTTTTTTTTTTAATTAACTTTGATACAGAGAAAATATTATTGTTGATTCTATTTTCTGCTGCTGAAACCCATCAGGCTGCTCTGGAGAGATGAACCCAAAGGCTATGATGGCTGTGCGTTGGTAGCTGGATAGTCATTTAAAGAAGGAGTACTGCGGGGTAAATGGGACGGCCCTCATTTCACATATCTGGGGGTGTCTTCCACGGGGGTTTCTACAACAGAGGTAGATTATCTGAGCTGGCGACCCAGGAGCTCCCAGTGAATGGAGCTTATTCTGCAATTTCACTGACAACTGCACCCACCTCTGTTAGGAGGGGTTGAAGAGTCATAACCTCTGTGGACTGCATCTCCATCAGCTATGGAAGAAGTCCGGGGTTAGAAGTAGTGCCTGATATCATGGGAGACAGCCTGGGGTGTCCTGCCCGCCTGCTATTCCAGAAGGGCTCACCTCAGATCACCTCAGATGCTTTTGTTAAGGTCTGTAGCATCTTACGGTTTCTTGTGCAACGGGAGTAGTGCAAGAAGTGTAGCAGGCTCCTGCCTCCCCAAATCCTTTTGAAGGAATGGATCTCCATCCCTGGGTTCCTAACTTTTCCTTAAATGGTGACAAAGAGAATTAAAACGCCACATCCTGTTCACAGCCTGTTTGCTTTTGGGACTCCTGCATCTTCCACAGAAAAGATGAGGACTATTTCTCTCCCAGACACATTCTGAAGGCTTCAGGAGAGAATTAATGTCAAAGCTTTCTGTTTGTCTTGCATTCTCTCACCTATTTATTAAATAGAAAGGGGTTTTTAGGCCTATTCATGCTCAATGATTGAGGTCAAACTTGAACTAGCATAATTTCATGTATCATCCTTTAATGGAGAACAGTTCTGTGGAGCAGGAAGGGAAAGAAACATCCTTCATGAAGATACCCATTTCACCTCCTCATGCCTGCTAACATGCTCAAAACATGATTTAGGTGAAGCCAGTGAAGATGGTCTTGCATTAAGACCTTGGGCCATTTAGTGATGCTGACAGCTGGAAGGCTGAGGGGAATGGAGATGGTTTTTTGAGTGGCTTCTGTATTGGAGGTAACTGGAAATCAGGTCAAGAGCAACGTTCTCCAGAGGAAGATAATGAAGGGCTTCAGTGTCATCACAGCTTTTATTCAGAACCAAATGTGAGCTGAACCCACAATCCCACCCAAGTCTGGAAGGCTCCATGAAGCCCTCACATTCCCACAGTGTGATTACTCCCCATTAAATGCTACAAGGCAAAATTCCAATGGGGAGCCTAAACTGTGCCTCAGCAGGACACTTATGAACAAACATGACTCCATAAAGACCCAGAGGTCTAGAGAAAACATATTAACGGTGTTCAGCAAGAGCCTAAACACCACGTGGACACTCACAATGCTGCTTAGACAGAAGTCAGCAGCCAAATCCCCTGCAGCAATGATGAATATCCTCCCTAACTGCTTCGACTCTTTAGAGGTTGTAGACTCAGAGTTTAGCCACAAAATCTCCTTAGTCATCTAAAGCTTATTTTCTGTGCATGCCCAGACAGCCTTCACTAAGCTGTCAGCCATACTAGGGATCTTCTACAGCCAGCATTTGGGGTGCCATGAATCTGTTTCATCTACTCTACAATGTCAGTCTCCACCTCTGAAGTCATCGCAGCTGGCTCCCTTTTGCAGTCACTGAAGATCGAGTCATTGCAGTTGATGGTGCTTTGGGCACGGTTTGGTCCATCCGAAAGCTGATGTCTACACTTTACCAGCTGATTCATGCCTTGAATTTCATGAACTGCATTGACTCAATCTCCACTGATGACAACAGGGACCTAAACACCCAGTTGTCATGAAGACAACCGCACTGGAAAGTCCTAAAATGAGATAAACTGATGGCACCCCATAATGACAGAAGGTGTTTAGGGTAGCCAAAGGAAAAGACCAAAAAGGGCCTCCCATCATGAGAAATCAAGGTTCTTGTCTTCTGGTACCTGCTTCAGGACTCGGCGTGGTGGCTGTCTTTGAGACGTTGTTGATGCTGCCAGGTGGTAAAGGCAGAGATGTTGTACTAGTGGTGGGGAACATGGATCCATCAAAAGGGGTAACCGAAGTGCTGATGTTTCCAGATCCGGTGGAATAGGTCAGTCCTTGGTCTGGAGAAGTGGAAGAAGGGTGAGGCTGCTTGGCAGCAGAGGTGGTAGAAGAGACACAATTGTCCTTGAGCCCAGGGTCGTTCCTTGGCACTCCGGTGCTCTCAGTGGTGCTGGTCAAGTGGTCGGAAGGCTGGCTTGCCTGAGCTTCCATGCTGGCAGAGGATGAGACAGCAGTCCCTAAACCTCCTGGGGTGGCTGAAAGGCTGCTCACAGGAGTGAGCACAGGACTTGCAGTAGTGGTGGCTGTCAAGTTTCCCAAGGTGGCTGGAGGGATAGTCTTCTGGGCAGCAGTGGAGGCTGCAGCAGGGGTGGCTGTTGAGGCTCCAGAACCACTTGAAGAGCTGACCTGCTGAGGTGGTCTGGCTGATGTCATGGGGTCAGGTGGGGGGTTTCCCGGGTTGCTTGTGGAGGTGGACTCTTGAACTTCAGCAAGTGACGTTGAAGGGGAAGAGGATGGGGTTTCCAGCTTGCTTGTAGTGTTGGTCCCTTGAGCACTGGTGGATGGTATCACAGCGGTGGTCTCTGTGTTTCCCAGCTTGCTTTCAGAGGTGGTCTCCTGAACTATAGAAGGTGACATGGTAGAAGTGGGTGGTGGGTTTCCTGTACTGCTTGTAGAAGTGTTCCCTTCTATCTTGCTGGTGTTTGCAGACATGATGATCTGCCCATTTCCTCCTGGGTTTTCAGGAGGTGTCTTTGTATCATCCTGAGATTTGACACCTAGGGAAAAGTAAAAATGCCAAGATAAACTTTGAACTGAGGAAACCATCCTTGGTTTCTACCTACAACAGATATTAGTAGAAATAAACGTTGGCCAGAAACCATGAGTCATTCGCTCAGGGTTTGTTTCATGCTCTATAAACTCATATCAAGTGCCACAGTCCGGTACCACTGTGTCCAGCAGAAAGCAGAGCAGAGGAGGAGGAGGAGATGGAAGACTGAGAAACCTCCACGACAAATGCAATGAAACTCACAGGCCTTCAAATGGGTTGGAGGGTGAGCAGGAGGGCAAGACCTGCTGGTTCCCAGAAGGCAGGTGTCCCTCAGATGGGAGGTGCACCAGCTCCCATGCAAAGTGCTGCAAGTCAGTCCTGAAATAAAGTAGATCCAGCCCTTGTAAGGGGGCAGCCAAGGGATGCACCAAGTGCTCTTTGTCCAACCCCGTTATGAGGATCTCACATGAGACGGTGGTGAGGTGGTGAGAAGTCTCACATAAATAAGGTGACACTTCTGACCATTCTGAAAAGTCATATTAATTTTGAATGTTTAAGATTTGTTTTTTTAATTGTTCACATTTCAATGTTGTTGTTTTTTTTGTTTTGTTTTTTTTTTTTTCCCTCTCAAACTCAGGTGATTACTATGAAAACATCATAAAATAGGCACTCTTGCTTAAATTCACAGAACCAAACCATTGAAGGTGATGGGGCACCGGCCCAGGGTGCCCAGAGCAGCTGTGGCTGCCCCCTCCCTGGAAGGGTTCAAGGCCAGGTTGGACGGGGCTGGGAGCCCCCTGGGCTGGGGGAAGGGGGCCCTGCCCGGGGCAGGGGGGTTGGGACTGGATGGTCTTCAAAGGTCCCTTCCTACCCAAACAGTTCTATGATACTATGAAAATTTGTACACACTGAAATTCCCAATTGGGTGATCTGCGGACACAATATTTATTCTACTTGCTCTGAAAGAATGGGTCAACACTGGACAGAGTATGCAAGTAAATACAAAAAGCATTTACTTAGAGCTGCATTATTTTAATTTTAAAGATGTTTGGCTCAGCTGCCCATTGCAATTTTTATCATCAGTCCACAATCACATGCTTGTTTAGTTCATCATTCTACTATTTTGAAAAGCCTGAGAAAGTCACATAAAAATGTTTAAAGTCATTGTCCACTTTCAAAGGAAAATCTTGAAAAAAAAATAAAGAAAGGATGCATTTAGGAAACAGAGAAGCAAGCCAGGAAAATAAAGGGTTCCATCTACATGTACCACACAAATCCCTAACACCACCACCTGAACCATGAAATTCCCATGTGTTTCTCTATGGTCTTTACCCTGAATTCGCATGTCGCATAGAAATGCTACTTTTATCATGGCTTCTTTGTTTTTGAGGAAATCCATGAAGTATTTCACTGAGAGTTGACATTACCTGAGTGGGAAAAAAGCTCAGTCTCAAAACAAAAGGTTGTCCATTGCTCAGTTATCTCACATTATCATACATAAGAAGGTCTGCAGTTTGGTTTTGAAGAATACTTCAAATTTTCAAATTATGAAGCTGTTTCTCAGTGAGGGATGCACCTGAAGGACAGCTTGCCTCATGAAAGAGAGCTCTCCAACAGCAGAGAGCTCTGCAATGTCCTACAACGCTAAAATGTGGTGTATTCACTACTATACCGGTATAAAACCTTGGGTCCATTTTTCTCTTTGTAACCACTGCAGGAGCTTCATCAATTGCCACGGAGATAATTGCACATGGTAACCACCAGCTCCCTGGGTCATGCTCACATTTACCCCAGGAAAGGTTCGACCAATTTTTCACTTTTCAGGAACCACGGGCTGCACTGAGTCACTTCATCATGGATCTGTCTGGAGTCAGGTCAACAACCTGATTGGGGGGGTGTAGTTTTCTTCCATTTGATGACTGTGCAGAAGAGGGCTATTTTTTTGCCCCATGAAGCACTTCTATATTATTTCCAAACCTCCATAACAGGAGTCACATTTACAAAGTTTGATTTTTAGCCATGTCCTAATGCTACTCTCCAGAGATCTTCGTTCCTCTGTGCTGGCATATCGGCAAAGCATCTTCTCTTACAGAGCCTGTTTATTAGCACTGGTTGTTCTTCACAGATCTGATGAAAGCTCAGGTTTCTGAGATTCGTACTGCTGGGGAAATCTAACCCCACCACGTCAGGACCTGGCATGGTGCAGGTATGTTTGAGACAGGACCTGGGGAGTGGGATTTGGGATGGGGAGGCTGCAACAGGTTTTGGGTCCCATGGGAGCTGCCTTGGAGCAGGGTGGGGTTAGAGGAGGTAGAGAGGCTACAGCTGGGCTCTGCATAGCCATCCAAACAGGGAATAGAGTAGAGTAGAGTAGAGTAGAGTAGAATTAGAATAGGAATAGAATAGAATAGAATAGAATAGAATAGAATAGAATAGAATAGAATAGAATAGAATAGAATAGAATAGAATAGAATAGAATAGAATAGAATAGAATAGAATAATAGAAGAGAATAGAATAGAATAGAATAGAATAGAATAGAATAGAATAGAATAGAATAGAATAGAATAGAATAGAATAGAATAGAATAGAATAGAATAGAATAGAATAGAATAATTATCTTTTCAGTTAGAAGGGACCTACAACAGTCATCTAGTCGGACTGCCTGACAACTTCAGGGGAAATGCAGAGCCAGGAGAAAAGATATGCAGAGCCCCTTCTGAAACTTGGTCTCTATTCCTGTTTCCCCACCAGCTGCTGGGAGCAGCCAATTCCGAAAACACTAAAGACGTGAGTTTAACCGAAACTAGCAGCATGATTTATTTTAGGTAACACTGGGCTTGTGAGAAAACACCTTCACTACATCTGCAGGAGAAGAACTTTTGTGGAGATAAGTCATATTTCCTACAGACTGACCACTATCTGCAGGAGAAGAAGAAGTAAGGAAGAAATACACAGGCATGGAAACCTAAAAAACTCATTTGCAAAAGATAGAGAGTGGGTTTTCATCTAACCACCTCCTTAGCTGTATTATCAACTTTCCTGGCTTGAATCCTCAGTGATGGTTGCACCAAGCTAGAGGCCAGGCATCCAGTTAGCCACAAAATGCATCTATCCCATAAACAGGGCTGCAAAAGTTTGACAGCAGTTTTGACAAGAGAGGTAAAAAAAAAAAAAAAAAAAAAAAAAATCCCCTAAAGGTAGAAACAATACAAAAGAGACATAAATAAAGAAAGGGTCGGAAGGAAGGTAGAGGAAATTCCCCACGGCTCTCGCTTCCTTTTCATGCCCCAGCTCCATCCCAGAGAGTCAGGAAGCAAACAGGCACCAAAGGAGAGGTAGAAAAGACATTTCAATTCAACTTAGTCCAAAAGAGAAAGGGGCTGGTCCATGCTTTGGCTCTGGGCCAGCCTTGGTGGCCAACTAGGAATCCATAAGCCAAGAAACAAGTGTCCCAGCCCCAGCACTTCCCTATCCCACCTCAGGTAGCTGCAGATATGTTTTTACCACTTTTAGCAAAAACTGGGGGGAAAAACCCAAAGCAAGGGGTTGCTCTGCTAATGGAGAAAGCTAGTGTGACCCTCTAGGCTTGCTCTGGCTGGGGTGGTAGTAGGGCCTCTTTCAAGGGACACAGTGTGACACAGACCAAAAAAAAACACTGGGAGAAGAATCAAGACTCAAGTCAATGCCCCAAGTCGATGCCCCCAAAGCTTACTAGCATTTTATTTTTCCATATTTCCACACCACTCTAAGCAGTCTTCTCCTGCTAAGGTCAAGTGATGTTAAAAGATCAATTTATTCATCTTTAAGCTAGGTCCAGTGGTTCAAGAGGGATCAAAGCAACTTGAGGAACCAGAACTCTCTGGTTTGGAAGCAGGGAGTCACCATGTAGGGGGATGGATGGATGGATGGATGGATGGGTGGATGGATGGATGGATGGATGGATGGATGGATGGATGGATGGATGGATGGATGGATGGATGGATGGATGGATGGATGGATGATGGATGGATGGATGATGGATGGATGATGGATGGATGGATGCATGCATGCATTCAAAGGGTGCTGACCATGTGGGCAGGTAGGACACTATCCATCCTACTACATGGACCTGGCTAAGGTCAGGCACTGCTAAGTACCACAGAGTTAGAAATCACTCTCCTTTGGTGGGTAATGTCTTGCATCCCCTTGGCAAGTGGCAACATCAATGATATATGAGCCAGAAAACACTTCACCACACCATTCCCTCCCTACAAACCTGCTCCTGCTGTATCGGGCTGGATGGGATCACTGGGAATCCCTTTGCAAAAGATCTGCCAGCCCAAACTTGAACTGAAGGTGGCTTTTCTTTACTAACCTCCACCCCAGCTCAGCTGGGCTGCTATGAAATTTTCGCTTTCCCCCTTTCTTTTTCCATAGCCAGCTTGTCTGAAAGCAGAATATTTTGAATCATTATTGTTGCTGGCTGAAATGCAATGGCTGTGGCGAACAGCAGCCATGGAGACGGCCACAAGAAGAAGAAATCCAGGCAGGTTGCAAATCTGACACTCTTCGAGACAACATGCACTGTGGTGGGCTGGACCCACAACATACTGGAGGAGAGAAGCCGTGGCTGGGGCTGGGTGAGATCCTCCTTCCACAGAGCATCAGCGCCCTTATCCATCCCCACACTTGTCCCACAGATTTTTGGGCAGCCATCTGTCAATGTAATTTACCTTCTCTCTCCAGTTGCATTAAATTAAACTGCTTTCTCACTGCTGTTGCACAAGGAGCCAGATGCCACTGCAGTCATGGGGCTGCACACCTCTTTGTGGGTTTGTTTTTTTTTAGCTCTGGGCTTAGTATTAGTTGTTTGTCCAGGGAGTGTCTCACTGCAGCACTGGGAAAAAATGTATTTTATTTAGACTGGGGAAAAACAAACTGCATTTTTTTGGCGTCTTGCAGGTTCACCACCCACAGAAGACCTGACTTAGGCAAACGCATTGCTCTCATTTTCAGAAGCCTGGGAAATACTTAATTGCAAAGCAGAAACAAATACAGAAGAAGCAGCGAGAGCACTGCAAGCCCAGGAGTCACTGTTTTCCTTCCACACGCGCCATATCTCTTTCAAACGCTGGAGAACTATTTTTTTATCTCTTCCTCCCTAACTGGCCACCCGTGCCAAATCTCAGCGGCAGACCTGGGGGTAATAACTGGTAATGGGCCCCTGTTTGCCCGGGCTGGTAGCCAATATTGCCCGATGACTGTCCTCAGCAGGAGAAACGAAAAGGGTTTGGTCGAAGGAGAAAGCTCCTGCAACCACAGACTGGTGGTAATAACAGCCAGACAGGACAGGATTAAGTTTGGTGCCCCTTTGGCATGAAAAATTACTCACAAAAGATACAGTACATCCTTTTGCAGGAAACAAATGACCCTTTCACACCATGAGCCCCGGAGATAAAAGGATTTAATGCATGTTATGAGAGAGAAGGAGGATGGAGAAGAGGTCCTTTAAGCTATGACGCCCCTTATCAGGAGGAGATCCTTTCCAAAAGAAAGTTCACTTAAATTTCAGCCAGAGTCCCTCACCCTGTTTTCCAGAAGGCAGAAAATACTACCTGACCCTCTGGCTGAAATTTAAGTGAACTTTTTGGCAGAGCAGGGCCACTTACCTGATTTCACTTTTTGGACTGTCATCAATTCGTCCTTTTAAGGAAAATAAAAGTAATATAGCAGTGTATTTTGGCAGCACTGGCTGAAGTGAGACTAATGCTTTGATCTGCACCTCATCTCTCTCACATATCACTCAGAAAACCCCAAACCTTTGCATTTCTGTGCGGGGTGTTGGGTAGACCCGCAGGAGGAGAGTGCAAGCTCTCCACACATGCATCTGTGCGCACGGAGGCCAAATGGCCTGGAGGAAATGAGTCTGCTGCAAAAACATGATTTCATTTCCGGATATGTGTATCCCATGACCGTGCCTGCGATACGGTGTCTCTGCGATGGGGACAACCCCAGAGGGGAGAGAACTTTCCCTTATTGCTTGCTATCAAGATGGGCTTGTTCATCCCCCGGTGAGAAATATTTGGGAGGCTGGAAGTGCCACTGTCGGTCCCCGGTGCTGCGGGCACTCCTGGACACAGTCTGGTGTGGGAATGCTCTGGTCAGGAACTGCTGGGATGTGAAAAGCCACCCAAAATGTAAAAAGAAAATCCTGGCAGTTTGTGCCAGTGCAGCTTCTTGCAATATCAGTTGAAGGCCACAATTTTCAGCTGCTCTGCACCACCACTAACCACGCCATGAAGTGATGCTCTGGTTGTAACCTCGTTGCGGTAGATGCGTGGTATTTTGCAGGCCAGGGAAGATGCTCGGGGTGGGGGTGGCTTGTTTGGAAAGGTCATGGCTTGGAGCACAAAAAGAGAAGCAAAACGGTGCAAAACGCAAAGTGAAAGGACATGTCCTGTCCCTCTCATCAGCCCACCCGAAGTCACCACCTCCTCACGCAGCTCCTCTGATTAATTCCCTGCCCAACAGCTTCCCGCTTCCTATTTCGGTAACGCCCCCTTCCCCGTCCACCTTGTTGAAACAGTTCAGATTGGCTGAATGTCTATTAATAGTGAGAAAAGGAAACCCAAAAGAATAACTTAGGAAATGGTGGGTGACACACCCCATTGCGGCAGGCTGAGCCCAGCTCAGAGCCTTACGCCAGCCGGCTCCTGCTCCTCCCAAGGCGGGATGAGAAAGCTGAGGAGCCCCAGCAGCCCAGGAAAGGGGAAGGGATGTGAGCCAGGCCTGAGGAAGTTCCTATTTTCCTCTCCTTTTTTGCAGCTTTTCCTGATTAAATAGGGGCAAACAGGTTGAGTTTGTCAAAAGCGAAGCGGGGGCTGAGGCTCCAGGGGTGGCCTTTGCTGGGGGAAAGCATGTGCCAAAGCTAGCAAGGGGGCTCCTGCTCTTTTCTTTGCATCACAAGAGGCTCCTGGGCAAAAAGGGGGTTTTTATCCTCCCGTGGCAATGCAGTCGTGTCTGGAGCAGAGACCAGTCACTGCAGAAGACAGGAAATTTGTCACCTCCTTTTAAAACTGTGGGAGTGATCAGATTGGCAGAATATCACAGAACGGCATTATTTATCCTGGAATTAAGCTGGTCTACCAGAGCAAATGGTTACCTCACAGGGTTTTAAAATTTTGCCTGTGTAGAAGCTCTCGCCCTTCCATCTGCTCAGGGAAAGGCAGGCTCCAAACACCCTCCCTAGCTACCTGCTGAGATTTCAGTGAGGAATGGGGTACAAGGTTGCTGTTAATGTGCACGCCAGCCTTCGTCCTAGCAAAGAGGACCCCTCCATGTCAGAAGATGCACTTCCAAACTGGCATCACCCAATCCCTTTGCTGCCAATCTCTCCATCAACATTATGAAATGGTTTTGCCCAGGCCAAATACCAACCTGGCTTCCCGGGTGGGAAGATGGGGAAAGGTCCAGAAGCCATTCCCAGAGCATTTTTAGACTTTAATCCATCAGTTCAATTACCCAGTGCAGGGATGTCTATCCTTTCCAAAACACTGCCAGAATAAAAACTGCTGCAGAACAGTCTTGATAGAATTGCACTGCAAAATATTAAAGATGACACCTAATGTCTGGATCTAATTAGTGCTACACTATCACTCAGGAAAGAAATTAGTATGTCTTGACTCAGCTTTAAAGCCATGGGTTTGTTTTTAGCAGGGAACCTCCTTTACCCCACTGTGAAAAGGCTCTATTGAAAAGACTCCTCAGATCAGTGCTGTTTACAAGTGACAGTGAAATCAAGGCAATAATACTTACAAGTGTCCTCTTCTCTGTGGTCAAATGAAATGATCCTAAAGCTACAGCCTCTGTCCTGAAGGACTTACCCAATAAACCCTTCTTGGCTGGATATGGGGGGAAAGAAATGGATGTGTTTCAAGCCCTGAGGGGTTTTGCTCCCTCTCCAGATGGAGGGGAGCATCCAGGGCTTCCTCCTGCATGGCTGCACTGCCAACCTGGAGATACCCCTCGGATGGAGATTTGAGGCACATCCCTGCAGCACCTTAGCATCATCCTGGGGACTCTTACCAGGCTGCAGGATTTTGCAGTCACTCACATCCCTGCAGTAGCCAAAGCCGCTCTGCTTTAGTTCAGACCTGGGAAAATTTTAAGTTGTCTTTATTTTACCCAGTAGAAGTAACCCTGAAGCTCAGAGAACAAGACTTGAACCAAATTTCATGCAAGCTTTGGCTGCTCCATCCCTCCTGCTAGATGTGCCTCTATTTTAACCACACAACAGCCTTCAAACCTCCTTGGCTTCAACCAGGAAATCCATCCACAACCTGAGACGCCTTTCCTGTCAGAACTGCAACACACACCCCCAAAATCCAAGTTTTGATGAACTGGCATTTTCTGATGAGAAACCTGCTTCATTAACAAATTCCCCATCAGCTCTTTCTGCAAGTATTTGAGCCAGCTCAGCTTGTCTGCTGTTTCATTTGGAAGTATGACAAATAGTAAAAATAATCATCCCAAGGCACATCTCCCCACCTGGACACACTCCTCTTCCCCGGCAGCCCTGACACATCTCCTCCTCACTCCCCTGGTCCCTCTAAACACATTTGGGGAGGCAGAAATGGTTTTATTTAATGTACTAATTAATTACCAGCCAGTGGACTTGAGGGAGCAGAAGTATCTCAGCACTCCTCACTCCCATCTTCTCAAAAACATTGTCACTGAATTGTCTTTCGTGCCACTCTTGGACCTTTCCTGAATTTCTCCTCGAAGACTGGTTATTTCAAGAAAATTGTGATCAGAGGCATCTTTCACCCAAATGGACCCAACTGATCCATCCCAAGCAGTGCCACCTGCACAGCCAGCTCCATCCAAAGGTGAGGGGTGCCACTGATGGGAACACCAGTCCGGCATCTCTTATAAACATAGGACATCCTATTTTGGATTGTGTCTCCACGTCTCTTCCCGTGGGAAGTCTGTAGCTATCTAAGAAGTGAAGGGGAAAAGGCAAAAATAATCAAAAGGAGACAGGAGGACTAATGTGGAAAATGAAGGCTCCAAAATCCTTCACACAAGGTTGTCAAGGAGATGAACAAACAAAGACACACTCGCACATCTCTGTCCATGCCACCCCCAGGCAGTTTTCATCACGGAGCCTGGGAACATCCTCTTTCCACCGGGGGTGATGGGATTTGTAAGGGACCTGGCTCCAGCCCCACACCTTTCCTAGGCTGCAAAATGAACCGGGGACTCTTTGCAGCCCGAACAGAAACGCCCCATCGTGCAGGAAACGGTAGCAGAGTTGCTGGAGCGGAAACGAGGGGAGCACGAGCCAAAAAAACTGCACGTCCCAGCCCGGCTAGACCCTCCAAAGCACAGAGAGTAGCGACACTCCTGCCCTTCTCCTGCCTCCTTTATGCCTTTAGTGTGGAGTTACCCCGTGACAACCTTGCTGCTTCAAAGCAAGATTTGTGGCAGTACAGCCTACTCCTGTATCAAGCGAGCATCAATCACCCATCAGCCGAAGGACACGATGTCTGGTACATTTAGCACTGAGACCCCTCGACTTCTGCAAAAGTCACCCAGGGACTTTGGAAGAAACTCAAAGTTTACACTGAGTGATGGGCCACAAAAGTTGCTCTGCAGTAGGGTAAAGCCCAGATACATCGGGCCTTAACAGTGGCCAGGAATCAAAATGACACTGTACATTACAAGAATGCCATAAGACCACACGGCTCTGTTATACACTGAGTATTTGGGGGTTTTCTTGTATAATTTCCGTGTTGTAAGTCTTTAAGGTACTTTTTCAGGCTCTTGTCTGCAAACATGAATGCTAAAAAGGCCTGGTTTTTTAAAAAAAAGTAAATAAAAAGCCTAGATTTGTTTGAATTTGGAGAGGAATTTCAGGTCCACAGGAATTACCAAAATACTGGCTACCAGACTGGCGATGCCCCCTTGGCCCCATGAGGGGACCACCCAGCTTCACCACATCTCTCCAGCGAGGGCTGGAGGTTGGCCTATGGATTGACTTCAGCAGCAAGGAGCTATGAAGCTGGTGGCAAGGTGGTGGGAAGGAGACCTTCTGAGAAGCCAACCCTAAGAGCTGGCCAAAGCCACCAGTTTGTTCTTGAGTGCTGAACTGTCACATCACAGCAGCCCCTCCTGGAGATCTGACGTCCTTTCTCCAGCCCTGCCCCAGAGCTGCCACTCGCCATGTGAGGATGTCTGGGAGGACAGATTCATTCATTAAGACAGAGCAGAAGTTCCTTCCCCATGTTTTTCACTCCAGAAAGACAAATCATCCCTTGTTGCTTTTTCCTGGAGGAGTACTTCAGACAACTTGAGAAGGTGTGAGGACATGAGCCTTCAAGACGGAAACTGATTTTCATTCAGCCTGATGGCTTGTCTACACAAAGCTACTCAGGAAAATTAATCTAAAATTAAAAGAAGGTATGATTTCAGAGTGGATTAGTCAAAGTGCACACAACCCACCAGGTGGCCACTCTTGTTCAGCTTTAAATCAGCCCTCATTTAATTTAGCCAAAATGAAGTAGGTTAAATCAAATTAAAGTCTCCTTAGCTCTAAACGCTGGCAAAAGGGAGCTGATGCAGTGTAACAAAGCTAATTCAGGAGAAATCTGGTGATGGTCCCCACACAAACAAGCCCCCAGATGTTGCATTGGGCACTGACAATGACCAAACATCAGGGATGGGTCACACTTGTCTCCCCAGCTGAGGTTGGCCTTTCCTGACTCCTGGACATGGAAAGCTCTGACTGATGTGGGATTTGCTGTCACATCAGCAGCTCTTGCTATTTGCTGAGTTTTTGTCGTGGAGAAAAGCAGGGCAGTAAGAAGACAGTGGACAGACCACACCACAGGACTGAGGAGTGGGTGAACAGTGCAGCAGGCAGTGGGGTCCATCCACTGCCCACTGACTTCTCGTCCAGGATAAGCAAGTGGGCAGAGAGGCAAGTTGGACTTCTCTTTCCACGGTGAGAAGCAGCCTCACTGGGTGGCACAGGGAGACCGAATTCATCGCCTTGGCCTTCTCTCCAGCTGGCTGGTTTCATATTTGGGTTCATGTCGAGCAATGCAGGGAAGGAGTTGGCCCTGAGCTCCTCATTCTCTGCCAGCTGGCCAGCACTGGGGGAGAGCTGTCACATCTAATGTCGCTCAACTTAGGCGCCGTGCATCAGTGATGTGTCTGGACTATCCATGAGAGGTGAGGGCCATGAGGGTCTCTCAAAGGGACAAACATGCAAATCTACTGTGGGTAGGTTTTACAGTCAAAAAATCACCACATTTTGTTAGAGTCACACTAACTCTTGCAATGAGGAAGGGGAGCAGAGGAAATATGCCCCTTCTTGTGGTGGGGGCTCTTCCTAAAGGGAAAGAGTCAACCCCAAACCTAAAGAGGGACTATTGGCTTCTCTGGGACCTCACAGCCCAACAAGACCAGACCACAGAGGGGCATTAAAGCTGGAATTAGCAGCAGCGATCTCATGCCAAAACTTGTGCCATCAAAACTGAGGATGCCAACCTCAGCTGGAGGCTGACACTTGCTGGAGGTCCTGCATGGAGGAGGTCCAAGCTACAGCCCTAAGGGGCAGAAAACAAGAGGAAAGACTCCAAACCTAAAGGAATAAGCAGACCTCAGCCTGCTCACAGGCAGCTCCAATACAAGGGGAAAAAAAATGGAGACGGGTGACTGGAAGGTCAGTTTGTCCTGGCACACAGCACTGCTGTGGCGTTGCAAAGCGTTGTCCCCTGCTTCTTGCACCTCCCTTTCCTCCCCTAAAGATTTACAGCAGGAATCGCCCTCCCGCAACAGCGTTTGCCTGCTCCTGCCACCGAGGCGTTCCGAGGGGGGACTGCCAGCCCCCCATGGGGCCACGCTCAGGGCAGGACTTGGAGGATGCTTGCCCACCCTGAGGGCAGAAAGGGCCAACGGGAAAGTGATGGTGAGGAGGCGATAAGACCCAAAGCCTCACCCTCTTTTGTGCACCCAGTGCCTTTGATGAGTCACCAGTCAGCCCAAATTTATGCCCTCCGGGCCAACGACTTTATTTTTAACCTTTTCGGGGTCGCAAGACACGTTGCCTCCCCCAGCCCAGCTGTGCATCGCCCATCACCAAGTCAGGATGGATCCAAAGACGATTAGCTGAACACATCTTGGACTTGATGATCCTTATGGGTCCCTTCCAACTTGAGATATTCTACGAGTCCATGATTCTATGATCTTTGCTCTATCAAGACTTAAAGGTGCTGTGATGTGAAGTGGCTAAAGACACAAGCGATGCCAAATGACGTTGGAGCCACTTCCAAGAGGCACTGGTGACCTCCTCAAGCATCCCAGCCTCTCTAAGTAAAATTTTGGGTGATTCCTAGTTAAATACCCTCTCCCCAGTGCCATCTGCTTTTCTGGTCATTCAAGGTATGCTGAGGACAGGTTCCTCTGTAGGCATGTCTGGCACACCTGCAAACCTTCACTGACATAAAAGCTTCACCTTCACTGACCACAGCATGCCCCTCACCCCGTGTTTTTGCAGAAGAGCCAAACTGGATGGCAGGATCTGTCCCTCCACCGCCATCAGTCCCCCATGACCTTGACTTGCCGGGGTTACCAAGACAGCAGCCAGGAGATTTCCTGTCAGCACCACGAGGAGGGCTCCACATTTCCTTGGGATCTTTTGTGTGTCAGTGCTATTTCGGGTCCCACCTTTTATTCTTCAGCTCCCCACCCACACCTCCCTCAGGGTGGGGTCTTCCCGGATAATTCAGAGCTCTCTCTCTATATATACATATAAGTATTCACCTACATATATTTATATTGCTGTGCATGCAAGTTGAGCCTTCAGGCATTGACTGGACACGGCGGACTTGGCAGGAGGCTCAGTGCTATTCTTTAGGTGGGGAGAGCCTAGGAAGGGAAGGACACAGCTAACCCTCCCTCCTATTCAAAACTATTTAAAGACTGTCTGGCACAGAGTTTCTTTCCCACCAAATAGCTCCAGTGACGATCTGGCTTTACAGGCTGTGTAATCTGATCAACTCCTATTGTTGGGAAATTCATAATTGCCTCATTATTTAGCTCTCCTGAAACAGTCAGTTTTACAGAAAAAGAATATCAATTTTAGCTCTTTTTTTTTGTTGTTGTTGTTGTTGTTTTTTTTTGTTTGTTTGTTTGTTTGTTTGTTTGTTTTAGTTTTTCAAGAGCACTGGGACTCAGTTTCCATTTGAAGAACTTCTGTTCTTCAACAGCTCCTGATCTTCTTAATATAATACACGTGATCACAGGAATCACTGATGAAAGGCGCAGACAGTGAGAGGTGACCTCTTCCAGTGCTGTCCTAGCTCAGGATTCTCCAGCACAGCATATTTATTTCCTAGTGGCCTCTTACACATAGTTGTGAGCAGTACAAGTAGAGGAGCCTTAACCATTTCCCCCCCAGAGAAGAAGGATGCTCTGGTAAGCACTATCTGCTGTCTCACACCCTTGCTCAACCATAACCTGAAACAACACAGGGAAACATTTCTTAACCTCTCCCTGCCTCAGTTTCCCCCATCTCTACATGCACAAGCAGATAGGTTTTGGATAGAAGAGCTGTCTTCATTTACGAGCCGGTCCAGCACCTTTCTAACCGGGGCCCCAACCTTGGTTAGGTGCCAGAGAAATACAAATAATTACTAATAGTAATCCCCACGGGACTCTATTACATTATGGTTCAACTTCCTCCCAAACAATTGCTCCTCTTCCTTGCTTTGTATGTTCTTCAAAAGAAGCGGCTGCTGTGCTTTAGGGCTGGGACACCAGCCGTGGTAAACATACACCCAACGTTCCTGCTCAGCTGGGCCTGGGCAGCAAAAAGAAGATAAATCTGATTTCAGACAATCACACTGCAGGCAGGAAAAAAATTGAGGGTTTAATTGAAATGGCAACCTAGCAGCACTAAACAGCATTTATCCCAAGAAGTCCCTTAGGGCACATTTATTCACTATTTCCAGGATGATCTTATTCAGAATGGCAGTGAGAGCAAGAAATGCCAAGAGCAGAGTTGCCCACTGGTCTCAGGGCTCAAAACATCTTCATTCAGTGAGTGGTGAAGGTCCTGGCACTGCAGGAGCACCCAGTTGAGGGAGGCAGAGGTTTACCATGGACATATAGCTTGTCAGTACTTTGCCATTTCCCTGCACCTTGTCTGCACCACCCAAAAGGTGCACAAAGGGAACAATGACCCACAAATAGGAAGAAAAATGCCGCTGGTCCACAGCCAGTTCTGGGCGTGTGGACCAGTCAAATCATCCTTGTAGGGTACACAGGGTATAGGAGTAGCCCAATGCCATAGGTTTAGGTGCAATATCAAACTCCTATGGGAGCTGGGAACCCAAAATAGGAAGTGTCCATCAAAAGATGGGACAGTAGTGCAGAGAGGCCATCCGAAAGTGGTTTGAGCTGGGTCATGTTAGAGCAGAGTGGACTTTGGGTGGGCTCTCTTGAGGTCCTTGGGTCCTTATTCAAAAAGAGTTGAGCTAACAGAAAGAGTTAGCTTGCTCTGAAACACATGGCGGCACATCTCTGAGGAGGTGTTTCCATTGCCAGGACCAGGAATTTAGGCCTACACAGCAAGCAGCAAGGTGGAAGAACGGTTTTGCTTGTTAGCTGGCCAACTGGCCTGACTTAATGCTGACAAAGGACAATGCACATTTTGGTCACCCCTTCCAAGATGGAGCCTGCAACGGCTTTAATTAGTCAATTAAATATGGCTTTGTCATAGGAGATGAGACACAACCAGGATCAGCCAGCTGGGTTCTTGGCTGCTGAATGACATTGTCTTTCCAGCCCAATGACCTCATTGTTGTGACTCAATAGGGGAACAATGTTGTCCACCCAGCAGCCCAGCAAGGAGTGAGATTCCCGCATGGCTACATCTGAGCAGAAGAGCATGGGAAGTCGTGGGATGTCACCGGGTTGGGGATGCAGCACTTTGCACTCGGTGCAAGCAGGCTGCAGTGGGTTTCGATGGCATGGTTATGTGCTGAGAAACCTAAGCAAAAAATATAATATATAATACAAATATAGCGTGCAGCAGTGGTCATATTCAGCTCCCCCAAAACTCCCTGGTCAGGTAGGTCCAGATAGTGAGTTTGAGCATGAAGAGACTCACTGGTTAGGGAGGGACATCTGAAATGGTATTTAGTGGGAAGGAAAGCTTGCAGCACTTACACCTGGGGTGGTCTGGATGGAAAAGACCCCTGTCCATATCACCTTTTGAGCTCAGAGCTCCACCCCACCACCGAAACCCTTGTCTCCAGGGTGGTTGTGCCGCAGGGCAGGTCACAGCAGGGCAAGGGAAGGGAGCGAAGGAAGCAGGAAGGAAGAAGGAGCTGCATCCCCTCCCTGCTGTTAATCATCCTCCTCTTTCTCCTAAGAGAAGCCGGCGAGTCTGCAGACACCATGCTGGGCTCCCACCTTGGAAGGCACCCAGGGAGGTGACCAGCAGCTCTGGGTGCAGGAGGGGGACGCGGGACTGGGCTTCATGATAATATCCAAATTTTTCTGTTCCTGGGATGATGGAGACTGGATCCTGCTTTTGGCTCAGTAGTGAAACTTGGACACATCAGCTTGGACATTTCCTTTAGAAAACTGAGCTGGAGTCGTGGTGAGGCTGGAGACAGGAGGAGAGGGCAGGGACTGCAGGTCAGGTCCATGATGGGACCTGCAGAAAGCCATCAGCAGAGCAGAGGGAGAAGGCACTCAACCGGGATTCAGTGGGTGCTGCTGGTTGTAACCCTGGAGCTGGGAAGTAGGTATGGGGAGGGAGAGCAAAGGCAGCCCCATGGTGGGGATGTGCTACGCTGGTGAAGGCTGCAGCTACGTGAACAGCCCTATCGTGTTTGCCAGTGATTGCTGCTAAACAAAAGCACGGCTTTGCTGCAAAAACTACCCTATTTTATGAGATATGAGAAAACCAGCATCCCTGATTATAGACAGGCGGAAGAGACAACCGAAAAATCCCCACACAGACTTCAAATCCACATTTGGAGAAGCACCATCAGATCTCCAAAAAGATCCTCCTGTTACTCTGAGCCCAATTTCATCCAGACATTTCTGGATATTATTATCTGGGCAAAATGCTCCTTCACTCTGGTCAGGGCAGTTTTCAGAAATCAAGCCCTGAGCCTGCTGACCACTGGAGTCAAGAAAGAGCCGAGGCATCAAAAGCAAATGGCTTATTGATAACTCTTGTTAATTGATTGTTGTATTATTGCTTTAAATAATTGATAACTAGCAAACCTATCTACTCCAGGCACTGCTCTCTAGTGCAAGCGTGCTCCTGGCCCCTGTTAGCTGGGGTTGCTTAGCACATGAGCATCTCTGCTTGTCCATCACCAGTTCCCTCCAGTACCCAGACGTCTCTCTGTGGGCCACAGTGTCATGGATGAGAGGCTGAGATGCTCAAATGATGCAAAAGAACAGCACTGGCTCCTCACAGCAAGTTTCTGCACAGCACAGCAGCCAAATAAATAGGACACACATGCTGGAAGCCAGGCATTGCACTTTGAGACTATGGATGCAGCAGATGGCCAAGTCGTTTGCTGCTGCAGGTTTTGAACCAGCTCTCCCAAACGGGAACAGAACACTGTTGGAGAAAAGCAAGAAGTGGAGCAAATCCCCATTTTGCAAACAGTCCAGATGCATGGAGGATCGAATGTACCTGCAATGGAGATGAGTTACATTTGGTACTGTGCTGCTGTATGCACACACAGATTCTCACCCCTGGGAAGCTGGCTCAATCCTGGTCCAACCAAATCCAAAAGCTGACATTTATTACTACAAGATAAATGCATTATTCCTAACCTATATTATCAAGCAGAGGACTCCTCCTTTCCCTGCTTTTGGTAGTTTCATGGCAACAGCCATCGATTGATCAGGCTGGGACAACTTGTAATTCTTTCACTTTGGGAAGTCCTGCAAGGTCCAGATGGTACCAAGTTGCTATAACAAGCCACTCCCTGCCTCTTGTGGGGAGAAATACTGGAATGTGCCCACAGGCACCTCACACACATCTGTCCATCTCATCAAAGAACAGTCTTGTTGCTTAAAGCAGAAGCTGAGAGATCTGAGGGTCTTTCTCTGCCTCTGTGAAATAAATTCTTGCCGCAGGAATACTTTTACCTACTTCAGAGATAGACCGTAAGCATCCGCTCTTGTCAGAATTGGGCAGAGGCAAAATCTTATTACCCCTTACTCTCTCCTGTCCCTCAATGGGGTGTGTGACTCTGCTCAGACTGAGCCAAAATCCTTGCAGAAACAGCTTGTGGGATGCACTTTTCTTACCCTTCCCTTCCCCAAGTCCCCCCACTGTGACGAACGTCAGCGTTCAGGATGGGAGTAAATAAATAAATAAAGGGCAATCCCAAAAGCGCTCTCCAAAAACCAGCTTCAAAGCCAATTCACCTACAGATTTTTCCTAGCGCCGGTCCCACTCACCCATCCGCATTATCAGCCCCTTTCTTCCAGTGCCTCGGGGTACCAATTTTCCCAGCCAAGACAGAGATAAACCCCAGCCTCAAAACTGATTCTGAGCTGGATTATAAGAAAACTCTCCCTAAAAAGCCAACTGGGCTGTGTTCACTGGCTCGGGGCAGCCCCCGGTGCCTGCTCCCAGGGAAAGCAGCTTACATCCCTGCACCGCTGCTGCCGCCCCCCCCCCCCCCCCCCCCCCCCGAGCAAGCCCCTTCTTAATCAGGTTGGAGCGGTCCCGCCAGACACGCAAATTGCTCTCATGGAAGACAAAGCATAGAGCTGCAACCCTCATCTGCCAGCTCAAACACAAATACAGCCTTAAAATAGCCAGCATTCCTTTGGCATGGCTGTCCCCCAAGTATTTCTCATCAAATCTGCAAGGCACACGCAGCTTCTTCTTTTGGTGGTTTCCTGACTTTTTTTTTTTTTTTTTTTTTTCCCCCCCAGGGAGCTTTTTGCAGGTTTATATCAGGACTATTAGTGGGATTTTTCTATGTGAGAGCATAGCTGAGATATGGAGAGTTGTATGCACTGGGGCCTCAGCAACTATAATGCCAGAGCTCGGTTTTGGGTCTTATCCAAAAAGCACCAGCTCTCCATGGTTCCTTCCTGACTTTTTCACCAGTAAGCATTGTGGTGGGGCTCCGCACCCATCCTGATGCCTATCCAGTTGTTCACGTTGTGTCCTGCAACGATGGGATCTATTGCAGTGGCTGGGGAGTGCGTGCAGAGGATCCTGCAGGAACAGGAGCTGCTGGCGGGGCTGTCACTTCGCTTCCATCCGAGGTGCTGATGAGATGCTGTAATCTCCATTTCTAATGTGATCAGGGGAAGGAGAGCCCTGCTCCCTCAGGGGCTGGCTGTGCCATGAAAAACCCTTCAAAACACCCAAAATTTTATCATGCACAGCTGCAAGCTACCCATGGCCAGACTTCATAATAGGAGCACAAAAAAGATGGATTTTTCCTTTAAGCAGAAAACCATCTTTTTCCTTTATCAACCCATCAGTTTGGACTTCTGCATTTCCCTTGCTAACCTTTCATAAAGGGCATTTGCAGATGACCAGACAAAGTACACTTTGACTATCAAGTCCCCTACTTCTGCTGCCAACCCAACCTTATGTGCCCACTTTTCACTGCCCCCCCTCCCACCAGTCCACCTTTCTTGTGCCACTTTCTTTGCCAAAAGAACAGCTTTTTTTCCCAACTTGGCTGTCCTAAATCACTCCCTCAGCAGCTGAAGCCATGATTTGGAGGAACACCAACATGGGGAATGTGGACAGTGAGGGGTGGCAGGCTTTGTACTTGGTTGTGCAGCCCACAGTGGTGGTTGTATTGGCCATCCTTGTCCTCTTAGGAATTGCTTAACACCACCTGATCTGCTATCAGCCTTCTCCTGGTTGGAAAACTCCACAGAAATTAGGATTTGGGGCGAGATAGTAAATTATAGTCCAGACTTTGAGAACTGCTCACTAAAGCAGAGCTTCTCTGGAGCATGGCCATCATGGAACGCTGCTCCTCCCAACAGCCTGAGAGGGACTTGGCCTAATGAAATACAGAGTGAGGGCTGCAGGATCTGGCCCAGGGTCTGAATGATGGTAGCGCCTCCTTCACCTTGAGCTGGGCCTAACTGCAGCATACTGGGCAACTTTATTAGCCTGAAGTGATGTGTTGTAGCAGAAGCAGATGTGTACGCACGGTGGAGGTGATACCACAATAGCTGTAACGGCTACGTGCAGAGCAGTGATGGCAGGAGTGGCAACTGCAATCATCTCGTCATGGCAGCTTCCTGCCTAAGCAAGATATCCTTTGAAAAGGGCCTCCTACGGTGAGGAGCTCAAGACACTGCACCAAGGACGTGTCAGCTGTCAATATATTTTCTTTTTTTTCCCTCCTTTCCCCCCCTGTGATTGTTGCCTTAAACAGCAATGCTTGATTTGTCAAGCTTGTTGGAGAAAATGCTCTCGTGTTGGATCAGCAAGTAGTTGCATCTAGACAGGCTAGATGAGGGGATCCAGGCTTCACCAGGCTTTGCAGGGTTGTCTATTAATAATGTTTTACTTTGGAAAGAAAAAATGAGTTTATCACTCCCATCCTCCCCAGAATCCCATGATAGACATGCAGTGTGGATAGATGGAGGTCCACCAGGATGTGCTGGGCTACATTGCTCTCCTGGACACAAGAAGGATTGCTCCAAGGTGGTCTTCACCCATTGGAAGCTGTACGTGCACAGCCATGGATCACAGTCCATCCAGGCCAAATCCCCTCCTAATTTGTGAAAGGCCAAATTTTAACATCTACCACCAAAAAGAATATTAAATACACCTCAGCAGGACTAAACCCAACCAGGACATCCATGGCACTTGGGAAACCTGGATTTTTCCAACACTAAATGGGACTGGATTTGGATGGGAGACAAAAACTGGGAAGCCAATTAAAGGAAGCCTCATTAATTCCCGATTTTCTTTCTTTTAATTGCTAACTGCCCACACCATGGGCAGATATCCAGGGTATCCAGACACTAAGCGTGGGCTTCTTCTGCCTTCAGATATTCATAAATTACACATATAAACTTCAACTAGCCATTTAAATTCCCTCTGTAGATCAAGGAGACACACATTCAGCTGCTCCATCACTAGTTAATTCTAAGCTGCGAAAACAACTGGAAACTGGCAGCTGAAAAATAAAATTGCTTCCTCTCCCATTTTAAACAGTAAAAGTGAATTTTAAGAGAATGACTCCTGTTTATTCAAAACCCTCGAGGGACACAAAACAATTCATTTCAGTCACTAACTCCATCAAAGATTGACACTTGAGATTTGCTCAATGAATTGCTTAGCATTAAACTCAAAAGCACGTTGAAAAGTTTATGCGCTAGGTAACCAGGTCCTTGGTTACTCGATGTATCTTAAAGGAATTTTAAATGTTGTCTTATATCTGTCAGTTTAACAGAAATTTCCTCTACAAATAAAGAGTGATTACCACCAGTAAGCCCAAAATTAGCATTATTCATCATTACATAGGAAGACTTAAAAGATGCATAAATTAGAAATCAAAATAGAGCGGTGACTGGCTATAAAACTGCTTAAACAAATATGTTCATAGTGTTTCCACCTGGTTAGCAAACACAGTTGAAAGGCAAGAGTGGGCTGTAAATCTCCAGGTTTTACAATGAGCAGCTGAGGAGACTCAGCCCTGCTTAAGGGATATAGCTATGAATTGTAAATGAAAAACATGATTAAAATCAAATAATTCAAATTAAGACTTTCTTCTTCTGTATTTTAAATCATGATTAAAATTCATAATTTAAGCCACATCAATTTAAATCAAAGCGCCCTGCCATAAAAAGAGGTTTTGAACTCTTTGTGAGACTTTAATGAGAAAAAAGGATGTTCTCCTGTTGAACGCAGTTAATGGGGATTTATTGGTTCTATTCATGGGTAGGAACTACGTTAGAAGTCTACAAAATTGCATAGACTGGGAGTCTTGAGGGCTTTTTTTAGCTGTCTGGGAAAATTTTAAGGAAACTAAATAATTTTCTATACTAGGGTGTTGTAATAAGCTCAAAACTTACTTTTCCATAATATTCCACATGACAGTTCAGGACAGGAAAATTTATCACTTGTGCCAAAGAGGTCAGCATCACTCATTGGTTTTTTGGCATGGGAATTACCCCAAGGCTCGGGTGAGCGCGGAGGTGATGGTGGGCTGAGATTAACTCCCGCACGCTTGAAAAACGGGGTCAAGGGTGTGATTTTCGCTTGCCAGCTTTGCAACTGATGCGATGCCGTGTCCCATTTTGCTTATGTTTTGCCCCAGCTGTCCCTCGGCTGGATCAGGCTCTGCCGGGAGCCCCACAGCAATTGCTGGTTCATCCCGTTTGCAGCACACGCATCGCTGCCGCCCAGCTTTTCATTGCCACGTGCGATTTTGGTGTGCTCGTGGCACTGCTTTGATTCGGTATAAATTCATGTGCCCTTTGAAAGAGGCAGTGGAGAGCACAAACGCTTCATAACGTGGTGTCAAACCAGATCAGGGGACTGGTCCATCTGAAAACTAAACCGATACTAGAAGAAAAAAAAATTAAAAATTTAAAATAAAACAAGAGGTGATCATTTCATGTATTTACTGCATGTTGCTTTCTTCACTTTGCCAAGAGAAACCCACGGGAACAAATTTTTATTTGTTCATTAATCATATTTGTTCAGGCTCTGAAACCAAATCAAGTCACCACCAGCTAGAGAGTGGGAAGAAGGATGAAAAAATGCTGGTTTTGGAGTCATGTAATTTCAACTTGGTTTGAGGGTGCTTCTTATTAGCTGGCCTAGTACCTAGTAGAAAACTTGCTTCCCTGGCCTGTGCTTTAAACGTTTCTTCTGTTGCTTAATAAATTAGAAATGTCCAGCAAGGACAACTTTAATTGCTTATTTAGTGTTTATATATACACTATATATACCTGTATGCCCAGGACCTTGCTTAGTTTTTGTTATTCTAGTATAACTGGATCCATGCTGGGGGGCACAGTGCATCATTTTATCTACTCTGCTTTTTCTCATAGTCAAGGCATACAGTATCTTGATAAACAGCATATAATAGTCACCATGAGAGCTATCCATTTTCCGCAGGCTGCAGCAGTATCATTTAAACTTTTCAAATTTTTTTCCCATTTGCGTACGTGGTGGAATGTCTTATCTCACCCTCCTGCCTTTAGACTCCAGGCAGGAGAAAAAATAAAAATGGCCTTTGCTATTAGGTTTCAAAGAAAGACTTTCTCAAACACAGTTTCTCCAAACCTTTCTGCAGAGTCTTTCAAGTCCCCTTTGTCAAAGTTAGAAATCTGGAATTTTCTCTTTGCCTGTATCTAGCAGAAGACACTTAGAATAAGTGTCTGACAAGGTTGGCTCCTTATTTCTCTACAATAGATTTAATATATCTTCAAGTACTACAGCTTAATAACTCTAAGCCAATTTCTACCTCCTCCTCCAGTTAAATTTATTAAAATCAATTAAGGCAGAGAGAGAAAATTTCAGCCTTTGCCATTAATAACTAAGGCTCTATTCTTCCACTGCAAAATGACCTTTCTCCTCTCTTTCACCAGTGTCATGTGCCATGAGGCATAAGACCAAAGACCCCTGCACACAGAGCTTGTAAAACAGAGAAAAAGCCACTGGATTAATCCGATTTTTATTAAGGATGCTAAGAATATGAGCCAGACCTCAGAGCAACATCTAAAATGGGACTAACTCAGAAATAAAAAAATTACCTTTTCCATTTTAGAAGAGGTTTTAACGCAGATCCCATCTGCCTATTTCTAAGGCATCTGTCCTGCACCTGGCTTCAAACAGAGACTTAGTTTTTAAACCCAAAGAGTCTGTTCTTATGTAACTTTCCATTTTGCAGTGTTTAGGGTGTACTCCTGACTCACCACCAAGAAGTTCTTCCAAATCCTGAAACCCACATTTTTGGGATGTTTTTAAGAAAACAGATACTGTTATACAACATAACGGATTCCAGGGGCAGATCCTGGATATTTCTGGTATAACATCAGACCTTGTTGGGGACCAGATATGGAGACAAGCATCTCCAGGGGCCAAATCATCCCAAGAAACGTCTTCAGAAGATGCCCCCCTCTCTCTCTCTCCATTAACATCAGCTGGATTCAAGGACAAGTCAGTTCCAACCTCAAACACCTTGGTTAAGTGTCTGAACCTACACGGCATTACTTTGGGTCCCTCAGTGGGAACAAAAAGCAACTTACCCACAACTGCAGAAGATCTGGCAACACCAGGACTCCCAATTTTCCCTTCTTCACCAAGGCAGCTCATCCCACTTTGCCCAAACCGGGGCCCATTCCCCTTCCTCTGCCACCCAGCACTATGCCAAGACGTGGGACCTTGGACATTACCCACAAGTCGAGCCATGCTGAAAGCCAAATCTCACCCTGGCGTGTTGACTCCCCGCAGCTGGTTTATGGTGGATGCACATCTCAAACCAGGTGCTTCGGCAGCACTGAATTCCCATTGCCCAAAATTTCCCCTTCGTCACCCCCTCAGCTCTATGCTGGGCCTTGAGGCACCACACTGAGTTAATTTTAGTAAGTCGTTTGCATTCTCCCTGTCTCCTTGCAATATTTTGCCACCAAACTGTCACCGGCATCTGCCGAGCACTCCTGGCCTGCGGCCAAGCGAGCCGTGAGACGTATGTTATTTACGGGACAGAAAAAGGTGCCTGCCACATGCAGAGCAGCGCGCGCTGCAAAGAGGCAAAGAATTGCAAAGCAGGCACATTTAGCGATGGGAAAAACTTCAGTGAGAAGACTTGAGACCCAGTAAGCAAATGATCAGCGGAGGATATTGGTGTCTCTGGGATCTGAAGCCACTTCACTCCACCTCTTGAAGGAGAGAGGTGGGTTTTTTCTGTTTAGGGTCGATGGGGCATCCTGGCATTTGCTAGTTCCCAATGGCTTTCAGCAATATTTGGTACTGAAGGATGACTCTGAGACACACTATGGCTCAAATAAATGAATATGTGCATGCAACCTTCAAGAAGGTCACCCCAAATAACCCACCACAGAGCTTTGCACTCCCAGAAGGCAGTAACGTTATTATAGGCATTTTCTAAGACTCCCCCAGACACACACTATTTCTAGTACTATTTGTAATTCAAAGCCAGCAGCTAACTCTAAGCAGGCTAAGTCATCCTCAGAGGAACCTGTCCCTCTCCCTTGGCTGTGGAAAGAGGTGAGGACACTGATACCCATCACCTGGAGATTTAGCTAGAAGAAAAATACCACCATGTCAGCATGGCCCCAGGTAGTCGCATTGTAAAGGGCTAGAAACAAGCAGTGCAAAGTCAGCAGCTCCTCCTGAATCATAGTGTGGGGTTGAGCTCCAAATTTACTAGGTGTCACAATAAAATCCCTCTAAATGTGACTTCTGACTTCTCCCCTTGCAGCATCGTGAGGTTGCTTCTGGCCATGGAGAGCTGTTGTTGCACTGCAGAACCCTGCCCACCAGGCTTTTGTTGATGCTGTTTGTACTGCAGCAGCCCCGGAGACCCCAGCTGAGAGCATCTCCCCATCCCTGAACACTCCTCGCATGGTCTCTCCACCAAACAGCACATAGTCTAAGCAGACACATGCAAAACAGAGAGAGAAACTGCAGCACAGCCAGTCCTTTAAACAGTTCTTAGATCACAGCATATAATTTTGTACAATAACAAGGAAGCTCATCTTTTTCTCCCCACCTCTGTCTACCTTCTCGGACAGGGCTGTTTAGCTCAAAAGTAACATGTTTTTGGATAGAGGCTTGTCCCAATCCATAGGTACTTCAAAACTGGAGCTGTGATATGAGCAGAGCACATCCCTCCTACCTCCACCCAATTTCAAGTGGATCTACATATTCCTGAAGGACCTCCTGAGCAAAATACCACGAAGCTTCAGCCCAGCACTACAAGGGGAAAATATGCAATTAGAGCTGCTAAAACCTAATGAAGGTCAGGTGAACTGTCCCCATCCCTCCCAAACAACACAGAAGCAATAGGAGAAAGCACATCATAATGGAGTGTGGGACACCATCCCACCAGGCATTTTGGGGGAAAAAACAAGGATTTTTTTTTTATTTATTTTTTTTTTTTGTTAAGCACCACAGGCACATGGATAGGGTTTTGGGGAGGCAGGTGGTCCATCCCCAAACCTCACCATGCAGTAGGATCTGCCAGACCCCCATGCAGAATCAGGCTCAAGCCTGGTAGTCTCACAAGCTGCAAGAGAAAGACACGGTGGATTTGTTTGGCAATCCCAAGACCAAAGGCACGGCTCTGCAACGTGGACTATTCGGTGAAGCCCTGGGGGTTGTAGTGAATGAGCACAGGTAGCTGGAGAACAACAAATGCCAGATGACTGTGTGTATCATTTAGAATCAAAAAAAAAAAAAAAAGCAAAAAAAGCAAAAAAAAAAAAAAAAAAAAAAAAAAAAAAAGCAAGGTTTGGTCAGGAGCTCTTTGTGAAGGAAAGGGCAGGCATTGCAAGAATTCAGAAACAACATCCTTAGGTGGAGATTGGCCAGTTATGGAAGAAGCTGTGCACGTAAACAGGCTTTTGACAAGGAAGTTGGCAGAAGCATGTGAAAACTCTTCAGAGGGTTTGCAAGATTTCACATGCCTGCACATGGGGAATGGACCAAACCGGGTCACCCGGATTCCTGCAGAGTTCAAGCCCTTTCTTAGACTTTCGGCTCTTGGCAGGGCTGAGGGTGGCCGTCCGTCAGGCAAGTGTGCTGTCAGGCTGGGAGCAAGATTGAAGGCGAGTTGGATACTCAGGCTCACAACCTGCACATTTCTGCCTGTGTGTCACTCCCCATCAGCTCAGCAGCTGGGAGGGAGGAATTTCTGCATGCCCACAGGTGGGTTGTTTGTTACGTGCTTGGTCCTACTGCTGCTTGGACCACCTGGAGATGTTGCTGCTGAAAGCACCTGGGGCTTGGGGTTTGAGCTCCCCACGGCACAGAGCAGCTCAGCTGGGTGTTACGGTGGGATCCCACCTCCCCAGAGCATCACTCTGTAAGGATGAAGCCCCACTCGCCCCATCCTCCCTGGCTCCACAGAGCATCAGGGGGTTCTGGGTGCTGCGGTGGGTCCTTGGGGATGGAGCAAAGGGGCCACCCACTCCACCATCCTGGAGAATGGAGCAAAATTCAGGGCAGGTGCCAGCAGGTGGGATGGATATGGTCCTGCACCTAAACCCCAGCACCTTCTTTCTGCTCTCGTGTAGTGATATAACACCCAGAATAACATGGGGGCTGTTGCACGGACTGAGGGATCCTCACTGGCTATAATTAACCTCCATCAGTCCCCACAGCCTGTGCCCCAAAACACCTTGGAGCTCGTGCTGGCAGGCTTAGGTCTTTTAGAGGCTGCAGATGAGGAGAAGAAATGCATGATTTGTAGGGCAAATAATAATCAAAGTGCAACCCCAGCCTGCCTGCAAATGCTGAGAGCAGATATTTCCAGCGGGTCTCCCATCACTGCCAACACGAATGATCACCAGTCTCCTCATCATGAGCCTTTCAAGCAACTCTCCGGAATTATATCAGTATATAGAATGGTTCCAGCTCCCTTCATCCAAGGATCTTCAAGTATTTTACAAACAGTTCTTTAATTAAGCCTCCTAAACAGACCCACGGAGAATCATTACTGTATCTGCTTTGCCACTGGGGAATCAAAGGCATTGAACTGCTAAAATGGCTTGCAAAAAGGTTGCAAAAAAATCTTATCAAAGTTCCTCCAACAGCAACTATATAAGAAGACACGCTCTCCTTCAACACTGATTTTTAAAACTCTCTGGTTAACAATTCTTTTCTCCTCCTGTAGACATGGCCCCAGTGGCCTGCTCCTGCCTGTGTCAAGATTAGTATTCAGTGGATAAAATGGATTTTTAAATATGCACATCTTGAACAGCCTGTCTTGGAAAAACATGATTCCCAGTACCTAGGAACCAGCACAGCTTTGGGACTGAAAAGGGGTGTTTTGGCAACAAGGATTTAAAACCCATCAATCCGTGGTTTGCTTTCAGCTGGGCAAAGGGTTGATCTCCAGTAAAACTCTTTCCTGCCTTTTTTGCCCCCAGGACAGGTTTAAGCAGTGGCTCTTTTTAATCATCTGAGGATAAAAAGCATTGTTTTTCTCTTCCTGATGCAATTTTGCTATCATACCCTCCGTGGGACAGAAGATATAATTTGGGAAAAGAATAAATAAAGTAAAATGTCCTGTGAAGATGCTGTAATGGGTAACTCAGAGTCCCTTGCAGGCTGGTTGAAATGTAAAGATGTTATTTGCCCAATATCATGTTCTCTGAATCTCTTGTACACACAGGCTGTGCCTTGTCTGAGACTGGTTTTATTCTGATTTACAGGAGGGAAATAAGGGAGAATCTCTGCAGAATCAGGGGGTTGGGATGATACGAACCTGGAAGCCAGCAGTTCTACCGAAACAGCCATACCCAAATAGCTGCTTTTAAAAACTTCATCAACTTTGGGCTCGATTCTGCTCTGTCCCACACACAACGTTGTCATCTTCTTACTCATGACACCCAAAACCACTCTCCAAAATCCCGACTTCCTGCTCACCCACCCATTTCACATCCAATTTAAACAGAGCAAACCATGCAGGCTTCATCCCAATTACTATTTTTTTAAGATAGCAAAAATCTTATGTTTTCACTTACAAACCAACTTCTTTTCATTTTAGGGGGGGGAAAAAAGATGAATTTTAGGCTTTGAGTAATTCAGATGATTGCAGCAGATAGCAGCCCTAGAGTTAAGCATTGCTGGGACCCTGAACACCCAGCAAAGAAGGATGCCTATTTTGGCCCCTAAGGAGGAAAATCCTGGTGCTAATAACGAGGGAGCAACATAAAAGCGTCTCTAAGGAGCTTATTTCAAAACTTAAGAGCAGCAACGAATGGCAGAAAACACTGTTTTGAAGGATTTAATAAAATAGTTTCTGAGAAAAAAGTAATAGGATCACTTGAAAGTGCTATAGAACAGGTTCCCCCACCATCTTACTGCTAAATGCCTGTTTTGTACCGATCCCAGCATATTTATCACTTTGTTTTGAAAAACAGAACAAAACCTTCTGAGCAGGCAGTGTCAGCTAAATTCAGCTAAATTCTGGCCAGCACAAGAAAAATTGCATTAACAGCTCCTACTTTATGCCAATATTAATGAGGCTGAGGCTTCTTGAGTTTTAATGGGAAGAGAAATCTCTTTTAAAGCCCACATTGGCATCAGAGAGAGCTGGGGCTTCACACCTGCTCGCCCACCAAGCCCCAGTGCTGCAAATTCCAAGACGAGCAGGAAAAACCCCAAGCGGGCAGAGATTTCAGCCAGACTTTTGTGAATTCACCCCACAGTTAAACCCCCCAGGGCCCTGCCTCCACTTGTGCTTTTACCTCCGGAGTGTCCCCCAGCTTTTGTTACCTTGAATAAAAGCACATTCAGCTCAGCAGAGACTCTGCTGGGAGACATGACCCAGAGCAAGATTTCACCTTCTCCTGTTTTGTTTTGGTTTATTCACTTTATTTTATTTTTATCTTGTTTTATTTTATCTTGCTTTATTTCCCCCCTCCCTCATCTTCCCTGAATACAGGGCAGAAATACCCCACTCCTCCCTACCTTCATTCCCTTTTGAAATAACCAGTGCTTTTCCTTTCCCAGCTACTTTTCGGTGAGATTTATGGCCATCTCTCTAATGAAAACACCCCGCCAAAGAACCAGACCTCCCTCTGCACCACCCGCAGCCGTTTCCACAGCACCCTTGACCCCAGCACTCTCCCATGACCCAAAACACTCTTCCCACTCCCACTCCCACACCTCCCCGGCGCGATCCATCCCCACGGCTGCCCCACAGCGAAGGGTCTCCAGAAGCTGATCCTTTTTCCGACTCCACCATCAACTTCCATCAGGGAATCGCTGTCCCCCACCAGCTTTTTCCCCCCCTCTCTTTTCCCAGGCCACCGCCACAACCCAACGGCGAGGGCTCACGCTCGATACGCGCAGCACCTGGCGCGATGGACCATTCCAAGACCGGCCGTGCCAAACCGAACCGAAGCTCTCCCCTCGCTCGATGGGACCCCAAAAGAGGGGGGTGAGCCTCAAGGAGCTGCACATCGCCCTCCCAAGAGCCCAAACCCCTGGCCAGGGGCTTTGTGAAGCTGGATGAGGGAGGGAAGAAGCGGCGCGTTTAGCTCGCATAAAGAAACAAGCACTGCGGCTCTTTGCGCCCCAAGTTGAGCTGCCGTGGAGGGTTTGGTGGTGCTTAGTTTTTAAATAAGAGGGTTAACCAGCCTGGATGCAGAAAGCGGGTGCGCACTCAGCATCATCCCCCACCCCACCCCACCCCCCCACCCCGCAGTTTATTTTCCGCCTTTCAGCCCAAACTGATTTAAAAGACAAACAAACAAGCCAAACTAAAACAAAAAAAAAAAAAAAAAACAAAAAAAAAAAAGGGGGGGTGGTGTTGGACGGGGAAGAAATTAAAGGAATGCGGTGGGAAAAAGCGGGGTAGACGATGGTGGAAGGGGGGGGGAAAGAGGCTGGAGGGGGGGGCGGCACTTACCGAGCAGCAGCAGCGGGAGCAGCAGCAGCGGTGCCCGCATGGTGCCTCGGCGCGGCCGTCCCCGCCGCGGCTCCCGGCGCTCAATCCCCGGCGGGGCGGGCGGGCAGAGCCTGCCCTCCCCCGGACCCGGCCCCGGCCCCGGACCCCCCCCTCGCTCCGCACCCCCCCCCCCCCTCCGCCTTCTCCCGCCGCCGGGGGAGGTGCAGAGCGTCCCCGGCCCGCCCCCGCCTCCGCCCCCCCCCCCCCCCCCCCCCCATCCCGGCTCGGAGGATGGATGGGGGGGGAGGGATGGGGGGGGGGGGAGATGGGGAGGGATGAGGAGGGATGGGGAGAAGGGATGGGGAGAAGGGATGGGGAGAAGGGATGGGGAGAAGGGAAGGGATAGGGAGGGATGGGGTGGGGGGGGGAAGGGATAGGGAGGGATGGGGTGGGGGGGGAAGGGATAGGGAGGGGGGGAAAGGATGGGGGGGGAAAGGATGGGGGGGGAAAGGATGGGGGGGGAAAGGATGGGGGGGGAAAGGATGGGGGGGGAAAGGATGGGGGGGGAAAGGATGGGGGGGGAAAGGATGGGGGGGGAAAGGATGGGGGGGGAAAGGATGGGGGGGGAAAGGATGGGGGGGGAAGGATGGGGGGGGGAAGGATGGGGGGGGGAAGGATGGGGGGGGGAAGGATGGGGGGGGGAAGGATGGGGGGGGGAAGGATGGGGGGGGAAGGATGGGGGGGGAAGGATGGGGGGGGAAGGATGGGGGGGGAAGGATGGGGGGGGAAAGGATGGGGGGGGAAAGGATGGGGGGGGAAAGGATGGGGGGGGAAGGATGGGGGGGGGAAGGATGGGGGGGGGAAGGATGGGGGGGGGAAGGATGGGGGGGGGAAGGATGGGGGGGGAAGGATGGGGGGGAAGGATGGGGGGGGAAGGATGGGGGGGGAGGGATGGGATGGGGAGGGAGGGATAGGGGGAGGGATTGGGGGGGAGGGATTGGGGGTTACAAGGCGGGGGGGAGGGATATTTATAGGCGTGAGGGGGTTGGAGGGTTTTTTGCGGGGGTAGGGTTGGAGTGAGGTTTGGGTTTCTCAGGTGCATAACGGGGTTTGGTTGAGATGGGGTTGGTTTTTGGGTGGGGTAGGGGTTTGGGGTTCTCAGGTGCATCGGGGGGGGAGAGGATTTGGCGTTTTTGTTGGGATTGGGGGGAGGAGTTAAGGGGGGGGATTTGGGGTTCTCAGGTGCGTAGGGGGGATTTGGGGGTGTTTGTTGGGGTGGGGGTTTGGGGGGGATTTGGGGTTCTCAGGTGCATGGGGGGATTTGGGGGTGTTTGTTGGGGTAGGGGTTTGAGGGGATTTGAGGTTTCCATATGCGGGGGGGAGGGTGGGCGCGGATTTGAGGTGGGGATTTGTGATTCTCAAGTGTTTGTGGAGTATTTTGGTTTCTCAGATGAATAGGGGGGATTTGGTGTTTTCATTGGGATGGGGATTTGGGGTTCTCAACTGCATGTGGAGATTTTGGGGTTTTGTCAGGGGGGAATTTGTGTTTCTCAACTGCATCTGGGGGATATGGGTTTTCTGGGGGGATGGGGGCTTGGGGTTCCTATCTGCAAATTAGGGATTTTGGAGTTTCATTGGGTTTGGGAGGTGGATTTGGTGTTTTCATCAAGATGGGAACTTGAGGGGTGGTGGAATTTCTCCCTGCATGGAAGGGATTTGGGGTATTCATCAGGATGGGGTTTTGGGGGAGAATTTAGGATTCCTGCCTGGATGGGGGGGGATCTGTGGTTTTCATCATAGTGGGAGGTTTGGGGGTAATTTGGGGTTTTCATTGGGATAGGGGCTTGGGAGGGGTATTTGGGGCTTTTGTTGAGGTGGAGATTTGAGGGACGGTCTGGGACTCGCACCTGTGTGGGGGCATTTGGGATTATCATTGGAATGGGGGGACTGGGGATGATTTGGGATTCTCTGCTGTGTGTGTGAGCTTTCGGGGTTTCACTGGATTTGGGGATGGATTTCAGGTTTTCACTGGGATGAGGGCTTGAGGGTGGTTGGGATTCCCACATGCGTGGGGGGGGATTTGGGGTGTTTATCAGGATGGCTGCTTGGGGGGTTTAGGGTTTTCATCAGGCTCAGGTCTTGGGAGGGCTTGGGAGTTTTCGTCTGGATGGGGGGTTTGCATATTGATCTTGGATTCCCACCTCCATGCATAAGGATTTGGGATTTTCATCTAGATGGGGGCTTGGGGATCAGTTTGAGATTCTCACCTGCATGGAGGATATGTAGGATTTTTATCAGGATGGGGGTAGATTTGAGATTTTCATTTGGGTGGAGGTTTGAGGTTTGATTTTTGCATTCTCATCTGTGTAGGGGGTTACTTGGGGATTTTCATCTAGATAGGGTTTGATTTGGCAATCTCACCGTGGCTGGGGTTTGATTTGGGGTTCTTATCTGGGGAGGGGGGCTGTGTTAATTTGAGATTGCTCTCTGCAGGTACACCCCCTCCACTGTCTTATGCTCTGATGGTACAAAATTCCCTAGATCCCTCCTCTTCCTCTTCAGTGATCTGTGAAGACCCTGGAGCAGGAGATGTTGAAGACCCAGGGGATGCACAGGGCTTTCGGGGGGGGGGGGGGCATTGCCCTGGGAGGGGGGGCAGCACCCCACCACTGTGGCAGCTACTGTCACTCCTAGATCTAGAGACTGGGCACAGTGCTCACACCCAAGTTTTGTTCCCACACATTACCCCCAGCACACCCTCAGAAACTAAGCTGTGCTTTTAAATATTTGAATAAATTAATCTCCATTTGCATAAGATGTTTTCTAAGAAAGGTTTGCACCAGTTTGAGAATGTCTCAAAGGAAGCAACACGCCAAAAGCACTAAGGACAAAACTGTTATCAAATCTTTGTACTTTTTTGTGGCGGGAGGGAAGGGCGCTGAAAGTTTTTATCTAGCGTTCAGGCAAGGAGCATTCACTGCATCTGGGAGGAGAATAAAAATAAGCTCAGTGCTTTGCACCGAATCCTCCCCCTTGCACTGGCAGATCCAGCTAAACCATGAACCTCCCCAGCCTGGACCCAGAGGCGGTAAAAATATCCTTCACTTCAAAAATGACTTCAAATTTGGTTTTCTTTTTGCCTTCAGTTTAAAAGTGGACTTTCCTCTTGTTTGCAAGGTCACCTTGAGAAGATCTGAGGAGTCGCTTGGGCTGGCTTGCTTAGCCCTCCCTACTTGCTTTGCATGTTTTCTCCAGAAAAGGCTTCTTATCCTGATTTTAGCTTCTGGGTCAGTGCAGTGAGACCTTCTGCATCCTTTAGCCCAGCCTCACCTCCTCTTGCTACGATGCTGCATTACACAATACCAAAAGCCATGAAACTCGAGTTGCAACAAATGAATGAATGTGTTGATGCACATTATTAATCTTGCCAGTATTTGAGAGTCAGTTCCTTGTCTCTCTGCAGAATATTTTTAATAACAGATCACATTCCCCCACACACACACACTCTCCCAATTAGCTTATTTTGGTGTTAACTGCCAAGTGAAGGCAGCCTAGGGAAAAAACTGAGCTGCATCAGTATGACTGTGTCCCTGGGATGGAGAGGCAGGAGTGATGCTGAGCTCCTCGAACACTCGGTTTACTGCACCAGCACCCGTAATACACTGCAAAAATGTCCCATGGCACGTTGCTCTGGGGTGACAGTGCCTGGGAGACTGAGGTTCCCCCAAGGTGTGTTGGGTCTCCACATTGGGTGAGGGCTCTGATGAGAACAGCCAAGAGCAGAGCTCTGTTGGCAGCAATTAAAATAGACCTAAGGAAAACAGAATGGCCTGAAACCCAATTAAAAATCAGGCTGGCTTCAGTGGCCATTGGGATCATGCTGCAATGATTGTACTGAGAGTTGGGGGGAGAAGAAATGAATCTGGCTTGTCTCATCAGCAGATCCGGGGCTGCGCTGGTCCTTTGGCCTTGTGCAGGGAGGAGGGAACCTCACCCCCTGAGCACTTGATGCTTAATTTTTAGAGTGCTGAACTGGGCTGTAGGTTTTCTCTCAAATTATCAGACCAGGCACCCTGTCGCTTGTGCAGGGAGTTTTGTCAGTTCTCAGCAGGGGTCTGCCCTCAGGGTGCCTGTTGGACCTCTTTTTGCCATTAGAGACAAGGAGGAGAACGTAGGTGCCGCAGGGGGTGGGTGCTGTGCAGAAAGCTTCCTTTGGGGGGGTTTTGTGGTTATCATTGCATACTCAAACCATCACGGCTCTGCCATCTGTGCTGGGTATTGCTTCTCACTCAGCAGGGTGTTCTCCAGAGGGTCTCCAACCTCCTCCCTGACTGGTCCCCACTGCATGGCCATGCAGCTCCTCCCTCGCTGCCAGCCTTGGCTGCTGGCAATTGCCGCGGTGGTTGAGATAACGGCACAGTTTCTGCTTCTTGGGGAAAAAAACGATTCATCCAGAAACATGGTGCTCAACCTCCTTTTCCAAGCGGGTAACAGAAAGGCCTCACGTTCTTTCTGCTGCTTTGCAGGGTGCAGGCGCCTGCCCACTTGTGTCGGCACAGAATCTGCCTCTCGTCTCTGCCGCGAAGGGGATAATTACTAAGAGGGTGTCAGATCAAGACTATGAATCATGAGCAGCTGAAGGAAGAAAGAAAGGGATATTTAGCATGACTGCCTCAGAAGCTGGATGTCTGTTAAAGCATATCCTGCTCCGACATCTAACTATCGGCTGGGGGAAAAGGTCAGAAAAAGCCCTAACTTGGGATACCTGGCGCATATAGGGGTGTCAAAAAGGCACAGTCATTTCATAGAAAGAGGTAAACAGTCTTTTACACCTGAAGACATTCAGCATTGCGAACAGGGAGCTTTATAATTAGTGTCCCGGATCTGGAGGTTTTCTTAAATACCAGCATCACGGGGTCAGGAAATTATGTAAAGGCTTTTGCTTTCAACTCCAAACATGAAAAGGCACGCCTTAGAGGTCCAGAAAAAGAATGGTGTGCACATCTGCCTGCGAAATGGGAACAAAAAAATAAAAATTGACTCTAAAATTTATTATTAATATTCTTCTTATTATATAAAGTCTCATGGGTTTAAGTCAGTCAGGTGTCCTTTTAAAGCTTGATCTTGACGTGATAACTCACACAGACTCACACATACCTGCTTCCTTCTGTCCCAGCCAAATATTTATCTAAGGTTGTGAAAGAGCAGAACAGGAAGCCAGTGGTTTTAAGGTATGTAACTCAGCTGGGATTAAACAGTCTCAGGAGGAGGAAGAATTCACATGACACAAGATTTCTTTGTGGGGGAAACCATAGGAGGCTTATATGGTTCCCCAAAGGCTATGGAAACGCCATTTCTTCTGCCATTTACAAATAAACTGAACAAAGGAGAAGAGACACAGAAGATGTTCTTGTGCCTTACAGTACTGGGATAAATTCCCAAAGAAAGCTTTTTCTTCTCAGTACCATATAATTCCTTCTCAGCTGTGTTCAGATTCGTCATAACATTTGACGGATGTCTCCAGGCATCCTTGCAATATTTACCTCTTTTCACAGAAAACGACCGAGAAAAGCCTACGCGGCATGAAAATCCTTGGGCTGAGCTCTGGCTCAGGATCATTTAACTTGCCAGTAATCCGATTTTATTGAATGTCATCACCTATCTTCCTTGTGCGACGGGGCACAAAGTAATAATGTTTGGAATTCAAATTTGGGATTAAGATGGGAAGACAAACGCATGGGGCTGATACCTCTGGTGTGAGTAACAGTGAGAACAACAGCAAGTGGGCTCCTGGGGTGAAGATCACCAGTGGCTATTTCAGGAAGGAAAGCAAAAAAACCCAACCCCAAACTACCCTCCCTTCAGCAAGAGACAAAAACACCTACGGTCTGATGTCTGCCTGACAGGTAGCCTCAAAGAAATGGGACCGCTGACGGAATGAAGCTTGCAGCTAGACCTGAAGTAAGGAAAAGAGGTTGTTCATGAGAAAAAAATGGGAGAAGTTTGTGGTGTGTAGAGGATGGGGAATGGAGGCAATTTCCATGTATTTCAGGAGATGGAGAGTCAGAAGTGTCATGTGCAGGTCTGTGCCTTAGCCTGGACCTGATCCAACAGGAGGAACTGAAATGCAGCTTTCCTTGGGAGCAGGCATTGTCTCGAGAAATCTAAGAACCGTCCAGGATACCGCTCCCAAGGCTAGATGTGGTTTCCCAAGCGCCTGCAAGTGAAGAGGCAAAAATCCATTTGGAGTTGACATGTTAGACAAAGACTTATAAAATCTGTGTTCAGCCCTCAGCTCTGAAATAAGTTCCTGATCTCAACTATGATCCTATTTTGAACGACTTCTGTTCCTCCACCGTGCCACTCAGACAACCATAATTTCTGATTCTCATGGATTTAATTTTTTAAGAGAAGGAAGTGAGGAACTTTGTTTTCAGTGAGCTGCCAACCCACCTGCAACAGATGTGCTCCATCTCAACCATCCACAGATGCACACACGTACCTGTCTGTGTGGCTGTAGGTCTGGACCAAGACACCTACAGTTTGTGTGGCTGTGTCTCCAGGGTAGCTGTAGGTATCTCCATTTGAGGTGGTGTTGGAACTGCCATTATCATCACTGGAAAAGGAGGACACTGGGCAGTTGCTTAAACAGATGCCTGGAAGCATCCTAGGTGCTAGAGGTGTCTTCGTGGGGATGCACAACGTTTCTGTGAAACTCAGTACCTCTGAGGCAGCAGCTCTGGTCCAGCTGGCATTACACCACAGCGTGCAAAATCACCCCCAACAGCCTCTGTTCAAGCAACCAAACCTGTCCCTATTCTGAAGAGTCTAGAGGGAAATTATCAGCCTGAAGGATACAAAGACATTAGACTCACTGCCTTGACTTGGGGTTCAATTCAATTGCCTAAAAACAGGTATCCTGCTTGATAAGGAGTCCTGCCCAACCTTCACCTGCCAGTCCAGAGGGGCATAGTTGTCTCACACGTCTCATCTCACACCCACCAGCCCCAGGGGGGATGTCTCAGACCACCTAGGGCATGTCAGGTGGCTGAAAGAGGTTTTATCAGGCACCTGAATCTGGGTCTGAGCCCCACACAGCGTACAGAGAAGTGCTGCTTTCAGATGGCTCAAGAACCGGCCTAACCTCAGCAGAAGCTTGCGTTGCACACCAGATCACATAACTGCATTGGCTTAGTGCCTCCTCCTTGACTCCTTTCCAAACCCTGCAGTGATCCCTGCACAAAGAGATCAAACCCATTCGCCTCCCAGGGCAGGGTCCCCTCTGCGCTTGGAAGGGACTGAGCCCTGCCCGCACATCACCGCATCTTTGTGGGGGGAAGAGAAACAATTTTGACGAGCTTCATTCAAAGGGTTGCCTTTCTCCCCTGCTCTGCAGGCTGTGCGGCAGCCCCGGTTAGACTATTGATGGGATGCAGTTGGGATGGATTAGATTTAGGTGCCTGGAGGCATCTCAGATACTGGAGATGTCTTTGTGGCACATGGAGATGTCTTCATGGCAAGAAGCATAATCCCAGAGAGATGTCGACCTGCAGCATAGGATATTACTGGCTGTTGTATGGCAAGTGCATTGGAAAGGGCAATGTGGAGAGGAAAAACTCTCCCCCCTGGGGCTAAGAATCATTCATAGATACATCTGGAAGCTTAATATTGTATCTGCCTTGCATTGTCCTTCATACAGAGCTTGCCTAATGGTTTGTATTAAAAGGGAAGGGGGAGGGATGCAGGAAAGAAAAACAAACAGCCCTTTAGGAGGGACAGGCAATCAGCTAGACACATTTTCCACTGCTAGAAATAGGTACTGGTGGAAACCTGTTGCTCTGCATGTTTCCAGCTAAACAGAACAGAATAGACGATTTCAGTTGGAAGGAACCTACAATGATCATCTAATCCAAGTGCCTGGCCAGTTCAGGGCTGACCAAAACGTAAAGCATGTTATTAAGGACATTGTCCAAATCCCTCTTGAACACTGACAGGCTTGGTGCATCGACCACCTCTCTGAGAATCCTTTTCCAGTGATTGACCATTCTCTCCATAAAGAAATGCTTCCTAATGTCCAGCGTAAACTTCCCCTGGCACAGCTCTGAACTATTCCCACACATTCTATGAATGGATCCTAGGGAGACAAGATCAGCACCTCCCTCCCCACATCTTCTCCTCAGGAAACTGTAGAGAGCAATATAGGCATCTCATTTTTCAAGCCCAGAGTGAGTGGAGAATTGTATTGCTCCTGCCTCAAAGTCCCTTCTGTTCATACTCCTCACAAACTCTGGAAAGTATCAGTAGGAGACCTCTAAAATAGATTTGGAGTAGATTGCTCCCTTTTGCTGGACAATGGACCAGCATTTTTTCCTTCTGGATGGAGCAGGGGAGCTCCTTGGAGTCCTGATCTCCTGGATTAGGGGGGAATTTCCCGAGGTGATCCTTTGGCCCTTGATGTTGGGTGCAGCATATCCCTCCAACCCAAATATCTTCCATGCCTCTCACTTGGGTGCATGTTACTCAGCAAACGTCAACTCCATGTCTCTCCCTGTAGGCTTGGCCACCTTCTCTTCCCTCTTTGACAAGGATTTGCCCTGAAACAGCCTGGGAGTTACCAGGGCAACCTGCAAAGGTCCAGCAGCCCAGATCATTGTTCGGGGCTGCAGCCGTCCCGAGGAATTCACTATTTGTTTTAGAGATAAAAGCTGCAACTTCCACACATTCTTCTTCAATTTCACTCTCCATTAACTGCATTGCCCTGTCATAACAGAGCTCGTTGAATTATTAGAGATGAGACGAGTCTTTCGAAGTGTGGACTGGGGAAAGGGATGAGGGAGAGCTTGTTGTCTGTGATTTTTTTTTTTTTTTTTTTGAGGGCCCCCTCTGTGAAGCCCCCATTGGTAGCACGGTGGGTTTAGGATGTGGTTTGGGATTCGTGGGGTTGCACGGGGGACAGGGAGGGTTGCTGAGTGTTGCAGTGAGCTGGCAGTCAGGACGGGAAGGTCAGTGGTCGGGCTGAGTCAGGTAGCCTTGGGCAAGTCCTGTGTGCTTGCATTTCAGTTCATATCCTCCTGCTTTCCTTTGTGCTATTTTAGACATGGTGGAAAAATAAAAGGTAAAGAGGGGGTCAGATGGAAACCTTAGGTCCCAGAACAGTGGTTTACCCCTCCAACTCCTTTAGTACCATCAGAAAACTCATACTCTCTCTCCTACTCCAGTGTTGACGATGGAGCTGATGATCAAATCCTCTTGTGAGCAGTTTCCCTTATGTCTGGTGCAAACCATGAGTTGCTGAAATATGGATCACCACCGTTATCTTCCTTTGTCCCCAGAACTCCTCTCTGGGATATCAGCATGGCAGAGCTGGTGTAAATCCTGTGTTATTCAAGCACCTCTGATCATTTGCTCATGGTAGACTAAGGGGAGAAATATGCTTTTTATAAGAATTTGCTTCTTCAGTGGGAACCCAATCTAGACCAGGTGACTCACTTATTGCAGACAGATGAAGTGAAGCTCACTCCTAGATCTCATTTGTAATACTGATGTTGGTTAAGTGTTTAACACGCACTTTTCTCTTCCAGTGCCTCAGTTTCCCAACGCAAACTGTAAATTTCATCCTGCATCTCAACAAAATTAACAAGACAATAGTGGACTGGGTCTATGAAGGGTTTTGAGATCTACAGAAAGAACATGCAGTAGCTATATTAAATGTTATTATTTCCAAGAACTGAAGTTTTTTACAGATAAATTCATTATCTCTTCTTGCTTAATAATGGTGGGGTTTTAAAAAAATATTTTATATGGAGCTCTCCTATATTTAAAGACAAGAATAAAACCAAACTGGAACCTAATTGAAACACTGCCTCCCTTTTATTTCCTTATTCCCAAGTTTTAGAGAAGATTAATTTAAGGGACAGTCATCCAGTTAGTGGAAATGCATCATTCTCATCAGCAGTAATGCGAATTACAGAAGGACACTGGTTGCACAAAGAACCCTCTTAAACCCTTATAGCCTTACAAAGTTAAATACAAATCACAGCACGTTTCAGTTTTATTTAGCATGTTTAATGGACAACAGAGCTAAACTGCACCAGTAAAACATGCTGGCTCACTCCTTGGCATGGATCTTAACAGTAGATGGTGACTCCTGGCTGGGGCAGTGTTTTTCTGAGGAAGGCGAAGAAATTAAGTCTGTCTTAGATGAATGCAGCATCACTAGAAGATTGGTAAGGATGGAGATACAAGTCCCGTATTTTCCTGCTGGGCAAGTGCAGAGGAGACAAGAAAATTTCTGCTTGCATCACAACATCTGGGCAAAATACCTACCTCTACATTAGAAGAGAGTTGAAGCTCTCTAGCTTTCCAGTTGCAAAAAAATCCACCACAATAAATAGCTAGTGACTGAATTTAGCTTACTTATGAGTATGGAGAAAATAGGAGCTCATTGTACCTTGATAATGGTGCAGTCAGGAGTCCTTCTGCTGAGACCAGACCCTGAGTGACATGCAAAGTCCTTCAAAAACTATTTGCACCAAGACACTCATATATTATCATCTGGAAGCAGCTTCTTCAGGTGCACTGTCTTCCAGACCTGTGACACTGCTGAGCACCCAGGTACCCAGCACTGCTCCCAGGGGCTGCCAAACCTGTCTCAGGAGAGGAAGACTAACACAGTTAACAGCACTTTTTTGGCCTGTTCTCCTTCCCTTCACTCCAGCACTGTAATGCAACCCAACCTAACTCTGTGCTTCCCTGTGTCCCTGTCCCTTTGCTAGTGACAAGTACAGGCAGAGTGGAACTACAGGCGGCACAGCCTCACTCCCCTACCCACTCCTCTGATGGTTGCCCTGCACTGAGCAGAGCAGCTACGGACTTTGCCAAGTGCCTCTGCAAGAAGGTGTGTGGTGGGGAAAAGGGGAACCGAGGTGAGGATAACAGGGGAAATCTCAATCCAGCCAGCCCCTCACCATTCCTGCAGGTGCCCACATCAGTAATGCCCCCAGCATGACCGTTTTGCATCTTGTTTGCAAAACAAAAGACATCTCAGAGCCTTCCAAGCAGCTGGGAAAAAAAAAAAAAAAAAAAAAAAAAAAGAAAATCCTTGAGGATGGGAGACCCTGTTCATCATCTTTCCTCAGCACGGTGCCAGGACACCTGGGTGCCCCTCAGGGAAGGCTTGTGGTACATTTCACTGCTGCAGATGGGTACTAGTGACTTGTGTTGAGTTTAACTTTCTCTCTGGTGGTCAGGTTTAGGACAGGTTAGGCAGGTGTTATTAACCCAGACCACCGCAAAATGTGAAGTCATTGTTGATTCAGCTTAAGCCACTTCCAAATATACTGCCAAGACGCAGGGAAACTGTTGCAAGGAGACCTTTTGCAAAGACTTCACCCACTTGAGATCAAGCCAGCCTGGAGGGAGCCTGTCTACAGCCTTGTACCAGTAAAAAGAAATTATTTTAGCCTGGGACATTGTCGATGAAATGGGACTTATTAGACCTAAGGAATATTGCTATTCATTCTTGTGTTTTGGATTGATCTAGGAAAGCTCAAATAGATTCAGAGCTGTCTTTTGCTAGATGCTGTGCAAACAAGTGTTGGAGAGCATCCCTGTCGCAGCACAGGATAAAGCCACATCCTCTTGGCTGGGTTAAGGATGCTAATTAGGTACCTGGGGATCTGGCATTTTGTGACTGTTCTCAGGCACTGCAAAGGAGAATTAGCAGCGTTCAGAACTCTTGACCTTGATATTTTATATCAGATACAAGCCTGCTTTTTGCAGCAGGTACTTCAGCTCTCTGCTTCCTGCAAGAGAAGGGATTCAGCTTGCAGATGCAGGCTCTGATGTCAGGGGGGTTTGCTTTGTCCTAAAAATGTCAGTTTTGCCTCTGAGGTTGAGAAGCCCGAGGGAGGGAGATCTATAAGTACATCCCTACACTTACACCACATACACTCACCCAGTTACCCTCTGCTCTGCAGTGTCACGGACTGCAGCTGTACTAATAAAGTCAGAAGAATGAAAAGCCAGAGCGGAGAGAAAAAGAAGATAATTAACAAATAAGACAATAAATGCCCAGTAATCTGTGGCATGTGGCCCAGTCTCCTCCCTCTAGGAGTCTCTGTAGCAGAGTCCTTGCTGTTACATGAGGATTACAATATGGATCGAGCAACCTGGAAGGGTGCACATCACATCCAACAAGCTCCCTTTCCCCTTTTTGAAATGCAACTACTTCTGCAGCACAAGATAAGGATAGAGTGTGCTTCAAGTCACCAATTTTTTGGATGCTCACCCCACAGTGGCAGATGTTTCACAATAACCAGAGGAGGCACATGTCCTTTTGGAGCAGTAGCTAGAAACCATGGGGCATCTCAAATGGACACTCTATTTATTGAGGGGACCATGGAGACATTCTGTGCTCCTGGAGGTGAAAAATGTGGCTGGTTTGTTGGTGTTTCTGCATTTGAGTGATATATTTATACAAAGCAACCTATGCAGTGGTGTATGCATGCAGAAGGGCAGGAGATCTGAAGACATGGAGGGTTTTGCAGGAATCAGCTCTGTGCCAAGTGCAAGGTAGGGCACAACAAAGCAGAGATATTCTTCCTGAGACAGTTAAAATAACAGTTAACCAAGGAAGCAGTTTGGATCTCTCCTTCCAGAGAAGGGGACAAACATCACGAAAAAGGGTTGCTGGTTAGAAAGCCAAATGTCCAGAAGAACATTCCAGCTGAGGTCTATGTTTCATACTGTTGAGATTAACAATAAAAGGAAATTCCGGGAAGAGCAGGGGACTAGACTGGACCTGCTCCAGCGTGCTCACTAGCTCTTTAGCAAACATGGTGGGAATGCCCCTGTTGTGGGGAGAGCTTTGCTGAAATTTCTGGGACCAAAGGAAGTTGTCATTATATCGCTACATCCTGTGTGTGAGAGAGCTGAGGTCCACTTAAGAGACCATCTGCAAAAGATACAAAAGGACACGCAAGACTTTGGCCTCTGTTTAACTGATTGAGTTTGATTGATTCCCCTGCTAACAAATGATAAATCCACTCAAAGAAAACCTGCAGTTCCTTCCCACCAGGCTTGCAAACAGCCAGAGCTAAACCCACCACCAGCAGGGACCATTCCTGAGAGATCCCAGGGCTCTGATGATTGATCAAGCTTATGGGTTTGGCAAATCAAGCAGCAGGAGAGGAAGAAGGAGCACTTTCTATGCTTTAGCTGATTGACCTACTCCATGATTTTAACTAGATCCCAGACTTGCCAAGTGCAGGTTGGAGCTGGGATCAATAGTGCAGTCTCTTGGTCTCAATCAAAGGTGAGGCTTAGTCTTGGTCGACCTGCAACAAGTAAGTGCTGCCATCACAGGGTAGGTGACAAACCTAGATGTTGACTCTATATGTTGCTTTTCAAGATCCCAGATTAAAGAAGAGGTTGATGCTGTAACATAGTTCACATGCTGAATCACCAAAAAAAAAACCCAAACATTTTCTCTGAAAAGAGTCTGCTCGTCCTCTTCAAACTCTGCTTTCTTTGTCTCTCTAACGTGTCTGCATGTGATGGCATTACAGAACAACACTTAGTCCTGCAAAGTGCCCAACCTGCACGTAGTCCTGGAAGGAAAACATGGAAAACAGGCTAGGAAATATTATTGGTTTTCTATAGATGGCAAAACAAAATATAGGAGGCCTGAACTTGCCCTCAAACTTGGATAGGCATGTCCCCAACTTAATTATCTTTTTTGAGTGCTTAACCTCAGATGAATGAGAACCAGAGAACCAAGCCACAGTGACGACTAGCTCAGACTGGCATGTCTTTTTATCTATTTCGATGTGACGTCTCTGAGTCTGAATTACCTGCTTACTTGGCTTCTACAACACTAGGTAGGGTAGGACCAAGCATTCCTCATATTCCTCTGCAAGGAATAATCACAAGAAATAATGAGAGAGAAAATGGAAGACTGAAACCTCCTCTGGTGTATTAGCCACAGAGAGTTTTTCTCTCCAGTGAGTTCTGACTTTGATACGAGACATTAATCTGTCAATAAATAAGAGAGATTCTCTGTGGATCTCACTACACAATGCTTGTGCATCTTCTGAGCATGGTCAACAAAGGGGCCAGCTGGCTCTTGCAAACCAGACAAAAGCAGAAAGAGAACTAGGGAAGGAGAGGTGCAGGAGGTGATGAGAACCTCCCTATTTCCTTGAGATCACTCTTGGTAGGAGACGGAAGCACAAGACAGCATGTATTCAGGGATAAATGAAGTTTTTCCTGCCTCGGTTCCTTGGCTGCTATTGTCTCTTATTTACTAGCCAAAAGCCAAGCTACTGGCACAGCACATATTCCACCCCACCTACCTGTGCTTAAGAGTAGCTTGCCCTATATTTAGCATTCACCATTTTCCATTGTGTTGCTGCAAACACACGTCCTGCTGTGCGCTCTATGGGCGCGCCGTGGTGGGGCTTGGCGATTTCAGATGGATGTTCCCTATTTTTAGCTGTCCGATGGCGTGTGGATGCGTTGGCTCATCGTAATTCTTTCCATGTGACAGATCTGGACACAGTTTATAGTTTATAGCTCTCCATGATGCAAAATCCTGCAGATTTTTCCCTCCTGGTGACAGGTGGGTGGAGGAGGGGAGAAGGACCAGGAGCTATGTCCTTCAGGTAGGCTGGGTGGGATAAGGTGAGATCACTCCCTCAAGGACAGTCAATGTAGGCAGAGTTCAGGGAACTATCTCAATGCTCGGGTCTTATGCTGTTAGGCACATTCATCTTCTGATGGAAGTGTGGATTACAGGTAAGCCTCTTGTGAGAAAGCTCCCTCATGGCCATTAGAAAGATGTAGGCTGAACATCAAGAGTGAGGCCATCACTGTGGCTCGTCCTGGCCTCTTGTGCTGGGCTCTGTCAAAACTATGGATGAGATGGCACATGGGTCAGATCCAATCTGATTGGACTGATGCAGTTCCTGGGAAGACTATCCTATTGTCATTATTCGCAAGCTGCAGTGGATTAATTAAATGTTCAAAGCAGGGGAACAAAGAGCAGTAATGCATGGCTGATTTTCCCAGTAGAGATGTGATGTTGGTAGGGCCAGCCTCTTCTGGTCTTATTCTGCTCAGTCTTTTCAGGGGTGATCTGTCAAAGGAGGGTGAATAATGAAACCAGGAGAGATTTAAGCAACTGAAAGATCAGCATGAAAAACTGTAGAAGGATTTTCTAGTCTGCAGGAAGTGAACAGGAAAAGGGACAGTCCACATTTGATGTCAAAAAGTGTAAAAGACTGCATATGGAAAAAAAGCAGACTAACCATACATGGGCCCCAAATTAGCCATTCCCGGGGTGATACCTTTGTGTCCTCAGAAAAAGCTGAGTGAAATGTCATCACTGCACTCAGCCAGAGTCAAAAAGGTCAAATAGAAGTTTAAAGTTTTTAAGAAAAGAACAATGTTAAAAAAAACCCCCAAAAAACGCATGGCATTGAATAAATCTCTGGGGCATTATCTCTTGCATGGTGTATACAATTCCGATCTCCCCACCTCAACAGGATACAATAGGACTGGAAAAGGTAAAAGCACCAGGAACAATTACAGGCCCTGAACGGCTTCTGTGTAAGCACTACCTAGGGAACAGACTGGGACTCCATTGTCTGCAAAAAAGAAAGGCAAGCAGGAGAACCGTCCCTGGGGTCACAACATCCGGAGTGATACAGCGGTGAGTGGGAGGAGGTAGGATCATTTACTCCTTCCCGTAACTCGGTCAGCTGGACTGCATCCCTTAGCCAAAGAAAAACCAGGCAGAGCTCAGGTGCAGCTCTGGCTGCCTCAGGATACTGTGGAGATCAGAAACATGAAAAAAGATGAAAAGGGATTAGAAAAATTTGTGGAGGACAGGTCTGTCAGTGAATGATGAAGATGATGCTCTGGATAGACATCCTTGTGCCAGAGATCCTGGGGAGGTCACCTATTCCACAATTCTCATACTTCTCCCTAGAAACATTCCTCCCTGCCTATTCTCACTGCTTATCCACCTCTAGTTATTTTGGGGACATAGTGGTGGCTTAGATCAGGCTTTGCTCTGACCCACAGTAGTTGTCGTTATGCCCTGAAGAATGTGACTAGCTGGGATCTGACAGTGAAATGAGGAAGTGTAGCATCATGTCAAAAGAGGAGCCAGGGGAGCCCCATTAAATGACAATTATAAAGTGAAACCAGACAAAAAACTGAAGCAATTGAACCCTCATGGATGTAGGGAGAAAATCTAAACAAGGCTTTCCCGTGGGCATAAAAAGGAGCCAGTGTTATCAAGGGAGATGGCAGGGAGACCTCAGAGTTCCCTTGAGAGCTGTGTGTCCCTCAAAAACCCACCAATTTTGTAGTTTTTTTTTTTTTTTTTCTTGGAAGCTGACTAGGGAAAGGGATAAAAGGCTCTTAGTTCTGTAAACGAAATCCATTCCCTGCTGGAGGGGGCAGGAGGCTTAATGCAGCTCTGCATCCCTCCCTTTCAGTTCAGCCCCCAGATACAAAGGCAGAAAAATGCCAGGAATTTCCCAACTCCCTCCCCAAACCCTCTCCCATCTAACTTTCCCCCCCTTCACCGCCTCCTCCGGCTGGGAAGGAGGAATTCTAATAAGAAAATAGGCATCTTTAATAGGCCCCTTGCCCAGCCACTTTGAGATTGAATACTGAAAGGGATGAATGTGACCAACCATAAGGAATGAGGCTTCTTCAAGTCCTTGCATTTCTTGTTTTCACTGCTTTGCTTTGTTTTCCCTTCCCCAACTTCTCCCCCCCTTGCTGCTCAGTGTTGAAAAAATTCCGCTCAGCCCCTCGCCTCTGTTTCTTTCCCTTGGAGTAAGGCTGCAACTCTAATCGTTGCTGGGTGATTAGCATGTGAAGGGAGAAGGGAAAACAAAATCTTTATTGGTCGTTTATGGAGCGGGAGCAGCTGTCTGGATGGATGCTGGCTTCTGTGTTATCCTCCCCACTACCACTGATCTCTTTTATTGTGAATGTTTTCCTGTAAGACCAGGCAAGGAAAGGCAGAAAATGGGGTGGGGATGAAATTTAGAGCAGGTGGACTGTTTTTCATGGTGGAAAACAAAAAACGTATTTTTTTTTTTCAACGTTGCACTTGGAGAGACGGGGCGGGGGGCGGGGGGCCGGGACACAAGGACTTCTGCACTGTGCCGAGGGGATGACAGCGGGAATGAAAGGATAATTTGTGGTGCCAACCTTAATAGGAGCGGGAGGCACAACACAGAGGCCTTTGATGAGACAAGGCTGCAATGGGGGGGAGGTGGCTTGAGCTGGAGGTTGGGAGGGGAGAAAAGGCAAATGGTACACCTTGGGTGGTGGTGGAGATGGTGGTAGGTGACCATCTTTTGTGAGCCATCACTGTCCTTTGTGAGAGAAATCTTGGCCAGTGGAAGATGAAGGGCTGGCAGGCAGAAAGCTTTTTTTTTTTTTTTTTGCTCAGCTTCTCCAAGTCCCTCGATGAGAGACGGCATCTGCAGAGCCCGGTGCGAGGCGCGGTGTAAGGAGTCTGCAGGCAGCCTGGTGCTGGCGGATGGGCCGGCTCTTGCTGCAGTAATTACAGTTTGAGCCTGGACAGTGACTCCGAAGGGACATGCTACTGGAATGGAAAACACTATCTGTTATTTGTTATGAGTCTGTGATGGGAACACCAGTGCCTCTGGGGCTGGTATTCCCTGTGAGCATCAGAGCTGGCTGTGCTCAGCCCCTCCTTCACTCACTCCAGGTGTTTCCTTTTTTTGTGCTCGATAATGAAATCTGTGAGCCTGAGCCAGTTTATATTTAGTTTCCATCGTTGCTGGCAGGGGTCTGCTGGTGCCTAACAAACAGCAGCAAAACCCCACTGGTGGGTGCCCAGCCCTTAAGGTTTAGGAACTGTCTATGTGGTGGGAGGAGGTGGGGTATGAAGGATGGGGATGGTGGCATGATGGGGACAAGGAGGGAAAAAGATGTGTTCTCAGCATGCATGTCATTGCATCACTAGCTACGTCTTCGGACTAGCCCCCCACAAAGCTATGAAATCCACATCAGTTTTGTTCTGGGAACTGTCTCTGGCTATGCAAACTAATCCCATATAATGTCTGGTATTCCTGACCTGTCTCTGCTCCCTTTGTGAAGAAGCTCTTAGGCAGTGCAGGTAATTCTCTATCTTCCATGCTACTTGTTCCTCAAGCTGATCTTTACTTTGGACTACTGCCCATGTCACCCACAGTAGGTAGGATTCAGCTGACTATTCATAGAATTATTGGGCCATCTGAGTTGTCTCTGATGCATCTGATGTATTTGTAAGCTATCTATATCTTATATATCCTAGAACATCTCACCTGTTACTAGAGTTCAACTGACTTGAGACCTAAGTTTCTGTTGACTATCACAGGAGCTTAGATACCCAGCTCACAAGGATACACCCGAATGCAGATGTCTTAATTTTGATGTGAAAGTTGGGATTCTGTTTCCTAAATAGAGGTGCCCAATGCCATGAGATCCACCTTCTGTTGTGTAAGACTTACAATCTACACGGAGCTCATGGGTATGACTTAGGACTTAGAGAAGAGCTGTGCCTTTTTGGACAGGCAGAAGACAGGCCATAATACCCCCCAAATCACTAAGTACTTGCTTTCTGAAACCTGGATATTCCCCAAAAAGTCTATTCTAATACATAATTCTGCTATTTCTGGCTATTTTTCAGAAGATGCTGCCACTGAACCTACTACGTGTTTACCCAGTTGTTTTAGGTAAGGTCAGAAGATACCTTAGGCAGGCATGCAGCATCCTCTAAACTTTTTCTGAAGTGGTACTTATGTTTTGGGTTGCTGATAGCTTTGCACCTGGATGGCACCCTGTACACATCCTCAGAGGTTATGTGGGAAGATGCTGATGTGAATACTCTAGATTCTGGTTGACATCATAAGGTCATTCTTATGGCAGTTGCTTTTTCCTGAACATTTTGGGGTATGTGTCCTCAATCTGTACACTAACCCTCTGCCATATCCTTCCCTGACCAAGAGAAAGGTTTTTTTGTTAAAAATCAGTTGAACTGTGAATCATTTAGGACAAGGGAAATTCAAAGGTCTAGACAATACTGCCTGTGGATGCTATCATTTCAAGTGGTATAAAACTGATGAAAAGTAGGAAAGAAAGCTAGGTACCAGAAGGAAGAGGCAGAAGTGGGAAGAGGAGAGAGAAAAAGGGAATAAATTACATGGACTTTCTAGAATTATCAAGCAGGTAATGGGACAGAATGAGATGATTTTCACAGTGAAAGTGAAGACTGAAGCAAGTATGTCAAGCTGGAAAGACTGATTCAGGAGTGAGTCATGGATGGTCCAGAAGGATCTGGCATCCAGCAGCCAGATGCTTTCGCACTTTCTGGAGAGGTACTTACCACTTTCTCTCTCCTCAGCTATTGCTGCAGCATCATTTTGTCATGACTGGACTAGCACTGGGCAGGGAGGGAAGCAGAGGGGAGGAAAGGGAAGAATGACAAATGTCGATTCTTGGGGCTATGCCCTGAGCCAATTGTGGAAGTATATTGGAGAAACTCTTCTGTTCTGACTGCACCACTGAAAAATCTTGAGTCATCTGTGAGAGTTTTGACCACTTTTTTTCTGTGGTCGTCAGTAGGTTTGAAAACCACTGAACTTGGGGGAGAATACATAACAAAAAGGACTTTTCCCTGCATCACTAGGCAACATGAACCTGCACTGAGCACCATTTGAAGTCTGTCACATCTCTCAAACTCCCAACCCTTGCCTGCTCCGTGGAAAAGTTTGAGTATCTGAATCCCTGTCACTTGTAAAAAACTATTAACCCATCTACTGTTTTGCCAAGTTTTAGGCATCTCAACTGAATGATCTCTTGCAAACTGTTTCTAGGGCATGTTTTGATTACGGCCACAGGAAGCACTTGATCTACCAGCATCCTGTAGGATATCTGGAGCTCACCAGCCAGGCAGGACAGAGAGGAAATCTCTGAGAGCTTGATCCCTGCATCGGCTCTCACATTAACTGCTTGTGGTTGGGTAACTCACTGTCATTTAGGACTCTCTCTATAGGCTTAAATTAGAAACATAATTGAAATTAATGGACATCAGGCAAGGAACTCTTGATGTTTCCAGAATATTTGTGGCACTGAAAGTCATCTTGAGTGATGGAAATGAATTGGTGCAAATAAGGTTATTTTTCAAATCCTTTTTCAGGATGTAAGCTAGTGCCTCACAGTTGCAGTGACTTCTGTCATAGTAGATCCTAAAACAGAAGACTGTTGGATCAAGAATTTTGACACTACTGGTTAGGTCAGAACTGCAGTGTACTTTAAAACTCATTCAGCACATGTTTGGTGCAATGTTGATGTTATGCCTGTGTATCTCTATTTGCAGAAAGAAAATTTCAACTGTGGGGGCAAAATTGCTATGTATTACCACTTGTATTTATGTACCTATGCACTTGCACTGGACACTTATTCTAAGGGTCGTGCTCCTCTATCTGAGTACCTAAATGACATCATGTGGCTGTCAAAACATCTACAGTACCAAATTTTGAATACTGAGCTATTTGCAAGCAAAACTACTACCCCAAAATTTTCAAACCCGATAAAGCTCATCCGACAGAACTAGGGAATTATAAAACAAAAAGTTTGGTTAGTAAATCCCCTAGACCTGCCCGGGAGGAGTTGCTCGGTTTACACTTGAGGCTGCACTAGTTGCACAATGGGACTTTGGAGATCACCAGACCCACTGGAGACATCTTACAGAAGGTTCCTCCCCCAAAATTCCTGTGAATACAGTAGTCTACTGACAAAATGCTACAACAGGCAGCCTACTGAACCTGAGATGGTGAGTATGTTCATGCATAATTCTGGTAAAGCATTGGAATTGAGATATTTTATCTTATAATAAGTTACAACATGTCTTAATTGTCATGAGTTCTCAGGACCTTTGATTTTTCTCTTCAATTGTAGCTAGCAGGTCCTGTGTCACCATCTGTCCCATAGCCTGGAACGACTGTGAAGTGCATTGTTTGTCCTCAAAGGCAGAACTCTCCGCAGGCTTGAGACCATCATACAATGCCAGCTGAGATGTATTTTTGGCATGAGCAGTGACGTTTGAAGGAACATCCTTCTTGATGATTTCTGTAGATATTTCCATTAAAAATAAACTTTTGTTTAGTCAGGGTTTTCATTATACACTCACATCCTCTTGAGAATTGAAGAACATAATGAAATGCATTGTTAAATGAAACCTTTGTTTTAGTAGCAATTAGTAGATACAAACTACTTGAAAGAAGTTGAAAGCTAGTCAGTAGAGTTTTCTTTCTGGATAAGTTCAAAAGATGCTCTTCTTAGTACAAGAGTATGTGAAAATAAAAGGAACACATTGGTCACTGAGACTGAGTCTACACTTTCATGTATGTTTATTAAAGAAATGAAATAAAAATTGCTTTGTGAGGAGGAAATAATTTATACCCACTTCTATACCCCATCTTTACAAGGGGATCCTTCTGAGAAACTCAGACTCCAGAACACAAAACCAGAATGAACTTTATATAGTCAATATGGGTGAAAAGTGGGCCAAGGAGAGTTTCGGGGTAGGCTGATGAAACAGTAATTACAACAGCATGGCAAGTAAAGCCAGGTGAGTTCAAAGTTCAGAGGAATCAAGGCATAACACTTTCCACACACATATAATACCCCCCTTGGTTCAACATTCTGCATAAATGATTGTGGAAAACATCCAGAAGGAACCACAAAGAGCTCTTCATGCCACCAGAGAGCTGAGGGCTTTCTGCCTGGGTCCCTTTTCTCATGTTGGCCACACAATGACAGAGGGACACAAAAACATGATGGGTGGAGGTAGGCCACCATGCTTTTCTGGGAAGGGGCATGTAAACTTCAGGGTGAACATCATATAGATGGCATGGGAATTAAAAATAGTGTGATCAGGCTGTGCTCAAGACATGTGTGTGTATTTAGAATATCTAATGGGTCTTGTATGGGATAACTGTGGTTTGGCATAGAGCCGAGAAGACGGATAAACTGGGCTTTCCTCCTGTTGTGGGATCTGGTTGAGGCCCATGTCCACCCTGGCCTTCCTGTAAATTTGGAACAGTGATGTTTGGTCTTAAGGTGACCAGAATGTTCCTCAGTTTGTTGACCTGGATTTGGAGAAGCACAGCAGAGCTGCCATGTGTAATTGTTATCTGTCCTCATTCTTCAGATGTCTGGAAAGGCTTCATGGAAGCAGCCTGGGAAATGGGTGATGCTCATGTCTCTCAAACTGTCCTTTTAAGAGATGTGGAATCTTATAGACCTGTTGGACAGAGAGGTTCTGGGGAAGGGAACAAAGCCTGCGTAATGAGAAGAGCAAAGCATAGAGCAAGAGAGTGGATGTTGTGTAGCAAACTCACCGACCTAAATGTGTCCTCTCTTGCCTCTTCCCATAGGGATGGAGCAGCAACACCCCCATACCAGGGGCAGCACGCAAACCCTTCTGCTGCTTCACACTGAAAGGCCTCCACAGGAGTGGAAAAACCAGAGGATTTGAGGGCAAAAATTCAAGCCTGGCTAAAGGAACTGCTGTGCTGCCCTGGCACGGGGGAGCTAGCTTTGTGCCAGTGGCCGCAGGAAGCTAAGAGGGTGTGATCCAGCAATGCAGTGCTTTGCCAGGCACTGCTGCCAAGCACTGCAGTGACCTGCCTGCTTGCTGGAACGGACTGTGAGCCACCAGATGGGGAAAGCTGAGACCAAGGGCCTTGATATTTCTTTGTGACTAGTCATAAAGCACGTCCTACCTTATTATCTCTTTGCTAATGCGTGATTGGGTCTATTCTGCGTGCCAGGTGGATGCTAAAAGTGACCAGGAGTCAGGTTCAGAGCAAGAATCTGCACTTTCTTTGCACAAAGGTAAAGCAAATAGTCACTGATGTTATGCTTCTTCCAGGCAAATAACACGCCACCTCCATGTCTCTCCCACAGAGTCCTGTATCAGTGTAGGCAGGGAGTGAAAGTGCTTACAGACATTTTTTCCCAAACAGTTGACCATATCTTCTCCAGTAGCACTGCAGACAATTTTTCTACCACAAGGGATTTATATTTTAAAATAGTTCAAATACCAAGTATATATTCAGACTATTCTATTTCCAAAAGACACCAAGGAAGACTTGCCAGTGATTTATTGTGGTGATTCGAGGGTTGGGGACATGGATTGGTGACACCAGCATGACATTCCTGCTATCCAGACAGACTTGCAATGTAAAATTTGAACACGGATTTGTGAATTGGATCTCAGAGTTCTGACTTAGTTGCTTAAAAGTGTGTGTGAAGGTAACCAGGCCAGACACAAACTCCTTTTGGTGCACGTGTTTTTTTTTTTTTTTTTTTGTTTGTTTTTTCTGAAGCATTACCTGAAAATCACTTAATCTTTGCAGCTGGACCTGACTGAGTTGGGGTGTGAGAACTGGTCTAAGATCCCTCTTGGAATACAGAGCAGACACGGCCAACAGGTCTGAAGCACAATTTTCAGTGCATTTTAAGTGCATGAAGGGAGTCAGCCTATGAGAGTTGCTGGATAGAAATAAAGTCAATAAGTAGAGTCAAATGGGAAATAAATTTGAAAGAAAGCAAGGTATCTTCTGCTTGGGAGTTCAGTCAGACTTTCTAGTTGGATCAAAGGCTCATCTTCATTTCCAGGGTCCTTTCCTGGAAGACCTTGGAGGTACCCTACATGCAAGGGTGTCCATAGAGGGTCATCCACAGCAGGCAGAGGGCAGGGGTATGTCCCAAGAGTATAGGAAGGATTTTGATTTTGCTGTTGATGAAGGGAAATGAGGTCTCCCATTTTCATAGATATTTGCCATAAATACCTACCTAAATGTAGATGATCACTATAAGAACAGAGAAACAATGTCCAGTGATTATCAGCTGGCAGTCTGCATTGAATGGTGGAAAACCATAGTGTCAAAACAGGTGTTATATCTTCATCTGGGGAGAGATTTTCTGGCCCAGAAGCTATACACAGAAAATACAGTCAGTCATAATCAAAATAATGGTATTCATTGAACCAAAATGAAATATTTTTTTTGTTCATTTTTCTTTCACAGAAGTAAAAAACAAGTAAAAATCATGTCAAGTTATGTCATCAATTTGGTTTTGTCTTAAAATTAAACACTTCATATTACAGTCAGGTGCCTTTTTTGCTTATCCCTGTAAATTCTTAAGAAAGGTCAACTTAAATCACTGCCAGTTTTGCAATTTAACACTTCAAACTTTCAATTTGGAAATTAATCAAAAAATATGTTTTTAAACACCTCAAATTTATTTATTTATTTTTAATGTCTTCTATTTATTTATTTTTTCTCTTTGAGAATGCTTCTCTGAGTAGTTCACAGGAAGATCTGTGGTACCCTCCAGTAGTACCCTTGTCAACACAGCTCAGTCTGGAGGAGGATGTTTCTTCATGGTTATATTGGACCATCTATATCTACCAGCCTTCATAGAAGCCTATAACAAGAGCACTTTTTTGATCCCTCTTCACATAGATGGTGACTTGCACAACTAGAAAAAGGGAACCTGTCAATATTCAAAGCCCAACCTCCAGGAGTCATGCCAATGAGGTGCCATTGCCATTTCAAATTAAAAAAAAAAAAAAAAAGACATAGGTTTGGACATTGTGGTAGCAGAGAAATAACAGACAAGGCTGTAGCTGTTAGAACTCCTATCACTTGTGGGCAAACCCTGAAATGTTCTCCTTGGAAGCAAAAAAGGCAAATTTAGCCCATCTCATTTTTTAGGAGGATGGGGAAGTGACCAGCAATGATGACCTTTATAGCCAGTCCCTCTGCAGTAAAAGGCCAAGGAAGTGAGAGAAGATGGAGGGACGGCTTTACAGGGGCTGCATCGTACTGCTGCAAATCAGAAACCGATCTGGGACAGGGTTCACAACTCAGAAACATGACTTGGCTTAGTGAAGTTCTCAGGAATGTATGAGAAGACCCTGTTTAGTTGATAAGCCTCAACACTTCACTAGAGAGAGGACTCAGTGTACGCATCTGAACAGAGCACTAAGCATACTTATTTCTTTTGCACTGTCAGGCTACCTAGCTGTGAGGAATGCGATCCTCCTCCCTCTTTCTCTTCATCAGCACACTATCAGTCTGTAGATTTGTAACTGTCTTGGATTCGCCTTCGTAGTCCTGATGCAAACCCATCATATCTGTTGAGTGAATTATTACTTTAATTGGGACACTCTGCTCGGCTCTCCTTCCACAAGCTGATTCCAGTTATAGGAATGAGAGGAACACGTGTTTGGGGAAAAAAGCCTACAGTTCTCTCTGTAGTCATGTCCACCTGTGTTGGCAGTATCCTTTGTGGTGTTATTCTAACCCATCTCAACCACTCATTTGAAGGCTGAGACAGCTCAAAAACAGCCACAAAGAAATCTTCAAAATTCATCAGCATAAACGGATGTATAGATAGTTATTGGACAGAGATGAAGGAAGAGCCAGGTCCTAGCTCTCTGCTAAGAAAAGACAGCAGTTAGGTCTGTACCTTGTCTATCAACCATACGATCTTTGGTGATCCATGTGCGTTAGCCAGTGTCTTGGCACGGCCAAAGATGGGCTCTGTGAGGCAGTTGTGTGGGATGGAGATGGGTCACACCGTGCACACATCTTACATTCAGAGCAGCACTGGTATGGACCTGCTGGCAGGTGGTTGTTCTCTGTTGGGCAATATTTTTCTGAACACTGACCTTCTTTTCTTTTAATGAAAGCAATAAGAGATTTTCAAGACAGATCTTCTATGAAGACTTCTATTAAACCTTTATATTACATCTTTGTAGGTTATACACACTGCATATAGGCTATCCAGACATCCAAGACACACACACATCCAGTTGCTTGCAGTGGGAAACTCTCAGATGCAGGCACTGGGGCGGAACACCATGGGACGTTGCTGAGAAAGAACCTGCATGCCAAGGAATTGAGTCAATCTGGGACTGAGTTTACTTATCAGGGGGAACTGGTACATGGTGGAACACTGTTTAAATGTTAAATCCCTTGTGTGTCAATGAATCAGAACGTAAATTAAGGGGAGTATAGGGAGGGGAGGGAGACTGGTATGTGGGAAGGCAGAGAAATGAAAGGCAGATTTCACTTTTAATTCAGACCAGATCTCTAACAGGAGAGGGATGAATTTAAGGCAGAAGTGCTGGGGCTGGGGGAAAGGAGGGAGCTCAGCACCATGGAAAGAGGAACAGATTAAAAATGTACCGATGTTCTTGTTAGTATTGGTCCATACTAGTAATGATGCCCAGGAGCTCCAGATGTGGTTCTCTGAGAAAGCATGGGTCAGTCCTAACCTTCCTCCCGACCCAACCCTGTACAGACAGATTCAGGTTCTGCTTTGAGGAAAAAAGATATATCAGGAGAAAAGGGTGACTTACAACAAAGTAAGAATCTGATCCTGCACAAAGGACAGACAGGATGGACTGCAGCAACACTCCATCTCAGCTTTCCAGGCAGTGTGTCGTTGTTACACATTGGGTTTCAGTCCTGAAGCATGGGGTAAATGATAACTGTTGGATGAGCCTTTTTGACCTGCAGCAGTGATGAAGAAGTTACTCTTCCCCTTGGCCCCCACTCAGCAATACCAGTGCTGTCTGGCCTGTTGGTAGGGCTCTCTATAAACACAGCTCTGCTAACTCCCTGACATCTGTGGGAAAGATTAGTATTTACTGAGCATGCAGCCTTGCACAATATATTGAGAAAAACTGCTTTAGCTTCAAAACAGGCAGTTGATATCATCATGAGATATTCCTTAACCCTCTTCTAATGATGATGATATTGTACAGAAAAGCTACCCTTAAAAGTGAGCATCTCTGAAACTGCTCCTCCGTCATAGAGGCAGCTGCTTTCTCTGCTGCCACAAAACTGTGTGGAACTATTTAGATGGAAATAACTGAGGTACATAGTGATTTCTTTGCCTCGGTATTTACTGGCAACTTCTCTCAAGCTTCCCAGATCTACCTGCCTTATAGGAAGGGAATAGAGATATTGAGGATTAATTTAAGCACTGTGATGGTAAACTAGGCATGTAAAAGTCCATGAGACAGAAGAGAACATGTTCAAGGGGGATGAGGGAGTTGACCAAGGTCATCATGAGGTTCTTTGAATGACTCTGGCAGCTCCTGATGGAAAAAGACAAACATCACACTCAGCTTCAAAGGGGCAAGTAAAAGGGTCCAAGAAACTTAAAGCTGATCAACTTTTCTTCAGTTCTTGGAAAAATAATGGAACAAGTCCCTCTGCAAGTCATTTCCAGACAAGTGAAGGACAAGAAGGTGACTGTGAACATTCAGCATGATTTACGGAGACCAGACTGTGTTTGGATAACTTCTTTGACTTCTGTGATGAGCTGAGTGGCTCTACAGACAGGCAAGAGCAGCTGATGTCATTTACCTCTACTTAAGCAAGGCTTTTGACATGGTGTCATGTAGTGTCTTTATATATAAATTGGAGACATATGGACTGGATGAGTAGACTGTGAGGCTTATGAAGAAAATTGAGATGGACTTTGCTCAGAGAAGAAACTCCTGAAAGGTGAACAGTGAGATGGCAAGAAACAAGTAAAAGGTTACAGAAAATGAAGTTCTGGCTGAATTTAAAGTGGAATTCTTCACCATGGGCATGACTAACTAGTGCAACAGCTGAAGAATCTCCTTCTTAGAGATGTTCAAAGCTTGACTAAATGAAATCTTGCACAACTGAATCTAACTTTGAAGTTAACTGTGCTTTCAGCAGAAAGTTGAACCAGAGACCTTCAGAGACTCTTTCCAGGCTATGATTGAATGATGGTCATAAATATGCCTCAGTCTACTCTTATCAATGACTGTCACAGCCCAGTGCTTTTTCTGCTCCTTACCAGAGGTATAAGAGAAAGCTATGCAAAGAATGACATGATACAGGAGGGATCACAGGATTTTATTTCCTTGTTCCTGAAGTCTGTGAATTCCAGCAGCTTCCAAAGGCAACCCACATTGTACCATGATAGTGAATCTAAAGTACATAAGCTCAAATACTTACAAGAGAGAAAAAGATAAAAGAGCCTACCAATGAAACTTCATGTCCAAAAGGGGTTTAACTTAGTCAAAAGGGGGAAGCTTTCAAAAAGAAAACTAAAAGAAATGGCAAAAAGTGCAAAATGCCTATACCTGACACAGCAAATACTTTGAAGGCAACAAACTGGAGACTCAGAGGATAAACATATAACATGTATTAAAAAGATTTTGAAAAAGACTAGACCTAGATAAATAAGTCAGGTGGTTAATAAAAGACTAAAAGTGATTAAAGCAAAAAGACAATCCTTAGAAATACTAAAATGAGAAATGAGGAATAGAAAAGGGCTTAATGTCTGGAAGGTTAACATAAAACATCAATAAAGCATGCCAAAAAGATTTTGAGAACCATTTTGCTAAGGGAATTAAATGGTAATACAACCTTCCTCAAACCTATTGGTACAAGAATCTGCCAAGGATTCTATGGGACTTAGACATAACTGGAGTAAAAGAGATGTACAAGGAAGACATGGTCACTATGTACAGCAGAAGGGCTTGAGGAAATCTTCCAACCATGTTAACTTTGGAATAGTTTATGGTGGTTCCTACATCAACATTTATCTTGGGGAAGAAGATGGAGTGGGTCAATCAAAGGAGTGATTCCTAACAGAAGGGTTAGGAAAATAAATTTTAAAAAAGCAATCAAAAGAAAAGAAACATGATTCAAGAGTTCTGGGGGAATGGAGATAAAAAACTGCTGTAGTATTAATTGTGGTATGCAACTTGACATTTCAGTCAGACTTAGATTCAGGGGAATATAAAACAGCAATTGTGTTCTGAATTTTTGAAAAGAGCACCATGAAGGATCTGGGAAACTGCAGTTCAGTAATGATGACATCTGTAGGGTCTACAAGGAGGAACAGAATCCATCATCTCAAGGCTAAATGTAACATATTGAGGAAGAGGCAACACTGTTTTTAGAGGAATTATTCCCCACAAATCAAACTGTTTTGAAGAACTTTGTGAGCATGTGGTAGAATGATCCAGCTGTGCAGTGGAAATGGAAAAGCTCCCAGCAAGGTCTTTCAACAAAGGATTCGAGAATTGAAATGTAGTGGGATGGATTACTCCTGTGGAATATTAATTGATTAAAAGGTAAGAAACAAAGAATTGTTTGGTTTTGATAATGGAAAACATTGCCAGGAGAATCCTTCAGGGTTTTCCGCTGAAAGCTGTGTTCTTGAACACACTTCTAAATGATTTGGAAAAGACTGACAATAAGAGTGATAAAATTTGCTGATGACACAGAATTATTCACATCAATTAAAACTAATATTCCCATCAGGAGTTGTAGGACCATCTCAAACTCTTGAGACACCGGTCAACAGCCAGGTGGAACGGTGTTAAGAAATACAAAGTAGTGCACATGTGGAAAATGCAGCCCTAAACATCTAAACACAGTGATGGTCACTAGAATATCTCAGAAAAAAGATATTAACATCAGAGCTCAGGGGAACTGAATGTTAGGAATTACTGGAAGGAATGATGAACAAAACAGAAATTAACAGTATGGAGCTGTTTAAATCTGTGGTGTATCCATATCTTTTTTTGTGGCATCATTCCAGTTTCTTTCCTAAAATCACATTTTAGAACTATGAACAGTAAATGAAGAACAGAGAAGGTGAGCAGAGAATGGTTACTCACTATTATTCATAACACAGAAACTAGGGAGCAACAAGAAAAATGATCAGGAGTCAGACTGGAAGACAAATGAAAGGAAATATTTCATCACATATGCTCATATTAATGCAATTCTTTATCTCTGAGTCACTAGGGTGGGATTCATCTGACCTAGCTTTAAGAGTGGATTCACCCCACGTGAACTGGGCATCTTTTGTGCTGGAGGTCACTTCTCAGATGGGGACTGAGGCTTCAGTTACAGTCAACATATAGTCAGGAGTGGTAGGCGTGTGATTCACCTCAGCCACTACAGATATTTGTGTTAGCAGAGAATGCATCATACATTATTGTCCACTGACTGTATTGGCCATCTCCTTAGTGTATACATAGAACTATGGAATCAGAGAATGATTGGTATTGGAAGGGACCTTCAAAGATCATCTGGTCCAACCACACTGCCACAGACAAGGACATCTTTTACTAGGTCAGGTTGTTTAAAGCTCCGCACAACCTTGAACACTTCTGGGGATGGACAATTCACAACTTCTCTGGGCAACCGGTCCTAGTGCCTCACCACCTTCATCATAAAAATTTTCGTCCTCATTTTCAATCTAAATCTACCCTTTTAAGTTGAAAACTGTTGTCCCTTGTCCTGTCACTACAGGCCTTGCTAAAATGTATTTTTCTATCTTTCTTATAAGCCCCCTTTATATATTGAAAGACTTCAATAAGGTCTCCCGGAGCCTTCACTTCTCCAGGCTGAACAACGCCATTATTCAGTTTTTCTTCATAGCAGAGGTATTCCAGTCCTCTGATGATGTTTGTGGCCTTCCTCTGGGCTTGCTTTACCATGCCCATGTCCTTTTGATGCTGGGGGCCCCTGAGATGGACCCAGCACTGCAGGGGGGTCTCACAAGAGCAGAGAAGAGGGCTAGAATCCCCTCCCTTGACCTGCTGCCCACCCTGCTCTGGATACAGCCCAGGATACCGTTGGCTTTCTGGGATGCAAATGCACATTGACGGGTCATGTCTAATTTTTCTTCTGCCAGTATCTCAAAGTCCTTCATCTGCAGGGCACAAAAGGATTCCAGTGTTGTTAGTTCAATTGTAAACTCACTGTGGGCATCAGCCTTTAGACAACTGAACTCCGGCAAGTGTTGTACTAGCACAGCCACTCAGTGGGTTTGTTTGCAAACAGCTCAAAAACTTAGGATAGGTGCTCCAAGAGGAGGATAAAAGGCAGGCAGAAGTCATGTTCCCCAGTGATTTCCATGATGACAAGCATGTCCAACACCCCCAAGCTGATAGGAAAAAAACAAAGCTTAAAAATGCTGCTGCTTCTCCTTTTTTTTTTTTTTCATCAGGTTGACCTTAAAGGGCAATGTGCTCCACTCTGTCTCGTTTACAGTCAGATAAGAGCTGCATACTGACTCTGGGTGGATGAAGGGGAAGATAAGTTGCTTTCATGAATGCGTCTGGGAAAAGGATAAATTATCTTCTTTACGGGCTCTTTGTTGCTCTTTGCCCAATTCAGGGCTGTATCTCTGGCAGAGCAAACACATACTTGTAACAGAACGAAATGCTGTACATCACAGCAGGCCATTTCTCTCCTGACTGGACTGCACACTCTGTACTCACCTCACAGCAAATACCAAGAGAAAATGGATGGAGATGGGAAACACAGGAAAAGAGGGTCAGTGTTTTTCTGCTTCTTTTGATATTGGTAGTAGAAGGGAAGGTGAATAATTATGCTCATAGAACAGAAGCATCAGTGAGATAAAGAAAACTGGTGCTTGTACAAACGAATGTGCTTTCTAAAAATCACATCTGCCTATTTTTGTCATGTGCCAGTCCTTCCCTTCCTCCAGCTTTTGGTTCTGTCAGCCTGAGCAGGCAAGAGAAGAAAGTGATAGGCTGCCAGGAAACCTGGGTTCACCTCCTACCTCTACCAATGACCTACTGCCTATACCTGGGTGTGTCACTGTTTTCTTTTTGACCCTTCTTCTGTCTTCTCAGATATGAACAATATTTCTTCTAAGTCTCTAAAGCGTTCTGGGAGCAAGCTTTGCTTTTATTATGCTTTCATATACAATGAAAACGTACTCTCTCTTGGGCTACTAGACACTTCAGCCTTATGAATAGTATTAGACAAGAAATGCACAACAAAGTATCAAAGCCCAGTTCAAATGGCTCCCAGAGCTTCTTTCCTCAGACTTGATCAGCCTGAAACCTAAATCTTCTTTTCTCAGGGCCTCTCTTTCACCTCCCATGTATCTGGGTCATGCAAAAGATCATTAGTTTCTGTAAATCAGAGCTCAGCAATCTTTTATCAATGCAGCAAGTGACAAAAGAACATGCCAGCCTTGTACTCTTCACTATCTCAATTTCTTCTATGCCCACACACCCACAGTGCTGAGAGATTATTGATCATGATCAGCAGTTCTGGTTTTGGATGTGCAGCTGTGTTGGCACTGGTTGCATCTCAAGTATCTAAGCTCTCAGTAGTCTGGTGTGATGCCTTAACCTAGACCATTCCTCTGTGCACATGAACAATGTTGTTAACCCAAGCAGTGCAGATTGGAGTAAAAATTGAGAGTGCCTTTATGCCTAGGACAGTATATCCCTACTGATCAGGTGAGTAGTGCATACGACTGCACATCCCCGATGAACTTTCTCACTCAAAGGAATTCTCTAGATGCCTTAGGTTGACAGGCACATGCAGGATCTAAAGTGACTGAGGGACCATGGCTTAGAAAATTAGAATCCATCAGCTGAACCCCCAGTATCTGCTCATATGAGTGGTCTGAACCAGCCCTGCCACAAGTATAGTATAGGCCGATGTACTTTAGCAATCCATATGTGTTAAGTCCACAAATATGGGTAGTTAGTTACTGCAGATCAGATGATGGGTTAATAAAAAAAGTTTTATTCATTTATAACATCAGAGCTTGTAGTAGTGACCCCACCCTTCCTCGTATTTTTTTTTTTTTGGAAATGACTTCCTCCAAGAATAAAACATTCCTGAACACAGGTCCTCCCAGTAGCCCTGGGAAGGATGTGTCCCTATTAAAGCAGATGATGATTCACCCTAGTGAAGGCTCTTTGTCCTCTATATAGGTCTTTTTTAGCCTTAAGAGTGCTTTTAACCAGCTCCTGACAATATGTCAGCTGAGAGTGAGGGCAATTCATGCCAATGGGCTTGTGGTTTCACCTCCTCATCCAATATGATGAGCAAGTGCTTCTATAACACCAACTGGGATATATATATATTTATATATATATTTAAAGGGAAAATTTTTTAAACTGAAGAAATATGTTTCCTTGTTCACAGGTATCTCCAGGGGTTGCACTGCAACAGGCTTGCAAGTTCTTCTTAGGAGGCAAATGAGCTTTTAGTTTTGGCAGGACAATGGCAAGGGGTTTTCTTTCACTAACTTGACACTCCTCCATCTGATCTGGTCATCTCTGCTGTCTTAATATTTAAAGGAGAGGAATAGACACTTTTAGGGATGAGTTCACCCTCCCAGGTTTGGCTTTCTGTTGTAGTATGAGATGAATTGCACTCTGGATTTGCCCATTTTCATCTATGCAGGGAGACTAGTTGAATGCCTTATTGGCCAGGTAAAATCCCATTTTAGGTTATAAATAGTTTTAGGGACAATACTGGGAAAAGCATATCTGTGGGGTACAAGACCTCTTGGCTTGAGCTTTGGTAGGTGTCAGCTCACAGGATCATGCACTAGAGGTTGAGAGGGACTTCATGGAGTCACTCTGTTCCTTGGGGCACAGTTAGCTCTAGAGTTCTCTTAGAAAATAGAAACACTGCTAATGGGCTAAGCTTCCTGAAAAAGGAACATCTTTAATTAGTGTATTAAGTACAAAGGCAGCAGACTGTCATGCAAGGTCACCACTTTTTTTGAAGGTGATCTGGATGTTTACCAATGGCTATCAGGAGAAACATTCACACCACCGGGAGCTAATGACTTTGGAAGAAAGGACAACACATCACCTACTAAGGATACAAAGTGGAGGTCCACTGGCATGTTTTATTCAGCACTCCTAAGGCACATTCTTACTGTAACCAATGGGAACTAAGAGCCTCATGTGGTCTCTGGGAAGAGATTGGGAAATTTCTGTGAACTTTCTCTCTGGCTAGCCTAGCACAGATACTTTTCAAGACTAGATGCTGACGACTTTGTCTACACTGGGAGGAACAGACTTTGTCTACACAGCCGTAGAAATAGGCTTAAACACTTGAACCCTGATGCTCTCTGTTTTCCATTCGCAACCTGTTGGCCTGGCAGCGGTTCAGATTCAAGTGTTCTTTGAGGAACAGAGTGGAGAAGTGCTGGCTCAGACCAGGCCTGGCCTAGCAAGAGTACATACACCCTGAGCAGAATGATGTGCTCATTACAGCAAGTGGTAATAACTCTGCTGAGCTCTTTTGTACTGTTATGAGACACAGAGAGGTATTTAGAAGGATATCTATCCAACTCAGAAGTAATTTTATCTGCCAGCTAAACTGTTTTGCAGGGGTACCATCCTCCAGGAGGAGAAAAATGTGGCACCCTGGCAATGACACCTGAGTCAGCACTGAGTTATGAGCAGGGCCAGAAGAAGCTGAGATATTCAGGCTGTGATTGCTGTCCAGACAGCTGCCTGTTTGCCCCAAGAAAAGTTTCCAAGGCAGATTTAAATATCTGTGCATTTGCATGCATGGCTTCAGCTTGCGTGTGCATGTGTGTGTGTAAGTAGACCACTCTGAATGACCTTAAGGTTTTCTACAACTTGGGAACTGCTGAGCTAAGCCCTTTCAGTGGCCCCAGTCCCTGGAATATCCATGCAGCTGCCAAGGAAAATCAATGGATATAGCCTAGTGGTGGAGCCAGACTTCTGCTTGAAATGGGTTTTTGCTACCGGGACTTGAGGCTGAAAAAGGATTTAAGTATTGAAAGTGTCATGCCCATGATAAAAGGCCTGTCTTCAGAAGGGACCATTTTCTCAGAACTTGACTCCATTTCCTCTGGGTTTTTGTTCTTTAAACAGTCCTCTTGATCTGAAACACTCTGCCTGGGAGCTCTCAGGCATCTTCTGATCTGCTTTGTCCCACCTGAGGAGGAGCTGTGATCCGTAAGATGGAGTTTAGTCTTTATGTAAGCGGGGATGGAATCCATTATTTCCTTTTGAAAATGATGACTCTGCCTTTCAATTGGCATTGGAAATAGACTTTCCCTGACTTCAAAAGACTGAGAGGATCTCTTATCAAATATCTTCAAAAGCTGTGAAAGGAAGACTGGGAAATGCCAGCCAATTTCCTCTGTTTTTGTAGTAACTTGTTTACGTTTTTCAAGTTCTACTCTGGAAAAGAAGTTGGCTTGAATTAATATGCAACACATTTGGTTTTCGCTGTTCATGTGTATGTGCACTTTATTTGATTCCCGGAGGTTGTTTCAGACTTGTTTTCTCAGAAAGGATTGAAATGTTTATTGATCTTTGCTATTGTTCTGCGTTAGTGTGCTCATCTGATGGAAGTTCTCATTTCTCGCTTTGCAGCTAATGAGTGCTCAATTAAAAAAAAAAAAAAAAAAGCAAATCTACCCCTTGTATTTCCTATTTTGAAGAAAAGCAACAGCACTGATTCAGAACTGAAGCAAAAATTAAGAACGGTTGTGATATAACAAGGCAGGGTTTACCTGGACGGGTGATGGAGGAAGAGAGCTGTCTATCTCAACTCACACCTATGTTGTGTTGCAAGGGAGGGGTTGAAGGAATATTGTCCCCCACACCCCCTCATGTTATGTCAGCCTTCAGTTCAAAGGGGTTGGCTCATTGTACTTGCAGAGAGGGGAGGATGAGGGTGGTAGAGGATGAGACTCTGCTCACCCTTCTTGCCTAAATCTGCACCTCAGAGTGACAATGGAGACGTCTCTTACTTCGTGGCTCCAATCCCTTTCTTGGTGCTACAACTCTTCTGTTGTGGTGGAGTCACCAAGGGTGGGCTAAGAATGGACAAGATCAGTTTTACCAGGGGAAGGAAGGAAGGAACAGATAGCCACAACCCTTCTGTCCTCTGCTAACAGCACACATTTCTTGCCAAATCTTGGGGAAGAGGTTGTGTCACTGACATGTCCCTTCTGACCCAAGGAACAGTTGCATCCAGGGGAAGACTGAGGGCTATGAGGCCAGATCTCCTTGCTGGACTAACTAAAAGGAATTACATAGGAAAAGAGAAATTCAGCTGGTAGATGTGAATACATGGTTCTTCACTGCCTCATGGCAGAGAAACAAGCCCTGAAGAATGCAGGTGCTGGAGGCTGGGGTCATCCTCTAGGATACATTGGTGGGAATGAAGATACTGGTGTGAGTCTCTGCACAGCAGGACCTGCCAAGCAGATCAGGCTGAATTACATATGAGACAACAAATTAGACAAATGGGAATAATGATGGAGCGAAGAGAGAGAAGGGAGCAGGGAGTAAAGAGAGAGGTGCTAGAAATACCTTTGATGAAACAACAGCTTTTCATCATCTATGAATACCTGAGGTTTTCTACTTCCTGATGAGGTTGTAGAGGACATCTTCTTCTCTTATCATTGCATTTACCCCATGTTTTGAGTTCCCAAAGGGGTAACTTTTCTACATTTTCACCACATTACTGTCTCTTAGCCTCTGCCAACCAGCCCTGCGAACGGCACTGTAGTGGTATCAGGCCTTCAGAGTAGTGCAACAAAGTGACATAGAAAGAAATATTTCTGACTCCTTATCACCAGTCTCATCCCACATTCTTTCCCAATAGTTTCATCATCCAGGATCAGTTGTCCCTGTGAAGCTGTTAGGGTGGGCTGCTCTTCTTCTTTGGATTTTGTGCTATCCTCCATTTTGGGGATGAAAGAATCACAGAACTGAGGCTCAGAAACCCCACATGGAAGTCCTCAGTCTAGTTTGATGGGCCAAACAGGCTGAGGGGAAGGAGAAGGGAATCTTCCAAGAACATTCCTTGAGTTTTATTGTCATACAAGTGGCTGTCCTTGTCCCCCAGAAGGTCATATGAGCCATCCTTGTGAAGCCACACATCCAAAGACAACACCACTTCACCTAGCTGGACACTGTGCACATGTTCAGACCAATTCTTTCCTCCTCATGATCCAGGAAGGCTTAATCACACTTCATAAAACTATCTGCACTAGTCTGAATTGTGTGCTGTATAAACAACAATATTTCTCCTCTCGATGAGGCAAGAAAACAAGAGAATGTCTCCAAATTATGATATTCCACCTAGCACATGGTTCAGCCTGTGTGTCAGAAGGCAGTGCTGGATCTATGGTCACCTGCCATGTACTGTGAGGACCAAGATCTCTGGGATTATGGCTGGGATAGACTTTGAGGCTGCTGTTTCTAAACCACTGAGTTACCAAACAAATTTCCACAGGCTGTTGGGACACCGAGACTCATGAACACAGGCTGTGTCTTCATCAGCCAGTTCAATTGGCAGGTCACGGGCCCAGCATGGGAATTTAAAAAGTCGGATAGTGCCTCACCCTGTCTTCTGGCCACCAGACAGACCTGTGAAATATTTAGTTTAGTAGTAGCTATGGGGGTGTGGTTGGTAGCTCACTTATATACACACATGCTCATATGTATACACCCACTCACACCAGTATATGTATTTCATAGGGTCATAGAATCATAGAATGGTTTGGGTTGGAAGTGACCTTTAAAGGTCATCTAGTTCTAACCCCACTGCCAAGGGCTAGGATATTTTTCACTAGGTCAAATTGCTCAGAGTTCGCCCCAACCTGACTTTGAATGTTTCTGGGGATGAGACATCTAACACATCCCCAGGCAACTTGTCCTAGTGTTTCACCACCTTCATCATAAAAAATTTCTTCCTTATATCTAGTCTGAATCTACTCTCTTCTAGTTTCAAACCATTGCCCTATGCCCTATCACAAAAGGTCCTACTAAAAATTCCATCTACCATTTTTGCATACAAACACTTCACCATAACCACAGCTTTCAGTTTCTTTTTTTTTTATTATTTTTTTTTTTTTTTTTTTTTCCCCCAGAAATTGTCTCCCTAAACCTTTTAGTTAAAGAATTCAGCCTTTTTGGTGAAAGACATGTTTGGTTTGGTTTGGTTTGGTTTTTTTTTTTTTTTCCCTTATTGGACTTTTGTAAGGCAAACAAACAAAAACATACAGAAAAACTACTACAACAAAACACTTTCACCAAAAAAACAAACAAAATTTTGGTCACTTGAAAAAACATCCACACATATTCCAAGGAAAATATCACCTAAAACACTAGTGTACTTTTGATAAAATTTTAGAAGAAGAAAAAAATCAACTCCCTGAGTAGTGCTGTCCAAAGCTCAAAATACAAGAAGTTAAAAGCCCACAGGAAACCTTAAGAGATTAAGGTCACCCAGACCCCCCATGAAGGGATTCAAATTTCAAGTAGGTATAAGATTTATGGTGCTCTGCAGCCTTGCAAGGATTTAGTAAATGTCTTTCTTAGTCTGCTCCATAGCTTACACTGTTCTCTGGAGACTACTAATGTTTTTACACCATACATTCCCATGCAGTTTTCAAACTCCAAACTTAAATTACATTTCTTGAGACTGATAATGAAGAAACTATTTAATTTTGTTGGGAAAAATCCTCTATAGAGGATGAACACAGGATCTGCTTATGGACACCTCGGGGGCTGTGAACCAGCACCAACTCCTGCCTGTTAGCCTTGTGGGAATGCATGTGTAAGGGATGGTTTATTTGCTCTCCTTGTAGTCATTTCAAGGACAGCTTTCTGATCTCCAACCAAGCATCAGAGGCCTTCTGTTACCTCAGACTGAGCGATGCTGTTTTGATATATCACTATTTTAACATGGCAGCATTTGGCATGGAGGAAAATATGGGTGGGGGTAGATCCTGGGGCCCTGATGAGGCACATGGTCTGTGAGGAGCAAAGAAGTTCAGGACAGGGGCTGAGAGAAAGAATTATCAACAAAATAGGGGAGAGTGCTGCATTTTTCTAAAACACTTTAGAGGGTGCTCTGCCTAACTCACAGCCAGTGGTGTTTTATCTATCACTGAGCTGTGTAAGTGGACTCAAAGCTATATTTAATCACCTAGACCTATTAGCCCACAGCCAGCCAGAAAGCACCCCAGATTGTGCTTGTATTGGGAAAAAAACTTCTGCAGGCCATACGGGCATCTTCACATGATAGTCTGCAGCATCCTCTGATCTGTGTACTTTTTGCAGTGCATCAAATGAGCCAGGCTTCAACCACTCTTCCTGAGCTTCTTGTCAAGGTCCTGGATGCTCTTTTTTCTTCACCTTTTTATTTACAACTTCCTCTTCCAAGGTCTCAGCAAATAACAGGATCTCCTTGTCAACCTCAACCTTGCCAAGGAGGAACACCACAGTGGGAGATCCAAGTCAACAGGGATGTTTTTTGTTCCCTTGTCCTTCCAGTACTCCACCCAGAGCAATATTTGGCAGCTTAACAGCTCTTTGGACACCTTCAGGAGCATCTAGGCTTTAAACATTTTTTTTTTTTCAGCTTTTTCCCCTACTTACTCTATCTTTTTTCCCTTCTTAGAGAGGTCCGTGTGGCTTTGGTAGGGCAGACTGACTTTGTCTGCAAGAGAAAAACCAAGAGATGAATGGCTGCAAGCAGACCTCAAGGGATAGGTCCAAGCAGGGTAAGTACATGTAATACCCCCCTCCAGATATTCTGCAGCTTCCAGTTATTTTCAGTGGTTTGTCTTGCTAGTAGCCCCCAAGAGATCTCTCTTTTCAATATTTGTCTTCTAAGATATAAGACCAGACGACTCAAGTGGAGACACAACCTCTTAAGCATTTATATTTAATAACACTTATTGTTTAACACCATTAAAGCATGCTGAAAGGTAGATTCTCTTTACCAAACAGAGAGGAAGAGGTTTAATCGGGGAAGACTCCAGGAGGATGATCATTAGGCAGAGATTTGAGTTGTGTTGACATGTGTATGTTACAGCTTCATCTTTAACCTCTGTCCTCATGGAGCCAGCTGGGAGATGAGGCTGGAATTAATCTTTCCCCCCTGCAGGACACCCACAGCTATCTGCTTACTGGAAAGTTTTCTTTATTTTTTTTTTTTTTAATTATAGTGATTTCATGCAGCTGTTGGCATCTTCCTGCTCCTCCTGTTAACACGAGATTTGTAAGGAGGGTCTCTTTTCAGGAAGGCAGCTGTTTTTTCTCATTCCTTCACTTAATTAGGATGTGAGCTTCTACTACAAAAGACGTCAGAAGTCACATTGGTCTCCACGCTGAGGAGTCATCTGAATTAGAGGTCTACAAGGAAAACAAATTATTCTTAGATCCTGCTCAACAGTCAGGGTTTGCATGGTGCAGCCAGCTAACATTTGTTGGATCTGATAGCAGTTTATTACACACAGGGATGCATTATTTGACAGTTTATCTGCATTCATAGTGGTGGCTGTGACATCAGATTTGGTGCTTACCATCCTTGGAGGTAAGCCCCCAAAAGAAGAGCTGGATCTAACCATCCCTGTAAACATGTGGTCAATATCTGAGCAGGAACCTGGAGTAATGGCCAATAAAAGCAGACAAATAAATCTATGAGGTGAGACTCTCCCTCTATTTAAAAATCATGGAAACACTTCCTATTTTCTTCCGCATTAGTGCCTGTGATCCTGCAACTCTTCAGAGCTTGTCAGACCTCTTAGGACCCCATTTGTAAGAGAACAATGACAGAAGCAACAAGAATCTACCCCTTCAAGGCTGTGTCCCCTTTTGCAGTCAGCTTAAAAATATAGGCACAAGACTGCTGCAGAGGCAATGTCTGATCTGTATTTTAAACTCAAAATGTACCATGAGCTCAAGGAAAAATGCACCTTGTGCTGCTTATTGGGGCAAGCGGAGCAAAACATGCTCCTTTCCGCTGGATAATCGCAGGTCAGAAACTTTAGGTGGTGTATCATGAAAGCTGAGAAAGTGGGAACTGAGGTAGCAATCCCATGGGTAATATTTTGAGTAAATTTTGATGCATTTTGTTAGAGTTTGCTGTTCATCCTCAGCCACTGAGACTGCTGTATGAGGTTCTTGGGGTTTGTTTGTAAAGAATTGAGAATGTATAGGAAATAAACATTGAAATTAATATAACATTAGATTTTAAAACCCAGTGAAGACAAAGTTTTACATATTGTCAATGCTGAGTATTCTGAACAGAAAACACTGGTGAATTTTCAACATCCAAAGATTTCAGAACCACCCGGTACTTTTTCCCATTGTCTCCTAATTGTGCTGAGAACAGAGGTGGAGAACATGTGGGAAAAGAGGAGAAAAACCTGTCTTCACTTAACTTTTTTGACATGGTCCACACCTCACGTTTCTTTTGGACATACTTGTGTTACTGGTGCTCTTGTTCATCTGGAGATTCACTGTCCTTCAGGGCATTTGTTGCTGGGGTGCATATTTATCCTGGAGTTGTGGTCCCCCACCAGCAGTAGCTGGTCCAGGAGGTGTGTTCCCAGTTGTGTGACACAGCTGTGGCCCCAGTTCACATTCCTGTGTTCTTTCTTTCCCTTGTGCACTTGGCCTTTGGAAACAGTCTTGTTAGTACATTTTAGCTGTACTTTTAGTGACTGTGCTTCTGAAAATTGTTCCTGTCAGGAAAAAACAGGTTAGTTTTAGAAACGTGGAGCCCATTATTGTCATTGTGTGAAGAAGCCCTTGACCACTTTTGAAAAGTGGTCAGCAGGAGCTGTGCTTTGAAGCTGAAAACAGACTGTGAGGGCCTGCTGTTCCACACAAGCAAATAAAGTGATACCTCAAAAAGCTTTTCTCCGTAAAGACCTGGGCAGGAAGGTGACAGGTCTCGGCAGCCAGCTCTGCACCTCTTCATTTGCCAGTGCTCCATCTCTGTCAATGGAAAAGGCTCAATGGAAGGGAAGTGCATTTCCTTAGGGAACAATCTCAAAGGCTGATTAGATAATGCCTACAGGCCGGCGGGCAAGCTCAGGGTCTTGATTTGTGGAGGTCCTTGGTGTGGATCCAGGCTGCAAATACCCTGATGTCAGTGAGTCATGGCAGGAGTCACTGAAATAACAGCATTCCCTGGGGAGCAATGTGGAGTGTCAAGCTCAGGTCCTCTGTCATGGTCTACTAGTTGCAAAGGCTTGGACTTAGGAGGCTTGCAGGCTGTCCCTGTGATGGCAATTAATGAGGATTTTCCTTTGCAGGCTGTTTTTCAGGATCCAGACCTGTTGTGTAGGACATTATGGGTCCTGTGGGTCTGTTATACCTGACATGTTAGGTGTGCAGAAGGACAGGAGCTGGATAACCATCTAAAAAGGACTCCCTCGGACGGAGGAACAGAGGCTACCTCTAGGACAGGTACTGCCTCTGCTTAGTAGATGTTCATGGCCTTGTTCCTCTCCAGATCCCCAGTCAAAATTTTCAAACTGCCAAAATCAAGGAACAAATGCATGTGCCATGTCCTCTAGGGGAGAATTGTGGGAATGATTCATACCTCTTAATAAATGACAGGAGAAATTCTGATGTTATACAATAGAGATAATATCCAGTGGAGCTAAGGCAGGACAGATATGTCTGTGCATGACTTCTGGCACTTTGATTTTCTTTAAGGCTGAGGCACATATGATTATCCACAAAAGATGGTTTGGAAGCTGGGATCATCCCTTTAACACAGGACTTGATCAAGAGGAGATGACTGCAAACTCCTCCAGATCTTCGTTTTAATGCAATTGGCCTTAAAAGCTCTCCTCCTCATCACATAGTCTGACAGGGTTAAACACCTCTGAGGAGGCTGGAGGGAGGAATGTTTTTAATCCCACTGATTTATTAAAATAGTCTAAAGATAGCCAGCTGCAACAGATAAAACTGCCTCCCTCTGCACTTTAGAAAGGTCCTCCCTGAGCCAGCTCTGCACGGAAAACATTGGCAATAGCTTAGTGACCTCCAGGACATAGTGATACCTGCCTGACAATTGCTGGACAAATCCATCCCTGGTCAGCCTTCCAGCTGGGCTGCCTTCTGCCAGTTCTTGCATCTCCCCTGGCTGAAGAGTACATGGAGAAAGGTGTCCTGGGGGCAGTGGAGGTAGGCACCAACCTTGCTGAGAAAACTGCTCCCAAAAGGATTTTAAGCCTTGGCTGATAGCAGCAAGAGGAAGAAACAAAAAATTCTCATGGCAAAGTGAGACAGAGAGATTTTTATTTTTCCAAAAAGGATTTATTTTGGGTATTTGTGCATGTGCGTGTGTGAACATGCACACACTCATTTGGGGTCTCTACCTAAGATTTGATGATCTGGAAGACAAAAAGGATATTCCTGAAGATTTTTCTGTCTTTCAAATCTCTGTTATGATCAGATATTAATTGTGCTTTGCTCTTCCCCTCCCAGCTGCTCTCCCTGGACCACCAGATGAGCTCTGGCCAGTGCAGTACTGCAAAACCTCATCCTTCAAGATTAGTGTCTGAGCCTGGGGGACGAGGCAAAAGAGGCATCTGAGTTTCTACCCCACACCTCTGTTGCCCATAACAAATGGTTGCAACAAGACAGAGTTCAGAGATCTCTGCACTCCAGGACAAACCAGGGCTCTGTAGGATGTGACAGCTTTGATTTGTGCCTGTCCAGGGCCCACCGGAGACAAAAGACAGTGTCAAGAGTAATTGAATGAGTGTAGCAGGCAGACCCAGCAGCGGTCTTATCAGCTGGGGGAGGGAGAGCAGATCTGAGGAGCAGAGCAGAACAGGTACCAGGAACCAGATCTTAAGGTTACATTCCTCACATACGTGGGATTTCCTGCGGTCTCCCCTAAGTTTTCTTTGTAAATTCAAAATTTAAAATCTGCAAGAAAACAAAAAAGTGTCTCATTAAAAAGAAGGTAATTAATTTCCTGAGCTGTGTTAATCTATAAAGTAATATAGAATAAAGAAACCCTTAGCCTAAGCTAGGGGGAGTGTACTGTTTAAACCCCAAGAGAAGCAATGTTTAATTTAATTTTACAGGTAGCTATTTTGAAAAGTCTCTGTGGGAGGAAACTCTTCCAATACTACCACTCCAAGAATTTGACACAATATAATTTATATTGCCATTGTACCGAAAGACCTCAGTATGTTGCACACACATGCAGGCACCCACGTGTGCCCACGGAGAAACCCTCCTGTGAACTTCCAGTGTAATGACACAAAAGGCAGTGGGAAAAATGGAGAAGAGCAGTAGAGCTGGACAAAGTCTCAGCACAAGTCTGTGATGAGCCAAGAGCAGGATTCCTGGTATCCCATGATCCTGTCTTGGCTGTTCCCTCGGGATCGCAGTGCCCTCCTGCCTGCTTTTATTTTTACAAGGGTTAGGAGACAAACAGTGTCTACAGGAATGATGTTTTTAAATCTCTCTTCAGTGAAAGTAAGCCTACACAGAAAGCACATACTTGCTCTTAGTGACCTGACACAACCATGCCAAGACCATACAACCCAGTGTTAATACCACCAAAAGGCATTGCTCTGTAGGGTAAGAGAGGGGACTGTCAGGTACCATTCACTCTCATTCCAGCTTCTGATCCATTCCAAACATAATGGAGGTTGCAATGAATATCAAGACGTCTCAGTTTGCATGGACAGAAAGCATCAATAACCTCACAGGCAGCCTAAAACTATAATCTAAACCCCAGGAGCTGTAGTGGTTCAGTGCTGTCAGCAGTTTAATTCCATTTAGCTCTCTTGAGGTTTGATCTAGCTTTATCCCAAAGTGAGAAGAGCCTTTTTCCCATGTTATTCCCATCAGTCATTTATCAGACCTGACATCTCTCACGCATGGAATGATGGACTTGCAGAACTGACTCCCCTCTCCTCTGCTGCTGTTATTGCATGCCCTTCCCTACAACAGCACACCAGCCAGACCCGGCAGGCTGGGGTGAGCCATGTTTTCCAGCCCATTTGCATGTTACGATGATGATGACCGAGAAGGGGTGAGACCATAGCACGCCATCAGCTGGCATGCCATCTAACTAAATCCCAGGCTCATGTAGCCCCAGGAAACGACACATTTCTCGGGCACAAGCCAGTCCTGCAGCTTGGGGTCTAGAGACCAGACACTGCCCTCCCTTGTTACACAGCCCTGTGACATACTCTTCAAGCAGCTTTCACAGGAGCTTCCTGCCAAGATTCGTGCTATGATCCTGCCGACTAATTTGGATCAGGGTGGGACAGCCTAGCCCACAACAGTTACTCCTCTGGAGTAGAGATACCCAAGGGACCGGGGGTTTATGGCTCAAGGGCATCCACTTAGCTCCGCTAATCCCTTTTCAGTTCAACAGCTGTCCCATGGCACTTTGCCACCTGTGAGTTTGTTGAGTGTGAAAGTCTCTTGCTTCACAGCTAGCTTTGCAAAATCTACGTTATTAGGATTTCAAAAGTTGTTCCTGGTCCAAGATAAACAGAGAAATCCAAGCAGCCTGTGAGACCAGTCTCCTGAAGGAAGAGACTTGAGAGGGCAGATTAGAAAATAAAAGGAGAAAGAAATGTATAAGTCTTGGCCAAATTATGACTAAGGCAAAGATAGGATAACGACTTTCATTTCTTTGAAGAACATAAACACCACAATGTGAGAGTAGATACAGTTCAACGAGATGGATGAGGCCAAGCAGAGAAAAACATTTGCTGTGGGTTAGGAAATTATTTAAGGCCACTGTGGAGGTTATGAATTATTCAGAGGGAGGAGCGAAAGCCATGTGGCTGTTGTCAATTTAACATGGACATGTATAGGGAACATGCCTGTATGGCATACTGGTGGCAGGCTGACCTGAAATCACATGGGAGAAGCCAATGAAAGGAGGGAGCTGTTCCTCTGGTTTTTGTGTGGTTTCTGAGAGCAGGGCTTGGTTTGCTCATTACACCCATGTAACCCCATACCATGGACTTCATCAAGAGCAGTGTGGGCAGCAGGTCAAAGGAGAGGATTCTCTCCCTCTGCTCCACTCTGGGGAGACCCCCCTGCAGTGCTAGGGCCATCTCGGGGGCCCCCAACAGCAGAAGGACACGGAGCTGCTCGAGCGGGGCCAGAGGAGGGTCACAAAAATGATCAGAGGGTTGGAGCACTTCCCCCATGAGAGCAGGCTGAGAGAGTTGGGGAGGTTCAGCCTGGAGAAGAAAAGGCTCTGGGGATACCTTATTGTAGTCTTTCAGTACTTAAAGGGGGCTTATAAGAAAGATAGGGACAATCTTTTTGTAGGGCTTGTTGTAATAGGATGAGGGGTAATGGTTGGCAACTAAAAGAGGGTAGACTCAGACTACGTATAGGGAAGAAATTTTTTATGATGAAGGTGGTGAAACACTGGAACAGGTTGCCCAGAGAGGTGGTAGATGCCCCATCCCTGGAAACATTCAAGGTCAGGTTGGATGGAGGCTCTGAGGAACCTGATCTAATTGAAGATGTCCCTGTTTATTGCAGGGTAGCTGGACTAGATGACCTTTAAAGGCCTCTTCCAACCCCAACCATTCTATGATTCTATGATCCTATGATTCTATGATTCCATGATTCCATGATTTAACCCCTTTGCAAGCACAGCTTGCAACTTACCTAGCACACCTGAAATGCAAAAACTGTACCACAGGGCTGAGAGAGGAAGAAGGAGTACAAAATCCCTTCTGCAAATGAATTATATCTACATTTAAAGGAACCTGGTCCCAGATGCCCAAGGTCTCTGAATTCCCAGGGTGTAACTGGTGCAGCCAGCCCTGGCAGAGCACCAGTCCCTGCAAAATAGTGATTATGTTACAAACAATCCCCAAACTTTAATCAGTTCATAATTGAGAGCTGCCTCAGAAATAGAAGAGCATATTGCATTTAGATCCCTTGGTGCAGTGCACCAAGAAATCACCATCCAGTCTGCAGTCCCTGGAAGCCACAACTTTCCAAGTAGTACTGAGGCCACTGTGACAGCACATTTAAATAACATGGTTAAAATAGGGCTATAGAGAGATCTAGTTTTTCCTTTTCAGCCTACCAAATCAAATAGAGTGAACTTGACACAGAAACAAAACAAAACAAAACAAAACAAAACAACCAGGATTGCCCAAGCTCTAAAGAAAATCACCTGGGAGCATTTGTGAAACCTAGCTTCACAGCCGAATCTGTAATCTAAGCTCAGGCAACTGGGAACAGTTTCACTGGTAGAATATTGCAGTAAAAATTGTTTCAGCAAGAAAGTCAATGTAATACTGTAGGAAATAGAAGAATTGGTATTGCTAAATCGTTCAATTTGGTCATGAATGTGCTCTTTTGAGGTAAAGTCCCAGCTGCTGTAATAATGGTGTGTCATGGGATTCCCAGAATTACCTTGCAGTTGTAGCACACTTGATTGCAGAGAAAAACAGCAAAATATGACAGCTTCACTGTCAGAAGGCAAATAAATGTCTTGGGTGTTGTCTCAGCAGTCTCCTTAAAATAGGCAGTGACAAAACTTATACTGGAGGTAGAGGAGATGCTGCTCCTGAGGTGGGAAACACTTCAGATGTGGGGATCAACACCAAGATAATAAAGTGTCATCTTAAACCCTGGCCAGAGGGTTTTCCACCAGCTATCAGTCTGGGCATAAAGGTTTGCTTACCAATTGCCAACTTCTTTAATCTTGGAGGAAAACCAGAGTAAATTATCCATGGTGGAAGGGTAGAGGATGGAAAACTCCAAAGTGTTTGGGAAGCTAGACCTTCTCTATGCAATGTTCATCTTCACCTGAGGGCCATTTCTTGCAGGACCACAAAGCAGAGCTATTAGTACCCTTGCAGCAAGGCATGCAGAGAAAGGTAGAGACAAAGTTTATTGAAGTAGAAGATTTGGGCTGACCACAGTAGGGCAAAGTGTGTGGAACAAGTCAACAGAATAAGGGCAATCCCACATTAGCCTGGGTTTGGAACAGAGAAGCAGTAACACTTTATTCTCACTTCTCACCATCAGATTGCAGGGAACAGGGCTCTGCCCCTTGAGAGAGCGAGAACTGGGACCACTTCTGCTGCCAGATGGATCCTGGCGGAACCATATCCTCTCCTAGATACTGACAGGGTTGTGAATGAGGAGATGTGTGCTGATGTGAGGCAAAGACAGCCTAGAATAGATTTTTTCCTCACTGCAGAGGTATTAGTGAATCATTTCTACTTGCTCAGTCTGGGAAAAGAGCTACAGCAACTGCCCTCCCTGAGAGCAGAGCAGTTCTCTGCAGCTTGGGGTAATGCAGTGTAATTCAGACAGCGTGGGAAAATCCTCTGAGTTACCCCAGAGAGATGAGAAGTAGATAGCCGGGGGGAGGATGTGGGCCTTCCTTTCCTGGAGGTCTTTAAGGGCAGGTTACACAAACATCTGTCAGCGGGGTCTTAGGAGAGCTGATCGTGCCTTGCAGGGATGTAATGGACTGCGTGACCTTTTCAGGTCCCTTCCCACCCTCTGAGGCTGCGGGCAGAGGAGAGGTGGTGGAATAAATCCTTTCTGGCTACATGGAGGGATGTGTGTGTGTGTATGGTGGTACTTGCCTAGGTATAGGCAGCACCATCACGAATGTTACAGCGTGGGCTGAGACTTGATTTGAGTGCAGTTCTTTGGGACTCCTCAGTGCCTGCAGCCCTGTTCAGCTGCTTTTTGTTCTTTCCCATCTCTTCTTTGCTGTATTAACCATGGATTTAGATCTGGAGAGGCTGGGCTGAGACCTTCACAGAGGGAGGACTGAGGCAAGGACATCTTAACCTGTAGACAGCTGACTGGAGGCCACTGCAGCTTCTCTGGGGGCTGTGCTATCTGCTACCTTCCCACAATGGGCTGGGGATCACTTGTGGCTGCCTTTGAACAGAGATCCAGATCAGGACCACAACAAAATGCAGACCAGGAAACTGGGGAAAGCTTCCTAAAGTTTAGGTGTTACCACCAAGACAAAATGACTTGACCGAGGTCAGAGTCACAATGTGAACCCAACTATCTTGCGACCAAGTCTATTTCCCTAACTACAAGACGTTTTTAAAAGGACCCACAAGTGTTATAGAAGCATTGATCAAAAGTTGTTAAGGGTCTTAGAAACCCTTGGGATGGGTGGCTGGGATGTGTTAAGTCTCTAGGAGCACCTGTAGCAACTACAGGAGAAATTTCTGTTGATTACATTAAACTTTCCTTTTATTGCAGAGAATGGTGATGGCTGTGAGCAGCAACATGTCCTCTATGTGGGCTGGGAGCAGCTCCCATGCAGACTCCATGCAGGAGTTAGCTGAGGATGTCCCCTCAGATGGATGGCATCCGGGCTGTGCGTGTGCCCTCATGGGGAAGGAATTCGAGGTGGAGCCCAGGGAAACAATCCCATCCTCGTAGTGGTGATTAAAATGGCCATTAGATTACAGCACCGGATCAGGTCAGATTAAACAATGAGGTCAGATGACAGCAAGGAGCCATCTGTGCATTGCAGAGGGCTGGGATCGCTCTGGGGACAGAGTGTGACCTGACTTCTTACAGCCTGTTGCTGTCACCGAGGCCACCGCTTCCTTCTCTCTGCGTGAGGTATCACTGCAGCCTCCAGCAACCCCCTTCCACTGTGGCTGCAAGGACCATTCTAGAAAGAAGCACTCTGCCCAAATCTAATCAGCTTGAGATAGGAAAATACCCCCCGCTGTGGAAGGGGAGGTGCTGTCCCCAGTCCCCTTCCCTCTCTCTGCTTCACCTTTCCCCTGCGGGAGTCAGGGATGTGAAGAATGGTGGGATTAAGGTCTGGGTTCCTCAAGGCCACTGGGCTGTGGGGTGAGAATTTCATTGTAGTCAAAGCATTTAGGGATGGACAAAAGGGGCTTTGCGAGAGTTGATCATCCCATGTTCGCCGCGGGAGTGGGGAGCACAAAGAGTTGGAGCAGTGGGAGAGATGTCTTCTCCAGAAACTCCTGCTGCAGTTCCAGCTGCACTTCTCACCTTTTCTTTACACTATTTCTATGAGATGCTCGCTCGAGTCATGAGGTCTTTTCATCGCCACCCCCCAGCCCTGAGCACGCATCCTAGAGAAAGACGCTTAATTTAAGAGGATTCTCGCTACGTCCAGGGCTCTCCCACGTTCTCCAGCTCCAAGCTCAGCCTTGATGGGCAGTGGAAAGATGCTTCAGGGACCATTCTTTGCTCTGCATCCCCTTCCCGCAGCCTGAATTTATTGCCTGTGTTTATCCATCATCCCTAGTCTTTTTCATTTACTTTTCCTCATTTCATTCTCTAGTTTCTGTGTCCCAAGAAGAGCTGCAAGGACTTGACCAAACTACCTGAACACAGATGTCTGATATCACTGGAGATATTTCAGGGTGTTTGCAATGTCCACGCAGGGCTGGCAGGTGTGACACAAGACCCACGGGAGACCTGCATCGTTTGGGATAGCAGTTGGGTGACTGGCAGGATCCTGGGCATCTCCAGTGACACTAGCCATGTCTTTCTAAGAAAGTTAAAAATATAATTTATTTCTAAATTTATATTGATATTAAAATTATTATTATTTTTATTGTTTATTTTAAATTTCTTTTCAGGATGGATTTAGGCCACCCCAAGAGGAACTGTGGAGAGTGTCAGAGGTTGCAGATGCAGATATTGTACAACTGTCATCTTCCTCCCCCATCTCTCCCATGGTCTAACGTTGATTTCTAAATGTTAGTGACAGTTTAATTCTTTATGTCTACAATTGGCAGTTTTCTTCTGTCATTAATCATAAAGACTGGCAAGAGCTGATAGAGTGAGGCTAGAGTTTCCCAAGAAGCATCACAGGGGTCCCAATAGATTTGAATTAGCAGAGACAGCAAAAATACTTCTCCAGAGGACAGCCCTGCTTGCAGAAGAAGGGGTGTGGAGAGGATCAGTCAGGATTTTCCCTTAGTGACAACCATGACTATCTCTGTAGTAGCAAAGACTTTCTTTCCTCAAGAAATAACAAGTAAACAGAGTTAAACATGCACTGTCCCCTGCCCCATCCCCCTGCACCACTGTTTTTTCCCATTTTCTGCGGGGGGAACACATGCGACTGTTTGTAACCCAGAGCTCTGTTGCTGTGGGGATTATCAACTGTGAGGTGGACTGGAAAAAGCCCTAATCTCTTTCCTGCCAAACTTTGTGCTTATCTGCAAACCAAAAAGGCCATGTTGGGTTGTTTTTTTGTTTTATTTTGTTTTGTTTTTTCTCTTTCAGGACTTTGGTGATTTATGTGTTCACAGAGTTACAGCTTTTTTCTTTCTTCATTTGCCACCTCCTTTGGCATGGAGTGTGAGTCAGCGTCTCCTAAAAGGAAGATATCTCTCTTGAAGTCTGTGTAGCTTCAAGGTGTCTTTGGGTCTATCAAAGTGATATAGAGGTGCTTTAGATGCTTCCTAAAGCAGTACAGCTCCAGGGGCCTTCTCCTTCTAGTTTGCATCTGGCCAAGGTGCCAGACTGAGGAAGAGAAGAATATTGTCTATGGAAGAAGAAGAATGAACAACTTTTCTCCTTTGGTGTCAGGAGACGAGGGACAAGGGATACCTTGGCTTGATTGAAATAAAACCATGGAAATGTTTGAGTCTCCATCCATCAGCATGCACAGGCATGAGAAGGCAGAGCTGGGAACGGCTCCAGTCCACCAGAGAACAGAAAAAAGCCCTTTCAGACCCTGTGCCACCATGCCAACATCAACAGAATCCTCCAGCTATCCCTTCCCAGGTGGTGGGAGATGTCTGGGGAATGCCCATGCCACCTGTGTCCTGTAACTTCCCAGTGAAACTGTCTCCTTGCAGGTATTGCCCTGCTTCCATAGTGCAGGAATCATGGTGGAGTTTGGCTGGAGGTTAACCCATCACTGACAGCAATTCCCCAGACAGCAGCTTTATGGAGAGCATGACACAAGACTGTGTTTGCCCTCATTGCTGTTCCCCCACTGCCCTGAAACCTTGTAAAATGCACTCTTTCTTTTTCCTCCATCTCTCAGATTTTGGCGCATGGCCTGTAGATAAAAATTTATGGCCATTTTACAGGCTCCTTCTTGCTCCAGTGCTTGGATACTTAGGGACTGAGAGTCTAAAAGTTTAAAATGCTGTAGATTCTCTTCCCTGTATCAAAACAGGTTTATCCTGGCTGTTTGTTGATCAGATGCTAAACTTCTGCTCTGCCTACGTTTCTCTCAACATGCACGTTTATTTAGTTTTTCTTCACTTCTGAGTGAAGCAGTGAAGAATGAGCGTGACACTGTGATTAATTGTGCTAGGCAGAAATGTGTACTGAGCTGATCTCAGCTTCTGGGAACTACCCGCTGGAAGAACAAGCAGCTGAATGCCAGCAGGCACCATAGGGTGTGCCTTAGATGTGCTTTTTATCACAAAATAAAAAAGCTCTCCAAGGGGATGGACTCTGCTTGCTGCTGCGAGGTAGCCCCTTTGCACGGAGGACAGCTTTTGACCAGCATCAGCCAATGTCATCCTCTTGGACAAGGGATTTATTGCTTTTGTGAGAGCACCTTCAGGGTGGTACATGTGTGGATGTAGTACACATATTGATCCCAAAGCTTTCAATTAGACAGTCATGACAGACCGTCATGGTTTAACCCCAGCCAGCAGCAAAGCACCATGAAGGCACTCACTCACTCCTCCCTGCTCCCAGTGGGATGGGGAGGAGAGTAGGAAAAAATAAGCAAAACTTGCAGGTTGAGATAAGAACAGTTTAATAACTAAAATAATAATAAAAAAAATATAACAACAACAATAATCATAATAAAATACAATAATAATAATAGGAATTAAAAGGAATGTAACTAAAAGAGAGAGAAATAAAGCCCAAGAAAAGACAAGTGATGCACAATGCAATTGCTTGCTGACCAATGTCTGAGCAGTGATCTGCCCCTCCTGGTCACCTTCCCCCGTTTCTATACTGAGCATGGTGCCCTGTGGTATGCAATATCCCTTTGGCTAATTCCAGCCAGCTCTCCTGGCCATGCTCCCTCCCAGCTTCTTGTGCACCTCCTCTCTGGCACAGCACGGGAAACTGAAAAATCCTTAACTTAGGATAAGCACAACTTAGCAACAACTAAAACATCAGCATGTTATCGACATTATTCTCACACTAAATCCAAATCACAGCACTGTACCAGATACGAGGGAGACAATTAACTCTATCTCAGCTGAAACCAGGACATAGAAAAAGCATGGAGGAAGGGAAATGGCTGGAGAAAAGTGAATTGAACTTGTTTAAGATTACTGCTCAGAGCTGGAAAAAAGACAGCAGCTGGTTGCCAATCCTCTCTGGTCATGCTCTCTGCTTTCCAAGGCATCACATCTCAGTTGCTATTCACCTGAATGTCCCTGCCTCCTCTTTATACACATCTTACAAGCACTGACTGCAGGAGAAAAGCCCTGGCAAAGCAGGAGCAGCTCAGACCCTTCAGATCACCATGAGTTGGGAGGAAGGTCCAATGCACAGGGCAGCTTGGTTTGAACCTGTTGGTGTCCTCTCCAACTCAACTGTACTTCTTCAAAGCACTCGATACTGCAGGGGCTTTGAGACACCTTTCATCGAGACTCTCACACTGCTTGCCATCCCTCCATAAAGAGCATTAATCTCTGAGCAAGCATTAGGTTATTTTTTTTCCCTAGATCAAAAGAGTAGCACAGAGAGCTGCTATGGAGGACTCCTGCATCCTTTTTGTCAGAGGACATTTCTGCATCAGCCTTCAGAGCACTACAAGAAATTTCCCATCATGACACTGTAGACTGAAAGCAGTCCTCAGTGGTGTCTCAGATTTGAAGGGACAGCCTAAAAAAAAGGGCAGAAGATTAAAGAAGACATCTAGAAGCCTCCCTGTTCAGCAGGTTGATGAATTGTCCTCTATGCCCTTCATGCTGGTGATACAGTAACCCATGACTTCACTTTTTTTCCCTATTACTCTAAATTTACCTGCTTGCAGGAGGGGTGAATCTATCCCAACTTACATAATCTAGTCAACATGATGGAGCATCTGTGAACACGGCTAGATCTCAAGTGAGCTTCAAAAGAGAGAAACAACAAAGACTTTTGAAATGCTGTCTGTGTCCAGAAACCCCCCAGGTATTTTGTCTTGTGTTCCTCCACCACTGCACACATTCTGGTTTTGTATTGCATTGAGAATTTATTTTTTCTCCTCAAGGAAAAATCATTATAGCCATATTATCAGACTTATTTTCTATAGGATCAATATCAGTGCTTCTACACAAAAGCTAATACACACCTGCTGCTTGCTGCTTGTTTGCAGGAGAGCTCATATGATATGACTAGTCATTTCCCAGCCTAAAAGGAGGCATCCATTGGGAGAAATTTACTTCCATAACACTGAAACAAAGGTGCAGCACTTATCTTGAGCTGAAAAATGTCCTACACAGACGAAGGGTAGGTAAGGTGAGAGCCACAGGGTGTCATCTCTCTCTTTTGAGGGCATGGTCTGAATCAAAGGAAATTACAATAATCAACTCTCGGTCACTCAGCCTTCACTCCTACCCTGGAGATCTCTCCATGTTGTGTGCTCCTCCAGTTTTAACATGGTTGAGCCTTGAAGATGTCAGGTAGGAGACACTTTCTCAGCTATTCTTTCAGTCTGCACAAACCACTCCTGAGGTGGCCTGGCGCTAATCTGCTTTCAGCCCATACATCATTTTCTCTCAGTGTGGTGCCAGGATGAGATGACAAATCTCTCTGCAATAAACTGCCAATTCTTCCTTTGCATGTTTATCTATCTGTGGCAGTTTCCTGATGATTTCTTTCTTATTTGGATGGTTCGGCACCACAATAAACCACACAGCAGTTATCTTTGGGTTTGCAGCAACTGGATGTACCCACTTTCCCCCTCCTTCTTGTCAACGAATTAAAACCACACCATGTCCTGTTCCACAAATTGCTCTGTCCGATGTAATGATTTTTATTCCAGCTCTTAATTTGCTTAACATGTAAAGGCTGGTGCCAGATTAACTACTGCTCTGATACTCAGCCAATTGCTTATACTCAAGCAAAATGGGTGAAAATTGATAATCTTCCTGATTAAGTTGCTGGGCCAGTCTGCAGATCTGAAGCACTGGGGAATCAGGCTCAAGGCTTGATTTTCTGCACAAATTCAACTCCTACACACTGTCAGATGACACAGCCAGGACTGTGATAGTTCGTCAGATTGGGCTCTGGTCTTTTTGACAAATCTGCTGTGTATGGGTTGTGGCAAGCGTGAGAGGATGCTGCGTGCTTTGGTAGACGAAGGCTCAGTTCATGGGAATAAACTCTTTCTCTCCGAAGAGGTGAAGGAAGATTTCTTCCAGAGGCTAATTGTATACACAGACCTTAAGCATAATACTTCATCAAATTCTTTAAAGGCACCCCAGGGAGAAATCTGGGACCAGTCTTTAAGGAGCATTCATAGAAACAAGTTTACTTAATGATATTCACTGTTATTCCTTCTGTCTCCAGAGATTTTGACTGCAAGGCTGGCATCCTCACTCAGGGCTGCCAGCTTGGACACATGGGGGTTATAGCAGTGCTACAGCCACTGGAAGAAGCCACTCTGGTTCTTTCTACTGATCTCTGCTCCAGGAAGACAGGACTTTTACCTCCACTGGGATGTGAATGCACAACTTAAGGGTCCAGGGAACAGCAGAAAAGGAAACTAGCCAGGGCAAGTCTTTAACCCATGTGTGTAATTCAACCCATTCAGTGAGATGTTCTCTCCCCATCCAGTGGTGATTCCATTAAACAGCAGCTGATAAATTTGCTGCAACATCCAGGTAGCAAAATCAGCTTTTATTGGTCTGCTGTAGGTGGTGTCTCTTGGTGTAAGAGCCAGAAGAATCTGGTTTGTGCCTGTTGGAGATGACTTGCTCAGAAACACAGCATTACACACAGTCATAACATTAATTATGTTTGTATTAGCCAGACACTTTCAGTGTTCACAATTTGAGGTGTGGAAATACTGTTAACACTGTCTAAGCAATATTCCTATAGCTCCAGGATTCCTTTTTGGAAGACCTGTGACGACATTTTTTAAAATGGGACCATATTTGTACACCTATTGTTGAAAATCGGCCAGCAGTCAGTATCCCTAGAGCAATGTTATCACCAAGTGACATCAAACAAACTAAAGAGACTTTTATCCTGTATTTGGGAGGTTAAAGGGGGATTTTTAATGTGGGAAGGTGGAAGAGGCTGCCCTCGTGTGGTACTTTTAATGAAACATCCCTTTCTAACATCTGGCTTTCCCAAGTTTAGGGGATTCCCAGGGAAAAATAAACTCTGGAGGGGGTTCTCTGGGTCACATTTGCATTCTGACCAGAGTCACTGGGGATTGAAGAGATGAGTGAAAGGATATCCTTTTCCCAAACTTAACACAGTTGCTCTCTAGGAAAGAAACACATCTCCAAGTTTGCCTTAGTCAAATAAAATAATAATAATAAAAAAACCCAAAAAACAACAAACCACAAACCACAAAACAAAACATTGGAGAAACTTCAGAAAGCAAAGCAAGATCACATCTCAGCAGATGCCTGTGATGGGGAAACTTGCTTAGGTCACAGGTGCCACCTTGTGTTTCTAAAAATATTGAACCTTCTGTGCAACCGCTGCTTCTGCTGTTATTTTATGTCCTGGCGTACCAGATGTCCAGCCTGGCTCAGGTTTGTCAACAGGCTGCGATAGGAGCTGTCAGATCTCCAGTAACATTCCTCTCTGGAATGACTTTCCAGCTGTAAGATTTGCTTTCAGGAGCTATTCTTTCTCCTTGCATCCCCTAAGAAATGTTAAACGGTGTTTTCATCTATTCCAATAACATGAGGGCAGACTGTTGTCTTGAAAATAGACATGGGAAAAACTTCCAAAAGTGCTGCAATAGAGCCCTGGTTTAGAGAAAGCTCAGCTGTGATTTGTCCTCTGCAGAAGCCCAGGCCAGAGAAAGAGCTGAGGCCTGGGTTGGACCACGCATGTGGCTGCAATGTTGGCTCTCAGGCATCTTTAGCTGCCTGCATGTCTGATATTACCTCCTTGGGATCGTGACCAAGCAGTTTGGACAGCAGAGAATCCAGGCCAGATTCCTTCTCCACATCCACAGTGACCCCCTCCCCACCCACTCCAGTGATAGACATCTGACCACCACAGGTACTGCTGACAGTGCGACTCAGAATCTCTCTCTACCCACTATGAAGATGCTCGTGGCATCCCCAGGCAGTGTTTTGACAGCTTGTTTATCAAGGCAGAATAGCTTTTGTTCCCCTCCTTAGCAGCCCCCTCCTGCCACGCTTTCCCCAGGGACATCTACTTTCAATGTTTTCCCTTCACCTCCAGCTGTGAGATCTCTAGAACAGCAGTTAATTCCCACGGGCTATGTTGTCAGTGGAACTATTGGCACCAGGGACATGGTTGTAGGCAAACTGATGGCAGCCGTTCCTGCTAATAACCAACAGCATGCTGATACATTGTCCTCTCCACAGTGATAGTCCTAGATTCAGGAGCTGTAAGGAGGGATCGCAGCAACTTTTTACAGAGCAATATACCTGGTTTCCTTTGCAGAGATGTCTGGTGAGGAGGTGGACAGGGTGAACAAGCAACACAGCTAAATGCATGGACCCCTTCAGACTTGGTTGACTGACTAGGCTGCTGTTAGCTCATAGCAAGACTCTTCTGTGGCTGAACTAGCTGAGGTCTATGTAGGAAGAAAAAGCATCAGTTCTTCTCTGTAGAAATGGGGAATCAACCCGGGCATAAGCCTCTATCCAATTGTACATCTGGAAAAGGTGAAGGCATGAGGGTCCTTAGAAATTACAGACATTCAGGAACAGGGCCTTCTGTTCTTTCTGAGACACCTCCTTTGGGACAAGGAGAGCTGTGCCCTACAACCACCTCTTTTGGACTACGAAGAAAACATGAAGTGCAACACAGTTGCCCTTACATTGGTGTTTTGAGATGCCATAAAGTGTCTTTTTTTTTAACCTCCAGCTTACATTTCAGAATCATGCAAGGCTCCTGTAGGTCCTGTGTTGTATCCACTAGACCCAAGAAAATGTTTTAGATATGCTAGAGCATCTCAAAGGACACCAGAGAGTTATTTAGTTGCCTAAACAATGTTTAGAGCCTGTGGTTGAGATTCAGCTCACAAAATAAGATGCTCATGGTGTCTCCATGCTCACCATCAGGGTGTCTCCATGTAATCTGAGTATGGTCTCCTATTACGGTCAGTGGAGGTCCGGTCAATGCAGGTGATGGGAATGGGGGAGGACTGAACTCACCATTAACACCTACATTTGGCCAGCTGAGTCTCTGTTGACCCTGCTGAGTCACTGATCTTCAGAGGCTGTAATGGACGCTCAGTTACCAACTCATGTGGAGATACCTCTAAGTAGACACACACACTTCTATGTCTCTACCTGTGAGTTTAAACTCACCTTCTTTAAAGTCTGGTGAGCCGAAGGCCACCCATGACTGTTTGGGTGGATTCAAGAGATTTGGCAGCATATTTGAAGAGCCTGAACCTATGGCAGGACCTGAAACAACTTCAGTTTATGTGTGGGACAGACACACCTGTACAGATAGATGCTGTGTCTATGAGGTCCTAGTCCTCTCTGTAGACAAGAGTCACCTTGTCCTTGCCAAGTTCTTCCTGCACGAGTGCAGGCTTCTTTTCCCACCATGACAGGACAACGAGGTAACTCTGTGTCTCTTATAGAGAGCAGCATGTCCATATTACCATCGCTCCTGTGGGGAGCACACAGCCTAATTTGTTGGAGAGATGAGTGTGTGGGGGTTTCTGCCCTCTGCCTTTGAGAGATGCCATCACATGGCCTGAGCCCTGAAGGTAGATCTTGAAAACAGTCTGAAGAAATAATGAACTAATCCATCTCCTATTTCCTGCAAGGATGTCGGCTGAATTCACTGGACTATGCTAGCAAGAGGGCGGTTAGCAAGTTGAGGAAACTGATTCTTCCCTTCTCTTTAACGTTTATGAAACTGTGTGTCTAGTTTGGGCTCCCCGGTGCAAGAAAAGCATTTGTGATCTGAAGTAAGTCCAGCAAGATATTCAGGGACCTGGAGCATATGACATGAGGAGAGGCTGAAATCTGTGTCTGCTAATCCTGCAGAGGAGAAGGCACAGGAGAGACCTTATTGCCATCTGTAGATACTCAATGGGAGTCTCTAGAGAAGATGAAGGAGGATTTTCCTGCAAGACACACAGCAATAGCACAAGAGGGAATGAAGACAAGTTGAAACACAGGAAATTTTGATGAGATATTAGGAAAAATAAATTCAAAGTGAGGGTGCTCAAACACTGGCTTGGGGGCCCAGGTTGCTTATGGAAATTCTGTTCTTGATATTCAAATCTTGACTGCATAGGGCCCTGAGCAATCCAGTGCACTTTTAAAGCTGTCCCTGTTTTGAGCCAGAGACTTTAAAAGGTTTCTTCCAACCTATATTGTTCTAGGAATATATTATTTTACACATGTCCCAAATTCTAGGAGTCCTTGCCAGACAGCAGCTTCAACACAACTAGGGTGTAGTGTGACTGTTTTCTCAGTCAGTATGACCCAAGGCCAGCAGAGGAATGTCCACACCAATACAACTGAAGGTCTGATGGGAACTGATCATGAGCCAGAAAACCAGGAGCAGCAGCCAGAATCTGTAACGTTGAACAATCATTTGAAATTTCATTTCCCTGTCCCAAAGGTCTTTCCTACAACCCGTCCATGCAGATATGAAGACTTGTGCTGTGATTCTCCAGCTAATGAGCAGCAATGTGAAGGTCTTTGGTCTCCCCTGGTTACCCCAGTATGCTGATAAGAGAAGCGTAATAGCATCTTAATTTCACAGGGGGGGAAAGCTGAGGCATGGGGGAAAGGTTTGCCCCAAGAGCTGGGAGGAAAACAAATGAACACTGAGATGCTTACTTGACAATGTTGTAATTATTGATATTGATTTTTGACTTTGCTGAGTTTATGGAGTTCCTTTCACTAAACAACACATGTAAAGCTTTACTAGAAAAACCTAAGTTAGCAAGTTTTCTAAACAACCCAACATAGCAGAACCCATATGAAGGGCACTTCCATTGTCCTGAGGGACTTCTCCACAAAACCTACTTTTAAGACATTTTTAATCATTAAACTAATCTACATGTGGACCCACAACCAGCCTGGGGGGGGATACCATGTCCTCTCAGTCCCACGTCATCATAGTGACATTAAATAAGACCATTGCTGTACATATATTCATGTCTGAGCAATATTGCAATGCCAGATTGACTTATCCCACTAAATGTCATGTTTTGTGAAAGGCCTTTTCTCCTTCCACTTGTCCATGAGTTGATCCCACACAGTTTAGTGTCCCATGTTCTGGGAGCCCACACTACACATCACCCTTGTCAAGGGTAAATCACTCTTTCCCCTCTGCTTACCATCAGAGTTCTACAGATCAGACTTCTGTCTTATAAGTTCTTTCCACATCTCCAATGCTTTCCCTAGATCATCACAGAGAGCCTCTGGCTGAGCCCTGGCTCAGCCTTTCCCCAGTCTCATGCTCCCAACACCAGCTGTGTCTCCATGAATCAAGGATGGAGAGGACTACGTCAAATGGTCCTCGAGCATTGCTGAGGTGAAGGCTCCTCTTCCATTCAAACTGAGATGACTTTGAGATTTGGTGTGATTTTGCAAACTGGGAGCTTTGCATTGCGGTGTGTAGCCAGATGAGGGCAGGAGAAGCCTATGAATCAGGCGAATGTGTCTGCATGTATTTGTGACTGTGAAAGAGAAGGGGAAGATAGGGGAAGGAAGCAGCACTACCTTGAGTATGTCTCCTGTAGCAATTCCCCATATTTTAAAGCTCCGTGACTGTGACTGGTCACAAAAGAGAGCCTCAAGGAAGGCTGGGGTGGGAGGTGGTGGTGTTTAAAACTCCAGGGCTGGAATGATAGAAGAAAAAGGATGCTGAGATTTTGCACTATACCAGTCCCAAACATGAAGAAGAGTTTCCACGAGCCTCAATAGTCATTCTCCAATGGATCCTGGGATGGAATAGCTTTGCTCATGGACTCAGGCTGGCAGTGGTACCACCACATTCCAGCAAACCGTGGATAATGAGCTCCCTTCAGGCAGACAGATGGGAGATGATGTCCTTGTATTTCCTATTTCTGATAGAAGGATGTTGTCCAGTCATTGAGGAAGGTTTTGTGATGGGCAAAATCTGTTCCTGCTGACAGTGTCTGTGACCACTCACCATATATACCAACTTTTTTCATCTGACTCCCTTCATCTGACTCTCAGGGTCTGCTGTGTAGTCCAAACTCTTTTTGAGGAGGGTTGAGTCCAGTAGGATTGTTGAATTCTACAGTACCAGTTTGTTCCGGGACCCAGATACAAATCCAGCCCTGCCTTAATGCCTAAGAAGTTTCCTGTTGAGCTTCTCCACTGCAGCCTGAGATGTGCTCTCAGAGTCCCTTGTGCCCACCCAGAGCTCTTCATGACTTTTCATCATTTGAAGACTTGAAGATACATACCTAACACCACTGTACCACGACCATGCTTGGGTGATGTGTTATCACCACCATGGATCCCTCAATTTCTCTATAACCAGGCCAGGCCAGAGTCTCTATAGGGTGACAAGAGACAGAGTCATACCAAAACATCTTTTTCCAATGATGTCTTCAGACTTTCACACTCTGGTGAGTGTGTAGTGCTAGATGGAAAAATCAAACATTAGAGGAAGGAGGTCATGCTGCAGAGCGTGTTGACCTGAGTGCATCTCAGGCAGGCTGTTCACACGCTAGTGATAACTGGTCTTACCCAGATCATCCCAGCTTTGCTCACTTCTGAACACTCTGATGTATCTGTTGACAGTGTGTTTTTGAACCCTTTTCTTCAGTACCTGAGATATCTCATGGTCCAGTCAGTCCTATTGGTTAGATAGGCTCCTATTTTCACTATGATCTTCTTTTTGCTCATTTCTCCATATTTTTTATTATCATTGTGCCTTGCATGGAAGTTAGGCAGGGGGCTTCATGGCTCTCGTTTTCTGTTTAATGTGTCCCTAAGCATAGACATTGTGTTCTCAGATATAAAGCTACGGTACTTTCCCTTGGGAGTACTTAATATTGCTTCATTCCAGTTGGTGGGTCTTTTTTTTTTCTGTAAATAAGTATCACTGCTTGTGTAAGAGAACCAATGTACCTTGGGGTGGCTGAAAAGTCTTTTCTCTTTTCAGACCATTCACATATAGCTTTTGGAAATGTTTTGCTTTTCTCTTCAAGTTGGATTGATGGATACAGCTAACTCATAAATTGGACAGAAATGAATCAGAGAAGTGGTAGTGCTTCTGTATTCCCTTCCCCACATTACATACAAGAAAGGTGATTAAAACTTGATTTTGTGCTTTTAATTGTAAGCCTCATGTTTAAAGGATTTTGTATTTATTTGTATTTTTTATTTTATGAATCTGAGACTAATTTTTTGCCTTCAAAATGGTTTTGCCAATTCTCATTTTCCCTGAGTTTTGTTAGAGTATATTTGCAGAAATTTCATAGCTACTTTTTGTATTTTCAACTTAACAGGAAGAAACAGCTTTTTGAAACTCTGACAAAAGATATTTTTCCCCCAAATCCTGTGATGGGACTTGTGTTAATTAAGAAATCAGCTCAGATGAAAGGGGTTTAAATAAATTGACCCCAAATCTCTTTTTGCAATAATTGTTCACCATTCATCTTAGGTACTCTTGCAAAAACATTTTCTCTTAAAAATATACTTTGAGTGCTTCAGCTAGCATTTGTCTTCTCTAATTTTACCCACCTAAAAGTTAAGCAGCTAAATTTTAACCAACTACAAAGTTTGCTTCAGAGGAGTGAATTGAATTTTGGATAGATTGGTACATATCAGCCCTCTTATTACACAGAAAGGTTGAAGTGATGTTTGTTATTGGCTGGAAGAAATAATTATGATATTTATATGTTAGAACACTTGGTTATGTATGAAGAATTGGTTTTGGGTTCGAACCAAAAACAAAGGCAAACTGCAATACTATTATAACCATAGCAACTCAATAATATGTGCTTGAAATGATCTCTGTGGTCAAAAAAGCCAGAATATCTGAGTGTCTTAGCTAGAAGAGATAAGAAATTACTATGAAAAATAAGATATGAAGAAGCATGTTTAAAAAGAGGTGGCTGTTGGGAGCTTTCTGGGATGATGTTTCTGGATGCCCTGAGGATAAAACCTCAGTGGGAAAAAGCTCCACGTATTCTAACCCTTGACTTGAACAGAGGCAATCCTATGGTTTTCCATGATGAATGGTAGCACAACTGGCCCAGGTTATAGATAGAACAAGATGTGCTGATGAGACCTTTTTAATGCTTCCCTGTTTCTGATGGTCAACATCCCACCCAACAGCCAAGCTGATGAACACTAGAGTATTTCTGAGCTTTCCTCAGCAGTCAGGTCAGGCTTAAAAAAATCTCCTCACATTCTACAACAGAGATATATTCCCAAAATCTATTTTTTTTTTTTTCTACCTGCACGAAGACCCAGTGTTTCAAGGTATGTCCCACCAGGCTGCAGTCACAAGGCTCTGCCCAAATGATCTCCTCCCATCTTACAATGCCCAGTGGACAAACCTAGTGTCAGAACTTCCTACGTAAAATGTCCCTGCAAAACCCAAGTGGTGCTTGTCTTCTGGTGTCCCAGCAGATCAGCACAGCCAAGTGTCCAGAGCCATCTCCTCAAAACCCCTCTTCCAGCCAGCACCCAGGTCTGTCTGTCCTCAGGAATAGTGTTGCAGCAGGTAACACTTGTCACACAGACCCAAATACCTGTGAAAAGCAGACAAACCACAGCTCCAGAGTCAAACCACAGCTCCATGTCACAATTTCAAGTGTGGCTTGCACCAAACCTGCATCCCACATGGTGTACAATCAAGGAGAAGGACACCTGCATAATCTGAATATGCTTGATTAGTTAAATCACCTCTAGCAAATAATTTGCCTTCTCTATCAGTACAACACAGCTAACTCCTTGCCCCAGAAAATCAACCAGCAGCATATCTTAGTGACACAAGACTGGTCCCCAGCCCTGGAAATCCTGCACTTCAATAAAAAATTCAGTCTAATCACTGCAGAATGGGTTAAAAAGGCACTGCGTTCCTCTCTGCAAGTCTCTTTGAGGATGCAGGGGAGTGATTTCTTAGAGCAAAGAGCTCAGTCATTCAGCAAGCAAAAGTGTAATAAGATCCGTGCAGCTGGCATCCACAGAAAAAGCAGAAACACATGTAAGTGTTTAAACCTGGGGCAATTACCCTTTCAAACAATTTACCAATGGAGGGCAGAGGAGAAAGGAAAGTATAGGGACCAGGTGGATTCTCCTCTTGGGAAAGAAAGCCTGGATATCTTTCTTACACAGATCCTCTTGTCCCAACCCAGGCTCTGGGTTTAACATGAGGATGCTCAAGGCGAAGCCATTGGGACAGGCAATGTGGGAGGTCAGAGAGCATGGTCTGAATATGGGTAGGGGCTTGGGGGCTGAGCCTGCAGGCAAAGGGTGAACTGCTCAGATTAGAAACAAAGGAGGATTTTTTTTTTTTTTTGATTCACTTTAAAAAATGGAATTAAAAAGAAAAAAATAGAAGAACAAAAGAGCGAGGAAAGAATGCCTGAAATACAACATACAAGTCTGCCTCTGTTTAGGGCCTGGCTGGAGATGAAACCCAAATGTTTCTGAATTAGAATAAAAACAACAAACGGAAGGACATTGTGTTTTGATGGGTTTCATTTTATCCTTTGATAATTTTTCATTTGTATCCCGCAATGGCATTTCATTCGGGTCTCTGCCTGACTGCACATTTTATTCTGGAGCTTGATTTCACGCTATTACTGCATACATCAGTGGCTCCCGAGATTCAGTAACTTGGTCCTGCTCCTTAGCAAATTGACATGTCTGTGGTGTGCTTTGCTGTAGATACTTTTACAATCCATTTCCCCATTGTGCAGCCTCATAAGTATTCCTCTGGCATGGCCTTTTCTTCTATAGGAAAAAACAACAGCAGTTAAACTGAGAGTCAGTAACAACTAACCAATTTGTCAGTGGCATCTTCGGACAATTAAAAAACCTTCCGTCTCTCCTTGTTTTTTCTATCCTCAAGGAGAATAGAGAAAACCAAAGATGAGAGGAAATGTACTTGCTGTTCATCTATTTTAATTAAAATCCAGGAACAGGGGAAAAAATGCAGAAGAATTAGGGGCTTTTAACACTGGAGCTTATTAAAAAAGTAAACAACTGATATTGATGTTAGCTGAGAAAAACAGGGGTATAGAGGGTCTTGGCTTTGAGTAGAGGGAATGGTTTAGATGATCTTGTCATGTCCCTTTAAGCTCTGTTGTTTGCTGATCCCATTTGTCGCTGAGATTTGGATAGAGGGTAAAGCTGTCTCAGACCATGAGTTAAGTGCTCTGTGTAACCCATGCCCTCTTTCCAAGAGGAGATGCTCAAAAGAGGGTGTTTGATGCGCAGCACCGATTGTACGGTGAGTGTACACAAGAAAAGGCAAAGATTTGCAGGAGATGCTTGCTGGTTTTGCAACTTTCTACAGGGTCCCAGGCTCTCTCTTACATTATTGTCAGGATCTTGTTCAGAGGAAGCTATTTCCTCAACTTCTCTGGCCTCTTCTATGGTATGGAAAACTTCTGAGGCTGTAGATTCAACAGTAACTTCCATTTTCCAGCCCAAGAATTATATTGTCCTGAGGCTTAACATACTGTCTCAGCTCTGGAAACACCACTTCTGAGGGATGTAGAGGGCTGTGAAACACATCTCCTTGGGGAGTTTTCTCTAGGCAGCAGGCTGTCTGCTGTGTTATGCCATTCAAAGCCAAGAAGGGGAGAAAATGTTAGTGGGAGAGGATCAAGGCAGCTAAATAACACATGGGAAAGAGCTGCCCCACCCTGCTAATGCAAATGTTCCCTTCAGCATGTCCCATAGTGTTTGGCCTCCCCGAAGTCGAAAATATCTCCAGGAACAGCTGCTTCCAGCATTTCCCTTTGAAAACAGTCATGTATCCAAGAGACCGTTTAGGGAGCTTTTCCCAGACGCCTAATATTTTTGCTCCACACTGTTGCCCATTAACCTGTTAACCCTTTGCATGTTTTCCTAAGTAGTCCCACTTCCTCCGTCCAGCTCACGCCCATCTCATGTATAGTTGCTGTCATGATATTGCCTTGGTCATCACCATTTGGCCAAAGCACATCGTTTGGTTCTGCAGGGAGGGAAAGCTGGCTTGAAGTCAGGATTTGTAGCTTCAAATTATCTTCATTTTCTACCAAAATTTATCCCAACTAATCCTTTGCTTAAACTCTTAATTTCTGTTTCCATCCTGAAGAAAAGATTCTGTGCTCAAAGCATGTTCCTTCTTTAGATACCATGGCTATGCTCCTTCAGAAAAGAGCCCTTCCCACAAATAGTTCAACCATCCCAGTTACAAACAGTGTGATCTGCAAATAGGTAATGCCAAAAAGCGAAATTTCTTTTGGCTGAAATTATAAAGGATGGTGGTTATGGGGCAGGGAGTAGTGTGTTATGCGCTTGTAGTTCATCTGATGTTATTCATTTTGGCTATGATTTATAACCTGATGATGGGTGTAGTGTGGTTACTTGATGTACTCTCCCCAGAAAGGCAATCTGTGCCCCAAAGAAATGACCATCTAAATAGAACAGCCAATCAGGAAAGAGGGAAATCACCCATTTTGTAAAAATTAATCCTTTGGAGTTCTGTAATTAATAAATGCTAAACATGATGCGAGCCTGTAGCCAAGCAGGGATCTAAACCCAGGTCCCAGCCCAGTGCTGCAATCACAAAGCCTTCCTTCCTCTATTCACAGTGCATTACAAAAACGTCTTTGTGACCTAGAATGATCTCTAAATGACTGACTTTTCAATCCTTCAGCATCCTCTGTGAGGGGAGGAGGGATGGGGAGAAAGGCAGAGCTTTGGTTATTGTTGTTTTCCATCTTTTTAATTTGCAGCTACATTGCTTGTTAGTCTAAAAGCAAATTGAGACAAGGCTGAAGTAACCATCTCAGCAATAAAAGCTCTCTGCCGAGACAGACCAAACACTCTATGAAAGTGCAAGCAAGAGTGAAAAATTGGCTACTTGAGCTAAACAACTGCACAGGTTGACTTTCAAAGACAGTTGAGTCTCACGCCATGAATGGGGGATGGACACACACATATACAACCATGTCCCCCACCTCCCCTTTCCCACTTACATTTAGAGCCTCTTTCCTGCTCTGGGACCCCATGTCGGACACAGCTGGGGGGACCAGATCCACCTTGTAGTAGCAGCAATATTTTGCCAGGTGTTTTGTCTGGGGTGGGTGAAGGATGTTGGGCTGCTGTGATCAAAAAAGCCCTAATGCTTCCAAGCAGGTAATTTCCTTGTCATGGGGCCTGAGGGAGCTGATCCTGGATCGTGTGACCAGTACCTTCATGGGAGTGAACCTGTAGTCTCACATGCGGGAGGGAAGAAATCCAGTGAGGTGCTGTGATTTTGGTGAGAGCAGCCACTCTGCAGGACTTATGGCTAAAGGAGGGGAAGCACTCAGCATCCTCTCCTCCAGAACCCAACAATCAGTGGTTAATAACGAACCTTTAATACATAACTGTTGAAATTTCCAGCCTTTCTCCATAACCACATGAGCCAAAGACTTGAAAAGAAATACAGAAAATTTGAAAGTCTGAAAATATTCACATGACTCCAGAGGCAGAGACTTTCAGAGAGCCACAAGAGTCACCAGCCATCAGAGCTGGTAGCATTGACTTTAAGCTCAATTATCTCAGGAAACGTGACTCCAGAGATGATGCTCTGGTAGAAGCTAGAGTGGTGTTTTACTTGGAGGTCTCCATGGGGAAATAGTGAATATTCAAGTGAGAAGGTGAAAGGAAGACCCCATGAAACCTTTCGCAGATCAGCCAGAAATGTTCACTTCCCCGCAGAGCCGCAGGATGGTACCAGACCCACTCCTGTGCTGGTGTCCGGATCTGCTCTTCAGTTAGCAGCTTTTGCTCTACAGCTATCTCCCAATACATAGGTTGCATGTCATTAATGTATTTGAGCTTTTCCAGACTTATCTGTATTGAACCTCCCAAGGCTCCCTCACTAAACCCCTTCTGTCTAATGAAGTAACTGGATTAATAGGTAAACAGCGAATCAGTATGTTTAATTGATGTTCCCAGGTAAATCAGCACAGGTAGTGCTTATGTTTAAAGGACTGTTTCTGGAGGAAAAGAAGAACTGAATTAAATCCTTTAGGCAGCTTTCTTATGATGTCTGAGACTGATGTGAATGGTTATGATTTTCTCCCCATCTGGCTTTTGCATTAGAAATAATTTTGATCTCTCCTGTCCTGTTTGCATGTGTCTCATACTCCTGGAAGAAACCACGGGTGACTGGAAAACTGATGGGGCTGCGATATAGAACACTGAGAATTGTGAAGGGACTAATATTTAGGGATGGAGAATTTTTTTCTTAGCCCTGGTTTAATTTGCACTCTTCATTTACCTGCATGTAACTGAAATGCCTATTGCATGGTTGGGAGGAGAAGCACTTTCACTACAAACCCAGCATGCTGGCTCTTTTAGCTAAGGGCTATGCAGGCATCAAGAACTTTGGCCTTCCAGAGGAACATTCCCCCAAGGAGGGAAGAGGTTCCTGCCATCTTGCTCTTCCTCAGGATTAAAAAAAAAAAAACAAGGAAAAAAGATCACAGATAGGAAAATAATGCTGTTAAAAGGAGAAACAAATACTCCAGTTTTCTCTGATTTCCTTTCCAGCACACGATTACAGACATAGCACTGCTGTACCTGGTCCAAAGGTCTTTTAAATCAGGTGACTTCATGATGCATTGCTCTTTCAGAGACTCTGGGTTCCACCATGGTGGCTGGACCATTGTGCTCCACCACAGACATTGTCCTCAGAGGGAAGATTAATGATGAACAGGAGAGGACAGTGAAGAAGAGAACCAAACATGTGCGAGTGGTCTGGAGGAACTGGTTTATGAGCTGAGATTATAGAGAGCTAAGCAAGGAGGGAGGAAGGTCTGGGAAAGCTCCTCCTCACAGGGATTTCGCCCTCCCCAAAGGACAGGACAAGACTGTTTGGAGAAACAGTGGGATACCAGAGGAGTGTCTACTGAGAGGTTTCTGCTGGACTATGGGACAGTCTCCATCACTTCTTGGGACATTTTAAACAAGTCAGAGTGTCTCAGAGCCTGTGTAAAGAAGGACACAGGGAAAACTGATTGTCAGACCTTCCTCTCTGCACTCCTTTGGATTTAGAGCAAGGTTCTTCTTGCAGCCTCTCACTTACCTCTCAAGACCCCATAAATGAAGTGCTGACCCCCTCCCTGCTCCGGGGGCATCATTTAGCACCTTTCCACAAGTGTCGGTGTCTCTGTTCCCTGCACACAGTCTCTGTCTCTGAACTCACGATGGCAGCAACGTGCTACAGCAGAGCACAGCGAGGCACAAGGTGGTGGCTTCCCCCACCCAGACATTCAGCCTTTTCCTGAAGGATCCTGACCCTTCCCTGGGGCACATTGTCTGGCAACGTTCAGGAGACAACGGAACCTACCCCAGGGACTGTACCACAAAGCTGGGGTGAGGAGAAAGCCAGCACTGGACAGAAGATGGGACCCTGCTTGCTTGCTTCAAGCAAAGGCTCCATCAAACGGAACTTTTTGCAGGGCACTTACCCCTTTTTTCAGGATGTACCCAAGGGGTTCCTGTCTCTTGGCCCCTGCTTTTTGCTGGCTGCTAAGTGTAAAGCAGTGTGTGGCTTTGTGTGGAGCAGGCCATGGAGAAATTTCACGTTTGGGACCTCCACAACTAAGGGAAGTGGATGTCTGGGACGAAGACCCTGCTCCACCGGCCCCTTTGCTTTGACAAGGAGGAAGGTGGGTGCTTGCTTGAGGCAGAGGAGGGCAGCAACACCCTCTATTTGTGGTCAAACATCAATCTATACTCACAGGTTCCTCAAGATTTATGCTCTCTGCAGTGTCCATGGGTAGCAGCTCTCTTTTGGGTAACAGCATTGAGTCAGACCCCATAGAGCATCTTCTTCCACCATCCTACTGCACACCCCTGTTGGCTAGCACAGCGATGGGACACAACATCAGCCTGCCTTGGGAGGAAGATGACGATGCTGGGGACACAGGACATTTGGTTTCTGGCCCTGCCTTTACCATTAGACTTTTACCTGGCCATGCACATGCTGTGAAACCTTTCCCAGTATTATCTGTGAAGGCTGTGAGCTTGGAGAGCTGGGGCTGGAGTTTGGGAATGGTTTGGGCAGCATTTAGCACAAGGCAGGAGAGACTGTGTGGGGACTCCAGGCAGCACTGGAACAGAACTACATTAAATCAAAAAGATATGTCTACAGATTTACTTCCCTCTGATCTGGTGTGGAAGTTTGCCTGGCCCTGTGATGAACCAGTTCAAGGCATTAACCTGTTAGAAAGCCAGTTTTTTCTTGGTTGAGTTTATTTTATTCCTCTTTAGAGAGCTGAACTGGCACACTAAGGTGTTGTGTAAGAGCCAGACTGACACCAAGGACATGGTATGAGTGAGGAAGAGGCAAGGTCAAAAAGTTTTTAGACCAGTTCTGCTGGGTTTGTGAAACCACAGTTTCATGGGTTCAGGATGCTGCTGCCTGGGGTCAGTTCCAAGAGTTTGTTTGTCCCTGGATAGACAAGTGTGAAGACAACCCCACAACTACGTCAGACGTGAGCTGAGCTGGTTAGTGGAAAGCCAGCCCTTCCCCTTCAAATAATGGTGTCACAAGCCATCGGTGACCTCCCATGCATCAGACCTCTCTCCCAAAAGGCATGCAGAGATTTCCTGAATCCACCTTGTGAAGGAGCCTTAAATCACAGCCAGCAGTTGCCACAAACTGCCCATTGATTTCTTGCAGCTTGCAAATGTGGTAAGTGGCACAGAGTTGATACTGCAGATCCATAATTAATGCTTTGTGATCCCAGATCTGAAGGCCCTTTCACAGGCAGAGGGACTGCTAAACAGCCCCTGAAGATGAGGGATAGAGTTGAGGAAGGGATTAACAGCCAAGCCAGTAATGAGCTCAGAAAAACACAAGCACAGGAGATGAAAAAAATAATCCAAGCTGGGAATGAAAAACATTAATTTATGAAGTGTTTTTTTGCAGAAGCTGGGTGTTTCTGAAGCCACCTAAAGAGCTAATATTCTTGGTGCTTGCTTGCCTGTGAAAGCCTGAGTCAGACAGGCAGTTTGGAGATTAGACTTCCCAAGATGTGGTTCAACCAGATCAAGCTGGAAGAAGGATTGGGGGCTGATACTCTCTATTGAGATGTCAGACCAGTGACACTGCGTCTCCTGACTAGTGGATCTGTCATTGGATTCTCTTGCTGAGAAGGTCCCTGTGAATTTTCTTACATGTGTTGACACACTCAGCGATGACTTTGGCTAGACAGTGGGAGAAGAGAGTAAAAGGAACTAGTGTAAGGAACTGAATGAGGACAAAGCACTTTAAGTACCATGAAGTGTCCTTATCCAGCCTCTTCCTCCCGATAACTCCATGCCCAGCACAGACTGGGGTAAGAGTTTGACTGCTGGAAAGGTCTGTCTAGAGGAGCTGTTATCTGACACTTCTGCTTCATCCTTCTCTGTTCCAGGGTGGCACCCTCTGTGAACCCACCCACTGTGGTTCTGGTGTCTATGCTGAAGTGGTAGGTGGGTCACTTTAGGTGTCCACTCTTTACCAAGAAGGATGGAGCTTGGTTGTGTGAGGGCTTTTCAGACCTGATGATGGATATTCACCGGGACTTAGGCAGAAAATATGGACACATATATATATATATATGATTATATATATGATTATATACAGGCAACAATGCCAATATTCTCATATGTGCTAGGGTAAAAAAAAAAAAAAAAAGCTACAGTGAGAACCAAGGGAAAGGTCTTGAGGACAGATTCAGGCTGTCTCCCACTTAGGGATATTGGCTGTCTACACATCTCGAAAAAGGGATTTAAATCAGCTGGAACCTATAGGTAGATAAAGAGCCCACTTCAACAGGAAAATGAAGCCATTATCCATAGCACGGTTAGCTTATGAGAATGAAAAAAGAGCATTTGGAGAAAATATCTGCCCATTGAATATGAAGTTAAGAGCTTGGCTTATGTTCAGAAGGAAAAAAAAAAGGCTTTTGATTAAACAATAAAGCCAATAGTGATGTTGAGATTATTCAGGGTTTATTTCTTTTATAAAAAGAAAAAAAAAATAGAGGAAAGGAAAAAAGTGAAAACAAAAGAGAAGAAAAGAAGAAAGGAAAGAAAAAATAGTGTGTTTTACATTTGTTGGGACTGCAGTAGATTGCTCTTGTCAGGGTAATAAACAGTAGCTTGGATGCATCATGCAAGGCTGGTTCCAAAGATGAAAATATGTATCTCCTTGGGTTTTAAAATGGTTAGATGCATTTTAGATGACAGCACAACCTTCTGATGCCTCCATGGAGGGAAGGTGACTACAACAGCCTTGTTTGTGGTTACTTAATCTCAGTGCAATTCTTCTACGCGATGGAGCAATAGGAGGCCTTCAGCTGAGTTATGACATTAAGATGTATCCATTAGAAAGAATTGAGAGGAGAGTGATCCCAGGACTCCCTCTCCATGAGGGAAGGTGGAAGAAGAAGGAGTGTTTTGTCCATTAAGGAAGGGGTATGGCACCACCTTTCAATCTGTAGAAAGCTAGCACAGAGGGGAAAGTTTTATGCTTTTCTCCATGGGGTACGACGTGAAGCTCTGCAATAAAATCAAGGGAAGTTCACATGAAAAACTGGGACACATTTCCTAATGTGACACTGGCCTAGATGGTCTAGGAGGGGCTGGAGGAATCTTATAGTAGATTAGATGCATATCAATCCGGAACTGCCCAGGCAGGGTTGAGATTTGGCACTGCATGGTAACACATCTCAAGGTTCCTCCAAGACTTAATTATCATACCCAAAGATGTAGATGGCATAAAATTTGGGGAATCATGCATTCAGATGGACAAATGAATAGGGTATAACATCGCAATGTATCCTGCTCATGCCTCTTACAGCCAGTCACTAAAACAAAGTTGCTGCTTCCTGGAAAGTGGACATAGACAAATGCAAATGAGAAATAAATGGAAATAATTTTAAAGACTCATTTCAAGGCTAATTATTGGAATAACTCTCAAAAGGAGTCACTGGATTCCTCACCCCAAAGGGAGAGTGTACTGTCCCCTAGTCAAAAATGGAGGTAGAAGGAAGTTCTGGAGAGATCAACATAGTTTATGCAAGTAACACTGACTATAATTTCATGCTACGGGCGACACAGAAGCTCAAAGTGATCTGAAAGTCCCTTTCTAGCCTTGAATTATTCCCCTGCTCCACTGAGTCCATCATCTCTTTTGTCTGAGTCTGCCTCAGCCAGGGATTCTTTTCATTTTGAAGATATTCATCACACAGAACTGGACTCTGGCCATGCCCCCTTTGTAGACAGAACCTGGCTTTTTCTGACAAACACCCATAACAATCAGAGTCTGTTACAAAGAAGGTTTCCTTTGGCTGAAACCCGATGGGAATTCAGTTCTAAGTTCCCTCATTTCAGCATTTTTTTGTCTGAGGCTGGAAATACATTAGGCCTCTTCTGAAATGACTTTCCGTGAGCATCCTATGAGACACCAGTAGGGCCTTAATTAAAGCTTCAGGAACCAGGACAGATTAAATGAGAAACAATCACTGCAGAAATACAGTTTGCCTTTGCTGAGTAACAGGTAAGAGGAAAAAGAATGTCCCCATTTTCCTTGTTTTTCACCTGTGAACCTGAGAAGACAATTCCCTACCAGAGATTCCTGGCTGTTTCTCCCAGAGCTCCACAATACGTGTGCCCTTGGGTGTTTTTGAGTTTCATGTTCTTCATGAAAACAGACACACCATTTCCATAATCACAGAATCATAGAATACCATGTTGGAAGGGACCTCAAGCATCACCTGGTCCAACCTTTCTTGGCAAAAACACAGCCTAGGCAAGACAGCCCAGCGCCCTGTCCAGCTCAATATTAAAGTATCTGATGTTGTAAGAAAGTTCACACAGGACACCATCAGAAAGTGGTGGTCCATTGCTCAGCTCAGTCCTCCTGGCTCCTCATATCCCAGCCCTCAGCATTCAAGAGACTCCATTTACTTGTGTATGACAGGTGGGATGTGGGACTGATCCATAACCCTTCATGAGAGGCTTCACTGCCCGCTGCCACCATCGTAGCCTTATCCACCACATGATGGGAGAAACTCACAACCCCCCCAGTGAGGACTCAAGGCCTCCAGACAGATCGGGGTAGACCCAGGGCAAGATCCTCCTGTTTCCAGCATGACTATTCATTCCCAGCCCTCCACCCAATGCTGCCGAGGGATTTCAGGCTTGACCTGGTGGGCTGGATGCTGCAGCCCATTCGCGTTGCCCACAGTCTCTCTCTAATCTCTGCCTGCCTTCCCAGTGGTTCCCTCCAGTCATCAGCAAAAGCAGGGGCTGCGTGTGCTGCTAGGATAATTAGAGTGCTGCAGGGTGCTTAGTATGCAGGCAGTGGCTCTGCTATTGCTCAGGAAAAAAAAAAAAAGAAAAAAGAAAAAAAAAAAAAAAAGCAACTGAAAAAAAGCCCATTTGCCCAAGCAAGAAAAAACATTTTTTACCACTTTATTCTCTGCTTCTCCAGGAAAATAAAATCTCTGCACAGAGGCACTTCTCGTTGCCATGGGGGGAGAGCTGTCTGTGGAGGGATTACCAGGCATTGTTTGGCCCCACAATGTGGCAGTGCTATCTGCTGATGGCTGCACAGAGAACGGCTCTACCCCTTGCCTTCTGCAATGGAGGAGATTGCAGAGCCACAATGGAGCAGAGGTGGCAGGTTCTGTGCTCCCTTCAAAAGCAAGGGCTGCGTTGAGGTTTGATGGAGCTGAGATGTTTGAGGTTTTTATGTTTAGGGCCAGTTGTGCAGTATAGACATGAAGCCCTCTTGGTGTTCTCCATCTTACATGTGATAGGAACCAACTCTGACATCTCTGGCATGGGAAGAAGAATAAGAATTGGTGCAGGATCCAGACACAGTACCAGGGGTGCATAAGGGAGCAGCTGCTCGCTGTGGCCTTGTTACTCTTCAGGAAATATCAAGGGAACTCATCTCTGGTTCACTCTGCTCCATGCCTCCACGATGAGAGGGGAGAGAAGAGCAGAAGCAGCCACTCTGCAGGGAGAATTTCCACAGCAGATGGGGAGCACAAGGCTGGAAACTGTGTAGATGTCTTTGTTTAGGCAGGGAACAGAGACCTGATCCTTGGCCAGCATGGAGCAATTACCACCTGCCTAGTTAACTACCACCCACCTTAGTCCTCCTCTGTTCCTATCAGACACTCCAACGTAAAACTCAGAACTTTCCACTACAGGTGGCTGCTTTTCAGGTGGGGGTGGAAGGGTTAAACATTTTTCTTCACCTAAACCACATGCACAAGGCAACAATAGAAACAGCAGAGATTACAGCAGCACTCCAGAGTGTTAGGCAAGACTGAAGCACAACACCTGGCAGACAAAGGCAGCAGGAAGCATTCCCCATCTGAAAACCCCACGGGGCTGTGGGGGCAAGAGAATGGGATGAGAAAAGGGACATCCTCCTTCCTATATCACAGGGAGAGAGCTGGGGCAGAGAGGTTCAGCAACATGGACCACAAGCAGGCTGTGGCAGAGCTGCTTTCACACCAGGGCCGGGTGAGAGCCGCGAGCACAAGGCTGTTCTTTGAAGTGCTCTGCTGCAGAGGTACCCTTTCTCTCTAGTTCAGTGCATCCAGCGTGAATCAAGCCTGAGTACAGTCAGGGGAAGACACTGAGATATCTAGCACTGTTCTCATAATCCCAGCAGATCCTGGGGTATCTCAGGGTGCTGGGGTATCCTCAGGAAGCCAGAGGATCCAGATAACACAGGCCAGGAGAAGACCTTATCCCACTGCCTTGTACCATTCACCCACTAGTGCTCTCCCCATATGATGTACCAACTGTGTTGCTGTGGTGAAAATACTGCTACGTGGGATGCGTTGCCATTTTGGGTAGCCCTCCAGTTTTCTGGCCACTCACCAGCCCAGGAAGGACAGAAGGTGGCCGATATTCAGAAATCCCAATGAGTATCACACTGACTCCATGTGATTGCCTGTGCACGTCAAATAGGGTCCATTGAATTAATGTTGGTGTCTGTGCAGATGTTAGCAGATATGCTAAACTGCCCCTGTGCAAAAGATGCTACTGTTTTCCCAAGAGCCTCCTCCAGTGTTTCACAGTCTGGATGTGAGAACATTTTTCCTAATGTCAGCAACCCTTGCTGGAAATTAAACTAACTAAGCAGCTCAACTTTCTTGGACAGCTTCAGGGAGAAATTAAAAGAATTGTCCTCCTTCTTGCTGCACCGAGTACCTTTGCTGAGAAATACTGAGATGTTCTCCTTTGTACCTCCCTTAACAAATTTGTTTTTACATTACTGAGCTTCGAGCTCTGTGTGCACTTCATTTATACCCCTAATTCTCTTTGCCAGATTTCTGCCGTTCATGTCATTTCCCATTTTCAGATATTCAATTCTCTTTCGTAAGTTTAGCCACATGCACTGGTAATGAGGTGGTAAAAACTTGGTGAGCTGTTGTCCTGGCAGAGGAAAGGACACACTGTGATACCTGATGAAAGCCATGCTGTATCTGCTTGGAGGACAGTGTATGTAAGCAAAGCACAGAAAAGGGTGTGGATCTAAACAGAGAAAAAGCATATAAGGAGCCTGGGTAGACCCACCTTCAGGTGAAAGGCTAGAGAAAGTTTGGAAATAAGGAAATGGACCTGTAACGGGTTTCCTATCTTTCTAATTCCAGGTAAGGATTTACAAAGTGCAATAAGGCAGCAAAGATGGTGTTAGTCTGGAACAACCAGACCTTGTATTTTGAGGAAGTTTCCTATGAAATCTGTATATGCAGGAGGGGTAGAGACTTCATCAGAGAGGCAGGATGTCAAGAGGTGAATTAAAACAGTTCCTTCAATACTGAGGAGAGAATCTCCTCCACTTTGTAAGGTGTAGGCACATTTCCAATAGGCAATGGCTGAAACGTAAAATAAGAGGTCAGTGCCTCCAGGCTGGCCTGGCACTGCACACAGCAGTGTTGTTTTGGATATTTATTGGTGCTCAGTGCCATTCCCTCAGTACTGGTTATTTTGTGCCTCTGACTTCAGCCACCGAAGCAATCAGTAATTATCTCACTAGGCAGAATTCAAAGCAAGTAGAATGAGTGAGGGAGGGTAATGCTTTTTCCCAAATGAACTGTGTTTTCCTCAACTGAGCATCCCCAGGTGTCTGGAAATGTCGACTCCGATTCCAGTCAGATTTGCCTAACTGGAGATGGAGCAGCAGGCTATGTGTGTTTCAGAATTACAGGTGGATTATGAAAATAGGCAGCTCTTTTGCAGACTTACTGATAACTAATGCCCTGAGACAAAAGGTTCCTCTGGTGAATCTGGGAATCTGTGAAAAAGGACTCTATAGGCTTGAGTTATGCTGATGGTCTGACTGCTTCACAGGGAACCTTTTAGTTCTTACATGGTGGGGTCAATTTTTATTTCAGTTTGCCTCACTAGACAAACTTTTAGAAACCTTCACATGTTTTTTTCTTACACTGGAGATGCCTGTGATACACAATCCAACTCAATTCAGCTGCAGTACTTCCTTCTGTGGGGCTTATTTCTAAATTGTTTCCACAGTTTGGTCTCAGTCTCCTTCCCTCAGAACAAGGTAGTGTTTTGGGCTGTAGACTTGCTGTCCACCAAAGTCCTTGATCGTGGTGAAGCAGAAGTCTTTCCAACCTAATAACTCATCCAAACAGCCTCATAAATGCTCCCATAACAGCAACCAGCTTCTCTCATGCTTTGCTGCAGAAATTGGTTTAATTCATATCAGCTGCTGAGAGATTGATTTTGGGTATCTGTCTTTGTCTTGGAGAGGGGCAGGTTAACTCCTTTTCTTTGGAGACCTCAAAGCACCCTGCCGTGTGTTCCTGTAGGAGGCATTGGAAGGGAGAAGGGCTGTCCTCTATGGGAAGGAGGTACAGGCTGCTGGAGGTGATGGGCTGGTGAAGAAAACCTGGATTGCCACTGTGGATAATAACACTGAGGAGTGTCTTTCCCTCCTACTAAGGATCCATGTGGACAGGAAGGAAAGTGAAGCCCAAGGTGTCTGTTGTGCCCAAGCCAGTCATGATACCCTGGGCTATGGGGACTGGCAACCAGTTACCCAAATAAACACCAGGAGATGCTTATGCACACTGGTTACATCCAGCCTGGACCTGAATGATGGATTCCCTGGAGCAACTCCTGATATTGGTGTGTCCCAGAAAGCAAGCTGGATTCAAACTGCTTCTGATCCTGCTATTTTTTTATGCAGACAACCTCTGGGCTCTCCTTAAAAAGGACCTGTGGTTGTCTTCTCTGTAGACTGTATGATACCACTACAAGACGGGCTGGAGGGAGCTCTGCCTAACCTCAGATGGAGGGGTCCAAGTGAGGCTCTGCAGACTCAAGCTTCCCTTGAAAGCTAGATGCAGCTGTCACCCCCTGGAAGCTGAATGTCCCCAGAGATGAACTCAAGGAAATTCCTGCAGGCAGGTGTGGCAGATGGCAGGAGAGCCTGTCCTCATGCCCTGCACAGCCCTGCTTCAGAGCCCCAGCCCATCAGATATCAGGATTCATGCTGGCATAGTACTGGGGTCCTTGATGAAACCTAATGGAGAGGAAATCCTAAGGGACCTAAAAACAAACTCACTGAGGAATATGACGCACCTGGACTGGAACCCAAAGACAGATGTGCCGGCAACTCCTGTGTTGGAGCAAAGTGGATGATACTCATGCACATCTTTGCTCACGCAAAGGGAGCATGGGCAGACTGAAGCTGACTGTGAAGAGTGGCTGCAAAATCTTTTCAGTCATTTTCCTCCTTCTCCTTCTCTCCATGAAGTATTGAGTCATCGTGAGTCATTTAGCAGTATGGGTAGCTTGGGGTATTTAAGTCACTCAGCACATTTTCAATGGGTTTTCCTCAAGCTGAATGTCTTATTGGACATGTGGCACAAATGATAAAGCTGTGAATGGGGAGTTAGGAGGTTCTGGGATCCGTTTTCTTGTGCCTGTATTTCTTTCTTAGCTCAAGATGATTTAACTTCTGTGGCACCCCAGTAGTCATGATAGCTGTGATGAGGTCCTGGACTCTGATCCTGCTTCATTCCTGGTATCACAGTTTGTGTTTGAGTGAGTAAATCCCTGTGTCCCTGCTGCCTTGATCAGGGGAGTGGGGTGATCTGCATGGAAAATGGTGCTGAGAGCTCTGTCACAGGGTGGGTTTTGATGGAAAGGCAGGCAGAGACTGATTTTTCTGGTGAAAGCAAGAAGATTTGGGAGTGTAGGATTTGGGCATTTCTCAAAGGGAGAGGCCCTTCTCAGCTGTTGAAAAGCAGAATCTCTGCTTTGAGCAAGTTGTCTAAGCTCCCTGGAGAACGTAGTGGAGAGATAAATGCATTTTCAGAGATTTTTGTCCTACCTCTCTCCAGTTGGGCTAATAACCTTCTGGAAGTGTCTGTCTTTGTCCATCCACTATCAGTGGAGCCCAGGTGACTGTTCAGCCTGGACACCCACCTTGCTAACTACTAGCATTAGGTGACATTACTGGATCTCAGGAGACTAGGCATTCCTCCAGTGAGGACAGGGGTCACTTCAGTGCTGGAGACCTGCAAGACAATGGAGAACTTTTTTTGATGTTAACTCTGGAACCTACTAATGGAGAACTCAGTCATCCAATTGGTCTGAATATGAGATTCTGAGCAAATTTCCTTCCTCTTTTCTTTTCAGTCTTATTCATATCCTGGTGTACAGCAAAACTCAAAGTAGCTGTTTGCCCTTCCTGAAAATGGCTGGTGTGATGGAAATGAGAACACAGTCAGATTTAGGGGTTTGTATTCTTCTTTTCCTCTTCTTCTCCCAGACCCTCTTGCAGCAGAAAGTTGTTTGAAATGTGTGCTGAAAACCTCATTTCACTTCCAGCACCCTAACCCACCTCAGCAACTCTAAAAGGCACGTGCATTCACACACACAGCACAAAAGGCTACAATGATCTTTGTTGCTGTTCTGTTGTTTTGATGCTGAACAAAAAGCCTGGCTCCTACCCCCCTCCTTGCTGTATCACCTTCAGGATTGTGTGTCAGGAATCAATGCTACAGATGTTGACTTAGCCACGATGCTAGCAGGAGACTTTTAATACATTTCAGATACAACAACAAAGAACAGATGCCAATTCATAGGGAGGGAAGAGAAGTGTTTTGATCTGGGTTTTTGGAAATGAATTTTCATGCAGCCTTTATTTCCAATTTTATAGTTTTTTCTTTTCCCTGGAATGCATATTAAATGCTGATAGCCTGTTATCCTTGACCTTTAGAGCCTGTGAATTTGAAAATCCAATTCCCTGTGAAAAGCAATGCATACAATATGGACTTTGAAGAAAATGCCAGTAAGTGTGTTATTTTCTTTTTGGCCCAGCAAGGGCCTACTACTAACAGAAAAAAGATAAGAGCACAACTTGGGTGGAATACAGTCAACAAGAAGAGATGTTTCTCTGACTCTTTGCAAGCCATGGGTTCTGTTCGCCCAGTGGGGAGGAAGGAACGTTAAGCTGTTACGAGAGATAATTCGTTTTCCCATTTCTCAGTACTCCAGTTATTGTGGTTTTTAACTTGTCTAATGATGCAAAATGGGCTCAGAACATCTTGGTAGAATGCGTCTCCAGATATGCCACTATCTTGGCAGGATTTTCTTTAAATGCTCCTATATGATGCTGGGAACATCGTGATCGCTGAAAGCATTCCAGTGACCTCCAGTTCTGTTGAGGACATCCCTTGGAAGCTGCCTTCCAGATGTGCTGGAGATACCCCAAGAGACTTCTCTTACAGCTGTGTTGGGAACATCCCCGGCAAGTTTTCTTCCAGGTGACGTGAAGATAGGTGAGAGGAGAGTATTCGTCCAACTATGCTGGTGGACATTTACCATCTAGTAAACTCCATGCAGTGCTCAATTTGCCAGATATTTTCCTAATCTTGACCTCAGTCTTTTAAAAACTGTTTGTTTGGGCAGAGATGCACTGACACTTGCACAGTCTGTGTACAACTGTTAACAGCAAAATTCCCCCCACTCTATCTTCCGGCTAGGAGTGATGGTTATCTTATTTTTGCTTTTAATATGTCCTGGGTTTCTTTATGGAAAAAGGCTGGAGGCTGTGCTCAAGAACTGTGTTAAACCTATGAGTATGTTTACCAAAGGCTGTTGGATGGCTGTAGGGTAGGTAAGGTGTGAAATCCAGTTGTTTTAAGAACAAAATAAGATACTTTGCAAGTAAAAAGGTCATTCATTGGTGGCAGTTTCCAGAGACCTGTTGTCTCCTCTGGACATCAGAAGATCATACTGAAAACAAGGAGAAAAATTTGGAGGTTCCATTCCTGAAGAATCCCAGCGCAATCCCATTGCCTTTCAAGCTATAGCAGATACACAAGACCTCTGCAGTCTGCATATTTGAAAAGCTGACGACTCCTATTCTCCATGAACACTAAGACAGTCAGTGTGGCCCTCCACTCTTTGTTCGGCCATCACCTAGCACCATGGGACTTGGATGCTTTTGTGGTGTCACTGAAAAAGGGCTGCAGGAGGAATTACCCCTCTGTGTAGGCACTGTAGCCCAGGACCAAATTCTTTGGGATTAGGTTTTCTGATTTCAGTGAGGAAGGCAAATTTTATATGATATCCAAAGGCTGGAAAGTCACATAGACCTAAACTCCCCAAAGTCAGGAGCTTTCTGAATCATTTTGCTGGCAGCTAAACTCTGTCTCAAATAGACATAGCTCCTAAGTCCCTTTGTGTATCTGGACCTTCCTGCCATGCCTAGGCTCAGGCAGGGAGTCTGTGGTAGAGCAGGAGGGGAAACAAGGTCTGTTAAACTCCAGAGTGGGTCTGTGATCGCTGGACATCTCGCCCCTGGCTGTGTTGCCTGTGAGCAGCATGAAATGAATCTTCAAAGGGCTATGCGGATCCCCTGTCCTCTCTCATCCTCATGGTGGCCATCCCCTTGGTCTTTGCTTGCAGACAATGAAACTGCAGGGTGGTTGGCACACACAGATATGCTGTGCCATGCTTGGCTTTTCTAATTTTTTTCCTCCCCTTCTTATTTTTTCCCCACTCTTTTCCTTCTAATTTAGAGCTCTAGATTAAATTCAACTTAATTAGAAGGATTATACATCTTATAAATTTAATATTTAATATGCAAGCATAGGCTTTTATTAAAGGTGTCCTAGGAGGAATGTTAATGAGTTATTGCATAATAAATAGTTGGACGGAAATGAGTGTGATAAAGGACTGGAACTTCTGGAGCAAGGGAGGGGGAAAGGGGTTGTGAATGTTTGGGAAACATCTCTGGTGACTGCTCAGAGTGCTGCTGTCGTCTCTCTAGCCACTCACACAACGACCAATCCAAATACAAGAGGAATTTTCCTTTAGCATAGTCAGGAGAAAAGATTTGAGAGGCTAGGGAGCACAGTGGGGAGGGAAGGACATGAGGAAGGTCAGGAAGTAAAGATCCTTGAAAAAAGAAGAAACTGATGTAGGGTCCTCTCTGAAATCCATGTATAGGAGTTGTGAACAGCCCACTCACCGTCTCCCTAACTGTTGGAGGAGACATCTTAGGTGTGGTTGGGGGTCTTTATTGCAGTGTCCATTCATGGCTCTTTCTGCCCTCGGGAGCAAGAGTCAGGGTCCATCTGTGACGTGCAATGCGTCAAGAAGACTCTGTGTTCGTGCTGCCCCTTTGAACTGAGAGCTCAGGTGGAATTCATCTTTTCGTGTCTACAACGTGGGTGTCTTGTGAGCTGGCATCTATGTTCTCACCATAGACAACGGAGGTCTAATTAATACCATCAGGAAGATTTAGGGTGTGAGTCATTGGGCTATGTGTAGGTGTTTGTTTTAGGATGAGACTACTTACACTGTAAATTCTGCACGTTGCACAGGCAAAGTCTCCAGTGACTATAATGGATCAAAGGCTATGTTTGTGCTGGTAAATAAAATGGGCCAGATATTGCTCTTCATTCTTGAGGGCAAACGGACAATTCCGATTCATGATTGGTATTTTCTGAGAGAGTGCTAGCAAGTCCCTTCATCTGTGTCAGGATGCTTAGTAATGAAATAGCATGGATACTGTGGGCTAGTGCTTGCTACCGTACCCAGTCCCAGCTGGGTTCCAAGGACAGGAACAGTCACTGCCCAAACACTGTTTTCTACACTGAAAGCACTCAGGTGAGTCTTCCCCCTCCTGTCAAATGGTGTGTTGCAGAAGGGAATCATTTTGCCGTCCTGGAACCACCCTAACCTAGTAAAGGTGTGTAGCTTAGATGGCCAGTGTCACCACAGCAGCTCCTGGTAGCTGGTGGTTGTTGCCAATCGGCTTATGGATGGTAACTAGCTCTTCTGGTAGTAAAACTATAGTATTGCCAGGAGTTGTTCATCCTTGCTGGGTACCAAAGCAGAGATAAGTCAAGGCATATCTGGGAAAACAGGGCTGGGAAGGTGCTGTGGTCTATCAGTCGATAACCTTAGGAAGAGTCTGGGGAAAGAAGATACCATCATTCAATTGGGGTCCCAGTGTGAGGGTGTAGGGAACACTGGGAAAAGGCTGGAAGTATGTGGTGGAAGGATGGGAGTTGGGTGATGGAGGAATAGATTTTGGTGTATCTCCATGCAACCTGGTACAGAACTGGGCCCATCATGGTCTGTGTGGTAACAGAGATGGGGAACCATCAGACTGGTGGTTTTGTAACTGACAGTTTGTCTGTGGCCAACAGTCTGCCGTGGTCTTAAATGGCCAGTGAGAGGAGAAGGCATCTCCTCCTGGAAGTCAATTCAACACAAGGATGTGGGGAGTTGGAGTATCCCATTAGGATGGTGCTGTTGCATTTCACATCTATGCTTTCGGGGGCCATCCTCTTACCATGCCAAATCCTTTCTCTCCCACTCATCCAAGATTTTCTCAGCTGGTTTTACCCAGCCAGACTAAATCATCTCTAGCACTGCCTGTGTATATTTCTGTATGGGAAACTGCTGTCTGGAGGGTGTACCTGAATTCAGGTCTCCTTGACCACCCTCAGGATTCACCTCATCTCCCAATCAATGCATGTGGTTTTCTCTGGCTCCAAGGGGTGCACATCAGTGACAAAGTTGTCACCCATGGGACTAGCAATCCAAGCTTCATGGCTTGTGCAAAGAAACACTTTGTTTCAAGCCAGAGCAGGGAGACTGTCTTTGACAAGAGGGGATTTAAAGTGTCATGTAAATATACAATTTCATGTCCTTTGGATTTGTGCAATGGAGCTGGAAAATAGCTGGAGCCATCTCTGGTTGCTCTGGTCAGCAAAAAGAGCAGGTGCTATCTCTGCAGATGGCTCCTGTGGCCCCCCATGCCTGATATTTGTAATTACAAGAAGGGATTATGCAGGAAGGAGATGGAATCAATTGTAAAATCCATCAGATAGCAGAGAAGCTTAGGCACCAGCTGGTTCCTCGCTGATGGAGGCAGAGATAGTACCAAGATATGTGAGCAGGCTTGGGGTGAATATGCCAAACCTATGGGGATCCCAATAGAGGGATTAAAACTGAGGGGAGAGGAAGGTGGAAAACATCTGATTAACATTTTTCATACATGCCCAGGGCTAACATGTTGTGCTAATGAATACTGGTGTAGTAGCAAAGCTTTCTTAGTGCTCTCTGCTCTGGACAGTCTCACAGTAAAGCTAGACATGGACAGGATTTAGCTCCTGGCTTTTAAGTACAGCTTTGGACCCTTTGGAACACAGGTTGGAAGGAGAAATGCTTTTTCTGGGGCAGAAGTGTTGCAGGAGGATGGAGGAAGGAAAGCTCCCATTCCTGTGTCTTTTCTCACATGCATTGTGATGACAAGATAAGGCAATCACCTGCCACCCTAGAGTTGGGTATGTGGTGAGAGGGGATGTCTGTGCAGCTGGACTGTTGTCCAGCAATTCCAGGACCCCTGCCATTTCCCTGAAAAAGGACCTGGGTATGTTGGGCACTTAATCACATGAAGTGTGTTGGGAAGATGGGACAAGGGAGACATCAGGTCTGGGAGCTGTGCAGACATGGGAGTGGGAAAGGTTCAGAGACCTTGTGGAGACATAGCCTACAACCTCTCTATGCCCTTGAGAAGGTGGGGTGGTAGAGTCAAGAAAGAATCCTTATAGAGACCAATGCCAGCCACTAGCTTCCAGCTTAGGGACAAACTTTATCTCCTCCTTGAACTACCTCAGGGTTAGCAGGGCTGGTAGGAAAAGCAGCATCCAAACCTTTCCACAGAGTATCTATCTGCCATGCTTGATGAGATTATTATGGTCACCTAAAAGAACAGAACCACGTGGGACCAGGCACTGCATGAACACGGAGAAGGAAGATGCTCTCTTGTGTTCAGGCAAGAAGACATCCCCTTAGGATGAAGACACCTGGGGGGCTGCAGTCTTGACAGAGGATGAATTCAGCAACATGTCCAAGGAGATCAACCCATCATAGAGAGCTACAGCAAGTAATGCCCCTTGTCGGGCTCTAACACACCTCACAGGGCCACCTTGCCCCACAGACAGCAGCTAATTCCCTTTCTCCTTCCTTCTCTCTGTTCTCTGTGTAGAGGATTGTGAAATCCTGCTTGACTGGGAATCAAAACAGACAGAAAATAAGAGTGATGACTCTGCTACCTCTTTTTTATCAAAAGGAGAGGGAAAATGTATGGAGAAAGAGAAAGGAGGAGAGAGAGGGAAGACACTGTTTGGGTACAAACTGTGTTTACAGTTTTGTGCATCATCTCTGTTTATGAAAGCATCCAAACAAGACAACAGGAGCTGATGATTCAATAATGTGCAGGGCTGGGAGACAATGGGGGGAAGAAAAACAACAAAATGAAGCGGGTTTTAATAACCGTTCATTGAGGCTGTAATTAAATCTTGGTTTCTGTTTGGAAAACAAAAATCTCATTTTGTACGTGCTCCCCGTCTCCCCACCACATCTGCACCCATGTTTTCTTGTGGGCAATTACCGAGCATGCTGTGAACTGATTAGCAAATACAGGTGTGGCAGGCGCTCACTCCTGCAAAGGAAAAGGGAGGAGGAGGAGAGAGGATAAGGAGCTTATTGCCAAGCCTGACACCAGCCCTGCACAAGTAGGAAGCAGGAACCTGCAAACAGGTTGTGGAGCCAGCCTGGTACTTCTCTGGTGCTCGATAGAGATGAGGAAAGAGTGTAGAGAGGGCAGGAACATGAGGCTGCCCACCTGGTGTCACTGATTTCCAGCCAGTATTATTTGGCTTGGAGGAGGGATTCAGTCCATGCAGGAAGGCAAAAGGTTGCTAAGCATCAGCATGGGAGTTGCGGCAGCAAGTGTGTTGCAGTCCATGTATTTTCCATGTGGGCTAAAGAAACTTTTCATAAGCATGGTTATGTGTTTAATGAAACATAAAAGGGCTCATGCTCTGAAGCTGAGGGCAAGTAGTACAGTTATTGATGTCCATATATCTCCTTTTTCTCTCCTCCATTGCGTGGCCTGAGGGGCTCAGGCAGTGTACATGTTACCTTCTCAACCCTGCCAGGGCATTGCCTGTGAGTATTATGGTGGCATTTGCCAAAGCTCTGCCAGGGACTGTGCTGGCAACAGTGACCCTCGCCCTGGTTCATGTGCTTTTACAGGCTCAACCTCAGAAGTAGAAGCTTTTGTAGGGGGATGAAGAACACACCAGAAACACAGCCTCCTGCTCATGGAGAACCATGTCAACAGTGAGCTGACACATAGCTGTGGCCAAGCAGCTGTGTTACATGATGTGTTATGCAAGATAGAAACATGTACGTGCTCTCCAGCCAACTATCTATCTTAGAGGGGACAATACAGTATTTCACTCGGAGCTGATGTTTTCCAGCAGCTATCTTTCTTCCTCCTTGTCTCCCAACCTGATGAAATTCAAGGAATGACCAAGGAAAACCCTACCCCGGATGATCCAGGCTTTCTGTGGGACTAAACTAACATCTGTCCTTCTCAGCATCTGCCTGTAGGATTCATTGCCTAATTTCTTCCTGTTCATTAGAAAGCATGGCAGTAATGTTTCTGTGGTCACTGCCTTAGAGCCCATCACCTCTTTGCATTAGTTCTGCCTGCTAATTGCCAGGACCTGAGTGGAGGCACTGTTCCTGGCCTCTGCCAGAGTTTGCCAGGGCAGAAGGGCTGCATTCGACCTTCATTTATATTCCAGAAGCACCACTCACTTAGCAGTATCTCCTGCCATCAATAAACCAATGCAAACAGAGATAAGCCAGATAAAGCAAAAGTAGGTCACTTCTGCAGCACAATGACATCCAGCTCAGTTATTCCTTACACAGCCCTAAAATTTAACTCTCTCTCCCAACACGGCAATTCTTTTCTCTTCCTCCTTTTTTGCTTAAAGTTGCTAAGAAGCTGCAGCAAGGTGATTAGGCAGATATGAAACCTTCCTCACAGTTATACTTTGCACCAGACTGAAGGCACCTGGAAATTGTTCTGCAGTTGTGCCGTGGATGGGCAGATGGAGGGTTTGGTGTCATTCACAGACACTCTACACTCTGTTGTTTTTCAACCAATTAAAGTCCTGCAAAGGTGTTTCATGCTGGGGGAAGCTGGCTTTGCTCCTCCCAAGGACCCATCCTATTTATGTGTAGGTCCTATATACCCTGCTGTGTCTCTGGGAAGAACATTACCATTGCAAATTCTTCCCTTAGGATCAGTCCATCTTCAAGCCTTTATGTTGACTTAAAGCCATGAACTACCTCTTGTAGTGACATAAGATGGCATTCCTAGCTGTCTATTACATCATTAACTTCTTCACTGAGAACCCTAAGAGCTGGTTAGTGTCCCATAAAATGTCACTCCTATCATGAGATGACAATGGCTTCCTGTTGATGTCACCTGAGACCACGTTTGGGCTGGTAGCAGGTAGATGAAAAGCTTAGTGACCTAGATACAATCACCTGAGCTGTCCAGGCACCTAGGTTATGTGTGATTTCATTATCAAAATATATCAGTGCTGTTTTTTTGGTCGATACATAGATTTCAAGTGCTGTTATGAAAGCACAGGAACCTCTGGAGGTGCTTCTAAGACCTTCTAGCACTGCAAAGAAACAGAAGCGTTAGCTCAGTCTTGGATGATCTCCAGAAAACAAGAGAAGTAGGGATGATTCAGCACTCTTTTTTTGAGATTTCTGTAAATTCTATCTTCATTACCATAAATGCTTGTGGGAAATATGTTTTAAAACTTCTTATTTAAGTGTTCATTCTTACAAAAAGAAGTCCAAAAAGTGACCCTCATCCATCCAAGGAAACAGAAATGACACTGTAGAAGTTATGCATTTGGTATATCACCAGCTTGAATGGTAAATAATCTCTTCGTTGTGCTACCTCCACAGCAGAAAGAAATTCATTGCAAAATAAAAGGATAAAAAAAAAATAAATCTCAGAGAGCAACAACCCCCCTGACAGATGTTCCACAAGAGGGAAATATGGCAGCATCCAATAAATAAGTTGCTCTGGATTGAGCAATCCACCTAGCTCCAAATAACTGTTGTTATTTAGAAGCCACTGTACTGAGCACCCAGATCCCAGACACCTCCAGGAATGGGGCTGTGAGGGATCATTGGCATGTCTGTGGCATGGATACCAAATTTATTTGTATTAACCAAAACATTTCTCTTGTCCTCTGAGCCAAGGCTGCAGAGCCTAACTTCTCCTAAAAGCCTTTGTCCTGCCTTTCCCAAGCAATTGCCACTTTGGTGCTTGAAGAAGAAAGAGCAGAAAAGGACAAAGAACCTACTGGATGAGATGGTTAGAAGTTCTTATCAAGGGTCTGAAACAGTTAGGCGGGTCCTGAGATGCCCCTTCTACTCAGATAACCTTGGTTTATGGCCCATTGAAGTGCCACCAGCCCTCATGTCCCTTCATCTGAGAGAGTACCCTGTGCTCCTTAAGCAGAAATCATTCTTCCTATCACTGCTGCCTCCAGCTTCTCCCCCCTCTAAATCTCTGTAAATGTCCTTCAGGGAAGCTCAAAGTATTCAGTGTGGTGGGCATTACCTCTACCAAGTCATGTTACTGATCAGATAGATGGAGAAGTGCTGAGTATTTGCAGCTTGTCCCCATCATGAATTAGATCGAGGAACCAGTTTGTTATCTCAGCCCTTGCTCAAAGGCCAGAGATGCTGTCTGCAATGCTCTGCAAGCCAGTGCCCTGCATTCATCATCTTGAATTTATTTTCCAGGTGCTGCCAGCAGCCTGCACATATCTCATTTGGGGATGGGTTGGTGCTGGTTCATGGAGCCTACAGATCCTCAAGATACAGCCGTCCTCCCTCCTTCCACCAGAAACAGTATGACAAGCAGTTAATAAAACCTACTTTGTGTGTCTGCCAACAGCAAGCATCATGTCCCCTGTCCAAGGTGGAAGGGCTGTATTTAGGGTCCTAAACCCTCATCTTTCTTGGAATTATTCATACAGATCTTTTTCACGATCCTTAGCAAAGTTTCCCCTTGTCTGCTTTCACAAAACCTGGCAAACAACTTCTTTCTTTAACTGTGTCTGTCCATTTGAAGCTGTCACCATGCAACTACTATCTCTGCTGGTGTGTTTGCTCCCATAATGTGCCTCATTCCCTGCCAAACTGTTTTTTACATTGTGTTGGACTTCAGTGGGAGAATGTTAACACAAACAGACTCTGCTTGTGCAGGAAGGGTTTAATTGTAGTAATTAGTGAAAGCAGGATAAATCCCCTTCCACCTAAGATTTCCTTGTGCTCTTCTTAGCCCTCCCGGTTGACCTCTTGGCCAAAACAAAACTTCACATTTCTCACTTGCTTTTAGTACAAGGTCCATATTTCTGTGCCTGGGACCTGACACATGATCTTGTGGCTGTGTGATCATGACAGTGGTGCCCATGAGTGGTTTGGCACCAAAGCATGTCCTTGGACAACCTCTGTCTCTTCCTTCCTCCTACAACCTCCTCTGGGTGATTCTGCTGCTGACCAGGCAGCAGACCTTGGTGGCTGGTGGAGGTGGAGGAAGCCGGGGAAGGCATGAGAAGCAGAGAGCACCTCCTCAGTCCTTTTGAGCACGTAGGGCTGCCTCTGCCCCACTTGGGCTGTAGGAGCTGCGTGAAGGGCAGAGAGAGGTGATAAAGTGTGATGAGATGGCTTGGAGACAGCTGGCACCGTTCATTCCCTATTATGCCCTACCACTTGCAGCATCCTCCTCTGCTTCAAGTCACCATCCCCAGGTATCAGCAACAGCTGGAGGAGGCTGCGAGGGAAAGGAGATGAAGGGGGCAAGTGACCTGGTGGCTCTCAGCTCCCCACCACCTCCCATGTCCTCCTGCTGCTGCCTTGACTGGGGCTAAAGGGTGGTTGGAAGCATCCAGAAAAAAACATGAGGGCTGACCTGAAGGAAGCAGGGACAACAGGACCTGTCATGTGCCCCTAAGACCTCTTCGGTCCTCATTTTTAGCAGTTTGTTCTAAGTAAAACTCTCCCATTTTGCTGAGTCAGTCATTGGCTCTACTACTTTTGCCCATCTAGCCAGGGCTATGATCCTAAAGACCTGGCAGGCTTTTAGATCTGGCTGATAGTAAGCTAGAATAAAATTATTTTCCCAAACCAACATACAGGCCATTTTTTTCTGACTTTTTCATTTTTATTTTGAATGTTTGCATGAAGAAAATATGGAGAAGAGGGCTGGATACTTAGCACACCCACCCAGCCCTCACCTGAAGGAATTGCATCACCATAATGGGGGGGAAAGAAGACAACAAGTTTTTTTGGGATGGGGTGAGGACAGTCTGGAAAGCCCTCAGGTTGATGCCTGAGAAGAAGCCCTATTCATAGAGGGGCTGTCCTTGCATCACAGGGGCTGAACCAGCAAACTGTGGCTTTCGGTGCTACAGCAAAAGCATCAACTCACGGAGGGCAGCAAGTGAGAATTTTCCCCTCCGGCTGCTGCAGACCCTGCGAGCCGTTCCCGCTGTGTGTGAGCTGAATGCCACATCCCACAGAGCAGGTGAGAGCCTGCACAGTCCCAGCGACAGAGCCGAGGTGTCCTGCAAACCCAATTACAAAGTGCTTTCCCCAGCTGCAGTTTTAAGTCTTCAGCACGACACCATCATGCACTCCAGTAGATGAGATGGGTGGGTGGGGAGGAAGGGCTGTTATGGATCATTACCCATCATCTGTGATTCAAAGACAGAAGAGGAGCAGGAAGGCTCTGTTTTTTTCCTTAGCGGGGTAACATAGGATTTTCTCCCCCATTTTCAAGTAGACATGGGGACTGGCACTCCCGACAAGTGAGTGCCTGCAGGACAGGGTTGATCTCAGTGTGAATGAACTTACTGTGCTGGCCTGTTATCCCCTTAGAGGAACCATTCTCATTTATGTAACAGTTGTATTTCTTCTATAACTGCTTATCTTCCCACTGCATTTTGCCCTCCCAACAACCCATTCAGCATCCGTGAGAATTTGTGAAAACCAAAACACCTTCCCCCTTACATGTAAGATCTCTCCTTCACCCAGGTGGGCTCCTGGGCTGCCAGAAACGCTGTGCAAGCATGTCTCTAGCCAAAGGCATAAGAGAGAGAAGATGCATCTGGCTTCTCAAGCCATTCCCTCTGCTTCCTTGGCTTCATGGTTAGGTAACAGCCTGCATAGGAATTAATCGGATGACCTTCTGTCTGAAGCCTCTGCTGAAACACCAGACCTGTTTACCAGCAGAGGTCAAGTGACTTGTGTAGGGAGTTGAGATAAGAATCCTTGACGTTGCGTGCCATAATCCTATCTGTCCACCCAAATCTCTGCCACCCGTGCTTTGTCCAAGCCTGCTGCTCCCACCATGTTTGCCATTATTAAATGGCCCAGGAGGCAGCAGGGAACTTTGTCCTGCCACATCCCAGATTTGGTACTGTATCATCCCTGCATCTAGCTCATCTGTTCCTGTTCTTTCCAATACTGTTTGGAAATCAGGCTTTGCCTGCAGCACGCAGCACAGCATGTGCCCAGTCTGGCAATAAAACCTCCTCCGGAAGCTCTCCCATTTTCCTTGTATGTTAATATGACCCTAATGGCCTCATTAGTTTTAATTTGTTTGGCCACCAGATTTAGATGAGTATTCCAGTGATAACGTGAGACCTGGAGAGAGTAAACAGTGACTAATTAATGCAGTTAATGTTACTGCCTATGGTGGCTGTTGAGGAGGAGGACGGTGCTGGAAGGCAGTTTTTCATGCACCTGGATGCTGCTGGCCACAGCCACTAACTCACAGCTTTTGTCCTGCAGAGACTCAGAGCTGGTAAACAGCATCTGCAGTCTGACCTGGAGGGAGATCAAAGAAAAACCCAGAAATCCCTGACGCAGGGGCAACACCTCAACTGGCACAATAAGTACAGAAACATGGGGATCGATCCAAGGGGCACTGAGAGAGGTGAAATGTCTCTCTGCTTAATTTCACTGGGGTTCAGGCAAGTCTATTTAATGGGCTCTGAGGGCAACAGTCTACATAAGCTAGTGCTAAACAGCATTCTCCGTGTCAGCATAAAGGGAATTTGCACCTTCAGGTGTAAGTAAGTGTGGATGAAGAAGTCCCAAGAGGATGGGGTGGTGGCCAATGCATGTTTTTAACAATAAGAGATGATCTGAGTGGAAAATAGCTTCAAATGCTCCCTCCTTTGCACATCTCTGCTCTGTCACAGTCCCCACTGTACTTTACTTGGAGTCCTCTGATAAAAGTGGGGAAAATAGAGCACAGAGCAGATGTACTGCAGGTCTTTCTGGGGTAAAGAAAAGGGAGGTTTCTCAGAAATACTAAGAGTCTGTCCTGGATTGTGTTCTTGTGGTAAAGTATATATCCCTTTTTCTTTCCTCCTGTCTGGGTAGCAGCTTTCTTAGGAGTGGGTAAATTCATTGCAGCTCTCAGACAGACATTATGGTCCCTCTTGCCAAGTACAGAATTTCCTGGTCCAGACCTCACCTGTGGCCACAGTATTTCCTGGCTCTTCTCTAATCTAAACCCTCTTCCTCCTTTTCTTCCATATTTTCCCTGCTATTTCACATTTGTGTCCACCCTTCTGTCTGAAACAAGAGATGCAAAATAAAATAGGGGACTAGCACAGCTGCAAGTTGGCTGATTTAGCTTCGATATTATTACACCCGAGAAAGATTCAGCCACCAGCACTGGTTTGCTTTTATTGAGGGCTCTATAGTAACTTCAGCCATGTTCTGGGACAAAGGGGCTTAAGCCCTTCTTCAGCTCCTGCTCTGTAAATATTTTTTTTTTGTCCAAATGTATGAGTGACTCCTTATAAGAAGACTGATTCTTAAAAAAACAAAAAAAAAGTGTATGTGAGACCTCCTTCCTCATGCTATCTGTTCCTGAAACACCAAGATTGCTGCAAGCCTTAACTGTATCACAAACATCATCTCACCCTTGGCCCCACTCTTATGCTCTTATTCATTGATTTCATCTGATATTGAATGCTGCTTTGCTTTTGCAAGTGGAGAATAAGCCACTGTGAGGCACTTCAGGGAAATTTCTTTCTTCTCCAGGAACCAACAGCCTCAGGTGCCAGGCGAGATGCAGTGCACTTCTCTGTGCGTGTGTGTACATTTCAACCATGTTTCCTTCATTGTCCTACTTATGGCTGGCTGCAAGAATAATAAACAATGGATATTTAGCATAGCTCATGCTTATTTGACAAGGGCATCTCTGAGCAGAAGCAAGAAGGGATTGAATGCTACTATTTAGAAGTTTGCCTCCACATTGCTTCTGGAGATGGGGAAAAGATAGATTTCATGCTGATCCTGTTCTCCACTGGTCAGCTGAGGATCTCATCTTTGTGACAAAGGCACCTGGAAAGTGGAAGAGTGGGAGCGTGACAGAGAGCAGAGGAAATGTGAATGGTTGCAAGTCTTTGTGAGCACCACCAAGTACAGACTCAGCTGGGCTCAGACTGTCCCTGTGGTTTTAAACTGGGGAAGGCTGAGGTAGTCATTAACCAATGGCATAATGAAACCTGGAATTGCCCCCAGAACCAAATCCCATGGTCCTGCTTATAGCACAGATCCTGCTGTAGTTCATTCTCCCTTTAAATTCATTTGTATCAAACCAGGGATGCTAATAGCAAGTGATATGTCAAGAATATGTCTTCTGTATTAATTAAGTACAGGTCAGAGTCCTTTTGCAAGCTCGGGCTCAGTACTGTTATGGACTAGGCATGCATTTAGACACAGATACCTCCCGACCTCTTGGAACACATGAGGAATGAGCACACACATGAATGTGAAAATATTTGTGTGGGTCCAAGCTCTTCATCTTGTGCCCTGGATGTATTAGGTGTGGGCACAGTGGGCAGCCCTCAGTCCAGTTCACCAGCACATATCTTGGCTGCAGTTCTTCAACTGCATGGCTCGAAAGCCCAACAGATGCATGCTGTGGTGTCCTGTCTTGAGCCCCCTTGCAAACTTGGAACTCCTTCCAGATATTATCTGTGTAGGCGTTTATGGTCAGCACCAGTTGCATGTCTGGGACACTGCAGGCTCTAATATGTTCCCCAGGCACACTCAGCTCTGGGACTCTGGATTTCCTCCTGCTTCCCAGTTTGAGCCCTGACTTTGGAACGGCTGAGAGCCAGCACTGTCAAAAGGAGTAGACAGAGCACAGACAGGATCCTCAAAGTTTTACAGTTTGAACATACCCTTAAATTACCTATGGTATCTGATGTTTCTTCTGCACTGTTTCAGTAGGATCTTCACCATCTGGGCAGTACAAAAATATTCCCAAAGCTACCCATGTGCAGTACCCAGGTGTAACTGCCTATCTTGGTACCTTTACGCTCCTTCGCCCACCTCCTCTGAAGGGCAGAAATGAGGTGTGTGTTTTCAGGAGATGGCAGCAGCCCTTGCTCTCATTAGGTCATACTTATCATCATTAGCTGTCTGAAACACAGCATGGGCCAACGTACAGATCAGCTAAAGCAGGCCTGAGAAAATTGCTGGAGGGTTCATTACGGCCAATGATCCTGGGGAGACAAGCACCTAAAAAGTCATAGAGGTTGAATTTATCTGAGCTGGTTGTCTAGACTCCTGCTTTAGTTGGAGAAAAACAGGTGTTTCCAGAAAGTGATTAATCTCATTCTAAAGTAGACATCTCAAATAGGCCAGATGACTCATGTCCTGGCAGTGCTTATTTCTCTCTGCAGACTATAAAGGGAGCTGAAGGTGACTGGCTTAGCTGCAGATGATCAACGTGATAAACATCTAACATTGGGTAAGATGAATCCCATCCTGTGAGACAAATCAAAGCAGTGGACTTTGCACACTATAAGAAAGAGGTTAAAATTTTCTGACCAGTCTAAGCCACTGAAAAGAGTCATTGAGGGAGGTGAATTTAAAGAGCTATGTTATCAGGATAAAGAACAAAATTTTCTCGTATACATGTTCTCTGGAAATCATTGTCCCAGGAATTGTGTTCTCAGCAAAGAGGGAAGGAACACTGAGGAAGAGTGTGAAGCAGAGTCAGCCATGCTGGAGGCTGTGAAGAGGGCTCTAAAGAGGTCAGGCACTTCCCATCTCCACCACGACCATCAAAGGCTTACAAGGGTAGGGACTGGACTTCAGATGACCCTTTGAGAAGACACAGATATAAGGGCAGTAGCCTGGTGAGGTGATGTGAGGGATAAGCCAGATGAAACTACTCAAGGGTTGCAAATCCAGCCTTTTTCTTCATGTTCAGTGCTTCTGTTGCCCTTCAATACCAGCCTATAGTATATAGGGCTACACCAGGATGCAAGAAAGGAGAGACAGTGACCTCCCATTCTTGTCCTGATTAAGGATCAGCCTCACCACTCCGCCTAGGGATGCAACCTCAGGCCTTGAGGTCTGGGAAAACAAAACGTACTGCCCAAGCTGGTTGTCTCTGCAAGCGCACAGGACCGAGTGCATTTGGCAGCTTGGATGCATTTTCTCTTCACTGCTTTGTGGGTGGAAGGGAGGCCACCAGAATGCCTTACATTTTCCATACCCTTCCTGTGCTCCTGAGAGTCTTCTCCACATGAGAAGCCTTCCTATCTGCTGGAGAATTGACCTGTGTGCAACCAAATCAGTTCGCAGTTCACCTCCAGGTTTACCAACAAGCTCCGGTGTCAGCATCTGCTCCTCCCGGGCTGCTCTGCAGCAGGACTGTGGCTCAGCTGCGCTTGATATGCAGGAGGGAGGCAACATGTTTTGGGCCAGGTTTGTTCCAACTGTGTGCCGTGGCTGCTGCCAGGAAATCGGCTCCAGCAGCTTATTCAACCATATGGGAACCTTCTGGGGTGTCTCTGAGGGACATCCTTGGACTCTTGGCTTCGGAAGATTGTAATTCCCTCTACCAGGTGACCTGCAGGGAAAGCTTGCAGAAAAGGGGCTGAGGGGAGACCCTTGTGCATATTTAAGACTGGAGAACTCCTAGGATTAAAACCCCAAATGTGCACCACCAAAATCAGAGGGTTTATACACCTTTTTTTTTTTTTTTTTTTTTCATCCATATAAATTTCTTCCAGCTGCCATTAGATTTCAACACCTGATTCCCTCAGTGTGGGGAAGAGATATGGGGGAGACCTTCCCTGTTAGCCTGTAGGGTTATTCAGTTGGATGGCTCTGGTTCAGGACTACTCCTGTTTCTCTTAGTGCTTGGCAAAAGAACAAGTAAAAATACCTTCTCTGTTGAACACCTGAGCATCCTTCCCTACAAAAGCCCAGCCTTGCTGTTGTCTGGGCACATGTCCCTTTTGGAAGAGGAACTATTAGGTTTCCAGGTGCCTCTTTCTCCCAGGAGGAGGCCGAACCTTTTGAGCAGAATTATTGGTTAGTTAAAACCGCCTATTTAATGAGTTAAAATGCATTATACTTGGATCGTAACTGCAATTCATACCGAGCAATCACTGTGTCAGCTGTCACAATAACAAACTGTTTAATAGATGTACACTGATGGTCTGTTGCCGGAGCTCCAGAAAGAGAAATACTTTGGCTGAAAGGGAGATGTCATTCTTTGCTTGACAAGATCTAAGTCACAGGGGCTTCTGGTCCTGATGTACAAGTATGCCCAGGACTTCCCTTGGGCCTTTGTCTGCTATTTCCTGATGTCTGACCCAAGATATAATTTTGCCTGACACACTCATCACAAATCCTGCTGTGCTCCTTTTCCTCCAATATTTCCACCCCATCTCAACCCTATCCTGCTGCTCCTTCTTGCAGGTTCACTCTGTCTGCAGATGAAGGTGAACACGAATGCCAGGTGCTGCATGAGTGTGCCAAGAAGCAGACACTTGCTGATCCCTGGCTGACATGACCAGCCTGTGGTATGAGGAAAGAGATGTTCTTGTCCTTGTTATGCAGACAGGTCTAAGGCCAGACAAGTCAAGCTTGTGGTGATGGGTTATTGCTTGAATTGCAGCATTACCTGGGTCATTCTGCTCAGAGAAACAGAGAACAAAAAGGCACTAATACTTTGACTGAGACAGGAGGTGGTGGGTGTTCCTTGCATGGAGCTGAACTTCCCTGTCTACCCTCCCTGGTGTGAGGGATGCTGAAAACGGCTCTTCCTCTGGGAGAAGCTGACATGGAAAAGGAGGAAAGTAAGGATTTGGGAGTGTTCAAGTAATTTTGGGAGTTCAGCACTGTGGGTGAGACCTTGGCTGGAGAGGCTGAAAGGTTAAATACACAGAAAATTAACTTCTAATGGAAGTATTATGTACAAATTGGAAAGGGAATCTTGCTGTTGTGGCCAAGGATGTGCCCACGCTGTGTGCTGCAGTGGGATGTAGAGTTCCCTCATCCAAAGTGGCTCTAAAGCAGACACAGGGTAAATTTGATGGAGATGAGGTCCATACCCCACTGTCAAGACCACTCCTTATGCCCAGAGTATGTCCAAACAGCCTGCTCAGCATCTCTCTACCAGCCTACTCTGCACCAGGTGGAGTGGCAAGGCAGAAGGTCTCAATTGGAAACCTGCAGGGTATGTAACTTAGAAACACTAAGACAGATATCTCAAAGGCTGGTGTAGCTCACCAGCCTGTGCTGCTGTATTTTGGCCACCATGGTGAGTGCAGAAGATCTTTGAAGTTTTGTACTGAGTGGCTACAGAACCAGAGGGACCTCAGTAGAGATATAAGGTTTGTGACTAAGTGAGAAGGATCTACTCAGCCCTGATTTGCAGCATCTGAACTTCACAGCAACATGTAGAAGGGACCCCAAAAATTGTTGTCTCTAGAGCTTGTGAGCATCCTGGTTGGGAGTCCAGACCAGACCCTGTACAGACACTATCTGACCTTTAATCCAGGTGCTGTGCAAAGGGAAGGATGTCTGAGCATGTCAGAGGGAAATGACAACTGGAGGTCTGAGGACTATGTTGAGCCCACAAAATTCATACCCTAGCATTTCAGGGAAAAGGTTTGAAACACTGGAGTTTTCTATGAAGTCTCTGTGCACACACATTCTGTTATTGTTATACGACAAGTGATTTCTGCTAAAGAATAATCAGACCCTCAGGGTCTTTAGTAGGACAAGGACCGAGGCCTTTGAGATGTCTGTTGGCTGCAATATACAAGAACCATAATCTATATCCTGGGTGTTACTGGGATTATCTCTACTAACACAGTGGAGAACTGAATCATGATGGAGGAGTTGGGAAGGAAAGAGAAAGAAAAATGGGAGGAGACAGATATTTGGCTCCTTTCTACAGGATCTAGGGTATGCCCCTTTAGTGCAAGACAGCTGAATGCTGCTGTCCCACCACAGCCTTAGCTGTGGCAACCAATCTGCCATGGGAGGAAATGCAAGTCCCTTCAGCATCTCTTCTATTAAGACGTGGTTTGAGAAGGTCAACAGGGAAGCATAAAGGGGGAGAACTTATTGGTACTGCAAAGTTGGTAGCTTTGCCCAAATACATCAGTTAATGAGATCATTTTCTTGTTTTATATGGAAATGGGGCTTGGGGAGGCTACTCTTATCACCTGACAGTGCATTGCAAATGTTACCGTGAGTTTTATTGGACATCTTCAGCCCTTCCTCCTTACCATGTACAGGAGAAAATTTTCCACACAAGTTTATTTCCACTTTGTAGGAGGAGTTCAGGCTTATTCCTACTTTTAATACTAAGGCCTTAACTCATGTCTGGTTGCTGCCTAAATGTCGCTCTGGGGAACTGATAATTTAGACCTGTCATCTGCAGGTGGCACCTTCCCATTTGAACCCAGAAACAGGATACCCTACCTAAAAGCTGACATCCACAAAAATTCACATTCTCTCCAAAGGATGTTGAAGGCTGGGAATGCTTATGAGAGAATGCTTTGTTTGAGGTGTGCCACTCAGGTTTTAGGGATGAGCAGATGCTGCCCTCCCTCTGTGGCTGGGAAGTGGGGATATGCAAGTAAAGTGACTTTACTCAAGTTTCAGAGTGGAGTCAGGAATAGAAGCAATGTCCCTTGGCCCTTTTTGGGATGAATCATCCTTGTAAATCCGCTTGCCTTTACTGATCTGGTAAATATAGTGTGTGAGAAAGGGTGATTAAGTGACTTATCTGAAGTCACATGTGGCATTTATAGGATTTGGACACAATCCTAAACCGGCTCCACTGCTTTAACCACTATGTTTTCCCTGCTGTAGCTGTGACCCTGAAAGCGTGCAAACACCATCATGTATTACAGCAGCAAATAATAAATTCACAGCCAGCCTGGAAAATCAGCTCCCTAAGGAAATACAAGATTAATCCCATACGGGAGAAGATGTAATCTAAAGCAGGCTGTTAATTAATTATTATTATCTTAACCAACCCAAGTATGGCATTAGGGACACAAGTAAGGTTAAAATTTGTGACAGATGCAGTTTGATTTTTTAGAGCATCCACATCAGGCAGAACAGCTAATCCCTTTCACAAAGGTGCAAATTGTTAATCTGATTTGCATGCTTGGCTGGCTGCTTTTGTCCTGCTGATGGGCAACAGACAGGAGGAGCTGGAAAGTCACTGTGCAGCAGGAAAACCATGGTATAGTTGCCATCACAAAAACATGGTGGGATGGCTCACACAACTGGAGTGCTGCAATGGATGGCTCTAAACTCTTCAGAAGGGCAAGGAAGGAGAGATGTTGGGGTAGCCCTGTATGCTAGGGAGTGGTTTGATGGTCTAGACCTTAATGGTGGTGACGATAGGGTTGAATGTTTATGGGTAAGAATCAGGGGGAAGGCCAACAAGGCAGATATTGTGATGGGAGTCTGTTATAGACTACCCAACCAGGATGAAGACACAGACAAAAAATTCTATAAGCAGCTGGGAAAAGTATCACACTCTTGTTCTCCTCAGTGACTTCAACGTACTAGATGTCTGCTGGAAATACAATGCAGTAGAGGAAAGAGTCTAGGAGGATCTTGGAGTGTGTGGAAGATGATAACACTCTGACATAACTGATGAGGGACCCAACTAGGGAAGGCAGCCCACTGGACCTGTTGTTTGTGAACAGAGAAGGACTTGTGAGTGATGTGATGGTTGGAGACCATCTTGGGGATAATGATCATGAAATGATAGAGTTTTTGATTCTTGGAGAAGTAAGGAGGGGGATCAATAGAACTGCCACTTTGGACTTCTGGATGTCAGACTTTGGCCTGTTTATGAGTCTGGCTGACAGAGTCCCTTGGGAGGCAGCCCTGAAGGGCAAAGGAGTCCAGGAAGGCTAGAAGTTCTTCAAGAAGGAAATCTTAAAGACACAGGAGCAGGCAGTCCCCATGTGTTGAAAGACAAGACCGGCCTGGCTGAACAGAGAGCTTTGGCTGGAACTCAGGAAAAAAGGAGAGTTTATGACTTTTGTAAGAAGGGGCAGGTCACTCAGGAAGACTACAAGGATGTTGTGAGGTTATGAAAGGGAAAATTAGAAGGGCCAAAGCCCAACTAGAATTTCACCTGGCTACTTCCACAAAAGACAATAAAAAATATTTCTATAAATACATTAGCAACAAAATGAGGGCTGAGGAGAATCTCCATCCTTTATTGAATGCATGAGAAACACAGTGACAAAGTATGAGGGAAAGGCTGGGGTACTTAATGCCACTTTTGCCTCAGTCTTTCATAGTAAGACCAGTGGTTCTCTGAGTACCCAGCCCACTAACCTAGAAGACAGGAATGGGAAGCAGAATGAATCCCCCATAAACCAAGGGAAAATCATTAGTGACCTGTTACACCACTTAGACACACACAAGCCCATGGGGCTAGATGGGATCCACCCACGGGTACTGAGGGAGCTGGCGGAAGTGCTCACCAAGCCACTTTCAATCAGTTACCAGCAGTCCTGGCTAACTGGGGGGGTCCCAGTTGACTGGAGGTTATCAAATGTGATGCCCATCTACAAGAAGAACCAGAAGGAGGATCCAGGGAACTACAGGCCTGTCAGTCTGACCTCAGTGCTGGGGAAGGTTATGGAGCAGATCATCTTGAGTGCCATCACGTGGCACGTACAGGACAACCAGGCGATCAGCTCCAGTCAGCATGGGTTTATGAAAATCAGGCCCTGCTTGACTAACCTGATCTCCTTCTGTGAGAAGGTGAGTCACTTATTGGATGAGAGAAAGGCTGTGGATGTGGTTTACCTGGACTTTCGTAAAACCTTTGCTGCTGTTTCCCACAGCATTTTCCTGGAGAAACTGGTTTGCATGAGTGTTTTCTTTGCTGGGTACAAAACTGGATGGATGGCTGGGCCCAAAGAGTGGTGGTGAATGGAGTTAAATCCAGTTGGCACCCGGTCACAGGTGGTGCTCCCCAGGGCTCAGTACTGGGCCGGTTCTGTTGATTATCTTTATCAGTGATTGGGATGAGGGGATCAAGCGCACCCTCAGAAAGGTTGCACATGGCACCAGGTTGGGCAGGAGTGCTGATCTGCTTGAGGGCAGCCAGGCTCTACGGAGGGATCTGGACAGGCCGGGTCGAGGGGCCAAGGCCAGTTGTGTGAGGTTCAACGAGGCTCAGTGCCGGGTCCTGCACTTGGGGCACAACAACCCCACGCAGCGCTACAGGCTCGGGGCAGAGAGGCTGGAAAGCTGCCCGGTGGAGAAGGGCCTGGGGGTGTTGGTGGACAGGCGGCTGAATGTGAGCCGGCAGTGTGCCCAAGTGGCCAAGAAGGCCAGTGGCATCCCGGCTGGTGTCAGCACTAGTGTGGCCAGCAGGACCAGGGAAGGGACCGTCCCCCTGTACTCGGCACTGGGGAGGCCGCAGCTCGAATACGGGGTTCAGGTTTGGGCCCCTCACTACCAGAAGGACATTGAGGTGCTGGAGCGTGTCCAGAGGAGGCAACGGAGCTGGGGAAGGGTCTGGAGCACAAGTCTTGTGAGGAGCGGCTGAGGGAACTGGGGGGGTTCAGCCTGGAGAGAAGGAGGCTGAGGGGAGCCCTGATGGCTCTGTACAGCTACCTGAGAGGAGGTTGGAGCGAGGTGGGGGTCAGTCTCTTTTCCCAGGTAACAGACAGTAAGGAAAGAGGAAATGGCCTCAAATTGCACCAGGGGAGGTTTAGTTTGGATATTAGGAAAGATTTCTTCTGTGAAAGGGTGGTCAAGCACTGGAACAGGTTGCCCTGGTGTCATAATTTAACCCCAGCCATCAACTCAGCCCCACAGAGCTGCTCGATCACTCCCCTGAAGTGGGATGGAAGAGAGAATCAGAAGGATAAAAGTGAGAAAACTTGTGGGTTGAGATAAAGACAGTTTAATAGGCAAAGAAAAAGCCATGTGCCCAAGAAGAGCAAACCAAGGAATTAATCCCCCCCATTCCATGGGTAGGCAGGGGTTCAGCCATCCCCAGGACAGCCACACTCCATCACGTGTAACGGTGACTTGGGCAGACAAATGCCGTCACTCCAAATGCCCCCCCTTCCTTCTTCCCCCAGATCTATGTACTGAGCATGATGTCGATGTCATATGGTCTGGAATGTCCCTGGGGTCAGTTGAGGTCAGCTGTCCTGGTTGTGTCTCCCCCCAGCTCCTTGTGCACCCCCAGCCCCTCTGTGTAAGTGCTGCTCAGTAATGATTAAACCATCCCTGAATTATCAACACTGTTTCCAGCACAAATTTAAAAGTTGGCCCCATAATAGCTAATATGAAGAAAATTAACTCTACCCCAGCCAAAACCAGCACACCAGGGAAGGAGTTGGGTCACCATCCCCAGAGGTATCTAGAAGACATGTAGATGTGGTGCTTAGGGACATGGTTTAGTGGTGGACCTGACAGTACCAGGTTAATGGTTGGACTCAATGATCTTAAGGGTCTTTTCCAACCTAAATGAGTCTATAATTCTATGATTTTATTAGTTTAGAAGTTACTAGATGTTGACAAATAAATGAGAAGTTGTGACTGGGGTCCCTCCTGAAATGAATTTCTGATTGACTTTGGAAGGCATTTCCCTGGGGCTGTTGCTGTCTTCTGAAACAACCCAAATCAAAAAGGGAGGAAGGAGGTAGGTGGTGCTGGGGAAATGAGAAATGAAATTAAACAAAGGGCAGCTCTTAATTAAGGCCTAGGAACACATCTGAAGACACTGACAGGTGGTAGCTGGCTTTAGTACCTTGCAAGTCAACTCATTAAACACCAGCCTCTGCCTGCATTTTTAATATGTGCGAAAACGGTGGTCGAGTCTCTTCTCCAAGGAGAGAAGATCTGTTTAGCATTATATTTAAAGCACACAGAAGTGCTAAAATTGGGACTGGAGCCCCAGTCCTGTTAAGCCAAAAGTCACAGTTCAGTCTGATAAACGATGCTGTGATTTATAACAAGCTATACTTTTTTCTCTTAGGGTCTTTCCTATTGTTGATGAAATTTGGTCTTTCTTATTTTAACTTTTAGTTTCAGGCAAGTTATTATATGTGAGGAGTTACTGAGTCTCAAGCTATCTTCTAAAATTGCTGTATAGGGGAGGACAAATCATCTGAGCATTTGTGGGCCTGCAATTCAGCATTCAGATGAAGGCATCTGAATGCCTATGCAGGGATCTTTCCTTGGGAGATGGAGTCAGAGCTCCTGCTACAATTAATACTGTTGCAGTCAGACTCTACTGACTGCATCAACGAGACCTCCAGTGGCTGTTCCAAGAGCTCAGACAGGCAGCTCACACAGAGGCATCTACAGAGAGACATCTAAATGAGGATGTCTCCATCTGTGAGACAAGTCTTAGCCCTAGATAACAAAACTGCAGATGCCTACAAATGAGCTTTTCCCCTCAGGCTCCTTCAATAACCAGTCAGATGTTTCTGCCTTATGGAGTAAACTCCTGTTGTTTTTTTGGGTGATCTGAACCCTGTTGGTGATAAAGGAGTCTGAAGGAAACAGGTCTGTTATGCTAGTCTCTCGTGACTCCCTTGTCAGTAGTGCAGACAGCTCAAGAAAGCACCAGGACCTGATGTGGGGAGGGTTTTGATGCTGTATCCAGACAGCTGGATTGCTTGTACCAGTGCTTCTGCTTTCCTGCATGCTTTTAGCTCCTGGAGAGGAGTAGTACACTCAAAGAGTTGTCAGCCAGCCACTGAAGTACTTCACTCCAGACAAAGTGTTTGATCTGGTCTTGCAGAACTGTGTGTGGTACCTTGGAGGTCGTTTTCTCTTAGACACAACTTGTGTTAAATTCTCCTCTGTGATTCATCCCATCCCCATGTTATCAAAACAGAATATTTGGCAGCTATTTGGTACCTATCTGCCCATTCATCCATTTTTATAACTTTCTGTGGGCATCCTGGTTCATCCTGCCTCCTTTTGCTTCACTTAGTGTCTTGTTGACTTCTCATCTCTGTCTTTGCCTAGCTGTTTTAGTGCTCCTGGTTCTGCTGAAGCTGAGCATCTCCCAAAGTATTCAACATCTTAGTTGTTCTTTCAAGTAAATAACAGTTACTCTGTATGTTATAGATGGACAGCTGTGACACACAGTATGTCTAGTGATTTAACAGTTCTGGGCCATGGGTCTCAACACTAGGAAATTTAAACTGTTGGCATAAGACAAACACCATTTGTGATAGCCAGTTTGGATGAGGACACCTTGTTTTGGAAGCTAAGAGAATAGCAGTATGAACATAGCTCCACAAGTGTTCAGTTAGCATGAAGCTATGGATTTGTCACTGTGGTAGTCACAGAGGCATGGGACCCTGTTACCAGGGTGGTCAGCATCAATTTGTCTGCAGTCTGTCCCTCAGGAGCTGTACATGTGTGTCACTTCAGGCCAAACTTCCCTGTGGACCAAGTTGCCAGTGGAGGGTGTGCACCCATCTGGATTTGGGAATAGGCAGTGACATATCAAATTCTGGGTGAGCAAAGGTTGGCAAATCCTTTGGAAGACAAAGCTCCATGAAGAGGAGACACTTTCATGTCTACAGCGCCTTTCAAGCTGGGAGGAACCTTGAAGACATCATGGAAGTGCAGCCAGCTCTGGGCAGGAGCAGGGTGGCTCTTGAACAAGGCCAAGTCACCAAACACCTGAGGCTTCAACCTGCCCCACTCCTCCTGCAGCTGTAGTCGTGGCACTGTGGGAAGGTACAAAGGTCTTAATTGATTTGCCCAAGGCTGTGCTGGAGGTTGATTTCAGAGCTGAGAATTGAACCAAGTTAAAATCCCAAGCCATGGAATTTCCTTCCTTTCATATGCAGATCCAAAGGTGATGTCTTTGTGTGATACAGCAATTAATCCTGTACAATGCCTGGCTACTGCAGCAAGTTTGATGGCTGCAGTTGGTGACACTTAGTTACCCAGAAGTGCTATCAGTCCTGTAACACAATTTGCAATAAGTCACCATTAATTAATGTTAAGTTATGAAGCACTTCTAGGGAAAGTGACACACCAAATCGACATCAGTGCAAGAAGAGTTCATTATGGTTAATGTTACGACAATAAAAGACAGAGGAATTAATGATGAATTTCAATGTTAAGTATCACTTTTCCCATGCTTTAATGCATTGTCTCAGAAGGGAGGGGGCACTTGGAGAGGAACTGGAAAGGGGCAGCGTAACTGTAGCTTGCAAAAAAAACAACCCATATTCTTCATCTTGTTGGTGTTACACAGTGTCTGAGCTGTGCTCTCTTTATACAGACACACTCACACACCCTTACGTGTGCACACACCCTACTGATCCCCAGCCCTGTAAACACATCTTAAAGTCCCTCTCGGTTCATACACTTGCAGGTACGCATCACGCCTCTCCACATGGAGCAGGTTTGACATTGATAGACCTCCCTCCAATTTACAGCCTTGTTTCAACATCCTGAATAGTCACTGTTTACTCAAACACTGCTAATGCCCGTCCTACCCCACTGCAGACAGACTTGTCTTTCTCTGTCCCTCCTCTCTTCCTTGCCGCCTCTTCCCCCTCAAAGTTTCTGCCAGATCTTTTGTGCCAAGTTCTAGATTGATTGTTTGTGAAGCTGCCTGCATGAGTGTAAAACTGAGAAAGAAGGCGGTGATTTGGGGGCTTTTGTTATTTTTTTTTTTTTTTCAAATCTGTTCTTGGTTAGGTTCGCAAGGCAACATTAACTCCTCCTACTAAATCTCTCTTGATCAACACACACGCATGCTCAGTCCTCTCTTGATTCCTCTCTCTATATATAAGTATATGTGTAAAAACACAAGCACACACCAGCACTTGAAATAGACTTTTTTTTTTTTCTGTCTCCATATATATGTATGTTTCTATATCTCTCCATCCAAATGTTCCTAGTGATGGCTGTGCATGAACACGTATACAGCACATATGTGAACACATATACACAGAGCAACACAGCTGCCCTACACAGTCATGCTTCTTACCCTTGTCTCAGGGATGACCTAGATGATTTCAAGCCCCTTTTTCTATCATCCAGCCCTTACACAGTCCAGAAATTGATATTGTTTCTCCCAGCTCTTGTCCTGCATGGCCTGACCAAGTTGGTGGCAGTTCAGTGATGCAGTTTGGTTCCTTCTGGCCCTGGAACATCCCTGCTGTTCCTCAAAGACCACAGACACAGAACACCAAACTTCAGATAAAACTTTTACAGAGTAGCCACACAGGCGAATCTGAATGATATCAAAATCATGAACTCTCATAAAAAACCTCTCAAACTAACATTTTACTACAGTAAGTCTGATCTTGAACTCATGATGAGTTTACGTCTTCATACTGTTTTAGAAAAAAAATTAAACCACCTGAAGAGTTGAGTATTTGCTAACAAACTATTGCAAGATGCACATACACAAATGATTGCATTTAAAAACTCTGAAGGTTTCTCAAGCCATTAGGAAATCCAGAGAAATTAGTCCCATGTATTAAAACATCCAAAAAAATTTTTTTGTTTGTTTGTTTGCTTGTTTTGGTTTTTTGTTTTTTTTTTTTTTTTGTTTTGTTTTTTTTTTTGGGGGGTGTTGTGGTTTAGGCCTGATTGACAGCCAACCACAATGCAGCAGCTCTCTCTCCCTTCCCCTCCGGCAATGAGAAGGGACAGAGAGCCAGGCTTGGGGTTCGAGATAGGACTGGGATGAGGAAAAAATCCCCCTTTTATGATCATGAGCAAAAGGCAGACTCGTTAGGGGAAGAAAAAAAGAACATACATTTATTACAGACACTAACAACACATAACAGAGTAAGACAGTGAGAAGCATTGCCACATCTTGAGAACACCTTCCCCCCACCCCTCCCTTCTTCCCAGGCTCAGTTCTGCTCCCGATATCTCTACCTCCTCCCCCAGTGGCGCAGGGGCAGGGAATGGGGGGTGCAGTCAGCGCTGCCACTTCCTTCATGTTCGGTGAGGGGAGTGTCCAAAACTTGTTCCTCCTGCTCCATCGTGGTCCCCCTCTCACAGGAGACAGTCCTCCACAAACTTTCTCCGACTTGAATTCCTCCCATGGGCCGCAGCGTTCCCCACACTGCTCCGTCATGGGTCACTAACTTCCTCCGACTGGATTCCCTCCCACGGCTGCAGCCCTTCCCGAGCTGCTCTGGCGTGGGACTCCCCTGCATGCTGCAATCCTCCCAGTGCTGAATTACAGCAGCAGGGCTGCCTTTTCCCATGAGACCCCGGCCTTCTTCGGGCACAGAACCTTGATCATCTGAGCAGGAGCCACAGGCCATAAATCAATGTCTGCTCCACCGTAGATCTCCATGGGTGGCAGGGGGGAGCCACCCTGCCGTCTCCCCACAGGATACAGGGGGGTCTCTTCTCCGGCACACCTTCCCCCTCCTTTCTTCCTCCGTTCCTCCACTGACCTTGGTGTTCACGCAGCTGCAGCAACTCCTCCTCACAAGTCTGACTGCCCGTCACCACATCCATTCTTAAATACGTTATCGCAGAGGCGCAGCCGATTGGCTCAATTTCCCAAACAGAAGTGGATCTGACGTGGAGCTGGGGGAGCTTTGAGAAGCTTCTCCCAGGGGGCCGCCCCGATAGCCCCCTCCCCTGCCACCAAAAAACTCCACCACTCACTCAACCCAGGACAGGGGGGAGGTATGTTATAAAGCCATAAGTTTTATTTAAGGAGTGAGGTTTTGGGGATCTCCCATTTTAAGTTCTGGTTAAACTGACATTAGCCCTATCCCTGCTCTTCCCAGAACTGCAAACCTGTATGTGGCTGTTGTGTGGTAACTCTTCCACAATGGGCTACAAAGCCAAGCCAGAGCAATTCCCTCAGCTAATCAATATACAAAGTGCTGCAGTGGTTCTGATCTTAGTCAAAGCAACACACGCTCCCCACATCACAAAGGCCTGTGAGATCAAAACCAGATATTCAATAAAAAGCACACTCTACTCCTGTGTAGCTGCACTTCCAAGATGAAGCAACATTGATACTGAAGTGCTGGATGTTGTCAGCCCCACTGAGCGACAAATACACTTGCACCCTGGGATCAGGACCTAAAAATAATAAAAATCCTATATACAGGATTCTGGGAGGATCAGATCGGAAACAAAAAGTTGGGTTGTATTGGATCAGTGCTTGGATGCCTCACTTCTGCAGGCTTTATCTCGACAGCAAAAAACACGACCTCTTCCTTTGTCTTTGCCCCAAGGACACACAGCCAGAAACTCAGAGATGAATGACTTTATTGGCCCATGTCTCAGGAGGAGACCCTGAAAGAGAAAAATATTTTCCTCTGCATTGTTCCAAATTGGTTGAGATATGAAGAAAGCTCCTTTCTTAAATTATCTGAAAGAATAAGACGGAACAAATAATCTCCAGATAAAAGAGAGGAGAAAAAGAGCTTTTTTTTCAGAATCATTAGTGGTGGAAATAGCTGAATTCAAAACTAGAAGTTTTGCCACTGATTTAGATGGGAATGGTAGGATTAGATGGGTATCTGGACATCAGTGTTTTATGATATGACTTTGGACAAACTTTCTTTTTTGGTTGTCAGATTGATCAAATTATGTTGCCTCTTTCTCTGACAGGTATTCTGAGCATCACATAGAGTGGCCCTAACCCCAAACATCTCTCTCCCAAACTCTCGGAGGTGCTGTCCTCTGACCTACTCATTTATATCCCAACACCTTCTCATTCCTGTAGGACACCTCCACAACTGATAGACGAACCACTATCCTCATCTCCAGTGATAATCCTGAAGGTGCTGGATATTGCAATGGGTGACTGTCAGGCAGCTTCACATAGGGATTTTCCTCCTGGCAAAATTAGTAGCTGAAAAGGAATTAAAGCTGGTAGTGATGTATACAGTGGTGCTGCTGGATATAGGAAAAGTATCATTCAGACATCATCAGACATGAGAAAATCCAGCCATGGGTCTAAGATCTGTAGGAAACCAAACTTTATGACTTCTTATCACAGAAATGCTTGTCAAGCCATGTTAAGATCGGAAGCTCAACAACATATCAGGATAGTGATTTACCCAGGTGAATTTGGAAAAGTGGTATAAAAAAACAGTATTTTCCTCCTTTGGTTCTATTTTTCCTCATTTTCCTTGGTATTCCATATCACCTTGCTTTTATGTCAAGAGTTCAGGAATGCAAATAAATCCCATTTTATGTCTTTCAATTGCCATATGGCCCTGCACACCTGTACCCAGCCATGTCCCTTGGCAGGATGGGCTGAAGCTCTGTTGTCCCTTCCAAGGAGCACGTTTGGTGTCTGACTAGACCAGCAACCTCCTTATCAGCTATGCTCTGTCACTGATTGACATCCCAGCTGATGATACACCTACATTTTTTGTTCTGTACCTGTGCTGAGACCTCTTCACTCTAATAACCTGCCATCTGAACACACTTCACCTCCTGTGGTGCACTTATGACCTTGCATACTGCTCCTGCATATCTCTGTGCCTATGCAGGCCCCCAGACCCACTTGCACACTGCTACAGTGACAATGAGATGGAGATTAAAACCACTAATTGCACACAAACAAGTGATTATGGGGACAATTGCAAATCATACCCCACCCCTACATTAATTCTTCATTCCCTGCATGGAGTAACGCCCTTTTGTTTCCCTGGATAAGTTCCTAATGATGTTAGGGGGCATAAAAAGAACACGGTGGCACCACCCTGAGCTCATTAATGAGATTAGTTAATGAGTTTTCATTTAGATGAAAAGCAAGCAAGGCAGAGAACAAGGCCTGTTATTATTTTGCATTACAAAAGATGGTTTGGGGAATCAGAGAGGCGTGGAGACAGTAGGATGAGGGGGGGGCTGGGGACCTTATGTAGGGAGTGACAGCAGATGTCCTGGTGTCATTCTCTTATACTCCTGTTCTAGATTTGCTGACCATCATGTGCTTATTCACTTTTTCAGGTTGAAGTCAGATGGAGGGAAATTTCTACTTTATTTCTTTTGGGTAGAACTGTGATTTGACTTAACTTCCCCAAGAAGTTGCTAGGTGTTGGTGCGAAGATGGTCTGTACACCCAATGTGATGCTCATGGTTCTGACCATTTAAGGTTTTGACCTGCAGGAGTTACTGGAGAAGGTTTATCTTCATGGCTGGGCAGTGACTACTTTCTGCTTGCAGTCCTTTTGCTACCAAGGCCCTAGTGATAATCCCAATCCCAGTAACCTGACTAAAGTTATCACTAGAGAGCTACCCTATGTTCTGTTCCACCACTGTGTAACTATTTTCTGGTGCCATCGTCGCCTTTGAAGGTCTTCTCAGAGTCCCCTCTAGACTGTATTAACATTAGCCTGATGAAACATTATAGAGGAACCCAAATCCCTTCTGCTACTTCAACTGGGACATAAAGTTTATAGTCCTGTCCTGTCTTTAGAGGATACCAGGTATTGCTTTGAGTGCCCATATTCATCATGAATGGGGTGAATGGTGGTTTTGTTGGAACAGCAGGTCTAGGAAGGTGTGGAGGATCTCTGAGGGCCTCAACCAAATAGCTTCATCCATGTACTTACCTTTGGATGTGCTCTGGTGTATGTTAGGTCTCAGACACACAGGCTGAGTCCCACAAATCCCAGAGAGGTGCATAGGACTTTGCCCACGATGTCTTAGTGTAAGCCCCACTCATGGTATGAAGGAGGAGTCAGAATGAGTCAGGCTGAGCAAGACTCAGCAAGGCTCACTACAGCTCTTCCTAAGCAGAGTGTGGGTGTTGTGAGCCTCTGGGCAAGCTGAAAAAGATCATGGAGCTCAGTATAACTGAGCTCCCCTGTTCTTCAGTATGATGTAGTCATTGAGTATTCGATGGGGAAATGGGATATGGAAACATCTCAGCCTTTCCTGTGAAGCATAGCCCTGATTTGACCTGATGATTTCAAAAGTTCACATGTGAACCCAGAACCTTAAAGAGTGCAGCCTCTGGTGGAGTTTGGTGTGATGGCCCAGTGGGGAGGAGCAGAGATGAGAAATAGAAATGATTAGAAATGGCTGGCAAATTTCTGAATCATCACCCATTTCTGGTGATAGTGTTGCAACCAATGCTAGTTTAGTTAGTAGAGCAGCAGGCTGAAGAATATCTCAACATGATGAGCCGTTCTTCATAGTTGCTTTAGGGTATATAACAGCTTCTTAATTCTGCTTCCATGAAAGAGACAATAGCGATGTGTGAAGTCCCTATTTGGACTAAAAAAGGTGAGGAGAGACTGCTCCCTGTACTTTGCATGCCCATTGACCTGTTTTACCCTGACAAATTCCACTGATGCTTCATGTTCTCTATTGTCCACACATAAGCCCCCCAAAAACTCCATTATCCCTTCTAGTTTTGCTTCTTAGTCCTCCTCTCTGACTTTCCTCTCTCCCTCTTATTAGGAACTCCCTCCTCTACTCCTGAAGCTGTTTCCTCCTCTTTACAAGCACTACTATTGAGATACTTGCTTTGGCTGCTGGAGGAGACAGAAAGAGTGCCTGGATGGAAGGCTGTAGCCTACAGTAAATTGTGTGGTTCTTCCAAGGTCCAAGCTCAGAGAAAATCCCTGTACAGGGTTTTAGGCAAAAGATGATGTCTCATGGTCCCAGAACCTTCCAAGACCTGTGACTCAACAATGACAGTGATTTCCAAAACACAGAGGTGAGATAATGGACTGTTGCCTCACCATGAGTTTTGACTGAACCAGAGCCTCTCTCTGACTATTTCCCTAATGCATCTAATTTGCTTCTCCTAATCCAGCATTAAGGAGCATCTCCAGAGAGAGTCTCAATGCCAAATCTACAGAACGTGTCATATTTCCTGCTCTGAGTGAGAGTTTATCTCTGAAGTCCCTGTGTCCAGGGAAGTTGCACTTACCCACATCTTACTCACTCCAGAACCTCCATGACAGCATATCTGTCCAACCAAACCTGGCACATGGGGTTCAGGATCAGGAAAGAAGCTCTGACCCTTCAGGACAGTATCTCCTTTTACAAGTATTCCTTAAATGAAGAGGGCAGGTTCATCTGCTTTCCTATCCCTGCTGAAACACAACTTGACTTCCCAAAACACTCATGACTTCTTTCCCAATGGGCTTCACTCTCTCTGTGCCTGCCTCCTCATCAGCTATAGGGACTTGTACCCTCACACAGATCTGGGGTGGGTTTGTTAAATTACATTGTCCCTTCGCTTTGCAGCACTGAGAGTTTGGACAAGAAAGGAAAAGTCTGACTTTGCCAAACTATTTGCATTTGACAGATTTCTGAGCATCTTATGATACTTAGAATAAAGCAAAAGAAATAAATATGTTGTAGATGAAGAGTAAAACATTTGAGAGACCCACCAGAAGTCAAAACTCTTGGAAAATGCAAGAGAGAGACATGTTAAGCAGTACTTTACATGCACCTGCAAACCATGGATGTCATCAGAAAATGGAAGGCAGTCAGGAGGTGGCTTTATTTCTGTCAATTGCTGGTGTGAATCACTTGATACTTTTAATGGTTTTCAGTTAGCTCAGGCAGAAGAGGCTAACTACAAAACATTGAGAGAGAAATCTGAAGGGCACTTCACTGCAAAAATGAAACCTAGGAGGGAAAGTTGAAGCATCATCTCATTTTCCTGCCATGAGAAGGGACAAAGAAGAAAAGGAAAATGAGGAAAAAGACAGTGGTTTGCTCTAAAGATCACAGCTGATTTTGAGAGAATATCAATTAAACAATTAAAGAGTTACAATTACCCTAATGAAATAGTTTGAATCTTAGAATATTATTTTGATTTTTGCTTATATGGGTGATACAGAATTATAGTAGCTATGAGAACAGGATATGTTAAGGTCTTAGGAATAAGTAACTAGTATTGTGTTTGTCTCGATTACTGTGGAAATCGTTATGGACTCTGAATTAAAACAATGGGTACCAGAAGAAACTAGCCTGGGTTTGGGAGATCAGCCAAAGGATGAAATGAGCATGCGCAAGGATGGAGTTCAATCAGTGGACACAGTGAGGAATACTATTGATGACCACCAGAGAACCTCCGCCCAACATAACCATGCATGCTTTAGAGACATTTGCATATGATAATAGGAGATAACATGAATATGCTAATCACTACCCTCCCCTCTTTGATTTTAATATCAAGGATTACAATCATTAAGGTTAACCAATGATTAATTTAGAATAGGAACATGGATAAGGTGAGGTAATTGATAAAACAAGTCTTTGTAAAGGTCAAATTAAGAAGCAAGCATTCTGTGCATTTTTATGTAAAAGAACTTATGTAACCATGACTCTGCTGAAAAACTGCATAAATATGTTGTGCTTTGTATCTGTTGGTGAACAAATTTTTGGTGGAGCTATCCCCCGTGTTCCCGAGCACTGAAATAAAGAAGTTCCTGCTTATCTACTTTGTGTAGATGAGTTTTCTTCATGATTGTGACTGCTAACAAAAATACATTGTACAGGGATCTGGGACTAAAAAGACCCCTAGGAGGAGACTCCTCAAAGATCCAGAATCACCCCTGACAAAGCAGTCAGAATTCGCCGAGTAAAGAGATTTTCATGGTTCAAAATGGAGACATTAGTTGATTTAAGTGCCTCTGAGACCAGACAGCATGAAGCAGATCATCAGACTCGTGCTGAAAAGGTTCTAGAGTCAAACCCCTAGTTTTGTACAAGCAGTAGTAGCTGTGAAAACACGTAGTAGAGTGCCTAAGAAAGATTCATGAACGTATGGAAAGATGAATGTTGACCACCTCCAACCCATCTTTGCTTGTGAGGTTTGGCAAGCCCAGGACTCATCACTTTCTTGCAAGTAATAGGCTGCCTCAGCCATTGGTGCCAGTGGGATTATGTCATTTTAAACCTGCTGTTTTCTGCGACCAGCAACGTTGTTGGCAACACATTCATCCTGGAATTCACCCAGTTCCTGCAGGCTGTCACAACCCAGAAGTCACCCAGGCCACATGAAGACTTACAGTGGTCCAGTGACTGGAACTGGGCTATCACTAAAAAGGAAAACTTGTCCATCCATGAGGGCAAAGGAAATCCTGAAATCCCATAACCAGCCACATCTTATGTATCCTCCACCTTCCAGCTTGGCTGCAAATCTCATATACTGAGCTGTGGTAGCACTCAAGGTGGAGCTCAGCTGGCAGCTCTGACACCCTTTGCAGTGAGATTAGCATCAGTAGCTGCTCTAATTACAACCCCTCCATTCTGCCATGGGATGACAATAAAGTCCTGCTAGTAGTGCTGTCCCCTTTGACTCCAAGAGGCTATAGGAACCACATCATCGCTGTAATAAGTCTGAACTAAAGAGACAGGAGAACCATCCTTTGGGGATGACATTAATTTTAAATAAGCCTCTGTCTCCTTCCTTCTCATCTTACAGACATATTGGTGCTTACAAACTTGATTTATTTTCTTTTAGAGCTGTCTATTTCACAGGAACAGGGCTATGGGAAGGGGTATCCAGTTTACTGGGCTGTGTCTGTCTCTATTTGCAGGGCACAGAGAGGGTTGTAAAGGGTGTGTCAGATAACAGGGGTCAGCATGGATCTGGAGCTTAAAGGCATGAAGTGCAGTGCATTGATTTTTGTGTCTGTGCTTGTTAACAGCACCTATATGAGCATGATGATTTTGGCCTTTGCTCATGCCATCTCTCTGATGATATAATATTGCTTGCCGCGAAAAAGGAATGAAGATCCTCTGTGAGGTTAGTGGTATTGAAGAAATGAAGTACCAAGAAGGTTCAGCAGTGTTTCTGATGACCCTTGAAATCCCCACAAATCTCTGTGTTGATGTTGGTGGGAGCTGGGAAAAACCAAAAAGGATTTGTTTGTATTGATAGAAGAGATGAGAAGAGCACAAGATCCATGCCTTAGACCCAGAATCACCCATCTGCAGAATGGCAGGGGATAAACATCATTTGTGTCATGAGTTTCTTTCTCATCTGGAGACAGTTCCATCCCCTCATACAATAGAGACCTTCCACTAGCAGAGCTGTTTAATTCTTAAACAAAATCTCAGTTGGGAAAAGTTTGCCAGTTCCTGTTTCTTTTCCCGTGGTAGCTGCTGCAGCTCCCAAATTACATAAAAATCTTGAAGACACGTGCTTTTCACGTGTCAGAGCTGACTCACTCTGAAAAGCATGTGAAAAGCAGACTTGAAAATGGGATGGAAAGCTGTTGGGGCAAGGGCTTAGTGGGGCTAAATATCTGTCGGGATGAACAGCCTAGTACAAAGACCTGGAATTTATGGCTTGAGGGTGATGCTTGGTGACCAGATTACCTGGAGCAAGAAATGTTCCATCTCCCCCTAATTCCTGTGTCACTGTCTCTTGTGCCTGTATGGTGGCTCATGAAGAGTGTTTCATCTTCAGCAAAGGGAAGACAATTCTCTTGGCTCTGATGAGCCTTAGATAGAGTGGATCTGACCACAGATGGACAAGCTGGGATGATTTAAGGGGACATAGCACCAGCTGTTGGAAGCAGCTGCCTCTCAGGTGAGATGAAGCCATAAAGTTGGCTTCAGTCTGTGGCAATGAGAAAAAAGGGTCACCGCAGTCCCTGGAGAATCCTGGCTCACTTTTGATGGTGGTTAAAGCCATGCCATGCAGAAGTGCCTGTACGCAGTTAGTTATTGAGTCTCATCTGGGTACGTTTGTCTGAGCCACACTCGCTTCTTTAATGAACTCAACTTGGTCACTTATGAAGGTGCCCTACAACAGTGAAATATAAACTAAGATGAAATCCAGCATAGCCACATTAGGTTTTGAGATGTATAATTTGTTCTGCTACAATTGATGTCAAGTCTCCCTTTGGCCTGGAAGCTTGGACTGGAGATATCCTTCCCTTTCCTTTCATCACTACCGTGCCCCCTCTTCCAGCAATGTTAACACTATCCTCCACAAAGGTCTCAGCTTCTCTGATCTGGTTATTCCTCCACCCTGAAAGTCTCCTTCACCACCTCCCCCTGAGTGCAGAGGGTCTCTTAGAGACAGCCACAGGATTAAAGGCTTTCTCTAAGAAACTTCTTCCTAGTCAATGACTTTCCCCACTGCTACATTTTGCAGCTCCTCTGAGACATTTCCCCAGTTGGAAGATATGACTTCAGGCTGGGGTAGATGTGAGACAACACCAAACTGCAGAGATGTCAGAATAGCTCTTGAGACTTGATGTTGTCTGGACGTGAGGGAGGAACTGAAGCACAGAAAAAAATCCTTTGAGCATTACATGGATTATGGAGGTGAATTGTGATGTGAGAGTAACTGCATTCCTCCCTAAAGTGATTATTGACTTGTAGCACACACTTTCTTTGAGTCCTCATTTAGACATCTTTTATGGTTAAAGCCATTTGACTGTCACTGTGCCATGCAGACCCTTAGCAGAGGGAGATAACACTGTTACTAACAGTGTTTTTATGGGGTGCTTACACTGTAGTGAAACAGGCATCCTGCTATGGCCTTAGGCAAGCTGGGGAAATCAGGACCTGCCCCTTGAAACAGTGCAATTGCAGCAGGATGCTGAGTCTGAGTCCAGTCTGGATCCAGTCCTGAGCGAGGCACTGATTAGCACCTTCGGTGTTAGAACAAATCTTGGCCAAAAGATGTTGCTCTAGGTACTTGATAGGATAAACCCTAGAGATTTGTAAGATTCCAGTTTTGAGGTGAGATAGAGATGGCTCCAGCAGAGTCATATTTATTGGTTTGGCCACCGCTCAGAGAAACCAGCAGAGATCGAAAAGGCCTGACAGAGTCAGACAGACCTTTAAAACTCAGGGAGAACCTTAGCTTTTTCATCAGATGTGTTGGTACCCATTCAGCCTGACCAGCCAGTCCTGAAATTCACATCTTGGAAGTCAAAGCATCTTTTGGATCATGCATGAAGGGAAAGAAGAATAAGGACCAGGAGTGTGGTAAAAATGCTTAGAGAAATTTCCAGGGAAGTGATACAAACCCCGTCTTTATCCTATGCCTTGTAATTGGGCACTACTTCTAACGGAGGGCTGCTCTTCTCCCATGGAGAGTGTGCAAATGCCTAGTGATGGGGACAGTGGGGATGGTCTTGGTTCACAGGGGTGCACAGGGCACCTGAGATGCTCGTTCTGCTCCCCAGGGAGATGAGTGTCACACCGTGTTGCCGGGGATGATGTGAGGAGTGCTCATATCTACCTAACAGCTTGCTGATGGCAGTGGTGTAAGAGAGGAAACTGAAGCAAGGAGAAGAATCAACCACGTGTATCAATGCATGCTTGTTCTTGTCACTGACTTTCTTGTGAGTAGTTCAAGGCTTGCTCTTTTATTCTGAAGTTCTCTGTGGTTCAGGGATAATGTTTCATAAGAAGGAAAAAAAAAAAAAAGAAAAATTTATCCTAAAAATCTCTGTTGATTTGAATATCTCCATGATTCATGATCTGCCCTGCCCAGTTTCTAGAAGCCAGAAAATATTTATCCTACTGCAGCCTAATGGTGAAAACTCAGGATGCAAATTAAACAAGTCCATGTTATCGCTTTGAATCTTTACTTAGTCAATTTTAAGCCAGTCTTTTGATGTTGAGGAATCTGACCCTTAGTTCAGGTTTCTGGCCAGACTACGGAGGGTGGAGGAGTTGGCAGTGGGTCTGTTTGCTCAGTTGGCAGCAGACTGACCTGCCACACCGGGTCACCAGGAAGAGCAAAACACTGCCAGACTGCCTGACGTAGTTTGAGAAAATGCAGTTTTTCTGGAGAGCGCCAGTGGGATTTTAAGAGACAGAGGAAAAGGATAAAGACAGCAGGGAGAAGATGCTTCTGATGAAGGTACCTACATAACAATTCTGCTTTAATAACATTAATTGGTGTTTGACTTTAGTCAGACCAGAAAGATAAAGATAAATGAACAAGCTGTAGAAAGAATGATCCTCGCAGGAGCTGCCTGGTATGGAGAGACAGGGAAAGCATGAAGGTTAAAAGTCTAATGACAAGCATCCTTAATGATTGCTCTTCCTGTATTCCCTCTGGGTAACATTTCCTGACTCTAAATTGTCTTAAAACCACTCTAACACGGCTGAAATATTTCTAAATATAATTCAGCTCAACTAATGTTAAAGAGTATAATGGAATTTCAGGAAAGAAAATCAAGTGCAGCAAGTTTTTTAACCATTACGTGTCATTCAGAGCAAGCCAAATGGTGCATGAATTTGGGTAAACAAGGGAGACAAAACTGGCGTGTTAGCTGGAGTGGAAGTTCACCTGTCTGCAGCAGCGCATGATTTCCCTGCAGACTCTATCTCCATAGATAGTGTGAACCTCTACACTGTGACAGTAATAGAAACTCCACCCACACTCCCATGGCAAAAATCAAGGCAGTTTCCTGAAACAAAATTAAGAGTTATCAGAGATGGTGATTTCACAGCTGTGGGCAAATAGATCTCTCCTTTGGTAGTCACAGGTGTACGCTGGAGGCTTGTACTGCCTCCTTCACAGCAGCCTGAGCTCACCGGCTTCTCCAAAGTGACACGGAGTTCGGCTGCAGAAAATGGCTTAAAAGCACAATTAGCTTTCTGTAACAATAGCCTCTTTATTCTTCATTATGAAAAGGCCTGAAAGGGAATTTGTTTTCCAAGATAGATGTGAAATGAAGCTCTATGAGAACAAGTAACCTTGCAAACCAGACACAATAGCCGGTATCTACCCATCGCTTCCTCCCTTGCCCTCCTGAGGCAGTGCACAGCAGCTCATGAAAAGCATGGTTTTGTCTGCTCTCCTGCTTATAAATTACACTCATTAATAATATTTTCATTTTTTTGTGAAAGCAATAAAATAATAAATGTGCCTTCGCAGTTCCTGCTTTGCTCGGGGCCAAGCTCCCAGCCTCTCCTGGGCAGGAAGGTCAGTGCAGTGGGCTGGAATCATGCCCATTGTTTAGAGGCTCTTTTAGCTGCCACATTCAGATAATGTCATTCTCTCCCTTCACTGACCTTCCTTGGTCAAGCCCCAAAGCTGATCCATAACTCATTAAAGGGACTTACCCACATAGCACAGACTCAGGCTCCAAGTACAAAACCCACATGATGAACCTATTTGTGCATTTATATCACCTAGCATTTGAGAAGTTAATGAAGCTAATGGCCAGGCTCATACTTTGGCTCAATTTCCATGTAGCAGATGTGAGTGAGGACACCTGAGACAGCTTCTCCCATCCTTGAGGGACTCCAGACCCACACCTACTTATGAGCATTGCTGCTCAGGTCTGTTTGCACTTTCCTATCAACAAATGTGAGGATGATGCAGTTGTTTTTAGTATCAGGCAAATACTTTGCTTATTTCAGTCACCTTTGGAAATATGAACAAAGCCAGAATGAGAGGGGTACACACACAGGGTGCTGGGGAATGAGAATTGGAAGTGCTGTATGGGTTTTAGAACTGGAAAATAAAATTCACTGCAAAGATATGAAGAAACAACAAAAAATAAAAACTAATCAATTCCCAAAGAGTGTCAATCAGGAATAACTGATCCGACAGCAGGAAAGTAGAGAAACCTTAGGCACAAAACGTAGTGGGAAAGTCTCTAGTCACTAAAGTTGGGTGTGAGGTGCTATTTGAAGAGTAACCAAAGACTTTGAGCTCATCAGGGAAAGTTATCTTAGCAATTAAGCTAGGCAAAGCCCAGGGAAAAGATTTGTTTTCCCAAGCTTTCTCAGAAAGTCAATAGCAGAACTGAGATGTAAACAGTGCATCCTGCTGCCAGCAGTGTGCAAGACACACTTACCTGGGGAGCCGGAGGGAGTGGTGGCAGGTGACTCAATTCTTTGGACCTTCCAAGTAACCCGTTTAGTGGAATTCAAAGGGAAGGACATGACTTCTTCCCCCTGGTAAAAATGATGTGTTACCACATCCCAAATAGAACTGTGGAAAGGTTTTCAGGGAGCCTGTTTCACTTTCAAGACAGGAAAGGGTCACATCTTTTGACTGTGGTATAATAGGACCTGATGGCAGCTGACTCCTTGTTGTCCAAAGGACTTTTAGAGATCTGACCTGAGTCTGAAGGTCAGTAAAAAATTAAAAGTTGCTCAAATCCAGGGCTCATCCCTCCACATGTGCAGATAGGTGTAGGTGGGTGTCCAAGCCTGTCTGGGGTCACAACTGGAGCTCTGTAGCTGAGCAAAGCCCAGGCCTGGTGTAGCAAGGCTAGAGGCACCCAGATGCACATGGGCAGGAGAACAGGGCAGAGCTAGTGTACACCAAAGGTATTCCTATACCAGCCAACTAAACTGGGCCAAGTGCTGTTTACAATCATCCACAGTCTTTTCTAGCATGCTTGTTGGCATTGGTTTTGACAAAGATCAACTAAGCACTGTCACAGCCAGTGTCCAAACATGGTTCGAGGGATAACAGACCAAGGGCATCCCGACAGTCACGATGGGCAAGGCTGCCTGGTTCTGGTACAGGGAAAAAAGTTTAGTTGTATGGAAGAGAGCTGTTCCCCCTGGACCAGGAGATGATCTTTGGACTGCTTTATTTAGTAGCACAGACATAACTTGATAAAGTCTGTGCACTAGCCATGTCAGTAATCAAGTCACACTGCCTGTGTGACTGCTCAGCTCAGATGACTGTGATATTACAGGGAATGTATTCCTATACTTAGGAGGAGTTAATAAATCCTTAAGAAGCCCATGGGTGCTCAGATCCATCTTCTATAGACACAGAAATAGATCTCCATTCCCTTCTGCAGGTAACTACTGGCCTGCTCAGACTCCTTGTCCATGAATGTGCATATGTGATTTGTATGTAGGAAAGGCTGTCAGTTTTTGCAGTGACTGTGCATGTAAAACCAGGAAGGAAGCACCAACTGTGGCTGTCCCCAAGCTGGTTTCCTTTTTCTCCAGAGGTAGCTGCTCTCTCCAGGCTCAGGAACAGCCTCAGGACAGGAGGTGATGAATGCAAGAGGGTAGGACTGAGCTGGTAATCCCAACCAATAGGTAAAAACATCTGCAGGAACTTGATCTCAGAGGACAGGGGGGAGGAGAGACAGGACAGAGAAAGAAAGGGATGAACATAGGAAAGAGCAAGACTCATTCAGCAGAGGTTGTAGCAAGATTCAGGCAGGATGTCCACATATAGCTGTATCTAGGACCCCAGTTAGTGAAAATTTGCAGTCTATTCCCTGAATCTTCCTTCGACCTAAGCTAGACTAAGTGGAAATAAATAAAGGTGTGTGGATTTATCCAGACTACATGCTGAGACATTGCCATATACAAAAAAATTATAACTCCTACTCTTTGTAAAGATCATGGTGGATCTTACAAATCACAGAATCATTGAATGGTTTGGGCTGAAAACAGCCTTAAAGGTCATTGAGTTCCAACCCCCCTGCCATGGGCAGGGACCCCTTCCCCCAGCCCAGGGTGCTCCCAGCCCCGTCCAACCTGGCCTTGAACCCTTCCAGGGAGGGGGCAGCCACAGCTGCTCTGGGCACCCTGGGCCAGCGCCTCACCCCCCGCACAGGAAAGAATTTCTTTCTCATATAAAATCTAAATCTCCCCTCTCTCAGTTTAAAACTGTTACCCCTCATCCTACCCCCACCCCCTGATCCAGAGTCCCTCCCCACCTTTCCTGCCCCCCCTTTAAGCCCTGTGAGGCCGCTCGAAGGGCTCCCCGGAGCCTTCTCTTCTCCAGGCTGAACCCCCCCAACTCTCTCAGCCCGGCCTCCCAGGGGAGCTGCTCCAGCCCCCCCAGCATCTCCGTGGCCTCCTCTGGCCCCGCTCGAGCAGCTCCGTGTTCTTCTGCTGTTGGGGGCCCCCGAGCTGGCCCCAGCACTGCAGGGGGGTCTCCCCAGAGCGGAGCAGAGGGGGAGAATCCCCTCCCTGGCCCTGCTGCCCACCCTGCTCTGGCTGCAGCCCAGGACACGGTTGGCTTTCTGAGCTATGAGAGCACATTGATGAGTCATGGTGGGCTTCCCATCAACCAAAACACCCAAGCCCTTCTCTGCAAGGCTGCTCTCCATCCACTCTTCACCCAGCCTGGGTTTGTGCTTGGGATTGTCCCAGCCCATGTGCAGGACCTTGAACTTGTCCTTGTTGAACTCCATGAGGTTTGCACAGCCCTACCTCTCCAGCCTGTCCAGGTCCCTCTGGATGCCATCCCTGATCTTCATCATGTCACAGCACCACACAGCTCGGTGACATCAGTGAACTTGCTGAGGGTGCACTCAATCCTGCTGTCCATGTCATCAACACTGAAACCTGAGGAACACCACTCACCACTGCTATCCACATGGACATTGAGCTGTTGACCGCAACTCTTTGAGTACAACCATCCAGCCAATTCCTTATCGTCTGAGTGGTCCATCTGTCAAATGCAAGTGTCTTCAATTTAAAGACAGGGATGTCATGCAACATTCCTGTAGTGACTACTGCAAAACAAGAGCCTTCACTACAGACAGCCCTGCAGGACCCCCACCCTTGCAGGGTGTGCATGGGGAGGCTGTCTTGGTTTCTAGGCTGGAGACTGCTTATCTGAAGAAAGGAGGTCCCACCAACAGCATTGCGATCTGCATTAAGGCAGGGGAAATTGCTGTCATATTCAAGCTGTCTTGAAGATAAACTGAGCGGGCTTATTATAAAACTTCTGGGTGACAGAAGTATTGCAGAAATTGTCTCTCTTCTCTGAAGAACAGGCACACTTAACTTCTTGTGGCAGCTCTTCTCTCCAGGACCTTAAGGCTGCCACAGGTCTTTCAAGTGCTCCAGCAAGAGCTTTATCCTGGCTGGGTGGAAGATGTTCAGTTGTCAGTTTGTGATCATCTCACTTTCTGCATTCCTCTTTGCTGCTCCAAAGTGGGTTGAAGTGCTTGCTGGGCTGATCTTCCCCTGCTTCACCATTTCTGCTTGCCGTCTCCAAATTGAGTGCTCACCTAACCTTGGGATCAATACCTCCAGGCTGTTTTCTCTGTTGTCCCACTATCTCTCAAGTGCCATCCCATTGAAAATGCCCACAAAAACTTTTTCTACTGTCAGATAACAAGTGTGAGCCAGAAAGGATCCGCCTGACGACAGGGCGAAGAGAAACGAGCCTGAAGTTTGCAAGCAAAATCATTTGAGACAAACACAAGTTGTCCTAGCTGCTCCCACTACCACTCTGCAAAGCGTGGTGGTGATGTTTCTCATAAGGTCACCTAGCCTGCAGTTTAACAGGCACAATGAACAGACTCGCTGGGCTCCCTCCTGCTATAACAACATATGGTTGTGGGAGGGTGATTGACTGGTACAATGTGATTTTCAATAAAATGTCTTCAAGCCAGAAAAGTTCCAGGTGACTAGAAGTAAGCAATCATTGTGCCAATCTTTCAGCAAAAAAGGGTCACGCATTGAGCACGGCAACTTGAGGAAATAAGGCAGCTTTTTATAGCGAGTAATATCTCTTCTGACAGTGCTAGTGAACTGCTTCAAACCACACTTGGCTGGGAATGTGCTAAGATGAATAGCTTTGTCTTTCAGTAAGTATTACCAGGAGCACTAGGAAGAATGAGAAATGGTCTGTAAAGTAAGCAATAGCTAAAATTCCTCTTCTCTTCTGACCTTATTGTAACTAAATCCTTGCAGTGTGGGGAGGGAGAAAAAAAAAAAAAAGTGTAAAGAGGTGCCCCTGAGGAGGAAGAAAAATCCACCCTAAAGGGAAACTTGGAAGCTTTTATTGAGGAGTGTTAAGAATTAGGTGTGATGAGCTGGAGTATCACAGCCCACTCTGGCACCAGCCTCATCATTCATGCCTGTTTACCTTAGTGCTACAGTGGTGGATTGAGACCTTGGCTGGTTCTGGGTGCATGGTGTGAGAGGTGGGGTTTGTGCCTGTGTGAAGAGATAAGCTGGAGAGAATTGTCTAAATAAATAAGGCAGATACAAGGGGACTTTTATCCCTTTTTTTTTTTTTTTTTTTTTTTTTTTTTTTTCCCAGCCTGACCAAGGTTACTGAGAAATTGGGGCCAGGCAGGGAAGTGACCACAGATCACGTTCACCTTCACAGTTTGACCTGTTGCTGGTCATTGCATCTTATGAGGATTTGGGACTGGGAGATGGGAAGGTTTTCCTGGTGGGGGCCTGATCCTTCATAGCCTGGAGCTCCTACTAATGGACCATGTCTTCAGGCTTTCAACGGAGTTGTGAGATTCTTCACAGTTCTGGGAGACTGGAGGGAAAGGCATGTGAAAATGTTTCTTTAAATTTTGATGGTTTATTTTTGAGAAAGCTGCACTGTGGCTCATGCCCTCCCAGGTATGATCTTGTAAGGGCTGAAAAGCATGAGAAGACCTATTTTTATCCTCCCAAGCGTTGAGCTCCCAGACTGGCACCCCTCATCAATTTAGGATTGGGAGCTGGGTTCCTCTGTGGCAGCAAATCACCTCGGTATGTTCCAAACCTACCTGCTGTTCTAACTCAGCCCTAATACATGCAGAATAATTAACATCCCTGTGAGTCACCACCTGTAACCAGCCCTCCTCTTTGGAGACCCATCAACCAGTACTCTTCCATAAAACCTTCCTTATGCACATGGGTATGTCAAGAGACCTCTTCTTTGCATTAAAGTGTTTGTATACCAAGTATTTTTTGAGATTTCTTCAAGAGAAAGCCCTCTTAGCACACCTAGACATGCATTACTAATGCACAGTGTTTACTAATTATTATCTTAATGTAAACTGGCTGACTCACCATGCTATGGCTCAGTCAGCTAACAAGGAAAAAAAATTTGGTAATGTTATTTTTCTGGATTAAGCAATGGGAAAAAAAGTGAGAGAAAGGAATTAGAGACACCCCCCAGACAACAGTTGTGTGCCTTGTACTGTGGCTGTCTGAGCATATGGTCTTTTATGGGACTCCAGGCCCCGGCAACACAGAAAACAAATCTTTCCACTTTGTCTAGGCTGAGAGCAAGTCTGCTCATCACTGACCCTGTCACCAAAGCATCTGGCAGAAATTATGAACTCTCTATCTTCTTGTGTTAAACCTGAGGTTATTGGCTGTTTTGGCTTTGTTACTATTTGTTTTCCCCTGGGGGGAAGAAAGGAACAAAGATATATCTAAAAGAAGTGATAACCAGATGCTTGGCATTTCCATTTCAGCTCAGGTTTTTCTCAGCTGGAGCTTCCCCACTGATTTAATTAGAGAAATAGTCCTTTCTACCCCCATCTCCAAAACCAACTCCATGTTTTTGTGGGTCTGCTTGCTTCCTTTTCTGCAAGTGCATCCCAGATGTGCCCTTGCCCTGCACACAGAGGCAGAGGATCTGTGCTGGAGTGAGGAAGGAAAAATGCCAATGTTATTCAATTGTCTTAGATACTGAGATCTTGTCAAGGGGCACCTTTGTGGGTCTGAGTTAGGGGCTGAAGGACTCAGAGGAACAGGAATCACTCACTATTTCTGTTTTACCAAATCCCATTCAAGAATGGAGCAGTAAACTCTAAAAAGGTGGGTGAAACCTCATTTGAGGTAGCCAAGAAGTAGGGGATGATTGTGAATCATCACTGATCCTTGCTCCTTAGTTGGGATCCCTGTATGGTTCACCATAAACCAGTAGATCAAACCTGATCAAGCAGATCACTTTTCCCCAATGTCTTTTTGTCAGGACAGCGAGCATAGAACATGCTCTTCCTCTCTCAGCCCAGTGCTTGGATGATGATGGTAAAAGTGGCTGTCTGAAATCTAGAAATCGGGGCATGTTGCAGCTGTCAGGGGGACGTGCAGAGCTGCAGTCATGGTTATCTGCACAGAAAGGCTCAACCAGCGTTCACATCTGTGCGCTTCCTTCGAGAAGACACCTCCCACAGATGTGTGAGAAAATGTCTTCAAGTCACTTCATGATTTTGGCCAGGGTTTATCTCAAAGTAAAGGTTTTGGCAAAGGTTCAAATGGTTTCCTTTTTGTCCTTGATTATCGGAATCACATACCACCAAAATTTGCTCCAAGCTCCCAGTATTATAAATGATTTCTACTCCATATTAACAGTCTTGGTGAACATTTGAAGAGTTAATAGTATCTTTTTTTTTTTTGGTATAATTGATGTTTACTCCTTTTTTAGTTTGAGATATAAAAGTGCCTAGAAGGCATAGGGGTCTTTAAGATCTCCTTTATACCCTTAATTCCTGAAGATCATTACAATCAAGGAAACTTTAAATCCCTAGATAAGTCTCAACAAAGGGATGATAAATAGATAAGAAGCAGCAGCAGTGTATTGCAATAATATTCATCCAGAGATCTACCATGGTACTTATACTGAAGAGAAGAGCTTGCAAAACACAAGTGAGGTAGGAGGAGGGGTGGACATTTGGCTAATACAGAAACGTGAACAGTACCATGCAAATGATTCATACTTTCTTCATCAAAAACAAGTAGTCCCATGACACCAGAGCTAATGGAATTTGGTTCAGCAGAACTGTATGATTTAATTTGGGATGAACCAAACACCTTTTATCAGTCTCTCCTCTCCCTGCTTGCTCCTTCTTAAAACTTGTCTTTAAGATGCTTTGCACCTCAGTGATATTTGGTTAAAATCAGTCAGTGGGTTTCACAGCTATTTGAAAGGAAGATGGCAGAGACAACTGAGCTCTTCTTCCTCAAGAAATCAGAGAATCAAGGCTGAATCTTTTTCACCCTCTTCCCCCTTTTTTCCTGCTGTAACACTGACCTCCTAAGTTCAAAACACACCATGTTTTTGTTTTGGTTTTGGTTTTGGTTTGTTTTTTCCCAAATACAGTAATGGAGCCCTTGGGCCTGACTCCATATTCCTGCTCTTGTACCATTCTTGCCCACTATCCCGTACCCAGGAGCAGTGGTTTCCTCCCAGGAAGGATGAAAACAGACAACACCTTTAAACCTGGGTATCACACATTAAGACACCAGGCATTTCCTTGTTTCCTCTGGAGCTCTATCATTGTCCTGTATGGGTGATTAGGACCAGGTCTGGAGGACTGTGTGCTATCTATATGGTTTGATGTTCAGAGGTGTTGCAGAGCGGAGAAGAATATTTTTTTTTATTCAGCCTCCTGGAGGTCTCCAAACCAGAAGTGTTTGAAGAAGTAGGTGGGTCTCTTGGTTATATCTTGCTTGGCCTCATGAGGCTGGTCTTTAGGAAGAAAGGCCGAGTCTCCTGGGGGTCATACAGCTCTGGTTAAAGAGACACACCAGCATATTTGTCTGATATAATCTGGGATTTCAGGCTCAAGAAAGTTGTTGCTGACCTACTGTTTTGTCTAATAAAATACCGGAGTCAGAAGGCAGCTAATCACAAAATAAATCAGTAAAGAAACACAACAAGTGTCTGGTTAACTGTGATTCCCTGTTTTTTTTCCTGTCTTATAATGCAAAATCTGGTTCTCCCAGGAGCAGAGAATGACTTGCCTCAGCAAAGTTAGCAAGATACTGTATACATAAAATCCAAATCAGCTTTGTGCGTGTGTCTGTCTATTTCATTAACACCTTCCTTTTCCAGTGTTTTTGGTGAAGTAAAAATGACCTTTCAAATCAAACACTTCTGAAGCCTATTACAGAAATCCTTCATATTTCAAAATTATTTCAGTTTCATAATAAAGACTTTTTTCCTTCCTCAATCTTTGCTTCCTGCTTAGCAGAACAAATAATGTTCTCTTGACTTTCCACATCCTTTTTAAAATTTTTATTGTATTAGGTTTTTCTTTCCTATGTTTTCCCTAAACTGTTTCCCATGTGGTAAATAGTTAAATAAGCAAACAAACAAATAAGTGAAATTCTAAATCTGATAATCTAGAACTTTTCCAAAGATGGAGATGTTTAAAAAATGTAGAAGGCATTGCAAGAGATTAAATGAGAGTACATGACAAAAAAAAGCAAACAAAAGAGATTCTTAAAGTATTTGAAGTATTTTTAAAAATAAAATATTTCCCACTATCAACTCTGAAAACAATGGAAACATTTCTGAACTCTTCTTCTGATAATTACAGTCCCATCTTCAATGTGGGGCACTGAATAAATATTCTGGGCCTTCCTGCCAGTATCTGGTCTATAATGGGAAACATGATACTCAAACAAGTGGTCCAAATTCACCAATTCGGTCCAAATTCTGGAGGAGCTGTGATATTTCGCCATGCAATGTTTTACAACTTTGAGAGAAGAAAGGGAAAAGAATATTTCAGCTGAGAAGGGAAAGCTTGTGGCCCAGATACTGCAAAGATTGATTGTGAGTGTGGGGGATGCTTGCTTTCACCTGGATAAGACCTTCATTCTTATATTTCCCAATCTTCCTGTGAATGTGTCTGCAGAGGTGGTAAGCAATGTCCATGAAAAGCTAAGAAAACAAAGTAAAAAAAAAGGAGACCACTGGCATCAACGGACAGGTATACTGTTGCCACATTGTAATTTACAATTTACAGAATTTTGTTAATTTGGCATGACTCTAGAAATGTTGTAAGCTAGAAGGAGAGAAAATAGCTGAATCCAAAATGAAATAATTATATGTAGTAGACAGAAAATTAGTATGTCAGTTGTTAGAAGAGGGTATCAGAAGCATGAAATATAGATCACTAGTGCTCTGTAGCTGTGAGCAGGTTGTCCCGTCAGTGTATGTCAGACCGTTTGAGTATACACTTGAAATCTTTTATTTCCAAAAGGCAACAAATGTTTCAGATCTTTTAGTTGCGCATTCAGTCTCAAGATGCAAAGCTTTGCTTCCTTCAGTGATGAAGCTGTTTGTGTCAAGGAGCAAGGCGGGTCAGAGAGCAAGTTGGGATCAGAGGTACGGACTGTACAGCATCTACAGTAGCAGTTGACCACTACAGAGAGAGGCATGCGGTTGGATTGGAGTGCAGGTGTGCATGGAAAGCCCAGGACATAACATTCAACCTTTGATCTTCCTATTTTCTGAATGGAAGAATAGCTCAGTCCCCCTGGCTTTAGACCTCCACCCTTCAGACAGTATGAGAAGCAGGCATAAGTTTAAGACCAAGGCACGTTACCACCATCAATCACATTTCCAGGTAATTGAGTTGTTTTAATGCTACCTGGGAAATTGCATAAAATTTAGCCATCTGAATTTGTAGGATCATTGACTTTTTGCACTGAGCTAAGAGATGCCATTCTGGTGAGTGATGGACTGGAAACCAAACATGGACGGATGAGCTTTACAAGTCTTGTCTGAGGGCACTAGCCTTAATGCTTCTATTGGAGGCAAGAGTCATCTTCACAGCAGCTGACCTTAAAAATGGGTGCCTTGCTGAGGATCTTGCAAATTTAGCTAATCACTGGCAATAACATAAATGTCATGGCATGGACTGATGGTTTTCAACAGTGATGATAGGAAGTATCTGTAAGTGACACTTTTCCCAGTGAAATGAGGATGCTGCATGTTCTGTCTGGTTGCCTACGTCCCAGGAACTTATCACAGGGTCTAGTTTCTGAACAGCTCTTACATAAGGATTCATTGCTCTATACTCAAATGCATATTTAGGTCAGTCTTCTGCTAATGAGTCAGAAAAATTTTTTTATTTCCCAGGTGTTAATTTCTTTAATGGAAAAGATAAAACCAGCAAACAACACTAAATGAAGAGATAAAATACATTCCTTCAGGCTAATTTGGAGGGATTTGGTCACTGGATTTGATGAAGCCAAAATATTTCACCCAAGAATTTAAGGGAATAGAATAAACTTCCCAGACACTGCACCTTTTCTCCTGATGTGACTCCTCATTCAGAATGAAGAAATTTTAACCTTTGTGGGCCATGGGCTGCGGGCTTTTCTGCTGTGCCAGTTAAAGGGCTGCCTCTACCAATGCCTTTTATTCCTACAGATTCCTAAGCATCCTAGTTGTTGTTTTATTTTCTAGAGGGTCTCTGAAACTAAAGATATTTTCCAGTCACTACCAGGGAGAGATGCTCTCAAGCCACAAACTTAAAAGCGAGAGGGAAGGACTCCATAACCCAAACACACAAGCCATTGATTTCTGCAAGAGTTATCACAGAAGAAACCCAGCACTTAACAAACAGATCAGAAACTAATGAGGGACAAAAGAAAAAATCAATTACACTGCAAGTCAAAACATGTTACTTTCGTTTTCCAAAGAACTGAAAATAAGATTAACTTTCCAGCAGAACTTTCTCTGAGTTAAAGGATAGCTTTTGACCCAAATGTCTATTGACGTCTTCCTTTTTGTTGGCAAAACAGAGGCCATCACTTTAGGGAGCCTGTGCTGTTGAAATGAATATAACAAATTACCATTAAATCAAATGAAGTCTCTCAATGGCTTTGGACAGCAAACTGCTGGGTCTTGATCTTAAACCTCAATAACATTTCCAAAATGAGTTTTCATTGTGGAGTTCTGTCAGCGGGGCTGCAGCTGTAGAGCACTGTGGAATGACTTAATCACCAAGAAGAGATTCAAAGAGCCACCAGGAGCAGGGCAGCATGAGGATATTTGTCTCCTGGGTTGGTACAGGCGGCCTCGCAGTGAGCACCTATTAGCGATGCAGCAAGACTTTGCATGGTAATTACTTTTAGCCCTGCTGCAATGCTATAAAGCAATGCTAAGTATTTGTATTTGGCAGCACTACTTTGTCAGAAGTCTTGCACATCAGATAAAAAATTAAGGGTTTCTCTTTCTGTTTTTTTTTTTTTTTTGCAAAGGGAGGTGAAATGATCTTCTTTTGTATTTGGTGGTCAAAACTGAGAAGTGGATATCCTGGCCTGAAATCATGGGAGATATCTCAGATGTTGCATGTATGAGGTGTTCTGGCAAGTTCCCATGTGTCACACAGGTGTGTATGACCCTACTGGACCAAATGTGTGTGAGAAGAGTCCTGGCTGAGATGGTAGTATCTGCTCTTCGGCCACATCGCAAAAGAGGAGTGGACCTCTAAGACTGAGTTAAATTGGTCAGGCAAAACATGTTTATGGATGACCCCACCTGCAGTGCTGGGGCCAGCTCGGGGACCCCCAACAGCAGAAGGACCCGGAGCTGCTCGAGCGGGGCCAGAGGAGGCCACGGAGATGCTGGGGGGGCTGGAGCAGCTCCCCTGGGGGGCCGGGCTGAGAGAGTTGGGGGGGTTCAGCCTGGAGAAGAGAAGGCTCCGGGGAGCCCTTCGAGCGGCCTCCCAGGGCTTAAAGGGGGAACAGGAAATGTGGGGAGGGACTCTGGATCAGGGGGTATAGGGATAAGACTACGGGTAATGGTTTTAAACTGAAAGAGGAGAGATTTAGATTTGATATTAGAAAGAAATCCTTTATTATGACAGTGGTGAGGCACTGGCACAGGGTGCCCAGAGAAGCTGTGGCTGCCGCCTCCCTGGCAGTGTTCAAGACCATCTTTAATGTCCCTTCCAAACCAAATCATTCTATGATTCTATGAAGAAGAAGGAAATATCACCTACCACTGATGGAGAGCTGAGGTCCAGTTTTATAATCCCTTCATGAAACCTGAGGTTGGATTCTCAGAACAGTTCAATCTGCACCCCACTTTGAACCAAGTCTTCTCAGTCATAAATATGGAATTATTTCTAAAATTTTCCTTGAGGTGATGTCCTGGTTCGGGCTGGAATAGAGTTCATGTTCGTTTTGGCAGCGGGAGGAGCTGCAGCCCCCTGAGACCCCAGGGGCTCCCCAGGCCCCAGTGCCCTCACCTGTGTGCGGGGGCGGGGGGAGCACAGCTGGAGGGCTGGGCCCCGATTGGCCGATAGTCCATGTCACGTGACATTGTGCTCACTATATAAAGGCAGGAGTGAGGTGGGAGGGGCTCTCAGTTCTGGGAGTGTGGCTGTGGGGCCTTTGAGTTTGGGATCCCCAGCTGGGAGCAGGCGGGTGTCGGTCGGCAGGAGGTGAGCAGCTGTATTGTACGTTAACTGTTGATACTGCTGTCTGCGTATTGTTCTGTTACTGTTGTTAATTGTTTTTCTCCACCCACTAGTCTCCTTTTGCCCCTCGGATTCCCTCCCCATTCCCAAGTGGGGGAAGGGTGGGTGAGCGGCTGTGTGGCGTTTAGCTGCTGAGTAGGCTCAAACGACGACAGGTTATTTGCTCAAGGACAATGATGTTTATACAGCATCAGAACTTGTGAATCCTTTCACTTCTGTAGCTTTATCTATAAATCATATAAGGATGCCATGATCTGTCCCATTGTCATCAGTAAGTAGTGTCAGAACTACATGCAGGGTTCTGGGTTGCTAATTTAATGTCATTAAATCCTTCAGCCTATTGCGAATCTCTAAATTACAAGCCTCCCTGAGCATCTGGTCATTTTCCAGGTACACTGGTCAGGCCAGGTCTGGGCTGGAGATGGCATTTCTGTAATTAACAGCTTGCTAAGGCATTGGATTCACCTGGGGAAAACCAGCTGCTCTTTCTACACCAAACACTAAACCCAACCCTAAAGACAGACACAGTGTTAAAGCTCCATTGCCCACATGGAACAATGGCCAATTTTTGCCCTCTGAATGAACAAAGGCTGATGGAGTTATAGGAGATGTATGAGACTGGCATGAGCATCAGCTGATGGATCTGAACCTCTAGCCCACAGCAGGCATCTGGGGTTGACCCTTGTTGATCTGCAGTGCTATGATGGTCTAGCTGATGTATCCCTATCTTTATATCCACTTACTAAATTATTCTAGAAAAGATTCATCTCCTAGTCTCGATAATGAAAAAATTCATGGCCTAGCTCTGAGAACTTGGATGAGATGTTTTAAAATTTTACGTTTCTTGATAAACTTTAAAAAACCTGTCAAATCCTGTCCTGTGCTCTTGTTTCAGTTTCCCACTCCACAATAAACACAGGATGAAACAACAGGAAAGGGCAGCCCTGGAGTGGTTTAGAAACCTTTAACCAAGAGGAAAGCTTAATGGAGTAGAGTTAATGCAGTTGAATTTACTCTTAATAGAAAAGAAGAAAGTTTGAGATGACTTGGCAGAAATCTTCAGCCTTAGGAAGGAAAAGGATGATAGTGGATAGTTTTCACTCCAATGTCATGGTTAATAAATTCAGAACATCATTTAAAACTGAGATTATTTGAGAGATGTGCCACATCAGGAAGAGGGAAGAAGATATAAGCAGTGAGTTACTAATCAACTCAAGATCTTGTACATACTAAGCATAACAGTCCTCTATATTTTCTAGTTTGTCTGTTACCCAGCAAAATCCACAAATGCTGATCTTGATTCTTCACAAAGTTACATTAATATATTTTTGAAGAAAGGTAGCTCTGTGAGTTATTCCAGAGGATGCTTTTATGCAGGTAGGTGAGTGCCTGGTACTCAAGGTGGAACAAGAGACTATATCTTAATATTTTTTGGGAAACACGATGGTTTTACATTTTCCTGTGGCTTAGCATTTTCTCTTTGTCAAATAGCGGGAATGTGGTATGCCTCAACACACACACAGCATCAGTTTCTGGTTCATGAATATTTGCAGAAAACTTGGATGGGATGGGCTGAATAAGCACAAAACATTTTCTAAACCTAGCTAATGAATTTGTAACTTCTGGCATCTTTTTTAATGTAACCCCCACTCAATCAATTTGCAGTTAACTCTAGCCCTGACACTTATGGCTGTTTGAGCAAGCAATACATCTGTATGCTAGAAACCAGTCTGTTTGATAGGATCTGTGTGAAAAATTGCTACTTGTTGAAAGATATTATGGGAGAATGTCTGCACCTCTTAATGAGTTGGAATGGAGTTTATTGTGCTGAAGGAAAATTGTGTTCTGTCTCAGGGACCTCATTACCTGAACGTATACACTTGTGATCTCTCTTGCAGTTTGGTGGGGAAGTCTCCCAGTGAAGTGCATTAGCAGTTTCTTCAGTACTTAATGTGAGCCCTGTAGGTCTGAAGTAGGGTCTGGTGGCACCACTGTGCTTTAAGACACACTAGTCACTAGGTAATCTCAAGAGATGGTTACTAAGCTTTATAAGTTAAAGTAGCTCTTAATTAAGAGAACTTCAAGAAATTTAAGGGTTCTTAACTGCTCTTACCACTCAAGCCATGATTAAAATCCTGCATCTAGGACTCAATAACCCTGTGCAATGATGTGGGTTGGTGTAAACTGGCTGGGGAGCAGTTTTACAGAAAAGGAGCTGAGGGTTTTGGCAGACAGCAGGTTGCACATGAGTCAGCAGTGCATTCTTGTGGCAAATTGCATACAGGGTAGTATTAGCCAGTAGGTCAAGGGAAGTGATTCTCCTCTGCCCAGCACTTGTGACACCACTTCTGAGGTACTATGTTCAGTTCTGGGCTTCCCAGGACAAGACAGACATGAGCATACTGGAGCGAGTCCTGCGAAGGGTCACCAAGATGTTCAAGATCTTGGAGCACATGACATAGGAGGAGAGGCTGAGAGCTCGGCCTACAGAAGAGAAGGCTTCAGGGCGTCTTACTGCCATCTGCGAATATCTAGTGGGAGTATTCGAGAAGGTAGAGTCTGTCTTCTCACAGGTGCACAGCGGAAGGATTAGAGGCAATGCACACATGTTGGAACATGAGAAGTTCTTATCAGATATAATGACAAAACAAAATCACCATGTGACTGTTCAAAAACTGGCCAGAGAGGTTGTGGGCTTCCATCCTTGGAGATATTTAAAACTTGGGTAGAGAAGCTCTGAACAACCTCATCTTTTTGGCTCTGCTTGAGCATGGGCTCTTTTCCAACCTGTTATTATATTCTATTATTCTATAAAACAGACTGTCCTTTCATAAGGATAGATTTTTCATTTTATCAGCCGATGGAGCTCTCTGATGAGGTTATCCTAACCTGTGTCAATGAAATTGAATGGACTTGGTTTATACAGTCTAACTAGTAGATCTTTGCTAATAAAGTCTATTTTTGACTGCAACAAGTCAAGAAATGAGAAAATGGATTATTTCTTGAGAGATGGTAACCTCCAGTAGAGTGTGAATACAGAAAAGCTGGGGGAAGTGATCTCTGGATCTAGAAGATGACTATTCTCAATGGACTCAGATATTTAATTTTTTCTCACTCTTTTAAATCAGGCCAGATATTGCCTGGGGCTCTTTTTGAGTCATAGCATACAAATTGCTTTGGGGACAAGGATGCCATATAATTTCTGCCATAGAAAACATATAGAATGGTAATAAAGGCAGTGACTGAAGGCAGGGGGATTTTGAGTATATGGCTCCCAGGCTTGAAGCAAGGTCTCAAAGCTGTCATCAGCCTGCCATTGCAGAAGAGGCAGACAGACATTTAGCTATCATATTTTAAACTGTGTTGCTCCATGAATGATATGAGCACAAGATGGGCCGTAGAGGGTCAGATAAAGCTTTCTGACTCCAAAAGTGGCTGACAGCAGATGCCTGGGGAACAGTGTAAGCACGTGGCAGCATACAGTGATATTTCTCCAGTATGTTCTCCCAGTCTCCAGAGGGAGGGTCAGGGGGTTGAGCAATAGCTGTTATCTTCATGGTTAGAAGCCCTTGATTGACTTTTCCTCCAAGTTGTTTTTTGCAGTTCCTAGGAGTACCTCAGTTTAGCTACATGCTATGTGGATGCCCTTTGCTTCAGACCAATAATGTCACTGGAAACCCCCTAGTTTTGGTATTCTGAGAGTTCATGAACCATTGCCTTCTATTCATCTTCTTCATGCTGGTCCAGCAATACTTAGGAGATTCTATTGACTGGAGTTTGATCTCAGCACCAGTACTAAACTGGAGATATATAACCAAAAGCTAGATATAAACAGCCAAAGCATTCTGGGACCAATGGATGAATGCAGAACACTCTAAAATTTATCCCTTGATGTCGTTCAAAGCTGAACACTGTGCCCCTGTATTAACTCCTTCTCGAGTAGCTCCACATTATCTCTTGTGGAACGGCTGTTCCAGGCTCCTGGTTCTCCAATTCTCAGGAACTGCTTATTTTTGTCCCGTATTTATTTTTCTGCTCTGTCTACAACACTTGAGGCCCTTCCTTTGATGGTTCTTACAGACATCCCAGAGCTTTACATCATTTCTTCCTCAGCTTATGCATTGTGGCACTGACCACGCTGGGTTTGCTCCAGTGCTTGATTTGAAGTAATTATTTCCTCCCTAACAAATATTTACACTTCTTTCTCTTTGTTATCTTTGGTTTCTGAGCTCTCCACTGTTGCTATCTGTCCAGTGCTGGTGTTTCTTCAACGGATATTTGGAAATGGTGCTCAGAAGCAACTGTATTTGGCTGTTGTGCTGGTCGGAAGATAGGGATATATGTGATGCTACTAGGAGCTATTGCAGGAACAGAAAGAGCAAACAGGTTTGTGAAGGTTCATCTGAGGTTTTCTGGTGAACACAGCCAGAAGGCTAGGAGGTCATCTCAACACTATTTCTAGCTATGGCACAGTCTGGGGGCTAAGACACATTGCAAATCACATAGGGAACAAATAAAAGTGAACTGTCAAGAGGTGCTAAAATTTGGGCTGACATCAGCCCTTCTGTGACTAAGATACCATCCCCTGTGGAGAAGAAATCCGGGATTGACAGGCTGGAAGAGGTCTTGGAGGCTGGACCTGACTTCACTGCTGAATAATAGGCCACTGCCACTGCTGTGGTTATTCCTCTCAAGGTGTTTTGCCCCTGCTGCTGCTTAAAATGCATGGCAAGGGACTTGCCAGCTCCTGTTGCCAGTGTAAGTGCATTTGCTGACTGACTTCTGCATGTTGTGCATCCCGTGTTTTCAAAGACAGTGCATAATGATGGGCCACCGTTCAGTTCATTGAGAGTTTGTTACATAGTTGGAGCCATTACTATGAAATTACCAAATAAAACACACATTTTCATTCCTCATGGTAATAAAAATTATCAAAGTACCTCTCCCGGGACAATTATAATGAGATAATACAGAACTCCTGACTGATTCCAGTGGCTGTAAAAAAAAATAAAAAATCAAACAGCATTTAACAAGACATTAGTGTATGCCTTGGCTCCAATCGTTTCCCTGTCTCGTGGGATAATGAAGTTATGAAATTAGTTTTAAAAAGGTGAAACTACCATTTTTCAGCTTATCTGACAGGTTCTCCCCTGAATAATGTCATTATGATGAGGTGCACAGGACAACATGAGCATTTATTGCTTTTGGTCTAGACAATACAAGACATTAAAAAATTTTGTCTTCTTGTCTCTGCAGTGTAACATTTATATTCCAGGTGTCCAAGCCAACCAAATGATGAAGAACAAGGTTTTAGATTTTGTTTTGGTTTGTTTTTTTTTTTTTTCCTTCTATACACTCAAAACATAAATACAACCGTATGTTCAAACCTACATTTGCAGAAATGTAACATAAATGGCCTATTGGGTTATATAGCTCATCTGTTTCCCATTACTGCTCTGCAGCAAATTACATTTTTTCCAAAGAGCGATGCCGGTATGGACAGCCTAACAGCTTTGTTTCCCTGGGACCCGGGATGGAGGTCATGAAACATATTCTGAACTGCTCTAAGGCCCAGCTTTTCAGACTGGCATTAGCAGAAACTCTGCCCTGGGGTGCCTCCAGTGACATTGAAGGGAGCAAAGCGTTGTGAGATGTTTCAACCCATCTCCGAAAGTCTGTCCCCCCCCTTTTCATTAAACATTAAGAGTAACAGGACATCAGTGCTCCTAATTCAGGCATTTCAGTCATGTGCCAAAGTTAGGGTTTTGCCCAAGGGCTGATGCCTCCCACAGTTTGAGTCATAGGGATATTTTTCATTTTGCAAGCATTACCATCTTTCCATTTGCTGGGAAGTGAACCCCAAACTTTCAGGAGCAAGAGCATTAGCTCCTGTGGTTCCAAGCTAAATGGCTCAGTATTCTTCTTGAAAGCAATACCAAAACCCTCATCCTCTGTAGGTCAGGTACAGTAGGGCGTTAATTAACATATTCATGGAGTGGCTACCAGAGCCACTCAGAGATTTTCACATACATTGGCTGTTTCAGGATCAGGGATGGTGTCACTGCCTGGCCAGATCTGACTGTGATAATCCAGGTAACACTCCCCTCTCTGAAAAATGGAAATGGGGAGCAAAACTGAGCAACCACTGCAGCCTCCCAAATGACCTGTCAATACATCAGAACTGGACGCTCTCCCACTGTGATCATGATTTCAGCTACAGAGCTGTCTAATTTCCTTTGTAAAAGACCCCCACGGGCAGCACAAGCACACACAGAGCAATGTCTGTATTTACCTTGACACTACACGAGCCACAGACCCTGCCTCTTGCAGAGAAACTGTATATATTACCATCTCTTTGGCATCTTGGTTGTTGCTTCCTCTGATTCTCCTTCTGTTCATCAGAGCAGATAGGTTGTTTAGGGTCCCCCTCCAACCCCCCCCATGCCTGCTCTGAAAGTCATTACCCAGAATGCCTGTTTTCCTTGAAGTAGCACTGAACAAGCTGTGCTATGTTTTTCCCCCTCCAGGCTTTTTTTACAGCACTACTTGCAGGAAGAAGTAATTTATCCAGAATTAAAACATCTGGTTATCGTGCTCCCTGGCTAAGTTAGCATTAAAATAAGAGGAAAACATACTGCCTGGCTGTCTCCATCATGTGAGAGGGGGAACAAGCCCCGTGGCTCCATGCAGTCGCAAGGTGAAAGCTCTCCGCAACAGCCGGCTGCGTGGGCTGTGCAGAGTGGCCGGGTTTCTGGAGCGGAGGCAGGAGACACACACAGCTTGCTGGGGCTAAAGGTGGAAGGAGAAAGTGCTAATTTTATCTTGCACCTTGTTTCTCTTTAGTTCAGCATCATAGGCTGATAACACAGGGGTGTACAGAGGTCTCTTTCCACTCCAGGGTCCTGGTGTACAGAAAGAATTATGTTTGTGTTATGAATCCATCAGTATATCTCTCTGTCTACCCACGGGATTTATTTCTGTATTTCAGCTGCATGGACAGAGTATCTGGAGAAAGTGGCCTTGCATAATGCCAAGATGCTGACTGGGGGTGGATTTTACAGTTAAGTCCCTTTTCCAAGTCTCCCAGATCCTGTTTCTTCCCCTTTGTTAGAAACCCAGACATGGAACAAGCCAGCACCACCTCATTGACCCCTTCTGAGGATTCTCCAGCTTTAGTCAGGTGGGACAGGAGGAAACACCGCATTTCAGTGACAGAAGTTAGTTGCTTCCGCACCAGTCTTCCTCTACAGGTGATGAGCAACTGTTTCCATGCCTTTGCACAACTCTTGTCACTGTTGCAGAATAGTCTCTCCTGGAGGATGTTGTGGAGGAGCCATGACTTGGGAGACTGGACAGAGGAATAAGAGGAGCTCTGATGAATGTATGACTTTCCATTAGTTATTGAAGTACAGTCTACTCAGTTTTCTGATAACCACCTCTCAGTAAATTCTCTTGCCATGTAGAGATTTTCTACTCTGCCTCATTAATCAGTGAGCCAGAGGCTATGAGCCTTGATGCAAACCCGCTGTACTTCCATTGTTGTTAATGGTGCAGTAGCTACAAATATGATTGTATCACTCAGGAATGGCTTTTTTAATGGATACAACAGCCATCCCAACCAGGCATCCATGAGGAAAAGCAGAGATTCAGTGATGCCATACATGGGTGATGGTCAGGTGCTATGTTTGAACATTTTCTACTGACCTCCAAGGCACCCCTAGATTTGATAGTTGCTGTGCTGGTAATGGCTATGTGGACAGTGGGAATCCTGGCACCACTGTCAGCCATCTCTTAAGCTTTCCCTGTGCTCCATCTGTCTTTTCCTGATGCTCTGTTCTGTCTTTCTCTGCTTTTCTCCTCTCCCTTGAGAGGTCTCACGTTTTTTCTAACATCACAAGTACGCACTCAACTGACCACAGATCTTGAGTTCACCCTGTGAATGAAGTTCCAAGTTCAAACTTCACTATCAGAATGATCTACAAAGCCACCGTAACTCAGTCTGGACCAGGAAACTGTCCTGAGCAAGACAAGATTTCTGGTAAATGATACAGAGAAAGCTAGAACTCAAACTCTGGAGAAGGCGAAGTGTTTATGTGTCACAATAGTGCTGTCTTCATTAACATCTACCTTGCACATGGATGGTTGTGACAAAGCTCAGGCTGCTCCTTCTGCTGGCCCTGTGCGGTACTTTTGTCAGAAACAAAGCAGGATGATATACTATAGAAACAAATATGCATATAATACAGTGTAGTATCAAATGAGGGGTTGTGTTCAGAGGTAGAGGTCAACACCTCCACCTACAGTCCAAGAACATAACTGTTGGACACGTATTGTACAGACTGGGACTGTGTTGTCACATCTGCTGCTGACCTGTGGAGTAACCTTGAGCAAGTCACTTCGCCCCTCCTCTCCTTCTTTCTCCTCCTAGCATTTGCTTTGAATATTTAGTCAAGAAACTTTCCATTCCAGTATGTGCACACAGTGTTTATCATGTCGGTGCATCCTCAGGCTATGGGCATACAAATAATAAAGAGCAATAATAACTGGTTGCCAATCAACAGAGAATCAGGTCTTCAGTTTCTAAATCAGTTGGAAATTGTTTTTCTCTTGTTTTGAATAATGTGTTGGGAATATGTAAAATGAAGTCTTGATTATTTTTTTTTATTTTTATTTTTTTTGGCTAGCAGCAAAAATACCTTTTATCAGCATTCCAAAATATGATTAATGCTAATCTTGACCTTTCAAAAGTTCCATGCCATGCAGTTGATGATGCTTCTGTGTTGTAAAGAATCAAACAGAAGGTGTTTCTATCCACAATGAAGTGTTCTTTATTAATGAATGATTTGCTTACCAGGAAATCCAAGAATTCTTTTGCACTCTCTTTTTACAAACCTGGGGGAGTTTAATCATTTGGAGTGGATTGAAGACATGAATATATTTATGAATTTCTCACCTCTTTTTCCCCCCTCTCATTCACTAAAGTTGGAACACGAACTCTATTAGCTTATTACTGTAGGTCAGAGATAATTTTTTACCTTCCCTGGGTTATCAAGAAAATTAATAAATCAATCAACATTTTGATGTCTAGCTTCAGCTGTTTCTGAGACTCTTCATAACAAGAGAAGGATACTTACTGCAAAACATAAAATAGTGAAGTCAGTAGTTTTCCAGCTTCTGAAAAGGAAAGTATAGACGAAGTGTCTAGGCTTGAGTTCAGTCTAGGGATCTGAACCTGGACCCTTGGGGATGGTGACAAACTTCTCATTCTTTTCTTCTATGAGTAAAGCAGAAGAAGACCCCTACCAGTCGGAGAACTCATTTACTAATCAAATTCATAGACTCACCTAAGTGTAGGAAGCTTTCAGGGTGTGATTCACATGGGGACACCCAGCACAAGGGCTGTGCTCCACTGGGATGTCAGTGTCCCTTTGCACAAGGAAAAAGGGATAATCACTTTGATGGACTCTGACATATGTGATTTAGTACCAACACACAATTAACTTATTCACAAATTGGACTTAACTTCAGTGTCATTTGTTACCATTCTATCTACACGTAGGGAATTCAGTTGTCAAAATACAACAGCAAATGTCCTAAAGCCATATTCTGAGCAGCACCAGCAGCCACTCCTGGAGAATTGGCTGACTACATGGAGCAGGGACCTCTTCTTCCTCTCCCTTGCTTGTTGGCAGTAAAAAAAGCTAGGAATCATGTGGGTGATAGAGAAGGGAGTGTCCATACACTTAACCATCTTAAATATTGTTAATCACCACCTGGAGGAACTTACCCCTCTCAGTGGATGCTAGTAAGAACTTGGGCTAACTTCTGGAGATATGAAGTTCTTTTAAATTAACTGTCTGTTGTTGGCTAAAATAAGTGATATGACCACACAGCACTGTGTGCTCTCTACTTCTCTGTAGGACTCACACAGGACTGTGAAAGACATTGTGTAATCAGAGTGGAAATGGCAAGAGGAAAGCAATGCAAATTAGTGGGGAGATGGTCTCCTTGATGAGAACTGGTAAAGATCGGTTGACAAATTGAGAAATGTGTATGTAGGAGCAGGAAGGAGGGAAGCCATGGGTCAGTTTGCTGAATCATAGTTAACACTATGAAAATATTTGTACCATTACTCTGAAAACCTGATATAATCTGAAGATTTGTCAGGTCCTTCAAGAAGTTTCAAGTCCAAGGTCAGAGAATAGTGGCATTTTCAACTGGAGATTATGGAGGGTGAAGTGCTTAATAGACAGAAATTGAGGGATCATTGGACATTCTGCTTAATTAATTCACAAATGCAACAATTTACAGTTACCAAAATCTTCTGCCACCAAAGGGTTACATGGATCTATAGACTCAGAGAATGGTTTGGGTTTGAAGAGACCTTAAAGATCATCTAGTTCCAACCCCCCTGCCATGGACAGGAACACCTTCCACCAGATCAGGTTGCTCAAAGCCTGATCCAAACTGGCCTTGAATCCTTCCAGGGAGGGGGCAGCCACAGCTTGCCTGGGAAACCTGTGCCAGTGCCTCACCACTGTCATAATAAACCATTTCTTCCTAATATCAAATCTAAATCTCTCCTCTTTCAGTTTAAAACCACAACCCCTCAACCTTTCCCTACACCCCCTGATCCAGAGTCCCCCCCCCCACCTCTCCTGTCCCCCCTTTAAGCCCTGGGAGGCCGCTCGAAGGGCTCCCCGGAGCCTTCTCTTCTCCAGGCTGAACCCCCCCAACTCTCTCAGCCCGGCCTCCCAGGGGAGCTGCTCCAGCCCCCCCAGCATCTCCGTGGCCTCCTCTGGCCCCGCTCGAGCAGCTCCGGGTCCTTCTGCTGTTGGGGGCCCCCGAGCTGGCCCCAGCACTGCAGGGGGGTCTCCCCAGAGTGGAGCAGAAGGGGAGAATCCCCTCCCTCGCTCTGCTAACCACATTAAGTTCTTTGAGAGTCACAGACTGGGCATATGAAAGAACTGTAAAATATATTTTTTATTTATCATTATTCCTAGTTGTGAGTAATTCAGGCCACTTATCTCCAATCACATTTCTACTGACTACTTGCATTATTTGTGATGGGGATGTCTCAGGCCATTAGTGACTAACACTCTGAATAATTAGGCTGTGAAAATATAACTGCAGGATTTATTATTTTTATTATTATTATTAGCTATTTTCCATTCCATTGTATTAATTCTATTTGGTATTGGTCTGTTTTCTTGGAGAACAATGAACATTCTTATAAAAACATTTTTATGCAAAATTCTTTTCATCATGTGATTTAACAGACCATGAAACATCTTATGTTGGTTTTTAGATTTTCAACCCAGTGTCAATATTATGATGACATTAATGCCTTTCTTGTATCACCCCTGGAATACTTATCTGAAGCCACTCTATTAACCTTTCTATTCTTTTTTCTGCTGTCCTTTTTGTCCTTTTCTTCATCTTCCTCCTGTTATGCATAAAAATTCTTGCACTAGAGGTTTTGGTGATGTGCTGCTTCTACCTTAAATGCTACTCTTGGACATACCCTGGAGGTCACACCTCTGAAAGAGAAACCCTACTACCTCCAAGAGAAACTCCCGACTCCACCTTGCCCTGCATAAAGATGCTGTTTTCTCTTGCTGACCTTCTCTTCCTGGCCTGACAGTGGTGCTGACCATTGGCTGGCCAGAACCCACACGGCCTTCTGCAGTCATTTATATTTCACTTAAAACCAGCTTGTTTTCATTGTTGAAAGTAGCTAAAGTCCATCTGAGTGAGTGGGTGAAGTTTCACTTGGCAGAATTTTGGGCTGGTAGGACCATGTCCTGTTCCAGTGCTGGTGGAGCAGACAGTATGGTGCCACTCTCATCACCCACACACAACATCACACGGGACAGGTGGCAAAGGGAGCAGGGAATTCCTGCTCAGGGAATGTACACTGCTGAGGGACTGTCTTGTTGCTGTAAATGTGGGCAGTGCTAGAGTCATTGTAGTCTTCTTCAGTCTAGGGCTCAAAGAGTATGATGCATCCACTCCCTGCTTACACAAATCACTCTGGAGAGTGCTTTACAATGCCCATGTAATGTACCCACACGTCTCTGCTGAGTCAAATTCTCTTAATGAAGCATCTCAGTCTTTCTTCTGAGCTATCAGCAAGCAAGATGCTGCTGATACATAGGGCCAAAGCATGAGGCCAGGCACTGCCCAGAGATGGTTTGCGTTGTTGATGAGTTGGCATGGACCATGAAACTGCTTTGGTTCAATCCAGCCAGTGCTCCCCAGCAGCATTTGTTCATCGTTCAGGGACTAGCCCAGACTGGGGACCATGCCCAATAGGTGTCACGGATGAAAACACAAGAGCTGAGCTGTGCTGCTTGTCTCAGGGCTAGCAGGAAGGCCAAAATCTGGTTTATTTGATAGTGCAGACAGAATCTGTGTTTCTGATCCACCCCGTCAGGAAAATTATGCTTTTAGCTCTTTCTGCTAGCTTGTAAATTCTAGATTATGCAGATTTTCTCTGCATCCGTAGGACACGTGGACTCCAATGTTTGTAAATATAACAAATAATGCCAATAAATGGCTGTGCAGTGCTGTGCAAAGGCCTAGTGATGTGACTACCACATAACCATCATTTTTGGATAAAAGGCAGCTGAGTCCCTTCCAGTTCTGTTTCAGATAAAATGCTCCAAGGGAAAGAGCCAAACGGTTAACTTCTGTCACCCCCCACCATGGAGTCCTGCCTCCAGTTCAGCCCCCTTCCACATGGTCACTTACTGTCCTGTTCAGCATGTCCACAAGCCAAAAAACATCCCTGCCAGTGAGAGACAGCAAGAAGGAAAGTATGAAGCCAAACAGTTAGGAGAAAAGGTCTTGCAGGAGACGCTGAGACTGGAGATAGAACCAATATTTTTTGACAATATCTCATACCAACAACCTCACTCTTTCTTCAATCCTCTTACCTTGCCTTGCCTTGCATTCCTATCCTATCCTATCCTATCCTATCCTATCCTATCCTATCCTATCCTATCCTATCCTATCCTATCCTATCCTATCCTATCCTATCCTATCCTATCCCATCCCTTCTGACTAATAGTAAAGGAGATAAAAATCCTATTTTCTCTGTGGCTCTGTGACTTCATTTTAAAAATGGTCACTTGCATTTGCCATTCACCTCACAAATCATTGACTTTCCGCTGTCTTCTACGTTCCCTGCACTCAAGTAAACTCTGATCATTTATCTGCAACTCGCTAAAAACCCATTTTTTCCCCACAACAAAATACTATTGTCAAAAACTTCAAATCATCTCATCCATCAAGCGCTGTGTGAGTGTGTGCGCGCGCATGCATGTATGGGGGGGTAAGTGTGCAATACGTACAGCTGACATTCATTCTCTCTCAGTGGTAGCTCCAATGTTAGCTGGACTCTTTGGGGTTTGTCTGGACCGATATTAAGCATACACACAAAACACATAGTCCCCCAAGGCACCTCAACATGTCCTTTTTTTTTTTTTTTTTTTTTAAAATTTTCGGAACTAAATCAAGGGCACAGTAAAAACAATTTGGTGGCTGTGAAAAGTCCATTTCACCAGAGCCCTTGCCCTGAAGCAAGCTTGAAACCCTCTGCCTAGGATTTTCAAATGAAATGGCTTCCTTCTGACAGCCTTGTCCATGCACCAATACCTGCTCTTTAGTGCATTCATTACATAACTTTATTTCTCCCCACAAAGGAAGGCTGCAACAGCTGGGTTTTTTTTTTTGCTTTCCTGTTTCATGTTTGGCAAGACTCTGGTTCAGCTGAGAGCTGAATCATTGCCCTTTTGAGACAGTTTTGCTTGTGAAGGTCTAAATGTTTTGCCTCTATTTTAGGAGACAAATCTGTTGGTGAGAGTAGGGGACACCACATTCTCAAAGGGCTGTCCTGTCTCAAATGTGAAGAGATGAAACCAGAAATTATTCACAGAGCTGCCACTGGTTTCTCAGGCTGCTGTGGCAAAGGCAGTTTACCTCGTTGCATCCCTGGTTTCTACCCTGGGATGTTGATGCTCTGCTCTGGCAGGCAGGGAGGGATCTCCTGATGAAGGCTTGAAGGAACTGGGAACCAGCACAACCTTGAGCACAGTGTTCTCACCTGGGCTGTGGAAGCAGATTTAGCATCTTGCATTGCTTTGTCCCATCTGGGCCCGAAGGAGCTGGAAGATATCTTCCCACAGAGCTGTGACTCTTCTTGGAAGAAGAAAAAGCAGAGAATGGTGGTTGTGACAGCTGGAGAGGTTAACCACCACAAATCTCACTCAGCTGTGCTGTCCTGCTTGCTAGGGGCAGATCACTTAAAGGACAAAATGCAGCACATATATGGATGTACCTGCAAGATGACAACCCCTGAGCCTTACGAGCGGCATACCTCAAAAGTTAGGACATGCCCAAGTTACCTTTGTCCTGACATCGTTTGCCCTGACTTCTTCAGCAGAGATCATTTTCATTCAGCGTTTCACTCTGTGACCATTTATCATCCTAATAAAATGGGAGTGGTTGATTGCTGGGAAAGATGGGTCCTTCAGCTGGGTTTCAGGGAAGAGTCAGGTAATTGCTAAACTCATTTAATGGCATGTCTATGCAGGCTGAACATTTTGACTGACTTTTAATGTCATTTTGAGCAATTTGCAGAGTGCAGTTTGCTCCTTCAAGGCACTATGCCCTTTTTATAGGATGTAATTCCATAATTAACAGTGAGGTCAAGAGGCTGTAGCCAGCCATTGACAGAACCTGAGTGGAAATAGGTTGGGCTGAAGGCAGGCATTTGAACTTCCAGAGCTGAACACACAAGCTATGAACTCTAGCTGGTAAATAAGCTTCGAGTGTGGATGAGCATCCTAGATGCTCATAAAAGGGAGGGTAGGGTTTACTGACATCTTTCTTAACCCATCTATAACATGACCGGCTGACTGTGTTTCCATAAGCTGTAGCCATATCTGATGTTTATAAGTATACTTCCAGTATGAGGTAGACTCCCATAATAAGTTATAAAAAAAGTGATGTGGAAGACTTTTATCTTTCACTTTCTCATTTCTGAGTAATTATTTAGCCATGCTTCACTGGCACAAAAGCTATATCTTTATTATATTTTAGTATAGCTTTATTATTACCTCTCACCACTTTTTGAAAATGGGCACAATTGTTGTGACCTTGTGGGATGACCTTTTCACTAGAAGCTTTAGCCAGGTCAGTCCCATTTTCTTTGGAAAAATGTCATTCTCCAACTAAGCTCTTTTCAAAACTGCAGGTCTCCCCCTCCCAGTCTGTTTGTTTAAATCATAATCATTTATTTGGAAGAGGTAATGTAGGCTTTTATTTAATTTTGTAATCATATAATTCTAAAAAAATTAGTAGGTTGGGATTTTTTTTTTTTTTTGGTTCTCATTTCCTCAGACTATTTACTTTGAGCTAGCCAGGCCTGGAGAATTTCAGCCAAAAGGTGATGAAAAAATAAAAATGGAAATGTTTAAATAACATCAACTCTAGCTGTCACCAGAAGCCAGCATTGTTCTTGTTCACTGTGGAAGGAGTGAAGAGGGGGGTCCTGCCAAATAAGCTGACCATATTTTTATGGGGCAATAGATGTATTAATGAGAACTTCTGACTATACGGAAGTTTCATCGCTTCAGTTTTGGAGAACTAATGGCTTGTGATGAAAAAATGAAATTTTGTGAAAATGAATGATTTTGCCTGGGAAATGTGTTTGTATTTTCACCTGTTCCTGCTGCAAATGTGTAAGTAAGTGGGAAAGAGTGTTGATGGCCTTGTTCTTGTCTTTACTCTCATTCAAATTTTGCTATGTTGCTGTTAAAACCCTCCTGCTCTGCTGAAAAGGGCCTCTTTCCTCTGAAGAACATTTGCAAACATAAGGTAGTTTCACCACAGACTGTGGAAAAAAATAAAAGTGTACTTGACATTTCAAGAATATTTAGTTTTATTGCCCAAATTTCATTCAGCTCTAGCAAACGCAATTCCCGTGTTTGCCCTTTCCCTCACCAACTTGCCTGTGGTCCCTTCTGTAGCATCTGCTCTGTCAAACCACCTGACAGAGTGACTTGCCTTCCCCCCATAAACTTCTTCCTCGGTGATTATTTATTTTCCACTCTGATCTAAAAGTCAGTGGAAATGATGGGAAGACTTCTGTGTGTCTTAATGGACTTTGGAGTGAGTACTGACTCTTCAAAGTGCTCTAGGAAGCATTTTGCAGGACAGAAGATGTTTTGTGGAGCACCTATCCCTTGCAAACCTTGCTCACATTCATTTCAGACCCATGAGGGAGACACCTCTCGGCAGGGAAAAGGGATAACTGAATCAGACCCAATGCTTGTTTGGTTAGTTGGTTTGTTTGTTTTTAGGTTTTTTGGGTTTTTTTTTTTTTTTTGTTTGTTTGTTTGTTTTTTTTTTTTTTTTTTTTGCATGAGCTGAATGCCAGAAGAGGGAGGAAAGGGCACATTGCAACATGCTGCGCCTGCAAAAGCAAATCGGGAATATGCCCGTATGTTCTACATACCCGATTCTCCCCTCCATCTGCTTTGAGATCTGAATTGCTGGTGTCCCAGATGATTTCATTTGCAAAAATGCAGTGGGCTGCTTCTGCCACAAGTCATGTGGACAGAAGGGGGGGTGGAGGGGAGGGATTTTACATCATAAAGATAACAAAATCATCCCCGTAATGCACTGTGATTTACTGCTCTGTCTTGTGGCCTCAATAATTTCGGTATCTTTGCACAGCATCTGCTCTGGACTCTTGAGCTTGATACTACTTCAAGCTGCTGTAGAAAGTCAGACCTCCTCACCCTCTAGGACAAATCAAGAGGGATCTTATGTCTGAGGGTTATTCCCCAGCCTCACTGTGCTCAAGTTATTTGCTGCCAGTGCAGCATCCTCCCTCAGTGGTAGGCAACTTGTGTTCTGGGGAGGGGTGCCCGTGTAGATTTTACTTATAAAATTATCTCTGTGGTCTGATATCAGCACTGATAGCAGGAAGCACAGAGCCAGATGTGGATTTGGAGGTGTGGGAGGGAGCAGTAAAGGGTGACAGGGTGGCATCATCAGGATGCATCAGGAATCATCAGGATGCCTGCCCCAAACCCCCTGGGCAGTGGCGTACTTTTCTGTAAGTCTTTTCTCTGCATATTTTGCTCAGTTTATTGCCCAGGGAAGCTCTGCCTTTCCCAGAGTGTTGTAATGAGGCTTAAAACCCTCTCCTTTTCCCTCTGGACACCTCCTCTTTCTGCCCCAGCCTCCACAGAGCACAGGAGCTGCACAAGGTTGTTTCAGGGAGATGATTTTGCTCTAAAAGCTTTTGCAGGGAAGGACCCGCTATTGTATCAACAGGGAGTTTCTGCTCACAGAGACGGCATGTTTCCCATGTTCCAGGAGAGCCAAGAGTCTCATAAACTCACTCACCTGTGATAATGGGGATTCAGGTTATGAACCAGAAGATATCTTTGCTAATTCCTACAAAAGTGAATGGCTCCATCTGGAGATGGCAGTCCCTAGGCCATCACCAGGATGGGAAAATGTCCTTGTCCTGTATCTGGCCCAGCAGGGACATGGCGTTTGGTATTTGAATTCATCCCCACATAAAACAGAAAAGCTTTTGATTTCTTGCATTATGTAAAATAATATCCCACCCAGCTTTAACAAAATACAGACTGTCTGAGGTTGTAGGTCGTCTTGTCCAACCCCCCTGCTCATACAGGGCCACCCAGAGTTGGTTGACCAGGATCATGTCCAGACAACTTTTGGTCATCTCCAGGGATGGAGACTCCACAACCTCTCTGGGCAACCTGTGCCATTTTAGGGGAAGAAAGATGCAAGTCTTGCAGTACATGCTGAAATGTCCTCAGCACTGTCAGCTGTTTGTGGATGCAGGGTTTGACACTGGACATGTCTTTAATTCCAAAGGTGTGAAATATTACCGTGGGTCAATTTGGCAAGCATTTTTCTTCCAGAATTTAGCCTTGAAACTCACAAATCTCATCAGCAAGAAGCAACACAAATCTTTAAAAATGTGCAATGTGTAGGACCTGCTGCTTTTAGTTCTCTTTTAACCTTTGCTGAGCTTCTGTTCTTTAAATTGCTGCTACAGCTACTTAATTTCCCTCCACAACTTTATCAGTTTCTGTTTATTATTATAATTATTTTTATTTAATTGTTTCTTCTCACTTGAATGGTGGAAGAGAATATCTGTGTCATGGGAATGTACCAGCCCTGGTGATGTCATGGCCACGTTACAGAAGGCAGAAACTTTCTATAAGGATATTGATCTAAGAATAAAGAAACACACAGAGCCCCAGACTGTACCCCAACATGATCCTACAGGCATCTGGAAGAAAAGGGAATTCCTCACTGCCCCCCCTTAACTCCCTGTGAAACTTATGACAGAATCACAGAATCACAAAAATAAAAAGTTTCTCAAAATACATTTTCTGATTCATTAATCCATTGCCTGGTTCTTATAGTTTGTGCTGTATTTTGGGAGGAAAACTTTTTGGGATTTTCTTTATTGTATTTGTTTCCTTATTATATTTAATTTATGTAATTTTATGTCTTTTTAAATGAAGCATTACTACCATAGGTTTTAATTCAGTTTATAATACTCTGTTGCCCAAGGAGACAATTCTTACCTTCTTCCCAGAATGCTCCTGCTAATGCTCTGGCCTCTTTCTTATGTTGGGATAAACATTCAAGCAGCTGCAGTGAGTTTGATCAATAACAAATCTATCTTAAAAAACAGACCCATTCCTTCCCCCTGCAACCTCGATCTGTTCCCTGAACAAAGACTGTAGTTTGAGGCCAAGTTATTGCATTGTTATTGCTGCTACAATTGCTACTTTTATTTTGCTATTAGTGTTATTATTCCTACTATTCCTACCTGGTTTTCAGTGGGGAAATTTATGACAGCTCTATTTTCTGCAAAAAACTCATATAAGGATACTTCTGCTTCTGGAAACAGCCAACAGTTTGGGTTCGGCTCAGTGAAATTTGCAGATGAAGCAACCTCATGGCATTTTCTCCTCCATTGTGGCTTTACTCCAACAGAAAGGGCAAGTTGCTCCTAATACCCTTTATTGGCATTGCACTGGGCTGTTAGACTGTGTCTCCCTCTCGCAGCTCATTGCAACACCTAGGAGAGTCTGGCACTTTCCCCAGGGAAGCCAGCTCCATTTAAAATGGGAATTACAAGCGTTTTGGTGCTGAAGTCAGTGGTTTGAAACTCACCATCTGCAGTCTTGCTGCAGTACTGCTATATCCTAATTCCATCTGTCAAAGCTCAGGAGAATTGAGGTGATGAGTCTGGCGTTGTGAAACAGCATTGAGCTTGGGCAAAAAAAGAGAATTCCAGGTCTGAAAGAAAATTAGGGAATCTGAAGCTGTCACCACTGGAAATAATACTCACCCGTTTAATGAAAAAAGGGACTGCTGAAGTCCTGTGCTTAAAGATGTGAGCAACAAAGCTACTGAAAACATACTGTTTTCTGTGTTCAAAAACCTGTCTTACATGTCTTCTGCAGATCTGTGCTTTCCCCTTAACTTAAAAGCCAGAAAAAATTTCCCTTGTCTTCTCTGGCACGTTCTTTATGGGACTGTTTGCAGTGTGGTAACTCCAGCTCTGAGATATTTTCCCTCTGATTTGACATATGTAAGCCAGTTCAGATTACTTTAGCTGGGACTCTCTACTTTATTATACCTGTTCATTCCGGAATGGGACAACTGCATCTTGAGAATGTTAAGGTCTTGCATTTAATGCCCCTTCAAACCATCTCCCTGTTGCCTTCAGCTTGGCTGCCTAAACTATCCTAGTGGCATCTACAAACTCCTCAGTCCCTCTGATCTCCATCCTCTTCCTCCTCTTTAAAGCACACTAAATAGCCTATTTTCCAAGTTCAGCAGGGCTGAATTATTCATTGCAGAGGGATGATTGTAGCTCTTTTCATCTGTCCCCAAACGGATTCTGATCTCAGTGAATGCTTATTGTTATTCATAACTATTCTCCGGCTAGTTTGGATAAACAGCTTCAAACCAGCGGGCTGTTTCCAAATTGTTCCTTGCTGTTCCCCACCCCAAGTCTAGTGGTGGCAAGTGCTTTTACTACCAAATGGGTGGCTGAAAGTTCAGAGAGGAAAGACGAAAAATAGGAAGCAAAGTAGAAACAGGGAATTACATAGTTATTTTTTTCTCACACTGTTATCCTTATTCTTATGCATATGTGGATATTTGCTGGAAAAACGGGCATTCCTTGAACACTAGTTTGAACAAGGATCCTTTTGTGGGAATGTTCCCAAATAGCAGGTGACAACAAACACGGACACTGTCACCCAGAACAGTCATGTGGGATTCAGAAGAACATGTGTGAGTCTCATTGCAAATGCTTTAGATTTCCTGCTATTCATCTCCTGCTCCTCCTCTAAAGGGCATCCATTCACCTCCACTCTTTGTTTCCTCTTGCTGGGGAATTTGTAGGGGCTTGTGGAGGTCTAGTAACAAACCTCAGCCTTGGATGTGAGGATGTGAGGATGAACATCTGGAGCCAACATGTAGTCCAGGCTGTGCCAACATCTGGATTTGCATCGTGTGCCATGAAATATGGAGTTTAGGGTCTAACTGTTGGATCAGGTTTAATTTTAAATGCAAAGGGGTTTTGCTCCTAGATCTGCTTTCCTAAATTGCATCTTTTGAGGGACCTTGAAGAAAACTCCATGGATTGCCTGAGTAATACTTCTGAAGGCTACCCCCAGGATACAGGCGGATAATCTGCCTTCACAGCTATCACCTCAGTTTAGTTCTCTCAAATATGTTTCAAGGGACTTCAGAGTTTCCCACAAAGCATTGCATGGTGCACAGTGAAATGACAACGTGTAATTACCTAGTGGAAACGTGTCACTTCACATATTCATAAGGAACAGACAGAGGTAGGCAAGGTGGTTAGTTGTGGTGTTCCACCTCTCCCTGCGCATCACCTTGTCCTTATGCTTCCAGAAGAAGACACCTCTTTGGCAGCAGCAGGGGAAATTCTGTTTGCAAACAACGTGTAAACCTTCAAGGGGAATGGAAATAGAGTGGGCTAAATATTTTAGGTTCCTCAGCAAAGGAGAACATCTATCAGAGCAAGCATGGGCACAGAGAAACAAACTGGGAGTTTATAAAGGAACCACATTCAATCACTGAGAGAAAGAGAGATTGCAGTACTATGCTTGTCCAGCTGTAAATCACAGGTAGGAAACTCAGTAAACTTTTCTGCAGTGCAGACTCAGGGAAAAGATGATCCAGTGATCTGGGCATACTCAGTCAATCATTAATTTATTCTTCTTTCACCCTCCAAGCCCTCTTCTACACTTGCATTCCCAAATACTCCATGCATCTGGGAAGGCAGGAGAGAACCATAACCCACGACACCGCCTCTACATTATCCTCCAAACTGCAGTTGAAATCTCTGCTGCAGAATCTCTTCCTTTGGTGGATGCTGAATGAGAGACGGATCAATTACTCACATGCCAGGTGCCATTCCCGGCATGGAGGATAAGGGAAAAGCATCCCCTTCCTTTTCTTTCCATATGGAACTGAGATGATCTGGAAGCGACTGAGAGATAGCAAATACGGAACATGACTGTATGTCATTCTAACACGCTCACTGCTATTGGACTATTGCTATGACCTTAAAAACAACTGTTATCTCACACCTCCATAAATCAATAATGGCCTCAGCACCAGCGGGGACCACATTGTCTGAGTTATTTCAATTTTCCTAGAGAGGAGAAAAGAAGAAAACAGCAGGGAAATCCAGTTTTATTTTTCAGGCTGCAGCACTGGCACAGGCATGACAGTGAGATCTCCATATGAAGAAACCTATGTTCAGAGTGCAGAGTGATGGACTAAACGTGGAAGAAGCCTTGTGGTTAACAGAGTACCAGCCTGACGTATGAAAAATCTGGTGTCCTTTATTTTGGAATTTGGTTCCCAAACTAATCTAATAAAAACCTTGACACTGAGGAAGAGTGGCAGGGTACAATGAGCTTTATGATAAGGAGAGCTGTGGTGGGGTACCAGCAGGCGATAACACAGCATCCCCTTTGAGGAATTGTGCACTGGGTTGGCTCATGTCTGGTATTCAGCAAGTCCAGGAGGAATTAGGCAGGGTCAAGGAACACCACTGCCCAGAGGATCCATGTGGGGCTTCCCTGATTGCACGAAATGGCCAGTACTTAAATGTAAGGAGGAAGGAGTTTGGAGGTGTTGGTTGAGACCACTGGGCTTGCTGGACTTTAAATTTCTTTAGTTCATCTGAGACTTGCAACAATCAGTGTACCAGTCTTCTGTCCATCTTCTTAAAAATGAGGGAAAAAGGCATTAAGGATGACTTTTGAGCTAACACTTGCCTCTTTAGAAGGTACAAGACAGTGGTTTGTATTGTAGCAAGGTATTTTCTCGATGAGTAACAATCACTGTCTGCTGGGGTGTCAGAAAAGAAACATCTCAGAGGCCTCAGTGCAGGAGGTTTTTCTCTTTATTGTGTTAAAACCCTCACTAAAGTGTCATTTCCTGGGGAGTGCTGGCTGGCCTGATGTCCTACAGAAGTTCTATTGCTCTGGCACCAAGTGCCAGCCCCAACCTAGGCACCACAACACAACTAGGTTTACTTTTGTCTTGCATGTGGGGCAGGCTTTCAACCTCACAGTTGAAGGTATCATGTGCTCTCCTGAGTCAGATGAAGGAAAAAAGAGCATTTTTACCCTTTATGAAGTGAACTCTTCTTTAGTGCCGTGCATCCAGGGCTCTGCTTTAATTAGGAGTCACGTATTTTCATCCCTTCTGCAATATGCACTGCTCTACAGTGCTCCACCAAGAATGATGAATGGATCTCCAGCTCCTTCCTTACCTGCTGCCTCCTCTCCTTAATGTTTTCTGCTCTGCTTTTCTTTATTTGCTGCACTGTGGGGAAGTTGTTCCTGGGGGATGGGATGCCAGGAACAGGAGCCATTATCAATACTAGGTCCAATATGCTGTGAACAATCACATAGGACTCAGAACTCAAAGCCAATGTGTCTTTCTCCCTACACCTAATACCTCCATCCCAAATGAATGAGAGTGCAGTTCTACATGCTCAAATCCCCCAGGATGTGATTGCCTGACTCACTGCCCTTCAATAAACACACCAGACATTTCTTTAAGGGAGAATCAGTAAATTCCCTTCCTTCCATCCCTTTGCTCAAGACATCTGAATTTTCACTTGGCTAGCATATTATCTACATCTGCAAGATCTCTGCTTTGCCTGCCAGGACTCCTTAAAGAACTGCACAAATAATTTAAATGGCTGGTTTATTGTTAAAGGCATGTACCTGATTTCCCTGGTGTTCAGGAGGAGTGAATCGTCCCAGCTCCATTGATTTCAGAATTAGAGTGTCAAAGATCCAGCCCATAGCTTATTGAAATCAATACCAGTGATCAGGACCACACAGAAACTGCTCATAAGCTGTTATCTTGATATCAACTCAAGTTAACTGGCAATGACAATAAGTTCCATTGAATCAGATGGGCCATTAAATTTAGACACTCAAATCCCGAGCTGAAATTCAAGCTGAGTGTTAGCAGGAGAGAGACATCGCTACTTGCGGTGCCAGTTCCAAGTCTGACCCTTCTTATGTTGGACAGTAATACTGGTTGTTTTAATTATGCAGGGTTTCCTTTTGTGCTGCATATTAGCTAATTTGTTTTGTGGGTTTTCTTTTTAATTGAGTGTGGCTGGAGGACAGCTGAAAAACATTATTCACCTGCCTCACCAGCACCGTCATCTAAACCTCTGCCTCCCAAGGGCAGGCAGAATAACACTGCGCACCAATAAAATCATCATACACTCAGCTTGAAAGCGATAAGACAAAATCAAACTGCCTGCAATAACAAAGACCGAGTCTTTTGATGGCGAGGAAGGAGGGAGGGTGTCATTATGCACATTTTATTACTGCGGTTTTCAAACCTGGTAGTGATGGGGATTTAATTTTCTGCTATACTGGCACTGTACCTGGAGCAGAGAAGGAAGGAGGTAGTTTTTAGCTACCCTGGGTATCCCTAAGCTGGCAATCAGAGCCTCCTGGGGGTTGGCAGGAGGAAGGGTGCTTTCACCATACCAAGCGATCAAGGTGTTAGGCAGCTCAAGAAGTTAACCTGGACTGCTGAGACTGCCTGCTTGTGTGCTTCTACCTCCCCTCAGCTGCAAAGTAAAACATGTTTGCTTAAAGTGAGATTGTTTATTGATTAATAATCCTTTTTAACTTCACTGTTTCAGATGATTAGCAATAGGCAGCAATCTGAGCTTACATGTTTCAGGTCCTAGCAGGGCACATATAGAAATAAAGCTCAGTTAGTAGGTTAAGCAAAAGCTTTTTTTTTTTTTTTTTTTTTTTTTTTGCAGCAAAGGGGGAATTGAGAGCATATGAACAGCTTGTGGGAGAAGCTCACTCTGCAAAATTGGGGAGGGGGAGGGTTACAGGGACAAGCCATTACTGCTGACAAGCAGTAATGGGGTGAAAATACACACATTTGAGCACTTGTGATTATCAACCTGTGCCCTTTATTTGTGCACACCTCTAGTTCACCCTTCACACCTTCAAAGCATAACTATGCACAAAACCATAAAATAATTGAGGTGGCAAATGAACTCTGAAGGTCACCTGGTCCAAACCCCACCCCCCCCTATTCAAAGCAAGGCCAGACTCAAAATTAGATCCAACTCCAAAGCTAGACCATCTAGCTCAAGGTCATGAGCCTATGTCCAACATGTGATGCCACTTAGAAAAATAAATCTAGGTGAGGTTTTCTTCCCAGGGGATGGGAGCAGGTTTGCTGCAGTTTTCTCATCATCTCTACAATGGTCAATATGGCCTCAAAAGCAAAAGGCACCTCTAAGAGGTCTTGATGAAATACATTTCAAAGGCCCTTTACACCTGAACACCATAAAAGAGACCTAAGCCAACTAAGAATTACTCTTCCCCCATGTATTCATAGTTCAGGATTATTTCTTATAGGAAGAAGCAGGAAGATATCCTTTCTGGGGAAAAAAAAAATACTTTTTTCACCATGTGCCATCAGACAGAGATAAGGTGCAGCTAAAGTGGCAGGCTGCACTTCATGGGGATGAACTACTATTCAGATAAGGTGGAGGCAATTCTTGGCTGGGGGTAAGGAAAAAAGTACTGGTTTAAGGTTATTATGCAGGAAGCACCCTGCTGCATGAAATCTATGGGAAATTGCATATTCTGTCACATTTACTTATTGAATCCCAATTTCATCGTAGCATGAGGAAAAAATACATCAACCTCCCTTGTAGCTCTTATTAGATTTCACAACCATTCAATATTAAAATGCCAGCTCTGGTAACAGTGTTTCCCTCTCCATTCCCTCTCTTCCCCCTCCTCCCCACCCCTCGGTAACACTGCAGTATTGGAGGTGTGTACAGAAACCCCCATGTAGAGATGCTCTGAACCCATCTGTTACAGAATGAATTGGAATTACCAGATCTGCCCACAAAGATCTCTCCAGCTTCATCCTTGGCCACCCATTTACTGTCTACAAGCACATGGACAGTCCTAGCAGTGCCCGTTCCCATGCTGAGAGGTTTCCAGCCTAGCATTGCATCCCTTCCCTTTTTTTCAGGGCTTCCCCAGATCTGCATGTTTTGCAGAGTGTTTTAGTTCCTGCTCAGACTAGTAGGAGCTGAACAGTTCACCCTGTCCACCCTTTCCTTTTGGACTCATACTCCCAGCAACCTCCTTAATGCATTTGAGTTGGTTGATGAACCAACATCCCAGTGCAAGAGGAAGATAAAACTGCCTGGCAGCCCAAATCCTGACCCAAGCTCCTCCTACCTCTGGCCTGAGGGCTGGCCACAACTCCTCTTGAATTGCGGTGAAACTGGAGTAGCATTCTTTATTCTACCTGGAAGGACCATGTGTTCAGATAGGACCCAAGATTTCAGGACTCTTTAAATGGATTAAGGTATAACCCCAAAGGTCATCCTCACTTACCAGAATCTCCTCTAAACTTGCTGATCTTTTATGCATTCCCCAGCAAACCTCCATGACCCATCTCTTCCACTCTCCTACAAGTGAGAGAAGGCAAAACCTGCACTGGCCCTGGCCAGAAGTATTGTTTTGCTATCCCCAGCATTGTAAATCTTCCCTTGTTGTGTAGGAAGCATGCAGAGGGACTGGCTCTGAAGTGAGTGGGTATTTAGTGTTTCAGAGATGGGCTGAGAGTGCTGTGCTATAAAGTTATCAATCTCTCTCTAATGTAAAGCACTCCGTAGCTGCTGCAGGGCAAAATGTGCTGCTTTCTCTAGTCTTAAAAATTATTCTCTTCTGTCTGTAAACAGATCGAGGGAAACAAATTATTTCCTCCAGTTAAATGTTTTAAAGAGCAATCCAGGTTTTTGATATCACCTAAGGTGGGGAGGAGAAAGCAATTGTAGGCAAAAGGAGCGGATTGCTTTCCTAGTCTCTCCGGAATGGACCTTGCATATTTACCCTGAGCAGTCTCTACCTGTAATGCTTTCCTGATCCACCTGGGTCTAGGGAGGAGGCAAAATCATGTTGAACTCAGGTCAGTTCAGCAAAAAAACCAGCTATCTGATCTGAATTTGTAATGGCTCACAGGAGAAATAAATCCCATGACTCCATAGTAGGAGCATAGGAGCCAGCAGTGGGAAAAATTATGGAGTGCCTAAGGCTCAGTTCAGATAAAAGCGGCAGCTAATTATCCAAACAAAATATTCATATCATTGAATCAGCAAAATAGAGCTGGAAAACTGAAGAGAGCAGCCTCTCCTGTGATGTCTCAGTCCCTCAGTTTTGGTCTCTTCCTAGCTGGAAGGGCAGAACCAAGAAATATCCAAGTGACAAGTTACCAGGACTCAGGGAAGACCTTGCCAAGAGCCAGTGGGGCAGTTTGTTTCTCTCAACACTTTTAAGGAACTCCTCCTCCCTTCAAAGAGAAGAAATCAACTTTATGCCATCTTGAAAGCCTATGCCAAGTCTGCTGGACGTTTTCTAATTTATTACCTCACTTCTTAGGTAGGTTCTCACAAAAATCAAAAACACTGTCAGAGGAGACACAGAGTCACAGGTGTGACGTGTTGCTTTACACAGCCCTGAAAGGATGAGAGTCAAATTTCCTCAGTGGATTTGGATGAACAGCCTTAAAAAAAAAAAAAAAAATAAATTAAAAAGTATTAAAAAACCTTCTTCCTCTGAATAAAAATAACATTGCTGAAGCAGCACTTTCTGTCCTTAAATCCCTGTGTGGTTTTCCAAAGGAAGGTCAATGCCATTGCCCCTATTCACAGGTGTGGGAAAGGAGCTGCTACTTTTTCTAAAGTTTTTGCCACCCCACAGCATGGCCCTGTTTAATGAGGCCACCGGGCTCACTTTTTTCCAGGGGTTGAACCAGTCCTGAAGGTTTCTGTGGGGCTTCCCACCTTTATGCCTTTTTCTTGTCCTCTCTCCCCTACAGAGAGCGGTGTGGTGTTATCCCATCCTAGAGGTCAGCTCTGCCTGTCATTTGCTGTGTTTCTTCTTCATCCAGCCAAACTCCCACAGAAGTTTGCTAGAGTGAGAATGGAGCAAAGAATAAATGAAATTGAGGCTTCATGAAATTAAGACTTTTCTCTTGCTTGGACCCTCTTTGAGGTTACATCTAATCAAAACTGCTCATCTCTTATCTGGCAGCATGTGAGTCCAAGTGATAACCGAACAACGGGGCCAAACCCACCATCTTCCCATCTGTCCTCCTGGGATGTCCCATCCCTACAGTGCTCCTTTGTTTTGGAGGTGCTTGTGTTCATCCTACAGCTCTGTCTACCCCTCCTCTTTGGCCAGCTTTCTCTTCCTTTGCAGTACCAGTCTATCCATCCCTTGCTCCAGGTTATAGGTTCTTGATCTGATCATTCCTCAGATTAATTCCCTCCCCTTCGCCAAGTTGCTGCCTGGGAGATACTAGGAAGTTGCCATCCATCCACATCATCTCAATCCCTCTCATTTCTGAGTTGTAACTACTTCTCTCCCTCATTTCTCAGTCTCCAGAGTATGTGGCCCTCTATGCATCACAGAATTGAAATGGCTTTTTCCCTCTCAGCCTGGCAGGACCTTGCCACGTCAGGGCCCACTGACATCTCTGGTAAGAAGGGAGATGGAAAAAAGTTTAGAGGAGAGCTGGGCAGTAGCATGGGGAGATACTGAATAGAAACTCCGGCAAACAGATGGCTCAGGCTTCCACCGTCAGAATGGCTTTCTCACATTGTCTTGCTGTAAAATGGGTAGGGCAGCACCCCAGGGCAGAGAGCAGTTAGTTGTGTTGGTTGAACAAGTGAACAAGAGCTGGGAATTGCCCTCTGTTTCCCACACACTGAAGAAGGCATTCCCAGCACTTTAGGCATCAGCCACAGCCACTATTACACCTCTGGGTGCTCTGATTGCCTAGATCTCTCTTGGCTGCTGCTTCTTTCCATTGTCTGAGCTGAGTCTAGAGGAAAAAGATCCTAATGTAAGATCAGAAACTAAACACATCCCCTCTCCTCTTACCCCCAAATAATATCATTAAGACATCTCCTCTCCCACTACCCCCCAAATAATAGCATTAACAGGAGGTGGATGGAGCAAAGGAAGAACATGCAGCCCTGCAGTTTGGTATTGCCATTGCTCACAACAGATCATAGACTCTAATGAGTTTGCAAATCCTCAGTACTGAGGCTTCACAGTCAGATGCTGTCAGAGCTTCTCTTGACCTGTCCATAGCTTTGTTTTACTTGGTTTAGCTCCGACAGAAATTTCTCGAATTGACCAGGAGTTTATGAATGATTTCTCTTACTTATGTTTAGCTTTGCTTGGCACAGTCAGAGCTTTATATAGATAACAATAACAGGTAGTTGCTCTATGTAGAATTATATGTTTGCAAGTCTGAAACAATAATGAAGTGTCGAGAAATGCAGGTTTGGTACAACAGCAGAGGCATTCAGATGCAGAGACACAGAACCAATGAAGGAAATGCAGAGTTGTAAAAAAGTCTGTTAGCAAACATATAAAAATAATCCCAAACTGTTCCTAAAGGGAAGAAGAAGAAACCATCAACATGCACACTGTATTTTTCCCACTGAAGGACTCTAGGTGCTGTAACACCCCCTCATCTGCAGACTGAAATCATCAAGCCAGAGGAGCCATGGAAGGGTGAGCAGAATACTAGGAAAATGAGAGAAACCCAGAAGTGGTTGAACAACAATTCTAACTGTACCAATATTTCTTTTCTTCTGTAACAATTAGGTCTGGGCTAATAACGATTATATTCTTAAATTTTCAGTTACACTAACGATAAATTATTTGCTTTACTTATATATACAAGATGTTGTTCCTCTTTACCCGTAAACAAGTTTTTGAATATAACAGATGTTTTCTAAAGATGGTCTGAATATAAGGACATCATCATGGCGATGAGAGCTACTATGAATATTAAAATTTATAACAAAGATGCAAAAGATGGCAGTGAGTTTGGGAGGCTCCATATTAAACAACATGACAAAGGATTGCAGAAGACAAAGTACTTCTTGGTTTTGCAGAGTGATTTAACACCTACATCAACTTTGATTCTGTGATAATGTGTTCCATTCCTGTCAGGTGAATACATGGCCTTGTTGAACATTATCTGGTAGTGGGGGTGCAGGGAGTTTGGAGGTATGGGAGGGTAGGTATGAGGTGCTCATTGGTAATGGGGATCAAACAACTCCATTGATAAATAATTCATTTCATACAGGACTGAACATCTGCTGTACAGTATCATGTTTTTTTCAATGCTTGGAGCTGAGTTGGAAATAAAAATCTATATTGCTTCTACCCAAACTGTGTATTCTAACAGTTGTCCTGTATTTGGAGTAACAGTAAACTGAAACTGTCTACACACAGGTGCAGATTGTATGTCCCTGTAGATTGAACTGACATTTATAAGCCCATCCTGGAAGACATGCAGTTACTGTTGGAGGCCTGATTCTAGTCATTCTTACTTATGAAGAAACAAATTCTACAAAGAGTGTAATTTCTCCTGATTTAGATTAATATGAATAGAATCAAGATCACATGTGCCATTTTTAGAGGGTTGAACCAAATCTTTTTTAATACTGGAGTCTGCTAACGGCTATAGACTGTAATTCACAGCCTGTCTGCTGAGTAATTTTGCATGGCATCAAAGATTTTTGCAAGCAAAAATATAGCCAAAATGACACTTCAGCTTCACTAGATCAATACCACTGAAATATAAGGCCATACCGTTGCTAAAGATGTCTATTTAGTTCCTCTGTCAGGCGCTGATCCTAGATAGAATCAGTTGATTTTACTTACAAACGTCAATACATTGTATGTTGAGGACTCCTAGCCCAGGAGCAGGAGTGCTGTTATTGATAAGGAAGTTAAGAAAGGGCCATCAAATATGTATTGAATGTTGAAGAAATTAAAATCTGTAACAGTTAAATCTCTAAACTTTGTGGCATTACTTCATTTCAGCAGGTGTTAACTATAAACTAAGTTAGAGGGAGGCTCTGGTGTGTGCGTGGAAGGCATCATGTAACAGGAAATAAATGGTCATCTGTTCACTTGCTGACGGCCTGGGAAATAAGGAGTGAAGGATGACTTTTCAGCATTGGCCAGACTGAGTTGTTACAAAATGATTCCTAGTTCAGTGAGAAGATACAACACCCATGGGAAAGAACTTAAGAAAGTGTAAAACTGTGAAGGATGAAGGAGGCTGAACTACTCCTGTCTTTGTCATTTTTAACAGGCATTTGAATTAGCACCGTTCCTGTGATGAAATAAATGTACTTCAACTTCTTTGCCTCAGACTGTCTCCAATAATTACCCCAGAGAAATTAGAACTACCTGATTTCCTCTCAAAAAATAACTGATGGATCTTTTCTGGAAGAAAAATCCCCCAACCATCTTTCCCAATGATATTGTTGGATACTGTTAATTAAGAGGGGTCAGACAAGGTTGAGAACTTGGCTGGTACACCTCAGATGATCAAGCACTTGATACTCGGGACTTTGAAAATACCCTTTTCCCTAATTCAGACTTGTACAAACAGTTAGGAAGAGCATTAGGGGGCAGTGGAGGTACTGATACAGGGCCTAGATAGGAACAGGGGATGTAAGGGTTAATATGGGAATAGCAAGAAGGGGTTGACGAGAGAAATAGTCGAGATAAGGGTTTGCCTAGCTTGTACGAGGTGTTTGTGTTGCTCGACCACTATCTCCTGTTTAAGTAAAAAACCTCCTCCACCCCTGAGTAAGTGAAGATGTTTGTGTTGATCGACCACTATCTCCTGTTTAAGTAAAAAGCCTCCTCCACCCCTGAGTAAGTGAAGATTACCCCACAACCGGCACAAACCTGCTCTGCGGGTCCAGGGGGGTGACAGAGACTGCGCAGGAATTCGGGGTGAAAAGTTCAGCACTGAGGAAGAGGAGATATTTCCTTCCACGACCACCGCCCAGCCCTTCACGACCCCTGCCCAGGACCAAAGGAACTCACTGCGCAGACTCAACTGGGAGGAGACCATGGAAATGCTAATTTTAATACGAAGCAGGGATATGTGATGCATATGTATAGGCGTATTGCGAAATATTATGAATATGTAATCATTTGCTCTATAAATCTAAGGCAATGGTGCCACATGGTAGCACATATTTGGAGGAGTGATCCCCTATGTGCCCAGCGCTGAATAAACATACCTACTTTACAATCTATCAGATTGTGGAGTCTGTTTTCCGCACGTCAGGTACTTTTGTAAAAAATATGCATGCTTTGTTTAATTAACAGCTGGTTAAGCAAGTGTTAAGCTACCTAAAAGCCTTTCAAACCCTGCAGTGCTTATCTTTGAACCACCTGCATGCTTTCTTCTTGCAATAGTTGTTAGTGCAAACCTTCTTTTCATTCCCCTACATCAATTGCAGAAAGAATATAAAAGTGAAAGTGAAATATTCAGTGAGGTGTCTGGGTGCCAAACTCCATACTGATGAAAGGAAACGTGTCCCCATACGTTTAGTCCGTGGTTGTTGTTTCCAGGAGGTATCAGCATCAAGACTTGAACCTCTGTGGGTTTCTCCAAAGCCTTGTGCATCCCTGTGGGGAAGGAGGCCATCCAGAAAAGAGATCAGACAACCCAACACAGTCTCTGTCCTCAGACTGCCAGACAACTTCCAGCTAATAAGCTTTAGGAAGAATTTTATTCTATGGGAAAACTGTTCCATGAGTCTTCCTGTCACGTAGATGAAAATGTCCAGCCAACAGTGTCTCTCAGGAAGACAGGATTGGCAAAACAACCCAGTGTAAGGGATGGACCAGGGGCTTGGCAGTTCTTATAACTCTTCTGTCATCAAATCTCTTGATTTCTATTTGACCAGGAAATATTATTATTTTTATTATTTAAAAATTCTGGGCCATGTTCCCTCAAAGGACACCTTTCCCTGAAGGCTTCCCTTTCTGTTCTCCTGTGCACATGGAGATGTATCTGAGACATGGATGATCCCATATGAGGTGAATAGAACTCCTTATGCTGATGACTGAGTAAAGCTTGAGGCAACGGCTCTAGTATCACCGGTACTGATGGTAATTACAGTGCATTTTCCCTATCAGACAGAAAATCGTTGAATGTTGGTGTGAGAGAACAATAACCTAGCACATAATCTCTGATTTTTGGACATAAAAAGAAGGTGAGGGCAAATGTAAAATTTTTTGGGGGGGATACAAATATTTTCTCTTGCTTTTTTTTTTTTTTTTTTGGTCAAAATTTGAAAATGTTGTAAGCAATTTGCAAATTTCCCACCTGTTCTGTTCATATATGAAAACAGCCTTAGTCCCTTCTCCTTCCTAAGTGATTTTTAACATATAGCAATGCACAGTGTTGACAGCTCTCCAATTTTATCACAAGTCTCATTATGCTTTTTTTAAGCTAAGGCCACCTATCCCAAAATACAAGATGTTGGGGGGTTTTTTTGTTGTGTATTTTTTTTTTTTTTTGTGAAAATATGCATGAAAAAGTGTCTACTTTTTTTCCTTTTTGCTTTAGTCAAGAAATTTCAAGTACATCAAACAACTCTATTTAAAGATCCACCACCTTTACAGGAATCACAAGATTACTTGTGATTCTTGTCTTCTGTTTGAAAAAGGAATTAAGTATGTTTCAAGCCCTCATGAGGTGGGGAAGAAAAGGCTTAGATATATCATTTCCAGCAGGACAGAGCTTGGAAAGCTCAATTATTATTTAAATCTATGGGGTTTTTTTGGAAGGATTCTGCCTCATAAATTTCGCATCCTTAGGAGTTGGAAATAACAAGAAAGAAGTAAAGTTATTTCTTTGTGACAGGGTAGCAGAATGGAGGTTGCTCAAAGACAGTATTTGTCTCCAGGTAAAGTTAAGAATTTTGTCTGTTTGAAGTTGTGACAATTAATAAAAAATAAAAAATAAAATCAGAACAATGACAAGGCCTCATATCTATGTCTGCTCTAGATGAACATTTCCCCTGTTCTGTTCCTAAGTAGATGTTCTGTTTATATCTGACATCTAAGATGAAAAGTTCTTCAGGTACCTAACAGGGGAGGTAAGGTGGTTGCAGACGTGTTTTTAGGCCCCTAAATTCAGCTGGAATCCTGTGCTAAGCATTCCTGTCCTTTAAATTACTGAGACCCAAATCCATGGAAAATACAGAGCTACAATGAGCCCTCATGGCTAAACTGGGACTACAAGAGTTAGACCCTCCTTCAGAAAGTTGAGACTAGCTTAATTATAACATAGCTCAAAATGCAATTCATCGCACTGAGTTACTGTGTCCTTTAAGCCCTGACTGGTGAATTTATTTTGCTAGTATCCACAAATATACTTAACATGGCTTGAATTCTTCTTTTCTCCATTTTCCCTACTAATGCTTCCCCAAGTTGCTGTCTTTCCAGACAAAGTTTCTCCATTTCATTTGTGTCATTGCTTCTTCCTTCCCTCCAGTCCTTGTGTCTCTTTCTCCTTCTCCCAACATACATTCCTTCATCTCTTAGACCATTTCTTGTATTCTCCCACCCATGTATCTACCCGCTTTCTGTCTTGCTTGGAGTGGGAGTAATATGCTCTGACTACAGACATCTTGCTGTAAGGGCGACTTGACTTCAACCTCAGTGAAGAAATAAAAGACCAATGTTTATAAAGATAGCAGTTTACAGGATCTCCATACAGTTGCCTAAAATTTTTTACATTCTTAAAAAGCCAATATTGCAAGAGTAGCCCACTTTATACAAACTTTACATTCTGCTTGAGTAGAAGTCATGGCTTTTGAGTCCAATTTCCTTGAAAGCTAGGGTGAGGTAAGATCTGGTGGATTTGATTGACCCCATATAATGAGAGGAACTGTGAAATTTGGATCCAAAATTTGAAGCCGGTTTAGTTCAGCTTTTATGATTCATGTCTTTGCTGTGCTAGTTTTGACAGATTAAGAGAATTACCCATGCTCCTCTTCTTTACACGGACGAGTTGGTTTGTGATGCCCTGTAGAGTTCGTTGCAAAACCCCGTTGTGCTTGGTGAAGGAAGAAACTTCAGTAACCATCAGCTGTGGCATTGATCCTTCAGAGAAATTAACCAACTGAACAGAGACTTACTGTGAAATCAGTGATGCTCAGCAGCCGCTAACTTCATTTGCAACTCACCAGTGTTAATGCATTTAAAGTATTGATCCTTCCTAGTGTGCTTTGCAGCTCTGGCTCCCTTTTGGCATTGCTAACATAAAGGCAGCTCTTTCCAAAGCCAGGATGAGCAAGCAAAACCCTTCGACCTCAAAAACAAACTCATTATTCAAAATGCTTGTTGGCTTGCTGCTGCAATTGAATTGATTGACCAAAAAAAAAAAAAAAAAACAAACCCAAACCACAACTCTGGCAGATAAAAATCGGATTATTTCAGAGCATGGGAAAAGAACAGGCAGAGGAAACATCCTGCTATCTGAGGGGAACAAATCTCCCCCCCCCCCCCCCCCCCCCCCCCCCCCCCCCCCCCCCCCAGCATTTTTTGTTTTATTATTGCATTACTGTGTTATTGTTAAGTTTTTGCATATACATAGCACATGGGATTGAGAAGGAGCGGTGAGAACTGTGGCCGTGCTGGTAACAGCCCACAACTTGGACTTTCATTGCCCAGCAAAACCAGAAGGACCATGGGGTTTGCCCAGTACCCTTTCTAGTACTTATGCAGATCATTTTGGGAAGGACATTACCCTTATAACATCATGGGCTCCTAAAGTAAAACTTAGCTTTCAATTGATCACTGAACCAAACTAGCTTGATTTTTTTGCTTTTGCAGCAATAAATGAGCCTTCAAACGAAAACTGTAACTGAAAGCAGGGGAGCTGCTGTCTGCAGCCTGCTCTCAGTGTAACCCTGCCTGTGCTTTCCACTGTTTTGCTTCCTGGGCTTTGCAGGGAGTTTGCTTACACAGTGCTTTCCCTTGCCCTATTAAATGCCTCTGCAGTGTGCTCATGGTGAATTAGGTTACTCTATGGAAAAGTATACTGCAAATCCTTTTCTCTCACTTCAGCTGTTCCCCCTTTCCATGGATGGCAAGACGAGTGTGGTCTGTCTCCAGTTTTTGGGAAATGTCAACCACATTGAGGGGGCTACTACGCAGCAGAATTGGTTTCTCCCTTGGACTACTCTTGGCACTCCAGAGGCTACTGGTTCTCCAGTTTCTCCAGTGACCCCAAGCCTCCTCTACATTCAGTCCTTTAATTGCTTTTAATTCTGTTACCCATATATCCTAGCGCTCCCAGACTCCAGTTCTTAGCCATGATTGCACTCAGTTTATGATTTCTGTCTCTAAATGTCACATCTGGGCATTTTCAGATGCATACATCTCATTCTTTAAAATATGCAGGTGTCTTATCCTGACCCTCATTAGTGTTGTGACAGATTCCAGCCATCCTGCTTGTTAGTCTATTATTTAGCTGCTTGTCATCTACTCTCTGCAGCTCCCTGTTACTTCTGATGCAGAGATGCAATAATTAGATGCCTTGTTTTTCAGACATCTTTAGCATTGCTTGAACATACTAATTCAATAACACAAATTCAGCCAGGATGAAACCCCATATGTTTCCAGGCCATTCACAGAGACCCCATTACTTTTAGTGACATGGAATAGCTTGAAATCTGTGGAGGGTGGAAAGGGTGGATCTGTGGCTCAGATCCTGCTTTAGGACAGGCGCAAAGGAGACATGACACTTGCCTTCTACATACAACGTCTATTGGTCTCAATGAAACACACAGCAGAGTTACAAAACTTGTCTGGCAAGAGTCAGGTAGTTCCTGATCCCTTTTCCAGCAGTAAATTATAATGAGGCATCTCTAAGTACTATCTCTTAAATGGAGAGAGACATTCCCCAGGCATTGTGGAAAGGCTCCAGGAAGGACCTTTCTTCTTATTCCTCTGACTGTACAAAAAATGTCTGATCTTTTTTTCTTTTCTTGAGTATTTGTGATGTTTACAGAAACTGTTATCTGATAGCAAAGCTTGTTCTTGCCCCCTCTTTTTTGATCATATCCTTCTACCTCTATACTCTGTTGTCTGGATATTTTGGGAATTTATACAGTCAGGTATGTTACAGTATATCTGCAGTCTTACTTCATTATAGGTATATCAACATTGTGATGGAAGGGAGGCTCCACTACTTCTCTCAGAGCTGGAAAAGTGGGCTGAATAAACCAGAGGTGGAAAAGCTCAAAGGAGGAAGGAGAGGAGGGATGTTTCCTCCTGATCCTTCACCCTCCTCCTTGGAGAAAGATGCTTGTTGCTGTGAGAGCATCTAAGGCTGTGTTCTCCAACACAAATGGGCTAATAAAACTCTATTCCTTCCGTGTCGTTTTGCACTTTCTTGCTTTCCTTTCCCCTGCCAAATGTTGTCAGACATGTTCCCACCATGTCTGACCTTTAGAGGAAAGGGAGGTTACTGTGGTTGTGACTGTTCCTGAGCATCAACGAAACAGGAAGAGAAGACCCAGTTGAAATTGCACTGTGTGTGTGCTTGTGTGTTTTAGATACCGAGAGAACAAGCCTAATTTATTATGAAACAGAAGTTAGCTTTACATTTTCATAATTAGGGAGGATGCTAATGTTGCATGATTGGAAAATGTCACCCTGCACAACTAATTTGAGGACTAATTGAAGTTCAGCATCATCTTCAGCTCCTCTAGTGATAACTTTTTTGCAAGGTGCTGCAGAAATGCAGAGAGTGGTTAACAGAGAGTAATTTATCACCTTGTTTCCTAGCAGATAGAGGTATCTGGGAGTAAATGACCAAAAAGAAGCAATGCCAAAGCCCAGAGCCTCAGGCTGGTGGAACAAAGCACTCCATATAACCACAAATGACAGGGTTAATTATCCCACTGCTGCTGCAGAGAACAATACATTTCTCAGGCACTCTGTCCTGCAGAGATGCTGAAGAAAGTTGGATTGAGCATGTCATTGTATCACAACACTGTGTCACAAAGGTATGGATGGGCCTGCCCTTATCTAAAGCACACTGGGGATTGTTTTGTGTCCTGAATACAGAAGAGATGGGGGCCACGCAAAAGGCACACACAAAATGCTGCAAGAGTCAGATCTCCTCTTTGCTATCCACAAACTGTTTCTGTGGGGAAAAGGCAAGTCTTGTCCCTGTTTCAAATGATGTAACACCACTCACACTTGCACAGTCTTGCTTTAACAAAGCAAAACTATGACTCTAACCCTTCTCAGCCCTTCCAGGGTTATGCAGTACTTAAACACCAACCTCAACCTCTCCAGTTATATTTACTTTGCTGCAAGTCTTTCCTGCTCTCTGACCATGTTATGCCTCTAGGGTAGCTTGCAGACACCTCCCCAGGTCTGCTTGGGCAGGTGAAGTCCTGTCTGCCCAAAGCATAAGGGGAACACAGATGTGGAGCTCGCCCCGTCTACACATGCCAGGTAGTCATACTCTGTGTGACTCAATTTCCAAGATGAATGACACTCAGGAGATGGCACTGCACAGAGTAAAGGGACAGTAATTAGCCCCTGTCAGGGATAAAACAGAACAGCTCCACAGGTCGCTGCTCCCAGCTCACTGTCTCCAAAAGTGGCTATAGGCGTATGCATTATGCATAAGGACAAGGCAAGTGTTTGTGGTGTTTCGTCCTAGTACTCTCTCTGCCTCCAACCATTTGAGACTCAGGGACTTCCAGGACTAGATATGTTCCCTATGGATTTAATAACACTGACTAGATTTTTCTTTGAACTTCTCCGCTTTTCCCTCAACCCTTGTTAACTCTAAGCACCAACTATGTATCTGTGGCAAGAAATTCCACAGCTCCGTTACACCTTCTGTGGGACTGCCAAGTTCTTGTGCTGCAAAAGACCATAAGAAATCTTTATCTACTTATCCTTTCCTTGGAACTCATGATTTTATATATTCCACCACATGTATTCCCAGTCATCTCTCAAGCATCCTAGGTTATACTCTTACACCGTATGAAGAACTCATTCCAGTTCTTTGAGCACCCTTGGCTTTATTTGACCCTTAGTCTTATGACTCCCTCTCCTTTTTTCCTCTTGGATTTATACAGTTTCCAATTCACACCTGATGGTCTTGAAACCTTGGGGAGAGGGAGTCTGGCAGGTCTCATGAAGATGAAGGCTTCTACATGTACCCTTGTATCAGATAACCACTGGGAGAGCTCAGGAATTTACATTGCTCATCTCAAGGTAGGCACCTGCAGCCTGCTTGAGCAGGATTAACAAGCTACATCTTTGGCCAAGTGAGAAGATTTGGCAGGAGGGAGGTAGGAGAGGGGGAGCAGATCTCACGGCTGCATATTGAGCAGGAATTCATCCCACTCTCATGCTGCTCTGAGATCCCAGAGAGCTGGAGAAAGCAGAACCAGAAGGCTGGACTTGGTTGGCTTTGTATGATACGGTTGAGAAGGAAAGGATTTTGGCTCCCGTCCAGGCTACTCATCCCCAGCCAAACCTCCACAAGGGAGAGGATGGTGTGGCTGTAAGCTGGATTCCCCAGTACCCCCACCACATCTCCAACCCTGCCCAGTCCATTGGGTGAGGAACACAGAAGAAGCTGTGAGCTCCCGCATCATCTACCTGATCACCAGCTGACTCCTCCATCCCAGCGCTGGGACATCCCACTTCCTTCTTCAGTCCTTGGGACCTTCAGCTGCAGGTGACTCCCCATCCTGGGGAGAAAGTCTGGCATTTTGGGAGGGGTCTGCACACTGTGATTTACTGCCTGACATAAACACAGTGAAATTAAATGTTGCACCCGCACAAACACCCATGCATGCACCCATTTCAATACGTGCCTTCCTTCAAACCCCAAACATATTTAATATCTCACTCCACACAGAAATATATAAAACATGCTCTATACAGAGCTATATAGAGTATGTCGTTAAATCATGACAGCATGTCTCATGCACAGGATTTCTCTGAGAGGTTTAACATACACATATGCAGGGTTATAATGAAACACACGCACACACATCTCAGTTTAATGTCCCAGTGCCACCCAATGGGGAAATCACACCAGCTCTGTAAAGCCCCCTGCACTACATTACAGGAGAGTTAATTCACTGGAGGAAACTATAATCTGATTTCAGATTTACAAGCCAACATTATTATTCCTTCCCTTTCTATTCTTTCATGCTTAAACTGATCTGCTGTCATTCTTTGTCTCTCTCCAACTCCAGCCCATATTACTTTCAGTGCAGTCTGTCTCCATTTTATTTTTCACCTCCTAATATTCAATTTTATTTTAAAGCCTGTCTGTGCTCCTTCCATTTTCCCCCTTTTCCTTCTCCCCCTCCCCTGCAAATCTCACTCCCCTGCCACCCACCAATGGCACAGATTTCTTCCTGATTTCCTCCCTGTGATTTCTCCTCCTTTTCTTCATTATCAGCATGGCAGATTAGGATCTGACAATAAAGTAGAATCGACTGTTTGTCCAGAGCTTTACAGCTTAAGCAGGATTATTTACCCTGATATAAAGGACATTTTTATTTTTCTATAACTGGAATACATCTAAAGATTCCCATCATCTAACCAAAGCTGTGAGCTTCTGGCCTTTTCCACTGGGAAATTCACAGTCGAATAAAAACTGCTCCTTGTTGCTGTAAAGCTCTCAGGGGCTCTTTATGCATCATGAAGAGGAGATGGTGCTTGGATAGCAGACTGCCAAGAGGAAACACGGGAGATGGAGTCCCAAGTCTTGCTGGATGGAGATGGCTGGAGCGAGAGATGTTTGAGCCTAGAGTAGTCTCACCACGGACTGCTCTCATCTCAGAGAATATTCTGTTGTTCAAAATCACCTGAGGAACACCTGCAAACCTCAGCCCATGACCCATTCCCACCTTGCTCCCTCCTGATGAGGAAGGGATGCCATAGACAGATGCACACTCTTATTTTGGGGTCCTGAGAGGTTATCTTAGTTACAGGATCAAAGAGCTACTCCAGGCTTGGAGGAGGTAACTGATTAACATGTTGAAATGATAAAGCTGATTTCCATACAACAGTGCAGATTTTTACAATGAGAGCAGTTGGTCTTCAAATTCCTGAACTGTTAAATCCCTCTGTTTAGTGTGATGATGTGCTGGTTGATTTATCTGCAGGGCCCACACCAGGTAACGCGCCGTCTCAAGCCATAAACCTCTAAAATTGGAATGAGAGCATTGAGGCTGGTAACGCAGAATTGGAATAAAGGCAAAGATGGTTGATGTTTCCCCTTGGCTGGAAAGATGTAGTTAGTGAGGGCTCCTGGGCATACAAAGTAGCATGGACCACAGGGTCACCAAGGTGAAGTGATGGGTTCCTCGTGGGCTGAGGTGCACAGATAGAGCCTTGCTGTCCTGGCCAAGACCTAAGGGTTCATCACATGGGGAAATTAGGTGTGAACAACCCCTGTAACAGAAAAATCATAAGTTAGGAGCTGCATGATATCACCGTCCTGTGCAGGACTTGACTCCAGCTCCCTTTTCTATCTGATCTAGACCATCAAATGTCCATGATTCAGGTATATCTTCTCCCCTGTCACACAGGGATTCTCCCAGTACCCAGTCATCTGGACTGTCTAATGCAGGACATGATTTCTGGCTGTGGTCATTGACAGAAGTTTCAATAAGGAATGTTTGTACACTGAAAGACAGAGAGGGAAAATAACTTGATCCCCCATGATGAGGTATCCTTCTAATACTTAAGAGATCAGTTTAAAGTCTGAAACATAGGATGTTAGATCCCTCCTGAGAGTGGTGGTTATTTTTTTTTTTTAGCATTAGCTGTTACAAATTCAGATGTTCGGGTTATCCTTATAAATGTCCAAGCCATCTTTGGATCTGTCTGAGTTCCTGGCCTCATTGACATCTTATGGAAATGAGACCCTCAGTCTAATTACACTTTGGATGACAAGGGATTTCCTTTTCATTGAATATCTGTCTCATTCTTGTTGTATGAGACAGAGAGGACAGCCATTGTTAGCCTACCTCCTTCATTTTACATACATCCTTTTGTCTGTACCCTTTATTATATGACAAAGTATAATTTCATAGGTCTTATTTACAGGAGATATTTCTCAGGAAGTTAATCCTTCTTACACTTTTCTGAAACCTCTCCCGTGTCTGTCTGTAGACATGGTGACCTTCCAGGTAAACCATGGCTTCAGTGATTCATGTGGTTGCAGTGTAGGATATTCTGTAATGTTGACCAACTCCTTCCATATACCATAAGGATATGACATAAAGATCTGTCATAAGGAAGGAGTTGATCAGTAAGCATATGGTACAAGATATGCAATTTTATGTCTATTTTACCTTTGGTATATACCTGTCCACAAAGCTGGAGTCTCCACTGAGCTGACTCTGTGTGTCCCTTGTTGATATAATACAGTTAATTGGGAGGTCAATAAAGTCAGTGGGAAGTCTATTTATTTTTTTTTCCCTTGATGTCTTATTCTGGGACAGCTGATTATTCAGCTGCCTAGAGTCTCTGAAGCAACCCCCAGCGTTGCTAAAGTTGTTGGGAGGATCTGGGAAAGACTCGAGTTACTGGGAGGGGATGTGGATTTGCACTGGAGATACATCACAAAAGAATAAGGGTAAGGACTTGTTTTAGCTAATGCAGGCATGAAAATTAATGGGAATAAGCTCCTCATGAGAATGTGGCAATAGACGCTTGTTTGCCTCCTCTACAGAAGATATTTGGAACTTCCTAGGGTAAGGACAGGTGAATATGGAATGTGAATGGGTTTGAAGTGTGTACTGAAACGGGATGAATGAATAAGAGCAGCTCCGGGATGCTTCAATTGGCTTAACCCTGAGGGGAAGCTCCCTTGTTCCTCACCCAAAGCTAATGATCTTTCATGTTCATGGGGCTCTCTCAATGCCCTGTTTCACACCCTTTGGGAATCCAGCCACAGCTATTAGCTGTGATGGCTCTTCTGCCTGGCAGTCTGATCCAGAGGCTCTCCAGTCTGCCCTTCAGAAAGCTGGGAACAGACTGTGACAGTGTAACTCCCCCATGCTCTGTATTTCTTTGCTTTAAACAATATTTCTTTTAATGGAGCTGCTTTGGCTTAAGCTGAAAAGTGAGCTAAACAAGATACAAGACACTGTGCATAGAGATTAAAGGGAGTTAAAAATAAGTGAAGGAAGGGAAATACATGGGGAAGAAAGGGGAGCCGCATGGGTGAGAGTATAAAACACATTGCTCATTTAAAAGGTGAAGCCTGAAGAAACTGTGTTATTGTTCATGTGATTTTCTCCTAATCAGAGTGTAGAAGCAAGAAGCAGAGGAATATTTTCCCCATGTTGCATTAAAATGCTTATCATTTTCTGTCTGAAGCTACTAATTTCAGAATCATTAAGGGAGCAATTTCCAAGGCACATTTGACTGAATTGCTTTTCTGAGGCCATCTCTCAAAAACTACAGGATGAAGATGGCTTTTCCACCTTCTCTGATGGCCATGGGAGAGCGAGTCTCCACTCTCAGCCAGCAGATCCCACCATGGAGGGCAACAGAAGACCACAAGTCTTTAGTCCACAGCAGCTTGGAGTAACTAAATAGAGATGATTTCATGACTCCCAGTTAATGCTTTGCACTTTCACCTTACTTTTGGGGTTTACTCCTTCACTCTTGGCTTCACAGATGAGCCCCATCTCCCTCTGGTAGGTATTACCATGGTTTTGTTGGCATGTGTCCATGTCCAACAAAGGAGAGAAAGAGGTCAGGAGCAGGGAAACAGTCTACCCAGGGCCATAGAGGTGACAGGCTCAGAAACAGTGTCTCACATTTTTTTTTTTTTTTTACTACAGGTTTTATTCTCCAGTACTTTTTGGGTATCTCTCAAAAATCTTAAGCTTTTTCACTCACATCACCCCATCAAGGATGCCAGTACTTACAACCCTGCTTTACATAAGGAGAAAGTGGAACACGAGGAGTTTGACTATACAGGATTGTGGATGCTCTCATGTTGGCTTAGAAAATCTCCCCAGGCACTAAATTAAGGCCAGTCTTTGGGTGTAATGCAGAGGGAGATCCAGAAAGCATAAAGCTCAGAGGGCTGAGGCAGGATCTGTCCCCAGTTTCCACTAAGATCAGGCCTGTGTCTCAGCGTTCAGCTTTCTCCAGGATGGGATGCAGTGTTCACACTTCAAATCCCATTTAATATGCCCGGCCCTAAATAACTTGTCCCCTGAAGCCTATGGCAGAATATAAAACTCTAGTTTAAAATCATACTCTAGTATAAAATCTTAGAATCATAGAATGGTTTGGGTTGGAAGGGACCTTTAAAGCTCATCTAGTCCACTCTCCCCGCAATAAACAGGGACATCTTCAACTAGATTAGGTTGCACAGAGCCCCGTCCAACCTGACCTTGAATGTTTCCAGGGATGAGGCATCGATCACCTCTCTGGGCAACCTGTTCCAGTGTTTCACCACCCTCATCATAAAAAATTTCTTCTTTATATCTAGTCTGATATAATCTGGTCTAGTATCCCATGATCTATATTAAAATCCCAACACAAGCCCATCTATCACTTATAAACAAACTAACAAATAAACAGAAAAACTCCTACTCAACCCACAGCACACAGGGGTAAGATCAAGAAGTTTCACATCTCTTTTTCCTTACAAACTGCCAACTCATGCAGACCTGAGGAGCTGGGTGAATTCTGATTGACCTGACACCTGCACTTATGGGTAAGATGCTCCCAGAGCAAGTCAAGAGGAGATGAGACAGTGCCAGGCCTATTTAAAGCAGTGGTTTTAAATTTAATTTCCTAGCTGGGGGAAATGGGGGAGGGATAGAAGGCAACAGCTGTCTCATTATACCATTGAGGGTTCCTTAAGTGAAAACTGAATAGATTAGTCATGGAGAAAATTAAGACAAGGTCTTTAAGCCATCAATAGCTCCCGATTTGAGTGCAGGAGGGAAGGGAGTTGGTATTTTACTTCATTCTCAATGTCTGGGCATTCAAATTTTATTTTTAAATGTGTCTTGAAGCCAGATGTGAAAGATCTTTATTTTTTTCCTTCTTTTTTTTTTTATTTTCCAATCCAGCAATGATTTCTCTCCATCAGTACTGAGGCTGATGCGTGGGGTTGGACAAACTTGCAGAAGTCTGCATTGCATTTTTAGTCAGTGATTCAAGTCTTCCTGCTTTTTCCTTTTAAGTAGAAAGCCAGGATTGGTTCTGCTTTCCACCAAGGTACTGTATCGATCAGGATATAACTTCATGCTCCTAAGCACTTGTCTGTTACTTGCTCTCCTTGACCTAATCAGTGTCTGCAGCTCCATCATGTAGCTTCATCAAGAAGACCTGCAGGTGTCAGAATAGATTAACATGGTTTTGGGGGCATTTTTCAGGCTTCGGAAACTCCTCTGAGCATCTGCATCTCAACACCAGCACTCTGGGGAAACGAGCTTTCTATGGCCAGTGCTTCTGACCACTGGTCTGAGGTGGTATTCCTAATGCCCTTCCTAGGGCTGGGTCTGCTCCAGAGTCCAGTCAGGTCTCCAACTCCTTTGCTGGCTCTATCTCACTCTCTCTTTATCTTTCTGCTCTCCCTTGGAACCTCCCTGAAATATTTGACACAGCAAGATGAAATGTGGCAGAGAGGGACCCCCAAATGGACCTTTGTCAACTAAACTCAATTATTTGGCTGATTTTTGATCAGATCAATCACAAATTTAGGATGATCAAGTAGCTAAGGTATTTATTGATGGAGAGGATGTTGCATGAGCATGTCAAGGGCTTTACTGAGGTTAAGCTGTCTTACATCTGCTGCTGATCCCCTGACCCACAAGGATCATTACACTGTCATAGGAGGAAATTTGGCTGGTTGGACGTGATTTGTTCCTGGGAAATTGAGGCCGGATGCTACTTATCTCCTCACTGTTTTCTAGGTGCTAAGAGACAGATTGCTTGACTGTTTGTTCCAAGATTTTTCTGAGCACTGAAGTCAAGCTGATTTGTCCCTAATTCCCCAGACTCTCCTTTCTTTTTACTCTTTTTCAGGAGGATGATGTATTTGCTAGGTGATAATAGCTTTGCATTTCTACCAGATCGTACGGTTCAAATGACAGAGGGTTGCTGTGCAGTGCTGAAGGTCCTTCCTTCCCCGTGGGATGTGGGAGAGGAAGGGCAGATCGTCATATAAAGATATAGCGATTATGGTTCCCACATCGTAAAGCTAACTGGGGCAAGTCTGCCACAAGCTGAGGAGCTCTGCTTGGTATAGTTTCCCTGTGGCTTTCACAGATAGAGTGCTGCAAAACATACTACTTGTTCATTTGTGTTTAAATCAAACCGACCTGTTATTAGGAAAAGCTGTTACAAAAGGCTAGCTGGAAAATAAAAATGAACACAAGCTCTTTTTTTCCAACACAAGTATAATTTCTGTTGAGATTTTAATTATTTTTTTTTCTTTAATAATGGGTTGTTGCATTGTTCTCTCCATGTGCTCACATTGTTATGACTCTGAAAACACAATTAGAGTATACATTGCTAATTTAATCTTAAAGGGTGTATTGTGAGGAATTAAAAAATAAAGGCAGGGGGATCTTGTGTTCACGGCTGTTGCTGCTAACAATAGCAAGCAGGGTTCAGACAATACGCTGGCTGGGATGGCTCTTGTTTCCTGCCTTAAGAGAATGAACATGGCACAGAACAAAGCCCAAACTGAACATTTCGTAGAGTACGCTCTGTCAACCAAAATGCAAGGGTCGCTGTTTGAGAATAGCACAAGACAAAAGAGATTTTAATTGCAAACATTGATCATACCCTTTGGTCTCTGGCACAGGTTGCTATGGCTTCATCACTCGGAAGGTTTGCTAGCTGCAACTTTGCAAATATTTTTTAGGGGCCTCTGTCATGTGACCTTGTCAAAATGACAGAAAGTTGCTTTTATTTTTTTTCCCCAAACAATAAACAATCCAGCTTTTTTTCCTTTTTATTTTGTTAAAGTTGCAGCAAAACCCTGTTAGCCATGAACCTGCTCCTACTCCTCAGGCTGAAGTTTGACTCTCATATGACCAAGTTGCAGGAAACTAGGACTGTTGTATCCTTAGGCTAAAGAATAAGGCTTTCTGACTTTTTCTCTGCTCACGAATTCTGTTTGGGTAGATAGAGGTAGCGAAAGGTCTGTGTTGTGGCCTTGCCATAGGTCTGCTAGCTGGGAGCTCTCCTGGGAAGCCAGAGCAGAGATTACATCTGCTTCTCAGAAAACCTCTGTAAATAGCAGGCTGCAGTGCAAACGGAGGAGCTGCAGCCTCCTGTGAGCACTTTTCTAAGGAGGGCAACGTGGTGCTCAGAACAAAGGTGCTAATGAGTAACTCTGGGTCTGTCGAGCGCACTGGTAAACTGAGCTAGAAACAACACAAGGCAGGGCGAGTTCTCTGATCTTGAGGCCAGCTGGCACAGCATGACGTGCATTCGTACTGCTGAGCTCTCTTGTCCCCAGATCGCAGTGACTTGGTCTGTGCTTTTTACTGGGAACGGCCCTGGCCTGGGATAGCCCCTGAATTGTGCTCGAGTGTGGTTCAGGGAAGTGTCTGGACACAGCCAAAGCCCTTGCAGGACCCATGCCAAGAGTTTAGCATTGTGGACCGTTAGCGGTCACTGCTTGGCCTTGTGTCCTGACTCTGGTTAGGCTAGGGGTATAGACAGAGCTTAGTTAGGCCAACAACAGTTTAACTGTGATGTTTGTTTTAGACGCAAAACTGCTCCTGTCTACTTCTGCATCGTGGACAATAAGGATAATGTTAATGGCGACCATCACGTCTTAGTTACAAAATAAACATCTTACACACTCAGAGACACGTATGTGGTACAGGAAATAATGGATAGAAAACCCCAGAACTTGCTGTTTATGAACTGCAGGCTGCTCAAACACCTTGCTTCCAGCATGGCTGGAGGTTTCACAGCTGCAGCTGAGCTAAGCTTAAACCTCTCTCCCTTTGAAGCTTTTTCTCTGCAGTGCTATTCTGACTATCTTCCTTTCTTCTACCACAACAAAACCTGTCCTCTGCCTTCTTTTTCCCAAACCTTTTCTGTCCCTCTTTGTGCCCCATCGTTATTTTTTTTTCCCTGGATATTCACACACTTTTTCTAGTCAATGTTGGGGAACTTCTGCTGAAGAAGAGATACTCTAAGAGTTGGGAGAGAAAGAGGTAGAAATAAAGTGAACCCCTGAAGTTCATTCAACAAGTGACAGGGAGAGCGAGGCATTCGGTACAAGCCAGTCTCATGACCTGTGGATAGCACAGCTTTTCCATTTGGATCCATCTGGCTTGAAAGAGACATCTTTACTCATGCACATTGAAGCCTCAACATTTTATTCTCACTGGAGAGAAACGGGCAAACCCAGGGCATGAGTCAGTCCAAGTCTACATCTGAAATGGATCAAGTAAACTGTGTGAGGTGACATGAAACCTGGCCTGGAAGGTGGTATCTGTGATGACCTCAGAAAACACAGATGTTGGTAGAGACAGGGCTGGAAGAGCATCCTGAACTGAACTTTCTGCTCTGCATTATTAGACTGTTTGCCTTATAAATTGTAGCTGAAAGGACAGGTATAAGTGAGCTGGAAAAAGGCGGCGTGGTAAGTACAACTATGGACACTAACAGGCAACGTGTTTGTTTTTATAATTTTTCCATGTTTCTTTAATTTTTAAACATCTTTATGAGGAAGTTCTTCTGCAGATAACTTTCTCCCTCACATAGCTCCCACTTCCTGAACCTAAAGCAGTCCCTGAAATGAGGAATGTTCTGGATTTACACTGTAGGCTTTGTTAATGTCAAAGTTCATCCAAGTTTAGCAACAAAAGTAGGCCTGGTTCCTGTCAAAAGTCCCATTCAGATCCATCTTCTTGCATAGCTTGAGCTTTCCACCACCTTCCTCCAGAGCCACAGAGGAATCTCTGACAGTACCATTTGTGGTGGAGGCTGAGGACATGCTACATGCAATGATGCAGGAGAGGAAAATAGTGTTAGTGTTTACATATTTAGCGTTGTGACACTAGAGTAAAGAAAAACCTCAGTCCCATGATGCTTGGTGTTATACAAGATAAAACCAAATTATGAATGATTTCAGGCTAGAGTTTATCATATAAACCTATGAAAAATATTGGCTCCATTTGGAAACCTTTTATAGTACGGGGGTAAGAAGAACAGTAAAAGATTATTTGGCACAAAAGACAAAGCAGGAAGGTAGTGCTCAGTGAGCTGCTGGTGGCCCTGCACTGGCTGCGGAGGAAGATGTGGACGGGCACTTTGGGTCGCATCCTGCATCACTCTCTTCAACCCACCGCCTCTACCTGGTGCCAGCTGCACCCTTCAGCATGGCATGAATACAGCCTGACAAAACGAGGCTGAGCCCAGAGTTGGCAATGCAGAGCTGTGCAGAGCCGTCAGGCTGAGCCGGACATGTACGCTCCCACTATTTCCCCTTTCACGGGTCCCTCGGTGCACACGCTCATTCCAGATATCAACACAAATAAAGATCCAGGCTCTGACAAAGCAAAGGCGTCTTTGCTGACATCAAGCAGACACGGGCAGGGTGCCTGGCTCCTGTTAACCCCTGACACCTGCTTGTCGAGTGGCTCTGGTGGCTCATATATAGAAAACAGCTCTGATCTGTCCTGGGAAACTCAGCAGCTCTCCAGGGTCTTCAGTGCCACCCTGGAGATGCCAGTGGTCCCAACCAGCTGTAGTGCATGATGGTCTCAAAAAAAGGGAAAGTGCAAAATCTACTGCAAGGAGTTCACTTGTAATAAAATTTGAGAGGGTTTTACAGGTATTTACACAGAGATCTGTAAAATATCTGGAGTTCATCTCTGGTTTTAATTTAGACTTTTACACTGAGCACTTTTGTATGTGTGCAGGCAGAAGTTTTGGTGGGGAGATGCTCTTGCTTTAAAATCTTAACAGTATTTGCAAGATTCGAGCCCTTCAGGGACAATTTCACAGAATGGCACCCGTTTCCTGTAAACATCTGAAGCTCTTATTCAGCCTGACTCATTTCCCAACACCTCCTTATTCCCAGTGCTCCTTACAGGCTGGCTCTGGATAGCTCCCTCCACAGCATTTTCCTTAAACTGACTGAGCGGCTGAGCTCACCATCACCCAGTCTCTAACAAACAGGGAGTTTAGGTTGGAAATTTAAGATGCCTGCATCTGGGCTTTCTTTCTCAAAGATCTACAAACACAGCAAAAATCTCATCATCTTCCCCAGCCAAACCCAGCTTTGTAAAGGAGCTTTTAGACCTTTGAATGCTTGAAGACAACACCTCTCTACCATTCCTACCCCAGTAAAGCTCTAAATGGATTTGCTTTGCTGCAATAAACCTGCTAATGGCTTTTTATTATGTTTGTCCTAATGCTGGCATAAATTCTCCCAAATTTATTTCAAGTTTGCTTGAAAACCTCATTTGCCTAATTGTAATAATAAAACAACATCATATGCAGATGTCTTCCTTCTTTTTCAAACTCAATTTACTTTCAATTAACAGTGATTCAGTGTTTGTTTTTTTTTTTTTTAGGGGGGGGAGGCATGTGAACGGTTGTTAGAGAAAAGGTGTGTACGTCAGGTGGCATCCTAGAGCTATTAGAAAACCACCACACTTGAGCACAAGTGATATCCACAATCCGTTGCCCTGGTCTGGCTGTGTAAATCTGCAAAACACAAAATCCAGAGCACATAACAGTATGATCTGGGAGCCTGGGAAGAGCCAGGAGAGGAATGTACTGTCTGAAGGGCTGTGTCATGGGCAGATGCTGCCTACAAGTCCTGGGTATGTCTGGACCTTGTGAGCTGTGTGTGGATCACTTGTTTGGGAGATTCACTGATGCAAAGTTGGACATTGTTTTTGATAAGGAGTGGGCAAATCCAGAGAAGATTAGGAGGGAAAATGACTCCAGTTTACCCTGATTCAGACAAGACTGGAAATCCAGCTCAGCTCTTTACTCCGTTGCTGACCTAGGGCTGTGCATCTCGGACAACAGTTAAGCCCTGAAGGCATTGGTTTGGAGAAAAGAAATGACAACAGTTTCATATAAGAGATGGGGAAACTGAGACACAGAGCAACTCAATGACTCTGCGTTGGACACTCAGAGTAACAAGATTACAGAGAGTTCATGAAAGCTGTTTCTCTCCATATCATGACTGTTAACAGGCTAGAACTAAGGCTCAAAGCTTCTGCACTGAGCTTATGGGGAGCTGAGCTGTCTTCACCTGGTGCAGGTCTTAGCTGTAGAATGATTTGAAGTGACGTGAATCCAGGCTAAAATCCATGTAGTTGCAATAAGCCTGGAAGAAGAGTCATCTGTCTCACTGATAGACACCTCTGAAAGACTGTGATGCAGCACCTGAAAGCAGTAGAGAAGACGTAGCATGGATGAGTTGCCATGGCTTTGCTTCTTCTCTTCTCCCTGCTGGGCTAAATGAGACAGAGGTCTCCCAAAGTCATCAACATTTTTCTAGTGTATGTTTGTACAAGCGAGGTCAGATGAGGCTTGCAAAAAGTACAGGAACGTGCAGTGAGAACAAACCATTAGTGACCTTTCCAGGTGCTAGCAGAGTCATGTTGGTCATGATGGCCTGGCATATCGTTGAAAATCAAGCCTTTGTGCAGCCTTTGGCTATCTTGACTTGAGCTGAATGAAATGCAAATGAATTGTGATGAGAATCTGGAATTCAAGGAAATTGCTATAAATAATGTATATGACTTGCTCAGGTGTGTGGATTTCTTAAGCAGAATTGCTTGGTAAATCATTTAGGGCTGGTGAAAAGTTCTAGGCCAATGTTTCTGGAGAAATAGGCTATGGTTTATATCCTGCAACAACAGTGGCACAAACAGGCTGCCCAGAACTGCTACCTTCTCCTTCCGGTTTATTATCCAAAGACTTCTCAAATCCTGACCTTTTCCAAGACTCTCTGGAAGAGTATCCATTCTTGCCAGCTGCCACTATGATGCTATAAGATGGTCAGCAAAATATTGAGAACAAATCTAAGAAAAAATAATCGTTTCACAGGATGCTCAGCAGCCATTAGCTGGCAACTACTGATCCTACTATCTCTTCTGCTTCTGAGGGTGTGTTGTTATCCAAGACATGAGAGCTTCTTTTTCCCATGCCTGCTCTGTCACTTTGTCCTCCTCACTCAGCCGGTGAAGAGGGAAGGAGCAAAATCTCCCAGTGCTCTAATGGAGAGGACTCTGATCTTAGCACTGGAGATTTTGTCTCTGTCTGGTGGTTTTAATTACTTGAAAAGATCTGATGGAGGTTTTGCGTGCCTTGAAGCTTGTCCATTTCTTCCAGATGCATGAGTTGGTGTAACAGATGATTTCTCCCTTCCTTTGTGCTGCAGATGAACTGGGTGAGAATATTCTCTCAGCCATTGCACAGGGTTGTAAAGAACCTTGTATCTGGGTCACTTGAAGGTTTCCAAGTCAAAGTATCTGGGTAAAAATCCAATGGTTTGCTGATGTGTGAGGGAGCAGATTAGAAGTGCAAAATTCTTTGCTTTGATTTTAGATCTGTGAGATTTGAGAAAGAAGAGAAGTATGATTCTGCAGTCCCTCATGAAAGACCTGTTGTTGACTCCAAGATCTGGGCTTCTGCCACGGGACTGGGAGGTTTCAGTGCCATCTGCCAAAGATCAGAGGTATCCATGCGTGCTGACTGGGTCACCACTGTGTGACTGTGCATGCACAAAATTCACTGAAAGACTGGGAGAGGTCTTGAATGCAAATTAGTACAGGATTAACGTTTTTAATGTAAGCATGAGGCTTTTCCTGAGTCTGACAGATCAAAATTCAGAGACATTTTTGTGTGCCTCCTACTGTTGCTATGTTTGGGTTACAAACATTGAAGAGAAAATTTAAAATCAGTTCTGTGCTATTTCTTTTAGGCTCTTCCTTGACAAAGGTCATTTACGGAGGAGATTTAAATGCAATATTTAAGAAAAGATAGCTGGAGTTGCAGCAATAATGTCTCCTAAGATGATTAAAGCAATTGGAAACCTCGGTGCTTTCAGACTTTTAGCTAACATTTTTGTAATGTCCCTGAACAAAAAAGTTTTACTTTTGCAGCAGTGTAGGCAGGAAGGAGGAGTTTCATGTCAGTATGGGAACTGCAATCTTTACCCATACTTGGGCTTCATATCTGGTCCTTCTGAGCTGAAATAAAAAAAGTTTCTGCAGCTCAGCCTCAGATGCTTAATGATCTCTTTTCCTCTGAGGATACATAGATTTCAGAACAATGATTGCAAATAGTGTGCAAGCTACTGTTCCCTTAAGACTGGGAGGTCTATTTTACTGCATAGGTCATGTTGCCTATGTCAGCTCCACCATGCCTTTGCACATGGTACAGAGATGGAGAAATATAAACCTTCTTTCCAGTGAGGTCAGATGGCAGTTTCTCTTGGGAATATCTTGGTGTTTAGATGAACAGGATATGTTGTTACAGGTATAAGCAAAATAAGAGGGATTTTGTTTGTTTGTCTGTTTGTTTGTTGGTTTGGTTTGGGTTTGGCATTTTTTTTTTTTTAGATCCTTCCCTTCTTCTCAGCGCTGATGGGACACATCTGGAGTGCTGGGTCCAGTTTTGGGCTCCCCAGTATAAGACATACTGGAGTTAGTCCAGTGAGGAACTAAGATGATGGTTAAGGGCTTGGAGCACCTCTCGCAAGAGAAGAGACTGAAAGAGCTGTGACTGCAGATCTTCTCCATATGTATAATACCTGCTGGGAGGCAGAAAAGGATAGGGGGCCAGACTCTTCTGGTGCCCAGTGACAGGACAAGAGACAATGTGCAAGAAATTGAATCACAAGAAATGTCACTGAAACATAAAAAAAAAAAAAAAAACCAAACCTTTTATACTGAGAAGGTGATCGAACACTAGTACAGGTGGTCCAGAGAGATTGTGGAGTCTCCATCCATAGAGATATTAAAAACCCAATTGGACATAGCCCTGAGCAATTTGGTCTAGCTGACCCTGCTTGAACAGTGGGACTTGACTGGACTATCTTTGGAGATGCGTCCAACCTCTACCAGTTTGCAAATAGCAAAATTTAACTATTCTGACCAAAATTTCTTCCATAGGTCCCTAAGTAGAGAAGCATTTAATCTTTAGTAGGTATGCTGACATAAGATGGGCATTAGCACCCCAGTTCTCAAGACTATTATGTGGCACAGTCATAAGAAATGGTGAAAGCTACAACACAGGAAGATGATGGAATTGAAAAGCTTGAAGATGTAGTTTTCTAAGTCTGTCAAACTGACTGCTGAGAGGAAGGACAGAACTTGTACAAACTGCCTCATCCTCCAACCAGACACCGAATGGACAATTTGGCATATTTTAGCTGTTTACTCATGCTTCCTACTGGTTTACACAGCATCTTCCAGTGGACACAGATGCTCACTAGCACTTTTCTCTACACATTTGAAGCAACTTATCAAACTGATTGCCAAGATCTGGCTATCACAGATACACACAGACTGCAAGCGTGTTCATGTTACTCTTAATACTAATTTGTGCTTCCCCATCAGGGGACTAAGGCTGGTCAACCAGCCATGGAATCTACCTCAGCTTGACTCATCCCGCTGACTTACTGACGTCCCAGTCAAGGAGAGAAGACAGATGTCCACTTAGCTTAGATGATCTCATTACAGCTCTCAAAAAAAAACCCAGAAACAAATAAAGAAACGAGAAAAAACCCAAACCAGGATGCTTTTCTCCAGTGTAAGACCATAACCTTTCACTGGTACCTTATGCTGCTGTGGTCTCCAGATTAAAGCTGATGGAAAAAAGTCCTCTTCCTTAATTTTACAGTGAAAACTATGTCTCTAAATCCCATGAACTTTTTGATTTTGTGTTAAACTAAACCAACTTTTAAAAAACATACAGTTTTCACAATCAGAAAAGTATAATCCAGACTGAATTTGACCTTAGTATTAAAATGACCATGTGTGGTACCTTTCTATTTTTGTCTTGATCACCTCTTTTTCTTTTGTGTTTTCATTCCAAGCCTCCTTTGTTCCACCTGATTTCTAATCTAATTCCTTTCCTCCTCTTTCCATGAATGTTGACTGCGGACTGCCCTGCTAAACAATTGAATTTATAAACCAATATATATTGTAATTACAACCTGAAGCTTATTTCCGGGATGTTATCTTTGCCCTGAGACTGCGATGCTGGAAAATAATGAGCAGAGAATGTGAGTTAGGATGACTTCCAGCAGAAATTGGGAGTGTTAACAAAGGGTGGCAACATTCGGCTGGCCAACAGGAAAAGCACACAGGAAGATATCTTCATGTGAAAGGTGGGTTTCCTAGGCTGCTTTGTCTTCCTCTGCTTCTCTAGACAGACACTTGTCCTATTTGTGAAAAATGGGGCACTGCAGGAGGAAAGAAAGAAGCATCCATTTGCAGACTCCTGGTCAGGATGCTTTGGCAAGAAAGCACCAAAGCGGGAGTCAGCGCTGAAGGAGTCCATTCTTGGTTCTCCAGCAACTTATTTTTTCCACCAGAATGTTTCAGACATCTTCTTTGAGCCTAAGTTTCTCCTTTCAAAAAATGAAAGAATAGTATTTCTTTTTAACTCATTGCTTCTTTTGGGCTTGTGTAGTTGCTCCCAAATGTATGTTCAGTGTGCAAGCTCCCTCAATTTCATGTCTAGCCTTGGCCTCAGTGTGTGGCCTTGGGGCATGTGTTGCAAATAATGCAATTTGCATGGAGTGCTCTGGAGAGCAAGTATCCTCCTAAACTTGTGTATTTGGTTGCCCTCTCATTGGCTAGGCAGGGACTCTGGCTAAGTCTGCTGTTGATCTGAGGAAATATCTTGCAAAGTTCTTAGCAAGACTCGGAAGCTTTATACATCCATTACTTATTTACTACTGCTCCATTAGTTCAATGGCTCCAACTCTTTTCTCTCTCTATGTTGGACTGTGTCACGACTATTGACATCTTTGTGCCTTGTTCACTGATGACTACCATGAGTTAATCTTGAAGGCCACATCATCTGAAGCAAGTTACAGGCATCCTTACAGCAGCCATTAGAAGCATAAAGACAGCCAAGAACAGCAGAGGTTTTTAATTTTGTCTGTTCCTCTGACCCAGGACAGAGTCCATCCTACACAGAATTTTCTCATAGATGTACCTATAATCTACTTTCGTTAACCTTCGATGAGGAGATGTCTACACCTGTCAAAGGCATTTTCTTGAGCATTAGATTCTCCTAATATATGCCCTGAACTTCTCTCTTTGTCATTTAAGCTCATTATTGCATCCTCCATGGAGATCCACTCCCAACAGCAGGCATGGGGAGCAGTCTGTTGCCTTTGATTATGAAGGTTCTTTTTACCTGTTTGAAGACCATTACCAAGTCACCTCTTAGTCTTGTCTCCTTTATGTTAGGCAGCACTGTCTTTCCCAGCATGGTATATTTTCTGGGCCTTTGTAGTCTTTTTCCAAACTTTCCAATTACCCCATGTTTTTCAGGAGGAGCACGGGTCTAGATGAAACCTTCCTCACACTGACTCAAGAAAAACAATTTCATCCTGAGGATTTCATCCCGTATCTTGCAGACACTCATCTTGTATCTGTGACAGCTTCCAAGTATCCTTCTGGAGCGCTGCTTCCCTGCCCTGTATACACACAACATACTGACTCAACAGATGTCCTGACCCTGTTGAAATTGTTCCTACTTTCTTTTTCAGTCCATTTTCTCTGCTCCCTTATCTTTCTCTTTTCTATCAGATTTAGCACCAGGACAAGTGATGTTGACTTTTAAAGCTGGCGGGGGTTGTAACAGCAACCAAGTGGATAATTGTGGAATAGAATAATAATTTGCCTATCAGTTGATTGCAACTACTTTGAATTTGAAGCAATCCCTCCTGATGTTTCACTCACTGGATTGATCATAAGTAGTTTCCTGAAATATGTCTCACATTTGACAGCAGAGCTATGCAATCTAGCTATTTTGAAGTAAAAAATTCCCATGGTCCTGTTCCCAGAATGGCCCCGAACTCAAGTGTTTTCCAAGCATCAATCTCTGCTGGTATGAAGTTTAAGCAAAGACTTTGTGGGCAGCCCTGAAATGTGCTCCCATCACTTCGGCTGTGATGAGGAACTACTGCTCAGTTCCTGAATTGTTCCCTCTGAAGTGGTCTTGCTGCAGAGGACATTTGGCTCTTTTATTGCTGGAGTGTCCACAGACCATTTCCATGGCTCTTCTAAAGTCCTGAACTGGGAGATTTCCTTTGCTTACAGATGTGCTCTGCAGTAGGTGTTCTGCTCCTGTGTTTCCAGTACTGGATGCTGTGTTCATCAAAGCAGATACAAATCTGAGCGTTGGTTTAGTTGGGACAACGTTGCCTTGAGGAACCACTGCCTACACTTCTGTGAGCCAAGAGAGCCCCGTGCTTCACGTTCATGTGTCCTGTGCATTGTGCCTGAAATTCAGTGGGATGAATCCTGTGAAAATGCACATCTCTTTCCACTGACTATGAGCTAAAGGAACTGGTATCCTTAATTTAGACATCTGTGATTACACAGGGTGAAGCCTGGCTTGTGCACCACTCTTCCCTGAACAATCAGTGGCAATACTATTTGCAGAAGCTCTTCCAGGTGATGGACTTGAGGAGCAATTGGTGCCCTTGATTCTATGGCAAAGGAAACCTCCTTGGTTAATCACTCAGTAAGTTAATTACCATTACATGTGTCTTAGTCTGGGCTGAAATAGAGTTAATATTCCTTTTCAGGGACTAAATGAGTGCTGTGTTTTGGATTTAGCTTTGGGTTTGGTATGAGAAGAATGCTGATAGCACACTGATGTTTTCAGCTGCTGCCGAGACTTCGAGGACTCTCCGACTCTCCATGTCCTGCCCGTGCGCAAGGGCGCAGGGAGCAGGGAGGGAGCACGGCCACAGCACCTGACCCTAACTGGCCAGTGAAATATTCCATATCATGGAACGTCATGCTCACTATATAAAGGAGGGGTGGCTGGGAAGGAGCTCTCTCGATTCCGAGATTGCGACTGTGGGATCTTGGTATCTCGGGGTCGCTGGCCGGGAACAGGCTGGATATTGGTTAGCGGGTGGGGAGCAATTACGCTGTACATTGCCTGTTTATATATAACTTTTTGTTTTCCCCCTATGATCGTCATTGTTCTCGTTTTATTGCCATTATTAAACTGTTCTTATCTCAGCCTGCGAGTCTCCCTTCACCCCTCTAATCCCCTCCCCCATTCCCAGGTGGGGAGGGGGAAGGGAGGGTGATTAGCTGCGGGGGTTGGTTGCCGATCAGGCCCAAACCACAACAACATGTGCAATAAAAATGAAATGCATCTTAATGTAATGGCAAATACAAATGACTTCCTTCATGTGTGACACCTACCACTCCATTTGGAGGCCAGAGGAGGTTTCTAATCCTGGCGAGGCTCATCCTGAGGGAACTAGAGTCCAGCACAACTGTCTCCAAGGGAGAGCAGCACATCTCTTGTAGACACTGCTTTGATCAGAACACCGCATGCATGAGAGCCACTGTTTGGGCCTTTCAGGTAACCTCTCCTGGGAGGACTGATGGTCAGAAAACTTTGTATTACCCAGCATCCACAGGAAGCACATTTTGTCCACACAGGAACATATTTTGCACTGAAAAGACCCATAATTTCCTCAGAATATTTCCTACTGAAATCACTGTGTACTTGAAAACCCCGATCAAGGATCTGAAGTTGTCATAGCAGGAACCTGGTTTGAAGAACGCAAGAGATAGAACCATGAAACCAGTCAGTGTCAGTCGTGCAGCTGAGGAAACCAAGGCACTGAGTGTTGTATGCCAGATAACATGTGGGGAAATAAGTGATGGAGTGAGAACAAACTCCAAGGACACAACGTCTCTTGTCTTAGTCTCAGTCTTATACTGACTTAATTTTAAAAACAGTCCAATTCCATACAGTTTTCAAAAGAGGTTAAAAAACCCAGTCAGAATGAAACCGGGATAACAGGTAAAAACAAGCAAACAAATACACTCAAACAAAAATATGTAGTTCCTTGCCTCTGGGATTGATGCAGGTTTCTTTAGCAAGAGGGTGGTAAGAAATAGCTGAATAAAGAGGAATACAATCTTAAACTCATCTTGGAGGGAGAAAAATAAGCTGCAGATCTGGAAACAGGAAAATTAATTGTGTTTTCTGATTAACAAACACAATTAAGGAAACAAAGCAAGAAAAACACTGCCAGCGCTAGGGAAGGTTATTTTTATATTATTCTGATTACATGAGACGGTCAGTGCTGGGTGACAGCTTTATTCTGAGAGCTATTAGAGGGACAGAAGCAGATAACACTACAAACTAATTATTACTGCAATCTGTAATTTCTCTGCAGGGAACCGGAACTTCTAGGGACCAGGATGAGAGACAGAAATAACCAATAACAACAACAACAACAAATGCGAAATTGCAGGGATGAAGGAGGAAAGTGGAACCAATGAGGAATTTATTTTCATAAACCAGAAGTGAAAGGATGGGAAAATTGTTAAGCTGATTTCATGGACTAACACAGGCAGGTCTTTTAAGGTCAAAACAAAGATTAAAAAAAGTCCTGTACAAGGAAAAACAAACGAACTTTATTGGTGTTCAGAGAAAATAATACATGTCTGGGTTATCAGCAAATGCTAACAACTATTGCTAGTATTCTTGGAGATTACATGGACCTTTTAAACTGTAAGGGAAGCTGAACCATACTGTCACTCCAGATGGGATTTGGATGATTAAGTATAGCCAGAGACAGCTGAGCTGGTTGCCCTTGTATCCTTTTATAGACAGTGGAGACTACTGTAAATCCTCGTTCTTTTGGGCAAGTGTCTACTTTAGGATGACAGGACTGTCTTTTTGGTGACTAAACAGGGGTGGCTAACTTCGCTAAGATCATCTAAAGCCAAGAGAAATTATTCCTATCCTCACTAGCTGTGTTGCTATGACTGTATGGGAGCTGCTCAAGGTTGCCTATAAAGCTATTTTTGTTCATTGTTGACATGATTCACATGCTGGAGTCACCCCAGGGTGACCTGCTTGGGAATCCAGTGTGCTTCCAGCACTAAGGTTACCCACAGAAGTCTACATCTTATCTAGCAGATGCCATCAATCCCATCTGCTTTTGTGGTGGGATTGAAAGATGGTCTGCTGTCCCTTGAAGGCTCACTGCTTTACTTTGTTACGTGGGTAGATGGGGTTTGTGGGCAGAATGAACTTGTTATCTGGTGACTACTCTTGCCTCAGTGTGATAGGTAGATCACCTCAAAAATTGCCTGTTTTCATCCTGTAAACCCGTGGTGCACCAGGATTAAGTCAAGAGGTTTGCTCAGTTGCTTTTTACCCTGTTTAAAAAAAATGTCTTTGGAATATTTAAGATGAAAAACCAAGCAAGCAGGGTCAAGCAAGCAAGAGCCCTGGATTAATTTTATTTCCTCCTAGCCTCAGAATCAAAGCTGCTCTATGTCCATGTATATAAGTATTGGATGGCAAATCCACCCTCCTTCTTTCTGGACTCAAGACAAGGGAAGAGAGGACAAAGAACTGGAAGAGACCTCCTGGGTCACCACAGCAGTCCCACACTCCTGCGAGCATCCAGGTCATAAAACTGCTGTACCTTTTGGAAGTGGTCACAGAGAGGCAAGCTTCTTTCTTTGGTGTGATGCTGCAGTAGGCAATAATGTCATTCTTTATGCTACAACGATCCCCAGGGTCAAATCTGTAACAGGAATGTGTTAAATCAATAAAGCAAAAAAGGCTTCCAGAACTTGATCTGTTAAAGGATGCATTGCGTTGATCTGTTGAAATTAGTTCTTGCTTCTGGGAGCTCCTGTTGTACGGGGGAAAAGGGAAAGGAAGAGGCGGTTACATCTCTGCTGAAACAAGAAGGGAGGTTTTTTGTGCCTTCTTTAATCCTGTCAATGGGCCTTAGAGACAAGATAAATCTATCCACTTGGCAAGATGACCTAAAAAACAGGACCACATGACTTTTTACATTATAATTCCAAATCTCTCTCTTTTGCCTACCCCCTTTTTCCTCTTGAGATCTCTTCTGGGACATTAGATCAGGGGAAACCAATGGCTGTGGCAACCTATATCACTATAAAAATAGAAGCCTACACCTGATAACATCATGAGTGACCTTACTTATAGGGTCTTAAACAGAATGTGCATGTGCCCCTTGGAATTTGTTACTCCCCCTCATATACAGTTGGGTTTACTGCTTGCAGTGTGGAAGGTCAAAATATCATAACGTGTGGGTGCTAATGCAGATTTGTGAGACGGGAAAACATTTTGAAGGGAAAAAATTCATTTTTGTAGATGAGTGTGTCCTTTGTTGTAAATGACCATGGCTGACTTCAGTGGATATTAATGAAGGATCCAAAGACTTGTTGACATGGAAGATCACTGTGTATATATGGAAGGAAGCCAGGTCTCAATCTGTCCTTTCTGGGAGTCCTCTAACGAGCTCTTGATGCTGGGGTCTGATCAGAAAAACTGAACTCCATTCCTTCTCATCATCATCACATAAGTCATGCAAACATAAGTTTTTTAAGTGATTTTGGTTCCAGCTCTGTACCCTGCCTATAGGATTCCTTGATCATCACTATGACTCATATTTCCCTGGTCTCTGTGTAAGGCGCTGGAGTGGGAAATGCAATCTGAGGAGCAAGACAGCGCAAGGTTGGCCACAGCTGGTGGCTTGGGAACAGCTTTGACTATGTGGTGAAATCCATGCATAGAGGAAAGATAAACCAACTGCAGAACAAAGCATATTGGCCTGACAGTGTCCACCAGCACTACACTGACTCTCAGGTACCTGAGACGAGTGCGTGAATTTTTCATGTGTTTTCTCCATTTAGGGCCTTTGCTATTAAATGGAGTGACCGAACATTTAAGAACATTAATCAAATGAACCTGCTCTTGCCACCTGTCATACTTTAAAGCAGCAAGTCTTGTTGGCATGTGCGTGTCCTAGAAATAGATGAAATTCCCCTATAACGCCCACCAGTCCAAGGTTCCTAGGATGAGGGCAAGCACCGTAGAATGGCTTCCCTGAAGTCCCATCAGCTGCTGATGGATGTTTCATGGTGATCTCAAGGCTTTGTTATAAAATTGCCCTAATTAATGTAGAAGATATCCGAGTCCTTTACAATGGTGGGAGTGGCAGCAAGTTTTGTGTTAGTGTTGGGCTGCTTGTGTGAAGAGGACAGTGTTTGTCTCCATATCCATGCAGCTATTGGCAGTGGAGATTGCTGGCTTTGCAGCAGGGGTGGGCACAGCTGTAGGAGGACACTTCACTGCATGGGTGGGATCACTGCCTCAGCAGCTGTTCTCTGTCACCTCTAGGTAAAAGATGGCAAATACGATTTGTACTACTTTTGAAGCAAATTGGGCTTCAAGAGTGGACTTTGTGCCACAGATCAGGACCTTTGGCTTGCAGACTCAGGGATGATTTGCACAGCTGTGGAGATTCACTTCAGAAAAGAGTCTAAAAGTTTGAAGCCTTACATGGCCCTTACTCAAAGGTCACTACTTTAGAATTGTCTGAATAATAGCCAACATTAGTTTCTCTCGGGCCTCTTGTTCTTTTTTATTTTTTTATTTTCTTTTTTTCTCTTAGTGTTAAGTTTTTGCTTTTGCCATGGTTTCTGTTATCTCCTTCACTATTCTGACCTTCTTCTGCACATGTTTTCCTCTGGGGTTATAGATGTTTATGCTGCACCAGTGACTGTAAGATTTTTGGTCATTTCTGTCTAGTTATAGCCAGAAATTCAGGTGTTCCAGATTTTGCAAGAACACTCCAGGGAGTCTGTAGGCTCCATAGGTGTCTCATTTGAGAACTTCACTATTCATCCGTACAATAAGGGATATTTCCAAAAGTCAAAACTAACTGTTCATTGCTACAAATTAAGCTGACACTTTTTACCCTTCCCTGACAAAGAGGGAAAACAGTCACCCATTGTTCTCTTCCTAAGTGTCCTTTATAGATTGGAGGACTTCCGTGTTCCCCTTATTTCCTTTCTAGATGAAGCAAACTAAGTTCCTTCCTCATTTCCTCCTAGGTCATGTTTTCTGAACTACTATAATTTTTATTACTTTGTTCTGAATGTATTCTGAGGTGTCAATATCTTTGTGGAAGTCATCAGAAAATATTAAAGAGATGAATCCCACACAGGGCCTGGTAGGATCCCACTTCTTGTAGGTTTACATTTCGATATACAATGAAAGAACATTGTGTCTTCATTGAGCCTGGCATTTGAATCACGTTGGTTACCTGTTGTATTATGATTTCAACTAGACCTCACTGTAGTGAAGGTACCAGAAACTCTGACAGAATGGCATTCAAAGTGTTGTCTATCATACCTGCTTTTCCTGATCCTGAGGAAAGTTATGTTATAAAGTAGGAAAGGGCAACGTCTGTATTCCTTATATCACAGTATATATCACACTATGCCAGACATAGTTCCTGTGTAATCTATAATAGTAATTTAGAAATTTCCTCCAAGATCTTCCTGGACATTGAAATTAAGCTGACTGGTTTTTTGTTTTTCTTTCTTCTTTCTAATAAAGTTGTCATGCTCACTGCTCTCCTGTCTTCTGAGACCTCACCTGCCATCCGTGAATTATTGAATGAAATGACTTAGCTGCTCAGAGCTACTTCCTTAAGCATTCGAGTTGATTCTGTGAGGTCCTGATGGGTCAGATCATTCGTGTTACCTCCACACTGCTTAATCTGGTGTTCCCTTGCAGGGCTCTTACTTCTACATCAATTTTATAATTAATGGTATTATCTATCTGATCACAATTAACCTTTTTTTTTTTTTTTTTAAAAACAGGAATATAGTAATTTCCTACTATCTTTCTGAAAACATAGTCCCCTTTTCATCATCTCTGTATCACAGGTTATATGCTCCCCTTCCCAATGAAACAACGGGCTTGTTCTTCCCTTTGTCTTCCCCTTATATTGAATGATTTCCAGACCTTTCTTTTGTTGTTCTTGTTGTTGCTGTTGTGAACTAATTTTTATTCACTCTCTGTATTAATCTTCTTTCCTTTATTTTTGTATTACACTTGTAGATTTCTTTCCACTTTATGCATAATTTGGTTTTTTTTTCCTACTCAAATATTCAGCCTTTTACAGCATACCTGGTGCAACCACCTTGGACTCTTCCCTTGTTTTTTTCCTTTGACACTGGGGTTTGCTGATATGTATTTGATAGGTTCTTTCAGCAAGAGCCAATATTTATTTCATTGCTGCTGAGACTGTCTACCAAGGAAGCAGCATTATTTCACATTTGTTGCCCACTTTGTCAAGTCTGTTTCTATTTTGCTGTTCTTACTACTTCACTTCTTTAAAAAAGTGACAGCTACTGCCACTGAGACAGCCTGGAAGAAGTTACCTTTCACCTTTATATTTTCAGCATTTTTTCCCCATATTGCTTTTCTTTCCCTTCTGAAATAAAAAATACTTGAAAATTTCAGCTATCACTAGATCACATGCTGCTGCATTCCTTTGCCAATACATATTTTAAGCCATTCAAATCCCCTAGGTCTTACTTGGTCTTGTTCTTCGGATGCCTCTTTCAGCTGCCCAGAGAGCATGGCTCCTGCTATTCCCTATGCCAAAACTGCACTGTGGGATTCAGTTGCTTTTAATTTTTTATTTCACTTGCCACCGTATTCCTTCAAAAGTGGCCTGAAATGATCCTCATGTTACACTCAGAGTTTTGTTGTGTGCAAAATGGAGCAGACCATGTGCAAAGGAAATAATAAATTATTATCCAATCTATCTACAACATGAAAGCTCGTTAACTAACACTCACAATCCAAACCGATACAGATGAGACTCAATAACAATAATATTAGAACTGTTATACAAGAAAACTTACTAGAATCTACACATTTTCTCTGGTGTGATGCTGGAAGAATTTACCTTTCACCTTTAGATTTTCAGCATCTTTTTCCCATATTGCTTTTCTCTGTTTTGCCAACATCCCTCTGCATCCCAGGATTGACAGATTCAGTCTCCCTTGAGAACAATCAGAGAGAGGATTAGAATGAGTTGTCACCACCCCGAACTCTTCCCTGGCAGGAGTGTGATGTCCGTGGTGGGGTTTGTTCCTCCTCACTCTGGGGTGCCCCCCCAGGGGTATGTTCATCCCCGCTGTCCCCACCGCCTGCTCCCTTCTCCCTGGCCCCCAGCACCAGGGGCAGAGCTGCCCAGCGCCCAGCCCGGGCACACAAAGGGCTGGTGTTTGCTGGGCAGGGCCTGCCCGGGGCGGCAGCCCTTGGCCATGCGGGGTGTCCCCAGCGCTGAGCTCAGGCGGGTCGGGCACGAGGCCCTTGGCCACGGGCCCTTGTGATCACAGGGACACCCAGCTCAGGGCACGGCAAGCCCGGGGACGTCCCGGGACCCTGCGGTGTTGGGTCAGTGCAAGGGTGGAGGCCTGCTGACAGTAGAAAACCATATTTGCCAGTCTGCAGTCGTTGAAGGTGATGTGCCAGCATCCCAAAATAGCATGAGGTGAAGCTGGACGAGAAATATTTTTGCCGAACCTTGACCTCCATCTGACATTTGCCATGCTGGTGTAGGAAGTTACAATGGCAAATGTCTAACCAAGACCCACAGAGGATGACACACATGAATCACTTCTGCCTGGCTTAGTGAGCTGTATCATCACAGCCCGGGCAACAGCAAGGGTCGGTTGAAGGATGTGAGTGGGATTGCAAGGCTGGGAGGGTGAGGTGGAGGAGAGGGAAGCTGGATGGTGGCTGCTTGCTCCAGTAACAGCAAGCTGTCCCATCCCACCACACCTGCAGCAGCTCCCAGCTCCTTCAGACCTCAGGGAACACTGCAGGAAGCTCCTGCTCTGCAGGTGTTTGCATCCACCAGTAAGCAGTGCCCATCAGTGCAGTTCTGGGCTGCTGCTTTTATATTCATGCATGTCTCCATAATGTCACACGGAGAAATGTGTTTGCAAACAGAGCTTCAGGTAACTAATACTTCCCTCCAGTACAAAAGCTAGCAGATAAGTAATTGCTGGAGGGAGGTATGTTCAGAGGGTTTTCAAACTTTGATGCCCTGTGATTTGCAACTCTCTGTAGTTGAAACTTGCAGTCTCTTCTTTGCAGCACTACTCTTCAGGGGAAAGAAACCAGTTGAAAGGCTCTTACTGATTTCAGTGGGGTTTTGACCAGACCCTCAGTGAACTTTTAAATGACTTTAAGTGAGCTAAAACTTCACACATTTTTCTTTACCCCATGCAGTGGCTGATTGCTCCAAAGTTTTCTAGTTCTCAGCTTTCTGAAGAATTGAAGAAACTATGTCACCTTGCCTGACTGAATACTGTCCTTTCCTTATGTCGTGGTTTAGGCCTGATTGACAGCCAACCACAATGCAGCACCTCTCTCTCCCTTCCCCTCCGGCAATGAGAAGGGACAGAGAGCCAGGCTTGGGGTTAAAGATAGGACTGGGATGGGGGAAAATCCCCCTTTTATGATCATGAGCAAAAGGCAGACTCGTTGGGGAAGAAAAAAAGAACATACATTTATTACAGACACTAACAACACATAACAGAGTAGGACAGTGAGAAGCATTGCCACATCTTGAGAACACCTTCCCCCCACCCCTCACTTCTTCCCGGGCTCAGCTCTGCTCCCGATATCTCTACCTCCTCCCCCAGTGGTGCAGGGGCAGGGAATGGGGGGTGCAGTCAGTGCTGCCACTTCCTTCATCTTCGGTGAGGGGAGTGTCCAAAACTTGTTACCCCCTGCTCCATCGTGGTCCCCCTCTCACAGCAGACAGTCCTCCACAAACTTTCTCCGACATGAGTCCCTCCCATGGGCCGCAGCGTTCCCCACACTGCTCCGTCATGGGTCACTAACTTCCTCTGACTGGATTCCCTCCCACAGCTGCAGCCCTTCCCGAGCTGCTCTGGCGTGGGACACCCCCGCATGCTGCAATCCTCCCAGCACTGAATTACAGCAGCGGGGCTGCCTTTTCCCATGAGACCCCGGCCTTCTTCGGGCACAGAACCTTGATCATCTGAGCAGGAACAACAGGCTGTAAATCAATGTCTGCTCCACCGTAGATCTTCATGGGTGGCAGGGGGAGGCCGCCCTGCCGTCTCCCCACAGGATACAGGAGGGTCTCTGCTCCGGCACACCTCCCCCCTCCTTTCTTCCTCCGTTCCTCCACTGACCTTGGTGTTCATGCAGCTGCAGCAACTCCTCCTCACAAGTCCGCCTGCCCGTCACCACGTCCCTTCTTAAATACGTTATCGCAGAGGCGCAGCCGATTGGCTCAATTTCCCAAACAGAAGTGGAGCTGACGTGGAGCTGGGGGAGCTTCGAGAAGCTTCTCCCAGGGGGCCGCCCCGATAGCCCCCTCCCCTGCCACCAAAAAACTCCACCACTCACTCAACCCAGGACACCTTATGCTTTTAGTTCCCTGCTAGTTATTTTATAAGTTAGATGACAATATTTGCCATGTTAGTGAACACATCTCAGTGTTTGTGTGTGCTCCAATGAGCCCGATAGGATGCTGATCCTGCATGCAACCTTGGGCACTGCTGAAAGACAGATAATAAATAAACGCGGCACAAAATCGGAGACATGACTGATTTTCCAGTTGTAAGCTGCTCTCTGTCTGGTCACTTAAAGCTTTCTCTTATTCATGAAATGTAGCTGGCCATACAAACTGGATGAAATTGTTTCTAGCTTCCTCACTGGATGCCTGAAGGCTTGAAGTTTTTTTTTTTGTTTGTTTGTTTTTTTTTTTTGTTGTTTTGTTTTGTTTTGTTTTTTGTTTTTTTTTTGTTTTTTTTTTTTTTTTTTTTGCTTAATAGAAAAATGATAGATCGCAAGGAAGGAACAGATCCATGCCTGGTATGAACATTTAGGATCTTCTACACTCTCCCCCTTACCCTGTGATAATCCTATGACCCTCCAGAATAATTCAGCTGCAGGAATATCAGTGGCATTAACCCCCTACTTCTTTACAAATTAATTTTCCTTGCTCTGACCTTGCTGATTATAACACCATGCACAGGACACTTGCCACGTGTGTGGGTAATATAAAGCATTGTACAACTAATGGAAGGGGAAAAGAAAAGGTGTCATTTAAAGATAAATCAGGATCTTGCTGTCAAGGTGACTCCAGATGTAGTTCAGATGCATTAACTAGAGAGAAAACAGAAGCATGCAATGACTGTGCTGTTCTGGGAAGCATAGATTTCAATGTGTTGAAAGGCAACCTAAGGTGAGAAGGGTGGAGGGGTCCCCTTGGCTATGGAGAAACCATGTACAGAGAAACCTTGATAAAATTAAAAAACTAAATCAGATTGTGCTTCCAGGCATGAGCAGCAGGAGTCTGCTACACCACCGGTACTCCGAAAAGAGTCGGTAGCCAACACCTAACAGGTCTGGGAGAGAGACATTTGTAGGGACATATAAGGAATGATCATCAACCTAATTTCCAACGAGGTGAAAAGAGCAATTAAACCATTTTATAGTGCAATAACTGGAAGCAACGGAATCCACTATCCAAAGCAATGGCCCAACCAGCAGGTAGGCTGTGTGGACTGAGACCCAGGAAGAGAACACATGCCGTCTCTTCAATTTAACTATCTAGGAATTAGAAATCTATTTTTCCCATCTCCTTCTGCAGCCAAAGAAGACATGTACAGTAGTTTACTCCTCACACTTTAAAGTGACATGAATCTGGAAGTTTTGTTCCCCATCGACTTCGTCCTGTAAAGTTAGTTTATATTTACTTTTGGACAACAGAAGGCGAGATAAGTCCTGTCTTCAGAGGCCCATGTGGCACAAGCCAGGGAAAGAAGGCAAAATCCAGCAGCGAGCAGGTGAAGTAGACAGGATCTTGACCTGGGTTTGAACAGAGGGATAGAGATCACTGTCCACCAGACATGTAGCAAGCATAGGATGAGGAATGATTTTTGAGTGAAAAGATCCTGATGTTTCTACCTACTCTGCATGCAGGATTGCATGAAAAAGGGACTCGAGAGCCAGAGGTTCTGACTCTTGCAGGACCTTGCTAGTCGGATACAGGGGTGGAGTACAGGAGGCAGAAGAAGCAACTTGAATTTGGATGTTTGCACTGCAGGTTTGCGTCTGAGCAAGTCACCCTTGGTTCTCCTATAGCACAAGGACATAAAGACACATCTATTTGGTACATCTACCTTTGAACAGAAATTCCTTTTTTTTTTTTTTTTTTTTTCCTCCAAGACTACGAAGGCATCTGAGGGTGACTGGCTGAGATGGAGATGTCTCCCTTCCAAGTGTATATATTGACTCAGATGAACTCTTGGACACATAAGATGAGGGCCTTGCAATACCATCCACAGGTATTTATCAAGAGGAATTGTTGAGGACAGAGACTCCTGTAAAAGCTCATCCCCCTGGAGCTTAGATGCCCTAGGTGACTGCAGATCAGATCTTCTTCCTGAGTGTGAAATACTTGAACAGAAGTCATAACTTCAGTAAAAGCACAATTACAATAGTAATCTTGTTATGGGCTGAAGGGAACAAACTCCATATATGGAGCAAAACCAGTGTTTATTGTTAACCTAATTAATACTTGAACAGTCTAATCATGCAAATTCTCTAATTTGTAAAGAAAAGTATAATTAATAGCACAAAACATCCGATATATCTCACTTTATCTGTGTGTTGCTCATAGTACCAGTGTCCTTTTGCATCCCAGGCTGACAGCTTTGGCCTCTTTGGGCACAATCAGGGAGAGAGTTACCACAAGTCATCATCACCCTGAGCAATTCCCTGGCAGGAGCGTGATGTCCATGGTGGGGTTTCTTCCTCCTCACTCTTGGGTCCCCCCAGGGGTTTCTTCATCCCCCCTGTCTCCACTGTTTGCTCCTTTCTCCCTGGTCCTCAACCCCACTGGCAGAGCTGCCCAGCATCGAGCCTGGGATGGGTTGCAGGACTCCTCTCTCTCTCCTTCAGTATTCAGGTAATTTTCTTGTGATACTCAAAGACAGGGTTCATGTTCTACTTCTGCCTGAAACCATTCATGTCCACCCCTGCCATGTCCTAAAATGACACCTTAAACTATCACAGTTTGAGTGTACTCAGGATGAGGAAATAGGCTGCCTCTCATTTCTGTGAAGCTAATGCAAAAAAGCCTCCATTCCAGCAAATCATCTCCATTTATACTCTCTAGGTGTACCAAGAGACAAGAGTTTGATTCAGGTGGAGGAAGAGTCACACTTTGGGCCTCCTCAGCTTGAGACTATCCTGAGCTATTGTACAGATGGAGAGAAGAAGACGTTGCTGTATTTTAAAATAAACCAGCAGCAGCTTTGTCTCTGTGAATGTAGAGTGCCTCAGGGTCTCTTGGGTCTGCTGATGGATAAAGGGAAGCTCAGGGTAGGTAATCTAAAGAGCATGGGGATTTCTGGTTAGGAGATGCTCAGCTTTGCCATGACGGTGGATCTTCTGTACATGCCTATAGGCAGAGCTTTAAGAGGAAAAAAGTGGTACCTATGTAACTCAGGAACCTCTGGGATTAGGGGATGAATGAATGGGGATTTTCAGGATCACTGTTGTAGAGTTAGGTGCCTAAATTCCCTATAAATCCCCCTTTAGGTTTGTAAATCCTTTGTGAATGCTCTCGGTAAATAGGATTGCAGCCAAGAAACACCTGGTTTGTGTCAGCCATTTCTTTCCTCCAGAAATGAATCCTGAAAAGGTGTGAATATTGGCTAGTCTGTGGGTGCTGAGTCTCATGCACTGCCTGCTCTCGGAGCAGGATGATGGACAAGCTGAACTGCTGCCTGGTCATCACTCTTGCAAAGACCTTGCTAGCTGCTGTGCCTCTTACAGCAAGGCAAGGGCAAGGTAAGAAAAGAAGAGATTTAAGCCTCCTGAGCTAAAAAAGAATGTTGATTCAACCCACTGTAAATTGGACAAAGGAGAAGAGAGATTAACTATGGTTCCCCCACACCACCAGTTTCAGCATGTCCCCACAGTGCTGAGGGCTGTGTGGCACTCTGAGTCCTGCTTTTTACATCCTGGGAAACTTCTCTGCACAGCAGGCTGTTTCCATCACAAGGGGATTCTCAGTGCAAGTGAAATTCATACCTTCAGCTCAGAGAAGCAGTCCTAAATACATGGGGGAAGGTGAGGACAAGGCCCCCGGTTCTGCCTTCCTAACATATGAAAGTGGGCAGAGATAAAGAAGAGTTAGCCTCACACTAGGGAGGCTTTCCCAGTGTTCCCCAGCCCCAACACACCTCCTTTTCTTTCCTTTTTTTTTTTTTTTTTTTTTTTTTTTTGCAATTTACATTTTTCATTCATTTACACATGATGTTAATCTTTTCTTAATCTCTGATTCCTTGGTGTGTGTGGGGGGGATGAATTCCATTTGTTTTTGTTCCACTCTATCAGACACAGCAGCTATAAGATTAAATGATAACTGTGGACCTAATAATAAAAATACAATATAATGTAATGAAAGTAATGTAGATCTAATCCTCTGTTTTATTGCATCCTGAGTGCCTTTGGTGCTATTATTTTTTTCCTATGTTTCTGTCTTTGACTTAGCTGCATCTTTTCAAGGAAGGAAAGGGATTTGTAAAGATTATAGTATTATTCTGTTGAGCACAGACTTGCTGGGGGGCACCTTTAATTACAAAATACTATCACTGCTTATGGGGATGTGTGTTTATATATGTGAGTGCTGATGTGTGGTGTGCGAGGAAGATATTCCAAGCACTCCAAAGCACTAACACCAGCTCAGGCAGTTATACCTGGGCAATGCAGCTATCTGTGTGTTTCTAGTGTATTTTTTGTGCTTCTAGCTGCACCTCCTTCCCCCAAAACACTTTCTTTCTACATTGTTATTTTTATTGTTTTAATCCTTGTTTGGGGAGAAACTTTAGAAGTATTTAAAGCAGGAACACCTCTTTGTGAAAATTCCCCCTCTGGTTTCATCTGCAGCATTGGCTGGACCCGTTCTTTGGGTAGCAATGCTTTGGAGGTCTCTGAGGTGCAAGGTAGCATACCCTTTCTGACCTGCACTGCCCTCACTGTCTCCCTCTCTGTCTGGTTCATGCTGAGAATGTTACTTTGAATGCTGGAAGTGACTTCATCTCACAGTGCCTAGCAGCACAGCCAGCCCTTAATGGCAAGGACACTTTGCAGGCAGTTCAGCTGAGATCTGGGATGGGGAAGCAGCTGACCTAAGATGGAGTCAATGGCAGAGATTTCCCATAGCTGCAGGTTCATGGATCCAGCTCTGCTGGCCTCAGTGAAGCGAGGGAAGGAGCAGGTAAAGTGCCTGGTTTACTGTTCCCGTGATCATTTGCAGAGGTGCATCGGGCAGGATGTGGGGAGATCAACATTACCCTGCTGCTGGGTTTAATCCTCTGATTAAACACTATGTGTAGCTCAGAGGATCTCAGAAAGACTCTCAACTTGTACGGTATCTCCCCTGCCTGGGATGTTGCTTGCCTCTTTTAAAATTTGGGAAGTTTTCCAGTTTTCTTCACAGTTTCCCAACACACTGAAACATCTTGTTCTCCTTTAGTCCTCTTGGTCCATGAAAGATTAATCCTGTTGCTACAAACACATGCACTAGGAAAGATCTTGAACGTCAGTCAGAACAGAAAACAAGAATTCATCTGTGCAAGAAAATAATTCAAACAAAATAAATTTTTATTCTGCATCAGGGTGAAAGTAAAGCCTTTGAAATGCTCCCCAGGGAGGTATGCAAAAGAAAGGAAATATTTTCTATCCTAGACATCAGTGTACTCACCTGGGATATGAGATAGCTGCAGTCAAGGCTTCCTTGGTCCAGGAGGGACCTGAATGTGGATCCCTCACAGCATTCAAGCAGCCTCCTACCTCCAATTGTCATTTCCTCTTGGCTGTGGAGAAGTCTTGTTTTGTGCAAACAAGTGAATATTCAGAGGACTCAAGTCAGCATCCGTGGAGCAGGAGCAGGTTCACCATCAGGTTCAAGCCTTGAACTTAGACTTGTCACAACCATAAGAGTATCGGTGGGATCCCACAGTGGAATCAGTTATCCTGACCTCTTGGGTGGACTCAAGTCCAAATGCAGATGTCTTAGAACTCACTTGGCTAAAAATAAGTATCCAGAAACACTGGAGGTTCCCTAAGGCCTTCAAATGTTCTCCAAACGCTGCTATAAAAGGTAACAATCTCTGCAAGACCTTGACATGCCTGCTGGGTCCACATCAAATATCTCAGGGCATCTCAGACATCATCAGACACATGTTTAGTCAGCTGAATTATCCTCTAGCATCTGTGGAGATCAAAACCTAAATGTAAATGTCTTAATCTACAAATTAATCTCATCTCTTGTGCCCCTCTGACCCAGGCAGGACCTGAGAAACCATTTTAATGTCATATTCATTAGAAGCCCTCCGGTATCAAGTGAACTTTTGGCTCCTGTGAATTGATGTTTGCTGATGGAAAACCACATTGTGGGAAAATACAACTACTGATGATAATACATCACCTTCATCTTTGATTGGGCACTCATGAGCAGTGAGCACATTGGTGCTCCTCCATCAGCCTCAACCCCTCGGGGGTTCCTTTGACTAGTAGAAACCATCTGAAGGATGAATTAGTTAAACCAGTCAATGGGATGAGGTTCAACACTCTTTCCTGGTTGAGTACAGGGGGTGCCTTCTAAAACTGGATACAGATTTTGCATGGCTAAATGCAGGTGACACCAGTTGCAGTCTGGGTATGGATGTAGGCATCAGGTAATTGTATAGTATCTCCATTCAAGGCATGAAGGACAAACTAAACTACCTCTTACCCCTGGTCAATCTGGCTGATTCTACCCAGTCTCCTGTAAATCAGCGGATGGAGAGGGCTCAGTTCAAATGGCCCAAGACAGACATCTATTTGAGTTGTCCTAGAGCATCCCCAGATGCCTCTCCAGAAAAGCATGGATTTCCAATAGGTCTAGTGTTATAGATTAGTCCCACATGTGTGCCTTAGGCCAGTCCAGTGGCATCAGATCCCATAAAGCTTTGTAGACTTGGACCTGATTCCCACTAGTACCTCTGTTTTCCCACAATGAACCCCTGTGCTTCTAGCTTCCCCTCTTTGTCCACCTAGCTTGCTCAGGTTCTGAGCTTTTATCAGACACGGATACCTTCTAACAAAGTGTTCAACCACTTGAACAGATGGAAGACAAATCCTGTAAGCTAGATCCAGCTCCAGATTCACTGTGATTTTAAGTACAGATACATATTTCTCTATTCCACATTAAAATCTCTCTAGCAAGTGTAGCTAGGTGAACTAGCCATGAAATTCAACCTCTTGCTTACTCTCCTGACAATGATTGCTTCTCCTTCCTCTGGAGAGCATCAAATTGCTAGTCTTCTGCCTGTCAGCGGGATGCACACGCTGTTTATGTGCTTGTGATATACCTCCAGTGGCATCTATCACTGCTGCAGCACTGGGCAGAGCACTGCTAACATGGTTCACAGGAGTATATCTGCAGGGACATGACCTCCAGCCTCCTGGATGCAAAGCCCAGTCCTTGCTCTTTGAACTGTTTCAGCATGAGGAGAATGCAAATCCTGATTGTTGGAGGTTATAGAGGCAGTCTCTAGAGGGAGACATAATCATAAAAATTTTAATAAGATATTGTCTTCTAGGGAGTTGTGTATGTTGGACCAGCTCCCACAATGCCAGCTTTGCAGTCTAACCACCTTAGGCTGGTCTTCCATCAGCTTCACTGGAGCCTAGGCTTGGCTTACTGTGTCTACCTTCTTTTTCCACCATACTCCTTTTCCACATTGATCTTTTTGTAACAGTCAAGCCAAAAATTACATTAAGGGACTATATTCAAACAGAAGTCTCCCAACAGTGGTTCCTTCATTCAGATAGTGCCTCTCAGTGTAGCCTGCAGGTTGGACTAAAAGATGATCCTCAATCCAGTCTCATAGGTAAAAAGGGAGGGAATGGTGCTGTGATGTCTGAAACAACACTTTGTATATTTAGACTGCTGAGCTGAAAGTTGTAAAAGAAGGGAACTTGTTATCCATGGTTCTTTGCAAACACATTTCCATATTCCTGCAAATGTCAATCTTGTCCCTCATTTATGTTCTGCAGAAGGGAAACTGAGGCACTGTGCAATTGTGTGCTTTGCTTAAGGCATCACAGCAAGGCCTCGTCAAAGACCAGATGAAAATACAAGTCTGTGGGCTCCTGCCACTTCACCTCTACCTTTGCACATGGTAAAACAAGCCCTTTGCATGACCTTAAAGCAGGATTTAGCAGAAATTCCTTTATGTTCCAGACTGCTGGCATGAGCACCCTAGAAGTGCAAAGTTTTGGATAGCTGTGAATTATGGATATTATGAAGACAATAATCTCCACTCAGCAAACAGTCTCTCCTTTCCCCTTCTGCAGAGCAATATATCCCTCATACTGGCAAAGTGTTTCTTAAACACAGAAGTCCTTTTTCCTGTAGTGACAACCTGAGTGATTTTCTTATCAGTCAAGTACTTGAATGTTGGTGTCACTTGTCCTGATCTGTGCTGCCCTCTCTTCAATCTGCTATCAAAACATAAGGAGGCACTGAAGCAGAAGATGCAAGACTCTGAATTGCTGTAATTATTAGGTGAACTGAGTCAGATGCCATACAATTATAAACCTCCTTCATGGCTGCAGCCTTGACTTGTGGTAATCTTGCACTGGTAAAATACATTAAATGTTGCAATAATGGGCTTTTCAATCTGTCTGCTGTGGTAGATGCAATGTCTGTAAGTTTTGTGAGTGTACATCTTTGGTCTTGATGCAGCTGGATGACACCGTGAGCTGCAACGTTGCTCCTTTCTAATGACTACATCCGAGTTGCATGTCACAACCATAGAAATCCAACTGTGCAATGATAACACATCTCTTATTTTGCAGGCCTTAGAAAACTCTTAGTCCCTATCTTTGAGATGTTTCTGGGGAGGAAAGTTTCATCCATCTCAAATTACAACAGTAACAAAAGAGAAAAGTTTATGGTCTCCTTTGTCATAGAACAGTCTTGGAAACTCTAGTGATTAAAACTATCTCGATGGTTGGCTTTCAGAAGCTTTTTGGGAACATATAGATAATAATAATTAAAAAAAAAAAGATTGACATTGTTGATGGCAAATTTTTCTGCCAATTCTTACAAAAGTGATAATCTAGAGGTAAATGATGATGCTGAATATCTCAGTCCCACACGGGCAGGGTGTGGAGGGAGCTAATGGGTAGTGCTTATGGTTTGGGAGAGGTGGAGACTGATAGTTCACCTCCATTCTTGAGGACACCTTACACAGTACCTGCTAATGTATTAGTGCAAAAAATAATGGATCCTGGGACCATGGTGCCTTCTTTAACTTCCCAGAAACAAGTAAAGATCTTTGTTTAAACCCTCTGGGTTTGTCAGCAGAGCTCCAGATGTGTTCAACTGTTCTACCCCGCCTTGTTCAGCCTGTGGTTTGTACTTGCCCGGCATATGAGTGAACAGAAGCTCATACCCTTCTCCAGCCACCAGTTCCTATTAGCAACCCCCTGATTTACTAGGTCAGCACTGAAGGATTTCTCTTCTCTCTCCCTCTCCTCTGGGATAAGCGTTGGTGTTTTAAACTATATCTGCCCTCGCTCTGTCCATCTGAGGAGCTGTAAGAACACAGAAGCGTCTGGCCACAGTATCCCACCAGCTAAACTCCTTGACAGCCAAACTCCCTGAGGTTGGCAAGAGGGAACTATAAATGGGTCTTTCTCCAATAAGTGCATTGGTTGTCAGAGAAGGCAGCAGAGGGAAATATATAGTCAGAAATGGATGATGTCAACCATGTGAGAAGGAAATGGTCTCATGGAGAGAAAACAAAAGATGACAACTTCTCTGCAAATCTCTCACTTTACCAGCCTGCACCTGATGATTTGGACTGGACAATTCTGGCATCTTATGCTACTCAGAGAGGTAATTTCCTAGTGAGTATGTTGAAGTTTTCACTGGATTATGCAGTGAGATAGAGAGAGGATCTGCCTTTTCCCCCTGGGTTTGAAGGAAAAAGACTGAGAGTAGATGAAGGGGGGGTTGTCCTTCCTCCCAAGAGCCTGCTGTCATAGGGAATGCTGTCAAATATTGGCCCATTTCAACTGCTACATATTTCAGATGATATGTTGATTTTCCACAGAGAGAGGATTCGACACAGACATGTAAAAGATACAGCATGCTCTGTGCCATTTGGCTTGCAAACCTGGGGAATGACAGTGCACAGGAGGTTAATTCATACAGCAGATGGAGGAGGAGAAAGCAAGAGGAATTTCTAGAGAAACAGATGCTGGAATCACCATTATAACTCATGGGGTCCCCCACCGTGGGATGCAAGGATTCCTGAGGAACCCCTGCCTTGGTGACCACCTGTGTGCACCCTAGGCAACCATGGATGGTGATGGTTTTCTTTCATTGCATCCTCACAGCTGCTCCTCATTTTTTGAATCTTTACTCTATGATGGAAAGAGTCATTAAATTAGATCCTATCAAAACTGGTTCTCCACCAGCACATGGGAGCCATGGACTGAGTTAGACCATGATGACAGCAAAGTCCAGAATACATGAATTGAAAGTATTTAGTGCAGAGAAGTCATGCCTGAAGGGAAGTGTAGCTGCAGCCACCAGTAAGGCTGGAACAGAAAGATGCCCAGTGACATATTTGTGCTCTTGGGTTTAGAGAAGCATGTGAGAGAGAACCCCATCCAAACATCTGCTCAATGTTCATATGGGACAAATCAAGCAAGTCAAATATTGTGATAGGAATAGAGAAGGAAATATCTAAGATCTTTGCTTCAGGATACCTCCAGGTTCTGGATACTGTGTACAGTTCCGGTCTCTCTCCCAAATGGGAGAGAACTGAATGGGAAATAGGTGAGGATAGAGTAAACAAGGGTGATCAGAGATCTCAACTGGCTTCTGGAAAAATAATAACTGTTTATGGCTTTCCTAGTGATGGGACAAAACTTCTGAGCCCCTGAAGCAGTGTGATCCATCTGAGGCTCTTAGGTTTCTTTGTAGCCTGTTTTTTGTTGCCTAAGAGAAAAATAAATAAATAAATAAATAAATAAATAAATAGATAAATAAATAAATAAATAAAGGCACCCATGCAGTCCAGGGGCTGATTTGTTTCTGTCCTCTTTTCTGTCAACAATGTCCAACAGCATGTAGATGTCTCAGAGATATAATATTGCTACAAATTTAATGGCATGAAAGAGCCAAGTAGGGGACAGATGTACCTTTCAATGTCTTCCTAATGGAAAAGCAGTAGTACAATCTTAGTTACTATTAGACAGCAGATAACTCATGTAGGGCTCCCTGTGACCCCGAAACAGTGGGTGTATCTGTGTAATTAATGCTTGACAATTGATGTTGACAGCATAGATGCAACCATGCCTTTCCCTCTGAGAAAGCTCCAGCCCAGGTTGAATGCCTGGACTTATTTAGATCTTGGGACATCCAAGCAGGAGAATCTGTCCTCTGCAAAAGCGGATTTTACTGACTCTGCAGTTCATAGAAGGAGCTGTCAGCTGTGTTTTTCACTCTATCCTATATTGAAAGACAGCACTTGTGTTAGACCCCATAATGTGCACCTGTGAGGTACTTCTGCCTTGACCTTTAAATGTAATTACAACGAAACAACTCTGTACACCCCTGGACAGATAAAAGCACAAGATAAAAGCTATAATGAAGGTATAGCTACAGTAAAAAATGATCCAAGTCAGACATAGGGTATAACATAATGAAGGACACTGGAAAAGGGGCAGAGAAAACGACCCTCTGCATTTCCCACTCTTGTGCAAAATGCAGAAAGACCCTTAATGACCACAGAGCGACTGGATCTTTGTTTTACACGTCATTTGAAAGGCTATCTGACACAATTAGCCACCTATTACTGGTGGTTAATTGACATCTAAAAGACATCAGGATTACAGTTAGAGCCAGAAGTCAATTAATGGCTCCTAGCTTTGTTCCAGCCAGTGTTAAAGTGCGGGAACAACCACTGTCCCAGCGACATGCTGATTTGTTCCAGGTCCCCAAGCCATTTCTGACTGCTCCTTCCTCCTATTCCCTGACAGTATCAATCATTATGATTGATGCCAAATGGATGTAGTTTCCTAATATCAACAGGTTTCCTCTTGACTGCCAGGGGATTTCTCCCTCCAGTGAGGAGCTCTTGCTGCAGTTTCAACAGAAACTCATGGTTGAAGTCAGCAGCAGCATTTGCTGGGAATTAGGCACTTCGGCCCTCAGGTTTTCAGATTTCAAGTTTTGCACTGGGGCACTCAGTCTGAAGGGCAAAGTGCCATGAAAAACCCAGCCCAGGGAGGCAGTTGGCTGCCCAAGCTTGTTCTTCTGGTCCATATGATCAGCATGAAACTGCAAACAGAAATCAGATTATCTGGAAAAGGTTAGATATCAGCACTGCTTTGTTTAGCATTACAGCAGAAAAGAGAAACCTTAAAACAAGAGCAGGAGGACAGACCGTTCCCCTTGCACAGCAGCTTCTCTATGTTGCTGACAGCCCATTTACCCCTGTACGTTGCTTCCTGTGTCACAGCATCAGCTGTACATCTTTTTGAGGAGGGCAGGATAACATCCAGACAGACAGCAGAATCTGAGGGACAGAGGGAAAATCTGACTATTTTTAACGAAGCAAATTATTCCACCACACTGCTGTGCTCAGGAATCCTCAGTTCCCATGAACTGCCATTCTCAGTTTGAGCAATGCCGGCATCTCAGAAGGTGAAAACTCCAGTCAAATCTTTTCCAGTGGTGGGACCACTGAGATGTGCTCAATCCCACGTGGATTCTCAGGTGGTTTATAAGGAGTAAACTCTTTTTGCAAGCTTTCCCTCAAAATAAGGGTAGACTTGTGTCCCTTACCTGGCTGCTAGTTGCTTCCAAACTTGTCAGAACTCCACCCTCCCTCTGCCATTAACTCTGCATCACATGTGGCAGGAACTGGTCAGAATCAAAGAAGAAATTATTAAGGGTTAAGGGAGGGTATACAAGTACACATATACATAAATATACAGAGAGGTTTCCTAAGTCTTGTAAAGACACAGGTTCTTGTTTTCCCATTATAATATGAGTTAATTTTCCTTCAACAGTTCATCCAAGATTCTAACCATGGGCCCCTAAAGTAAAATGCTGCTCAGTTTTGAGCAGGATTTTCTCTGTCTAGACCCTGTTTCCCCAATATTGCAATATTGGATATTGCCATTTCCCCAGTATTGTAAATTGGATTTGTGTATGGAGACAAGGACATATACGAGGAACAGGGTGGCGAAGTGATCTGTTAGGTTCTCACTAGGAGAACAAACCAGGCCTGGCTCAGGATGGAACATGGTCTTAGTACTTTTTTAGGGTGTGCCAGCTAGCACACCCAGACAGTGCCCAAGCCTGGTTATGAGGTGAGTGTGGGTAAAGGACCGTTGTGGAGATGTACCCAAACTTTCTTTGGGGTAATGGCATTTAGTTGAGCTGTATTACCCCAGTAGGCCACAAGGCTGGAAAATGGAGGCTGGTGTAGACATCTGTGAAGGTCCCCGTGACAAAAACCAGGAAACTTCTGGCTCATTATGAAAAGGGGGAGAAGGAAATTTCTGGGGAAGGGAATGCTATATGTGTTTGTAGCCTCCTCAGCAAGTGCATAACAGGTGGGAAGCTGAGAGCAGGGCAGGTGATGGCAGCTTTAGGGAGGTTCTTGCTGAACAACCCTACCCATGCTCAAGGCCAGAAATGTCTTGTGGGTCCCTGACACCAGCTCATGTTGAAGTGCTACTTGCTTTAGCGAGGGGAGCCCTTATAGCCTCCACTGGCTATGTGGCTTTTGTTTAAGCATAAGCACTTAATGCCATTTGAGACTCCCTGTGGCATCCAGTTCATCCCCATGGGACCGGCAGATAGGACACTGGATCCACTGGTGATCTGAGCCCTTCAGAAATAAAGGCTGAAGGCAAGTGTGATATTTCTAGGCATCTCAAATGACAAAGACATTTGATTCACATAGAGATATTTGTAAGTAGACACTTAAATTCAGGTGCCTTGATCAGTGAGGTGAGTCCTATCCTTCCTTCAGAGAATGGGAATAGCCGTCATTTCAGAGGTGGCTGTTATCAAGTAATATGAACTCTCTCCAGAATAACACAAGAATGGCCACTTTGGCTCAAACTGCCGAACAGTTTACCACAGTATCATGTCTCCAGTCATGACCTGCAGAGTTAAATATAAGAACAAGGCATATTAGAGTGGCCATTCTCCAAGTTTAGCCCCTCATCTGAAGTAGTTTATGAGCCAGTATCCTATTATATCACCTGAAGCCTAAATAAACTTACTTTTCCTTTTTACAGTCATTGTTCTCAGGCTTTGCATGAAAGGTTAACAACAGCCATTTTTTTTTTGCCGCAGCATTTAAAAAAAACATGTGCATCTAGTCCTTTATCCACTCTGCACATGCATTGCTGTCACCCCTCTGCAGGACCAGAGTGAATGTCAGACACATCACACCTTGTGAAGACAGTGAGCTAACTTCTTCCACTTTGCTGTTGGCTGTACCCCTGTGATGTACCTACAGTATTTTTATTCTGGTTGCAGTTTTGCAGCTGAAATTATATGGTCACCAGGTGTTGAAAATCTGTCCCTCTCATGTTCTTCAAAGTCTTTTTCTCTATCAAGACGCACATGCCTAGAATCCCTGCTGCTTGACTCTGGTCACAGGAAAGACACAAACTGTGCTCCCTGGTTATTTTTCTGAAAAGGTAAATGAAGATAAACAAATCAATAAACAGTGGCAGCTGTTGAGCTGCCTTCATCCAGAAGATGCAGTTATATCTGTGTGTTATTAAAAACAAAACAAAAGAAAACACAAGCAACGTTAGTGAAGAAATCCAACATAAACAATAAAAAAAGTAAAATCTTTCGTTTGCACCTTTTTCGCTGGGGAAGCCACCACTCAGATTGATAGCACTTTAAATTGAGTTCGTCATGGATGAAGAAGAATTTTAAATGGGATCAATTTGTTGTCTTCTTGTGAAAGAGAACATATCTCATGGAGAAGAAAAATAGACTCAGCACAAGAATTCTCCCTATGAATAAGACACCTAGGAAGAGATGGATTGGGAATATGGGCTCAAGTGCATGGTTTTGCATATTTTATTTTACTATGGGGCACGGCCCATCTTCTTTGCATTAGGCCTGTGCAGAACCTAGTATAATGGAGGGCCAAGGAATGGCTTTGCCTGCAAAATACAGAGAAAACAGTGAGGTTGCTAAATTATGGCACTTCTTTACATGGTGACGGCAGTCCAATTCACATCATCTGTCTCTGACCATCGCTATTTTATCTGTGATGGATTTCCCTAAATAAGGGGCAGAGCTGAGAACAGAATCAGGCTGCATTGCAACAGGCTTATATGTCACTACATTTTTGTGTCTGAGAGAAACCACACAGCAATAACAATCATTAATAATTAGTGTTATTAATCTAATTATTACAATCTCTCTTTCAGATTTCCCAAAGCATTTGAAAAGACTATAATCAAAAACATGCTCTTGTTTCTGCTGGTTTGAATTGAGAAATGACTGCTTTGTCATTTCTAGTTATGTGTCCGTGTAATGAGAACAGCCCTGAATATTGGGAACTACAGTAATAACTTCACTGTTCAGAGTGTTTTATCTCTGTTTCTCACTAATCATAGAATCATAGAATCGTAGAATGGTTTGGGTTGGAAGGGACCTTAAAGACCATCCAGTGCCACCCCCCTGCCCCGGGCAGGGCCCCCTTCCCCCAGCCCAGGGGGCTCCCAGCCCTGTCCAACCTGGCCTTGAACCCTTCCAGGGAGGGGGCAGCCACAGCTGCTCTGGGCACCCTGGGTCGGTGCCTCACCCCCCACACAGGGAAGAATTCCTTTCTCATATCTAATCTAGATTTATCCTCTTTATTTTTAAAACAATTGCCCCTCATTCTATCAGTTCACCCCCTGACCAGAGTCCCTCCCCCCCTCCCCTGTCCCCCCTTTAAGCCCTGGGAGGCCGCTCGAAGGGCTCCCCGGAGCCTTCTCTTCTCCAGGCTGAACCCCCCCAACTCTCTCAGCCCGGCCTCCCAGGGGAGCTGCTCCAGCCCCCCCAGCATCTCCGTGGCCTCCTCTGGCCCCGCTCGAGCAGCTCCGTGTCCTTCTGCTGTTGGGGGCCCCCGAGCTGGCCCCAGCATTGCAGGGGGGTCTGCCCAGAGCGGAGCAGAGGGGGAGAATCCCCTCCTTTGACCTGCTTCCCACCCTGCTCTGGATGCAGCCCGGGGTGCTGTTGGCTTTCTGGGTTGTGAGAGTGCATTGGTGGCTTATAGTTGGTTTTCCACCCACCAACACTCCCAAGCCCTTCTCCTCAAGGCTGCTCTCCATCCACTCCTTGCCCAGCCTGGATTTGTGCTTGGGATTTCCCTGACCCATGTGCAGGACTTTGTACTTGGTCTTGTTGAACTCCATGAGGTTTGCCCGTGCCAACCTCTCCAGCCTGTCCAGGTCCCTCGGGATGCCATCCCTGCTCTTCAGCATGTCACAGCACCACACAGCTCGGTGCCATCAGCAAATTTGCTGAAGATTGCTGAGGATTAATTTCCTTTTTAAAGCACTGAAGTCAAAGGACCCTTTTTATTTGCCAATACCTTTATGAGAGAACTTAGAAATAAATTTATCCAGTGCTGTAGGAGTTTTAAAGGACTTACAATATAAGTTCTTTACACACCACTGAAAAAACTGGAGTGACCCTAATTTTAGGCCAGCCTAGCTATGGCTACAACTTTTCTAATGGGAATTTGAACAGGGCAGATTTTGCTGGCTCACCTCCATGTGAGTGTTCCTGAATATTGGAGAGGTTAGATGGTCACGTAGTGACTGTGGTAGCCAGAGATTTGTATCTAGATCCTTTTCCTACCAATGCTGTCTGTGGGACTTGGCTGCATTTTTTGTTGGTTCCCTTGGGATGGATTTTTCTCTGAGGATGAATGCATTACAGATGGGCTGTGGCATGACAGAAGGTTTAAAAATACAGACAAACTATCTGTTGGAGGCAAATTCAGTTTCAGTCTGAAATGTTGTTTATAAAACTTAGGGCTTCTCTCAAGAGAAAAGAAATAATTTCACTCTGAAAGACTGTAATCATCACCCCCAGCCCACCAAGTTTCTCATTACAGAGACTGTGCTGGGCACTGAACGAAGGCCAAGACCCATCTAGGACCTCTCAACCCCTCTTTCCCAGTATTCCCTTGTCGTCTAGGAGGGTCATTTAAATCTGACATGACTTCTTAGTGAATTATCTCATCATTACCAATAATCTTATTTGCTAGATGGGGCTGCCTCAGGAATAGCCCCCCGTGGACTATTTCCCCATCTCTGTCTCTTCCATGTATCTTCTCTTAATGACAAGCACTGCATTTGTAGCTCACTCTCACATCAGCCTGATGGATGCCACGTGAGAATCGATTGCCAGCTGGGGTTGCATCATCCTCTTTCCCACCAAATGAGAGGATTGCACTGTTTTTCAGATGACATGCTGTGTTGCTTTTCTTCCCTCTGATGTTGGACATTTAAACCACCCTTAAATGTTGACAGGTCATGACCCTGGACTGGTGTGTTGGGTCCTGAGTGGCCAGTATCTCTATTTGGCTAATTCTGCACCTCTGCATCATGCTGCCAAAATCTGATTCCAACCACAGGCTACATCTCTTTTAGCAGACACAATGTCCAGGCACTGTCCTGTACCCTTGCTACTGGTACAGCTTGGCTTGCACTGACAGGATTGATCTCTCTTTTCCCTAATAACAAGGCTACGTTGCATCAAAACAACTTACAATCAAAACAATGGTCCCCAACTGTGCTATCCCTTGAATACCTACCTATTTGATGTCTAGGCATGGGCTATTTGGCATGAGCCAAAAATCAGGGAGCGTGCCAAAAATTAAACTATGCAGACAACCAAGAGACAGGGCTGTGGTCCATTCCTAAATAAATAGGTCCAGGCACATTGTCATAGCTGTTGAAAAGCTCATGATTGGCATGGTGGGAGTTTATTTCACAATAAGGCTTCCCAGATTAGCCTCAGCAACAGGAGACATGTCCAGCCAGGGAAGAACTCGCTGCTGGACATGTTCTTACCAACAGCAGGATGTGTCCATCCTGTGATCACTGCTCTGGCTACAGACTGGCTGGGACTTGCATATGCTTGATTTAAATTAACCAGTTACTCCAGCCACAGCAGCATGGGATCAGCTTTCTGTTTTGCAGTTTATGCCAGGATTCATGTTGTTGAAGATAGACTGCCACTTTATAATTTAAAGAACACAGAAAAATCCTGTTTCAGGCTCATGGGGTGAAAAATACCTGCGTTCTTGCAGTGGATTCTGTAGCAGCACTGGAGGGCGTGGAGGCACATACACATCATGTCTACAAGTGTATAGGCTCTCTAATTAAGTCTTTTGAGGGTCCCTGAGAGACATAAAATCCCCCTACAATAATGGAACTTATTCAATATTTAATTGGACACTAATAATTAAAATATACCTCCTCTCAGCCCGTACCTACCGAGCTCACGTTAGCTGCCATGTTAATTATCAAGCCACACTGATTGCTTCATTTCCATAGTCCTTGCTTTGTGAAAGGCAGCAGTGAGGGTGTGAAACATGGTAACGTTGTACAGTTCCCGGGAAAAGATGCCTTTGCAGCTCATGGGAAGAGGCATTTATCACTATCTGGGTTTTTACTCTGACTTTTCCAGCCTTGTTCTCTACAGATTGTATCCGAAGAATAATTGATGTGAAAGATCAGGGAGCCCTTTGCTGTACCACAAAGAGAAGAGCAGCCAGATCTTCTGCAGGTGTAACCTTTACCTAACAGACTAGCAGCTGGATAGAGCTTTTGTTGTTGTTGTTGTTGTTTGTCTGTTTTTTTCTTGGTTTTGTTTTGCTTTAGCACCAATTGGAGAGCTTCTGATATGGAATTTTCAGACCAACATTTGTCATGAGCCCATTTTCAGATCTGAGATATCAGACCAGTGAGATGAAGAAATCAAATACTATTCCTAAGGTGGAAGCCAAACAGGTCATTGCCCAGGTCTTTTTATGAACATCTAGAGGAGGACTGAAACACTCGGAAGGAGGGAATACAAAGACTCAAGATGTGAAAACTCAGTGCCTGTGGGTTCTTGTAAAATCAGTGAGAGCTGGACTAGCCTTCTAGCTGTTTGTAACTGTTTGTCAGAGAGAAGTGGAATGGTGTGTGATTATTATTATTATTAATAATAATAATAATAATATTATTATTATTACTACAATTACTAATGTTCTACTTGAACTTAATGTAATTTCTAGCTAGAGGAAAACCAATAAAATGTACCTGTTCATTAATCTACTGTCTCAGTGATGAACCCAGATATCAATAACAGGAGAATTCATTGCACCCTGCAGACAGGGTCTTTAAACTGACCGAACATAAGGGACTTTTTTTTCCCCTCTTTCTACTACTGTTATCTTAGTGCAAAGGTTACAAGAGCTTTTAAACTGGCAGAATTATTTCCTGGAAAGACACAGACAAATTTACAACCTAGAAAAAAGAGCTGTCATGTACCAAACCTCTCAAAGGTTTTACTCAACCTGATGTCTCTCCAGAAGCTGATTTTTATGGATTTCCTTGCAGCCTCAGAGAGAGTTTGATCTGTCCCTGCTTTTCCATGACCCTGATGCAAAGTTTGGGACTAGGTTAAACAGAGATTTAACTTCTTCCTCCCAGGAGATCCTCCAATCCTTCTTGCAAGCTCCTTAATATACCCTCATTCAGTCTGCTCCGTGTTGCATGATGAGCTGCTGTTTTTCATCGACTTTTCAAAGCCAGGATCTGCGCAAAGTGTCCTGCAAAACTGGCATGGGGATAGCAGATTGGGAGCTGACACTGTAGATATTAATTTCTTCATCTAATCTGTCCTTGAAAGTTTGCAGCCTCTATACCCAAATCACCAGGGAATGAGCCTTGATATTGCCCTGAATCACCACTGAGCTCTTGGATGGGAGAGAAATGGGGAATTGCCACAGAACTGGGCTGTTGAGGCTGTGTTTTCCCTAATTTTTTTCCTTGTCAAGGGCACCAATGATGATTGCTAAAGCTTCCTGTCCTGCTTCACTCAGTTACTTCCCAGCCCTTTATGCAAACAGAGATATCTGCTTCCCATCGGCTGTGCTGTTGTTCCAAAGAGCTTATAAGAGGAGTTGCTGCATCAGGTCACATCAAATAAATTCGGCCCTGCTGTCCTGGGCTGAGTGAGTGGTGGAGTTTTTTGGTGGCAGGGGAGGGGGCTATCGGGGCGGCCCCCTGTGAGAAGCTTCTCGAAGCTCCCCCAGCTCCACGTCAGCTCCACTTCTGTTTGGGAAATTGAGCCAATCGGCTGCGCCTCTGCGATAACGTATTTAAGAAGGGACGTGGTGACGGGCAGTCGGACTGGTGAGGAGGAGTTGCTGCAGCTGCATGAACACCAAGGTCAGTGGAGGAACGGAGGAAGAAAGGAGGGGGGAGGTGTGCCGGAGCAGAGACCCCCCTGTATCCTGTGGTGAGACGGCAGGGCGGCCCCCCCCTGCCACCCATGAAGATCTACGGTGGAGCAGACATTGATTTACAGCCTGTCGTTCCTGCTCGGCTGATCAAGGTTCTGTGCCCGAAGAAGGCCGGGGTCTCATGGAAAAAGGTAGCCCCGCTGCTGTAATTCAGTGCTGGGAGGATTGCAGCATGCGGGGGAGTCCCACGCCGGAGCAGCTCGGGAAGGGCTGCAGCCGTGGGAGAGAATCCAGTCGGAGGAAGTTAGTGACCCATGGCGGAGCAGTGTGGGGAACGCTGCGGCCCATGGGAGGAATTCAAGTCAGAGAAAGTTTGTGGAGGACTGTCTCCTGTGAGAGGGGGACCACGATGGAGCAGGGGGTAACAAGTTTTGGACACTCCCCTCACCGAAGATGAAGGAAGTGGCAGAGCTGACTGCACCCCCCATTCCCTGCCCCTGCGCCACTGGGGGAGGAGGTAGAGATATCGGGAGCAGAGCTGAGCCCGGGAAGAAGGGAGGGGTGGGGGGAAGGTGTTCTCAAGATGTGGCAATGCTTCTCACTGTCCTACTCTGTTATGTGTTGTTAGTGTCTGTAATAAATGTATGTTCTTTTTTTTCTTCCCCTAACGAGTCTGCCTTTTGCTCATGATCATAAAAGGGGGATTTTCCCCCATCCCAGTCCTATCTTGAACCCCAAGCCTGGCTCTCTGTCCCTTCTCATTGCCGGAGGGGAAGGGAGAGAGAGGTGCTGCATTGTGGTTGGCTGTCAATCAGGCCGAAACCACGACAGTTTTTTGGCGCCCAACGTGGGGCAGAGGGTTGCGATTTGATAAGGATATTAATTGGGAGAGGTAATGAGCAAAATACAGACTGAACTCCGTTAGTGGAATGATCTCTGTAATGTCTGTAGTTGTAATTGTGGGGAAGTTTTTTTTCAGGTGTGGTGAAGGGACTGTGGGGGACTGCGTTCGCGCTCTCCCCTGTTTTCCAAAAAACTGTCGTGGTTTCGGCCTGATTGACAGCCAACCACAATGCAGCACCTCTCTCTCCCTTCCCCTCCGGCAATGAGAAGGGACAGAGAGCCAGGCTTGGGGTTCAAGATAGGACTGGGATGGGGGAAAATCCCCCTTTTATGATCATGAGCAAAAGGCAGACTCGTTAGGGGAAGAAAAAAAAGAACATACATTTATTACAGACACTAACAACACATAACAGAGTAGGACAGTGAGAAGCATTGCCACATCTTGAGAACACCTTCCCCCCACCCCTCCCTTCTTCCCGGGCTCAGCTCTGCTCCCGATATCTCTACCTCCTCCCCCAGTGGCGCAGGGGCAGGGAATGGGGGGTGCAGTCAGCTCTGCCACTTCCTTCATCTTCGGTGAGGGGAGTGTCCAAAACTTGTTACCCCCTGCTCCATCGTGGTCCCCCTCTCACAGGAGACAGTCCTCCACAAACTTTCTCTGACTTGAATTCCTCCCATGGGCCGCAGCGTTCCCCACACTGCTCCGCCATGGGTCACTAACTTCCTCCGACTGGATTCTCTCCCACGGCTGCAGCCCTTCCCGAGCTGCTCCGGCGTGGGACTCCCCCGCATGCTGCAATCCTCCCAGCACTGAATTACAGCAGCGGGGCTACCTTTTTCCATGAGACCCCGGCCTTCTTCGGGCACAGAACCTTGATCAGCCGAGCAGGAACGACAGGCTGTAAATCAATGTCTGCTCCACCGTAGATCTTCATGGGTGGCAGGGGGGGGCCGCCCTGCCGTCTCACCACAGGATACAGGGGGGTCTCTGCTCCGGCACACCTCCCCCCTCCTTTCTTCCTCCGTTCCTCCACTGACCTTGGTGTTCATGCAGCTGCAGCAACTCCTCCTCACCAGTCCGACTGCCCGTCACCACGTCCCTTCTTAAATACGTTATCGCAGAGGCGCAGCCGATTGGCTCAATTTCCCAAACAGAAGTGGAGCTGACGTGGAGCTGGGGGAGCTTCGAGAAGCTTCTCACAGGGGGCCGCCCCGATAGCCCCCTCCCCTGCCACCAAAAAACTCCACCACTCACTCAGCCCAGGACACCTGCCTAGCAAGGAATAAAGGATGGGTTTGACAGAAGTTTGCAGAAGAGACTGGATAGATCTACTAACATGCCTATGCATCTTTCTACTAATCATAAGGCAAGACAAATCTATCTGGTGTGTTGGGAATAACCCAGATGACACTATTCAAAAAGCGGGGCAGATAACTGTCATGATTCTTCCTCTTAGATCTTCCAGCTTTGAGGAACAGCCCCTTTCCACTCTGCAAGGATCCACACAGCTGCCACTTTGCTCCATTGCATGCATCCTTCATGATTTCTCAGTGAGTGAAGACTCATCCTGTTCTTATCCTGTTTTTCTGCATTTTTACCTTAACTCTTAGTTAAAAATCAGCTCAGGCTGACCATCTGCCAAGCTCCATGTCTATATCCTGCTTTGGGTTTTTTATTGTACACAGGGGCAACTTTGCAGAGAGAGATTTTGGGAACCACCTAAATTAATCTGAGAAAGGGAAATCTACTTTGCGATTTTTTCCCTTTTTTGCCCTCCATTTCCCTCTTCATTTGCCCTTGACTCACTCAGCTTCTCTGTCACCAGTCTGCTGTCTGGCCAGGGCATGCTGCCAGGAATCCCTTGCCAGCCTTGAATAATAAATACCAGCTAAGTGATGGAGTAATGCCAGGGTGAACTGCTCAGAAATATTCCCTCTAGGTCTCAGATCAATAACACTTAGCTCTTGTTCTGTGATTGAAGACAGGCAAAAAACCACATCATCTCCCCAGGAGCACATGAAGAGTCTGCAAAGAAACCTATTTACCCCTCCTCACGTCCCCAGGCATTCACATGTGCTTTAAAGAGCAGATCTCAGGTGTATGCATTCTGCCTAAAAAATACTTAGCTGGGACATATGCTGGCCAAAGGATGCATCCAAAACTTCCAGCCCAGGTCCTCGGTGTGCTGGCATGTGGTCAGAAGGTATCAGGACCAGATAGGAGAACATCCCTGTGGTTCAGCAGCTTTAGTCTATGGATTTCTCTGAGTTATGAAAGGGGCATAGCCCCCGCCAAGGTTAGTACCATTCAGCATTTGGCATCCTCTGGACCATGTGCATTAGGGCATGGCTGTCCGAACTGGGTCTCTCCCTGTGACAGTATTGGTATGAATTTATAATAATACAGCAAAGGTCCCAAATGAGGCTTTAGCATCTTGGCTGTGTGGTTTTCTTCTCTTTCACAGATGCAACAACTCCTTCCAACCCTGTGTCCCTTTGCTACCGCATGTTTTCTGCAGGCTGTGGTGAAGCCAGCATCACGTATCTCCCTGACACTGACTTAGAGTTTAACATGCCAAGCAGATCACTGAAATCTGCTGATTTTTAAATGACTTAAGTGCTGGAAAATAATACATTGCTCTTCCTGACAGGTTAATTGGAAAAGCCCATGTTCCTGAGTCAGTGAGAGAAGCGTGGCTGCTTGAAGCGTCTGGGCTGAGGGATGGATGTTGGGCAGTGTCAGGAGGAGGGTGGCAGCCCAGCCCAGAATCAGAGTTTTAGATCTCACCACTTCTACCTCTCCTTTCCAGAGGCAAGGTGAAGTTCTATTCGATCTCCGCAGTCTTGGGAAGGCCGGTTCCCCACAAGAAAGATAAATCCTCCTCCTCTGCTGTTTAGCTGTTGGTTCAAGGTTTTTATCATTTTGACGTTGGCTGAAATGACATCAAGGCCCACATTTGTGAAGTTCATAGGAAATTGAGGATGCAGAGCAGCAGTCTCTCTGGGGAACTCTAGTGCTTTTTTCATTATTTTATTTTATTTTATTTTATTTTATTTTATTTTATTTTATTTTATTTTATTTTATTTTATTTTATTTTATTTTATTTTATTTTATTTTATTTTATTTTATTTTATTTTATTTATTTTATTTTATTTTATTTTATCTTATTTTATTTTATTTTATTTTTAATGCTCCTGTATTGGGCCAGAACATCCTGCTGTATTCTACTGTGAACCTCCAGCCCTGGCACCCTCTGATGAATGACCAGGATCTATATGCACCAGTACCAACCCCTGACTGTAGACAGAGGCATACCCTTGTACTTCCAAGAGCCAAGAGCCAGTGGAGATGTGCGCTGTATTCCCCATATGGCTGAAATAGATCTCAGGCACCAGTGGTGAAGGAGTACTGTCCATTAAATTCCTTTGGTCCACTTTTCCTCATCTAACCTTTCTCATTTCAATGCTTTTCCAAAAACCTCTGAGTATTATAGAACACCAACGTGAAGGAGAACTTAAAGTGAACACAAATTGACCAGCAGTGGTTTTGTGCAGCAGGGACACAGAGTTGGGGGCAGGAGTTCTGGTAGTGAGACTGCCCAGTGTAGGCTTGGCCATGGCCAGCTGAGGGAAACAGTTTCCCAGTGAGATATTTGATGATGGTCAGTTTTCATTCGGGGAGCATCAAGCTTCTATACACAGTAGGAATCCAGAGTGCACAGGAAAAAAGACCAACAGTGAAATGAGTTGAGTCGAGGTGTCATCCCAGCATACTGAGCTGTTACCTTCTCCACAGACCCATCTTCTCTTTAGTGTGGCAGACATCTTCCTAATGCCATGTGGCTGGTCCTATCAGGTACTGCTGGAGGTGTAAAAAAAGTTGTAGCCCCCCTCCCTCTGGTCACACCCAGTCCCCGACAACATCAGAAAGGGGAAATTTTACTCGTGTGGGGTTATGGTGGCAAAATGAAAATTATTGAGGCATGTCAAAAATGTGTTATCATCTTTAGCTGCTATTGCAAAGAGAGCAGCAGTCATGTAGCAAATAAATGACCGCCTTTCTCATCCACCTGTGGATGAATTTTTTCTTGCCCATCCTAAGGGTGAGCTAGTGTAGTTCCCTGCATTTATCCTTGCCTACACCTCTGCCTGAGGAAGATGTCTTGTATTGGGATGTCTTGTATTGGAAAAAAAAAAAAAAAAAACAAAAACAAAAACCTGGATGAATTCCTCTTTGGGGTAACATCCTCAAAGTCTGCAGATTAGGAGTACCACAGGGGAAAAAACTGTCTACACAGAAAAGTGGGACTCACGTAAAACTGGAAATAGACCTTATTTTATTAAAACCTAGAAAGATGTACTAAAATTTTCTCCAGTCATTTCAGACCTTTCCAAATACCTTTACCTGAAATGACAGCAAATGCAGTGTTTTCCCTGAAAAGACTCTCCCACTGCAAGTTTTCGGATCTTAGCCGAGGTGGCTGTAGAAGGTAAGAGGGACAACTTCTAGTTCACAGGGATTTTTTTCACCTTGTTTTCAGGCTGAGGTGACTCCCCTGCACACATTACCTGTCCCAGTGATTTGCATCTGTATGTCTTGCCTAGGAGATGTCGCCTCAGAGCCTGCTCCTCACCAGGCCCAGGGAGCAGGGAGAGACAGAAGAAAATGTGAGCTTTATTTATTTAACATGTAGAAGCAAGGACAGGGATTATAAGGATTTAAGATGCAACAAAAGGTGAATGCTAAATTGACAGATGGTTGACTTAGAATAGAAGTTGTCCGAGGAGGATTATCAATGCAAGGGCACCAACACCACGGGGAAGGAAACTGGATGGCAACAACTAGATCCGGTGTCCTGCAAAAGAGCTTCAGCCTTGCACAGAAATAGGCCATTTCTAACAGCTAATGGAGTGAGTCAACATCAGCATAGAGACAGAATGGATCACATGCATGCATTGGGGGTTTGCATGGGGGAATCAGTGTGGGAAATAAGTGACAAGGCTTCAAGGGGCAGAGAGAGGCGTATCATATGTGTAAGACACAGAAAAAAGTATAATATCTGAATCTCCGTCCACATGATATAAATCATGAAACTGAAGAAACCAGGAGAGCTCTGGGGTGGAGAGAAACTGCAAAGAGGCAATTTGCAGAGCACTGGGGCATGGGTTTCTTTTCGTCTTTTTTTTCCTGGATTTTAATATTTCTTTCCAAGGCTGGCTGCTTTGACAACTTTTCTAGGCCAAACTAAGCAGTGTGGAAGCCAAAATATCTCTGGTGTGGTTGGTCTCACCTCTGCTGACCAAGGAGTCCAAGGAAGAGGTATTACATCTAGACTCTTCCACAACCAGAAGTCTCTTCTTGTTTGTAATGCCTCTCCCTGGGACGCTGTCATCATCAGGATCATGGTTTGTGGATCAAAGAAGCACATCAGTGGGAAGGTCATCATGCACTGTGTATGTAGAGAGGCAGCTTTGTTTAACTCTTAACCAACTCCCTGAGAACCCTGAGCACTGATAACATAGCAGAGATCCCTGTACTGCTTTTGACACGTAAACCTGGGACCTGCTGTACAAGAGCAACAAAAAAAGAGCAGCATTATCATCCAGTGTGCAGAAGACAAGATATATATTGACCTGCATTATTTTGACATGGGTAGTGTGTTGGGCATAAACCAACTGTATTCCTATTTGGGTGAATATACGAATGCTTCCCCATACATTAGTGTTTAATGAGCTACTGCTGTCTGACACGCTGGTTTTGGACTCTGTAGAATTACTCAGGGTGCCTGCCTGTTGCTGTCCAGTCACAACAGGGCATTCAGGTGATGGAACATTGAAGTCTGTTTACTCCATCTCCCTACATCCCAATTTCCTTCTTTGATGACACATTAACAATACATAACAACATCCAAAGTTAATCTTACCCTACCACTTTTCTGCTTTTCCAGTCCACGGAAGCTGAGCTGGACTTGTTTCTTTTGAGTTTTTTTTGTTTTGTCTTTTTTTTTTTTTTTTTTTCCTCCCAGTGTAGCTCAGCAGGAGAAAAAAGCAGCCTCCAGTTACAGAGTGATTTGAAGGTTAACAAAATGACCTTCATCGGGCTCCTAAGAGGGATAATGATCTCTCACTCTAATCAACAATGCAGACTCCTTTTGATACCAAAATAGCAACTGTTAAGTAAATCTGCTTTTTTCCCCTCTGTTCTTTTTACTTTTTTTTTTTTTTTTTTATTTTTATTTTATTATTTTATTCTTTGCCTTTTTCCTAAATCTGTGAACAGAAGCTCAGAAAGCAAACTGGGAAATAACATGATCTTGAAATGGATGCGAGATACTCCTCAATTAGACTGTTGATCATGCTCCAATTCAATTAGTTAGGAGCTGATGCTAAGTTTGTTACGGGGTCCTGGGGAGGAAAGGTGCTGACCCTGTTAAGATGATCACTTGTTGGAGTGATTCCTAAGTGGTGCTGGATATGGATATGCACACAGTGCAGGACAGAGATAATGGCAAAGCTTTCTTTTCTGGTCATGCTCTCACCACTGCCACTGGAAGGGCACCCAGTGCAGGAGCCGGCCAGCTCTGTGATCTGAAGATACTGATGCTTAATTACCATTTATCTGTGCATATCATAGATGATCCCCAATGTCCAACTGCCTATGGAAAATACATATAAACTGCCTATAAATGATATATTTACTGACATTATGCACCTGATGATACAATGTAGTTTATCTGTATTTTGTGCTGGTAGTTGATATGCAATAACCATTAAAGCAACACAAACACATGCCCACGGAAATACACAAGAGGATATTATAGTGTTATGGTATATATTTTTGTATAATTATAGTTTTTTTTTTTTCTTTGCATAATCTGTATGGAACAGTTCTTTTGTTTCTTAAAAGCAATAGAACTTGAATTTGGAGGCTCTACCTAACTGAGTATGTTATATATATAACCCAGCAAGTACAGTTACTCCAGCTAGTCTCTGTTACACCATATCACTTCCAACCAAAAACTGAAAACACATATGCTATCTTGTGTCCAGGTTTGACCGAAAAGGTAAGAAAAATAAAATTCATCACTGCTTGGGGCAGATTGCATGCTGTAAGGTGTGGCTTGTTCATGTTCAGGGGAAGAACCAGCATGGAGGCTGTTGCCCACAATCAAACTTCAGACTCCAAAAAATCGATGTTATCACAGGCTTAGTGGATAGCCTCTGGAGGGGTTCAAATAGAGCACTCAAAAATGCATCCAGTGCTGTACTTTCACAACCCACATTCACAGTTCTAGTGCAGACAAGGCATGAACACAATGTGTTGTCTGACTGAGGTGAAATCTGCTGTTCAATCTGCTGACCATTCACATTTTCATGACTTGGAGATATGGCACTTGGGAGGATGTTCCCCAAAGTGTCTTTGCTCCTGGGTCACTGCTGTGTCTGATCAGAGGGGCAGTGCTGGGATCACTGGAGTCTCTCTGATGTGCTGTCTTTGTCTCTTCTAAAATGTATGTAAAAATGCATCAAACTTACTTGGGAAAATATGTCATAGCACCCACAGGGTTAATTTTCTGCCTGGGAAATGCCTGGTCTGGACTGCTGAGATAAAGGACATCTGGAATGAGTTTTTTTGGCCAGTTTGGCTCAGGGTGTGCAACAGGCCACCTTTTCTGCTGCTAGTGAGTAATTTTAGGCACACTGATACTTTCAATAGCAGGTGGTTCCCAGCACATACAATTACAGTTGATTTTGTGCAGACATGGGCCCCATCATCTTCTCACCTGGTAGACTCCACCTCTCTGTGGTTCCCATCTTCACCCTCCCATCAGGTAACACCCCCCATCAGGTAGAGAGACACATCTTAGGGCTCAGATTGTCCTTCTGTGAGTGCTGGGTTTCCCACAAAGATATAAAGCTTATGTTTTGTGCACATCCCAATCAGTGGAACCTGCTTCTTCACTTTCCCATTGTTCCCTCAGAACATCATTTAAAAATGACATAGACTTGATTCCTATTCACAGACATGCAGGACTGGGAGGTCACCACAGAGTATCCAAGAATGTAGATAGAAGATAGGATGCTCTCAATCAGAGCAGAAAACCATGGAGTTGTGTCCTATCTCCAAAAATGACTGATGGCCAATGGAAGAAAAATGCATTTTTACATCTTCTTGCCTCTACAGTTAAGAGACTTGGGACTTACTGCGCCAGAAATGGTATTTTCATGTTTAATAGCACCTACTAGGTTTTTATTTCATATATAGAATATAGATGTTCATCAACAACAGTATCCTAAGACAAGGAGTTTCACAAATGAACTTCATTGTGTGAAGAAGTACCTCCATTCAATTATTCTGAATCTACCATTGGCTACACTCAGCTGATGCTTCCTTCTTTTGGAAGTGTGAGCAACCAGACCCTACTTTCTTTTCCCAATATCTCACACTCATCAACAACCAAAGTACAGGTGAACAGGCCTGTAGATCACATATTGCACCACACAGGAAAGTACGGTTGCTGCAGTGGTGTACACCCAACACTCTATGACTGCCATTAATGAAGGAGCTTATATAGGAGAAATGTGGAGAATAGAATTGTAAGTCTTCTACTGAAATGAGTTTGTGCAGCTCCCATGAAGCTGGAAGTGCAATACTGCTCTACACCACCAGAGTTTTCCCTCAGTGTCATGCATGTCTGGTGTGGAAGGATGTCTGTGGAGAGCTGGTTGGAGGACCCTGGTCCCCCGAACCAGGGGATAATGTGGGGGAACAAGGCAGATCTACCTGTGCTATACATGTGAGGAATCTGTGGTCACCACAGATAAGGGATGAATGATAGATGGTGATTTTAAATGTTTAACATTCCTTCCCTGTTGAAGGGAGTTTTACAGTTGGATAAAAGGACCCATAAATCTTTTCTAGCAAATGAAACTCTGGTCTACTGCTCTTACAGCACACACAAAACCCTCACCTCCCCCTGCTTTTTATTGAGATCTCACCTGGAAAACAAAGAAAGAAACAAACAAACAACAAAACAAACCAAAAACAAATGAAGAAATTATAATGAATCATAGCAGCTGTGGAACAGCCCAGATAAGGCATGATTTGCACTTTCATATGATAGTTTACTGCTCTTGATGATTTCAGATTACCTTCAGAACCACATTAATTCTGTTGCCACAAAGTCCATCATGGGGAGAAAGTAAGCACGAGAATGGCAATTCAAGTGGCAGCTTCTGTTTGTTTTTTTTGGGCCTCAAATGGCATCTAGAATATGACATCATAGATTTGAGAGGGCACTTTAGTGGCTTTGCCATCCAACCTTTGTCCATTCCAGGATGTAAAGCCTATGGCCTGAAATGGGCTGATTTACTCAGCCTGGTCCAGATTAAGTTCCGGGATAGTTGTCTTTTCTTGTGATGTACTAACTGTGGTGCCTGTGCTAGAAGAGAACTGTTGTCTCGTAAGAGCAGAGTCACCACAGTCAATAAATGACAAAAGAAAATCAGTATCCCTGCCTCTTACTATGATTACTGGGATGATTATGCACTTTAATATTTTTAAACACCAACAGTTACAAAAGAGAGCATGGATTTGCTACAGAGGGGAGTTGGTTAAATAGATCTGCACTATTTGAACCTCTCTGTATGAAACACATCCTTCTGAGTGGTCTGACGAGTGTACTGTCTCTGCCATGATCTCAGCCGGAGCCTGTGTATGTATACCTCTTATGTATGTTAGCTGCATATGCCACATTGAGCTGCTTGTGAGCTTGTTCCATAATGTGTCACAGCCAAAGCGAGCCAGGTTGCTTTAAGCAGTTTCAAAAGTACATTTCTGCTAATCCAGTTCATACCAAGTGCAGCAGGTTAGGAAGCAGTTGCATGAGCACTTCAGTTGAACCATGGGAGGACGAGGAAGGTGATAAACAATTGCAGGTGCATTTGGGAGCAGTAGCCACTCAAGAAGCACAGCTGGAGCTAGAAGTGTATCCTGAGCATTCAGGTCCATTCAGCATTGTACAGCTGTAGTAACAAGGCTGAAATCAGGCAGGCTTAAACCTGACAAGGATCTGTTGGATTTGGTGGTGGATGAAGCAGAAGTTGTTTGAGAGTAGGTTCTGGCTATAGATTTCAGCCCACTTGATCCAGGTTCTACAGAAACAATACTGCTTCAGTCTAAAAGTATTAATCACAGGGAAAATAAAAGAAAAAAGACAAATTTCTTACTGCATAATCATTAAGCACTTTGCTTGTATGCTCTGGACAGGAGATTTTGGAAGTCAAAAATATCCTGTTTCTGACCTCTTCATGACACAACCAAAAATGTTCACTGTTATTTCCCCCTTGATCAAAATAACTTTAAATACTAACAGGTAGGAAGCTACATGACGTAACTAACTACAAGGAGATACTCCTTAAGCAGTCTTAACCCTCATAAAAACCATCTCCACCGTGGTCATCTTTCTTCCTGAATAATGCATTACCCATATGGCCTAACTAAAGATTATACAAGCTGGCCAACCTCATCTATTTTATATGCTTATCACTCACATGGTTATTGATTAAGTGCCTTCCCCTTTTCCCTTCAAAGCTGAAGGCACATCTCTACATGGCCTGAAACAAGGTAGGATCAAACTGTAGCATAATACTTTCTTAAATACCTTGTCCATGAAATGAAATTTTGTGTGCTGGGGGAATACGAGGCTTCTCATCAACTTTTGTGACAGGTAAGTGAAGCTAACACTGGATTCTGACCTCTCTTTTGTTTCAGGAGAAAAATGCTCATGGCATCTGAAACTTCTGCTCACAAGAGGTGCTGAGCTTAGAGGGCTGAGAAATAATTTAAGAAACGGAGTAGATATTCTCTTATTTCAGCATTAGTATCAACTGGAGATTTTCAAGGAAAATGTTTTTCTTCCAAAGAAACTTCACCTAACTTTGACATGAGAAATTTCTCTGTTGACTCTGATGATGTGCCACAGGTCACTTTCAACCAGAATTACTCCACGAGTCAGTGAAAAAAATTGAGAGGGAATGACTGGGACACCTTTTAGGCTGGAGATCAGAGTATGCCATTGAGAGAACATAACAGTGGCCATCCCTGGTGTGGAGGAGGGTGAACAAGAAGTCAGTGTTCTGTGGTTAATGTCACTGGGAATAGCATTAGATACACACCCTGGGGACATCCCTCTGTGCTGGCATTTGCAGCCCAACTAATGTGATTTTGGCCATTGTTAGTGAAAGATCACAAGTTTTGTGCTGACCTGACACCATGAAGTTCTGGGACCTCTCTGGGCTTGCCGTGCCCTGAGCTGGGTGTCCCCGTGATCACAAGGGCCCGTGGCCAAGGGCCTCGTGCCCGACCCGCCTGAGCTCAGCGCTGGGGACACCCCGCATGGCCAAGGGCTGCCGCCCCGGGCAGGCCCTGCCCAGCAAACACCAGCCCTTTGTGTGCCCGGGCTGGGCGCTGGGCAGCTCTGCCCCTGGTGCTGGGGGCCAGGGAGAAGGGAGCAGGAGGTGGGGACAGCGGGGATGAACATACCCCTGGGGGGGGGACCCCAGAGTGAGGAGGAACAAACCCCACCGCGGACATCACACTCCTGCCAGGGAAGAGCTCGGGGTGGGGATGACTTGTAACCTGTCCACCCTCACCCATTCCATCCCACTGAAGAGTCAGCTCTGGGACAAAGAGGAGCACTGTCAGGGTAAGCAGCACACCAGAGGTAGGAGAAGGATACTGGGAAGGTAGGAATGTCTCTGTATAGCCATTTTAACTACATCATTTATGAAACTTTATTGTACTAATTGGATAATTCGGACTATTAGACTGTTCAAACACATTGGTCTAAGAATATATTTTTATTTCATATATATGGTCTTCCCTTTGTCCCATAACAGGATTTTAACAGTATTGCTAAGCCCTTTTAATCACTATTGGAGAAAATTTGATTTGCTTTTATGCAGTGCATCTCATTTTAAGAGAGACATCTAAAACAAGGCAGGCAAATCTCATTCTAGAAGCACCCACCTCTCTCCCCTGATTATAAAGAACATCAAGACAGCTGGCTCAGAGGGTGATGTTTGCACTCAGACAGGAGAGGTTAGGTGAGATAAATCCCTAGCTGGGTGAATGAATTTTCACTTTGACTTCAGGGGAGATGTGAAAAGCACTTCAGTGAACCTTTCCTGATGGAAGGGTTGTTAAATCCAGCATGTTGGACTGCATAGTTCCTACACTTCATTGTTCTCTTGACTTTAAGTATCATAGCAAATATCTAAGTCCATCTTAGGATCATCTGCTGACAGCCTCAAAATGGCTACCCATGTTTCTTAACAAAGAGAAAAAAACTAGAGATGGATTTGGAAATTAAATTTCTTGGAGTGAATAAATAAATCCAGATCCATCTGCCATGTCCCTGATGGAATACTTTAATAACACCATTTGCTTGCTTCTTTGGAATTCATTATTTGTGGATCTTTTAAGTGAGAAAGGTCTAAATTTTTTTTTTTTTTTTTTTTTTTTCTTTTAATTTTCCTGGGAATTTCTGTGAAATCAGTGTATCAGTTGTCAAAGAAAGCCAGCCCTCCTCACCAAACACAACAAGCCATCATGCTTAGCTGATGGCAAACATAGTCTTGGGTATAATGCCAGACGGTGAAGAGAAAGTGCAGGTAAGGATTTTTTTACTAAGGGAGAAGCCTCTTTGTTGTTTTTTTTTTTTTTTTTTTTTTTTGTTTGTTTGTTTGTTTGTTTGTTTGTTTTAAAAAAAGCATGCCTATGGCTTGGAAAGGCGAGATATTATTGCTGGCTCCATTACTGTGTTCCTGTGTGGTGTGGGGCAAACCTCTGCTCTTGGATCCACATCAAGGCCCTTCCACTAGTCAGTAGAGACAGAGGCCATTTTCCTATCCTAAGAGAGGTGACCAAAAGAAAGTGGTGACTTGCCCTGGGGAGAGGATGTCTGTTTATCTACATGTCCTGCAACGGGGATTTTCATTACTTTCTTAAGCTATATACCTTATTTTTAGATAGCTAGATGAATGCCCCATTGCATCTCAGCCCCAGACCTCTAAAGTATCCTTCCAAGACTGTTGTACTGCAGATGGCTGGTGTGGGAACGATTGATAAAAGAATGTGCTGGTTTGTAATGACACCACAGAGCCAAAGTAACAGACAGCCTATGTTGAAACAACCAGACAAAGACTCTGGAAACTATCAGTAGAGCTGTGTTTAGAGACTAAAACAAGGTATCTAAAATAACAGATAATAAAGAGAATGGGCGTATATTTTATTCTGAGTATTACAGGGAAGGCTAAGCCTCTTCCCAAATGAGTGCAGCAATGGTAAAGCAAGAAACTAAATGCTGAGTTTGGTCAATCCATAAATTATTTGTGGGACACGTTGCCCCAGTATGTCAAGAAGACCATGAATCTATGTCTTGAAGGAGGAATAGACTGGAAGGAGAGGTGTGGGAGTTTCTTTAGGTTGGACAAGTGTAAGGGGCAGACTACTCCAACTGGTCATGAGTGAAGAACTTTTTGGTTGGGAAATTATTCTGCCTTGAGACTTCTCATGCTGCCTTTGAAAGCACCTGCAGGGTATAGCTATCAGAAAGAGGTATCATTTCAGTATCAGCCGCTCAGATAAGCCCTTAGCCTGGCAAAAATTACATTCCTGAAATATTTCTGATAGCTGTTATTTTAAAAGTTGATCAAGAGAAGGAATCACATCCACAAATCAATTCCATAGAAATCCTGCAGAATTAGCAGAAGGGGAAAAGGGAGTTACCATGACAACCACCTTCACCACCAGCACCACCACTGACTACAGTGTGTGAAAATGCAGAGGAAAAGAGTAATTTGGGGTACATGACCCTGTGTGTGTCTGGGGGAGAGGGTGTCTACCTAGGAAAAGGAACAGGAGAGCTACCAGAGAACAAAGAAGTCTAACACAGCCTGCTCTGAGCAGCTCTTGGGAGGCTAGGTGAGGTGGAAAAGGTGAACTCGGGTCTGATGAGGCATGAGATATGTGTCTATGGGGGTCAATAGGGCAGAGAGGAGCTGTGCAAGTGGCTGTGTTGGTCTGTCCCAGAGGATATGGAGATCTCCTCAGGAAATGCTCCTAACTCTGTATAACGCCGGGCAGTCCGGATGCTCATCCTCCAGGTTCATCGTCCCAGGGAATGGGTCTTGGCACCCATCCTGCGTGCAGCTCTGCGGTCCCAGCTAGATGCATTTAGCAACAAAAGTGCCCCAGCTACCACCATGGCCAATTGGCCATTCGCTGGTCACCCCAAGAGGGTTTGATGCTGATCTCTTGCCTTCTATCTGGAAAGCTACAAGCAAGTACATAGCCTCAGTCTCTTGATGAGCATTTTCCAAAGGGATTTCAATCAAAATAATTCCCAGGGGTTAATAAATAAACAGAAATACCTGCAGGGTTGAAGTAAATCATTTTCTGTGTATTGTTCGAATGTCATTGTTTTACTGCCACATAAACACATATATTAAAGGGGGAAGAATCGGCAGCTGTAAGTAATACATAAAGGTTTGTATAAAAATGAATTATGCAAATATGAGCTCTCTTTTCTTGTGAGTGCAATAATAAAAATGTAAAATAAATCTTAATAACATGTCTCTGACTTAAAATGCTAAGGGGGAAAAGGGGAAGGGGGGAGGGTCAGCGCTGTTGTTTATTATTGAATTCAGTGCTGAATTCAACATGCCTAATGTTCTTGGAGAAATTGAAACATCTAATGTCAAATAAGATCTCCATGGTCTAATTCTTCATTCAGAACCCTGGGGATAATGTACCCAACGTGACAATCCAATAAGCTTTCACATCTTCATCCATTTGTTTTCAGGGAGCCCTCACACCTCTGTTTAAAACGTAAAAAATATCTTTAAAAAGTCATTATTTCTCACATTGTAATAAATTTCACTGGAGCAATAGGCATAATTTAAAAAAGGGGAGGGATAAAAAAGTAGAGAGAGACTGGATGATAGATTATCTACAGCTTTAATATACAGGATACAGACTATCATCTATCTATCTGTCTGTCTGTCTACATATCTGTCTGTCTGTCTATCCACCTATCCATCTTTATTGTTGTAGTGACTTCCATTCCATATTGACCGAATATTGTAGAACTGCATCTCTGCTGGTGAAATTTTGCTTTATTACATACTGTTTTTCTTCAACTCTCAGGTTTTGCAGGGACGTCTGAGACTAAACGAGAAGATAGATGAGGCAGGACAGCATCTTCTGCGGTGGAGAGTACAATCCCACCATGGAGTCATCAAGAGATGACCAACTCCTCTCTCTACGCATCGCTCAAGTCGACAGGGGCAGGGTGGGTACATCTATTGGAGGGAACAATCACCAAGCAGGAGGGAAGTAACAACCTGTCCTGGGGAAAAAGGAAGACATTGGGGGAACTGGGCTAATCTGAGTTGAATATCCCCCGACACTGGTATTAAAGGGTGTGCAGCAGGGTCTGGATAAGACAAGGCTTTGGTGGAGAGGAATGGGAAACAGGATGCTGGTGTAGAGATATCTGGCAAAAGCGGTCTGGGATCTGCCCTGGGATCTGTCAGACATCTTTGAACTTTCCCAGCTGGACATAGGATGAAGAACATGCAGGCAGAAATAGTTCTGAGAAACTTGCAAAAGATCTTTTATCCCTTGATGAGGTATGGTATCATGTTTGGTGACAGCAACATCACAGGGCACCAATGGCAGTCTGCAACCCCAGATGGGCATGAATGTTAATGACTGATAAAAGCAGCAGAGATTTGAACAGGACCTGAGTCTCCCTTGGGGGTGGCAGTTGGTATTGTCCCATGGAGCCAAGGTCAACTCCATTCATCTGTTTTCCTGCCATGAATTTTTAACACTTTTGTTGCTGCAGTTTTTATTATTATCTGCCAGGTAGAAGTCCGACTGTAGGGTTCTGCTGCTGGCTTTATCTACATTTTCTGCTAATGGAGAAGATGGGAAATTTGAGGAGGACCTCTCATCTGTCATTGTGCTTTAAGTCTATGAATATGCTCTCCTATCAGAACTGCCCCACATTAGCATGTACACATCAAGGTAAACAGCAGTTGCTTGTTGCCTTTGGCCAACATGCAGATCAGTCTGCTCTTTGGCACATTAACAAAGTGCTAATTGTTCATTTCAGAGGCATTTTTCCTGCCAAATGAAGCAGTAATCTTGACACTGCCTTCTATCCTAGGCTTTAGGTCAGACTCTAAAGGGGTTGTAAAACAATGAACCAGCTCTAGGCTTTCATTTGGAAATCCATAGCTATGCAGAGATCCAATCCAGGGTGCAGGGATGTTGTAGCATGCTTTGAAACAGAGGTGAAGTTTACTGAGAAGTTTATTAAAATTGAAGAAGTTGAGAATGAACCTGTGGCCTCTGGTCTGGAGCAGATCTAGCCAAGGATTTCAAATAGAGGCTTTGGATATTTGAAAAGAAAAGCAAATTTTTATAAACCTAGGTAGAATAAGCCAATGTTTTCACTAAACCTCATTTGCAACAAGGATGGGGGTAAACTCCAAACTTCCTGAGGAGTCCTGAGGATCAGTGCAGAGCAAACCTTGGGTTATGATCTAGGATGACACTATGGGTTAAAGTCCAAGTCAGCCCAAGATTTATGGTGAAACCAAGATTGGTTTCTCCAAGCTTGGACAGGGTTTCAAACAGGTCCAGAGCATCAGATGTTTCACGCAACACACCAGGTTTGTGGTTATTCATGTTTAGAGATGGGTCCTGTATTTTGCAGAAGAGTAAAAAAGGGAAATATTACTGTGGAACTTTCCCCAAAAAAGCCGGGTATATGCTCTGGGGTAAGAAGTGAACAGTGAAGGGCCTTTTGGAAGACCACATGGGTTGAAGGTGGGGCTATGAAGAAGAGACACTGTTTCTTCAGCTGCTGGTGATAAATTCAGTGCACATTTACCATGCTGTACTGTTCTGTTCTCTATGAGCAGCCGACGTGTGTTCCTTGGGTACTGCCACATCATCTGGCCTCTAAATACACATGGAAACCATGGTATAAAAAGGTAATCAAAGATAACATGCCAAAGTCAAGGGAGATGTTGTGTCCTCATCCATTCTCCGAGAGGGGAGAGGGTCTGGGTGTGTTGTCATCCTGGCTAATGCATGGGGGAAATGTTTTCTTGTTCCAAGAGAAGAAGAGAAAGTTGATTTCCCTAAGACAGCCTTTGCCATGAGGTTTTGGGGTTTTGTGTTTGTTTGGGATTTTTTTCCTGGAAGAAGGGGAAATCCCAGCTTGAACTTTCTTACGAAACATTTATTTTTGAGCAACCCAGCATATAGTAGTGTTTTACAGAAACAAACACAGACATATCACTGAGGTGTCTCTCAGCAGAGTTCTGCTTTAGATCAAGTGCTGTCAGCCTGTTTTTCTGAAGTGGAAAGGGTGAGCAATAGAGCTTTGGCTGCCCACTCTCACAATACCTTGTCAGATCCCCAGCATGATATGCACAAGCTGAGCCCATCCATAACATAAGAATAACTCCCCTTAAAATCGTTTATTAAGGAAGTCCAAGCAACTTACAGTTTTCTCTTTATGCCTGTACTTTTCGCCGCTTCACGTGAGCTGTGTATTTTTCAATTGATTGTGAACCCGGATGAACAGGAGAGGAAGACAGCAGGGAAATAGCCGTATAGACTGAAAATAAAACAAAGTTTTTCTAGGCCAGAATGACAACCTGCACGCTGACTGCCAAAGCAGGGCCAGCAGTTGGCATGGGGACAGGGAGGTGGTTGCCCTGTGCAATCCCATTTATGAGGATAACAAAAATTGATGGGGTTCAACTGAATGGTAGAAGAGCTCCCCTGTGCATTACTATCCCCAAGGGCAACAAAGGACTCTCAGGGTTGGGAGTGTTCCTGCTGTCTCAGTGGGGCCAAGCATGTGTGTCAGTGGTGGCAGAGGGAGCTGAGGTTTTTGAGGAGTGGGATCTCACGTGTAAACTGCAGGGCTGTGGAAGCTTAATAGTTAGGACTGAGGGTGCTTCTGCTACCAGTGTCTTAAGTGTCCCTGGAAAGAGATTGCTGAAAAAACCCATGAGCCACAAGACCCTGCATGACTGAAGGAACCCTGAGGATATCTTGAGTCTGTTAAAGTAGTTGGTTTTTACTTGTTATCTGTTTTCCTTCTCCTCCTTGCCTTCAGCTTCCATAATTTGCCTTTTGTTTAAATCCTGAAGTGTGAAACTAGGTTATTTGTGCACAGTCTGATAAAGTAGATCTTGGCTGGTGCTACCATTTTTCAATAGCAATAAAAATTCCAATGCAATGGGACCTGGATTTTGGAGGCATTCTTCTATAGACCAGAAATATCTGTGTTGTCCCTGCAGGAAGTCCAATGAGTCATGAAATATCTTCTTCATCCCAGGCAACCAAGGATGGTCCTTGGAAGAAAGGGGAAGTTCCCTTCACTGGCATTGCACAGAGAGAAAGAGAATGAGAGAAAAAAACAAGATAAAAACTCGGTGAAAGAGGAAATCATTTTCAGGCTAAGAAAATATTTCAACTTTGCAATGCACGTTTGTATGTATGTATGGACTTCCATCATTTACACATAATTCAGCACAGCCAAGAGTGAAATACAGTGGTAAGATTCAAACATGTAAAAGATCCAGAATTTTCCTATAAATTGTGACTGAACAGTTATTATTTGCTTAGGAAGATTTTTTTCATTTCAACACCCCCCCCCCCCTTCTCTTTTAACATTTCATTAATGTTAATACAACCCCAGGTTGATTAAAATGGAAAGATAGGGCAATAGCAGTTTAGTAAATTTACTTTGTGAGAGTAAAATCTTTGATCTGTGTAAATAATATTTGTTCTGAGAGGATAGCTGTGCAAAATGAGCATCTCCAGCTCCCATTAAGCCAAAGTGAAAGGATCTGGTCAGCGATGATGAAGAAGTTTTTTGACTTTGTTTCTGACTTCCATGGGAAAGGCTGAAAGCCAAGTGCCAACCTGGTGAAACCATCAGAGGGGAAATGAAGCTGGACAGAGGAAGGGCAATACTACTGCTGGAGATATGGGCAAGAGCAAATATAGAGCTCCAGAAGATCCCTGCTCTTTCTCTCTGTGTTTCAACATTAATTTTGCACTGTTCTTTGCTGTTTGGTCCAACATGTCTTAAGGCCAGCTGAGACGTGGCTGTTTCTGTGATTCCAGGACAAGTTACAGGTATCTTGCAGGAGACTGGATTGCCAAGAGTCTTGGTCCTCACTGAATGAGAATCAACACAAAGAGTGGGTCTTGTTTACGTTACTTTCTTTTGCTTCCTTTCCATGCAAATTCTATAATTGGATGGAGAAGACCATGATGTGGAATCAGATAAGACCTGGACCCAACAAAACCTGAGCAGCCAGACTTGTTCCTTGATGAACTAAATGGGAATTGGATGGTGCCCTGTAGGAACCTTCATCTTTACTTTCTATGGGCTGACAATCTCCAACTAGCTGAGTCCCAGCTGACATCTGGCTTGCAGCTCTCCAGTGTGTATTTGTTTATCTTCCAGGTCTGACTATGTTTCAAGTCCTAGAGTTCACCTTTTTGTGAATTCAGAAGGCTCAGAACAGGTCAGGAGAGCACTGGACATACAATTCAAGCAAGTTCAGCATTTCCTGCCTAGATCTTCAGGTTAAATCTCAGCTGCCACAAGCACAGAAAATGATCCAAATCCATCGTGACAAAGCTTCTACATGAAAAAGATGGGGGATGGATTCTTTTACTTCCTTTTCTCCATGCAAAAATTATGAGCTTATTCTAGCTATCCAAACTGTAACTACTCTTGGTGGAGAGAGAGAATGACCTCCTGAGGGTGATTCATCCATCACTAGTAGCAAGACCTGCTTTCCTCCTCAGTTATGAGCCTGCTTTGATTTACAGCTGTGAAGGACATTCAAGCTGGTGACATGGTATAGAACCTACTTAACTTCATGTCTCTGGTGTAGAGGCCTCTGAATTAGCTTCTTGCTTGTCTCCCTTAACAGTCAATGGAAAGGGATGGATACTCAGAGGTTCAATTTGTCTTCCCAATTTAAGAATCACAGAATAATTAAGGATGTAAAAGACCTTGGGAGGTCTCTAGTCCACTCCTGTAAACCCTCCCAAATGCAGTGCCAATTAGATCTGGTTCCCTAAGGTCTCATCCAGCCAAGTTTAGGATATATCCATGGATGTAGAGCCTGCAGGGTCTTTGGGCACCTGCCCTGATTTTACCTGTCAACCTTGAGACAAAATGAACCGTGCTTAATGCTGACTTTGTCTTTGAATTAGTTGTAACATCAGCCTTTGGTGACTTGATTTGGTGGAGATGTCTGTGTTATGAAGGTGAGATTCAGTTCAGATTCAGATGCCAAGAGTATCCACAGTTCACATGTCCCAGTGTGAGCTGTCTGAGCTCTCCTCGTAGCCAGTGGAGATTTAGCCATTCAGTTCACTGACCAAAAAAGCATCTACTCTAGAGTAAAGTGGATAGTTCACTGAACTCTGATCATTTGATGTGCCCAGAGATCTTCAACACTCTAGAGTGGAGCTGCCAAATACGAATCAGGACAGTTCTTTATCCTTCTGCAATGGCAACTGGAGGCTAGATGGGATATGCCTCAGAATCTAAAATTACAAAAACCCCCCACAATTATGCAGCTGAATCCCACCCCTGTTATCTAAGCATCCTGGGATTGATAGAGTTGTCAGCACATAGGCATCCAGTGTCATGTGAGGTGACAAGGGGTATGAGAGACTTCCATGCAGGGCTGGCTGGTAGGGAACAAAACATACAAGACATCCATGTCCTTCTGAGTGTTAGACAGGGTAACCCAGTGACTCTGGGACACAATACCTGTGAGAGGGCAGCTGAATAAATTGTCAAAACATGAACAAATAATTACTTCTTTTTCATATAAGAGAAACTGAAATGGCCCGGAGGTGCATACAGTAGAGGCCCTGTTCCATAAATTCTGTTGCATCCCTGTGACATTGCAGATGGAAGCCTCCATCAAGTTTTTCTCTTTCTTTCCATTCTTAGTGTTATCCATCACAACTGCACCATCATCTTCCTGTGTCAGTACCACATCCATTTCTTTCTTTCTACAGGTGGGGGAAGCCAGTTATCATTCTCTTTAATAAAAAAATAAAAAATAAAAAAAAAAAAAGAATGAAAGGTAACAATTACATTTTTCAATCAACATTCATATGCAAGGTCTCTAAGAATAATAGCACTTAGCATTCTTGAGCTCCAAAGTGCTTTTCAGACATTAATGAATCAAGGATTCAGGGAGGAAAGTCTTGGAGCTCATCCATCTTGAGCTTTCCAACTGTCATGGGATTCAGTCTAGATCTACTGCAACTAAAGGAGTAGGGGAAGCCAGAGATCTCTATTGCTGAAGACAGAGGAGACTTCAATAGTCCTGGGATCGTTGAACACTGGGTTCTGATTCCAGTCTGGGTTTCAGGAACTTTCCATTCTATATAAGGGAAAAGAAAGACCGACTCCACCAGACACAACGATCGTGTAAAAGCTGTCAAATGTCCAGTTTAGTGCATCTCTGTACATCCTGATATAGCTGTCTCCCAGGGTCTCCTACTGCTGCCTATAAATGTGATTGTAACTGGACACTGTTATGGCATCCATTTGCACTCCTGACCTAAGTCTCAGCCTTGTTGAGAGTGTCACTGTTGATGAAGTCATGAAGAGAAAGAAGAGGGATCACTGATTCAACACCGACTCAACTGTCATGTATTTGGCAATGATGTGGTCTCCAACCAATAAAAAAGACCCTACAATTCCAGGACAGAGGCATTGTGCAAGAAGAGGGTGGGTAGGACTTGCACAGGAGGATTTATAATTTGCATAGACAAGGACTAATATAGAGACTTAACCCAGCAAGGGACTTCCTCCCTTATTGAAAATTAGGTCTGCAAAGAGATTGAGAGATAGCAAGGCAGGGTGATTTCCACCTAAATAGTTCCTGACAAATGCATGTCTTTAGTCTTTCAAGGGTGGCAGCTATACCCCCTGCCATCACCTCCTAGTCGGTCTCTGTAAACACACCAATGCCCCTGAAGACAGTTTCTTAGTCTGAACCATCCTTGCCTTGTTTCTTGCCTTATCCACTACTAACACAGAGGAGGTATTTTTTCCCTTCAAATCTGAAACAGCCTTCTCTGGAGCAGCAGATTTTACCAAATCTCATCCTCATCACATCACCATTGTCTCATTTTTAGGAGTCACTCTCCTCAGTGACATGTTTCCCAAATCTTTTCTCATACTAAAAATCTGTGACAGAAACAGGAAAAAACACAGTTCTTCTGCCTTTAAATTCTCAATCTTGCTGAGCCTTTAGTTTTGTCCTTCTGCTCTAAAGTCATGGAAAGAGAGGAGCTTGTGACACCATAAACATTCTATTTCCAAACCTAAGTAATTATGTTATTGTTCAAGACAGAAGGAAAACAAAGAAAAGGGGAAGGAGAAAGGAAGTAAGGGAAGGAGAAGGAAACATCACATGTTTAAATGACTGCTTTAAGAAAGTGTTTCCCCATGGATGAATATTTTACAAGGACTAGACCTAAAGTCTAGCCACAAAAGTCTGATCAAGAGGAGGAAGCATACAGAAAACCCCATTTTCAACACTGTCATAGTTTTGCATTTCATAGACGGTGGAAAACAATAAAACCAGAGCAGGGCTAACAAGGTTGCCTTGTTTTTTTGTAGGGAGATGTTGAAGGTGTGAGGTAAAATCCAAAGCAAAGTCTAACTGTTAACTCTGCTATAGAGAAGGGAAATTTGGCACTCAGGGAAGATGGAAAGGGGAAAAGAAGGGACTAAGCCATTTCAAAAGTGAAGGAAAGAAGGGAAGAAAACCTACTTTTGCAGCTGATGAGGATAAAGCTGAGAAATGATAAACCCTTTAAAACAGCCTTTAGTTCACAGCATAATAGGATTTCATGTTTTGGCAGCAAGATGTGATTATTCCCTCCTAAATAAAACATTCTTCCTGTGAATGATGACCGTGTAAAATTACCATGGCTAAGGAGTTTAGCGAGGAATATGCTTTGCTCATCTCCCATTTCTTTCACCCCATGATCTCAAAGCACTTTGCACGTGGTAACTGCAAATATTTCTGATCAGTCTGTGCTGCTGTTCCCACTTTGCCGAGAGGGAGAACAGGGAACATCATTTACCCATATCCTGAAATTCAATAAACAGGATATCTGAAGTACAGGACCAGTTCAGAGAGGCCTGTATTCTTACCTGCTGTCCAGTCCTTCCATCATGACTGGATCTTGCTATGACTGAAGACCAGGTCACCACGCCTGATAACAGATTATTATGAAAAAGGTCCCAGATGTGTTCAGATTCCAGCACTGGTGCTCCTGCCTCCAAAATTACTTGAATAGTCTATAGTCAATGAGAAATCCAATTGTATTAGAAGAATTTGTTTTGTGAATATTGAGTATCTTTTACTGAGGTAATTTCTAGTCTTTGGTGTTCCTATAGGCCATATGAAGAGGAACACAGCAGGACAAAGAGATTTCCCACTATGACCCACTGTACACAGGTAATTTTTCATGTAACTTGTTTAGTTTCTTTCTAGACTCCACAATTTGGAGGTTACAATGTCTGGAAGTTATTGAACATGGTGCATCTATGCTGGACACACTGTAGAAGAAACTACATATTGATGCCCTTGTCATCACTTTTTCTCTTTTCATATTCTCTTGATGGCCTGTCTCTGACAAATCGTCCTGGGATCCTGCTGGATTGACTCCAAAAACTGGCATTCATAGATGTGTGGAAATAAGGAAATGCACAACTTGCTGAACTCAATCATAAACATTATCTCAAACAACAATAATGTTTGGAAACTGGCCATAATATGGTATGGTCACAGTCATGCTCCAACACAGAGAGAGCAGAGATTGTTAAGCACCAAAATAATCAGAGAAAGTCCTTTTCCTGGCCAAAACTATGCATTATTTTTTTTTTTTTTGCAAAATCTTCATGGAAACCATGCAAAACTGGGTATGACAGTGGAGAGCCCTGATGACATAGCCCCTTGTGAAATTCTAAAGGAACTAAGGAAAACTATCACTTAAATACCTACCAGGCTGGGCTTGGACATGTCAAGCATATCAGATTCTCCTGATCTTGTGGTTGACCTAGGGTCCATAGTTTATTATTAAGCTTGCTCTGCCAGAAGAATAGCATAATTTTACAGGCTGGGAAACTGATATAAGGACTGTCCTCTTTGCTATAGATTCTGCCTCAGTCTGAGTTAATGGGCAAAGAGTTTTCCCTGTTGGGAATTGGTCTGCACCAGTCTTCTGCTCTGTCAGTCTCTGCAGTCAAGTCTCCACAGTGTAACCAATGTTACACCATTCCTCCTTACCTGTGCAATACACATCAGTCTTAAACTAACATGTCAGTGTCCTCCCTCAAAATCCTCCTTTTTGGCTGCTGACCACTTTTCCCAGAGAGGGCGTTGGCAGTTCAGGTCAGAAAGTGAGGCATCATGGAGGGGAAGAGCTGCCACATTTCTGAAAACTTACAGTCCTGTTCCTGAACTCAAACAGCTTACCCTGTAGCTGCAGCAGCAAGTTAATCAAGAGCAACATACTATATAATAGTTTAAAGCAGAAAATGTGAATACAGAGAGAGAAACACACACATGCAGAGTATAAAGCACTGAGATAAAATGAGGGCAGTATAAAACCTTAAGATACACAGGAACAAACTTGAGCTCTGGTGCCCATTGTCTAAAAGAGAAAAAACCTATAGGAAAGCTAGAAATAAAAGAATAGCTCAGTAATTGAAATTTCAGGAGAACACAAAGAAGCAGACTGTAATTTACCATAGGTAAACATCTTCTCTCCTCTTACAAATCACCCCTGTGACACACATCTTGTAATCTTTATGGGTAGAAGCCTAGCAGCAAGAATATACGGCTGTGTAAGAGCGAGAAATCTCAACGTTTGTGGCTTTTTGTTTGGTTTGTTTTTTTTTTTTTTTGTTTTTTTTTTTTTTTTTTGTTGTTTGTTTGTTTGTTTTTTTTTTTTTTTTTTAATTCTCAGTCCTAAGAACTGTTCATAGGATGGATGGGGAGGAGTGTAGGGCTGAATTTCAGTTCCCTGAATTTCAGAAGTTGAAGTGCTGAGCTGCAGAGGTGAGGCAAGTGGCTGTTTTGAGTGTCAAAAGTGATAGTGGGATTCTTAGAAGGGGAGGCTCTTCTGTCCATTTGTATCTGTAGTACATGGTACAAGCTATGTCAGTCTTGGTGTTGATTTGCATGGTTGTTTGAAGCATGCCAGGTAAGGGCTGGAAAAGAAACAAAAAGCTGAGTCCCTTTTCTAGGGAGTCTGAACTAGTGGCCCCAGAAAAGAAGCTTCAGGGGAAGATGCTTCAGGCAAACTGGACTTGCAGCTGAAAGTCAGCTCCTCCCTCCTCCTGGACTCCGCACAGTGAGTGCAAAGAATCCTCCTGTTTCCTGAGGCCATCTCAACACAGGTGACAATGGGGTCATGCAATTTCGTTGCCAGGGACCTGAAGATTTCACTTCACTCTTATTTTTCTGTGGGAGATAGGTTGCAGCCATCACAACAGGAAAAACCCAAGCAGTTGAGCAACTTCACCAGAGGCTTTGAATTTTGGGGTGTTTTGGTCCTGTCTGTTTTTGAAGAAATATTCTTCGTATTATTTTTAGAACTTTATATGAAGATTAATTTTTAGGACAGCTAAAATGGTTAGGTGAACTGCTTTGAGTGTTACCCACACTTTCTCTCTGTGTTATAAGATCTTGCTGTACAGTTGAGCAGCTGTGTGCTTGTGAGAGCTGGGTCTGGGGTGGGAGTGCACATGGATGTTCAGGTGCCAAGTGTGCAAGGCCAAGTACACTAGTAAACATTTCTAGAGATGGGAGCCGAAAAGACCAGGAATGTTCTGCGTGGTTGGGAAAAACTTTCCTTGCAGTTTTTGCTGGGATGGAGGATGCCTAGTGAACTAGGTGCTGACCAGGACTAAAATAAAGTTTGAAGCAGACCAATCTGGAAAATAAATCTTACTGTTCCCTTTTCACAAGTGGGGCATAAAGAGATGAAACACTTTGTGTCCCAAACTAGTTTCTTCCCAGTCCTTCTCCTCACTCTTGGTTTGTCTTTAGGTAGCTGCTTCTTTTGTGAAATAGCCATCAGTCCCTAAAGCAATGGTGATCTACAGGCTTTCTGCAGGACGAGCTACAAGCTTGAGACAAGCAGTTCTGGCTCTTGGGAAGTACCACCTCTTGCTTGCTGGAGCACCTTCTCCCTGCTTCTCTCTCTCTCTTCCTCCCACAGATGTTTGAGACCTGTCTTTGACTTGGACAAGGTTCATTCAGTTTTCAAGGGCCAGGAGTGCAACAAGTCCTACCCATTTTTTGGTCTTGATCCCAGGACTCACACATTTCCCAGTGAGTTCCCAGTGTCATATACCATCTTGTTTGCCCATTTGATTGTCAGGTGATGCATAACACCAGGCTCAGAAATGGCCCTAATACTGCTTGTTGCTGCTGTAGATCAGCCATTCCAAACATGTTCTCCTTTCCCTCCCAGGACACTGGACAAGGGCAGGGTGCCTTCATGAACCTCACTCATGTTTCCTTACAGCAAATAGAAGTCTTTGCCTCTTCCTTCTCTGTCCGGCAAGGTCATGCACAGACACTCTGCAGATTTCCCACTCTGCAGACTTCCCACATCACCAGCTCTTTATCCTCTGTACTGATAGGACAGATGATTTGATCAGGAAAGCTATTTTCCCGCAATGTAGATTATAATGGAAATCTGGAGAACAGCCCTGACTCTGAGTCTCCGCAGCTTTATCCTCTTAAAAGCACAAGCCAATTAACCTCAGCCTGCAGGGAAAGAGCCCCCCTGTTAGCGGCTGGGTCTTGGAAAATGAGACATAGGGGATTTAAAATCACAAGGCTCTGAAACTCCAGCCCAAGCATAAAGCATTGCCCATGCCTGCACAAACCTCCACAGTGGTGCCACAGCCATGGAGATGGGGCTGTGCGCTCAGCATTTGGTTTGGCTGTCAGAACCCCTGCAGTGGTGGGGTCCATGCCAGGATCTCTGAAGCTCCCCCAGATGTTGCTTCACTGCCCTCAGGCTACTGTTGAGGCTTGAAGGGTCAGGCTTAAGGACTGGACTTCCTGGGAACAGGGATATAATTTATGTGGAAGCAGTTCACGGGGGACAGAGTCAAGAGCTCTCTCAACTGGAGGTGTTCATAGATGATAAAAAACAGCCCAAGGCCCAGGCTCAAAGGAGAAATCATGGTAGCAGTATTCTCAGGGTGGGAACTGAAGAGCACAAAGACTAATTAAGTCCTAAGGGTTATACCTCAAGAGGCAACTCAGCTCATCCTGAAGTAGCAGAGGTGCTTAGTTCCTGGAAACATCTGTTTCTCTCCCATTTTAGGAACTCTGATTAGGTACTTAAATGTTGACTAGGTGAGCCAAATCTGAGTGTCATTGATAATTCTTTCAGAAAAGGAGCATGTCTCTTGAATGACAGAGACAGGGCTTTTTCCACATCTTTGTTGGTCTTCCCCATCTGAATGTTCTCTGCTTTTCTCACAAAAATCCTCTGCCATCTGATGTGCAACGTGCTACCCTGGCACCAACTGTTTCCTTGTGAGCTGGAGGGAAATGCAAGCACACATAAAATACCCTCTCATCAGACACCTCTTCCAAAGTTGTGTTAACTACCTGTCTTTGCAATAGTCCATGTTCCTTTAATGACAACAGCTCTTGTTTGAGATGTTAACATCTCCACACATTTGATAAGCACCTGAGTAAATGTCAGCACCCTTCTAAAGGAAGTGTGGGATTTAAGTGAATTGTGCACCGATTAGGAAATTTCAGTTGAATCTGGGGTGAGACTCACTGGTTCCTAACAGATGAACTAATGCCAGCATTTTAGGCCAGGCAGCAAATACTACTGTACCCATGGAGATAAGAGATGGACATATAAATGTCCCTCCTCTTTCTAAGTCACAGTCTATGAGGGTTTTTAATGATGGGGGGAGTGATCTGGGGTTAGAGCACTATTCTGGAACACTGGAGGAATACATTTAACACTGACTGTCACAGACTCCCTGAGTAGCCTTGGATAGTGCATTTAGTGTCTGCTGGCCTTAGACCCCCACACAAAAATTCCTTGCAAAGGTTTCCTTGGCCAATTCTGCACAGGAACATATTGTACTTGTACTAAGAATAGTCACCTGAATAGCACATCAAAGAATTGCTTCAGCACAGCCTCAGTGGAAACAAATCCTCCCTACTGATTGCAGTATTTCTCAAAATACAGTATTTTCCTTTGACTCCAAGTACTCTATCATCAGGTCCTTTCTTGTGAGCTCCTAGAGCTTTCAGGCCCACAACCCACACTTCTGTGGTCACTTCTCTATGACCATTTATTTGCGACCCATGTGGAGTATGTGGGCTGGGACTTATTTTGGTAAAGCTTGGAAATCAACACTGCAGGCACCTTCCTCCAAGACGGCCTTCTTCATCCTATTTTAGGCAGCAAAAGACTTTATTATGGATCAGTTAATGTCATCTGGAAATAGATACATGAAAAAGATGAGATGAACAGCTGCTGGACAATGCCTATTTCTCTCCTTTAATAGGTCCTGCAGGGAAATAGCTGTGATAAATCTCACCTGTTGCACCTAGTATCTATATGGGAAAGATGTACACAATCACAGGGCATAGTTTACTGAGTCACAGAGCTCTGTTTCTGCATATTAGAGATATCTAATATTAGATGGACTCAAGTAATGACTTTTTCATGTGAGTTTTAGGGGTTGTAATCAGGAAGAACATACAAGGAGAATTGCTTCCCTTTTGGCCTTTTTGTTTCTTCATTAAGAGTTATTGCGATATTTAATGCAGAGCACATCAGACTGGTGGAACTCACTGCTGCAGGATATTAGAGTTTACTGTGCCTTTAAATGGTAGTTGCACTGAAGGTTTGTGTTATTAAACAATAAGTGCAAGCCAACTGTTACTATTGTGGATTTGAAGTTTATTGAAGCTCATTTAGGCAAGATTAACGTTAAAAACCATTTTTTAAAAACAAAGATAGGAAGTGCTGGAACAGGCTGTCTGTGGAGGATATGGAGTCTCCCTGCCTGAAGGACTGAAAGAAAAGCTCCAGCAAACAGGTTACAGCACCGGTTTAGATGTCCTTCAACATGCAAGGGGTAGGGAAAGGCTTAAGTGATTGCTTAGGACCCTTCTCTGTTCTAACTTCTGGCAGTATTGAAGTCAGTTTTCAGCATCTTTAAGAAAAAAAAAAAGAGCCACTGGTTGGAATTGTAGAATACCATAACTTGAAAGGGACCTCTAGAGGTGTCTAGTTCAACCTCCAGCTCAAAACAGGGCCAGCTCCAGTGCTGGACCAGGTTTCTCAAGACCTTGTGTATGTGAATTTCAAAGATTTCCCATGTGGACTTTCCACACCTTGTGTGGGCCCGTCCTGGTGCTTAGCCAAAGTGTGAAGATTTTGTCCTTATTTCCAGCTGGAACTTCATTACAGACTGTGACTGCCACCTCTTGCTGTTTTGCTCTGCATCTCCAGGGACCGTCCAGCTCTACCTTTTCTATCACCTGCTGCAGGTGGTGGTTAGAAAACAAATAGATCCCCTTGCAAGCTGCCAGCCCTCTCCAGGCTGAGCAAATCCAGGAATCTCAGTGTTTCCCTGGTAAGCCACATCCTCCAGCTCACTCATGGGTTATTTCATCTGGCACCCCATGTAAAGGGGCTGAGGCGTATTGCCCAACTCTCCCAGCCCTCAGCCTGACTTGTGTTGGGATAGTGCCTATGTTCCCAAGTGCCAAGGTGAGACCTGGTAGGAGAAAAGCTGGTCATTTCCGTTTTGAAGTGACCTAATGCTGCAACACATTGTCCTCAGGCTTCACTGGGCTGGGATTCATCTGGAGTCAAGGAGATGTGGTATACCACTGCATACAGATGGGAGGTGATAGTACCTGCTCTTGCAGCTTCTGCTGGTGCCACCATCAGAGTCAAAACACCAGCATCAGCCTCCATGCAGGCACCCTTCCCAGAGTCCCAGAGCTACCACCCTTCTGCCACGCAGGCGCAAGGGGTGTCCAAAAATCCAGACACTTCATTGCTGTGTTTACTGTGGCCTCCATCCCTCCCTCCAGTTGCTAAGCGATATCTCTGCTCTCCAAAGTCACTGATACAGACCCTTGGCTGCAGCATTTCACTATTCAATTTGCAATTTAAATTCTCTGACAGGCAGAAGCAACCAAGCTGTTCACTTAAGATTGCAAGAAGTTATATTGAAATCCAGGAAATCGCCAATGCCTCAAGCTCTTCATAAATTTCACTTTGATAGTAATAAGGACAGAGGGAAGAGATGGAGGAGGGTAAGAAAGAGATAGGTGCTAGTGTGGGGGAGGAAAGATGGGGCAAAGACAGTGAGGAGCAATCACAGGGGAGGAGTTTCTCCTTTATTTCTGCTGCTCGTTGTATGCTCTGACCTCTAAGTGACCTGGTGCTTATGCTTGGGCTGGTTAAATCCCTTTTGGTAAAGTTAAACACCCACTTTCTTCTCCTTTTCACCCCTGATTTTCCTTATTATCGTTTCCTGGAGACAGAGATAAATCCCCTTTGCATTGTCTTTTCCTTTCCTAGAATACCCACCCAGGGATCATGGCACGAAGGACTGCAGGGATGTGTCCCTCCTGCAAGACAGGGTGCTCAGGTCCCGGACAGCCACTACCTGTGGCTTTCCTGGCCTTCAGGTAGGGTCTGTAACTGCTGCCAGGGATATGGTCCAAACGTGAATCGTGACCACACAGAGAGAGGGTTGTGGTTTTTTACTAGTTATCTGGGTCCTCCTTGCACGTGTGGGATTTGTCCTGTGTGGGGAGGAGAGCGGCATCATAAAATTAGAGAGAAGTGTGCATGAATTATTGGAAATGGGTGGCTCTGATGAGCCTTGGGAAAGGGGACAGGAGCTTCAGTGCTGGGGGAATAGGAAGCTGCACAGGGGCAGGAGTCAGGGTGCTGGCGCAGGGGGAGTTTGGGGGCCCTCCAAAGCCAGCCCACCCCTTTCAGTCTCATAAATAGACATTTCCCTGCACTGAAATCCTCTCCGTGGGCTCGGAGCCATGGGTTTTCAGGCCAGTAGAGGGAACCCTCCACCGCAGTTATCCCAAATTCCGCACCCACAGGGAGCGGGGGACATGGGGGCTGGGGGGGGGGGCACTGGGAGGGCTTGCAGCCAGCCGCTGGCCTGACTGGTTGCAGGCAGCTCCCTGCCTGTGGGACAGCCGAGCAAAGTCATTGATCCTCCTCTTTCCAGGCTGTCAATGTCAGATCGAAGCAATCCCACCCAATAAACGGGAGCAGCTCTACAGATCTCTTAAATGCTTTGTGGACATCAACTCCCCTTGGGTAATGACAGAGAGCGGTGGTGCAGTGGTCAACCCTTGCCTCATCAGCAGGATGACTGTCAGCCCCCCCTACATCAGAGGGAAGTTATGGGTCAGAGAGGGGTAGGGACCATCCCTAAGGCCATCAGCAGCAGAAACCAGGCAGCCAAATCCCTTTCCTTAGCTCTGAGCCTCTGGCTGAGGGAGACTAATGCAATGACTCCCACTGGAGGTAAACAGCAGAGACTCATGTCTCTCTGCAGGGACAGGAGCATGCCACAGGTGACATCCAGCATGACCATGTCAGATACTTTACAAGAGACTGGTATAGGCATTACCCTTTTCCCCTTCAATGTGTATTTCTCCAGCCTCATTTCCTTTGTCTGAGGCACCAAAAACATTTTGGCTGAGCAACGCCGGGTCACTTCAAGAAGGTGTCAGAAGTTTCTCATCCAGACTGTTACCTAGGCAAAGGCCACCAGTTTCACTCAGGGGAAGGAGACATCTCTGAAAGAGCTTGGTAGAGCTTCATTTTCCACCTTCAGACTCGCAAATTGCCCTGTTCTGGGAAACCTTTCCCCACAGTTTCCAGCCAAATTCACAGAGGGTTTGTGCTCTGATTAGCATCTGTGACAGTGTGGGACAACCCTGGAGTTGCAGGCTGCTTTATCTCCACTGACTCTGCGTCAGAGAGCTTTTGTGTAATGCCTCTCAGGAGGCAATTCTTTTTTTGCCTGGGACTAGGTGATATCAGGCTGCAGACTGAATCTGATGGCCAGCAAACACAGCTCACTGTCTTGTATCCTTGGTTTCCAAGAGCTCTATAGGTTATTTCTGCATTTTTCCTTCTTGAACACTTTGTGTCAGCAAGTCACTCCAGTACCCTCAGGGCTGTGTTAAATATAAGTCGAGATCAAACTGAAAACAGCAGGTTGGTCAGCAGCATGCCCCTGCAAAGAAAAGTCTTCCATTTTAACTGCAGTGTTGAAAATATAATAAAGTCTCCAAAAGAAAAAAAAGTGCTTGGCTAAAGGAAACTCTTTGCTGCTTCCTGTTCTAGCACTCCTCTGGCATTATGACTATTTTGTTTACAAAAGCACGTTCAAAATGAGTATTATGCGTGGCGGGTAGCACAGTGGGATGCTGGGCTTCTAAGGGTCTTCCCCCTTCTTCTCACAACTCAGAGAGGGAAATTTATCTTTGCCTTGCTGGTGAATCTCCACCTGGAGCTATAGCACCCATATTCTTCCAGTGTTTTGCCTTGATCCTCTGTGCTATTCACACTTTATAGACCAGTAATGCCAGAGAGGTCCAGGCTTTTGAAATGTTCAAGGTCCTCACAGGTAGACAGCTCTTACCCCTGTTCCTCCAGAGCCCTGCAGTCCTGAGCCATTCAGGAGCTCTTGAGCAGCTCTCCCAACAAATCCTCTCCCTGTCCTGTGTGTTATCCCATGGGGTCACCAGGCAGGAGATGCCCTGCTGAAGACCATCAGGACACTAGGATGGATCTCCTGACTGACTTAAAGAAGAGCTAGAAAATAAGCTGGTTTTCATGCTTCCCCTTTCAGGGAAGTGTCCAGTGGGAAGTGTAACAGTAGCGAGCAGAGGCAGGGGTTTTCAGCCAGGTTCAACCACCTGGGATCTTTTATCCCTCAGTGCCTTAACTCTGGCCTTACTTTTGCTCCTTGTCCATCCTTGTCAGGCTTTGCCACTCCTGAGGCCGCTGTCAAGAGCAGTGGACACAGTAAACATGACCCCAGCACCACAGCCCAGACGGATGCATGGTTGTCTGCCTCATGCCAGGCACATCACCAATTCCAGATGGAGATTCCTTTGGAGTGTTTTAGACAGATATTGAGACTTAATGGAGATTTGGTGGATGCCATTCCAGGTCCTCAGTCCTGACTGCTGCAATTGTTTCTGATGGAGCTTGGTGGCCAGGGCTAGCATCACACACAAGAGAGATGATGGGTTCCTACCTTCCTCTTTGAAAGACAGGGGCTATTAGAGGGGCATAACCCACCTTCTGCCTCACATTACCCCTCCATTTTTCCCTCTCACTGCTCTTGTTGTAGCAATTCTGCTTAAACTTTCAGCCTGGAGTCAGTTGTTTTTCTCAAGTGCCCAAAACAAGCAGTCACTAGCCCTGTGTTGTGGTTTAAATCCAGACTGCAACTCAGCCCCACACAGCCACTCCCTCACAACCCCCGGTGGGATGGGGGAGAGAATCAGAAGGGTAAAAGTGAGAAAACTCATGGGTTGAGATAAAGACAGTTTAATAAGTAAAGCAAAAGCCACACATGCAAGCAAAACAAAACGAGGAATTAATCCCCCCCCTTCTCATGGGCAGGCAGGGGCTCAGCCATCCCCAGGACAGCCAGGCTCCATCACATGTAATGGTGACTTGGGCAGACAAACGCCATCAGTCTTAACATTCCCCCTTTTCCTCCTCCTTCCCCCAGCTCCCTGTGCTGAGCAGGACAACGTACAGTCTGGGATGTCCCTAGGGTCAGCTGGGGGCAGCTCTCCTGGCTGTGTCCCCCCCCCACAGCTCCTCGTGCACCCCCAGCCCCTCGCTGGTGGGGTGGGGTGAGGAGCAGGAAAGGCCTCGGCTCTGTATAAGCACTGCTCAGCAATGACTAAAACATCCCTGAATTATCAACACTGTTTCCAGCACAAACCTGAAACATAGCCCCATACTAGCTACTATGAAGAAAATTAACCCTCTCCCGGCCAAAACCAGCACACCCTGGGTGTCATGTTCCTTCAGCTTAGACACCAGCCATCACAATTATCTTCTCCTGCTTCCGGACCATCAAAAAGGCTTTTTCAGGTTTCCAGCTTCAGGACTGAACCCCCAAGAGGCATTTCTTACCCTTGCAGCCAGAAAACACTTTGGTGAAATCAAATTTTTTTCCAGTGTGTCAGGCTGCCTGGTAGGGACCAGATTGTCATGCTCACTCCTCTTTAACCCAATGTCACCTGTGTGCAGGATGCAACAGGCTGGATTTGAAGCAGCACCTGGGAAAGTGCTTACGTAGCATCCTCCTCTTCCAGCCCTGTGCTGCTTTTGGGATCGGACAGCAGGCTTGAGCCCCATCGCACCACTGTCATTGGACTCATTTCTCTGTTCCTGTGAAAACAAACAGGCCTCTGAGCCGCAGCAAATTGATTTGCTGCGCTGTAACTGAATTACAAGCCTGAAATGCTCTCTCTCTCTCTCCCCCTTTCATCTTCTCCCTTCTGTTCCCTGCCTTGCAGAGAGAAAGAGCTTTCCACCCAGCAAAGCCAGAGATGGACAGAAGAGCTGTGCTGTGACCCATCTCCAAGGATGGCTCAGCATCACTTTCTGACCCAGAAGGACAGCTTCACTTCTCCCCTCTGAAGTGCATCTGGAAGGAAATTAAACATATGTTGACAGGGAGAGGTCAGGAGCAGAGTTAATGAAAGGACGTGGATATGGAAGGAGTGCTCAGCTGCAGGTTGTCTCAGGAGGAAGTTCTCTAGATCCTCTGCTCTGCCCCTGCAACCTGTAGAATGTCACCAGGCCTCTATGTAGAAGTACTCCTGGGGGAAAAGGAGGTTTAAGGTAGGAAACCAAGTTTTTATGTTTTGAAGATGGAGATAAGAATCTGCTCTTCCAAACCTCCACAAAGCAAAAATTGTTATGGTGGGTTGTGGGGCAGTGAGGCAAGAGGCAATAACCTCCAGGGTAGAACAAGTGTTTATAGAAGGTAACACCACTCCACAGGATAACAGCTATTTTTGGATGAGCACTGCTTTCTGTCTGGTGTATCTATTTCCCATCTGCGAGCTATCAACACTGATCATGTGGAGAGGCAGAAATGAACTTTACCCCTAGGACAGGCATAACAGACCCGGGAATATGGTATCTGCACCTCTTCTGGCAAAATGTGCTGGTCATCATGGTACAATGCTCCTTTCCCTGCTGCTTTTTGTCTCTGTCCAAGCCTTGGCAGGTTGATTAACTCCTGAAAATTGTCAGTGTAAGGCTGGTCTTGCTGAGGCTCTGAGACTATTCTGTCTTTCCCTCCTGCACATTCATGCGACCATGGGAATGTTTGGAAAACACCAGCCTCCTGCTCAGGGAGCAAGGGGAATACATAAAATCTGTGTGTTTCCTCCAATGGAAAAATGGCCCGTGTTCAGAGCAGGCTTGCCTTGTGCATGGAGCCACTGAGGGAGCACAGGGAACTAGCAAACAGACTTTCAGAAATCAGTTTATGGCTCCCAGAGAAAAGGCAGGACAAATACTGAATGCCCAGAGTGGGGACAGAGGAATTCTGACTGCAGCCTGGACTCATGGCTGCTTTGTAGTTAGCGTCTGCTCTAAGGTTGTCATCAAATTCCCTCTGTAATCAGCAGAGAGAAATCGGAGCTGCTTTAGGGTGATTCAAGTCCACTTATCTCAGGCACCTCTCTCAGGAGGGCTGAAATATCCCTATCTCCTTCCACAGTGTGGAGATGGGGGTGAGGCCAACAGCTTAGAAAACAAACTGGACTTGGAGACAGGAAGAGCTAGCAGAAATGCATCCAGACCTGGGAGCTCTGTTCAAGACTTCTACAGGCTCTGGCACAGACTCATCTGCTTTGTGACCCACTGATTTCTAAGCAGCTACACGGATGCAATCCCAGCCCTCCAAGTGCAAGCAAGATCCCTACTTTGCACCGCCAGGGGCCGCGGGGTTTGCTTCTGGCTGCTACAATTCACCTTTGCCTGCCTTCAGAAGATTTCATGCCAGCAGGGATGCACCCAGGAACCCTCCACATCCACCCCACTATCCTGTTGAGGAAGGAACAAAGCTCCCTCTCTCTCCTTCCCACCTGACTTTTCCAGCATCTTCCCTTTTCGCGCACCTCGACTCATGTCCACAGCCAGAAGCCCTTGTTTTGCTTTCCTAACACACAACTTCCAATCCCCCGGTCCTGCTCCCTAGCTACAGCATTTCATCTTAAATTGGTAAGACAAAGCTGTCCAAAGTAAATGAGAAGCAGACTTGTCCTGCTCTTCATGCCCAAGGGGTTACCACGCTTAAAACTCAGCTCCTGCACGCATGTGATAAATAGGATCCACCCAAAATAAATAAATAAACTCAGAGGCACACCAAAGGGGAGCAAAATCCCTAGGTTATTCCTGTATTACTCAGTCATCTCAAGGAGAGAGCAGCTATCTGCCGGCAGCTGGCTGAATCATCAGCTACCTAATGCTGCTTGGAATGAATACAGATGCTTTGGAATCGCCTTGTGTGAGCGCCACAATAAAGACAGCTAAAGCAGCTTTGCTATCTCCAGAATGGTGGCTGACAAATTCAATCGACAAAGTGACTCTGAAAGCACTCCTGGCAAAGTATGAAAGGGGAATTAGAGGCACTGCAAGCCCCGCTGCCCGTTGCCTTCACGTCTTTGCTATGGAAAAAGACTGGCAGTGCCCTGGCCAGCTCACTTGCTTTGTTCATTTAGCACCTACTAATTCATCACAGCCACTTGCTCTTTTGGTGATTTATTTCATTGCTTTCATTACTCCCAGAGCCTCTATAGCATGTGAGTGTGCCTGTGTAGGGGCAACAGCCCTCTCCATCATATCTAATGGCAAGAGTCTGTCATCAGGGGCCTAGAGGGATGAAAACAGTGGGAAAGACGTGTTGGGATGGATTGACCACCAGATGCATTCATCTCGGCTGTATACAGGAGGCAGTGATCCTAGCTTGCAGGACTGACATTTAGGGATGGGATTTCTAAGAGGGGGCTCACACAAGACCCTAACATCGGTGGTCCAGTTTTCCCAAGCAGAGACTGAGAGTTTCCAAGGGCCACTGTCCCCTGGGAGTGGAGCCCATGTAGAGCTCTGCCCTCAGGGCTGGGAAGTTCCAGTGTAACCATTGACGTGTAGGTGTTATACAGATAATTTTTTTCCTTTGTTCTGTTCACAGGGAAATAGGACCTGGCTGGTACTCAGTCTATGAGGGTTGCAGTTTAAGTGATGGGTACCCCTAGCCTGAGCTACAAAATAATGACTACAACACCTATTGCTAACTCATGGTCTTCTCATGCTTATGCTCAACACATTTCCAGCCCAGGTGAGTCTGTGTGCAATGAATATCCACGGCAAGGAAAACATGCATTCTTAACTTCTCCCCTTCCTCCTCCCACAGTATCTACTCTCTTGCATACTCTTTCTTATACATGCTCTCTGTTTATACCAGCCCTGCATGTCATTACACTCTCTCCCCGCTTTGGCTCCTCAGGGTGGTTGGGAGGTGGGGACAGCCTCCGTGGAGGGACCATGACTCCTCTCACCAGCCTTGCTTTGCCATCTTTTAGCCAACGGTGCTGACAGGTCCCATGCATTAGGCTGAAGATCTTCTTGTGTGGGAGCCTGCAAGGGGCAGAAGACAACTAGCACATGGTGGACTACCCTGGATGTCAAGCTCAGAGTTACTATGACAGTGTCATCAAGATGCAATTACCTTTACTCCAGTAAATGAAACACGGTGAGGGTTGTTCCCATGTCTTAGACCAGCTGCCAAGTAGTGACAGCTAGCAAATTTTTTCCTCGCAAGCTTCCTTGGACTCCAGATCAGGCCAACTGAAAACACCTTGCCTAATGGGAATGGCCAGGGGTAAAATGTTCTTGCTGGAAAAGTACCTGAGCATTGCCTATGGCAACAACTTTGACAGTGGGTGAAGACCCTCTCTGAGTAGATCTGCGAGGTGGAAAGAAGTCTTCAGCCCCACAAACTGCTACAAAACTACTTGGACTAGTGGCTCGTGGCAGCATGACAACACCAGAGATGTCCTGGCTGGCCAAAGATTTGTTGCAGGCTGGAACCAAGGCGTGTTTGTCCCCAACATGAGAACAAGTATGACCTGAGCTCTGTAGCAACAGATGCTTTGGGTGAGAGGGAGCCAAAGACTTTGGCACATAGCAGCAGGGGGTTGGGCGCTCATCCTCAGCTGTGGGAGAGGAGGGGGGGGGTTGCAGAGGGGAAGGTTGGCAGTAAGCAGGAGGGAGAGTCTCTCCCTCGCAGGCTGGGAAAGAGGGCTTAAGCATCAGGTTGCCTGGCAATGGGTTTCTAGGCATCAGAAATTGTTCTGATCTGCTCAAATAGTGTGCTGGCTCAGAACAAAGTCCCTCTCTGGCCCTTTAAAGATAGTGAGGAGGTGCAGGATGGAGATGCATCACCTGGCAACAGGATGCTGCCTCTCCTCTCCCTCTGTACCAAGTTGCACGTAGGATGCTCCAGCATGTGCCAGGCTCAGCCAAACACTTGGACCACTTCTGAGGTGAGAGGAGGGTCAGGGAAAGTCAGGATGATGGGAGTTGGAGAAGGGGCAGATATGATAGGGAAGGAGACCACTGCTGATATCCAGCCTGCATTGGCAAGCACCACGGATGGTGGTGCCACCAGAGCTGGGAGGCATCTAGACTTTGAGAGCAGAGACATGTGTTGGTGACTGGTGGGGGGTGAGGCAGCAGTTTGCCTGGGATGACCTCTGGGGAAACTGGGATTGGGAAATCACCAGGCGTAGGAATTATTAAAATGATGAGATTGCAGCCGGATGGTCCGGCTCAGTCTTGCCTTGCTGTTTATGTGTACTCAAGAAAAAACAGACCACTGCCCTGTTCTTCCTACCCAAAGCCCTCACTTGACAGTACTGGAGTCAATATGTTTTCTCAGGTGTCCAGGAAACACACGAGCTGAGCAGACCTGCCCCATATATCCTGTCTCAGATAGATCTCATATCTCCACAGATCTTGTTGACTCCAGCTGCCAGAATGACCTCTCTCTTCCAAGCTCAATTGCACCATATGATCGTGCATTAATTTAGAGCTAATTTCCAGGTAATTAATCCAGTTTTGCTCATTCCATTCCAATCCCCTTATGCTTCTAGCTGAACACTCATTTGCATCCCACTCCGGATCCTCTTTCAGAGGTTTTGCTCTCACTCCTGCTGTTGCCTTTGCAAGTGCATGGGATGCAGCAAGGGAAACACTGGTCCTTTTATAGGAGCAATAACAAGGCACAGCCCTTGGTTTGCATGCAAACAGGGAGAGAGCAGGTTCCAGGTGCTTCCAAACCCTTTTATCTTTGGATACAAAAGGGAATTAAAGTATCTTGAATTGTTAGGACAGTGTTAGGGACCAGCTTGGCACTAGGTTCAAATTCCTGGCTCTGTCACTGACTTACCATATGTCTCTGAACAAGTCTGCCCCTTGCTTTCCTGGATGCAAAAAGGGCTAACAGCAGCTGCCTCCTTTGTATGGCTGTGTGGCTTGTTAAACACTGCAGAGGAACTGAGATACTCTGAAGTTTATAGACATTCCCTTAGCTAGATCATCATACTAGAATAATGACTAGAAATATGGTGAAAACCAACCAAACAAAACACTTCTTCACTGAGATTTATCAGAACAGAGAAAGCACCGTCTACACGCACAATGTATTTCATAATCCTGTAGGATCGGGGGAAAGTCTTTTTTGGGGCAGGCAGGGAAGGAATAAATCTTTCTGTCCATCATAAAATGCCTGAATTTGAGTTTGATGGGTTTTTTTAAGCCCTTGACTCCCCATTGTTTTAAATGACAGAAGCTACCCTGGCGAAGCCTGCGCTGCACGAGAAGGAGCAGCGGGACGCCGGGAAGCTGAGGTGGCAAATCATGGCTTTCAAACGGCACTAATGGGAGTGCAGGGGAGAGCTTGTTTGCGTTCAGGTAGAATGAGTTAACTCTGCAGGGTGTATGACAGCAGCTGCCTCGGGGAGGGGGACAGGGTTGCAAAGTGCCTGATGACTTTGGCAAGGACAACTCGGATGGGGAGGGGATGGGGATGTGCCTCTGCCCCTGGACGTTCCTCGAGCTTGGTGCAGAGCCCTGTTTGTCAGACCAGGGAGCTGCCATGCCAGCCTCGTTCTTGCTTCCAGCACAGAGGGCCTCAAGGGGCATGAGGTAATGAATGCATCTTCTGCAGACTGCAGAAGCTAATTTCCAGTGGTGGCGAGTGCCTGTCAGCCTCACAGAAAGATTCAGCCTGTGTGGAAATGGTCAGATAATCCCCACAGCATCCTCATGCAATGAGAAAGAAGGGCAGGATTAGACCTTTATCTGTGCTAATGCAAAAGGATATGGCCTCCAAAGAGCTTTCACCTCTGTCAGCTAACCCCTAGCTATGGTGTGAGATCCAACCACCCCATCTTCCAGCCTGAGTTTGACTCCAGTGAAGGGTGGGGGTGTT